>NW_027182490.1:0-1377877 GCF_040938575.1 Ambystoma mexicanum
TGCAATGTGATATCTCAATGCTTCTAATACCAAACCCGAGACCAGTCCTATAACATGAGATTGGATATCCAACTCCTTCCCCTTCCAAACCTGAGACTCTTCCTATAGCATGAGATGTGATATCCAACTTCTTCCCATTCCAATCCTGAGACCCTTCCTATAACATGAGATGTGATGTCTCAATGCTTCTAATACCAAACCTGAGATCTTTCCTATAACATGAGATGTGATATCCAACTCCTTCCCATTCCAATCCTGAGACCCTGAGACCCCATGAGATGTGATATCTCAATGCTTATACCAAACCTGAGACCCTTCCTATAGCTTGAGATGTGATATCCAACTCCTTCCCATTCCAATCCTGAGACCCTTCCTATAGCATGAGATGTGATATCTCAAGGCCTCTAATACCAAACCTGAGATCCTTCCTCTAACATGAAATGTGATATCCAACTCCTTCCCCTTCCAAACCTGAGAGCCTTCCTATAACATGAAATGTGATATCCAATTCCTTCCCATTCCAACCTGAGACCCTTCCTATAGCATGAGATGGGATATCCAACTCCTTCCAAATCCAATACTGATACCCTTCCGATAGCATGAGATGTGATATCCCAATGCTTCTACCAAACCTGAGACCCATACTATGGCATGAGATGTGATATCAAACTCCTTCCCATTCCAATCCTGAGACCCTACCTATAGCTTGAGATGTGATATCCAACTCCTTCCCATTCCAATTCTGAGACCCTTCCTATACCATGAGACTTGATATCTCAATGCTTCTAATACCAAACCTGAGACCCGTCCTATAACATGAGATGTGATATCCAAATCCATCCCCTTCCAAACCTTAGACCCTTCCTTTATCATGAGATGTGATATCCAATTCCTTCCCATTCCAATCCTGAGACCCTTCCGATATCATGAGATTTGTTATCTCAATGCTTCTAATATCAAACTTGAGACCCTCCCTATAACATGAGATGTGACATCCAAGTCCTCCCCATTCCAATCCTGAGACCCTTCCTATAGCATGAGATGTGATATCTCAATGCTTCTAATACCAAACCTGAGACCCTTCCTATAACATGATTTGGGATATCCAACTCCTTCCCATTCCAATCCTGAGACCCTTCCGATAGCAGAGATGTGATATCTCAATGCTTATACCAAACCTGAGACCCTTCCTATGGCCTGAGATGTCATATGCAACTCCTTCCCATTCCAATCCTGAGACCCTTCCTATAGCATGAGATGTGATATCTCAATGCCTCTAATACCAAACCTGAAATCCTTCCTCTAACATGAAATGTGATATCCAACTCCTTCCCTTTCCAAACCTGAGAGCCTACCTATAGCATGAGATGTGATATCCAAGACCTTCCCATTCCAATCCTTAGACCCTTCCTACAGCATACAATATGATATCTCAATGATTCTAATAACAAACCTGAGACCCGTCCTATAACATGAGATGTGATATCCAACTCCTTCCCATTCCAATCCTGAGACACTCCGATAGCAGAGATGTGATATCTCAATGCTTATTCCAAACCTGAGACCCTTCCTATAGCATGAGATGTGATATCCAACTCCTTCCCGTTCCAAACCTGAGACCCTTCCTATAGCATATGTGATATCCAACTCCTTCCCATTCCAAACATGAGACCCTTCCTATAGCAAGAATGTAATATCCAACTCCTTCCCATTCCAATCCTCAGACCCTTCCTACAGCATGCGATGTGATATCTCAATGCTTCTAATACCAAACCTGAGACCCGTCCTATAACATGAGATGGGATATCCAACTCCTTCCCGTTCCAAACCTGAGACCCTTCCTATAGCATGAGATGTGATATCCAACTCCTTCCCATTCCAATCCTGAGACCCTTCTGATAGCATGAGATGTTATATCTCAATGCCTCTAATACCAAACCTGAGATTCTACCTCTAACATGAAATGTGATATCCAACTCCTTCCCCTTCCAAACCTGGGAGCCTTCCTATAACATGAGATGTGATATCCAACTCCTTCCCATTCCAATCCTGAGACCCTTCCTATAGCATGAGATGTGATGTCTCAATGCTTCTAATACCAAATCTGAGATCCTTCCTATAACATGAGATGTGATATCCAACTCCTTCCATTCCAATCCTGAGACCCTTCCTATAGCATGGGATGTGATATTTCAATGCTTATAGCAAACCTGAGACCCTTCCTATAGCATGAGATGTGATATCCAAATCCTTCCCATTCCAATCGTGAGACCCTTCCTATAGCATGAGATGTGATATCTCAATGCCTCTAATACCAAACCTGAGATCCTTCCTCTAACATGAAATGTGATATCCAAATCCTTCCCTTTCCAAACCTGAGAGCCTACCTATAGCATGAGATGTGATATCCAACTCCTTCCCATTCCAATCCTGAGACCCTTCCTATAGCATGAGATGTGATATCTCAATGCTTATACCAAACCTGAGACCCTTCCTATAGCATGAGATGTGATATCCAAATCCTTCCCATTCCAATCCTGAGACCCTTCCTATAGCATGAGATGTGATATCTCAATGCCTCTAATACCAAACCTGAGATCCTTCCTTGAACATGAAATGTGATATCCCACTCCTTCCCTTTCCAAACCAGAGAGTCTACCTATAGCATGAGATGTGATATCCAAGTCCTTCCCATTCCAATCCTTAGACACTTCCTACAGCATGAGATGTGATATCTCAATGATTCTATTACCAAACCTGAGACCCGTCCTATAACATGAGATGGGATATCCAACTCCTTCCCATTTCAATCCTGAGAAACTTCCGATAGCAGAGATGTGATATCTCAATGCTTAGACCAAACCTGAGACCCTTCCTATAACATGAGATGTGATATCTCAATGCTTCTAATACCAAACCTGAGATCCTTCCTATGACATGAGATGTGATATCCAATTCCTTCCCATTCCAAACCTGAGACCCTTCCTATAGCATGAGATGTGATATCTCAATGCTTCTAATACCAAACCTGAGATCCTTCCTATAACATGAGATGTGATATCCAAATCCTTCCCCTTCCAAACCAGAGACCCTCCCTTTAGCATGAGATGTGATATCCAACTCCTTCCCATTCCAATCCTGAGACATTTCTGATAGCATGAGATGTGATATCTCAATGCTTCTAATACCAAACCTGAGATCCTTCCTATGACATGAGATGTGATATCCAATTCCTTCCCATTCCAAACCTGAGACCCTTCCTATAGCATGAGATGTGATATCTCAATGCTTCTAATACCAAACCTGAGATCCTTCCTATAACATGAGATGTGATATCCAAATCCTTCCCCTTCCAAACCAGAGACCCTCCCTTTAGCATGAGATGTGATATCCAACTCCTTCCCATTCCAATCCTGAGACATTTCTGATAGCATGAGATGTGATATCTCAATGCCTCTAATACCAAACCTGAGATCCTACCTCTAACATGAAATGTGATATCCAACTCCTTCCCTTTCCAAACCTGAGAGCCTTCCTATAGCATGAGATGTGATATCGAAGTATTTCCCATTCCAATCCTGAGACCCTTCCTATAACATGAGATGTGATATCCAACTCCTTCCCATTCTAACCTGAGACCCTTCCTATAGCATGAGATGGGATATCCAACTACTTCCAAATCCAATCCTGATACCCTTCCGATAGCATGAGATGTGATATCTCAATCCCTCTAATACCAAACCTGAGATCCTTCCCATAACATGAGATGTGATATCAAAATCCTTCCCCTTCCAAACCTGAGACCCTCCCTTTAGCATGAGATGTGATATCCAACTCCTTCCCATTCCAATCCTGAGACCCTTCTGATAGCATGAGATGTGATATTCAATGCCTCTAATACCAAACCTGAGATCCTACCTCTAACATGAAATGTGATATCCAACTCCTTCCCTTTCCAAACGTGAGAGCCTCCCTATAGCATAAGATGGGATATTCAAGTCCTTCCCATTCCAATCCTGAGACCCTTCCTATAGCATGAGATGTGATATCTCAATGCTTCTAATACCAAACCTGAGACCGTTCCTATAACATAAGATGGGATATCCAACTCCTTCCCATTCCAATCCTGAGACCCTTCCGATAGCAGAGATGTGATATCTCAATGCTGATACCAAACCTGAGACCCTTCCTATGGCATGAGATGTCATATACAACTCCTTCCCATTCCAATCCTGAGACCATTCCTATAGCATGAGATGTGATATCTCAATGCTTCTAATACCAAACCTGAGATCCTTCCTATGACATGAGATGTGATATCCAATTCCTTCCCATTCCAAACCTGAGACCCTTCCTATAGCATGAGATGTGATATCTCAATGCTTCTAATACCAAACCTGAGATCCTTCCTATAACATGAGATGTGATATCCAAATCCTTCCCCTTCCAAACCAGAGACCCTCCCTTTAGCATGAGATGTGATATGCAACTCCTTCCCATTCCAATCCTGAGACATTTCTGATAGCATGAGATGTGATATCTCAATGCCTCTAATACCAAACCTGAGATCCTACCTCTAACATGAAATGTGATATCCAACTCCTTCCCCTTGCAAACCTGAGAGCCTTCCTATAGCATGAGATGTGATATCGAAGTATTTCCCATTCCAATCCTGAGACCCTTCCTATAACATGATATGTGATATCCAACTCCTTCCCATTCCAACCTGAGACCCTTCCTATAGCATGAGATGGGATATCCAACTACTTCCAAATCCAATCCTGATACCCTTCCGATAGCATGAGATGTGATATCTCAATCCCTCTAATACCAAACCTGAGATCCTTCCTATAACATGAGATGTGATATCAAAATCCTTCCCCTTCCAAACCTGAGACCCTCCCTTTAGCATGAGATGTGATATCCAACTCCTTCCCATTCCAATCCTGAGACCCTTCTGATAGCATGAGATGTGATATTCAATGCCTCTAATACCAAACCTGAGATCCTACCTCTAACATGAAATGTGATATCCAACTCCTTCCCTTTCCAAACGTGAGAGCCTCCCTATAGCATGAGATGGGATATTCAAGTCCTTCCCATTCCAATCCTGAGACCCTTCCTATAGCATGAGATGTGATATCTCAATGCTTCTAATACCAAACCTGAGACCCTTCCTATAACATAAGATGGGATATCCAACTCCTTCCCATTCCAATCCTGAGACCCTTCCGATAGCAGAGATGTGATATCTCAATGCTGATACCAAACCTGAGACCCTTCCTATGGCATGAGATGTCATATACAACTCCTTCCCATTCCAATCCTGAGACCCTTCCTATAGCATGGGATGTGATATCTCAATGCTTATACCAAACCTGAGACCCTTCCTATAGCATGAGATGTGATATCCAACTCCTTCCCATTCCAATCCTGAGACCCTTCCTATAACATGAGATGTGATGTCTCAATGCTTCTAATACCAAACCTGAGATCCTTCCTATGGCATGAGATGTCATATAAAACTCCTTCCCATTCCATTCCTGAGACCCTTCCTATAGCATGAGATGTGATATCCAACTCCTTCCCATTCCAATCCTGAGACCCTTCCTATAGCATGAGATGTGATATCCAAATCCTTCCCATTCCAATCGTGAGACCCTTCCTATAGCATGAGATGTGATATCCAAATCCTTCCCTTTCCAAAACTGAGAGCCTACCTATAGCATGAGATGTGATATCCAACTCCTTCCCATTCCAATCCTGAGACCCTTCCTATAGCATGAGATGTGATATCTCAATGCTTATACCAAACCTGAGACCCTTCCTATAGCATGAGAAGTGATATCCAAATCCTTCCCATTCCAATCCTGAGACCCTTCCTATAGCATGAGATGTGATATCCAAATCCTTCCCCTTCCAAACCTGAGACCCTCCCTTTAGCATGAGATGTGATATCCAACTCCTTCCCATTCCAATCCTGAGACCCTTCTGATAGCATGAGATGTTATATCTCAATGCCTCTAATACCAAACCTGAGATCCTACCTCTAACATGAAATGTGATATCCAACTCCTTCCCCTTCTAAACCTGGGAGCCTTCCTATAACATGAGATGTGATATCGAAGTGCTTCCCATTCCAATCCTGAGACCCTTCCTATAACATGAGATGTGATATACAACTCCTTCCCATTCCAATCCTGAGACCCTTCCTATAGCATGAGATGGGATGTCTCAATGCTTCTAATACCAAATCTGAGATCCTTCCTATAACATGAGATGTGATATCCAACTCCTTCCCATTACAATCTTGAGACCGTTTCTATAGCATGAGATGTGATATCTCAATGCTTATACCAAACCTGAGACCCTTCCTATAGCATGAGATGTGATATCCAAATCCTTCCCATTCCAATCGTGAGACCCTTCCTATAGCATGAGATGTGATATCTCAATGCCTCTAATACCAAACCTGAGATCCTACCTCTAAAATGAAATTTGATATGCAACTCCTTCCCCTTCCAAACCTGATAGCCTTCCTATAGCATGAGATGTGATATCCAAGTCCTTCCCATTCCAATCCTGATACCCTTCCTATAACATGAGATGTGATATCCAATTCCTTCCCATTCCAACCTGAGACCCTTCCTATAGCATGAGATGGGATATCCAACTCCTTCCAAATCCAATCCTGATACCCTTCCGATAGCATGAGATGTGATATCCCAATGCTTCTACAAAACCTGAGACCCATACATGGCATGAGATGTGATATCAAACTCCTTCCCATTCCAATCCTGAGACACTTCCTATAGCATGAGATGTGATATCTCAATGCTTCTAATACCAAACCCGAGACTCTTCCTATAACATGAGATGGGATATCCAACTCTTTCCCATTCCAATCCTGAGACCCTTCCGATAGCAGAGATGTGATATCTCAATGCTTATACCAAACCTGAGACCCTTCCTATAGCATGAGATGTCATATACAACTCCTTCCCATTCCAATCCTGAGACCCTTCCTATAGCATGAGATGTGATATCTCAATGCTTATACCAAACCTGAGACCCTTCCTATAGCATGAGATGTGATATCCAACTCCTTCCCATTTCAATCCTGAGACCCTTCCTATAGCATGAGATGTGATGTCTCAATGCTTCTAATACCAAACCTGAGATCCTTCCTATAACATCAGATGTGATATCCAACTCCTTCCCATTCCAATCCTGAGACCCTTCCTATAGCATGAGATGTGATATCTCAATGTTCATACCAAACCTGAGACCCTTCCTATAGCATGAGATGTGATATCCAACTCCTTCCCATTCCAATCCTGAGACCCTTCCTATAGCATGAGATGTGATATCTCAATGCCTCTAATACCAAATCTGAGATCCTTCCTCTAACATGAAATGTGATATCCAACTCCTTCCCTTTCCAAACCTGAGAGCCTACCTATAGCATGAGATGTGATATCCAAGACCTTCCCATTCCAATCCTTAGACCCTTCCTACAGCATACAATATGATATCTCAATGATTCTAATAACAAACCTGAGACCCGTCCTATAACATGAGATGTGATATCCAACTCCTTCCCATTCCAATCCTGAGACACTTCCGATAGCAGAGATGTGATATCTCAATGCTTATTCCAAACCTGAGACCCTTCCTATAGCATGAGATGTGATATCCAACTCCTTCCCGTTCCAAACCTGAGACCCTTCCTATAGCATATGTGATATCCAACTCCTTCCCATTCCAAACATGAGACCCTTCCTATAGCAAGAATGTAATATCCAACTCCTTCCCATTCCAATCCTGAGACCCTTCCTACAGCATGCGATGTGATATCTCAATGCTTCTAATACCAAACCTGAGACCCGTCCTATAACATGAGATGGGATATCCAACTCCTTCCCGTTCCAAACCTGAGACCCTTCCTATAGCATGAGATGTGATATCCAACTCCTTCCCATCCCAATCCTGAGACACTTCCGATTGCAGAGATGTGATATCTCAATGCTTATACCAAACCTGAGACTCTTCCTATAACATGAGATGTGATATCCAAATCCTTCCCGTTCCAAACCTGAGACCCTTCCTATAGCATAAGATGTGATATCCAACTCCTTCCCATTCCAATCCTGAGACCCTTCCGATAGCATGAGATGTGATATCTCAATGCTTCTAATACCAAACCTGAGATCCTTCTTATAACATATGATGTGATATCCAAATCCTTCCCCTTCCAAACCTGAGACCCTCCCTTTAGCATGAAATGTGATATCCAACTCCTTCCCATTCCAATCCTGAGACCCTTATGATAGCATGAGATGTGATATCTCAATGCCTCTAATACCAAACCTGAGATACTTCCGATAGCATGAGATGTGATATCTCAATGCTTCTAATACCAAACCTGAGATCCTTCCTATAACATGAGATGTGATATCCAAATCCTTCCCCTTCCAAACCTGAGACCCTCCCTTTAGCATGAGATGTGATATCCAACTCCTTCCCATTCCAATCCTGAGACCCTTCTGATAGCATGAGATGTGATATCTCAATGCCTCTAATACCAAACCTGAGATCCTACCTCTAACATGAAATATGATATCCAACTCCTTCCCTTTCCAAACCTGAGATCCTGCCTATAGCATGAGATGTGATATCCAAGTCCTTCCCATTCCAATCCTGAGACCCTTCCTATAGCATGAGATGTGATATCTCAATGCTTATACCAAACCTGAGACCCTTCCTATGGCATGAGATGCCATATACAACTCCTTCCCATTCCAATCCTGAGACCCTGCTTATAGCATGAGATGTGATATCTCAATGCTTCTAATGCCAAACCTGAGATCTTTCCTATAACATGAGATGTGATATCCAACTCCTTCCCATTCCAATCCTGAGACCATTCCTATAGCATGAGATGTGATATCTCAATGCTTATACCAAACCTGAGACCCTTCCTATAGCTTGAGATGTGATATCCAACTCCATCCCATTCCAATACTGAGACCCTTCCTATAGCATGAGATGTGATATCTCAATGCCTCTAATACCAAACCTGAGATCCTTCCTCTAACATGAAATGTGATATCCAACTCCTTCCCCTTCCAAACCTGAGAGCCTTCCTATAGCATGAGATATGATATCCAAGTCCTTTCCATTCCAATCCTGAGACCCTTCCTATAACATGAGATGTGATATCCAACTCCTTCCCATTCCAACCTGAGACCCTTCCTATAGCATGAGATGGGATATCCAACTCCTTCCAAATCCAATCCTGATACACTTCCGATAGCATGAGATGTGATATCCCAATGCTTCTACCAAACCTGAGACCCATACTATGGCATGAGATGTGATATCAAACTGCTTCCAATTCTAACCTGAGACCCTTCCTATAGCATGAGATGGGATATCCAACTCCTTCCAAATCCAATCCTGAAATCCTTCCGATAGCATGAGATGTGATATCCCAATGCTTCTACCAAACCTGAGACCCATACTATGGCATGAGATGTGATATCCAACTCCTTCCCATTCCAATTCTGAGACTCTTCTGATAGCATGAGATGTGATATCTCAATGCCTCTAATACCAAACCTGAGATCCTACCTCTAACATGAAATGTGATATCCAACTCTTTCCCGTTGCAAACCTGAGAGCCTTCCTATAGCATGAGATGTGATATCCAAGTCCTTCCCATTCCAATCCTGAGACCCTTCCTATAACATGAGATGTGATATCCAACTCCTTCCCATTCCAACCTGAGACCCTTCCTATAGCATGAGATGGGATATCCAACTCCTTCCAAATCCAATCCTGATACCCTTCCGATAGCATGAGATGTGATATCCCAATGCTTCTACCAAACCTGAGACCCATACTATGGCATGAGATGTGATATCAAACTCCTTCCCATTCCAATCCTGTGACCCTTCCTATAGCTTGAGATGTGATATCCAACTCCTTCCCATTCCAATTCTGAGACCCTTCCTATACAATGAGACTTGATATCTCAATGCTTCTAATACCAAACCTGAGAGCCGTCCTATAACATGAGATGTGATATCCAAATCCTTCCCCTTCCAAACCTCAGACCCTTCCTTTATCATGAGATGTGATATCCAACTCCTTCCCATTCCAATCCTGAGACTCTTCCGATATCATGAGATGTGATATCTCAATGCTTCTAATATCAAACTTGAGACCCTCCCTATAGCATGAGATGTGATATCCAAGTCCTTCCCATTCCAATCCTGAGACCCTTCCTATAGCATGAGATGTGATATCTCAATGCTTCTAATACCAAACCTGAGACCCTTCCTATAACATGAGATGGGAATATCCAACTCCTTCCCATTCCAATCCTGAGACCCTTCCGATAGCAGAGATGTGATATCTCACTGCTTATACCAAACCTGAGACCCTTCCTATAGCATGAGATGTGATATCCAACTCCTTCCCATTCCAATCCTGAGACACTTCCTATAGCATGAGATGTGATATCTCACTGCTTATACCAAACCTGAGACCCTTCCTATAGCATGAGATGTGATATCCAACTCCTTCCCATTCCAATCCTGAGACCCTTCCTATAGCATGAGATGTGATATCTCAATGCTTCTAATATCAAACTTGAGACCCTCCCTATAGCATGAGATGTGATACCCAAGTCCTTCCCATTCCAATCCTGAGACCCTTCCTACAGCATGCGATGTGATGTCTCAATGCTTCTAATACCAAACCTGAGACTCTTCCTATAACATGAGATGGGATATCCAACTCCTTCCCATTCCAATCGTGAGACCCTTCCGATAGCAGAGATGTGATATCTCAATGCTTATACCAAACCTAAGACCCTTCCTATGGCATGAGATGTCATATACAACTCCTTCCCATTCCAATCCTGAGACCCTTCCTATAGCATGAGATGTGATATCTCAATGCTTATACCAAACCTGAGACCCTTCCTATAGCATGAGATGTGATATCCAACTCCTTCCCATTCCAATCCTGAGACCCTTCCTATAGCATGAGATGTGATGTCTCAATGCTTCTAATACCAAACCTGAGATCCTTCCTATAACATGAGATGTGATATCCAACTCCTTCCCATTCCAATCCCGAGACCCTTCCTATAGCATGAGATGTGATATCTCAATGCTTATACCAAACCTGAGACCCTTCCTATAGCATGAGATGTGATATCCAACTCCTTCCCATTCCAATCCTGAGACTCTTCCTATAGCATGAGATGTGATATCTCAATGCCTCTAATACCAAACCTGAGATCCTTCCTCTAACATGAAATGTGATATCCAACTCCTTCCCTTTACAAACCTGAGAGCCTACCTATAGCATGAGATGTGATATCCAAGTTCTTCCCATTCCAATCCTTAGACCCTTCCTACAGCATGCAATATGATATCTCAATGATTCTAATAACAAACCTGAGACCCGTCCTATAACATGAGATGGGATATCCAACTCCTTCCCATTCCAATCCTGAGACACTTCCGATAGCAGAGATGTGATATCTCAATGCTTATACCAAACCTGAGACCCTTCCTATAACATGAGATGTGATATCCAACTCCTTCCCGGTCCAAACATGAGACCCTTCCTATAGCAAGAGTGTAATATCCAACTCCTTCCCATTCCAATCCTGAGACCATTCCTATAGCATGAGATGTGATATCTCAATGCTTCTAATACCAAACCTGAGATCCTTCCTATGACATGAGATGTGATATCCAATTCCTCCCCATTCCAAACCTGAGAACCTTCCTACAGCATGCGATGTGATATCTCAATGCTTCTAATACCAAACCCGAGACCAGTCCTATAACATGAGATTGGATATCCAACTCCTTCCCCTTCCAAACCTGAGACTCTTCCTATAGCATGAGATGTGATATCCAACTTCTTCCCATTCCAATCCTGAGACCCTTCCTATAACATGAGAGATGTGATGTCTCAATGCTTCTAATACCAAACCTGAGATCTTTCCTATAACATGAGATGTGATATCCAACTCCTTCCCATTCCAATCCTGAGACCCTTCCTATAGCATGAGATGTGATATCTCAATGCTTATACCAAACCTGAGACCCTTCCTATAGCTTGAGATGTGATATCCAACTCCTTCCCATTCCAATCCTGAGACCCTTCCTATAGCATGAGATGTGATATCTCAAGGCCTCTAATACCAAACCTGAGATCCTTCCTCTAACATGAAATGTGATATCCAACTCCTTCCCCTTCCAAACCTGAGAGCCTTCCTATAACATGAAATGTGATATCCAATTCCTTCCCATTCCAACCTGAGACCCTTCCTATAGCATGAGATGGGATATCCAACTCCTTCCAAATCCAATACTGATACCCTTCCGATAGCATGAGATGTGATATCCCAATGCTTCTACGAAACCTGAGACCCATACTATGGCATGAGATGTGATATCAAACTCCTTCCCATTCCAATCCTGAGACCCTACCTATAGCTTGAGATGTGATATCCAACTCCTTCCCATTCCAATTCTGAGACCCTTCCTATACCATGAGACTTGATATCTCAATGCTTCTAATACCAAACCTGAGACCCGTCCTATAACATGAGATGTGATATCCAAATCCTTCCCCTTCCAAACCTTAGACCCTTCCTTTATCATGAGATGTGATATCCAATTCCTTCCCATTCCAATCCTGAGACCCTTCCGATATCATGAGATTTGTTATCTCAATGCTTCTAATATCAAACTTGAGACCCTCCCTATAACATGAGATGTGACATCCAAGTCCTCCCCATTCCAATCCTGAGACCCTTCCTATAGCATGAGATGTGATATCTCAATGCTTCTAATACCAAACCTGAGACCCTTCCTATAACATGATTTGGGATATCCAACTCCTTCCCATTCCAATCCTGAGACCCTTCCGATAGCAGAGATGTGATATCTCAATGCTTATACCAAACCTGAGACCCTTCCTATGGCCTGAGATGTCATATGCAACTCCTTCCCATTCCAATCCTGAGACCCTTCCTATAGCATGAGATGTGATATCTCAATGCCTCTAATACAAACCTGAAATCCTTCCCCTAACATGAAATGTGATATCCAACTCCTTCCCTTTCCAAACCTGAGAGCCTACCTATAGCATGAGATGTGATATCCAAGACCTTCCCATTCCAATCCTTAAACCCTTCCTACATCATACAATATGATATCTCAATGATTCTAATAACAAACCTGAGACCCGTCCTATAACATGAGATGTGATATCCAACTCCTTCCCATTCCAATCCTGAGACACTTCCGATAGCAGAGATGTGATATCTCAATGCTTATTCCAAACCTGAGACCCTTCCTATAGCATGAGATGTGATATCCAACTCCTTCCCTTTCCAAACCTGAGACCCTTCCTATAGCATATGTGATATCCAACTCCTTCCCATTCCAAACATGAGACCCTTCCTATAGCAAGAATGTAATATCCAACTCCTTCCCATTCCAATCCTCAGACCCTTCCTACAGCATGCGATGTGATATCTCAATGCTTCTAATACCAAACCTGAGACCCGTCCTATAACATGAGATGGGATATCCAACTCCTTCCCGTTCCAAACCTGAGACCCTTCCTATAGCATGAGATGTGATATCCAACTCCTTCCCATCCCAATCCTGAGACACTTCCGATTGCAGAGATGTGATATCTCAATGCTTATACCAAACCTGAGACTCTTCCTATAACAAGAGATGTGATATCCAACTCCTTCCCGTTCCAAACCTGAGACCCTTCCTATAGCATAAGATGTGATATCCAACTCCTTCCCATTCCAATCCTTAGACCCTTCCTACAGCATGCAATATGATATCTCAATGATTCTAATAACAAACCTGAGACCCGTCCTATAACATGAGATGGGATATCCAACTCCTTCCCATTCCAATCCTGAGACACTTCCGATAGCAGAGATGTGATATCTCAATGCTTATACCAAACCTGAGACCCTTCCTATAACATGAGATGTGATATCCAACTCCTTCCCGGTCCAAACCTGAGACCCTTCCTATAGCATATGTGATATCCAACTCCTTCCCATTCCAAACATGAGACCCTTCCTATAGCAAGAGTGTAATATCCAACTCCTTCCCATTCCAATCCTGAGACCATTCCTATAGCATGAGATGTGATATCTCAATGCTTCTAATACCAAACCTGAGATCCTTCCTATGACATGAGATGTGATATCCAATTCCTCCCCATTCCAAACCTGAGAACCTTCCTGCAGCATGCAATGTGATATCTCAATGCTTCTAATACCAAACCCGAGACCAGTCCTATAACATGAGATTGGATATCCAACTCCTTCCCCTTCCAAACCTGAGACTCTTCCTATAGCATGAGATGTGATATCCAACTTCTTCCCATTCCAATCCTGAGACCCTTCCTATAACATGAGATGTGATGTCTCAATGCTTCTAATACCAAACCTGAGATCTTTCCTATAACATGAGATGTGATATCCAACTCCTTCCCATTCCAATCCTGAGACCCTGAGACCCCATGAGATGTGATATCTCAATGCTTATACCAAACCTGAGACCCTTCCTATAGCTTGAGATGTGATATCCAACTCCTTCCCATTCCAATCCTGAGACCCTTCCTATAGCATGAGATGTGATATCTCAAGGCCTCTAATACCAAACCTGAGATCCTTCCTCTAACATGAAATGTGATATCCAACTCCTTCCCCTTCCAAACCTGAGAGCCTTCCTATAACATGAAATGTGATATCCAATTCCTTCCCATTCCAACCTGAGACCCTTCCTATAGCATGAGATGGGATATCCAACTCCTTCCAAATCCAATACTGATACCCTTCCGATAGCATGAGATGTGATATCCCAATGCTTCTACCAAACCTGAGACCCATACTATGGCATGAGATGTGATATCAAACTCCTTCCCATTCCAATCCTGAGACCCTACCTATAGCTTGAGATGTGATATCCAACTCCTTCCCATTCCAATTCTGAGACCCTTCCTATACCATGAGACTTGATATCTCAATGCTTCTAATACCAAACCTGAGACCCGTCCTATAACATGAGATGTGATATCCAAATCCATCCCCTTCCAAACCTTAGACCCTTCCTTTATCATGAGATGTGATATCCAATTCCTTCCCATTCCAATCCTGAGACCCTTCCGATATCATGAGATTTGTTATCTCAATGCTTCTAATATCAAACTTGAGACCCTCCCTATAACATGAGATGTGACATCCAAGTCCTCCCCATTCCAATCCTGAGACCCTTCCTATAGCATGAGATGTGATATCTCAATGCTTCTAATACCAAACCTGAGACCCTTCCTATAACATGATTTGGGATATCCAACTCCTTCCCATTCCAATCCTGAGACCCTTCCGATAGCAGAGATGTGATATCTCAATGCTTATACCAAACCTGAGACCCTTCCTATGGCCTGAGATGTCATATGCAACTCCTTCCCATTCCAATCCTGAGACCCTTCCTATAGCATGAGATGTGATATCTCAATGCCTCTAATACCAAACCTGAAATCCTTCCTCTAACATGAAATGTGATATCCAACTCCTTCCCTTTCCAAACCTGAGAGCCTACCTATAGCATGAGATGTGATATCCAAGACCTTCCCATTCCAATCCTTAGACCCTTCCTACAGCATACAATATGATATCTCAATGATTCTAATAACAAACCTGAGACCCGTCCTATAACATGAGATGTGATATCCAACTCCTTCCCATTCCAATCCTGAGACACTCCGATAGCAGAGATGTGATATCTCAATGCTTATTCCAAACCTGAGACCCTTCCTATAGCATGAGATGTGATATCCAACTCCTTCCCGTTCCAAACCTGAGACCCTTCCTATAGCATATGTGATATCCAACTCCTTCCCATTCCAAACATGAGACCCTTCCTATAGCAAGAATGTAATATCCAACTCCTTCCCATTCCAATCCTCAGACCCTTCCTACAGCATGCGATGTGATATCTCAATGCTTCTAATACCAAACCTGAGACCCGTCCTATAACATGAGATGGGATATCCAACTCCTTCCCGTTCCAAACCTGAGACCCTTCCTATAGCATGAGATGTGATATCCAACTCCTTCCCATCCCAATCCTGAGACACTTCCGATTGCAGAGATGTGATATCTCAATGCTTATACCAAACCTGAGACTCTTCCTATAACATGAGATGTGATATCCAACTCCTTCCCGTTCCAAACCTGAGACCCTTCCTATAGCATAAGATGTGATATCCAACTCCTTCCCATTCCAATCCTGAGACCCTTCCGATAGCATGAGATGTGATATCTCAATGCTTCTAATACCAAACCTGAGATCCTTCTTATAACATGTGATGTGATATCCAAATCCTTCCCCTTCCAAACTTGAGACCCTCCCTTTAGCATGAAATGTGATATCCAATTCCTTCCCATTCCAATCCTGAGACCCTTATGATAGCATGAGATGTGATATCTCAATGCCTCTAATACCAAACCTGAGATACTTCCGATAGCATGAGATGTGATATCTCATTGCTTCTAATACCAAACCTGAGATCCTTCCTATAACATGAGATGTGATATCCAAATCCTTACCCTTCCAAACCTGAGACCCTCCCTTTAGCATGAGATGTGATATCCAACTCCTTCCCATTCCAATCCTGAGACCCTTCTGATAGCATGAGATGTGATATCTCAATGCCTCTAATACCAAACCTGAGATCCTACCTCTAACATGAAATATGATATCCAACTCCTTCCCTTTCCAAACCTGAGATCCTGCCTATAGCATGAGATGTGATATCCAAGTCCTTCCCATTCCAATCCTGAGACCCTTCCTATAGCATGAGATGTGATGTCTCAATGCTTATACCAAACCTGAGACCCTTCCTATGGCATGAGATGCCATATACAACTCCTTCCCATTCCAATCCTGAGACCCTGCTTATAGCATGAGATGTGATATCTCAATGCTTCTAATACCAAACCTGAGATCTTTCCTATAACATGAGATGTGATATCCATCTCCTTCCCATTCCAATCCTGAGACCATTCCTATAGCATGAGATGTGATATCTCAATGCTTATACCCAACCTGAGACCCTTCCTATAGCTTGAGATGTGATATCCAACTCCTTCCCATTCCAATCCTGAGACCCTTCCTATAGCATGAGATGTGATATCTCAATGCCTCTAATACCAAACCTGAGATCCTTCCTCTAACATGAAATGTGATATCCAACTCCTTCCCCTTCCAAACCTGAGAGCCTTCCTATAGCATGAGATATGATATCCAAGTCCTTTCCATTCCAATCCTGAGACCCTTCCTATAACATGAGATGTGATATCCAACTCCTTCCCATTCCAACCTGAGACCCTTCCTATAGCATGAGATGGGATATCCAACTCCTTCCAAATCCAATCCTGATACCCTTCCGATAGCATGAGATGTGATATCCCAATGCTTCTACCAAACCTGAGACCCATACTATGGCATGAGATGTGATATCAAACTCCTTCCCATTCCAACCTGAGACCCTTCCTATAGCATGAGATGGGATATCCAACTCCTTCCAAATCCAATCCTGAAATCCTTCCGATAGCATGAGATGTGATATCCCAATGCTTCTACCAAACCTGAGACCCATACTATGGCATGAGATGTGATATCCAACTCCTTCCCATTCCAATTCTGAGACTCTTCTGATAGCATGAGATGTGATATATCAATGCCTCTAATACCAAACCTGAGATCCTACCTCTAACATGAAATGTGATATCCAACTCTTTCCCGTTGCAAACCTGAGAGCCTTCCTATAGCATGAGATGTGATATCCAAGTCCTTCCCATTCCAATCCTGAGACCCTTCCTATAACATGAGATGTGATATCCAACTCCTTCCCATTCCAACCTGAGACCCTTCCTATAGCATGAGATGGGATATCCAACTCCTTCCAAATCCAATCCTGATACCCTTCCGATAGCATGAGATGTGATATCCCAATGCTTCTACCAAACCTGAGACCCATACTATGGCATGAGATGTGATATCAAACTCCTTCCCATTCCAATCCTGTGACCCTTCCTATAGCTTGAGATGTGATATCCAACTCCTTCCCATTCCAATTCTGAGACCCTTCCTATACAACGAGACTTGATATCTCAATGCTTCTAATACCAAACCTGAGACCCGTCCTATAACATGAGATGTGATATCCAAATCCTTCCCCTTCCAAACCTTAGACCCTTCCTTTATCATGAGATGTGATATCCAACTCCTTCACATTCCAATCCTGAGACTCTTCCGATATCATGAGATGTGATATCTCAATGCTTCTAATATCAAACTTGAGACCCTCCCTATAGCATGAGATGTGATATCCAAGTCCTTCCCATTCCAATCCTGAGACCCTTCTTATAGCATGAGATGTGATATCTCAATGCTTCTAATACCAAACCTGAGACCCTTCCTATAACATGAGATGGGAATATCCAACTCCTTCCCATTCCAATCCTGAGACCCTTCCGATAGCAGAGATCTGATATCTCAATGCTTATACCAAACCTGAGATCCTTCCTATAACATGAGATGTGATATCCAACTCCTTCCCATTCCAATCCTGAGACACTTCCTATAGCATGAGATGTGATATCTCACTGCTTATACCAAACCTGAGACCCTTCCTATAGCATGAGATGTGATATCCAACTCCTTCCCATTCCAATCCTGAGACCCTTTCTATAGCATGAGATGTGATATCTCAATGCTTCTAATATCAAACTTGTGACCCTCCCTATAGCATGAGATGTGATACCCAAGTCCTTCCCATTCCAATCCTGAGACCCTTCCTACAACATGCGATGTGATGTCTCATTGCTTCTAATACCAAACCTGAGACTCTTCCTATAACATGAGATGGGATATCCAACTCCTTCCCATTCCAATCCTGAGACCCTTCCGATAGCAGAGATGTGATATCTCAATGCTTATACCAAACCTAAGACCCTTCCTATGGCATGAGATGTCATATACAATTCCTTCCCATTCCAATCCTGAGACCCTTCCTATAGCATGAGATGTGATATCTCAATGCTTATACCAAACCCGAGACCCTTCCTATAGCATGAGATGTGATATCCAACTCCTTCCCATTCCAATCCTGAGACCCTTCCTATAGCATGAGATGTGATGTCTCAATGCTTCTAATACCAAACCTGAGATCCTTCCTATAACATGAGATGTGATATCCAACTCCTTCCCATTCCAATTCCGAGACCCTTCCTATAGCATGAGATGTGATATCTCAATGCTTATACCAAACCTGAGACCCTTCCTATAGCATGAAATGTGATATCCAACTCCTTCCCATTCCAATCCTGAGACTCTTCCTATAGCATGAGATGTGATATCTCAATGCCTCTAATACCAAACCTGAGATCCTTCCTCTAACATGAAATGTGATATCCAACTCCTTCCCTTTCCAAACCTGAGAGCCTACCTATAGCATGAGATGTGATATCCAAGTCCTTCCCATTCCAATCCTTATACCCTTCCTACAGCATGCAATATGATATCTCAATGATTCTAATAACAAACCTGAGACCCGTCCTATAACATGAGATGGGATATCCAACTCCTTCCCATTCCAATCCTGAGACTCTTCCTATAGCATGAGATGTGATATCTCAATGCCTCTAATACCAAACCTGAGATCCTTCCTCTAACATGAAATGTGATATCCAACTCCTTCCCTTTCCAAACCTGAGAGCCTACCTATAGCATGAGATGTGATATCCAAGTCCTTCCCATTCCAATCCTTAGACCCTTCCTACAGCATGCAATATGATATCTCAATGATTCTAATAACAAACCTGAGACCCGTCCTATAACATGAGATGGGATATCCAACTCCTTCCCATTCCAATCCTGAGACACTTCCGACAGCAGAGATGTGATATCTCAATGCTTATACCAAACCTGAGACCCTTCCTATAACATGAGATGTGATATCCAACTCCTTCCCGGTCCAAACCTGAGACCCTTCCTATAGCATATGTGATATCCAACTCCTTCACATTCCAAACATGAGACCCTTCCTATAGCAAGAGTGTAATATCCAACTCCTTCCCATTCCAATCCTGAGACCATTCCTATAGCATGAGATGTGATATCTCAATGCTTCTAATACCAAACCTGAGATCCTTCCTATGACATGAGATGTGATATCCAATTCCTCCCCATTCCAAACCTGAGAACCTTCCTACAGCATGCAATGTGATATCTCAATGCTTCTAATACCAAACCCGAGACCAGTCCTATAACATGAGATTGGATATCCAACTCCTTCCCCTTCCAAACCTGAGACTCTTCCTATAGCATGAGATGTGATATCCAACTTCTTCCCATTCCAATCCTGAGACCCTTCCTATAACATGAGATGTGATGTCTCAATGCTTCTAATACCAAACCTGAGATCTTTCCTATAACATGAGATGTGATATCCAACTCCTTCCCATTCCAATCCTGAGACCCTTCCTATAGCATGAGATGTGATATCTCAATGCTTATACCAAACCTGAGACCCTTCCTATAGCTTGAGATGTGATATCCAACTCCTTCCCATTCCAATCCTGAGACCCTTCCTATAGCATGAGATGTGATATCTCAAGGCCTCTAATACCAAACCTGAGATCCTTCCTCTAACATGAAATGGGATATCCAACTCCTTCCCCTTCCAAACCTGAGAGCCTTCCTATAACATGAAATGTGATATCCAATTCCTTCCCATTCCAACCTGAGACCCTTCCTATAGCATGAGATGGGATATCCAACTCCTTCCAAATCCAATACTGATACCCTTCCGATAGCATGAGATGTGATATCCCAATGCTTCTACCAAACCTGAGACCCATACTATGGCATGAGATGTGATATCAAACTCCTTACTATTCCAATCCTGAGACCCTACCTATAGCTTGAGATGTGATATCCAACTCCTTCCCATTCCAATTCTGAGACCCTTCCTATACCATGAGACTTGATATCTCAATGCTTCTAATACCAAACCTGAGACCCGTCCTATAACATGAGATGTGATATCCAAATCCTTCCCCTTCCAAACCTTAGACCCTTCCTTTATCATGAGATGTGATATCCAATTCCTTCCCATTCCAATCCTGAGACCCTACCGATATCATGAGATTTGTTATCTCAATGCTTCTAATATCAAACTTGAGACCCTCCCTATAACATGAGATGTGACATCCAAGTCCTCCCCATTCCAATCCTGAGACCCTTCCTATAGCATGAGATGTGATATCTCAATGCTTTTAATACCAAACCTGAGACCCTTCCTATAACATGATTTGGGATATCCAACTCCTTCCCATTCCAATCCTGAGACCCTTCCGATAGCAGAGATGTGATATCTCAATGCTTATACCAAACCTGAGACCCTTCCTATGGCCTGAGATGTCATATGCAACTCCTTCCCATTCCAATCCTGAGACCCTTCCGATAGCAGAGATGTGATATCTCAATGCTTATACCAAACCTGAGACCCTTCCTATGGCCTGAGATGTCATATGCAACTCCTTCCCATTCCAATCCTGAGACCCTTCCTATAGCATTAGATGTGATATCTCAATGCTTATACCAAATCTGAGACCCTTCCTATAGCATGAGATGTGATATCCAACTTCTTCCCATTCCAAACCTGAGACCCTTCCTATAGCATGAGATGTGATGTCTCAATTCTTCTAATACCAAACCTGAGATCCTTCCTATAACATGAGATGTGATATCCAACTCCTTCCCATTCCAATCCTGAGACCCTTATGATAGCATGAGATGTGATATCTCAATGCTTCTATTACCAAACCTGAGATCCTTCCTATAACATGAGATGTGATTTCCAAATCCTTCCACTTCCAAACCTGAGACCCTCCCTTTAGCATGAGATGTGATATCCAACTCCTTCCCATTCCAATCCTGAGACCCGTCTGATAGCATGAGATGTGATATTTCAATGCCTCTAATACCAAACCTGAGATCCTACCTCTAACATGAAATGTGATATCCATCTCGTTCCCTTTCCAAACCTGAGACCCTGCCTATAGCATGAGATGTGATATCCAAGTCCTTCCCATTCCAATCCTGAGACCCTTCCTATAGCATGTGATGTGATATCTCAATGCTTATACCAAATCTGAGACCCTTCCTATAGCATGAGATGTGATATCCAACTCCTTCCCATTCCAATCCTGAGACCCTTCCTATAGCATGAGATGTGATGTCTCAATGCTTTTAATACCAAACCTGAGATCCTTCCTATAACATGAGATGTGATATCCAACTCCTTCCCATTCCAATCCTGAGACCCTTATGATAGCATGAGATGTGATATCTCAATGCCTCTAATACCAAACCTGAGATACTTCCGATAGCATGAGATGTGATATCTCAATGCTTCTAATACCAAACCTGAGATCCTTCCTATAACATGAGATGTGATTTCCAAATCCTTCCCCTTCCAAACCTGAGACCCTCCCTTTAGCATGAGATGTGATATCCAACTCCTTCCCATTCCAATCCTGAGACCCATCTGATAGCATGAGATGTGATATTTCAATGCCTCTATTACCAAACCTGAGATCCTACCTCTAACATGAAATGTGATATCCATCTCCTTCCCTTTCCAAACCTGAGACCCTGCCTATAGCATGAGATGTGATATCCAAGTCCTTTCCATTCCAATCCTGAGACCCTTCCTATAGCATGTGATGTGATATCTCAATGCTTATACCAAACCTGAGACCCTTCCTATGGCATGAGATGTCATATACAACTCCTTCCCATTCCAATCCTGAGACCCTTCCTAAGCATGAGATGTGATATCTCAATGCTTATACCAAACCTGAGACCCTTCCTATAGCATGAGATGTGATATCCAACTTCTTCCCATTCCAATCCTGAGACCCTTCCTATAACATGAGATGTGATGTCGCAATGCTTCTAATACCAAACCTGAGATCTTTCCTATAACATGAGATGTGATATCCAACTCCTTCCCATTCCAATCCTGAGACCCTTCCTATAGCATGAGATGTGATATCACAATGCTTATACCAAACCTGAGACCGTTCCTATAGCTTGAGATGTGATATCCAACTCCTTCCCATTCCAATCCTGAGACCCTTCCTATAGCATGAGATGTGATATCTCAAGGCCTCTAATACCAAACCTGAGATCGTTCCTCTAACATGAAATGTGATATCCAACTCCTTCCCCTTCCAAACCTGAGAGCCTTCCTATAACATGAGATGTGACATCCAAGTCCTCCCCATTCCAATCCTGAGACCCTTCCTATAGCATGAGATGTGATATCTCAATGCTTCTAATACCAAACCTGAGACCCTTCCTATAACATGATTTGGGATATCCAACTCCTTCCCATTCCAATCCTGAGACCCTTCCGATAGCAGAGATGTGATATCTCAATGCTTATACCAAACCTGAGAGCCTTCCTATGGCCTGAGATGTCATATGCAACTCCTTCCCATTCCAATCCTGAGACCCTTCCTATAGCATTAGATGTGATATCTCAATGCTTATACCAAATCTGAGACCCTTCCTATAGCATGAGATGTGATATCCAACTTCTTCCCATTCCAATCCTGAGACCCTTCCTATAGCATGAGATGTGATGTCTCAATTCTTCTAATACCAAACCTGAGATCCTTCCTATAACATGAGATGTGATATCCAACTCCTTCCCATTCCAATCCTGAGACCCTTATGATAGCATGAGATGTGATATCTCAATGCCTCTAATACCAAACCTGAGATACTTCTGATAGCATGAGATGTGATATCTCAATGCTTCTAATACCAAACCTGAGATCCTTCCTATAACATGAGATGTGATTTCCAAATCCTTCCACTTCCAAACCTGAGACCCTACCTTTAGCATGAGATGTGATATCCAACTCCTTCCCATTCCAATCCTGAGACCCTTCTGATAGCATGAGATGTGATATTTCAATGCCTCTAATACCAAACCTGAGATCCTACCTCTAACATGAAATGTGATATCCATCTCCTTCCCTTTCCAAACCTGAGACCCTTCCTATAGCATGAGATGTGATATCCAACTTCTTCCCATTCCAATCCTGAGACCCTTCCTATAGCATGAGATGTGATGTCTCAATTCTTCTAATACCAAACCTGAGATCCTTCCTATAACATGAGATGTGATATCCAACTCCTTCCCATTCCAATCCTGAGACCCTTATGATAGCATGAGATGTGATATCTCAATGCCTCTAATACCAAACCTGAGATACTTCTGATAGCATGAGATGTGATATCTCAATGCTTCTAATACCAAACCTGAGATCCTTCCTATAACATGAGATGTGATTTCCAAATCCTTCCACTTCCAAACCTGAGACCCTACCTTTAGCATGAGATGTGATATCCAACTCCTTCCCATTCCAATCCTGAGACCCTTCTGATAGCATGAGATGTGATATTTCAATGCCTCTAATACCAAACCTGAGATCCTACCTCTAACATGAAATGTGATATCCATCTCCTTCCCTTTCCAAACCTGAGACCCTGCCTATAGCATGAGATGTGATATCCAAGTCCTTCCCATTCCAATCCTGAGACCCTTCCTATAGCATGTGATGTGATATCTCAATGCTTAGTCCAAACCTGAGACCCTTCCTATGGCATGAGATGTCATATACAACTCCTTCCCATTCCAATCCTGAGACCCTTCCTATAGCATGAGATGTGATATCTCAATGCTTATACCAAACCTGAGACCCTTCCTATAGCATGAGATGTGATATCCAACTTCTTCCCATTCCAATCCTGAGACCCTTCCTATAACATGAGATGTGATGTCTCAATGCTTCTAATACCAAACCTGAGACCCTTCCTATAACATGAGATGGGATATCCAACTCCTTCCCATTCCAATCCTGAGACCCTTCCGATAGCAGAGATGTGATATCTCAATGCTTTTACCAAACCTGAGACCCTTCCTATGGCCTGAGATGTCATATACAACTCCTTCCCATTCCAATCCTGAGACCCTTCCTATAGCATGAGATGTGATATCTGAATGCTTATACCAAATCTGAGACCCTTCCTATAGCATGAGATGTGATATCCAACTCCTTCCCATTCCAATCCTGAGACCCTTCCTATAGCATGAGATGTGATGTCTCAATGCTTCTAATACCAAACCTGAGATCCTTCCTATAACATGAGATGTGATATCCAACTCCTTCCCATTCCAATCCTGAGACCCTTATGATAGCATGAGATGTGATATCTCAATGCCTCTAATACCAAACCTGAGATACTTCCGATAGCATGAGATGTGATATCTCAATGCTTCTAATACCAAACCTGAGATCCTTCCTATAACATGAGATGTGATTTCCAAATCCTTCCCCTTCCAAACCTGAGACCCTCCCTTTAGCATGAGATGTGATATCCAACTCCTTCCCATTCCAATCCTGAGACCCATCTGATAGCATGAGATGTGATATTTCAATGCCTCTAATACCAAACCTGAGATCCTACCTCTAACATGAAATGTGATATCCATCTCCTTCCCTTTCCAAACCTGGGACCCTGCCTATAGCATGAGATTTGAAATCCAAGTCCCTTCCATTCCAATCCTGAGACCCTTCCTATAGCATGTGATGTGATATCTCAATGCTTATACCAAACCTGAGACCCTTCCTATGGCATGAGATGTCATATACAACTCCTTCCCATTCCAATCCTGAGACCCTTCCTATAGCATGAGATGTGATATCTCAATGCTTATACCAAACCGGAGACCCTTCCTATAGCATGAGATGTGATATCCAACTTCTTCCCATTCCAATCCTGAGACCCTTCCTATAACATGAGATGTGATGTCGCAATGCTTCTAATACCAAACCTGAGATCTTTCCTATAACATGAGATGTGATATCCAACTCCTTCCCATTCCAATCCTGAGACCCTTCCTATAGCATGAGATGTGATATCACAATGCTTATACCAAACCTGAGACCCTTCCTATAGCATGAGATGTGATATCTCAAGGCCTCTAATACCAAACCTGAGATCGTTCCTCTAACATGAAATGTGATATCCAACTCCTTCCCCTTGCAAACCAGAGAGCCTTCCTATAACATGAGATGTGATATCCAACTCCTTCCCATTCCAATCCTGAGACCCTTATGATAGCATGAGATGTGATATCTCAATACCTCTAATACCAAACCTGAGATACTTACGATAGCATGAGATGTGATATCTCAATGCTTCTAATACCAAACCTGAGATCCTTCCTATAACATGAGATGTGATTTCCAAATCCTTCCCCTTCCAAACCTGAGACCCTCCCTTTAGCATGAGATGTGATATCCAACTCCTTCCCATTCCAATCCTGAGACCCTTCTGATAGCATGAGATGTGATATTTCAATGCCTCTAATACCAAACCTGAGATCCTACCTCGAACATGAAATGTGATATCCATCTCCTTCCCTTTCCAAACCTGAGACCCTGCCTATAGCATGAGATGTGATATCCAAGTCCTTTCCATTCCATTCCTGAGACCCTTCCTATAGCATGTGATGTGATATCTCAATGCTTATACCAAACCTGAGACCCTTCCTATGGCATGAGATGTCATATACAACTCCTTCCCATTCCAAACCTGAGACCCTTCCTATAGCATGAGATGTGATATCTCAATGCTTATACCAAACCTGAGACCCTTCTTATAGCATGAGATGTGATATCCAACTTCTTCCCATTCCAATCCTGAGACCCTTCCTATAACATGAGATGTGATGTCGCAATGCTTCTAATACCAAACCTGAGATCTTTCCTATAACATGAGATGTGATATCCAACTCCTTCCCATTCCAATCCTGAGACCCTTCCTATAGCCTGAGATGTGATATCACAATGCATATACCAAACCTGAGACCGTCCCTTTAGCTTGAGATGTGATATCCAACTCCTTCCCATTCCAATCCTGAGACCCTTCCTATAGCATGAGATGTGATATCTCAAGGCCTCTAATACCAAACCTGAGATCGTTCCTCTAACATGAAATGTGATATCCAACTCCTTCCCCTTCCAAACCTGAGAGCCTTCCTATAGCATGAGATATGATAGCCAAGTCCTTCCAATTCCAATCCTGAGACCCTTCCTATAACATGAAATGTGATATCCAACTCCTTCCCATTCCAACGTGAGACCCTTCCTATAGCATGAGAGGGGATATCTCAATGCTTCTAATACCAAACCTGAGACTCTTCCTATAGCATGAGATGTGATATCCAACTTCTTCCCATTCCAATCCTGAGACCCTTCCTATAACATGATTTGTGATGTCTCAATGCTTCTAATACCAAACCTGAGATCTTTCCTATAACATGAGATGTGATATCCAACTCCTTCCCATTCCAATCCTGAGACCCTTCCTATAGCATGAGATGTGATATCTCAATGCTTATACCAAACCTGAGACCCTTCCTATAGCTTGAGATGTGATATCCAACTCCTTCCCATTCCAATCCTGAGACCCTTCCTATAGCATGAGATGTGATATCTCAAGGCCTCTAATACCAAACCTGAGATCCTTCCTCTAACATGAAATGTGATATCCAACTCCTTCCCCTTCCAAACCTGAGAGCCTTCCTATAACATGAAATGTGATATCCAATTCCTTCCCATTCCAACCTGAGACCCTTCCTATAGCATGAGATGGGATATCCAACTCCTTCCAAATCCAATACTGATACCCTTCCGATAACATGAGATGTGATATCCCAATGCTTCTACCAAACCTGAGACCCATACTATGGCATGAGATGTGATATCAAACTCCTTACTATTCCAATCCTGAGACCCTACCTATAGCTTGAGATGTGATATCCAACTCCTTCCCATTCCAATTCTGAGACCCTTCCTATACCATGAGACTTGATATCTCAATGCTTCTAATACCAAACCTGAGACCCGTCCTATAACATGAGATGTGATATCCAAATCCTTCCCCTTCCAAACCTTAGACCCTTCCTTTATCATGAGATGTGATATCCAATTCCTTCCCATTCCAATCCTGAGACCCTACCGATATCATGAGATTTGTTATCTCAATGCTTCTAATATCAAACTTGAGACCCTCCCTATAACATGAGATGTGACATCCAAGTCCTCCCCATTCCAATCCTGAGACCCTTCCTATAGCATGAGATGTGATATCTCAATGCTTCTAATACCAAACCTGAGACCCTTCCTATAACATGATTTGGGATATCCAACTCCTTCCCATTCCAATCCTGAGACCCTTCCGATAGCAGAGATGTGATATCTCAATGCTTATACCAAACCTGAGACCCTTCCTATGGCCTGAGATGTCATATGCAACTCCTTCCCATTCCAATCCTGAGACCCTTCCTATAGCATTAGATGTGATATCTCAATGCTTATACCAAATCTGAGACCCTTCCTATAGCATGAGATGTGATATCCAACTTCTTCCCATTCCAATCCTGAGACCCTTCCTATAGCATGAGATGTGATGTCTCAATTCTTCTAATACCAAACCTGAGATCCTTCCTATAACATGAGATGTGATATCCAACTCCTTCCCATTCCAATCCTGAGACCCTTATGATAGCATGAGATGTGATATCTCAATGCTTCTATTACCAAACCTGAGATCCTTCCTATAACATGAGATGTGATTTCCAAATCCTTCCACTTCCAAACCTGAGACCCTCCCTTTAGCATGAGATGTGATATCCAACTCCTTCCCATTCCAATCATGAGACCCTTCTGATAGCATGAGATGTGATATTTCAATGCCTCTAATACCGAACCTGAGATCCTACCTCTAACATGAAATGTGATATCCATCTCCTTCCCTTTCCAAACCTGAGACCCTGCCTATAGCATGAGATGTGATATCCAAGTCCTTCCCATTCCAATCCTGAGACCCTTCCTATAGCATGTGATGTGATATCTCAATGCTTATACCAAATCTGAGACCCTTCCTATAGCATGAGATGTGATATCCAACTCCTTCCCATTCCAATCCTGAGACCCTTCCTATAGCATGAGATGTGATGTCTCAATGCTTCTAATACCAAACCTGAGATCTTTCCTATAACATGAGATGTGATATCCAACTCCTTCCCATTCCAATCCTGAGACCCTTATGATAGCATGAGATGTGATATCTCAATGCCTCTAATACCAAACCTGAGATACTTCCGATAGCATGAGATGTGATATCTCAATGCTTCTAATACCAAACCTGAGATCCTTCCTATAACATGAGATGTGATTTCCAAATCCTTCCCCTTCCAAACCTGAGACCCTCCCTTTAGCATGAGATGTGATATCCAACTCCTTCCCATTCCAATCCTGAGACCCATCTGATAGCATGAGATGTGATATTTCAATGCCTCTAATACCAAACCTGAGATCCTACCTCTAACATGAAATGTGATATCCATCTCCTTCCCTTTCCAAACCTGAGACCCTGCCTATAGCATGAGATGTGATATCCAAGTCCTTTCCATTCCAATCCTGAGACCCTTCCTATAGGACGTGATGTGATATCTCAATGCTTATACCAAACCTGAGACCCTTCCTATGGCATGAGATGTCATATACAACTCCTTCCCATTCCAATCCTGAGACCCTTCCTATAGCATGAGATGTGATATCTCAATGCTTATACCAAACCTGAGACCCTTCCTATAGCATGAGATGTGATATCCAACTTCTTCCCATTCCAATCCTGAGACCCTTCCTATAACATGAGATGTGATGTCGCAATGCTTCTAATACCAAACCTGAGATCTTTCCTATAACATGAGATGTGATATCCAACTCCTTCCCATTCCAATCCTGAGACCCTTCCTATAGCATGAGATGTGATATCACAATGCTTATACCAAACCTGAGACCGTTCCTATAGCTTGAGATGTGATATCCAACTCCTTCCCATTCCAATCCTGAGACCCTTCCTATAGCATGAGATGTGATATCTCAAGGCCTCTAATACCAAACCTGAGATCGTTCCTCTAACATGAAATGTGATATCCAACTCCTTCCCCTTCCAAACCTGAGAGCCTTCCTATAACATGAGATGTGACATCCAAGTCCTCCCCATTCCAATCTTGAGACCCTTCCTATAGCATGAGATGTGATATCTCAATGCTTCTAATACCAAACCTGAGACCCTTCCTATAACATGATTTGGGATATCCAACTCCTTCCCATTCCAATCCTGAGACCCTTCCGATAGCAGAGATGTGATATCTCAATGCTTATACCAAACCTGAGACCCTTCCTATGGCCTGAGATGTCATATGCAACTCCTTCCCATTCCAATCCCGAGACCCTTCCTATAGCATTAGATGTGATATCTCAATGCTTATACCAAATCTGAGACCCTTCCTATAGCATGAGATGTGATATCCAACTTCTTCCCATTCCAATCCTGAGACCCTTCCTATAGCATGAGATGTGATGTCTCAATTCTTCTAATACCAAACCTGAGATCCTTCCTATAACATGAGATGTGATATCCAACTCCTTCCCATTCCAATCCTGAGACCCTTATGATAGCATGAGATGTGATATCTCAATGCTTCTATTACCAAACCTGAGATCCTTCCTATAACATGAGATGTGATTTCCAAATCCTTCCACTTCCAAACCTGAGACCCTCCCTTTAGCATGAGATGTGATATCCAACTCCTTCCCATTCCAATCATGAGACCCTTCTGATAGCATGAGATGTGATATTTCAATGCCTCTAATACCGAACCTGAGATCCTACCTCTAACATGAAATGTGATATCCATCTCCTTCCCTTTCCAAACCTGAGACCCTGCCTATAGCATGAGATGTGATATCCAAGTCCTTCCCATTCCAATCCTGAGACCCTTCCTATAGCATGTGATGTGATATCTCAATGCTTATACCAAATCTGAGACCCTTCCTATAGCATGAGATGTGATATCCAACTCCTTCCCATTCCAATCCTGAGACCCTTCCTATAGCATGAGATGTGATGTCTCAATGCTTCTAATACCAAACCTGAGATCTTTCCTATAACATGAGATGTGATATCCAACTCCTTCCCATTCCAATCCTGAGACCCTTATGATAGCATGAGATGTGATATCTCAATGCCTCTAATACCAAACCTGAGATACTTCCGATAGCATGAGATGTGATATCTCAATGCTTCTAATACCAAACCTGAGATCCTTCCTATAACATGAGATGTGATTTCCAAATCCTTCCCCTTCCAAACCTGAGACCCTCCCTTTAGCATGAGATGTGATATCCAACTCCTTCCCATTCCAATCCTGAGACCCATCTGATAGCATGAGATGTGATATTTCAATGCCTCTAATACCAAACCTGAGATCCTACCTCTAACATGAAATGTGATATCCATCTCCTTCCCTTTCCAAACCTGAGACCCTGCCTATAGCATGAGATGTGATATCCAAGTCCTTTCCATTCCAATCCTGAGACCCTTCCTATAGGACGTGATGTGATATCTCAATGCTTATACCAAACCTGAGACCCTTCCTATGGCATGAGATGTCATATACAACTCCTTCCCATTCCAATCCTGAGACCCTTCCTATAGCATGAGATGTGATATCTCAATGCTTATACCAAACCTGAGACCCTTCCTATAGCATGAGATGTGATATCCAACTTCTTCCCATTCCAATCCTGAGACCCTTCCTATAACATGAGATGTGATGTCGCAATGCTTCTAATACCAAACCTGAGATCTTTCCTATAACATGAGATGTGATATCCAACTCCTTCCCATTCCAATCCTGAGACCCTTCCTATAGCATGAGATGTGATATCACAATGCTTATACCAAACCTGAGACCGTTCCTATAGCTTGAGATGTGATATCCAACTCCTTCCCATTCCAATCCTGAGACCCTTCCTATAGCATGAGATGTGATATCTCAAGGCCTCTAATACCAAACCTGAGATCGTTCCTCTAACATGAAATGTGATATCCAACTCCTTCCCCTTCCAAACCTGAGAGCCTTCCTATAACATGAGATGTGACATCCAAGTCCTCCCCATTCCAATCCTGAGACCCTTCCTATAGCATGAGATGTGATATCTCAATGCTTCTAATACCAAACCTGAGACCCTTCCTATAACATGATTTGGGATATCCAACTCCTTCCCATTCCAATCCTGAGACCCTTCCGATAGCAGAGATGTGATATCTCAATGCTTATACCAAACCTGAGACCCTTCCTATGGCCTGAGATGTCATATGCAACTCCTTCCCATTCCAATCCCGAGACCCTTCCTATAGCATTAGATGTGATATCTCAATGCTTATACCAAATCTGAGACCCTTCCTATAGCATGAGATGTGATATCCAACTTCTTCCCATTCCAATCCTGAGACCCTTCCTATAGCATGAGATGTGATGTCTCAATTCTTCTAATACCAAACCTGAGATCCTTCCTATAACATGAGATGTGATATCCAACTCCTTCCCATTCCAATCCTGAGACCCTTATGATAGCATGAGATGTGATATCTCAATGCTTCTATTACCAAACCTGAGATCCTTCCTATAACATGAGATGTGATTTCCAAATCCTTCCACTTCCAAACCTGAGACCCTCCCTTTAGCATGAGATGTGATATCCAACTCCTTCCCATTCCAATCCTGAGACCCTTCTGATAGCATGAGATGTGATATTTCAATGCCTCTAATACCAAACCTGAGATCCTACCTCTAACATGAAATGTGATATCCATCTCCTTCCCTTTCCAAACCTGAGACCCTGCCTATAGCATGAGATGTGATATCCAAGTCCTTCCCATTCCAATCCTGAGACCCTTCCTATAGCATGTGATGTGATATCTCAATGCTTATACCAAATCTGAGACCCTTCCTATAGCATGAGATGTGATATCCAACTCCTTCCCATTCCAATCCTGAGACCCTTCCTATAGCATGAGATGTGATGTCTCAATGCTTCTAATACCAAACCTGAGATCCTTCCTATAACATGAGATGTGATATCCAACTCCTTCCCATTCCAATCCTGAGACCCTTATGATAGCATGAGATGTGATATCTCAATGCCTCTAATACCAAACCTGAGATACTTCCGATAGCATGAGATGTGATATCTCAATGCTTCTAATACCAAACCTGAGATCCTTCCTATAACATGAGATGTGATTTCCAAATCCTTCCCCTTCCAAACCTGAGACCCTCCCTTTAGCATGAGATGTGATATCCAACTCCTTCCCATTCCAATCCTGAGACCCATCTGATAGCATGACATGTGATATTTCAATGCCTCTAATACCAAACCTGAGATCCTACCTCTAACATGAAATGTGATATCCATCTCCTTCCCTTTCCAAACCCGAGACCCTGCCTATAGCATGAGATGTGATATCCAAGTCCTTTCCATTCCAATCCTGAGACCCTTCCTATAGCATGTGATGTGATATCTCAATGCTTATACCAAACCTGAGACCCTTCTTATGGCATGAGATGTCATATACAACTCCTTCCCATTCCAATCCTGAGACCCTTCCTATAGCATGAGATGTGATATCTCAATGCTTATACCAAACCTGAGACCCTTCCTATAGCATGAGATGTGATATCCAACTTCTTCCCATTCCAATCCTGAGACCCTTCCTATAACATGAGATGTGATGTCGCAATGCTTCTAATACCAAACCTGAGATCTTTCCTATAACATGAGATGTGATATCCAACTCCTTCCCATTCCAATCCTGAGACCCTTCCTATAGCATGAGATGTGATATCACAATGCTTATACCAAACCTGAGACCGTTCCTATAGCTTGAGATGTGATATCCAACTCCTTCCCATTCCAATCCTGAGACCCTTCCTATAGCATGAGATGTGATATCTCAAGGCCTCTAATACCAAACCTGAGATCGTTCCTCTAACATGAAATGTGATATCCAACTCCTTCCCCTTCCAAACCTGAGAGCCTTCCTATAACATGAGATGTGACATCCAAGTCCTCCCCATTCCAATCCTGAGACCCTTCCTATAGCATGAGATGTGATATCTCAATGCTTCTAATACCAAACCTGAGACCCTTCCTATAACATGATTTGGGATATCCAACTCCTTCCCATTCCAATCCTGAGACCCTTCCGATAGCAGAGATGTGATATCTCAATGCTTATACCAAACCTGAGAGCCTTCCTATGGCCTGAGATGTCATATGCAACTCCTTCCCATTCCAATCCTGAGACCCTTCCTATAGCATTAGATGTGATATCTCAATGCTTATACCAAATCTGAGACCCTTCCTATAGCATGAGATGTGATATCCAACTTCTTCCCATTCCAATCCTGAGACCCTTCCTATAGCATGAGATGTGATGTCTCAATTCTTCTAATACCAAACCTGAGATCCTTCCTATAACATGAGATGTGATATCCAACTCCTTCCCATTCCAATCCTGAGACCCTTATGATAGCATGAGATGTGATATCTCAATGCCTCTAATACCAAACCTGAGATACTTCTGATAGCATGAGATGTGATATCTCAATGCTTCTAATACCAAACCTGAGATCCTTCCTATAACATGAGATGTGATTTCCAAATCCTTCCACTTCCAAACCTGAGACCCTACCTTTAGCATGAGATGTGATATCCAACTCCTTCCCATTCCAATCCTGAGACCCTTCTGATAGCATGAGATTTGATATTTCAATGCCTCTAATACCAAACCTGAGATCCTACCTCTAACATGAAATGTGATATCCATCTCCTTCCCTTTCCAAACCTGAGACCCTGCCTATAGCATGAGTTGTGATATCCAAGTCCTTCCCATTCCAATCCTGAGACCCTTCCTATAGCATGTGATGTGATATCTCAATGCTTAGTCCAAACCTGAGACCCTTCCTATGGCATGAGATGTCATATACAACTCCTTCCCATTCCAATCCTGAGACCCTTCCTATAGCATGAGATGTGATATCTCAATGCTTATACCAAACCTGAGGCCCTTCCTATAGCATGAGATGTGATATCCAACTTCTTCCCATTCCAATCCTGAGACCCTTCCTATAACATGAGATGTGATGTCTCAATGCTTCTAATACCAAACCTGAGACCCTTCCTATAACATGAGATGGGATATCCAACTCCTTCCCATTCCAATCCTGAGACCCTTCCGATAGCAGAGATGTGATATCTCAATGCTTTTACCAAACCTGAGACCCTTCCTATGGCCTGAGATGTCATATACAACTCCTTCCCATTCCAATCCTGAGACCCTTCCTATAGCATGAGATGTGATATCTCAATGCTTATACCAAATCTGAGACCCTTCCTATAGCATGAGATGTGATATCCAACTCCTTCCCATTCCAATCCTGAGACCCTTCCTATAGCATGAGATGTGATGTCTCAATGCTTCTAATACCAAACCTGAGATCCTTCCTATAACATGAGATGTGATATCCAACTCCTTCCCATTCCAATCCTGAGACCCTTATGATAGCATGAGATGTGATATCTCAATGCCTCTAATACCAAACCTGAGATACTTCCGATAGCATGAGATGTGATATCTCAATGCTTCTAATACCAAACCTGAGATCCTTCCTATAAGATGAGATGTGATTTCCAAATCCTTCCCCTTCCAAACCTGAGACCCTCCCTTTAGCATGAGATGTGATATCCAACTCCTTCCCATTCCAATCCTGAGACCCATCTGATAGCATGAGATGTGATATTTCAATGCCTCTAATACCAAACCTGAGATCCTACCTCTAACATGAAATGTGATATCCATCTCCTTCCCTTTCCAAACCTGGGACCCTGCCTATAGCATGAGATTTGATATCCAAGTCCTTTCCATTCCAATCCTGAGACCCTTCCTATAGCATGTGATGTGATATCTCAATGCTTATACCAAACCTGAGACCCTTCCTATGGCATGAGATGTCATATACAACTCCTTCCCATTCCAATCCTGAGACCCTTCCTATAGCATGAGATGTGATATCTCAATGCTTATACCAAACCTGAGACCCTTCCTATAGCATGAGATGTGATATCCAACTTCTTCCCATTCCAATCCTGAGACCCTTCCTATAACATGAGATGTGATGTCGCAATGCTTCTAATACCAAACCTGAGATCTTTCCTATAACATGAGATGTGATATCCAACTCCTTCCCATTCCAATCCTGAGACCCTTCCTATAGCATGAGATGTGATATCACAATGCTTATACCAAACCTGAGACCGTTCCTATAGCTTGAGATGTGATATCCAACTCCTTCCCATTCCAATCCTGAGACCCTTCCTATAGCATGAGATGTGATATCTCAAGGCCTCTAATACCAAACCTGAGATCGTTCCTCTAACATGAAATGTGATATCCAACTCCTTCCCCTTGCAAACCAGAGAGCCTTCCTATAACATGAGATGTGATATCCAACTCCTTCCCATTCCAATCCTGAGACCCTTATGATAGCATGAGATGTGATATCTCAATACCTCTAATACCAAACCTGAGATACTTACGATAGCATGAGATGTGATATCTCAATGCTTCTAATACCAAACCTGAGATCCTTCCTATAACATGAGATGTGATTTCCAAATCCTTCCCCTTCCAAACCTGAGACCCTCCCTTTAGCATGAGATGTGATATCCAACTCCTTCCCATTCCAATCCTGAGACCCTTCTGATAGCATGAGATGTGATATTTCAATGCCTCTAATACCAAACCTGAGATCCTACCTCGAACATGAAATGTGATATCCATCTCCTTCCCTTTCCAAACCTGAGACCCTGCCTATAGCATGAGATGTGATATCCAAGTCCTTTCCATTCCAATCCTGAGACCCTTCCTATAGCATGTGATGTGATATCTCAATGCTTATACCAAACCTGAGACCCTTCCTATGGCATGAGATGTCATATACAACTCCTTCCCATTCCAAACCTGAGACCCTTCCTATAGCATGAGATGTGATATCTCAATGCTTATACCAAACCTGAGACCCTTCTTATAGCATGAGATGTGATATCCAACTTCTTCCCATTCCAATCCTGGGACCCTTCCTATAACATGAGATGTGATGTCGCAATGCTTCTAATACCAAACCTGAGATCTTTCCTATAACATGAGATGTGATATCCAACTCCTTCCCATTCCAATCCTGAGACCCTTCCTATAGCATGAGATGTGATATCACAATGCTTATACCAAACCTGAGACCGTCCCTTTAGCTTGAGATGTGATATCCAACTCCTTCCCATTCCAATCCTGAGACCCTTCCTATAGCATGAGATGTGATATCTCAAGGCCTCTAATACCAAACCTGAGATCGTTCCTCTAACATGAAATGTGATATCCAACTCCTTCCCCTTCCAAACCTGAGAGCCTTCCTATAGCATGAGATATGATAGCCAAGTCCTTCCAATTCCAATCCTGAGACCCTTCCTATAACATGAAATGTGATATCCAACTCCTTCCCATTCCAACCTGAGACCCTTCCTATAGCATGAGATGGGATATCTCAATGCTTCTAATACCAAACCTGAGACTCTTCCTATAACATGAGATGGGATATCCAACTCATTCCCATTCCAATCCTGAGACCCTTCCGATAGCAGAGATGTGATATCTCAATGCTTATACCAAACCTGAGACCCTTCCTATGGCCTGAGATGTCATATACAACTCCTTCCCATTCCAATCCTGAGACCCTTCCTATAGCATGAGATGTGATATCTCAATGCTTATACCAAATCTGAGACCCTTCCTATAGCATGAGATGTGATATCCAACTCCTTCCCATTCCAATCCTGAGACCCTTCCTATAGCATGAGATGTGATGCCTCAATGCTTCTAATACCAAACCTGAGATCCTTCCTATAACATGAGATGTGATATCCAACTCCTTCCCATTCCAATCCTGAGACCCTTATGATAGCATGAGATGTGATATCTCAATGCCTCTAATACCAAACCTGAGATACTTCCGATAGCATGAGATGTGATATCTCAATGCTTCTAATACCAAACCTGAGATCCTTCCTATAACATGAGATGTGATTTCCAAATCCTCCCCCTTCCAAACCTGAGACCCTCCCTTTAGCATGAGATGTGATATCCAACTCCTTCCCATTCCAATCCTGAGACCCTTCTGATAGCATGAGATGTGATATCTCAATGCCTCTAATTCCAAACCTGAGATCCTACCTCTAACATGAAATGTGATATCCATCTCCTTCCCTTTCCAAACCTGAGACCCTGCCTATAGCATGAGATGTGATATCCAAGTCCTTCCCATTCCAATCCTGAGACCCTTCCTATAGCATGTGATGTGATATCTCAATGCTTATACCAAACCTGAGACCCTTCCTATGGCATGAGATGTCATATACAACTCCTTCCCATTCCAATCCTGAGACCCTTCCTATAGCATGAGATGTGATATCTCAATGCTTATACCAAACCTGAGACCCTTCCTATAGCATGAGATGTGATATCCAACTTCTTCCCATTCCAATCCTGAGACCCTTCCTATAACATGAGATGTGATGTCTCATTGCTTCTAATACCAAACCTGAGATCTTTCCTATAACATGAGATGTGATATCCAACTCCTTCCCATTCCAATCCTGAGACCCTTCCTATAGCATGAGATGTGATATCTCAAGGCCTCTAATACCAAACCTGAGATCCTTCCTCTAACATGAAATGTGATATCCAACTCTTTCCCCTTCCAAACCTGATAGCCTTCCTATAGCATGAGATATGATATCCAAATCCTTCCCATTCCAATCCTGAGACCCTTCCTATAACATGAAATGTGATATCCTACTCCTTCCCATTCCATCCTGGGACCCTTCCTATATCATGAGATGGGATATCTCAATGCTTCTAATACCAAACCTGAGACCCTTCCTATAACATGAGATGGGAATATCCAACTCCTTCCCATTCCAATCCTGAGACCCTTCCGATAGCAGAGATGTGATATCTCAATGCTTATACCAAACCTGAGATCCTTCCTAAAACATGAGATGTGATATCCAACTCCTTCCCATTCCAATCCTGAGACACTTCCTATAGCATGAGATGTGATATCTCAATGCTTATACCAAATCTGAGACCCTTCCTATAGCATGAGATGTGATATCCAACTCCTTCCCATTCCAATCCTGAGACCCTTCCTATAGCATGAGATTTGATATCTCAAGGCCTCTAATACCAAACCTGAGATCCTTCCTCTAACATGAAATGTGATATCCAACTCTTTCCCCTTCCAAACCTGAGAGCCTTCCTATAGCATGAGATATGATAGCCAAGTCCTTCCAATTCCAATCCTGAGACCCTTCCTATAACATGAAATGTGATATCCAACTCCTTCCCATTCCAACCTGAGACCCTTCCTATAGCATGAGATGGGATATCTCAATGCTTCTAATACCAAACCTGAGACTCTTCCTATAACATGAGATGGGATATCCAACTCATTCCCATTCCAATCCTGAGACCCTTCCGATAGCAGAGATGTGATATCTCAATGCTTATACCAAACCTGAGACCCTTCCTATGGCCTGAGATGTCATATACAACTCCTTCCCATTCCAATCCTGAGACCCTTCCTATAGCATGAGATGTGATATCTCAATGCTTATACCAAATCTGAGACCCTTCCTATAGCATGAGATGTGATATCCAACTCCTTCCCATTCCAATCCCGAGACCCTTCCTATAGCATGAGATGTGATGTCTCAATGCTTCTAATACCAAACCTGAGATCCTTCCTATAACATGAGATGTGATTTCCAAATCCTCCCCCTTCCAAACCTGAGACCCTCCCTTTAGCATGAGATGTGATATCCAACTCCTTCCCATTCCAATCCTGAGACCCTTCTGATAGCATGAGATGTGATATCTCAATGCCTCTAATTCCAAACCTGAGATCCTACCTCTAACATGAAATGTGATATCCATCTCCTTCCCTTTCCAAACCTGAGACCCTGCCTATAGCATGAGATGTGATATCCAAGTCCTTCCCATTCCAATCCTGAGACCCTTCCTATAGCATGTGATGTGATATCTCAATGCTTAGACCAAACCTGAGACCCTTCCTATGGCATGAGATGTCATATACAACTCCTTCCCATTCCAATCCTGAGACCCTTCCTATAGCATGAGATGTGATATCTCAATGCTTATACCAAACCTGAGACCCTTCCTATAGCATGAGATGTGATATCCAACTTCTTCCCATTCCAATCCTGAGACCCTTCCTATAACATGAGATGTGATGTCTCAATGCTTCTAATACCAAACCTGAGATCTTTCCTATAACATGAGATGTGATATCCAACTCCTTCCCATTCCAATCCTGAGACCCTTCCTATAGCATGAGATGTGATATCTCAAGGCCTCTAATACCAAACCTGAGATCCTTCCTCTAACATGAAATGTGATATCCAACTCTTTCCCCTTCCAAACCTGAGAGCCTTCCTATAGCATGAGATATGATATCCAAATCCTTCCCATTCCAATCCTGAGACCCTTCCTATAACATGAAATGTGATATCCTACTCCTTCCCATTCCATCCTGGGACCCTTCCTATATCATGAGATGGGATATCTCAATGCTTCTAATACCAAACCTGAGACCCTTCCTATAACATGAGATGGGAATATCCAACTCCTTCGCATTCCAATCCTGAGACCCTTCCGATAGCAGAGATGTGATATCTCAATGCTTATACCAAACCTGAGATCCTTCCTATAACATGAGATGTGATATCCAACTCCTTCCCATTCCAATCCTGAGACACTTCCTATAGCATGAGATGTGATATCCAACTCCTTCCCATTCCAATCCTGAGACCCTTCCTATAGCCTGAGATGTGATATCTGAATGCCTCTAATACCAAACCTGAGATCCTTCCTCTAACATGAAATGTGATTTCCAACTCCTTCACTTTCCAAACCTGAGAGCCTATCTATAGCATGAGATGTGATATCCAAGTCCTTCCCATTCCAATCCTTAGACCCTTCCTACAGCATGCAATATGATATCTCAATGATTCTAATAAAAAACCTGAGACCCGTCCTATAACATGAGATGGATATCCAACTCCTTCCCATTCCAATCCTGAGACACTTCCGAAAGCAGAGATGTGATATCTCAATGTTTATACCAAACCTGAGACCCTTCCTATAACATGAGATGTGATATCCAACTCCTTCCCGTTCCAAACCTGAGACCCTTCCTTTAGCATGAGATGTGATATCCAGCTCCTTCCCATTCCAATCCTGAGACACTTCCGATAGCATGAGATGTGATATCTCAATGCTTCTAATATCAAAACTGAGACCCTCCCTATAGCATGATATGTGATATCTAAGTCCTTCCCATTCCAATCCTGAGACCCTTCCTATAGCATGAGATGTGATATCTCAATGCTTCTACCAAACCTGAGACCCTTCCTTTAGCATGAGATGTGATATCCAACTCCTTCCCATTCCAATCCTGAGACCCTTCCTATAGCATGAGAGGTGATATCTCAATACTTCTAATACCAAACCTGAGATCCTTCCGATAACATGAGATGTGATATCTCAATACTTCTAATACCAAACCTGAGATCCATCCTATAACATGAGATGTGATATCCAAATCCTTCCCCTTCCAAACCTGAGACCCTCCCTTTAGCATGAGATGTGATATCCAAATCCTTCCCATTCCAATCCTGAGACCCTTCTGATAGCATAAGATATGATATCTCAATGCTTCTATACCAAACCTGAGATCCTTCCGATAGCATGAGATGTGATATCTCAATACTTCTAATACCAAACCTGAGATCCTTCCTATAACATGAGATGTGATATCCAAATCCTTATCTTCCAAACCTGAAACCCTCCCTTTAGCATGAGATGTGATATCCAACTCCTTCCCATTCCAATCCTGAGACTCTTCTGATAGCATAAGATATGATATCTCAATGCTTCTATACCAAACCTGAGATCCTTCTGATAGCATGAGATGTGATATCTCAATACTTCTAATACCAAACCTGAGATCCTACCTCTAACATGAAATGTGATATCCAACTCTTTCCCCTTGCAAACCTGAGAGCCTTCCTATAGCATGAGATGTGATATCCAAGTCCTTCCCATTCCAATCCTGAGACCCTTCCTATAACATGAGATGTGATATCCAACTCCTTCCCATTCCAACCTGAGACCCTTCCTATAGCATGAGATGGGATATCCAACTCCTTCCAAATCCAATCCCGATACCCTTCCGATAGCATGAGATCTGATATCCCAATGCTTCTACCAAACCTGAGACCCATACTATGGCATGAGATGTGATATCAAACTCCTTCCCATTCTAATCCTGAGACCCTTCCTATAGCTTGAGATGTGATATCCAACTCCTTCCCATTCCAATTCTGAGACCCTTCCTATACCATGAGACTTGATATCTCAATGCTTCTAATACCAAACCTGAGACCCGTCCTATAACATGAGATGTGATATCCAAATCCTTCCCCTTCCAAACCTTAGACCCTTCCGATAGCAGAGATGTGATATCTCAATGCTTATACCAAACCTGAGATCCTTCCTATAACATGAGATGTGATATCCAACTCCTTCCCATTCCAATCTCATGATATCGGAAGGGTCTCAGGATTGGAATGGGAAGGAGTTGGATATCACATCTCATGATAAAGGAAGGGTCTAAGGTTTGGAAGGGGAAGGATTTGGATATCACATCTCATGTTATATTACGGGTCTCAGGTTTGGTATTAGAAGCATTGAGATATCAAGTCTCATAGTATAGGAAGGGTCTCAGAATTGGAATGGGAAGGAGTTGGATATCACATCTCAAGCTATAGGAAGGGTCTCAGGATTGGAATGGGAAGGACTTGGATATCACATCTCATGCTATAGGAAGGCTCTCAGGTTTGGAAGGGGAAAGAGTTGGATATCACATTTCATGTTAGAGGTAGGATCTCAGGTTTGGTATTAGAGGCATTGAGATATCACATCTCATGCTATCAGAAGGGTCTCAGGAATGGAATGGGAAGGAGTTGGATATCACATCTCATGCTAAAGGGAGGGTCTCAGGTTTGGAAGGGGAAGGATTTGGATATCACATCTCATGTTATAGGAAGGATCTCAGGTTTGGTATTAGAAGCATTGAGATATCACATCTCATGCTATCGGAAGGATCTCAGGTTTGGTATTAGAAGCATTGAGATATCACATCTCATGCTATCAGAAGAGTCTCAGGATTGGAATAGGAAGGAGTTGGATATCACATCTCATGCTAAAGGGAGGGTCTCAGGTTTGGAAGGGGAAGGATTTGGATATCACATCTCATGTTATCGGAAGGATCTCACGTTTGGTATTAGAAGCATTGAGATATCACATCTCATGCTATCGGAAGGATCTCAGGTTTGGTATTAGAAGCATTGAGATATCACATCTCATGCTATCAGAAGAGTCTCAGGATTGGAATAGGAAGGAGTTGGATATCACATCTCATGCTAAAGGGAGGGTCTCAGGTTTGGAAGGGGAAGGATTTGGATATCACATCTCATGCTAAAGGAAGGGTCTCAGGATTGGAATGGGAAGGAGTTGGATATCACATCTCATGCTATAGGGAGGGTCTCAGGATTGGAATGGGAAGGACTTAGATATCACATATCATGCTATAGGGAGGGTCTCAGTTTTGATATTAGAAGCATTGAGATATCACATCTCATGCTATCGGAAGTGTCTCAGGATTGGAATGGGAAGGAGCTGGATATCACATCTCATGCTAAAGGAAGGGTCTCAGGTTTGGAACGGGAAGGATTTGGATATCACATCTCATGTTATAGGAAGGGTCTCAGGTTTGGTATAAGCATTGAGATATCACATCTCTGCTATCGGAAGAGTCTCAGGATTGGAATGGGAAGGAGTTGAATATCCCATCTCATGTTATAGGACGGGTCTCAGGTTTGTTATTAGAATCATTGAGATATCATATTGCATGCTGTAGGAAGGGTCTAAGGGTTGGAATGTGAAGGACTTGGATATCACATCTCATGCTATAGATAGGCTCTTAGGTTTGGAAAGGGAAGGAGTTGGATATCACATTTCATGTTAGAGGAAGGATCTCAGGTTTGGTATTAGAAGCATAGAGATATCACATCTCATGCTATAGGAAGGGTCTCAGGATTGGAATGGGAAGCAGTTGGATATCACATCTCATGCTATAGGAAGTGTCTCAGGATTGGAATGGGAAGGACTTGGGTATCACATCTCATGCTATAGGGAGGGTCTCAAGTTTGATATTAGAAGCATTGAGATATCACATCTCATGCTATAGGAAGGGTCTCAGGATTGGAATGGGAAGGAGTTGGATATCACATCTCATGCTATAGGAAGGGTCTCAGGTTTGGTATAAGCAGTGAGATATCACATCTCATGCTATAGGAAGTGTCTCAGGATTGGAATGGGAAGGAGTTGGATATCACATCTCATGTTATAGGAAGGATCTCAGGTTTGGTATAAGCATTGAGATCTCACATCTCTGCTATCAGAAAGGTCTCAGGATTGGAATGGGAAGGAGTTGGATATTCCCATCTCATGTTATAGGGAGGGTCTCAAGTTTGATATTAGAAGCATTGAGATATCACATTTCATGATATCGGAAGGGTCTCAAGATTGGAATGGGAAGGAGTTGGCTATCACATCTCATGATAAAGGAAGGGTCTAAGGTTTGGAAGGGGAAGGATTTGGATATCACATCTCATGTTATAGGACGGGCCTCAGGTTTGGTATTAGAAGCATTGAGATATCAAGTCTCATGGTATAGGAAGGGTCTCAGAATTGGAATGGGAAGGAGTTGGATATCACATCTCAAGCTATAGGAAGGGTCTCAGGATTAGAATGGGAAGGAGTTTGATATCACATCTCATGCCATAGTATGGGTCTCAGGTTTGGTAGAAGCATTGGGATATCAGATCTCATGCTATCGGAAGGGTATCGGGATTGGATTTGGAAGGAGTTGGATATCCCATCTCATGCTATAGGAAGGGTTTCAGGTTGGAATGGGAAGGAGTTGGATATCACATCTCATGTTATAGGAAGGGTCTCAGGATTGGAATGGGAAGGACTTGGATATCACATCTCATGCTATAGGAAGGCTCTCAGGTTTGCAAGGGGAAAGAGTTGGATATCACATTTCATGTTAGAGGTAGGATCTCAGGTTTGGTATTAGAAGTATTGAGATATCACATCTCATGCTATCAGAAGGATCTCAGGTTTGGTATAGAAGCATTGAGATATCATATCTTATGCTATCAGAAGAGTCTCAGGATTGGAATGGGAAGGAGTTGGATATCACATATCATGCTAAAGGGAGGGTCTCAGGTTTGGAAGATAAGGATTTGGATATCACATCTCATGTTATAGGAAGGATCTCAGGTTTGGTATTAGAAGTATTGAGATATCACATCTCATGCTATCGAAAGGATCTCAGGTTTGGTATAGAAGCATTGAGATATCATATCTTATGCTATCAGAAGGGTCTCAGGATTGGAATGGGAAGGAATTGGATATCACATCTCATGCTAAACTGAGGGTCTCAGGTTTGGAAGGGGAAGGATTTGGATATCACATCTCATGTTATAGGATGGATCTCAGGTTTGGTATTAGAAGTATTGAGATATCACATCTCATGTTATCGGAAGGATCTCAGGTTTGGTATTAGAAGTATTGAGATATCACATCTCATGTTATCGGAAGGATCTCAGGTTTGGTATTAGAAGTATTGAGATATCACCTCTCATGCTAAAGGAAGGGTCTCAGGTTTGGTAGAAGCATTGAGATATCACATCTCATGCTATAGGAAGGGTCTCAGGATTGGAATGGGAAGGACTTAGATATCACGTATCATGCTATAGGGAGGGTCTCAGTTTTGATATTAGAAGCATTGAGATATCACATCTCATGCTATCGGAAGTGTCTCAGGATTGGAATGGGAAGGAGCTGATATCACATCTCATGCTAAAGGAAGGGTCTCAGGTTTGGAACGGGAAGGAGTTGGATATCACATCTCATGTTATAGGAAGGGTCTCAGGTTTGGTATAAACATTGAGATATCACATCTCTGCTATCGGAAGTGTCTCAGGATTGGAATGGGAAGGAGTTGGATATCCCATCTCATGTTATAGGACGGGTCTCAGGTTTTTTATCAGAATCATTGAGATATCATATTGCATGCTGTAGGAAGGGTCTAAGGATTGGAATGGGAAGGACTTGGATATCACATCTCATGCTATAGATAGGCTCTCAGGTTTGGAAAGTGAAGGAGTTGGATATCACATTTCATGTTAGAGGAAGGATCTCAGGTTTGGTATTAGAGGCATTGAGATATCACATCTCAGGCTATAGGAAGGGTCTCAGGATTGGAATGGGAAGGAGTTGGATATCACATCTCATGCTATAGGAAGGGTCTCAGGTTTGGTATAAGCATTGAGATATCACATCTCATGCTATAGGAAGGGTCCAGGATTGGAATGGAAGGAGTTGGATATCACATCTCATGTTATAGGAAGGATCTCAGGTTTGGTATTAGAAGCATTGAGACATCACATCTCATGCTATAGGAAGGGTCTCAGGATTGGAATGGGAAGGAGTTGGATATCACATCTCATGCTATAGGAAGGGTCTCAGGATTGGAATGGGAAGGAGTTGAATATGACATCTCATGCCGTAGGAAGGGTCTCAGGTTTGGTATAAACATTGAGATATCACATTTCCGCTATCAAAAGGGTCTCAGGATTGGAATGGGAAGGAGTTGGATATCCCATCTCATGTTATAGGAAGAGTCTCAGGTTTGGTATTAGAAGCATTGAGATATCACATCTCATGCTATAGGAAGTGTCTCAGGATTGGAATGGGAAGGAGTTGGATATCACATCTCATGCTATGGGAAGGGTCTCAGGTTTGGTATAAGCAGTGAGATATCACATCTCATGCTATAGGAAGTGTCTCAGGATTGGAATGGGAAGGAGTTGGATATCACATCTCATTTTATAGGAAGGATCTCAGGTTTGGTATAAGCATTGAGATATCACATCTCTGCTATCGGAAGGGTCTCAGGATTGGAATGGGAATGAGTTGGATATTCCCATCTCATGTTATAGGAAGGGTCTCAGGTTTGGTATTAGAAGCATTGAGATATCACATCTCATGCTATAGGAAGGGTCTCAGGATTGGAATGGGAAGGACTTGGATATCACATCTCATGCTATAGGGAGGGTCTCAAGTTTGATATTAGAAGCTTTGAGATATCACATCTCATGATATCGGAAGGGTCTCAGGATTGGAATGGGAAGGAGTTGGATATCACATCTCATGATAAAGGAAGGGTCTAAGGTTTGGAAGGGGAAGGATTTGGATATCACATCTCATGTTATATTACGGGTCTCAGGTTTGGTATTAGAAGCATTGAGATATCAAGTCTCATAGTATAGGAAGGGTCTCAGAATTGGAATGGGAAGGAGTTGGATATCACATCTCAAGCTATAGGAAGGGTCTCAGGATTGGAATGGGATACCCTTCCGATAGCATGAGATGTGATATCCCAATGCTTATACCAAACCTGAGACCCATACTATTGCATGAGATGTGATATCAAACTCCTTCCCATTCCAATCCTGAGACCCTTCCTATAGCTTGAGATGTGATATCCAACTCTTTCTGATTCCAATTCTGAGACCCTTCCTATACCATGAGACTTGATATCTCAGTGCTTCTAATACCAAACCTGAGACCTGTCCTATAACATGAGATGTGATATCCAAATCCTTCCCCTTCAAACCTTAGACCCTTCCTTTATCATGAGATGTGATATCCAACTCCTTCCCATTCCAATCCTGAGACCCTTCCGATATCGTGAGATGTGATATCTCAATGCTTCTAATATCAAACTTGAGACCCTCCCTATAGCATGAGATGTGATATCCAAGTCCTTCCCATTCCAATCCTGAGACCCTTCCTATAGCATGAGATGTGATATCTCAATGCTTCTAATACCAAACCTGAGACCCTTCCTATAACATGAGATGGGAATATCCAACTCTTCCCATTCCAATCCTGAGACCCTTCCGATAGAAGAGATGTGATATCTCAATGCTCATACCAAACCTGAGATCCTTCCTATAGCATGAGATGTGATATCCTACTCCTTCCCATTCCAATCCTGAGACCCTTCCTATAGCATAAGATGTGATATCTCAATGCTTCTAATATCAAACTTGAGACCCTCCCTATAGCATGAGATGTGATATCCAAGTCCTTCCCATTCCAATCCTGAGACACTTCCTATAGCATGAGATGTGATATCTCAATGCTTCTAATACCAAACCTGAGACTCTTCCTATAACATGAGATGGGATATCCAACTCCTTCCCATTCCAATCCTTAGACCCTTCCGATAGCAGAGATGTGATATCTCAAAGCTTATACCAAACCTGAGACCCTTCCTATGGCTTGAGATGTCATATACAACTCCTTCCCATTCCAATCCTGAGACCCTTCCGATAGCATGAGATGTGATATCTCAATGCTTATACCAAGCCTGAGACCCTTCCTATAGCATGAGATGTGATATACAACTCCTTCCCATTCCAATCCTGAGACCCTTCCTATAGCATGAGATGTGATGTCTCAATGCTTCTAATACCAAACCTGAGATCCTTCGTTTAACATGAGATGTGATATCCAACTCCTTCCATTCCAATCCTGAGACCCTTCCTATAGCATGAGATGTGATATCTCAATGCTTATACCAAACCTGAGACCCTTCCTATAGCATGAGATGTGATATCCAACTCCTTCCCATTCCAATCCTGAGACCCTTCCTATAGCATGAGATGTGATATCTCAATGCCTCTAATACCAAACCTGAGATCCTTCCTCTAACATGAAATGTGATATCCAACTCCTTCCCTTTCCAAACCTGAGAGCCTATCCATAGCATGAGATGTGATATCCAAGTCCTTCCCATTCCAATCCTTAGACCCTTCCTACAGCATGCAATATATATGATATCTCAATGATTCTAATAACAATCCTGAGACCCGTCCTATAACATGAGATGGGATATCCAACTCCTTCCCATCCCAATCCTGAGACACTTCCGATTGCAGAGATGTGATATCTCAATGCTTATACCAAACCTGAGACTCTTCCTATAACATGAGATGTGATATCTGTTAGGAAAGATTTCGTAATTGTAGGTAATTTTCCTTCCATGTGGCAACCCCTAAACTTTTTGCTGTTGTTTTTCACCTTGTTCTCGACTTTGCCAGAGAAGTGCAGCCTTCTGCCGCACTCCTCTGGGCTTTCGCTCCTTTCTTACGGGGAAACTTGCATGGCCTTAAGACAGTCAGTACCGGGAAACGCTGTTTTCCGTAGTTTCTTTTATCATGTTGCGGCTTTCGTGCAACATGACACAAGAGGGCACTGTAAGCTAAGTTACTGCTCTCTTGGGATTCTAGCCTTCTACAGGCCCTAGATACTCTTTCAGGATTGTAACTGATCGGTGCAAGTGATTCACGGACGGTGAATGGTGGCAGCGATCGTTTCTTGTGTTTTGAGCTCCTTTTGGCGTTCTAAGCGCGTTTCTCGCACTTAACCCAAAATGATGGCCTGGCTCCCAAAATTGGCCAGACCACGAGGCTCCTTTATCCTGTCCGCTGACCGTCTTGCTCCCTTCACCTTCCCCAGGTCGAGCCGACCCGGGGCCTTCCTTATTTGGGCATGTACTTTCCCGCGAAACACGGATGCTTTCGCGGGCTTCTACATGTCTTGTGTGTGCCTCCAGGATGTGGGCTGGGATGTCTGGTCCCGTGTGAATGCCTGGGACCACCGTGGTCCGTGATAGGTCCACGAATGGTGTGAGTGTTGATGAGCGGATCTCCCATTGGGTCCCCACCGTTTTGGCACGAAGGGAACCGTGGATAAGAGGGGGCTGGAAACACCACTACCATGTCGATCTCCTGAGTTCTCACGAACGAAGGAATACAGGAGCCAAGTATCCTGCAACCAAGAGGCTGAACCGAGGAATCGCTGGTGACCCGCTGAAGGACTGCTCCTCTGCACTGCTGTCGCCTTGTGAAACCCTTTTCACCTTTGATCGAACCAGAAGGCCTGTACTAGTACTTCGACCCTTGGAATAGCGGGGACAGCTATTCTCGGCATCTTCACCAGCTCCTGCTAGTAAGCCTTCGGAAGCGTCTCTGGCCCATCCAGCAGACTGACCAGCCTACACAGGAGTCTTGCTCTGTAACTGCCACCAGGTTGTGTAGTATATCGAGTCCTTGTCACTCTCACACGATTCGTACACTTGGCGTTCCCAGGTCTGAAGTGAGTAGTGTACATTTGGCTCAGATACACACGGCCGCTCCGTTGCCCTGCTGTGGTAACAAACTGTGCGGGTTCCTTCGTTTGGGACGTCTTTTACTCAACTCTGCTGCTGCAGACTCAACACGACGACGAGACATCCCCTGCTCTTCTGAACCTGCCAGCGACTGAAACTGACGTGGAGAAGCCTGGGTCTGCTTGCATCGGGGACCGGTGAGTAGCATAGCTAGGAACTGGTCGCCCTCCTGCAGGAACCCATAGCTTTTCCCCGCTGTGTCAAAACAGCATGCCTTTCCGTACTCGCGCTCTGCTTCTGCCCTTGAGTCGCGGAACACTGTTCTTCTTCGTTTGTGCACTAAACTGAACTGCCTGATCTCCCTCGAAGAGACTCCCCTTTTGCCCGTTGGCACCAGCGTGTGCAGGTACTTTTGAGCACAAGGCTCCACTCTTCGTAGGGCTCGGACTTCCTTTTAGTTAGGTGCCTCTGAAGGCGGACTGGGTCTAAGCATTATTTCGCACTGCCTGTTTTCCTTCCCTTTTAGGTGGACTACACATTTCGTGCATCTAACGCTTGAGACTTGTTTGTATTTGTATATATATTGTATTGGTATGGTATGTGTTGGTTTACTAGAGTTGTATTGTGATTTCTCGCTACGGTCATTGTTTTAAAGGCCTTGGAATAAATGTGTATATATTTTTAATATAGCACCTGTTTGGAGTAGTTTGTAAGTGTCCTTGCTTTGTGTGCTCATTGCGGGCTTTCAGTCACCCTCACCTCTCTTGAGACCTAGTCTTGACCGCCGCGATCGCTACCTTGATTGGTCTGGCTTGTCCAGAGGTTACCCTGTTCCAAGAAATTAGGTTGGCCATCTGAACTTCTGCGCCACCAGGACAGAGTTCAGAAATCCGTCTTAACAATATCCAACTCCTTCCCATTCCAAACCTGAGACCCTTCCTATAGCATGAGATGTGATATCCAACTCCTTCCCATCCCAATCCTGAGACATTTACGATTGCAGAGATGTGATATCTCAATGCTTATACAAAACCTGAGACTCTTCCTATAACATGAGATGTGATATCCAACTCCTTCCCGTTCCAAACCTGAGACCCTTCCTATAGCATGAGATGTGATATCCAACTCCTTCCCATTCCAATCCTGAGACCCTTCCGATAGCATGAGATGTGATATCTCAATGCTTCTAATACCAAACCTGAGATCCTTCCTATAACATGTGATGTGATATCCAAATTCTTCCCCTTCCAAACCTGAGACCCTCCCTTTAGCATGAGATGTGATATCCAACTCCTTCCCATTCCAATCCTGAGACCCTTCTGATAGCATGAGATGTGATATCTCAATGCCTCTAATACCAAACCTGAGATCCTTCCTATAACATGAGATGTGATATCCAAATCCTTCCCCTTCCAAACCTGAGACCCACCCTTTAGCATGAGATGTGATATCCAACTCCTTCCCATTCCAATCCTGAGACCCTTCTGATAGCATGAGATGTGATATCTCAATGCCTCTAATACCAAACCTGATATCCTACCTCTAACATGAAATGTGATATCCAACTCCTTCCCTTTCCAAACCTGAGACCCTGCCTATAGCATGAGATGTGATATCCAAGTCCTTCCCATTCCAATCCTGAGACCCTTCCTATAGCATGTGATGTGATATCTCAATGCTTATACCAAACCTGAGACCCTTCCTATGGCATGAGATGTCATATACAACTCCTTCCCATTCCAATCCTGAGACCCTTCCTATAGCATGTGATGTGATATCTCAATGCTTATACCAAACCTGAGACCCTTCCTATAGCTTGAGATGTGATATCCAACTCCTTCCCATTCCAATCCTGAGACCCTTCCTATAGTATGAGATGTGATATCTCAATACTTCTAATACCAAACCTGAGATCCTTCCGATAACATGAGATGTGATATCCAAATCCTTCCCCTTCCAAACCTGAGACCCTCCCTTTAGCATGAGATGTGATATCCAACTCCTTCCCATTCCAATCCTGAGACCCTTCTGATAGCATGAGATGTGATATCTCAATGCTTCTAATACCAAACCTGAGATCCTTCCGATAGCATGAGATGTGATATCTCAATGCTTCTAATACCAAACCTGAGCTCCTTCTTATAACATGAGATGTGATATGCAAATCCTTCCCCTTCCAAACCTGAGACCCTCCCTTTAGCATTAGATGTGATATCCAACTCCTTCCCATTCCAATCCTGAGACCCTTCTGATAGCATGAGATGTGATATCTCAATGCCTCTAATACCAAACCTGAGATCCTACCTCTAACATGAAATGTGATATCCAACTCTTTCCCCTTCCAAACCTGAGAGCCTTCCTATAGCATGAGATGTGATATCCAACTCCTTCCCGTTCCAAACCTGAGACCCTTCCTATAGCATGAGATGTGATATCCAACTCCTTCCCATCCCAATCCTGAGACATTTCCGATTGCAGAGATGTGATATCTCAATGCTTATACCAAACCTGAGACTCTTCCTATAACATGAGATGTGATATCCAACTCCTTCCCGTTCCAAACCTGAGACCCTTCCTATAGCATGAGATGTGATATCCAACTCCTTCCCATTCCAATCCTGAGACCCTTCCGATAGCATGAGATGTGATATCTCAATGCTTCTAATACCAAACCTGAGATCCTTCCTATAACATGTGATGTGATATCCAAATTCTTCCCCTTCCAAACCTGAGACCCTCCCTTTAGCATGAGATGTGATATCCAACTCCTTCCCATTCCAATCCTGAGACCCTTATGATAGCATGAGATGTGATATCTCAATGCCTCTAATACCAAACCTGAGATCCTTCCTATAACATGAGATGTGATATCCAAATCCTTCCCCTTCCAAACCTGAGACTCTCCCTTTAGCATGAGATGTGATATCCAACTCCTTCCCATTCCAATCCTGAGACCCTTCTGATAGCATGAGATGTGATATCTCAATGCCTCTAATACCAAACCTGATATCCTACCTCTAACATGAAATGTGATATCCAACTCCTTCCCTTTCCAAACCTGAGACCCTGCCTATAGCATGAGATGTGATATCCAAGTCCTTCCCATTCCAATCCTGAGACCCTTCCTATAGCATGTGATGTGATATCTCAATGCTTATACCAAACCTGAGACCCTTCCTATGGCATGAGATGTCATATACAACACCTTCCCATTCCAATCCTGAGACCCTTCCTATAGCATGTCATGTGATATCTCAATGCTTATACCAAACCTGAGACCCTTCCTATAGCTTGAGATGTGATATCCAACTCCTTCCCATTCCAATCCTGAGACCCTTCCTATAGCATGAGATGTGATATCTCAATACTTCTAATACCAAACCTGAGATCCTTCCGATAACATGAGATGTGATATACAAATCCTTCCCCTTCCAAACCTGAGACCCTCCCTTTAGCATGAGATGTGATATCCAACTCCTTCCCATTCCAATCCTGAGACCCTTCTGATAGCATGAGATGTGATATCTCAATGCTTCTAATACCAAACCTGAGATCCTTCCGATAGCATGAGATGTGATATCTCAATGCTTCTAATACCAAACCTGAGCTCCTTCTTATAACATGAGATGTGATATCCAAATCCTTCCCCTTCCAAACCTGAGACCCTCCCTTTAGCATGAAATGTGATATCCAACTCATTCCCATTCCAATCCTGAGACCCTTCTGATAGCATGAGATGTGATATCTCAATGCCTCTAATACCAAACCTGAGATCCTACCTCTAACATGAAATGTGATATCCAACTCTTTCCCCTTCCAAACCTGAGAGCCTTCCTATAGCATGAGATGTGATATCCAAGTCCTTCCCATTCCAATCCTGAGACCCTTCCTATAACATGAGATGTGATATCCAACTCCTTCCCATTCCAACCTGAGACCCTTTCTATAGCATGAGATGGGATATCCAACTCCTTCCAAATCCAATCCTGATACCCTTCCGATAGCATGAGATGTGATATCCCAATGCTTATACCAAACCTGAGACCCATACTATGGCATGAGATGTGATATCAAACTCCTTCCCATTCCAATCCTGAGACCCTTCCTATAGCTTGAGATGTGATATCCAACTCCTTCCCATTCTAATTCTGAGACCCTTCCTATACCATGAGACTTGATATCTCAATGCTTCTAATACCAAACCTGAGACCCGCCCTATAACATGAGATGTGATATCCAAATCCTTCCCCTTCCAAACCTTAGACCCTTCCTTTATCATGAGATGTGATATCCAACTCCTTCCCATTCCAATCCTGAGACCCTTCCGATATCATGAGATGTGATATCTCAATGCTTCTAATATCAAACTTGAGACCCTCCCTATAGCATGAGATGTGATATCCAAGTCCTTCCCATTCCAATCCTGAGACCCTTCCTATAGCATGAGATGTGATGTCTCAATGCTTCTAATACCAAACCTGAGACCCTTCCTATAACATGAGATGGGAATATCCAACTCCTTCCCATTCCAATCCTGAGACCCTTCCGATAGCAGAGATGTGATATCTCAATGCTTATACCAAACCTGAGATCCTTCCTATAACATGAGATGTGATATCCAACTCCTTCCCATTCCAATCCTGAGACACTTCCTATAGCATGAGATGTGATATCTCACTGCTTATACCAAACCTGAGATCCATCCTATAGCATGAGATGTGATATCCAACTCCTTCCCATTCCAATCCTGAGACCCTTCCTATAGCATATGTGATATCTCAATGCTTCTAATATCAAACGTGAGATCCTCCCTATAGCATGAGATGTGATATCCAAGTCCTTCCCATTCCAATCCTGAGACACTTCCTATAGCATGAGATGTGATATCTCAATGCTTCTAATACCAAACCTGAGACTCTTCCTATAACATGAGATGGGATATCCAACTCCTTCCCATTCCAATCCTGAGACCTTTCCGATAGCAGAGATGTGATATCTCAATGCTTATACCAAACCTGAGACCCTTCCTACGGCATGAGATGTCATATACAACTCCTTCCCATTCCAATCCTGAGACCCTTCCTATAGCATGAGATGTGATATCTCAATGCTTATAGCAAACCAGAGACCCTTCATATAGCATGAGATGTGATATCCAACTCCTTCCCATTCCAATCCTGAGACCCTTCCTATAGCATGAGATGTGATGTCTCAATGCTTCTAATACCAAACCTGAGATCCTTCATATAACATGAGATGTGATATCCAACTCCTTCCCATTCCAATCCTGAGACCCTTATGATAGCATGAGATGTGATATCTCAATGCCTCTTATACCAAACCTGAGATCCTTCCGATAGCATGAGATGTGATATCTCAATGCTTCTAATACCAAACCTGAGATCCTTCCTATAATATGAGATGTGATTTCCAAATCCTTCCCCTTCCAAACCTGAGACCCTCCCTTTAGCATGAAATGTGATATCCAACTCCTTCCCATTCCAATCCTGAGACCCTTCTGATAGCATGAGATGTGATATCTCAATGCCTCTAATACCAAACCTGAGATCCTACCTCTAACATGAAATGTGATATCCATCTCCTTCCCTTTCCAAACCTGAGACCCTGCCTATAGCATGAGATGTGATATCCAACTCCTTCCCATTCCAATCCTGAGACCCTTCCTATAGCATGTGATGTGATATCTCAATGCTTATACCAAACCTGAGACCCTTCCTATGGCATGAGATGTCATATACAACTCCTTCCCATTCCAACCCTGAGACCCTTCCTATAGCATGAGATGTGATATCTCAATGCTTATACCAAACCTGAGACCCTTCCTATAGCATGAGATGTGATATCCAACTTCTTCCCATTCCAATCCTGAGACCCTTCCTATAGCATGAGATGTGATATCTCAATGCTTATACCAAACCTGAGACCCTTCCTATAGCTTGAGATGTGATATCCAACTCCTTCCCATTCCAATCCTGAGACCCTTCCTATAGCATGAGATGTGATATCTCAAGGCCTCTAATACCAAACCTGAGATCCTTCCTCTAACATGAAATGTGATATCCAACTCCTTCCCCTTCCAAACCTGAGAGCCTTCCTATAGCATGAGATATGATATCCAAGTCCTTCCCATTCCAATCCTGAGACCCTTCCTATAACATGAAATGTGATATCCAACTCCTTCCCATTCTAACCTGAGACCCTTCCTATAGCATGAGATGGGATATCCAACTCCTTCCAAATCCAATACTGATACCCTTCCGATAGCATGAGATGTGATATCCCAATGCTTCTACCAAACCTGAGACCCATACTATGGCATGAGATGTGATATCAAACTCCTTCCCATTCCAATCCTGAGACGCTTCCTATAGCTTGAGATGTGATATCCAACTCCTTCCCATTCCAATTCTGAGACCCTTCTTATACCATGACACTTGATATCTCAATGCTTCTAATACCAAACCTGAGACCCGTCCTATAACATGAGATGTGATATCCAAATCCTTCCCCTTCCAAACCTTAGACCCTTCCTTTATAATGAGATGTGATATCCAACTCCTTTCCATTCCAATCCTGAGACCCTTCCGATATCATGAGATTTGTTATCTCAATGCTTCTAATATCAAACTTGAGACCCTCCCTATAGCATGAGATGTGACATCCAAGTCCTTCCCATTCCAATCCTGAGACCCTTCCTATAGCATGAGATGTGATATCTCAATGCTTCTAATACCAAACCTGAGACCCTTCCTATAACATGAGATGGGATATCCAACTCCTTCCCATTCCAATCCTGAGACCCTTCCGATAGCAGAGATGTGATATCTCAATGCTTATACCAAACCTGAGACCCTTCTTAAGGCCTGAGATGTCATATACAACTCCTTCCCAATGCAATCCTGAGACCCTTCCTATAGCATGAGATGTGATATCTCAATGCTTATACCAAATCTGAGACCCTTCCTATAGCATGAGATGTGATATCCAACACCTTCCCATTCCAATTCTGAGACCCTTCCTATAGCATGAGAAGTGATATCTCCATGCTTATACCAAACCTGAGACCCTTCCTATAGCATGAGATGTGATATCCAAATCCTTCCCATTCCAATCATGAGACCCTTCCTATAGCATGAGATGTGATATTTCAATGCTTATACCAAACCTGAGCCTACCTATAGCATGAGATGTGATATCCAAGTCCATCCCATTCCAATCATTAGACCCTTCCTACAGCATGCGATTGTTAAGACGGATTTCTGAACTCTGTCCTGGTGGCGCAGAAGTTCAGAAGGCCAACCTAATTACTTGGAACAGGGTAACCTCTGGACAAGCCAGACCAATCAAGGTAGCGATCGCGGCGGTCAAGACTAGGTCTCAAGAGGGGTGAGGGTGACTGAAAGCCCGCAATGAGCACACAAAGCAAGAGCGCTTACAAACTACTCCAAACAGTTGTTATATCAAAAATAGATACACATTTATTTTAAGGCCTTTAAAATAATGACCGTAGCGAGAAAATCACAATATCACAATATTAAACCAACACATACCATATCAACACAATATATATACAAATACACAGTCGCAAGCGTTTAAAGCACGAAATATGTAGTCCACCTGCCAGGGAAGGAAAACAGGCAGTGCGATACCGCTTTAGACTCAGTTCGCCTTCAGAGGCACCTACTAGATGGAAGTCCGAGCCCTGCGAAGAGTGGAGCCTTGTGCTCAAAGTACCTGCCACGCCGGTGCCAACGGGCAAAAGGGGAAGCTCTTCGGAGGAAGTCAGGCAGTTCGGGTTAGTGCACAGCAGAAGGAGAACAGGTTCCGTAACTCAAGCGCAGCCTCCACAGCGGGCAGAAGCAGAGCGCGAGTACGGCCAAAAGGGTGCTGTTTTTACACAGCAGGGAAAAGCAATGGGATACTGCAGGAGGGCGACCAGATCCTAGCTAAACTACTCACCGGTCCCCGAAGCAAGCAGACCCAGGCTTCTCCACGTTCGTTTCAGCAGCTGGCAGGTTCAGAAGAGCAGGGAACGCCTCGTAGTCGTGTAGAGCAAAAAGACGTCCCAATCGACGAAACCAGCACAGTTTGTTGCCGCAGCAGGACAACGGAGCGGCCGTGTGTATTCGAGCCAAATGTACACTCCTCCCTTCAGACTTGGGAACGCCAAGTGTACGAAGCGTGGGAGAGTGACAAGGACTCGGAATACAACACAACCTGGCGGCGGTTACAGAGCAGGACTCCCTTGTAAGCTGGTCAGTCAACTGGATGGCCCAGAGACACTTCCGAAGGCTTACTTGGCAGGAGAGGATGAAGTCGCCGGGAATAGCTGTTCCTGCTATTCCAAAGGTCGAAGCACCAGTACAGGCCTTCTGGTTCGATCCAAGGAGGAAAGGGTTTCACAGGACGACAGCAGTGCAAAGGAGGATTCCTTCAGCGGGTCACCAGCGATTCCTCGGTCCAGCCTCTTGGTTGCAGGATACTTGGCTCCTGTATTCCTTCGTTCGTGAGAACTCAGGAGATCGACCTGGTAGTGGTGTTTCCAGCTCCCTCTTATCCACGGTTCCCTTCGCGCCAAAACGGAGGGGAGCAAATGGGAGATCCGCTCATCAACACACATACCATACGTGGACCAATCACGGACCACGGTGGTCCCAGGCATTCACACCACCCTAGACTCTCTGGCACCCAGGATGTGTATTGGGACCAGACATCCCAGCCCCCACCCTGGAGGCACACAAACGACATGTAGAAGCCCGCGAAAGCAACCACGTTTCGCGGGAAAGTACATGCCCAAATAAGGAAGGCCCCGGGTCGCCCGACCTGGGGAAGGTGAAGGGAGCATGACGGTCAGTGGACAGGACAAAGGAGCCTCGTGGTCTGGCCATTTTGGGAGCCAGGCCACCATTTTGGGTTCAGTGCGAAAAACGTGCTCAGAACGCCAAAAGGAGCTCAAAATAAACAAAACGATCGCTGCCACCATTCCAGTCCCTGAATGACTTGCACCGATCAAATACCATCCTAAAAGAGTATCTAGGGCCTGTAGAAGGCTAGAGACCCAAGAGAGCTGTAACTTAGCTTACAGTGCCCTCTTGTGTCATGTTGCACTAAAGCCGCAACATGATAAAAGAAACTACGGGAAACAGCGTTCCCCGGTACTGACTGTCTTAAGGGCATGTCAGTTTCCCCGTAAGAAAGGAGCGAAAGCCCAGAGAAGTGCGGCAGAAGGCTGTACTTCTCTGGCAAAGTCAAGAACAAGGTTAAAAACAATAGCAAAAAGTTTAGGGGTTGCCACATGGAAGGAAAATTCCCTACAATTACGAAATCTTTCCTAACACTCGCCCCTCCCAGACTATGGACAGGGGGAACTAATCCACCCCTGGATGAGTCTCTTGTTCAGGTCGGTTAAACATTCTGGACAACCCATCAGCATTGCTATGTTGGACACCTGGCCTATGCTCAATAGTGAAGTCGAAGCCTTGTAGACTTATGGACCACCTAAGCAACTTTGGATTCTCCCCCTTCATGTTCATTAGCCACTTTAACGGCTTATGGTCAGTCTGCACAGTGAAGTGGGTCCCATAGAGGTAGGGCCTCAGCTTCCTTAGGGCCCACACAACAGAGAAACATTCTTTCTCTACCGTGGACCATCTGAGCTCTCTGTCCTTAAACTGGCGACTAATAAAACCGATAGGGTGTTCCTTACCCTTCTCATCTACTTGTGATAGTACAGCTCCTATCCCAGTGTCAGAGGCATCCGTCTGCACGATAAAAGGTCTTTGATAATACGGGGCCCTAAGGACAGGGGCCTGGCACAAGGAGTCTTTTAAGCCATTGAAGGCCTTCTCACACTCGTCGGTCCAAGTTACCTTCTTGGGTTTCTTCGGAGTTGTGAGGGCAGTCAGAGGAGCAGCTATGGTGCCATAGTCTGCCACAAAAGTGCGGTAATACCCCGTGAGTCCTAAAAAGGCTCTCACTTGGGTTTGCGTAGTGGGGGTAGGCCAGTCTTGTACTGCTTGTACCTGACTGAGTAGAGGCTGTCTCCTCCCTCCACCTACTTCATGTCCAAGGTAAACCACTGAGCCTTGTCCATTTTGGTGAGGGGCCACGCGGACACCCTCAAAAGAGCTCTCTGAAGGACTGCTTTGGAACAGGTCGGGGAGAGGTTCAGACTCCTCTTCCTCAACGTCTGAAGCCAATAGCAGTGCTGCGATTTTGCCGCTTGGGACGAAAGCCTTCAGCCTATTCATGTGAAACACTTTGGGAGCCTTTCCAGGCCTTCCAAGGTCCACTGAATAGTTAACCTCACCCAGGGGCTCCACCACTGGGTAAGGGCCTGACCAATTGTCCTGTAAAGCTTGAGGCCTTATGGGATTCATGATCAGGACTTGCTGACCAAGTGTAAAGTTGATGAGGGAAGCTTTCTGGTCGTACCAAGGTTTCACCAGCGCTTGCCCTGCCTTCAATTTATCACTAGCCAAGCCCATCAGAAGTACCATCCGTTTTCTGAGCCCTAGCACATAATCAACTACATTGGTAGTAACAGGGGGAGTGGGCATCTCCCATCCCTCCTTGACAATGGCTAAGGGTCCCCGTACGGGATGACCGAACAGAAGTTTGAAGGGGCTGAAGCCAACACCCTCCTGTGGTACCTCTCGGTAGGCAAACAGTAAGCATGAAACAAGAAGATCCCATTTTCTTCTCTGGGGCTCCTCCAGAGCCCCAATCATGCTCGTTAACGTCCTGTCGAAACGCCCCCCCAGACCATTGGTCTGGGGGTGGTATGCAGAAGAGAACCTGTAGGTGACCCCACATTCTTTCCACATAGCCTGCCTATACTTCGACATAAAGTTGCTGCCATGATCCGACACAACTTCTTTAGGGAAGCCAACCCTAGTAAACATGCCGAGTAAAGCTTCTGCAACTGGCTTGGCAGTTACAGTTGTAAATGGGACGGCCTCAGGATACCTGGTTGCATGGTCGACCAGCACCAGGATAAACCTATTGCCTGAGGATGTTTGCGGGTCAAGGGGACCAACCATGTCGATCCCTACCCTTTCAAATGGTACCCCCACAACTGGGAGCGGTACCAACGGAGCTTGGATTGTCGCGCCAACCTTACCAGACAACTGGCAGGAGGCACAACTCCTGCAGTGACTTTCTACTTGCTCCCCCATCTTGGGCCAGTAGAAGTACATGGATAACCTTTGCTTGGTTTTCCTCATACCGAGGTGACCAGCAATGGGAACTTCATGCGCCAACTGCAGGAGGAAGGGCCTAACAGCAAGGGGAACCACCAACCTCCTATGGTCTCCTTCTGTAGACTCTGTGGGCTCACTATACAGGAGTCCACCTTCCTGGTAAATCCTACGCATCCCAGGAGGTTCACCCTCAAGCTGGGAGCAGGCCTGTCTCCTTAGGCCTTCCAGAGATGGGCACTCACGTTGGCCTTTACTGAATTCGTCCCTATCAGGACCTCCTTCAACTAACAAGTCTTTTAGTTCAGGATGATCGTTGGGGTCGAATACTTCAGGCATCGCCACCTCCTCGTCAGGCCCGGGCGATTGACCAACTTCCTCCACCGCAGTGGTAGGCGAGCTCGGGGGAATATTCTCTTTCCCTCGTTTTGACTTGTAGACTCCTTTCGCCTTGGGCTTCCCCTTCGGCTGGGGCGGCGTATTGGACTTGGCCAATGCTGCCCGTGCTTGAGACCGTGTGTAGGGTCTTTCGGCAGTGTCTCCTACGAGCCCTAAAGCTCTGAGATCATTACCTAACAAGACCTTTCCCGGGACGTTTCTCTGAATGCTCACTGGAATCCTGACTGCTGTACCATTTAAAGTAAGATTTACAGGGATCACGGGAAACATACGGAGGGGGCCGTCAGCCAACTTAGTGGGCATCAGAGTAGCTCTGGCAACTTCCTCTGAGTCTACCAAGGTAGAATCTACTACAGTGCGACTGCACCCACTATCCCTAAGAGCTGGAGTATCCACTCCATTGATCAGCACACTGTCTTTAAAGTAGTGCTTGGTATTATCCGGAATCCTAGCATAAGCTTCTGCGACTTTAGGCTCCCAGGAACCCAGGGACACTAAAACTACCTCAGCCTCTATCCCGCTGGGAAATGAGTCTGAGGAGAAGGATGCTCCTGTAATCTCTTCTTCCTCGTAGGAGGAGAAGGCCAGATTAGCGGAGTGGACCCCCAAAGGTCTAACCTTACACCGGGGATCCCCCTTCACATGGTCAGTTGCTCCACAAGACAAACAAGCCCCAGTGGGTCTGTTTACGTAGGGAGGCTTATTGTAACCAGAGTTCTGTTTCGGAGGCTGACATCCACTACCCTGTGAGTTCTCTTGTGTCTTACCCTTGTTTTTCTTTTTGTGGCCCTTATGGGAAGAAGATTTAGCAGATTCCCCACCCTCCATATCTTTGGACTTTTTCCCTTCCTCCTGCTTACCAGGATGAGTTTTGTCCTTATGGGACACTCGATGTGACACCCATAAGTCTGCTGCAATGGCCAGCTTCTTAGGATCTATCTCCTTCGAATCGGCCAAATGCTGCTTAAGCTCCGGGGAAGAAGAAGCAAAAATATGTTCCAGCATGACAAGATTTATCATGCCTTCGAAGGTAGAAACCTTATAATCTTCGACCCAGCCAGTTAAGTTTTTCAAGGATTCAGCGACATAAGATACCCAAGTACCACCTTCCTTTTTCTTATACTCTCGAAAACGCTTTAAATATTGGGCCGGAGTCTTCCCAAACTTTAAAATGAGAGTTTGCTTTAACATTGCGAAATCAGCCCGCTCAGCCTTCGACATTTCCATAATGGCACTACAGCCAGAATGGGGCAGTCTACTGAGCAACCACGCAATCTTATCAGCACTGTCAACTTTTTGAACCTCGCATGCATACTCAAACGCATTCAGCCAGTCCATAATGTCATTCCTTTCTTCATATACACTGAGCAGATCTTTTGGAAACCGTGGATGAGAGGGAGCCCCAGACCCATGTCCAGGACCCTTGGACCCATTTGCAACCTGAAGCTTGGCCAGTTCCAACTGGTGATCCCTGTCTTTCTGTTTTTCTGCCTGTTCAATTTTTAGTTTGGCTATGCTGAATTCAAGCTCCTGCTGCCTAAACCGCAGCTCTTGCTTCTTGAATTCAAGCATAGCCTCCCCATCAACACTGGCAGAGGAAACATTAAACATTACATCCTCCCTGTCCTCGTGGTCGCGATGGATCAGTGCAGCGGCAGAACCGTCGGTTCTACCAGTGAGAGCAGCCCCACCACCTTCTGCACTGTCCTCGGAAGTTATAGCGTCAAGCTGCGCTTCTTGCCACGCCACGATTCTCTGGATCATTTCCAATTTTGTGCCTTGAGAGGAAACACCTCTCTCCGCACACATCTTTTTCAATGTTTCTGATTTGGAAGCATTTAAAGTTAACAAGGTATTTGCTTCCATACTGTTTGATAGGACTATGGCCTTTTTAAAGTTATTCTATAACAATTCACTACGTGTACTGTTTGGAATAACCTGAAATGCCTTAGTTCGAGCGCAACACTGGATACCTTCAGTCGTATCCCACCGCTGTACACCAATTTGTTAAGACGGATTTCTGAACTCTGTCCTGGTGGCGCAGAAGTTCAGAAGGCCAACCTAATTACTTGGAACAGGGTAACCTCTGGACAAGCCAGACCAATCAAGGTAGCGATCGCGGCGGTCAAGACTAGGTCTCAAGAGGGGTGAGGGTGACTGAAAGCCCGCAATGAGCACACAAAGCAAGAGCGCTTACAAACTACTCCAAACAGTTGTTATATCAAAAATAGATACACATTTATTTTAAGGCCTTTAAAATAATGACCGTAGCGAGAAAATCACAATATCACAATATTAAACCAACACATACCATATCAACACAATATATATACAAATACACAGTCGCAAGCGTTTAAAGCACGAAATATGTAGTCCACCTGCCAGGGAAGGAAAACAGGCAGTGCGATACCGCTTTAGACTCAGTTCGCCTTCAGAGGCACCTACTAGATGGAAGTCCGAGCCCTGCGAAGAGTGGAGCCTTGTGCTCAAAGTACCTGCCACGCCGGTGCCAACGGGCAAAAGGGGAAGCTCTTCGGAGGAAGTCAGGCAGTTCGGGTTAGTGCACAGCAGAAGGAGAACAGGTTCCGTAACTCAAGCGCAGCCTCCACAGCGGGCAGAAGCAGAGCGCGAGTACGGCCAAAAGGGTGCTGTTTTTACACAGCAGGGAAAAGCAATGGGATACTGCAGGAGGGCGACCAGATCCTAGCTAAACTACTCACCGGTCCCCGAAGCAAGCAGACCCAGGCTTCTCCACGTTCGTTTTAGCAGCTGGCAGGTTCAGAAGAGCAGGGAACGCCTCGTAGTCGTGTAGAGCAAAAAGACGTCCCAATCGACGAAACCAGCACAGTTTGTTGCCGCAGCAGGACAACGGAGCGGCCGTGTGTATTCGAGCCAAATGTACACTCCTCCCTTCAGACTTGGGAACGCCAAGTGTACGAAGCGTGGGAGAGTGACAAGGACTCGGAATACAACACAACCTGGCGGCGGTTACAGAGCAGGACTCCCTTGTAAGCTGGTCAGTCAACTGGATGGCCCAGAGACACTTCCGAAGGCTTACTTGGCAGGAGAGGATGAAGTCGCCGGGAATAGCTGTTCCTGCTATTCCAAAGGTCGAAGCACCATTACAGGCCTTCTGGTTCGATCCAAGGAGGAAAGGGTTTCACAGGACGACAGCAGTGCAAAGGAGGATTCCTTCAGCGGGTCACCAGCGATTCCTCGGTCCAGCCTCTTGGTTGCAGGATACTTGGCTCCTGTATTCCTTCGTTCGTGAGAACTCAGGAGATCGACCTGGTAGTGGTGTTTCCAGCTCCCTCTTATCCACGGTTCCCTTCGCGCCAAAACGGAGGGGAGCCAATGGGAGATCCGCTCATCAACACACATACCATACGTGGACCAATCACGGACCACGGTGGTCCCAGGCATTCACACCACCCTAGACTCTCTGGCACCCAGGATGTGTATTGGGACCAGACATCCCAGCCCCCACCCTGGAGGCACACAAACGACATGTAGAAGCCCGCGAAAGCAACCACGTTTCGCGGGAAAGTACATGCCCAAATAAGGAAGGCCCCGGGTCGCCCGACCTGGGGAAGGTGAAGGGAGCAAGACGGTCAGTGGACAGGACAAAGGAGCCTCGTGGTCTGGCCATTTTGGGAGCCAGGCCACCATTTTGGGTTCAGTGCGAAAAACGTGCTCAGAACGCCAAAAGGAGCTCAAAATAAACAAAACGATCGCTGCCACCATTCCAGTCCCTGAATGACTTGCACCGATCAAATACCATCCTAAAAGAGTATCTAGGGCCTGTAGAAGGCTAGAGACCCAAGAGAGCTGTAACTTAGCTTACAGTGCCCTCTTGTGTCATGTTGCACTAAAGCCGCAACATGATAAAAGAAACTACGGGAAACAGCGTTCCCCGGTACTGACTGTCTTAAGGGCATGTCAGTTTCCCCGTAAGAAAGGAGCGAAAGCCCAGAGAAGTGCGGCAGAAGGCTGTACTTCTCTGGCAAAGTCAAGAACAAGGTTAAAAACAATAGCAAAAAGTTTAGGGGTTGCCCCATGGAAGGAAAATTCCCTACAATTACGAAATCTTTCCTAACAGCGATGTGATATCTCAATGATTCTAATACCAAACCAGAGACCCGTCCTTTAACATGAGATGGGATATCCAACTCCTTCCCATTCCAATCCTGAGCCACTCCTGATAGCAGAGATGTGATATCTCAATGCTTATACCAAACCTGAGACCCTTCCTATAACATGAGATGTGATATCCAACTCCTTCCCGTTCCAAACCTAAGACACTTCCTATAGCATATGTGATATCCAACTCCTTCCCATTCCAAACATGAGACCCTTCCTATAGCAAGAATGTAACATCCAACTCCTACCCATTCCAATCCTGAGACCATTCCTATAGCATGAGATGTGATGTCTCAATGCTTCCAATACCAATCCTGAGATCCTTCCTATAACATGAGATGTGATATCCAACTCCTTCCCATTCCAATCCTGAGACCCTTATGATAGCATGAGATGTGATATCTCAATGCCTCTTATACCAAACCTGAGATCCTTCCGATAGCATGAGATGTGATATCTCAATGCTTCTAATACCAAACCTGAGATCCTTCCTATAATATGAGATGTGATTTCCAAATCCTTCCCCTTCCAAACCTGAGACCCTCCCTTTAGCATGAGATGTGATATCCAACTCCTTCCCATTCCAATCCTGAGACCCTTCTGATAGCATGAGATGTGATTTCTCAATGCCTCTAATACCAAACCTGAGATCCTACCTCTAACATGAAATGTGATATCCATCTCCTTCCCTTTCCAAACCTGAGACCCTGCCTATAGCATGATATGTGATATCCAAGTCCTTCCCATTCCAATCCTGAGACCCTTCCTATAGCATGTGATGTGATATCTCAATGCTTATACCAAACCTGAGACCCTTCCTATGGCATGAGATGGCATATACAACTCTTTCCCATTCCAATCCTGAGACCCTTCCTATAGCATGAGATGTGATATCTCAATGCTTATACCAAACCTGAGACCCTTCCTATAGCATGCGATGTGATATCCAACTTCTTCCCATTCCAATCCTGAGACCCTTCCTATAGCATGAGATGTGATATCTCAATGCTTATACCAAACCTGAGACCCTTCCTATAGCTTGAGATGTGATATCCAACTCCTTCCCATTCCAATCCTGAGACCCTTCCTATAGCATGAGATGTGATATCTCAAGGCCTCTAATACCAAACCTGAGATCCTTCCTCTAACATGAAATGTGATATCCAACTCCTTCCCCTTCCAAACCTGAGAGCCTTCCTATAGCATGAGATATGATATCCAAGTCCTTCCCATTCCAATCCTGAGACCCTTCCTATAACATGAAATGTGATATCCAACTCCTTCCCATTCCAACCTGAGACCCTTCCTATAGCATGAGATGGGATATCCAACTCCTTCCAAATCCAATACTGATACCCTTCCGATAGCATGAGATGTGATATCCCAATGCTTCTACCAAACCTGAGACCCATACTATGGCATGAGATGTGATATCAAACTCCTTCCCATTCCAATCCTGAGACCCTTCTTATACCATGAGACTTGATATCTCAATGCTTCTAATACCAAACCTGAGACCCGTCCTATAACATGAGATGTGATATCCAAATCCTTCCCCTTCCAAACCTTAGACCCTTCCTTTATCATGAAATGTGATATCCAACTCCTTCCCATTCCAATCCTGAGACCCTTCCGATATCATGAGATGTGATATCTCAATGCTTATACCAAATCTGAGACCCTTCCTATGGCCTGAGATGTCATATACAACTCCTTCCCATTCCAATCCTGAGACCCTTCCTATAGCATGAGATGTGATATCTCACTGCTTATACCAAATCTGAGACCCTTCCTATAGCATGAGATGTGATATCCAACTCCTTCCCATTCCAATCCTGAGACCCTTCCTATAGCATGAGAAGTGATATCTCCATGCTTATACCAAACCTGAGACCCTTCCTATAGCATAAGATGTGATATCCAAATCCTTCCCATTCCAATCCTGAGACCCTTCCTATAGCATGAGATGTGATATCTCAATGCTTATACCAAACCTGAGACCCTTCCTATAGCATGAGATGTGATATCCAACTCCTTCCCATTCCAATCCTGAGACCCTTCCTATAGCATGAGATGTGATGTCTCAATGCTTCTAATACCAAACCTGAGATCCTTCCTATAACATGAGATGTGATATCCAACTCCTTCCCATTCCAATCCTGAGACCCTTATGATAGCATGAGATGTGATATCTCAATGCCTCTTATACCAAACCTGAGATCCTTCCGATAGCATGAGATGTGATATCTCAATGCTTCTAATACCAAACCTGAGATCCTTCCTATAATATGAGATGTGATTTCCAAATCCTTCCCCTTCCAAACCTGAGACCCTCCCTTTAGCATGAAATGTGATATCCAACTCCTTCCCATTCCAATCCTGAGACCCTTCTGATAGCATGAGATGTGATATCTCAATGCCTCTAATACCAAACCTGAGATCCTACCTCTAACATGAAATGTGATATCCATCTCCTTCCCTTTCCAAACCTGAGACCCTGCCTATAGCATGAGAAGTGATATCCAAGTCCTTCCCATTCCAATCCTGAGACCCTTCCTATAGCATGTGATGTGATATCTCAATGCTTATACCAAACCTGAGACCCTTCCTATGGCATGAGATGTCATATACAACTCCTTCCCATTCCAACCCTAAGACCCTTCCTATAGCATGAGATGTGATATCCAACTTCTTCCAATTCCAATCCTGAGACCCTTCCTATAGCATGAGATGTGATATCTCAATGCTTATACCAAACCTGAGACCCTTCCTATAGCATAAGATGTGATATCCAAATCCTTCCCATTCCAATCCTGAGACCCTTCCTATAGCATGAGATGTGATATCTCAATGCTTATACCAAACCTGAGACCCTTCCTATAGCATGAGATGTGATATCCAACTCCTTCCCATTCCAATCCTGAGACCCTTCCTATAGCATGAGATGTGATGTCTCAATGCTTCTAATACCAAACCTGAGATCCTTCCTATAACATGAGATGTGATATCCAACTCCTTCCCATTCCAATCCTGAGACCCTTATGATAGCATGAGATGTGATATCTCAATGCCTCTTATACCAAACCTGAGATCCTTCCGATAGCATGAGATGTGATATCTCAATGCTTCTAATACCAAACCTGAGATCCTTCCTATAATATGAGATGTGATTTCCAAATCCTTCCCCTTCCAAACCTGAGACCCTCCCTTTAGCATGAAATGTGATATCCAACTCCTTCCCATTCCAATCCTGAGACCCTTCTGATAGCATGAGATGTGATATCTCATTGCCTCTAATACCAAACCTGAGATCCTACCTCTAACATGAAATGTGATATCCATCTCCTTCCCTTTCCAAACCTGAGACCCTGCCTATAGCATGAGATGTGATATCCAAGTCCTTCCCATTCCAATCCTGAGACCCTTCCTATAGCATGTGATGTGATATCCAAGTACTTCCCATTCCAATCCTGAGACCCTTCCTATAGCATGTGATGTGAAATCTCAATGCTTATACCAAACCTGAGACCCTTCCTATGGCATGAGATGTCATAAACAACTCCTTCCCATTCCAACCCTGAGACCCTTCCTATAGCATGAGATGTGATATCTCAATGCTTATACCAAACCTGAGACCCTTCCTATAGCTTGAGATGTGATATCCAACTTCTTCCCATTCCAATCCTGAGACCCTTCCTATAGCATGAGATGTGATATCCCAATGCTTCTACCAAACCTGAGACCCATACTATGGCATGAGATGTGATATCAAACTCCTTCCCATTCCAATCCTGAGACGCTTCCTATAGCTTGAGATGTGATATCCAACTCCTTCCCATTCCAATTCTGAGACCCTTCTTATACCATGAGACTTGATATCTCAATGCTTCTAATACCAAACCTGAGACCCGTCCTATAACATGAGATGTGATATCCAAATCCTTCCCCTTCCAAACCTTAGACCCTTCCTTTATAATGAGATGTGATATCCAACTCCTTCCCATTCCAATCCTGAGACCCTTCCGATATCATGAGATTTGTTATCTCAATGCTTCTAATATCAAACTTGAGACCCTCCCTATAGCATGAGATGTGACATCCAAGTCCTTCCCATTCCAATCCTGAGACCCTTCCTATAGCATGAGATGTGATATCTCAATGCTTCTAATACCAAACCTGAGACCCTTCCTATAACATGAGATGGGATATCCAACTCCTTCCCATTCCAATCCTGAGACCCTTCCGATAGCAGAGATGTGATATCTCAATGCTTATACCAAACCTGAGACCCTTCCTAAGGCTTGAGATGTCATATACAACTCCTTCCCATTCCAATCCTGAGACCCTTCCTATAGCATGAGATGTGATATCTCAATGCTTATACCAAATCTGAGACCCTTCCTATAGCATGAGATGTGATATCCAAATCCTTCCCATTCCAATCCTGAGACCCTTCCTATAGCATGAGATGTGATATCTCAATGCTTATACCAAACCTGAGAGCCTACCTATAGCATGAGATGTGATATCCAAGTCCATCCCATTCCAATCCTTAGACCCTTCCTACAGCATGCGATGTGATATCTCAATGATTCTAATACCAAACCAGAGACCCGTCCTTTAACATGAGATGGGATATCCAACTCCTTCCCATTCCAATCCTGAGCCACTCCTGATAGCAGAGATGTGATATCTCAATGCTTATACCAAACCTGAGACCCTTCCTATAACATGAGATGTGATATCCAACTCCTTCCCGTTCCAAACCTGAGACACTTCCTATAGCATATGTGATATCCAACTCCTTCCCATTCCAAACATGAGACCCTTACTATAGCATGAGATGTGATATATCAATGCTTCTAATACCAAACCTGAGATCCTTCCTATGACATGAGATGTGATATCCAAATCCTTCCCATTCCAATCCTGAGACCCTTCCGATAGCAAGAGATGTGATATCCAAATCCTTCCCATTCCAATCCTGAGACCCTTCCTATAACATGAGATGTGATATTCAACTCCTTCCCCTTCCAACCTGAGACACTTCCTATAGCATGGGAAGGGATATCCAACTCCTTCCCAATCCAATCCTGAGAACCTTCCGATAGCAGAGATGTGATATCTCAATGCTTATACCAAACCTGAGACCCTTCCTATGGCATGAGATGTGATATCCAACTCCTTGCCATTCAAATCCTGAGACCCTTCCTATAGCATGAGATGTGATATCTCAATGCTTCTACCAAACCTGAGACCCTTCCTTTAGCATGAGATGTGATATCCAAATCCTTCACATTCCAATCCTGAGACCCTTCCTATAGCATGAGATGTGATATCTCAATGCTTCTAATACCAAACCTGAGATCCTTCCTATAACATGAGATGTGATATCCAATTCCTTCCCATTCCAAACCTGAGACCCTTCCTATTGGATGAGATGTGATATCCAACTCCTTCCCATTCCAACCCTGAGACCCTTCCTATACCATGAGATGTGATATCTCAATGCTTCTAATACCAAACCTGGGAACCGTCCTATAACATGAGATGTGATATCTCAATGTTTCTAATAAAAAACCTGAGACCCTTCCTATAACATGAGATGTGATATCCAATTCCTTCCCATTCCAAACCTGAGACCCTTCCTATTGGATGAGATGTGATATCCAAATCCTTCCCCTTCCAAACCTGAGACCCTTCCTTTAGCATGAGATGTGATATCCAAATACTTCCCATTCCAATCCTAAAACCCTTCCTATAGCATGAGATGTGATATCTCAATGTTTCTAATAAAAAACCTGAGACCCTTCCTATAGCAAGAGATGTGATATCCAAATCCTTCCCATTCCAATCCTGAGACCCTTCCTGTATATAACATGAGATGTGATATCCAACTCCTTCCCATTCCAACCTGAGACCCTTCCTATAGCATGAGATGTGATATCCAACTCCTTACCATTCAAATCCTGAGACCCTCCCTATAACAAGAGATGTCATATCCAACTCCTTCCCATTCCAAACCTGAGACCCTTCCTATAACATGAGATGTGATATCCAACTCCTTCCCATTCCAAACCTGAGACCCTTCCGATAGCATGAGATGTGATATCTCAATGCTTCAAAAACCAAACATGAGAACCATCCTATAACATGAGATGTGAAATCCAAATCCTTCCCTTCCCAAACCTGAGACTCTTCCTATAGCATGAGATGTGATATCTCAATGCTTCTACCAAACCTGAAACCCTTCCTATAGCATGAGATGTGATATCCAACTCCTTCCCATTCCAATCCTGAGACACACCCTATAGCATGAGATGTGATATCACAATGCTTCTAATACCAAACCTGAGACCCGTCCTATAACATGAGATGTGATATCCAAATCCTTCCCCTTCCAAACCTGAGACCCTTCCTTTAGCATGAGATGTGATATATAGCTCCTCCCATTCCAATCCTGAGACCCTTCCGATAGCAGAGATGTGACATTTCAATGCTTATACCAAACCTGAGACCCTTCCCATAGCATGAGATGTGATATCCAACTCCTTCCCATTCCAATCCTGAGACCCTTCCTATAGCATGAGATGTGATATCTCAATGCTTCTAATACCAAACCTGAGATCCTTCCTATAACATGAGATGTGATATCCAACTCCTTCCCATTCCAATCCCGAGACCCTTCCTATAGCATGAGATGTGATATCTCAATGCTTCTAATACCAAACCTAAGGTCCTTCCTATAACATGAGATGTGATATCCAAATCCTTCCCATTCCAAACCTGAGACCCTCCCTTTAGCATGAGATGTGATATCCAACTCCTTCCCATTCCAATCCTGATACCCTTCTGATAGCATGAGATCTGATATCTCAATGCCTCTAATACCAAACCTGAGATCCTACCTCTAACATGAAATGTGATATCCAACTCCTTCCTTTTCCAAACCTGAGACCCTTCCTACAGCATGAGATGTGATATCCAAGTCCTTCCCATTCCAATCCTGAGACCCTTCCTATAAAATGAGATGTGATATCCAACTCCTTCTATTCCAACCTGAGACCCTTCCTATAGCATGAGATGGGATATCCAACTCCTTCCAAATCCAATCCTGATACCCTTCCGATAGCATGAGATGTGATATACCAATGCTTCTACAAAACCTGAGACCCATACCATGGCATGAGATGTGATATCAAACTCCCGTCCTATACCATGAGACTTGATATCTCAATGCTTCTAATACCAAACCTGAGACCGGTCCAATAACATGAGATGTGATATCCAAATCCTTCCCCTTCCAAACCTTAGACCCTTCCTTTATCATGAGATGTGATATCCAAGTCCTTCCCATTCCATTCCTGAGACCCTTCCTATAGCATGAGATGTGATATCTCAATGCTTCTAATACCAAACCTAAGACCCTTCCTATAACATGAGATGTGATATCCAAGTCCTTCCCATTCCAATCCTGAGACCCTTCCTATAGCATGAGATGTGATATCTAAATGCTTCTAATACCAAACCTGAGACCCTTCCTATAACATGAATTATGATATCCAAATCCTTCCCATTCCAATCCTGAGACCCTTCCGATAGCAGAGATGTGATATCTCAATGCTTATACCAAACCTAAGACCCTTCCGATAGCATGAGATGTGATATCTCAATGCTTCTAATACCAAACCTGAGATCCTTCCAATAACATGAGATGTGATATCCAACTCCTTCCCATTCCAATCCCGAGACCCTTCCTATAGCATGAGATGTGATATCTCAATGCTTCTAATACCAAACCTAAGGTCCTTCCTATAACATGAGATGTGATATCCAAATCCTTCCCATTCCAAACCTGAGACCCTCCCTTTAGCATGAGATGTGATATCCAACTCCTTCCCCTTCCAAACCTGAGACCCTTCCTTTAGCATGAGATGTGATATCCAGCTCCTCCCATTCCAATCCTGAGACCCTTCCTATAGCATGAGATGTGATATCTCAATGCTTCTAATACCAAACCTGAGACCCTTCCTATAACATGAGATGTGATATCCAAGTCCTTCCCATTCCAATCCTGAGACCCTTCCTATAGCATGAGATGTGATATCTCAATGCTTCTAATACCAAACCTGAGACCCTTCCTATAACATGAATTGTGATATCCAAATCCTTCCCATTCCAATCCTGAGACCCTTCCGATAGCAGAGATGTGATATCTCAATGCTTATACCAAACCTAAGACCCTTCCGATAGCATGAGATGTGATATCTCAATGCTTCTAATACCAAACCTGAGACCGGTCCAATAACATGAGATGTGATATCCAAATCCTTCCCCTTCCAAACCTTAGACCATCCCTTTAGCATGAGATTTGATATCCAACTCCTTCCCATTCCAATCCTGAGACCCTTCTGATGGCATGAGATGTGATATCTCAATGCCTCTAAAACCAAACCTGAGATCCTACCTCTAACATGAAATGTGATATCCAACTCCTTCCCCTTCCAACCCTGAGAGCCTTCCTATATAATGAGATGTGATATCCAAGTCCTTCCCATTCCAATCCTGAGACCCTTCCTATAACATGAGATGTGATATCCAACTCCTTCCCATTCCAATCATGAGACCCTTCCTATAGCTTGAGATGTGATATCCAACTCCTTCTCATTCCAATTCTGAGACCCGTCCTATACCATGAGACTTGATATCTCAATGCTTCAAATACCAAACCTGAGACCGGTCCTATAACATGAGATGTGATACCCAACTCCTTCCCATTCCAATCCTGATACCCTTCTGATAGCATGAGATGTGATATCTCAATGCCTCTAATACCAAACCTGAGATCCTACCTCTAACATGAAATGTGATATCCAACTCCTTCCTTTTCCAAACCTGAGACCCTTCCTACAGCATGAGATGTGATATCCAAGTCCTTCCCATTCCAATCCTGAGACCCTTCCTATAACATGAGATGTGATATCCAACTCCTTCTATTCCAACCTGAGACCCTTCCTATAGCATGAGATGGGATATCCAACTCCTTCCAAATCCAATCCTGATACCCTTCCGATAGCATGAGATGTGATATCAAACTCCCGTCCTATACCATGAGACTTGATATCTCAATGCTTCTAATACCAAACCTGAGACCGGTCCAATAACATGAGATGTGATATCCAAATCCTTCCCTTCCAAACCTTAGACCCTTCCTTTATCATGAGATGTGATATCCAAGTCCTTCCCATTCCATTCCTGAGACCCTTCCTATAGCATGAGATGTGATATCTCAATGCTTCTAATACCAAACCTGAGACCCTTCCTATAACATGAGATGTGATATCCAAGTCCTTCCCATTCCAATCCTGAGACCCTTCCTATAGCATAAGATGTGATATCTCAATGCTTCTAATACCAAACCTGAGACCCTTCCTATAACATGAATTGTGATATCCAAATCCTTCCCATTCCAATCCTGAGACCCTTCCGATAGCAGAGATGTGACATCTCAATGCTTATACCAAACCTAAGACCCTTCCGATAGCATGAGATGTGATATCTCAATGCTTCTAATACCAAACCTGAGACCGGTCCAATAACATGAGATGGAATATCCAAATCCTTCCCCTTCCAAACCTTAGACCATCCCTTTAGCATGAGATTTGATATCCAACTCCTTCCCATTCCAATCCTGAGACCCTTCTGATGGCATGAGATGTGATATCTCAATGCCTCTAAAACCAAACCTGAGATCCTACCTCTAACATGAAATGTGATATCCAACTCCTTCCCCTTCCAACCCTGAGAGCCTTCCTATAGAATGAGATGTGATATCCAAGTCCTTCCCATTCCAATCCTGAGACCCTTCCTATAACATGAGATGTGATATCCAACTCCTTCCCATTCCAATCATGAGACCCTTCCTATAGCTTGAGATGTGATATCCAACTCCTTCTCATTCCAATTCTGAGACCCGTCCTATACCATGAGACTTGATATCTCAATGCTTCAAATACCAAACCTGAGACCGGTCCTATAACATGAGATGTGATACCCAAATCCGTCCCCTTCCAAACCTTAGACCCTTCCTATAGCATGAGATGTGATATCTCATTGCTTCTAATACCAAACCTGAGACCCTTCCTATAACGAGATGGGATATCCAACTCCTTCCCATTCCAATCCTGAGACCCTTCAGATAGCAGAGATGTGATATCCAACTCCTTCCCATTCCAAACCTGAGACCCTTCCTATAGCATGAGATGTTATAATTTAATGCTTCTAAAACCAAACCTGAGAACCATCCTATAACATGTGAAATCCAAATCCTTCCCTTTCCAAACCTGAGACCCTTCCGATAGCATGAGATGTGATATCTCAATGCTTCTAAAACCAAACATGAGAACCATCCTATAACATGAGATGTGAAATCCAAATCCTTCCCTTTCCAAACCTGAGACCCTTCCTATAGCTTGAGATGAAATATCAAACTCCTTCCCATTCCAATCCTGAGATAGCTTGAGATGTGATATCCAACTCCATCCCATTCCAATCCTGAGACCCTTCCGATAGCATGAGATGTGATAGCTCAATGCTTCTAATATCAAAACTGAGACCCTCCCTATAGTGTGAGATGTGATATCTCAATGCTTATACCAAACCTGATGACCCTTCCTATGGCATTAGATGTGATATCCAACTCCTTCCCATTCCAATCCTGAGTTCCTTCCTATAGCATGAGATGTGATATCTCAATGCTTCTATCAAACCTGATACCCTTCCTTTAGCATGAGAGGTGATATTCAACTCCTGCCCATTCCAATCCTGAGACCCTTCCTATATCATGAGACGTGATATCCAACTCCTTTCCATTCCAATCCTGAGACTCCTCCTATAGCATGAGATGTGATATCTCAATGCTTCTAATACCAGACCTGGGACCGGTCCTATAACATGAGATATGATATCCAAATCCTCCCCCTTCCAAACCTGAGACCCTTCCTATAGCAAGAGATGTGATATCCAATTCCTTCCCATTCCAATCCTGAGACCCTTCCTATAACGAGATGTGATATCCAACTCCTTCCCATTCCAACCTGAGACCCTTCCTGTAGCATGAGAAGGGAGATCCAACTCCTTCCCATTCCAATCCTGAGACCCTTCCTATACCATGAGATGTGATATCTCAATGCTTCTAATACCAAACCTGGGACCCGTCCTATAACATGAGATATGTCCTATAACATGAGATATGATATCCAAATCCTTCCCCTTCCAAACCTGAGACCCTTCCTTTAGCATGAGATGTGATATCCAAATCCTTCCCATTCCAATACTGAAACCCTTCCTATAGCATGAGATGTCATATCTCAATGTTTCTAATAGAAAACCTGAGACCCTTCCTATAGCAAGAGATGTGATATCCAAATCCTTCCCATTTCAATCTTGAGACCCTTCCTATAACATGAGATGTGATATCCAACTCCTACCCATTCCAACCTGAGACCCTTCCTATAGCATGAGAAGGGATATCCAATTCCTTCCCAATCCAATCCTTAGACCCTTCCGATAGCAGAGATGTGATATCTCAATGCTTATACCAAACCTGAGACCCTTCCTTTAGCATGAGATGTGATATCCAAATGCTTCACATTCCAATCCTGAGACCCTTCCTATAGCATGAGATGTGATATCTCAATGCTTCTAATACAAAACCTGAGATCCTTCCTATAACATGAGATGTGATATCCAAGTCCTTCCCATTCCAATCCTGAGACCCTTCCTATAACATGAGATGTGATATCCAACTCCTTCTACTCCAACCTGAGACCCTTCCTATAGCATGAGATGGGATATCCAACTCCTTTCAAATCCAATCCTGATACCCTTCCAATAGCATGAGATGTGATATCCCAATGCTTCTACAAAACCTGAGACCCATACCATGGCATGAGATGTGATATCAAACTCCCGTCCTATACCATGAGACTTGATATCTCAATGCTTCTAATACCAAACCTGAGACCGGTCCAATAACATGAGATGTGATATCCAAATCCTTCCCCTTCCAAACCTTAGACCCTTCCTTTATCATGAGATGTGATATCCAAGTCCTTCCCATTCCATTCCTGAGACCCTTAATATAGCATGAGATGTGATATCTCAATGCTTCTAATACCAAACCTGAGACCCTTCCTATAACATGAGATGTGATATCCAAATCCTTCCCATTCCAATCCTGAGACCCTTCCGATAGCAGAGATGTGATATCTCAATGCTTATACCAAACCTGAGACCCTTCCGATAGCATGAGATGTGATATCTCAATGCTTCTAATACCAAACCTCAGATCCTTCCAATAACATGAGATGTGATGTCCAAATCCTTCCCCTTCCAAACCTTAGACCCTCCCTTTAGCATGAGATGTGATATCCAACTCCTTCCCATTCCAATCCTGAGACCCTTCTGATGGCATGAGATGTCATATCTCAATGCCTCTAATACCAAACCTGAGATCCTACCTCTAACATGAGATGTGATATCAAACTCCTTCCCATTCCAAACCTGAGACCCTTCAGATAGCATGAGATGTGATATTTCAATGCTTCTAAAACCAAACATGAGAACCATCCTATAACATGAGATGTGAAATCCAAATCATTCCCATTCCAAACCTGAGACCCTTCCTATAGCATGAGATGTTATAATTTAATGCTTCTAAAACCAAACCTGAGAACCATCCTATAACATGTGAAATCCAAATCCTTCCCTTTCCAAACCTGAGACCCTTCCGATAGCATGAGATGTGATATCTCAATGCTTCTAAAACCAAACATGAGAACCATCCTATAACATGAGATGTGAAATCCAAATCCTTCCCTTTCCAAACCTGAGACCCTTCCTATAGCTTGAGATGAAATATCAAACTCCTTCCCATTCCAATCCTGAGACCCTTCCGATAGCATGAGATGTGATAGCTCAATGCTTCTAATATCAAACCTGAGACCCTCCCTATAGTATGAGATGTGAATTCTAAGTCCTTACCATTCCTATCCTGAGACCCTTCCGATAGCAGAGATGTGATATCTCAATGCTTATACCAAACCTGATGACCCTTCCTATGGCATTAGATGTGATAATCAACTCCTTCCCATTCCAATCCTGAGTTCCTTCCTATAGCATGAGATGTGATATCTCAATGCTTCTATCAAACCTGATACCCTTCCTTTAGCATGAGAGGTGATATTCAACTCCTGCCCATTCCAATCCTGAGACTCCTCCTATAGCATGAGATGTGATATCTCAATGCTTCTAATACCAGACCTGGGACCGGTCCTATAACATGAGATATGATATCCAAATCCTTCCCCTTCCAAACCTGAGACCCTTCCTATAGCAAGAGATGTGATATCCAATTCCTTCCCATTCCAATCCTGAGACCCTTCCTATAACGAGATGTGATATCCAACTCCTTCCCATTCCAACCTGAGACCCTTCCTGTAGCATGAGAAGGGAGATCCAACTCCTTCCCATTCCAATCCTGAGACCCTTCCTATACCATGAGATGTGATATCTCAATGCTTCTAATACCAAACCTGGGACCCGTCCTATAACATGAGATATGTCCTATAACATGAGATATGATATCCAAATCCTTCCCCTTCCAAACCTGAGACCCTTCCTATAGCATGAGATGTGATATCCAAATCCTTCCCATTCCAATACTGAAACCCTTCCTATAGCATGAGATGTCATATCTCAATGTTTCTAATAGAAAACCTGAGACCCTTCCTATAGCAAGAGATGTGATATCCAAATCCTTCCCATTTCAATCTTGAGACCCTTCCTATAACATGAGATGTGATATCCAACTCCTACCGATTCCAACCTGAGACCCTTCCTATAGCATGAGAAGGGATATCCAATTCCTTCCCAATCCAATCCTTAGACCCTTCCGATAGCAGAGATGTGATATCTCAATGCTTATACCAAACCTGAGACCCTTCCTTTAGCATGAGATGTGATATCCAAATGCTTCACATTCCAATCCTGAGACCCTTCCTATAGCATGAGATGTGATATCTCAATGCTTCTAATACAAAACCTGAGATCCTTCCTATAACATGAGATGTGATATCCAAGTCCTTCCCATTCCAATCCTGAGACCCTTCCTATAACATGAGATGTGATATCCAACTCCTTCTACTCCAACCTGAGACCCTTCCTATAGCATGAGATGGGATATCCAACTCCTTCCAAATCCAATCCTGATACCCTTCCAATAGCATGAGATGTGATATCCCAATGCTTCTACAAAACCTGAGACCCATACCATGGCATGAGATGTGATATCAAACTCCCGTCCTATACGATGAGACTTGATATCTCAATGCTTCTAATACCAAACCTGAGACCGGTCCAATAACATGAGATGTGATATCCAAATCCTTCCCCTTCCAAACCTTAGACCCTTCCTTTATCATGAGATGTGATATCCAAGTCCTTCCCATTCCATTCCTGAGACCCTTAATATAGCATGAGATGTGATATCTCAATGCTTCTAATACCAAACCTGAGACCCTTCCTATAACATGAGATGTGATATCCAAATCCTTCCCATTCCAATCCTGAGACCCTTCCGATAGCAGAGATGTGATATCTCAATGCTTATACCAAACCTGAGACCCTTCCGATAGCATGAGATGTGATATCTCAATGCTTCTAATACCAAACCTCAGATCCTTCCAATAACATGAGATGTGATGTCCAAATCCTTCCCCTTCCAAACCTTAGACCCTCCCTTTAGCATGAGATGTGATATCCAACTCCTTCCCATTCCAATCCTGAGACCTTTCTGATGGCATGAGATGTCATATCTCAATGCCTCTAATACCAAACCTGAGATCCTACCTCTAACATGAGATGTGATATCAAACTCCTTCCCATTCCAAACCTGAGACCCTTCAGATAGCATGAGATGTGATATTTCAATGCTTCTAAAACCAAACATGAGAACCATCCTATAACATGAGATGTGAAATCCAAATCATTCCCATTCCAAACATGAGGCCCTTCCTATAGCTTGAGATGTGATATCAAACTCCTTCCCATTCAATGTGATATCCAACTCCTTCCCATTCCAATCCTGGGACCCTTCCTATACCATGAGATGTGATAGTTCAATGCTTCTAATACCAAACCTGAGACCCGTCCTAAAACATGAGATGTGAGATCCAAATCCTTCCCCTTCCAGACCTGAGACCTTTCCTTTAGCATGAGATGTGATAACCAACTCCTTCCCATTCCAAACCTGAGACCCTTCCCATAGCATGAGATGTGATATCTCAATGCTTCTAAAACCAAACATGAGAACCATCCTATAACATGAGATGTGAAATCCAAATCCTTCCCTTTCCAAACCTGAGACCCTTCCTATAGCTTGAGATGAAATATCAAACTCCTTCCCATTCCAATCCTGAGATAGCTTGAGATGTGAGATCCAAATCCTTCCCCTTCCAAACCTGAGACCCTTCCTATAGCTTGATATGTGATATCAAACTCCTTCCCATTACAATCCTGAGATAGCTTGAGATGTGATATCCAATTCCATCCCATTCCAATCCTGAGACCCTTCCGATAGCATGAGATGTGATAGCTCAATGCTTCTAATATCAAAACTGAGACCCTCCCTATAGTATGAGATGTGAAATCTACGTCCTTCCCATTCCTATCCTGAGACCCTTCCGATAGCAGAGATGTGATATCTCAATGCTTATACCGAACCTGATGACCCTTCCTTTAGCATGAGATGTGATATTCAACTCCTTCCCATTCCAAACCTGAGACCCTTCCTATAACATGAGACATGATATCCAACTCCTTCCCATTCCAAACCTGAGACCTTTCCTTTAGCATATGTGATATCCAACTCCTTCCAATTCCAATACTGAGACCCTTCCAATAGCATATGTGATATCTCAATGCTTCTAATATCAAAACTGAGACCCTCCCTATAACATGAGATGTGATATCCAACTCCTTCCCATTCCAATACTGAGACCCTTCCAATAGCATATGTGATATCTCAATGCTTCTAATATGAAAACTGAGACCCTCCCTATAACATGAATTGTGATATCCAAATCCTTCCCATTCCAATCCTGAGACCCTTCCGATAGCAGAGATGTGATATCTCAATGCTTATACCAAACCTAAGACCCTTCCGATAGCATGAGATGTGATATCTCAATGCTTCTAATACCAAACCTGAGATCCTTCCAATAACATGAGATATGATGTCCAAATCCCTCCCCTTCCAAACCTTAGACCATCCCTTTAGCATGAGATTTGATATCCAACACCTTCCCATTCCAATCCTGAGACCCTTCTGATAGCGTGAGATATGATATCTCAATGCCTCTAATACCAAACCTGAGATCCTACCTCTAACATGAAATGTGATATCCATCTCCTTCCCTTTCCAAACCTGAGACCCTGCCTATAGCATGAGATGTGATATCCAAGTCCTTCCCATTCCAATCCTGAGACCCTTCCTATAGCATGTGATGTGATATCTCAATGCTTATACCAAACCTGAGACCCTTCCTATGGCATGAGATGTCATATACAACTCCTTCCCATTCCAACCCTGAGACCCTTCCTATAGCATGAGATGTGATATCTCAATGCTTATACCAAACCTGAGACCCTTCCTATAGCATGAGATGTGATATCCAACTTCTTCCCATTCCAATCCTGAGACCCTTCCTATAGCATGAGATGTGATATCTCAATGCTTATACCAAACCTGAGACCCTTCCTATAGCTTGAGATGTGATATCCAACTCCTTCCCATTCCAATCCTGAGACCCTTCCTATAGCATGAGATGTGATATCTCAAGGCCTCTAATACCAAACCTGAGATCCTTCCTCTAACATGAAATGTGATATCCAACTCCTTCCCCTTCCAAACCTGAGAGCCTTCCTATAGCATGAGATATGATATCCAAGTCCTTCCCATTCCAATCCTGAGACCCTTCCTATAACATGAAATGTGATATCCAACTCCTTCCCATTCTAACCTGAGACCCTTCCTATAGCATGAGATGGGATATCCAACTCCTTCCAAATCCAATACTGATACCCTTCCGATAGCATGAGATGTGATATCCCAATGCTTCTACCAAACCTGAGACCCATACTATGGCATGAGATGTGATATCAAACTCCTTCCCATTCCAATCCTGAGACGCTTCCTATAGCTTGAGATGTGATATCCAACTCCTTCCCATTCCAATTCTGAGACCCTTCTTATACCATGACACTTGATATCTCAATGCTTCTAATACCAAACCTGAGACCCGTCCTATAACATGAGATGTGATATCCAAATCCATCCCCTTCCAAACCTTAGACCCTTCCTTTATAATGAGATGTGATATCCAACTCCTTCCCATTCCAATCCTGAGACCCTTCCGATATCATGAGATGTGATGTCTCAATGCTTATACCAAATCTGAGACCCTTCCTATGGCCTGAGATGTCATATACAACTCCTTCCCATTCCAATCCTGAGACCCTTCCTATAGCATGAGATGTGATATCTCAATGCTTATACCAAATCTGAGACCCTTCCTATAGCATGAGATGGGATATCCAACTCCTTCCCATTCCAATCCTGAGACCCTTCCTATAGCATGAGAAGTGATATCTCCATGCTTATACCAAACCTGAGACCCTTCCTATAGCATAAGATGTGATATCCAAATCCTTCCTTTTCCAATCCTGAGACCCTTCCTATAGCATGAGATGTGATATCTCAATGCTTATACCAAACCTGAGACCCTTCCTATAGCATGAGATGTGATATCCAACTCCTTCCCATTCCAATCCTGAGACCCTTCCTATAGCATGAGATGTGATGTCTCAATGCTTCTAATACCAAACCTGAGATCCTTCCTATAACATGAGATGTGATATCCAACTCCTTCCCATTCCAATCCTGAGACCCTTATGATAGCATGAGATGTGATATCTCAATGCCTCTTATACCAAACCTGAGATCCTTCCGATAGCATGAGATGTGATATCTCAATGCTTCTAATACCAAACCTGAGATCCTTCCTATAATATGAGATGTGATTTCCAAATCCTTCCCCTTCCAAACCTGAGACCCTCCCTTTAGCATGAAATGTAATATCCAACTCCTTCCCATTCCAATCCTGAGACCCTTCTGATAGCATGAGATGTGATATCTCAATGCCTCTAATACCAAACCTGAGATCCTACCTCTAACATGAAATGTGATATCCATCTCCTTCCCTTTCCAACCCTGAGACCCTGCCTATAGCATGAGATGTGATATCCAAGTCCTTCCCATTCCAATCGTGAGACCCTTCCTATAGCATGTGATGTGATATCTCAATGCTTATACCAAACCTGAGACCCTTCCTATGGCATGAGATGTCATATACAACTCCTTCCCATTCCAACCCTGAGACCCTTCCTATAGCATGAGATGTGATATCTCAATGCTTATACCAAACCTGAGACCCTTCCTATAGCATGAGATGTGATATCCAACTTCTTCCCATTCCAATCCTGAGACCCTTCCTATAGCATGAGATGTGATATCTCAGTGCTTATACCAAACCTGAGACCCTTCCTATAGCATAAGATGTGATATCCAAATCCTTCCCATTCCAATCCTGAGACCCTTCCTATAGCATGAGATGTGATATCTCAATGCTTATACCAAACCTGAGACCCTTCCTATAGCATGAGATGTGATATCCAACTCCTTCCCATTCCAATCCTGAGATCCTTCCTATAGCATGAGATGTGATGTCTCAATGCTTCTAATACCAAACCTGAGATCCTTCCTATAACATGAGATGTGATGTCCAACTCCTTCCCATTCCAATCCTGAGACCCTTCTGATAGCATGAGATGTGATATCTCATTGCCTCTAATACCAAACCTGAGATCCTACCTCTAACATGAAATGTGATATCCATCTCCTTCCCTTTCCAAACCTGAGACCCTGCCTATAACATGAGATGTGATATCCAAGTCCTTCCCATTCCAATCCTGAGACCCTTCCTATAGCATGCGATGTGATATCCAAGTCCTTCCCATTCCAATCCTGAGACCCTTCCTATAGCATGTGATGTGATATCTCAATGCTTATACCAAACCTGAGACCCTTCCTATGGCATGAGATGTCATATACAACTCCTTCCCATTCCAACCCTGAGACCCTTCCTATAGCATGAGATGTGATATCTCAATGCTTATACCAAACCTGAGACCCTTCCTATAGCTTGAGATGTGATATCCAACTTCTTCCCATTCCAATCCTGAGACCCTTCCTATAGCATGAGATGTGATATCCCAATGCTTCTACCAAACCTGAGACCCATACTATGGCATGAGATGTGATATCAAACTCCTTCCCATTCCAATCCTGAGACGCTTCCTATAGCTTGAGATGTGATATCCAACTCCTTCCCATTCCAATTCTGAGACCCTTCTTATACCATGAGACTTGATATCTCAATGCTTCTAATACCAAACCTGAGACCCGTCCTATAACATAAGATGTGATATCCAAATCCTTCCCCTTCCAAACCTCAGACCCTTCCTTTATAATGAGATGTGATATCCAACTCCTTCCCATTCCAATCCTGAGACCCTTCCTATAGCATGAGATGTGATATCTCAATGCTTCTAATACCAAACCTGAGACCCTTCCTATAACATGAGATGGGATATCCAACTCCTTCCCATTCCAATCCTGAGACCCTTCTGATAGCAGAGATGTGATATCTCAATGCTTATACCAAACCTGAGACCCTTCCTAAGGCTTGAGATGTCATATACAACTCCTTCCCATTCCAATCCTGAGACCCTTCCCATAGCATGAGATGTGATATCTCAATGCTTATACCAAATCTGAGACCCTTCCTATAGCATGAGATGTGATATCCAAATCCTTCCCATTCCAATCCTGAGACCCTTCCTATAGCATGAGATGTGATATCTCAATGCTTATACCAAACCTGAGAGCCTACCTATAGCATGAGATGTGATATCCAAGTCCATCCCATTCCAATCCTTAGACCCTTCCTACAGCATGCGATGTGATATCTCAATGATTCTAATACCAAACCAGAGACCCGTCCTTTAACATGAGATGGGATATCCAACTCCTTCCCATTCCAATCCTGAGCCACTCCTGATAGCAGAGATGTGATATCTCAATGCTTATACCAAACCTGAGACCCTTCCTATAACATGAGATGTGATATCCAACTCCTTCCCGTTCCAAACCTGAGACACTTCCTATAGCATATGTGATATCCAACTCCTTCCCATTCCAAACATGAGACCCTTACTATAGCAAGAATGTAATATCCAACTCCTACCCATTCCAATCCTGAGACCATTCCTATAGCATGAGATGTGATATATCAATGCTTCTAATACCAAACCTGAGATCCTTCCTATGACATGAGATGTGATATCCAAATCCTTCCCATTCCAATCCTGAGACCCTTCCTATAGCAAGAGATGTGATATCCAAATCCTTCCCATTCCAATCCTGAGACCCTTCCTATAACATGAGATGTGATATTCAACTCCTTCCCATTCCAACCTGAGACACTTCCTATAGCATGGGAAGGGATATCCAACTCCTTCCCAATCCAATCCTGAGAACCTTCCGATAGCAGAGATGTGATATCTCAATGCTTATACCAAACCTGAGACGCTTCCTATGGCATGAGATGTGATATCCAACTCCTTGCCATTCAAATCCTGAGACCCTTCCTATAGCATGAGATGTGATATCTCAATGCTTCTACCAAACCTGAGACCCTTCCTTTAGCATGAGATGTGATATCCAAATCCTTCACATTCCAATCCTGAGACCCTTCCTATAGCATGAGATGTGATATCTCAATGCTTCTAATACCAAACCTGAGATCCTTCCTATAACATGAGATGTGATATCCAATTCCTTCCCATTCCAAACCTGAGACCCTTCCTATTGGATGAGATGTGATATCCAACTCCTTCCCATTCCAACCCTGAGACCCTTCCTATACCATGAGATGTGATATCTCAATGCTTCTAATACCAAACCTGGGAACCGTCCTATAACATGAGATGTGATATCTCAATGTTTCTAATAAAAAACCTGAGACCCTTCCTATAACATGAGATGTGATATCCAATTCCTTCCCATTCCAAACCTGAGACCCTTCCTATTGGATGAGATGTGATATCCAAATCCTTCCCCTTCCAAACCTGAGACCCTTCCTTTAGCATGAGATGTGATATCCAAATACTTCCAATTCCAATCCTAAAACCCTTCCTATAGCATGAGATGTGATATCTCAATGTTTCTAATAAAAAACCTGAGACCCTTCCTATAGCAAGAGATGTGATATCCAAATCCTTCCCATTCCAATCCTGAGACCCTTCCTGTATATAACATGAGATGTGATATCCAACTCCTTCCCATTCCAACCTGAGACCCTTCCTATAGCATGAGATGTGATATCCAACTCCTTACCATTCAAATTCTGAGACCCTCCCTATAACAAGAGATGTCATATCCAACTCCTTCCCATTCCAAACCTGAGACCCTTCCTATAACAGGAGATCTGATATCCAACTCCTTCCCATTCCAAACCTGAGACCCTTCCGATAGCATGAGATGTGATATCTCAATGCTTCAAAAACCAAACATGAGAACCATCCTATAACATGAGATGTGAAATCCAAATCCTTCCCTTCCCAAACCTGAGACTCTTCCTATAGCATGAGATGTGATATCTCAATGCTTCTACCAAACCTGAAACCCTTCCTATAGCATGAGATGTGATATCCAACTCCTTCCCATTCCAATCCTGAGACACATCCTATAGCATGAGATGTGATATCACAATGCTTCTAATACCAAACCTGAGACCCGTCCTATAACATGAGATGTGATATCCAAATCCTTCCCCTTCCAAACCTGAGACCCTTCCTTGAGCATGAGATGTGATATATAGCTCCTCCCATTCCAATCCTGAGACCCTTCCTATAGCATGAGATGTGATATCTCAATGCTTCTAATACCAAACCTGAGATCCTTCCTATAACATGAGATGTGATATCCAACTCCTTCCCATTCCAATCCCGAGACCCTTCCTATAGCATGAGATGTGATATCTCAATGCTTCTAATACCAAACCTAAGGTCCTTCCTATAACATGAGATGTGATATCCAAATCCTTCCCATTCCAAACCTGAGACCCTCCCTTTAGCATGAGATGTGATATCCAACTCCTTCCCATTCCAATCCTGATACCCTTCTGATAGCATGAGATCTGATATCTCAATGCCTCTAATACCAAACCTGAGATCCTACCTCTAACATGAAATGTGATATCCAACTCCTTCCTTTTCCAAACCTGAGACCCTTCCTACAGCATGAGATGTGATATCCAAGTCCTTCCCATTCCAATCCTGAGACCCTTCCTATAACATGAGATGTGATATCCAACTCCTTCTATTCCAACCTGAGACCCTTCCTATAGCATGAGATGGGATATCCAACTCCTTCCAAATCCAATCCTGATACCCTTCCGATAGCATGAGATGTGATATACCAATGCTTCTACAAAACCTGAGACCCATACCATGGCATGAGATGTGATATCAAACTGCCGTCCTATACCATGAGACTTGATATCTCAATGCTTCTAATACCAAACCTGAGACCGGTCCAATAACATGAGATGTGATATCCAAATCCTTCCCCTTCCAAACCTTAGACCCTTCCTTTATCATGAGATGTGATATCCAAGTCCTTCCCATTCCATTCCTGAGACCCTTCCTATAGCATGAGATGTGATATCTCAATGCTTCTAATACCAAACCTGAGACCCTTCCTATAACATGAGATGTGATATCCAAGTCCTTCCCATTCCAATCCTGAGACCCTTCCTATAGCATGAGATGTGATATCTCAATGCTTCTAATACCAAAACTGAGACCCTTCCTATAACATGAATTATGATATCCAAATCCTTCCCATTCCAATCCTGAGACCCTTCCGATAGCAGAGATGTGATATCTCAATGCTTATACCAAACCTAAGACCCTTCCGATAGCATGAGATGTGATATCTCAATGCTTCTAATACCAAACCTGAGATCCTTCCAATAACATGAGATGTGATATCCAACTCCTTCCCATTCCAATCCCGAGACCCTTCCTATAGCATGAGATGTGATATCTCAATGCTTCTAATACCAAACCTAAGGTCCTTCCTATAACATGAGATGTGATATCCAACTCCTTCCCATTCCAATCCTGAGACCCTTCTGATGGCATGAGATGTGATATCTCAATGCCTCTAAAACCAAACCTGAGATCCTACCTCTAACATGAAATGTGATATCCAACTCCTTCCCCTTCCAACCCTGAGAGCCTTCCTATAGAATGAGATGTGATATCCAAGTCCTTCCCATTCCAATCCTGAGACCCTTCCTATAACATGAGATGTGATATCCAACTCCTTCCCATTCCAATCATGAGACCCTTCCTATAGCTTGAGATGTGATATCCAACTCCTTCTCATTCCAATTCTGAGACCCGTCCTATACCATGAGACTTGATATCTCAATGCTTCTAAAACCAAACATGAGAACCATCCTATAACATGAGATCTGAAATCCAAATCCTTCCCTTTCCAAACCTGAGACCCTTCCTATAGCTTGAGATGAAAGATCAAACTCCTTCCCATTCCAATCCTGAGATAGCTTGAGATGTGATATCCAACTCCATCCCATTCCAATCCTGAGACCCTTCCGATAGCATGAGATGTGATAGCTCAATGCTTCTAATATCAAAACTGAGACCCTCCCTATAGTATGAGATGTGAATTCTAAGTCCTTACCATTCCTATCCTGAGACCCTTCCGATAGCAGAGATGTGATATCTCAATGCTTATACCAAACCTGATGACCCTTCCTATGGCATTAGATGTGATATCCAACTCCTTCCCATTCCAATCCTGAGTTCCTTCCTATAGCATGAGATGTGATATCTCAATGCTTCTATCAAACCTGATACCCTTCCTTTAGCATGAGAGGTGATATTCAACTCCTGCCCATTCCAATCCTGAGACCCTTCCTATATCATGAGACGTGATATCCAACTCCTTCCCATTCCAATCCTGAGACTCCTCTTATAGCATGAGATGTGATATCTCAATGCTTCTAATACCAGACCTGGGACCGGTCCTATAACATGAGATATGATATCCAAATCCTTCCCCTTCCAAACCTGAGACCCTTCCTATAGCATGAGATGTGATATCCAATTCCTTCCCATTCCAATCCTGAGACCCTTCCTATAACGAGATGTGATATCCAACTCCTTCCCATTCCAACCTGAGACCCTTCCTGTAGCATGAGAAGGGAGATCCAACTCCTTCCCATTCCAATCCTGAGACCCTTCCTATACCATGAGATGTGATATCTCAATGCTTCTAATACCAAACCTGGGACCCGTCCTATAACATGAGATATGTCCTATAACATGAGATATGATATCCAAATCCTTCCCCTTCCAAACCTGAGACCCTTCCTTTAGCATGAGATGTGATATCCAAATCCTTCCCATTCCAATACTGAAACCCTTCCTGTAGCATGAGATGTCATATCTCAATGTTTCTAATAGAAAACCTGAGACCCTTCCTATAGCAAGCTATGTGATATCCAAATCCTTCCCATTTCAATCTTGAGACCCTTCCTATAACATGAGATGTGATATCCAACTCCTACCCATTCCAACCTGAGACCCTTCCTATAGCATGAGAAGGGATATCCAATTCCTTCCCAATCCAATCCTTAGACCCTTCCGATAGCAGAGATGTGATATCTCAATGCTTATACCAAACCTGAGACCCTTCCTTTAGCATGAGATGTGATATCCAAATGCTTCACATTCCAATCCTGAGACCCTTCCTATAGCATGAGATGTGATATCTCAATGCTTCTAATACAAAACCTGAGATCCTTCCTATAACATGAGATGTGATATCCAAGTCCTTCCCATTCCAATCCTGAGACCCTTCCTATAACATGAGATGTGATATCCAACTCCTTCTACTCCAACCTGAGACCCTTCCTATAGCATGAGATGGGATATCCAACTCCTTCCAAATCCAATCCTGATACCCTTCCAATAGCATGAGATGTGATATCCCAATGCTTCTACAAAACCTGAGACCCATACCATGGCATGAGATGTGATATCAAACTCCCGTCCTATACCATGAGACTTGATATCTCAATGCTTCTAATACCAAACCTGAGACCGGTCCAATAACATGAGACTTGATATCCAAATCCTTCCCCTTCCAAACCTTAGACCCTTCCTTTATCATGAGATGTGATATCCAAGTCCTTCCCATTCCATTCCTGAGACCCTTAATATAGCATGAGATGTGATATCTCAATGCTTCTAATACCAAACCTGAGACCCTTCCTATAACATGAGATGTGATATCCAAATCCTTCCCATTCCAATCCTGAGACCCTTCCGATAGCAGAGATGTGATATCTCAATGCTTATACCAAACCTGAGACCCTTCCGATAGCATGAGATGTGATATCTCAATGCTTCTAATACCAAACCTCAGATCCTTCCAATAACATGAGATGTGATGTCCAAATCCTTCCCCTTCCAAACCTTAGACCCTCCCTTTAGCATGAGATGTGATATCCAACTCCTTCCCATTCCAATCCTGAGACCCTTCTGATGGCATGAGATGTCATATCTCAATGCCTCTAATACCAAACCTGAGATCCTACCTCTAACATGAGATGTGATATCAAACTCCTTCCCATTCCAAACCTGAGACCCTTCAGATAGCATGAGATGTGATATTTCAATGCTTCTAAAACCAAACATGAGAACCATCCTATAACATGAGATGTGAAATCCAAATCATTCCCATTCCAAACCTGAGACCCTTCCTATAGCATGAGATGTTATAATTTAATGCTTCTAAAACCAAACCTGAGAACCATCCTATAACATGTGAAATCCAAATCCTTCCCTTTCCAAACCTGAGACCCTTCCGATAGCATGAGATGTGATATCTCAATGCTTCTAAAACCAAACATGAGAACCATCCTATAACATGAGATGTGAAATCCAAATCCTTCCCTTTCCAAACCTGAGACCCTTCCTATAGCTTGAGATGAAATATCAAACTCCTTCCCATTCCAATCCTGAGATAGCTTGAGATGTGATATCCAACTCCATCCCATTCCAATCCTGAGACCCTTCCGATAGCATGAGATGTGATAGCTCAATGCTTCTAATATCAAAACTGAGACCCTCCCTATAGTATGAGATGTGAATTCTAAGTCCTTACCATTCCTATCCTGAGACCCTTCAGATAGCAGAGATGTGATATCTCAATGCTTATACCAAACCTGATGACCCTTCCTATGGCATTAGATGTGATATCCAACTCCTTCCCATTCCAATCCTGAGTTCCTTCCTATAGCATGAGATGTGATATCTCAATGCTTCTATCAAACCTGATACCCTTCCTTTAGCATGAGAGGTGATATTCAACTCCTGCCCATTCCAATCCTGAGACTCCTCCTATAGCATGAGATGTGATATCTCAATGCTTCTAATACCAGACCTGGGACCGGTCCTATAACATGAGATATGATATCCAAATCCTTCCCCTTCCAAACCTGAGACCCTTCCTATAGCAAGAGATGTGATATCCAATTCCTTCCCATTCCAATCCTGAGACCCTTCCTATAACGAGATGTGATATCCAACTCCTTCCCATTCCAACCTGAGACCCTTCCTGTAGCATGAGAAGGGAGATCCAACTCCTTCCCATTCCAATCCTGAGACCCTTCCTATACCATGAGATGTGATATCTCAATGCTTCTAATACCAAACCTGGGACCCGTCCTATAACATGAGATATGTCCTATAACATGAGATATGATATCCAAATCCTTCCCCTTCCAAACCTGACACCCTTCCTTTAGCATGAGATGTGATATCCAAATCCTTCCCATTCCAATACTGAAACCCTTCCTATAGCATGAGATGTCATATCTCAATGTTTCTAATAGAAAACCTGAGACCCTTCCTATAGCAAGAGATGTGATATCCAAATCCTTCCCATTTCAATCTTGAGACCCTTCCTATAACATGAGATGTGATATCCAACTCCTACCCATTCCAACCTGAGACCCTTCCTATAGCATGAGAAGGGATATCCAATTCCTTCCCAATCCAATCCTTAGACCCTTCCGATAGCAGAGATGTGATATCTCAATGCTTATACCAAACCTGAGACCCTTCCTTTAGCATGAGATGTGATATCCAAATGCTTCACATTCCAATCCTGAGACCCTTCCTATAGCATGAGATGTGATATCTCAATGCTTCTAATACAAAACCTGAGATCCTTCCTATAACATGAGATGTGATATCCAAGTCCTTCCCATTCCAATCCTGAGACCCTTCCTATAACATGAGATGTGATATCCAACTCCTTCTACTCCAACCTGAGACCCTTCCTATAGCATGAGATGGGATATCCAACTCCTTCCAAATCCAATCCTGATACCCTTCCAATAGCATGAGATGTGATATCCCAATGCTTCTACAAAACCTGAGACCCATACCATGGCATGAGATGTGATATCAAACTCCCGTCCTATACGATGAGACTTGATATCTCAATGCTTCTAATACCAAACCTGAGACCGGTCCAATAACATGAGATGTGATATCCAAATCCTTCCCCTTCCAAACCTTAGACCCTTCCTTTATCATGAGATGTGATATCCAAGTCCTTCCCATTCCATTCCTGAGACCCTTAATATAGCATGAGATGTGATATCTCAATGCTTCTAATACCAAACCTGAGACCCTTCCTATAACATGAGATGTGATATCCAAATCCTTCCCATTCCAATCCTGAGACCCTTCCGATAGCAGAGATGTGATATCTCAATGCTTATACCAAACCTGAGACCCTTCCGATAGCATGAGATGTGATATCTCAATGCTTCTAATACCAAACCTCAGATCCTTCCAATAACATGAGATGTGATGTCCAAATCCTTCCCCTTCCAAACCTTAGACCCTCTCTTTAGCATGAGATGTGATATCCAACTCCTTCCCATTCCAATCCTGAGACCCTTCTGATGGCATGAGATGTCATATCTCAATGCCTCTAATACCAAACCTGAGATCCTACCTCTAACATGAGATGTGATATCAAACTCCTTCCCATTCCAAACCTGAGACCCTTCAGATAGCATGAGATGTGATATTTCAATGCTTCTAAAACCAAACATGAGAACCATCCTATAACATGAGATGTGAAATCCAAATCATTCCCATTCCAAACATGAGGCCCTTCCTATAGCTTGAGATGTGATATCAAACTCCTTCCCATTCAATGTGATATCCAACTCCTTCCCATTCCAATCCTGGGACCCTTCCTATACCATGAGATGTGATAGTTCAATGCTTCTAATACCAAACCTGAGACCCGTCCTAAAACATGAGATGTGAGATCCAAATCCTTCCCCTTCCAGACCTGAGACCTTTCCTTTAGCATGAGATGTGATAACCAACTCCTTCCCATTCCAAACCTGAGACCCTTCCCATAGCATGAGATGTGATATCTCAATGCTTCTAAAACCAAACATGAGAACCATCCTATAACATGAGATGTGAAATCCAAATCCTTCCCTTTCCAAACCTGAGACCCTTCCTATAGCTTGAGATGAAATATCAAACTCCTTCCCATTCCAATCCTGAGATAGCTTGAGATGTGAGATCCAAATCCTTCCCCTTCCAAACCTGAGACCCTTCCTATAGCTTGATATGTGATATCAAACTCCTTCCCATTACAATCCTGAGATAGCTTGAGATGTGATATCCAACTCCATCCCATTCCAATCCTGAGACCCTTCCGATAGCATGAGATGTGATAGCTCAATGCTTCTAATATCAAAACTGAGACCCTCCCTATAGTATGAGATGTGAAATCTACGTCCTTCCCATTCCTATCCTGAGACCCTTCCGATAGCAGAGATGTGATATCTCAATGCTTATACCGAACCTGATGACCCTTCCTTTAGCATGAGATGTGATATTCAACTCCTTCCCATTCCAAACCTGAGACCCTTCCTATAACATGAGACGTGATATCCAACTCCTTCCCATTCCAAACCTGAGACCTTTCCTTTAGCATATGTGATATCCAACTCCTTCCAATTCCAATACTGAGACCCTTCCAATAGCATATGTGATATCTCAATGCTTCTAATATCAAAACTGAGACCCTCCCTATAACATGAGATGTGATATCCAACTCCTTCCCATTCCAATACTGAGACCCTTCCAATAGCATATGTGATATCTCAATGCTTCTAATATGAAAACTGAGACCCTCCCTATAACATGAATTGTGATATCCAAATCCTTCCCATTCCAATCCTGAGACCCTTCCGATAGCAGAGATGTGATATCTCAATGCTTATACCAAACCTAAGACCCTTCCGATAGCATGAGATGTGATATCTCAATGCTTCTAATACCAAACCTGAGATCCTTCCAATAACATGAGATATGATGTCCAAATCCCTCCCCTTCCAAACCTTAGACCATCCCTTTAGCATGAGATTTGATATCCAACACCTTCCCATTCCAATCCTGAGACCCTTCTGATAGCATGAGATGTGATATCTCAATGCCTCTAATACCAAACCTGAGATCCTACCTCTAACATGAAATGTGATATCCATCTCCTTCCCTTTCCAAACCTGAGACCCTGCCTATAGCATGAGATGTGATATCCAAGTCCTTCCCATTCCAATCCTGAGACCCTTCCTATAGCATGTGATGTGATATCTCAATGCTTATACCAAACCTGAGACCCTTCCTATGGCATGAGATGTCATATACAACTCCTTCCCATTCCAACCCTGAGACCCTTCCTATAGCATGAGATGTGATATCTCAATGCTTATACCAAACCTGAGACCCTTCCTATAGCATGAGATGTGATATCCAACTTCTTCCCATTCCAATCCTGAGACCCTTCCTATAGCATGAGATGTGATATCTCAATGCTTATACCAAACCTGAGACCCTTCCTATAGCTTGAGATGTGATATCCAACTCCTTCCCATTCCAATCCTGAGACCCTTCCTATAGCATGAGATGTGATATCTCAAGGCCTCTAATACCAAACCTGAGATCCTTCCTCTAACATGAAATGTGATATCCAACTCCTTCCCCTTCCAAACCTGAGAGCCTTCCTATAGCATGAGATATGATATCCAAGTCCTTCCCATTCCAATCCTGAGACCCTTCCTATAACATGAAATGTGATATCCAACTCCTTCCCATTCTAACCTGAGACCCTTCCTATAGCATGAGATGGGATATCCAACTCCTTCCAAATCCAATACTGATACCCTTCCGATAGCATGAGATGTGATATCCCAATGCTTCTACCAAACCTGAGACCCATACTATGGCATGAGATGTGATATCAAACTCCTTCCCATTCCAATCCTGAGACGCTTCCTATAGCTTGAGATGTGATATCCAACTCCTTCCCATTCCAATTCTGAGACCCTTCTTATACCATGACACTTGATATCTCAATGCTTCTAATACCAAACCTGAGACCCGTCCTATAACATGAGATGTGATATCCAAATCCATCCCCTTCCAAACCTTAGACCCTTCCTTTATAATGAGATGTGATATCCAACTCCTTCCCATTCCAATCCTGAGACCCTTCCGATATCATGAGATGTGATATCTCAATGCTTATACCAAATCTGAGACCCTTCCTATGGCCTGAGATGTCATATACAACTCCTTCCCATTCCAATCCTGAGACCCTTCCTATAGCATGAGATGTGATATCTCAATGCTTATACCAAATCTGAGACCCTTCCTATAGCATGAGATGGGATATCCAACTCCTTCCCATTCCAATCCTGAGACCCTTCCTATAGCATGAGAAGTGATATCTCCATGCTTATACCAAACCTGAGACCCTTCCTATAGCATAAGATGTGATATCCAAATCCTTCCCTTTCCAATCCTGAGACCCTTCCTATAGCATGAGATGTGATATCTCAATGCTTATAATAAACCTGAGACCCTTCCTATAGCATGAGATGTGATATCCAACTCCTTCCCATTCCAATCCTGAGACCCTTCCTATAGCATGAGATGTGATGTCTCAATGCTTCTAATACCAAACCTGAGATCCTTCCTATAACATGAGATGTGATATCCAACTCCTTCCCATTCCAATCCTGAGACCCTTATGATAGCATGAGATGTGATATCTCAATGCCTCTTATACCAAACCTGAGATCCTTCCGATAGCATGAGATGTGATATCTCAATGCTTCTAATACCAAACCTGAGATCCTTCCTATAATATGAGATGTGATTTCCAAATCCTTCCCCTTCCAAACCTGAGACCCTCCCTTTAGCATGAAATGTGATATCCAACTCCTTCCCATTCCAATCCTGAGACCCTTCTGATAGCATGAGATGTGATATCTCAATGCCTCTAATACCAAACCTGAGATCCTACCTCTAACATGAAATGTGATATCCATCTCCTTCCCTTTCCAACCCTGAGACCCTGCCTATAGCATGAGATGTGATATCCAAGTCCTTCCCATTCCAATCGTGAGACCCTTCCTATAGCATGTGATGTGATATCTCAATGCTTATACCAAACCTGAGACCCTTCCTATGGCATGAGATGTCATATACAACTCCTTCCCATTCCAACCCTGAGACCCTTCCTATAGCATGAGATGTGATATCTCAATGCTTATACCAAACCTGAGACCCTTCCTATAGCATGAGATGTGATATCCAACTTCTTCCCATTCCAATCCTGAGACCCTTCCTATAGCATGAGATGTGATATCTCAGTGCTTATACCAAACCTGAGACCCTTCCTATAGCATAAGATGTGATATCCAAATCCTTCCCATTCCAATCCTGAGACCCTTCCTATAGCATGAGATGTGATATCTCAATGCTTATACCAAACCTGAGACCCTTCCTATAGCATGAGATGTGATATCCAACTCCTTCCCATTCCAATCCTGAGACCCTTCCTATAGCATGAGATGTGATGTCTCAATGCTTCTAATACCAAACCTGAGATCCTTCCTATAACATGAGATGTGATATCCAACTCCTTCCCATTCCAATCCTGAGACCCTTATGATAGCATGAGATGTGATATCTCAATGCTTCTAATACCAAACCTGAGATCCTTCCGATAGCATGAGATGTGATATCTCAATGCTTCTAATACCAAACCTGAGATCCTTCCTATAATATGAGATGTGATTTCCAAATCCTTCCCCTTCCAAACCTGAGACCCTCCCTTTAGCATGAAATGTGATATCCAACTCCTTCCCATTCCAATCCTGAGACCCATCTGATAGCATGAGATGTGATATCTCATTGCCTCTAATACCAAACCTGAGATCCTACCTCTAACATGAAATGTGATATCCATCTCCTTCCCTTTCCAAACCTGAGACCCTGCCTATAGCATGAGATGTGATATCCAAGTCCTTCCCATTCCAATCCTGAGACCCTTCCTATAGCATGTGATGTGATATCCAAGTCCTTCCCATTCCAATCCTGAGACCCTTCCTATAGCATGTGATGTGATATCTCAATGCTTATACCAAACCTGAGACCCTTCCTATGGCATGAGATGTCATATACAACTCCTTCCCATTCCAACCCTGAGACCCTTCCTATAGCATGAGATGTGATATCTCAATGCTTATACCAAACCTGAGACCCTTCCTATAGCTTGAGATGTGATATCCAACTTCTTCCCATTCCAATCCTGAGACCCTTCCTATAGCATGAGATGTGATATCCCAATGCTTCTACCAAACCTGAGACCCATACTATGGCATGAGATGTGATATCAAACTCCTTCCCATTCCAATCCTGAGACGCTTCCTATAGCTTGAGATGTGATATCCAACTCCTTCCCATTCCAATTCTGAGACCCTTCTTATACCATGAGACTTGATATCTCAATGCTTCTAATACCAAACCTGAGACCCGTCCTATAACATGAGATGTGATATCCAAATCCTTCCCCTTCCAAACCTTAGACCCTTCCTTTATAATGAGATGTGATATCCAACTCCTTCCCATTCCAATCCTGAGACCCTTCCTATAGCATGAGATGTGATATCTCAATGCTTCTAATACCAAACCTGAGACCCTTCCTATAACATGAGATGGGATATCCAACTCCTTCCCATTCCAATCCTGAGACCCTTCCGATAGCAGAGATGTGATATCTCAATGCTTATACCAAACCTGAGACCCTTCCTAAGGCTTGAGATGTCATATACAACTCCTTCCCATTCCAATCCTGAGACCCTTCCTATAGCATGAGATGTGATATCTCAATGCTTATACCAAATCTGAGACCCTTCCTATAGCATGAGATGTGATATCCAAATCCTTCCCATTCCAATCCTGAGACCCTTCCTATAGCATGAGATGTGATATCTCAATGCTTATACCAAACCTGAGAGCCTAACTATAGCATGAGATGTGATATCCAAGTCCATCCCATTCCAACCCTTAGACCCTTCCTACAGCATGCGATGTGATATCTCAATGATTCTAATACCAAACCAGAGACCCGTCCTTTAACATGAGATGGGATATCCAACTCCTTCCCATTCCAATCCTGAGCCACTCCTGATAGCAGAGATGCGATATCTCAATGCTTATACCAAACCTGAGACCCTTCCTATAACATGAGATGTGATATCCAACTCCTTCCCGTTCCAAACCTGAGACACTTCCTATAGCATATGTGATATCCAACTCCTTCCCATTCCAAACATGAGACCCTTACTATAGCAAGAATGTAATATCCAACTCCTACCCATTCCAATCCTGAGACCATTCCTATAGCATGAGATGTGATATATCAATGCTTCTAATACCAAACCTGAGATCCTTCCTATGACATGAGATGTGATATCCAAATCCTTCCCATTCCAATCCTGAGACCCTTCCTATAGCAAGAGATGTGATATCCAAATCCTTCCCATTCCAATCCTGAGACCCTTCCTATAACATGAGATGTGATATTCAACTCCTTCCCATTCCAACCTGAGACACTTCCTATAGCATGGGAAGGGATATCCAACTCCTTCCCAATCCAATCCTGAGAACCTTCCGATAGCAGAGATGTGATATCTCAATGCTTATACCAAACCTGAGACGCTTCCTATGGCATGAGATGTGATATCCAACTCCTTGCCATTCAAATCCTGAGACCCTTCCTATAGCATGAGATGTGATATCTCAATGCTTCTACCAAACCTGAGACCCTTCCTTTAGCATGAGATGTGATATCCAATTCCTTCCCATTCCAAACCTGAGACCCTTCCTATTGGATGAGATGTGATATCCAACTCCTTCCCATTCCAACCCTGAGACCCTTCCTATACCATGAGATGTGATATCTCAATGCTTCTAATACCAAACCTGGGAACCGTCCTATAACATGAGATGTGATATCTCAATGTTTCTAATAAAAAACCTGAGACCCTTCCTATAACATGAGATGTGATATCCAATTCCTTCCCATTCCAAACCTGAGACCCTTCCTATTGGATGAGATGTGATATCCAAATCCTTCCCCTTCCAAACCTGAGACCCTTCCTTTAGCATGAGATGTGATATCCAAATACTTCCAATTCCAATCCTAAAACCCTTCCTATAGCATGAGATGTGATATCTCAATGTTTCTAATAAAAAACCTGAGACCCTTCCTATAGCAAGAGATGTGATATCCAAATCCTTCCCATTCCAATCCTGAGACCCTTCCTGTATATAACATGAGATGTGATATCCAACTCCTTCCCATTCCAACCTGAGACCCTTCCTATAGCATGAGATGTGATATCCAACTCCTTACCATTCAAATTCTGAGACCCTCCCTATAACAAGAGATGTCATATCCAACTCCTTCCCATTCCAAACCTGAGAGCCTTCCTATAACAGGAGATCTGATATCCAACTCCTTCCCATTCCAAACCTGAGACCCTTCCGATAGCATGAGATGTGATATCTCAATGCTTCAAAAACCAAACATGAGAACCATCCTATAACATGAGATGTGAAATCCAAATCCTTCCCTTCCCAAACCTGAGACTCTTCCTATAGCATGAGATGTGATATCTCAATGCTTCTACCAAACCTGAAACCCTTCCTATAGCATGAGATGTGATATCCAACTCCTTCCCATTCCAATCCTGAGACACATCCTATAGCATGAGATGTGATATCACAATGCTTCTAATACCAAACCTGAGACCCGTCCTATAACATGAGATGTGATATCCAAATCCTTCCCCTTCCAAACCTGAGACCCTTCCTTGAGCATGAGATGTGATATATAGCTCCTCCCATTCCAATCCTGAGACCCTTCCTATAGCATGAGATGTGATATCTCAATGCTTCTAATACCAAACCTGAGATCCTTCCTATAACATGAGATGTGATATCCAACTCCTTCCCATTCCAATCCCGAGACCCTTCCTATAGCATGAGATGTGATATCTCAATGCTTCTAATACCAAACCTAAGGTCCTTCCTATAACATGAGATGTGATATCCAAATCCTTCCCATTCCAAACCTGAGACCCTCCCTTTAGCATGAGATGTGATATCCAACTCCTTCCCATTCCAATCCTGATACCCTTCTGATAGCATGAGATCTGATATCTCAATGCCTCTAATACCAAACCTGAGATCCTACCTCTAACATGAAATGTGATATCCATCTCCTTCCCTTTCCAACCCTGAGACCCTGCCTATAGCATGAGATGTGATATCCAAGTCCTTCCCATTCCAATCGTGAGACCCTTCCTATAGCATGTGATGTGATATCTCAATGCTTATACCAAACCTGAGACCCTTCCTATGGCATGAGATGTCATATACAACTCCTTCCCATTCCAACCCTGAGACCCTTCCTATAGCATGAGATGTGATATCTCAATGCTTATACCAAACCTGAGACCCTTCCTATAGCATGAGATGTGATATCCAACTTCTTCCCATTCCAATCCTGAGACCCTTCCTATAGCATGAGATGTGATATCTCAGTGCTTATACCAAACCTGAGACCCTTCCTATAGCATAAGATGTGATATCCAAATCCTTCCCATTCCAATCCTGAGACCCTTCCTATAGCATGAGATGTGATATCTCAATGCTTATACCAAACCTGAGACCCTTCCTATAGCATGAGATGTGATATCCAACTCCTTCCCATTCCAATCCTGAGACCCTTCCTATAGCATGAGATGTGATGTCTCAATGCTTCTAATACCAAACCTGAGATCCTTCCTATAACATGAGATGTGATATCCAACTCCTTCCCATTCCAATCCTGAGACCCTTATGATAGCATGAGATGTGATATCTCAATGCTTCTAATACCAAACCTGAGATCCTTCCGATAGCATGAGATGTGATATCTCAATGCTTCTAATACCAAACCTGAGATCCTTCCTATAATATGAGATGTGATTTCCAAATCCTTCCCCTTCCAAACCTGAGACCCTCCCTTTAGCATGAAATGTGATATCCAACTCCTTCCCATTCCAATCCTGAGACCCATCTGATAGCATGAGATGTGATATCTCATTGCCTCTAATACCAAACCTGAGATCCTACCTCTAACATGAAATGTGATATCCATCTCCTTCCCTTTCCAAACCTGAGACCCTGCCTATAGCATGAGATGTGATATCCAAGTCCTTCCCATTCCAATCCTGAGACCCTTCCTATAGCATGTGATGTGATATCCAAGTCCTTCCCATTCCAATCCTGAGACCCTTCCTATAGCATGTGATGTGATATCTCAATGCTTATACCAAACCTGAGACCCTTCCTATGGCATGAGATGTCATATACAACTCCTTCCCATTCCAACCCTGAGACCCTTCCTATAGCATGAGATGTGATATCTCAATGCTTATACCAAACCTGAGACCCTTCCTATAGCTTGAGATGTGATATCCAACTTCTTCCCATTCCAATCCTGAGACCCTTCCTATAGCATGAGATGTGATATCCCAATGCTTCTACCAAACCTGAGACCCATACTATGGCATGAGATGTGATATCAAACTCCTTCCCATTCCAATCCTGAGACGCTTCCTATAGCTTGAGATGTGATATCCAACTCCTTCCCATTCCAATTCTGAGACCCTTCTTATACCATGAGACTTGATATCTCAATGCTTCTAATACCAAACCTGAGACCCGTCCTATAACATGAGATGTGATATCCAAATCCTTCCCCTTCCAAACCTTAGACCCTTCCTTTATAATGAGATGTGATATCCAACTCCTTCCCATTCCAATCCTGAGACCCTTCCTATAGCATGAGATGTGATATCTCAATGCTTCTAATACCAAACCTGAGACCCTTCCTATAACATGAGATGGGATATCCAACTCCTTCCCATTCCAATCCTGAGACCCTTCCGATAGCAGAGATGTGATATCTCAATGCTTATACCAAACCTGAGACCCTTCCTAAGGCTTGAGATGTCATATACAACTCCTTCCCATTCCAATCCTGAGACCCTTCCTATAGCATGAGATGTGATATCTCAATGCTTATACCAAATCTGAGACCCTTCCTATAGCATGAGATGTGATATCCAAATCCTTCCCATTCCAATCCTGAGACCCTTCCTATAGCATGAGATGTGATATCTCAATGCTTATACCAAACCTGAGAGCCTAACTATAGCATGAGATGTGATATCCAAGTCCATCCCATTCCAACCCTTAGACCCTTCCTACAGCATGCGATGTGATATCTCAATGATTCTAATACCAAACCAGAGACCCGTCCTTTAACATGAGATGGGATATCCAACTCCTTCCCATTCCAATCCTGAGCCACTCCTGATAGCAGAGATGCGATATCTCAATGCTTATACCAAACCTGAGACCCTTCCTATAACATGAGATGTGATATCCAACTCCTTCCCGTTCCAAACCTGAGACACTTCCTATAGCATATGTGATATCCAACTCCTTCCCATTCCAAACATGAGACCCTTACTATAGCAAGAATGTAATATCCAACTCCTACCCATTCCAATCCTGAGACCATTCCTATAGCATGAGATGTGATATATCAATGCTTCTAATACCAAACCTGAGATCCTTCCTATGACATGAGATGTGATATCCAAATCCTTCCCATTCCAATCCTGAGACCCTTCCTATAGCAAGAGATGTGATATCCAAATCCTTCCCATTCCAATCCTGAGACCCTTCCTATAACATGAGATGTGATATTCAACTCCTTCCCATTCCAACCTGAGACACTTCCTATAGCATGGGAAGGGATATCCAACTCCTTCCCAATCCAATCCTGAGAACCTTCCGATAGCAGAGATGTGATATCTCAATGCTTATACCAAACCTGAGACGCTTCCTATGGCATGAGATGTGATATCCAACTCCTTGCCATTCAAATCCTGAGACCCTTCCTATAGCATGAGATGTGATATCTCAATGCTTCTACCAAACCTGAGACCCTTCCTTTAGCATGAGATGTGATATCCAAATCCTTCACATTCCAATCCTGAGACCCTTCCTATAGCATGAGATGTGATATCTCAATGCTTCTAATACCAAACCTGAGATCCTTCCTATAGCATGAGATGTGATATCCAATTCCTTCCCATTCCAAACCTGAGACCCTTCCTATTGGATGAGATGTGATATCCAACTCCTTCCCATTCCAACCCTGAGACCCTTCCTATACCATGAGATGTGATATCTCAATGCTTCTAATACCAAACCTGGGAACCGTCCTATAACATGAGATGTGATATCTCAATGTTTCTAATAAAAAACCTGAGACCCTTCCTATAACATGAGATGTGATATCCAATTCCTTCCCATTCCAAACCTGAGACCCTTCCTATTGGATGAGATGTGATATCCAAATCCTTCCCCTTCCAAACCTGAGACCCTTCCTTTAGCATGAGATGTGATATCCAAATACTTCCAATTCCAATCCTAAAACCCTTCCTATAGCATGAGATGTGATATCTCAATGTTTCTAATAAAAAACCTGAGACCCTTCCTATAGCAAGAGATGTGATATCCAAATCCTTCCCATTCCAATCCTGAGACCCTTCCTGTATATAACATGAGATGTGATATCCAACTCCTTCCCATTCCAACCTGAGACCCTTCCTATAGCATGAGATGTGATATCCAACTCCTTACCATTCAAATTCTGAGACCCTCCCTATAACAAGAGATGTCATATCCAACTCCTTCCCATTCCAAACCTGAGAGCCTTCCTATAACAGGAGATCTGATATCCAACTCCTTCCCATTCCAAACCTGAGACCCTTCCGATAGCATGAGATGTGATATCTCAATGCTTCAAAAACCAAACATGAGAACCATCCTATAACATGAGATGTGAAATCCAAATCCTTCCCTTCCCAAACCTGAGACTCTTCCTATAGCATGAGATGTGATATCTCAATGCTTCTACCAAACCTGAAACCCTTCCTATAGCATGAGATGTGATATCCAACTCCTTCCCATTCCAATCCTGAGACACATCCTATAGCATGAGATGTGATATCACAATGCTTCTAATACCAAACCTGAGACCCGTCCTATAACATGAGATGTGATATCCAAATCCTTCCCCTTCCAAACCTGAGACCCTTCCTTGAGCATGAGATGTGATATATAGCTCCTCCCATTCCAATCCTGAGACCCTTCCTATAGCATGAGATGTGATATCTCAATGCTTCTAATACCAAACCTGAGATCCTTCCTATAACATGAGATGTGATATCCAACTCCTTCCCATTCCAATCCCGAGACCCTTCCTATAGCATGAGATGTGATATCTCAATGCTTCTAATACCAAACCTAAGGTCCTTCCTATAACATGAGATGTGATATCCAAATCCTTCCCATTCCAAACCTGAGACCCTCCCTTTAGCATGAGATGTGATATCCAACTCCTTCCCATTCCAATCCTGATACCCTTCTGATAGCATGAGATCTGATATCTCAATGCCTCTAATACCAAACCTGAGATCCTACCTCTAACATGAAATGTGATATCCAACTCCTTCCTTTTCCAAACCTGAGACCCTTCCTACAGCATGAGATGTGATATCCAAGTCCTTCCCATTCCAATCCTGAGACCCTTCCTATAACATGAGATGTGATATCCAACTCCTTCTATTCCAACCTGAGACCCTTCCTATAGCATGAGATGGGATATCCAACTCCTTCCAAATCCAATCCTGATACCCTTCCGATAGCATGAGATGTGATATACCAATGCTTCTACAAAACCTGAGACCCATACCATGGCATGAGATGTGATATCAAACTCCCGTCCTATACCATGAGACTTGATATCTCAATGCTTCTAATACCAAACCTGAGACCGGTCCAATAACATGAGATGTGATATCCAAATCCTTCCCCTTCCAAACCTTAGACCCTTCCTTTATCATGAGATGTGATATCCAAGTCCTTCCCATTCCATTCCTGAGACCCTTCCTATAGCATGAGATGTGATATCTCAATGCTTCTAATACCAAACCTGAGACCCTTCCTATAACATGAGATGTGATATCCAAGTCCTTCCCATTCCAATCCTGAGACCCTTCCTATAGCATGAGATGTGATATCTCAATGCTTCTAATACCAAAACTGAGACCCTTCCTATAACATGAATTATGATATCCAAATCCTTCCCATTCCAATCCTGAGACCCTTCCGATAGCAGAGATGTGATATCTCAATGCTTATACCAAACCTAAGACCCTTCCGATAGCATGAGATGTGATATCTCAATGCTTCTAATACCAAACCTGAGATCCTTCCAATAACATGAGATGTGATATCCAACTCCTTCCCATTCCAATCCCGAGACCCTTCCTATAGCATGAGATGTGATATCTCAATGCTTCTAATACCAAACCTAAGGTCCTTCCTATAACATGAGATGTGATATCCAACTCCTTCCCATTCCAATCCTGAGACCCTTCTGATGGCATGAGATGTGATATCTCAATGCCTCTAAAACCAAACCTGAGATCCTACCTCTAACATGAAATGTGATATCCAACTCCTTCCCCTTCCAACCCTGAGAGCCTTCCTATAGAATGAGATGTGATATCCAAGTCCTTCCCATTCCAATCCTGAGACCCTTCCTATAACATGAGATGTGATATCCAACTCCTTCCCATTCCAATCATGAGACCCTTCCTATAGCTTGAGATGTGATATCCAACTCCTTCTCATTCCAATTCTGAGACCCGTCCTATACCATGAGACTTGATATCTCAATGCTTCAAATACCAAACCTGAGACCGGTCCTATAACATGAGATGTGATACCCAAATCCGTCCCCTTCCAAACCTTAGACCCTTCCTATAGCATGAGATGTGATATCTCATTGCTTCTAATACCAAACCTGAGACCCTTCCTATAACGAGATGGGATATCCAACTCCTTCCCATTCCAATCCTGAGACCCTTCAGATAGCAGAGATGTGATATCCAACTCCTTCCCATTCCAAACCTGAGACCCTTCCTATAGCATGAGATGTTATAATTTAATGCTTCTAAAACCAAACCTGAGAACCATCCTATAACATGTGAAATCCAAATCCTTCCCTTTCCAAACCTGAGACCCTTCCGATAGCATGAGATGTGATATCTCAATGCTTCTAAAACCAAACATGAGAACCATACTATAACATGAGATGTGAAATCCAAATCCTTCCCTTTCCAAACCTGAGACCCTTCCTATAGCTTGAGATGAAATATCAAACTCCTTCCCATTCCAATCCTGAGATAGCTTGAGATGTGATATCCAACTCCATCCCATTCCAATCCTGAGACACTTCCGATAGCATGAGATGTGATAGCTCAATGCTTCTAATATCAAAACTGAGACCCTCCCTATAGTATGAGATGTGAATTCTAAGTCCTTACCATTCCTATCCTGAGACCCTTCCGATAGCAGAGATGTGATATCTCAATGCTTATACCAAACCTGATGACCCTTCCTATGGCATTAGATGTGATATCCAATTCCTTCCCATTCCAATCCTGAGTTCCTTCCTATAGCATGAGATGTGATATCTCAATGCTTCTATTAAACCTGATACCCTTACTTTAGCATGAGAGGTGATATTCAACTCCTGCCCATTCCAATCCTGAGACCCTTCCTATATCATGAGACGTGATATCCAACTCCTTCCCATTCCAATCCTGAGACTCCTCCTATAGCATGAGATGTGATATCTCAATGCTTCTAATACCAGACCTGGGACCGGTCCTATAACATGAGATATGATATCCAAATCCTTCCCCTTCCAAACCTGAGACCCTTCCTATAGCAAGAGATGTGATATCCAATTCCTTCCCATTCCAATCCTGAGACCCTTCCTATAACGAGATGTGATATCCAACTCCTTCCCATTCCAACCTGAGACCCTTCCTGTAGCATGAGAAGGGAGATCCAACTCCTTCCCATTCCAATCCTGAGACCCTTCCTATACCATGAGATGTGATATCTCAATGCTTCTAATACCAAACCTGGGACCCGTCCTATAACATGAGATATGTCCTATAACATGAGATATGATATCCAAATCCTTCCCCTTCCAAACCTGAGACCCTTCCTTTAGCATGAGATGTGATATCCAAATCCTTCCCATTCCAATACTGAAACCCTTCCTATAGCATGAGATGTCATATCTCAATGTTTCTAATAGAAAACCTGAGACCCTTCCTATAGCAAGAGATGTGATATCCAAATCCTTCCCATTTCAATCTTGAGACCCTTCCTATAACATGAGATGTGATATCCAACTCCTACCCATTCCAACCTGAGACCCTTCCTATAGCATGAGAAGGGATATCCAATTCCTTCCCAATCCAATCCTTAGACCCTTCCGATAGCAGAGATGTGATATCTCAATGCTTATACCAAACCTGAGACCCTTCCTTTAGCATGAGATGTGATATCCAAATGCTTCACATTCCAATCCTGAGACCCTTCCTATAGCATGAGATGTGATATCTCAATGCTTCTAATACAAAACCTGAGATCCTTCCTATAACATGAGATGTGATATCCAAGTCCTTCCCATTCCAATCCTGAGACCCTTCCTATAACATGAGATGTGATATCCAACTCCTTCTACTCCAACCTGAGACCCTTCCTATAGCATGAGATGCGATATCCAACTCCTTCCAAATCCAATCCTGATACCCTTCCAATAGCATGAGATGTGATATCCCAATGCTTCTACAAAACCTGAGACCCATACCATGGCATGAGATGTGATATCAAACTCCCGTCCTATACCATGAGACTTGATATCTCAATGCTTCTAATACCAAACCTGAGACCGGTCCAATAACATGAGATGTGATATCCAAATCCTTCCCCTTCCAAACCTTAGACCCTTCCTTTATCATGAGATGTGATATCCAAGTCCTTCCCATTCCATTCCTGAGACCCTTAATATAGCATGAGATGTGATATCTCAATGCTTCTAATACCAAACCTGAGACCCTTCCTATAACATGAGATGTGATATCCAAATCCTTCCCATTCCAATCCTGAGACCCTTCCGATAGCAGAGATGTGATATCTCAATGCTTATACCAAACCTGAGACCCTTCCGATAGCATGAGATGTGATATCTCAATGCTTCTAATACCAAACCTCAGATCCTTCCAATAACATGAGATGTGATGTCCAAATCCTTCCCCTTCCAAACCTGAGACCCTTCTGATGGCATGAGATGTCATATCTCAATGCCTCTAATACCAAACCTGAGATCCTACCTCTAACATGAGATGTGATATCAAACTCCTTCCCATTCCAAACCTGAGACCCTTCAGATAGCATGAGATGTGATATTTCAATGCTTCTAAAACCAAACATGAGAACCATCCTATAACATGAGATGTGAAATCCAAATCATTCCCATTCCAAACCTGAGACCCTTCCTATAGCATGAGATGTTATAATTTAATGCTTCTAAAACCAAACCTGAGAACCATCCTATAACATGTGAAATCCAAATCCTTCCCTTTCCAAACCTGAGACCCTTCCGATAGCATGAGATGTGATATCTCAATGCTTCTAAAACCAAACATGAGAACCATCCTATAACATGAGATGTGAAATCCAAATCCTTCCCTTTCCAAACCTGAGACCCTTCCTATAGCTTGAGATGAAATATCAAACTCCTTCCCATTCCAATCCTGAGATAGCTTGAGATGTGATATCCAACTCCATCCCATTCCAATCCTGAGACCCTTCCGATAGCATGAGATGTGATAGCTCAATGCTTCTAATATCAAAACTGAGACCCTCCCTATAGTATGAGATGTGAATTCTAAGTCCTTACCATTCCTATCCTGAGACCCTTCCGATAGCAGAGATGTGATATCTCAATGCTTATACCAAACCTGATGACCCTTCCTATGGCATTAGATGTGATATCCAACTCCTTCCCATTCCAATCCTGAGTTCCTTCCTATAGCATGAGATGTGATATCTCAATGCTTCTATCAAACCTGATACCCTTCCTTTAGCATGAGAGGTGATATTCAACTCCTGCCCATTCCAATCCTGAGACTCCTCCTATAGCATGAGATGTGATATCTCAATGCTTCTAATACCAGACCTGGGACCGGTCCTATAACATGAGATATGATATCCAAATCCTTCCCCTTCCAAACCTGAGACCCTTCCTATAGCAAGAGATGTGATATCCAATTCCTTCCCATTCCAATCCTGAGACCCTTCCTATAACGAGATGTGATATCCAACTCCTTCCCATTCCAACCTGAGACCCTTCCTGTAGCATGAGAAGGGAGATCCAACTCCTTCCCATTCCAATCCTGAGACCCTTCCTATACCATGAGATGTGATATCTCAATGCTTCTAATACCAAACCTGGGACCCGTCCTATAACATGAGATATGTCCTATAACATGAGATATGATATCCAAATCCTTCCCCTTCCAAACCTGAGACCCTTCCTTTAGCATGAGATGTGATATCCAAATCCTTCCCATTCCAATACTGAAACCCTTCCTATAGCATGAGATGTCATATCTCAATGTTTCTAATAGAAAACCTGAGACCCTTCCTATAGCAGGAGATGTGATATCCAAATCCTTCCCATTTCAATCTTGAGACCCTTCCTATAACATGAGATGTGATATCCAACTCCTACCCATTCCAACCTGAGACCCTTCCTATAGCATGAGAAGGGATATCCAATTCCTTCCCAATCCAATCCTTAGACCCTTCCGATAGCAGAGATGTGATATCTCAATGCTTATACCAAACCTGAGACCCTTCCTTTAGCATGAGATGTGATATCCAAATGCTTCACATTCCAATCCTGAGACCCTTCCTATAGCATGAGATGTGATATCTCAATGCTTCTAATACAAAACCTGAGATCCTTCCTATAACATGAGATGTGATATCCAACTCCTTCTACTCCAACCTGAGACCCTTCCTATAGCATGAGATGGGATATCCAACTCCTTCCAAATCCAATCCTGATACCCTTCCAATAGCATGAGATGTGATATCCCAATGCTTCTACAAAACCTGAGACCCATACCATGGCATGAGATGTGATATCAAACTCCCGTCCTATACGATGAGACTTGATATCTCAATGCTTCTAATACCAAACCTGAGACCGGTCCAATAACATGAGATGTGATATCCAAATCCTTCCCCTTCCAAACCTTAGACCCTTCCTTTATCATGAGATGTGATATCCAAGTCCTTCCCATTCCATTCCTGAGACCCTTAATATAGCATGAGATGTGATATCTCAATGCTTCTAATACCAAACCTGAGACCCTTCCTATAACATGAGATGTGATATCCAAATCCTTCCCATTCCAATCCTGAGACCCTTCCGATAGCAGAGATGTGATATCTCAATGCTTATACCAAACCTGAGACCCTTCCGATAGCATGAGATGTGATATCTCAATGCTTCTAATACCAAACCTCAGATCCTTCCAATAACATGAGATGTGATGTCCAAATCCTTCCCCTTCCAAACCTTAGACCCTCCCTTTAGCATGAGATGTGATATCCAACTCCTTCCCATTCCAATCCTGAGACCCTTCTGATGGCATGAGATGTCATATCTCAATGCCTCTAATACCAAACCTGAGATCCTACCTCTAACATGAGATGTGATATCAAACTCCTTCCCATTCCAAACCTGAGACCCTTCAGATAGCATGAGATGTGATATTTCAATGCTTCTAAAACCAAACATGAGAACCATCCTATAACATGAGATGTGAAATCCAAATCATTCCCATTCCAAACATGAGGCCCTTCCTATAGCTTGAGATGTGATATCAAACTCCTTCCCATTCAATGTGATATCCAACTCCTTCCCATTCCAATCCTGGGACCCTTCCTATACCATGAGATGTGATAGTTCAATGCTTCTAATACCAAACCTGAGACCCGTCCTAAAACATGAGATGTGAGATCCAAATCCTTCCCTTCCAGACCTGAGACCTTTCCTTTAGCATGAGATGTGATAACCAACTCCTTCCCATTCCAAACCTGAGACCCTTCCCATAGCATGAGATGTGATATCTCAATGCTTCTAAAACCAAACATGAGAACCATCCTATAACATGAGATGTGAAATCCAAATCCTTCCCTTTCCAAACCTGAGACCCTTCCTATAGCTTGAGATGAAATATCAAACTCCTTCCCATTCCAATCCTGAGATAGCTTGAGATGTGAGATCCAAATCCTTCCCCTTCCAAACCTGAGACCCTTCCTATAGCTTGATATGTGATATCAAACTCCTTCCCATTACAATCCTGAGATAGCTTGAGATGTGATATCCAACTCCATCCCATTCCAATCCTGAGACCCTTCCGATAGCATGAGATGTGATAGCTCAATGCTTCTAATATCAAAACTGAGACCCTCCCTATAGTATGAGATGTGAAATCTACGTCCTTCCCATTCCTATCCTGAGACCCTTCCGATAGCAGAGATGTGATATCTCAATGCTTATACCGAACCTGATGACCCTTCCTTTAGCATGAGATGTGATATTCAACTCCTTCCCATTCCAAACCTGAGACCCTTCCTATAACATGAGACGTGATATCCAACTCCTTCCCATTCCAAACCTGAGACCTTTCCTTTAGCATATGTGATATCCAACTCCTTCCAATTCCAATACTGAGACCCTTCCAATAGCATATGTGATATCTCAATGCTTCTAATATCAAAACTGAGACCCTCCCTATAACATGAGATGTGATATCCAACTCCTTCCCATTCCAATACTGAGACCCTTCCAATAGCATATGTGATATCTCAATGCTTCTAATATGAAAACTGAGACCCTCATAAAACATGAATTGTGATATCCAAATCCTTCCCATTCCAATCCTGAGACCCTTCCGATAGCAGAGATGTGATATCTCAATGCTTATACCAAACCTAAGACCCTTCCGATAGCATGAGATGTGATATCTCAATGCTTCTAATACCAAACCTGAGATCCTTCCAATAACATGAGATATGATGTCCAAATCCCTCCCCTTCCAAACCTTAGACCATCCCTTTAGCATGAGATTTGATATCCAACTCCTTCCCATTCCAATCCTGAGACCCTTCTGATAGCATGAGATGTGATATCTCAATGCCTCTAATACCAAACCTGAGATCCTACCTCTAACATGAAATGTGATATCCATCTCCTTCCCTTTCCAAACCTGAGACCCTGCCTATAGCATGAGATGTGATATCCAAGTCCTTCCCATTCCAATCCTGAGACCCTTCCTATAGCATGTGATGTGATATCTCAATGCTTATACCAAACCTGAGACCCTTCCTATGGCATGAGATGTCATATACAACTCCTTCCCATTCCAACCCTGAGACCCTTCCTATAGCATGAGATGTGATATCTCAATGCTTATACCAAACCTGAGACCCTTCCTATAGCATGAGATGTGATATCCAACTTCTTCCCATTCCAATCCTGAGACCCTTCCTATAGCATGAGATGTGATATCTCAATGCTTATACCAAACCTGAGACCCTTCCTATAGCTTGAGATGTGATATCCAACTCCTTCCCATTCCAATCCTGAGACCCTTCCTATAGCATGAGATGTGATATCTCAAGGCCTCTAATACCAAACCTGAGATCCTTCCTCTAACATGAAATGTGATATCCAACTCCTTCCCCTTCCAAACCTGAGAGCCTTCCTATAGCATGAGATATGATATCCAAGTCCTTCCCATTCCAATCCTGAGACCCGTCCTATAACATGAAATGTGATATCCAACTCCTTCCCATTCTAACCTGAGACCCTTCCTATAGCATGAGATGGGATATCCAACTCCTTCCAAATCCAATACTGATACCCTTCCGATAGCATGAGATGTGATATCCCAATGCTTCTACCAAACCTGAGACCCATACTATGGCATGAGATGTGACATCAAACTCCTTCCCATTCCAATCCTGAGACGCTTCCTATAGCTTGAGATGTGATATCCAACTCCTTCCCATTCCAATTCTGAGACCCTTCTTATACCATGACACTTGATATCTCAATGCTTCTAATACCAAACCTGAGACCCGTCCTATAACATGAGATGTGATATCCAAATCCATCCCCTTCCAAACCTTAGACCCTTCCTTTATAATTAGATGTGATATCCAACTCCTTCCCATTCCAATCCTGAGACCCTTCCGATATCATGAGATGTGATATCTCAATGCTTATACCAAATCTGAGACCCTTCCTATGGCCTGAGATGTCATATACAACTCCTTCCCATTCCAATCCTGAGACCCTTCCTATAGCATGAGATGTGATATCTCAATGCTTATACCAAATCTGAGACCCTTCCTATAGCATGAGATGGGATATCCAACTCCTTCCCATTCCAATCCTGAGACCCTTCCTATAGCATGAGAAGTGATATCTCCATGCTTATACCAAACCTGAGACCCTTCCTATAGCATAAGATGTGATATCCAAATCCTTCCCTTTCCAATCCTGAGACCCTTCCTATAGCATGAGATGTGATATCTCAATGCTTATACCAAACCTGAGACCCTTCCTATAGCATGAGATGTGATATCCAACTCCTTCCCATTCCAATCCTGAGACCCTTCCTATAGCATGAGATGTGATGTCTCAATGCTTCTAATACCAAACCTGAGATCCTTCCTATAACATGAGATGTGATATCCAACTCCTTCCCATTCCAATCCTGAGACCCTTATGATAGCATGAGATGTGATATCTCAATGCCTCTTATACCAAACCTGAGATCCTTCCGATAGCATGAGATGTGATATCTCAATGCTTCTAATACCAAACCTGAGATCCTTCCTATAATATGAGATGTGATTTCCAAATCCTTCCCCTTCCAAACCTGAGACCCTCCCTTTAGCATGAAATGTGATATCCAACTCCTTCCCATTCCAATCCTGAGACCCTTCTGATAGCATGAGATGTGATATCTCAATGCCTCTAATACCAAACCTGAGATCCTACCTCTAACATGAAATGTGATATCCATCTCCTTCCCTTTCCAACCCTGAGACCCTGCCTATAGCATGAGATGTGATATCCAAGTCCTTCCCATTCCAATCGTGAGACCCTTCCTATAGCATGTGATGTGATATCTCAATGCTTATACCAAACCTGAGACCCTTCCTATGGCATGAGATGTCATATACAACTCCTTCCCATTCCAACCCTGAGACCCTTCCTATAGCATGAGATGTGATATCTCAATGCTTATACCAAACCTGAGACCCTTCCTATAGCATGAGATGTGATATCCAACTTCTTCCCATTCCAATCCTGAGACCCTTCCTATAGCATGAGATGTGATATCTCAGTGCTTATACCAAACCTGAGACCCTTCCTATAGCATAAGATGTGATATCCAAATCCTTCCCATTCCAATCCTGAGACCCTTCCTATAGCATGAGATGTGATATCTCAATGCTTATACCAAACCTGAGACCCTTCCTATAGCATGAGATGTGATATCCAACTCCTTCCCATTCCAATCCTGAGACCCTTCCTATAGCATGAGATGTGATGTCTCAATGCTTCTAATACCAAACCTGAGATCCTTCCTATAACATGAGATGTGACATCCAACTCCTTCCCATTCCAATCCTGAGACCCTTATGATAGCATGAGATGTGATATCTCAATGCCTCTTATACCAAACCTGAGATCCTTCCGATAGCATGAGATGTGATATCTCAATGCTTCTAATACCAAACCTGAGATCCTTCCTATAATATGAGATGTGATTTCCAAATCCTTCCCCTTCCAAACCTGAGACCCTCCCTTTAGCATGAAATGTGATATCCAACTCCTTCCCATTCCAATCCTGAGACCCTTCTGATAGCATGAGATGTGATATCTCATTGCCTCTAATACCAAACCTGAGATCCTACCTCTAACATGAAATGTGATATCCATCTCCTTCCCTTTCCAAACCTGAGACCCTGCCTATAGCATGAGATGTGATATCCAAGTCCTTCCCATTCCAATCCTGAGACCCTTCCTATAGCATGTGATGTGATATCCAAGTCCTTCCCATTCCAATCCTGAGACCCTTCCTATAGCATGTGATGTGATATCTCAATGCTTATACCAAACCTGAGACCCTTCCTATGGCATGAGATGTCATATACAACTCCTTCCCATTCCAACCCTGAGACCCTTCCTATAGCATGAGATGTGATATCTCAATGCTTATACCAAACCTGAGACCCTTCCTATAGCTTGAGATGTGATATCCAACTTCTTCCCATTCCAATCCTGAGACCCTTCCTATAGCATGAGATGTGATATCCCAATGCTTCTACCAAACCTGAGACCCATACTATGGCATGAGATGTGATATCAAACTCCTTCCCATTCCAATCCTGAGACGCTTCCTATAGCTTGAGATGTGATATCCAACTCCTTCCCATTCCAATTCTGAGACCCTTCTTATACCATGAGACTTGATATCTCAATGCTTCTAATACCAAACCTGAGACCCGTCCTATAACATGAGATGTGATATCCAAATCCTTCCCCTTCCAAACCTTAGACCCTTCCTTTATAATGAGATGTGATATCCAACTCCTTCCCATTCCAATCCTGAGACCCTTCCTATAGCATGAGATGTGATATCTCAATGCTTCTAATACCAAACCTGAGACCCTTCCTATAACATGAGATGGGATATCCAACTCCTTCCCATTCCAATCCTGAGACCCTTCCGATAGCAGAGATGTGATATCTCAATGCTTATACCAAACCTGAGACCCTTCCTAAGGCTTGAGATGTCATATACAACTCCTTCCCATTCCAATCCTGAGACCCTTCCTATAGCATGAGATGTGATATCTCAATGCTTATACCAAATCTGAGACCCTTCCTATAGCATGAGATGTGATATCCAAATCCTTCCCATTCCAATCCTGAGACCCTTCCTATAGCATGAGATGTGATATCTCAATGCTTATACCAAACCTGAGAGCCTACCTATAGCATGAGATGTGATATCCAAGTCCATCCCATTCCAATCCTTAGACCCTTCCTACAGCATGCGATGTGATATCTCAATGATTCTAATACCAAACCAGAGACCCGTCCTTTAACATGAGATGGGATATCCAACTCCTTCCCATTCCAATCCTGAGCCACTCCTGATAGCAGAGATGTGATATCTCAATGCTTATACCAAACCTGAGACCCTTCCTATAACATGAGATGTGATATCCAACTCCTTCCCGTTCCAAACCTGAGACACTTCCTATAGCATATGTGATATCCAACTCCTTCCCATTCCAAACATGAGACCCTTACTATAGCAAGAATGTAATATCCAACTCCTACCCATTCCAATCCTGAGACCATTCCTATAGCATGAGATGTGATATATCAATGCTTCTAATACCAAACCTGAGATCCTTCCTATGACATGAGATGTGATATCCAAATCCTTCCCATTCCAATCCTGAGACCCTTCCTATAGCAAGAGATGTGATATCCAAATCCTTCCCATTCCAATCCTGAGACCCTTCCTATAACATGAGATGTGATATTCAACTCCTTCCCATTCCAACCTGAGACACTTCCTATAGCATGGGAAGGGATATCCAACTCCTTCCCAATCCAATCCTGAGAACCTTCCGATAGCAGAGATGTGATATCTCAATGCTTATACCAAACCTGAGACGCTTCCTATGGCATGAGATGTGATATCCAACTCCTTGCCATTCAAATCCTGAGACCCTTCCTATAGCATGAGATGTGATATCTCAATGCTTCTACCAAACCTGAGACCCTTCCTTTAGCATGAGATGTGATATCCAAATCCTTCACATTCCAATCCTGAGACCCTTCCTATAGCATGAGATGTGATATCTCAATGCTTCTAAAACCAAACATGAGAACCATCCTATAACATGAGATGTGAAATCCAAATCCTTCCCTTTCCAAACCTGAGACCCTTCCTATAGCTTGAGATGAAATATCAAACTCCTTCCCATTCCAATCCTGAGATAGCTTGAGATGTGATATCCAACTCCATCCCATTCCAATCCTGAGACACTTCCGATAGCATGAGATGTGATAGCTCAATGCTTCTAATATCAAAACTGAGACCCTCCCTATAGTATGAGATGTGAATTCTAAGTCCTTACCATTCCTATCCTGAGACCCTTCCGATAGCAGAGATGTGATATCTCAATGCTTATACCAAACCTGATGACCCTTCCTATGGCATTAGATGTGATATCCAACTCCTTCCCATTCCAATCCTGAGTTCCTTCCTATAGCATGAGATGTGATATCTCAATGCTTCTATTAAACCTGATACCCTTCCTTTAGCATGAGAGGTGATATTCAACTCCTGCCCATTCCAATCCTGAGACCCTTCCTATATCATGAGACGTGATATCCAACTCCTTCCCATTCCAATCCTGAGACTCCTCCTATAGCATGAGATGTGATATCTCAATGCTTCTAATACCAGACCTGGGACCGGTCCTATAACATGAGATATGATATCCAAATCCTTCCCCTTCCAAACCTGAGACCCTTCCTATAGCAAGAGATGTGATATCCAATTCCTTCCCATTCCAATCCTGAGACCCTTCCTATAACGAGATGTGATATCCAACTCCTTCCCATTCCAACCTGAGACCCTTCCTGTAGCATGAGAAGGGAGATCCAACTCCTTCCCATTCCAATCCTGAGACCCTTCCTATACCATGAGATGTGATATCTCAATGCTTCTAATACCAAACCTGGGACCCGTCCTATAACATGAGATATGTCCTATAACATGAGATATGATATCCAAATCCTTCCCCTTCCAAACCTGAGACCCTTCCTATAACATGAGATGTGATATCCAACTCCTACCCATTCCAACCTGAGACCCTTCCTATAGCATGAGAAGGGATATCCAAATCCTTCCCATTTCAATCTTGAGACCCTTCCTATAACATGAGATGTGATATCCAACTCCTACCCATTCCAACCTGAGACCCTTCCTATAGCATGAGAAGGGATATCCAATTCCTTCCCAATCCAATCCTTAGACCCTTCCGATAGCAGAGATGTGATATCTCAATGCTTATACCAAACCTGAGACCCTTCCTTTAGCATGAGATGTGATATCCAAATGCTTCACATTCCAATCCTGAGACCCTTCCTATAGCATGAGATGTGATATCTCAATGCTTCTAATACAAAACCTGAGATCCTTCCTATAACATGAGATGTGATATCCAAGTCCTTCCCATTCCAATCCTGAGACCCTTCCTATAACATGAGATGTGATATCCAACTCCTTCTACTCCAACCTGAGACCCTTCCTATAGCATGAGATGGGATATCCAACTTCTTCCAAATCCAATCCTGATACCCTTCCAATAGCATGAGATGTGATATCCCAATGCTTCTACAAAACCTGAGACCCATACCATGGCATGAGATGTGATATCAAACTCCCGTCCTATACCATGAGACTTGATATCTCAATGCTTCTAATACCAAACCTGAGACCGGTCCAATAACATGAGATGTGATATCCAAATCCTTCCCCTTCCAAACCTTAGACCCTTCCTTTATCATGAGATGTGATATCCAAGTCCTTCCCATTCCATTCCTGAGACCCTTAATATAGCATGAGATGTGATATCTCAATGCTTCTAATACCAAACCTGAGACCCTTCCTAGAACATGAGATGTGATATCCAAATCCTTCCCATTCCAATCCTGAGACCCTTCCGATAGCAGAGATGTGATATCTCAATGCTTATACCAAACCTGAGACCCTTCCGATAGCATGAGATGTGATATCTCAATGCTTCTAATACCAAACCTCAGATCCTTCCAATAACATGAGATGTGATGTCCAAATCCTTCCCCTTCCAAACCTGAGACCCTTCTGATGGCATGAGATGTCATATCTCAATGCCTCTAATACCAAACCTGAGATCCTACCTCTAACATGAGATGTGATATCAAACTCCTTCCCATTCCAAACCTGAGACCCTTCAGATAGCATGAGATGTGATATTTCAATGCTTCTAAAACCAAACATGAGAACCATCCTATAACATGAGATGTGAAATCCAAATCATTCCCATTCCAAACCTGAGACCCTTCCTATAGCATGAGATGTTATAATTTAATGCTTCTAAAACCAAACCTGAGAACCATCCTATAACATGTGAAATCCAAATCCTTCCCTTTCCAAACCTGAGACCCTTCCGATAGCATGAGATGTGATATCTCAATGCTTCTAAAACCAAACATGAGAACCATCCTATAACATGAGATGTGAAATCCAAATCCTTCCCTTTCCAAACCTGAGACCCTTCCTATAGCTTGAGATGAAATATCAAACTCCTTCCCATTCCAATCCTGAGATAGCTTGAGATGTGATATCCAACTCCATCCCATTCCAATCCTGAGACCCTTCCGATAGCATGAGATGTGATAGCTCAATGCTTCTAATATCAAAACTGAGACCCTCCCTATAGTATGAGATGTGAATTCTAAGTCCTTACCATTCCTATCCTGAGACCCTTCCGATAGCAGAGATGTGATATCTCAATGCTTATACCAAACCTGATGACCCTTCCTATGGCATTAGATGTGATATCCAACTCCTTCCCATTCCAATCCTGAGTTCCTTCCTATAGCATGAGATGTGATATCTCAATGCTTCTATCAAACCTGATACCCTTCCTTTAGCATGAGAGGTGATATTCAACTCCTGCCCATTCCAATCCTGAGACTCCTCCTATAGCATGAGATGTGATATCTCAATGCTTCTAATACCAGACCTGGGACCGGTCCTATAACATGAGATATGATATCCAAATCCTTCCCCTTCCAAACCTGAGACCCTTCCTATAGAAAGAGATGTGATATCCAATTCCTTCCAATTCCAATCCTGAGACCCTTCCTATAACGAGATGTGATATCCAACTCCTTCCCATTCCAACCTGAGACCCTTCCTGTAGCATGAGAAGGGAGATCCAACTCCTTCCCATTCCAATCCTGAGACCCTTCCTATACCATGAGATGTGATATCTCAATGCTTCTAATACCAAACCTGGGACCCGTCCTATATCATGAGATATGTCCTATAACATGAGATATGATATCCAAATCCTTCCCCTTCCAAACCTGAGACCCTTCCTTTAGCATGACATGTCATATCTCAATGTTTCTAATAGAAAACCTGAGACCCTTCCTATAGCAAGAGATGTGATATCCAAATCCTTCCCATTTCAATCTTGAGACCCTTCCTATAACATGAGATGTGATATCCAACTCCTACCCATTCCAACCTGAGACCCTTCCTATAGCATGAGAAGGGATATCCAATTCCTTCCCAATCCAATCCTTAGACCCTTCCGATAGCAGAGATGTGATATCTCAATGCTTATACCAAACCTGAGACCCTTCCTTTAGCATGAGATGTGATATCCAAATGCTTCACATTCCAATCCTGAGACCCTTCCTATAGCATGAGATGTGATATCTCAATGCTTCTAATACAAAACCTGAGATCCTTCCTATAACATGAGATGTGATATCCAAGTCCTTCCCATTCCAATCCTGAGACCCTTCCTATAACATGAGATGTGATATCCAACTCCTTCTACTCCAACCTGAGACCCTTCCTATAGCATGAGATGGGATATCCAACTCCTTCCAAATCCAATCCTGATACCCTTCCAATAGCATGAGATGTGATATCCCAATGCTTCTACAAAACCTGAGACCCATACCATGGCATGAGATGTGATATCAAACTCCCGTCCTATACGATGAGACTTGATATCTCAATGCTTCTAATACCAAACCTGAGACCGGTCCAATAACATGAGATGTGATATCCAAATCCTTCCCCTTCCAAACCTTAGACCCTTCCTTTATCATGAGATGTGATATCCAAGTCCTTCCCATTCCATTCCTGAGTCCCTTAATATAGCATGAGATGTGATATCTCAATGCTTCTAATACCAAACCTGAGACCCTTCCTATAACATGAGATGTGATATCCAAATCCTTCCCATTCCAATCCTGAGACCCTTCCGATAGCAGAGATGTGATATCTCAATGCTTATACCAAACCTGAGACCCTTCCGATAGCATGAGATGTGATATCTCAATGCTTCTAATACCAAACCTCAGATCCTTCCAATAACATGAGATGTGATGTCCAAATCCTTCCCCTTCCAAACCTTAGACCCTCCCTTTAGCATGAGATGTGATATCCAACTCCTTCCCATTCCAATCCTGAGACCCTTCTGATGGCATGAGATGTCATATCTCAATGCCTCTAATACCAAACCTGAGATCCTACCTCTAACATGAGATGTGATATCAAACTCCTTCCCATTCCAAACCTGAGACCCTTCAGATAGCATGAGATGTGATATTTCAATGCTTCTAAAACCAAACATGAGAACCATCCTATAACATGAGATGTGAAATCCAAATCATTCCCATTCCAAACATGAGGCCCTTCCTATAGCTTGAGATGTGATATCAAACTCCTTCCCATTCAATGTGATATCCAACTCCTTCCCATTCCAATCCTGGGACCCTTCCTATACCATGAGATGTGATAGTTCAATGCTTCTAATACCAAACCTGAGACCCGTCCTAAAACATGAGATGTGAGATCCAAATCCTTCCCCTTCCAGACCTGAGACCTTTCCTTTAGCATGACATGTGATAACCAACTCCTTCCCATTCCAAACCTGAGACCCTTCCCATAGCATGAGATGTGATATCTCAATGCTTCTAAAACCAAACATGAGAACCATCCTATAACATGAGATGTGAAATCCAAATCCTTCCCTTTCCAAACCTGAGACCCTTCCTATAGCTTGAGATGAAATATCAAACTCCTTCCCATTCCAATCCTGAGATAGCTTGAGATGTGAGATCCAAATCCTTCCCCTTCCAAACCTGAGACCCTTCCTATAGCTTGATATGTGATATCAAACTCCTTCCCATTACAATCCTGAGATAGCTTGAGATGTGATATCCAACTCCATCCCATTCCAATCCTGAGACCCTTCCGATAGCATGAGATGTGATAGCTCAATGCTTCTAATATCAAAACTGAGACCCTCCCTATAGTATGAGATGTGAAATCTACGTCCTTCCCATTCCTATCCTGAGACCCTTCCGATAGCAGAGATGTGATATCTCAATGCTTATACCGAACCTGATGACCCTTCCTTTAGCATGAGATGTGATATTCAACTCCTTCCCATTCCAAACCTGAGACCCTTCCTATAACATGAGACGTGATATCCAACTCCTTCCCATTCCAAACCTGAGACCTTTCCTTTAGCATATGTGATATCCAACTCCTTCCAATTCCAATACTGAGACCCTTCCAATAGCATATGTGATATCTCAATGCTTCTAATATCAAAACTGAGACCCTCCCTATAACATGAGATGTGATATCCAACTCCTTCCCATTCCAATACTGAGACCCTTCCAATAGCATATGTGATATCTCAATGCTTCTAATATGAAAACTGAGACCCTCCCTATAACATGAATTGTGATATCCAAATCCTTCCCATTCCAATCCTGAGACCCTTCCGATAGCAGAGATGTGATATCTCAATGCTTATACCAAACCTAAGACCCTTCCTATAGCATGAGATGTGATATCTCAATGCTTCTAATACCAAACCTGAGATCCTTCCAATAACATGAGATATGATGTCCAAATCCCTCCCCTTCCAAACCTTAGACCATCCCTTTAGCATGAGATTTGATATCCAACTCCTTCCCATTCCAATCCTGAGACCCTTCTGATAGCATGAGATGTGATATCTCAATGCCTCTAATACCAAACCTGAGATCCTACCTCTAACATGAAATGTGATATCCATCTCCTTCCCTTTCCAAACCTGAGACCCTGCCTATAGCATGAGATGTGATATCCAAGTCCTTCCCATTCCAATCCTGAGACCCTTCCTATAGCATGTGATGTGATATCTCAATGCTTATACCAAACCTGAGACCCTTCCTATGGCATGAGATGTCATATACAACTCCTTCCCATTCCAACCCTGAGACCCTTCCTATAGCATGAGATGTGATATCTCAATGCTTATACCAAACCTGAGACCCTTCCTATAGCATGAGATGTGATATCCAACTTCTTCCCATTCCAATCCTGAGACCCTTCCTATAGCATGAGATGTGATATCTCAATGCTTCTAATACCAAACCTGAGATCCTTCCAATAACATGAGATATGATGTCCAAATCCCTCCCCTTCCAAACCTTAGACCATCCCTTTAGCATGAGATTTGATATCCAACTCCTTCCCATTCCAATCCTGAGACCCTTCTGATAGCATGAGATGTGATATCTCAATGCCTCTAATACCAAACCTGAGACCCTTCCTATAGCATGAGATGTGATATCCAACTTCTTCCCATTCCAATCCTGAGACCCTTCCTTTAGCATGAGATGTCATATCTCAATGTTTCTAATAGAAAACCTGAGACCCTTCCTATAGCAAGAGATGTGATATCCAAATCCTTCCCATTTCAATCTTGAGACCCTTCCTATAACATGAGATGTGATATCCAACTCCTACCCATTCCAACCTGAGACCCTTCCTATAGCATGAGAAGGGATATCCAATTCCTTCCCAATCCAATCCTTAGACCCTTCCGATAGCAGAGATGTGATATCTCAATGCTTATACCAAACCTGAGACCCTTCCTTTAGCATGAGATGTGATATCCAAATGCTTCACATTCCAATCCTGAGACCCTTCCTATAGCATGAGATGTGATATCTCAATGCTTCTAATACAAAACCTGAGATCCTTCCTATAACATGAGATGTGATATCCAAGTCCTTCCCATTCCAATCCTGAGACCCTTCCTATAACATGAGATGTGATATCCAACTCCTTCTACTCCAACCTGAGACCCTTCCTATAGCATGAGATGGGATATCCAACTCCTTCCAAATCCAATCCTGATACCCTTCCAATAGCATGAGATGTGATATCCCAATGCTTCTACAAAACCTGAGACCCATACCATGGCATGAGATGTGATATCAAACTCCCGTCCTATACGATGAGACTTGATATCTCAATGCTTCTAATACCAAACCTGAGACCGGTCCAATAACATGAGATGTGATATCCAAATCCTTCCCCTTCCAAACCTTAGACCCTTCCTTTATCATGAGATGTGATATCCAAGTCCTTCCCATTCCATTCCTGAGTCCCTTAATATAGCATGAGATGTGATATCTCAATGCTTCTAATACCAAACCTGAGACCCTTCCTATAACATGAGATGTGATATCCAAATCCTTCCCATTCCAATCCTGAGACCCTTCCGATAGCAGAGATGTGATATCTCAATGCTTATACCAAACCTGAGACCCTTCCGATAGCATGAGATGTGATATCTCAATGCTTCTAATACCAAACCTCAGATCCTTCCAATAACATGAGATGTGATGTCCAAATCCTTCCCCTTCCAAACCTTAGACCCTCCCTTTAGCATGAGATGTGATATCCAACTCCTTCCCATTCCAATCCTGAGACCCTTCTGATGGCATGAGATGTCATATCTCAATGCCTCTAATACCAAACCTGAGATCCTACCTCTAACATGAGATGTGATATCAAACTCCTTCCCATTCCAAACCTGAGACCCTTCAGATAGCATGAGATGTGATATTTCAATGCTTCTAAAACCAAACATGAGAACCATCCTATAACATGAGATGTGAAATCCAAATCATTCCCATTCCAAACATGAGGCCCTTCCTATAGCTTGAGATGTGATATCAAACTCCTTCCCATTCAATGTGATATCCAACTCCTTCCCATTCCAATCCTGGGACCCTTCCTATACCATGAGATGTGATAGTTCAATGCTTCTAATACCAAACCTGAGACCCGTCCTAAAACATGAGATGTGAGATCCAAATCCTTCCCCTTCCAGACCTGAGACCTTTCCTTTAGCATGACATGTGATAACCAACTCCTTCCCATTCCAAACCTGAGACCCTTCCCATAGCATGAGATGTGATATCTCAATGCTTCTAAAACCAAACATGAGAACCATCCTATAACATGAGATGTGAAATCCAAATCCTTCCCTTTCCAAACCTGAGACCCTTCCTATAGCTTGAGATGAAATATCAAACTCCTTCCCATTCCAATCCTGAGATAGCTTGAGATGTGAGATCCAAATCCTTCCCCTTCCAAACCTGAGACCCTTCCTATAGCTTGATATGTGATATCAAACTCCTTCCCATTACAATCCTGAGATAGCTTGAGATGTGATATCCAACTCCATCCCATTCCAATCCTGAGACCCTTCCGATAGCATGAGATGTGATAGCTCAATGCTTCTAATATCAAAACTGAGACCCTCCCTATAGTATGAGATGTGAAATCTACGTCCTTCCCATTCCTATCCTGAGACCCTTCCGATAGCAGAGATGTGATATCTCAATGCTTATACCGAACCTGATGACCCTTCCTTTAGCATGAGATGTGATATTCAACTCCTTCCCATTCCAAACCTGAGACCCTTCCTATAACATGAGACGTGATATCCAACTCCAAAGGCTAGTAAGTGCCAGATTGGACAAGGCTCAGTGGTTTACCTTGGACATGAAGTAGGTGGAGGGAGGATACAGCCTCTACCCAGTAAAGTACAAGCAGTACAAGACTGGCCTACCCCCACTACGCAAACCCAAGTGAGAGCCTTTTTAGGACTCACGGGGTATTACCGCAATTTTGTGGCAGACTATGGTACCATAGCTGCTCCTCTGACTGCCCTCACAACTCCGAAGAAACCCAAGAAGGTAACTTGGACCGACGAGTGTGAGGAGGCCTTCAATGGCTTAAAAGACTCCTTGTGCCACGCCCCTGTGCTCAGGGCCCCTGATTATCAAAGACCTTTTATCGTGCAGACGGATGCCTCTGACACTGGGATAGGAGCTGTACTATCACAAGTAGATGAGAAGGGTAAGGAACACCCTATCGGTTTTATTAGTCGCCAGCTTAAGGACAGAGAGCTCAGATGGTCCACGGTAGAGAAAGAATGTTTCTCTGTTGTGTGGGCCCTAAGGAAGCTGAGGCCCTACCTCTATGGGACCCACTTCACTGTGCAGACTGACCATAAGCCGTTAAAGTGGCTAATGAACATGAAGGGGGAGAATCCAAAGTTGCTTAGGTGGTCCATAAGTCTTCAAGGCTTCGACTTCACTATTGAGCATAGACCAGGTGTCCAACATAGCAATGCTGATGGGTTGTCCAGAATGTTTAACCGACCTGAACAAGAGACTCATCCAGGGGTGGATTAGTTCCCCCTGTCCATAGTCTGGGAGGGGCGAGTGTTAGGAAAGATTTCGTAATTGTAGGGAATTTTCCTTCCATGTGGCAACCTCTAAACTTTTTGCTATTGTTTTTAACCTTGTTCTTGACTTTGCCAGAGAAGTACAGCCTTCTGCCGCACTTCTCTGGGCTTTCGCTCCTTTCTTACGGGGAAACTGACATGCCCTTAAGACAGTCAGTACCGGGGAACGTGGTTTCCCGTAGTTTCTTTTATCGTGTCGCAGCTTTAGTGCAACACGACACAAGAGGGCACTGTAAGCTAAGTTACAGCTCTCTTGGGTCTCTAGCCTTCTACAGGCCCTAGATACTCTTTTAGGATGGTATTTGATCGGTGCAAGTCATTCAGGGACTGGAATGGTGGCAGCGATCGTTTTGTTTATTTTGAGCTCCTTTTGGCGTTCTGAGCACGTTTTTGCACTGAACCCAAAATGGTGGCCTGGCTCCCAAAATGGCCAGGCCGCGAGGCTCCTTTGTCCTGTCCACTGTCCGTCTTGCTCCCTTCACCTTCCCCAGGTCCGGCGACCCGGGGCCTTCCTTATTTGGGCATGTACTTTCCCGCGAAACGTGGTTGCTTTCGCGGGCTTCTACATGTCGTTTGTGTGCCTCCAGGGTGTGGGCTGGGATGTCTGGTCCCAATACACATCCTGGGTGCCAGAGAGTCTAGGGTGGTGTGAATGCCTGGGACCACCGTGGTCCGTGATTGGTCCACGTATGGTATGTGTTTTGAAGAGCGGATCTCCCATTGGCTCCCCTCCGTTTTGGCGCGAAGGGAACCGTGGATAAGAGGGGGCTGGAAACACCACTACCATGTCGATCTCCTGAGTTCTCACGAACGAAGGAATACAGGAGCCAAGTATCCTGCAACTACGAGGCTGGACCGAGGAATCGCTGGTGACCCGCTGAAGGAATCCTCCTTTGCACTGCTGTCGTCCGGAGAGCCCCTGTCCTCCTTTGATCGAACCAGAAGGCCTGTACTGGTGCTTCGACCTTTGGAATAGCAGGAACAGCTATTCCCGGCATCTTCAACCATCTCCTGCCAAGTAAGCCTTCGGAAGCGTCTCTGGGCCATCCAGTTGACTGACCAGCTTACAAAGGAGTTTGGCTCTGCAACCGCCGCCAGGTTGTGTTGTATTGCGAGTCCTTGTCCCTCTCCCACGCTTCGTACTCTTGGCGTCCCCAGGTCTGAAGGGAGGAGGGTTCATTTGGCTCGAATACACACGGCCGCTCCGTTGTCCTGTGCGGCAACAAAACTGTGCCGGTTTCGTCGATTGGGACGTCTTTTTGCTCTGCACGACTACAAAGCGTTCCCTGCTCTTCTGAACCTGCCAGCTGCTGAAACTATCGTGGAGAAGCCTGGGTCTGCTTGCTTCGGGGACCGGTGAGTAGTATATCTAGGATCTGGTCGCCCTCCTGCAGTATCCCATTGCTTTTCCCTGCTGTGTAAAAACAGCACCCTTTTGCCGCGCTCGCGCTCTGCTTCTGCCCGCTGTGGAGGCTGCGCTTGAGTTGCGGAACCTGTTCTTCTTCTGCTGTGCACTAACGTAAACCGCCTGACTTCCTCCGAAGAGCTTCCCCTTGTGCCCGTCGGCACCGGCGTGGCAGGTACTTTGAGCACAAGGCTTCACTCTTCGCAGGGCTCGGACTTCCATCTAGTTAGGTGCCTATGAAGGCGAACTGAGTCGAAAGCATTATCGCACTGCCTGTTTTCCTTCCCTGGCAGGTGGACTACATATTTCGTGCTTTAAACGCTTGCGACTGTGTATTTGTATATATATTGTGTTGATATGGTATGTGTTGGTTTAATATTGTGATTTTCTCGCTACGGTCATTATTTTAAAGGCCTTAAAATAAATGTGTATCTATTTTTGATATAACAACTGTTTGGAGTAGTTTGTAAGCGCTCTTGCTTTGTGTGCTCATTGCGGGCTTTCAGTCACCCTCACCCCTCTTGAGACCTAGTCTTGACCGCCGCGATCGCTACCTTGATTGGTCTGGCTTGTCCAGAGGTTACCCTGTTCCAAGTAATTAGGTTGGCCTTCTGAACTTCTGCGCCACCAGGACAGAGTTCAGAAATCCGTCTTAACAGGAAGGATTTGGATATCACATCTCATGTTATCGGAAGGATCTCACGTTTGGTATTAGAAGTATTGAGATATCATATCTCATGCTATAGGAAGGGTCTCAGGATTGGAATGGGAAGGAGTTGGATATCACATCTCATGCTATAGGGAGGGTCTAAGGTTTGGAAGGGGAAGGATTTGGATATCACATTTCATGTTAGAGGAAGGATCTCAGGTTTGGTATTAGAAGCATAGAGATATCACATCTCATGCTATAGGAAGCGTCTCAGGATTGGAATGGGAAGCAGTTGGATATCACATCTCATGCTATAGGAAGGGTCTCAGGTTTGGTATAAGCATTGAGATATCACATCTCATGCTATAGGAAGGGTCTCAGGATTGGAATGGGAAGGACTTGGATATCACATCTCATGCTATAGGGAGGGTCTCAAGTTTGATATTAGAAGCTTTGAGATATCACATCTCATGATATCCGAAGGGTCTCAGGATTGGAATGGGAAGGAGTTGGATATCACATCTCATGATAAAGGAAGGGTCTAAGGTTTGGAAGGGGAAGGATTTGGATATCACATCTCATGTTATATTACGGGTCTCAGGTTTGGTATTAGAAGCATTGAGATATCAAGTCTCATAGTATAGGAAGGGTCTCAGAATTGGAATGGGAAGGAGTTGGATATCACATCTCATGCTATAGGAAGTGTCTCAGGATTGGAATGGGAAGGAGTTGGATATCACATCTCATGTTATAGGAAGGATCTCAGGTTTGGTACAAGCATTGAGATATCACATCTCTGCTATCGGAAGAGTCTCAGGATTGGAATGGGAAGGAGTTGGATATCCCATCTCATGTTATAGGACGGGTCTCAGGTTTGTTATTAGAATCATTGAGATATCATATTGCATGCTGTAGGAAGGGTCTAAGGGTTGGAATGTGAAGGACTTGGATATCGCATCTCATGCTATAGATAGGCTCTTAGGTTTGGAAAGGGAAGGAGTTGGATATCACATTTCATGTTAGAGGAAGGATCTCAGGTTTGGTATTAGAAGCATAGAGATATCACATCTCATGCTATAGGAAGGGTCTCAGGATTGGAATGGGAAGCAGTTGGATATCACATCTCATGCTATAGGAAGTGTCTCAGGATTGGAATGGGAAGGACTTGGGTATCACATCTCATGCTATAGGGAGGGTCTCAAGTTTGATATTAGAAGCATTGAGATATCACATCTCATGCTATAGGAAGGGTCTCAGGATTGGAATGGGAAGGAGTTTGATATCACATCTCATGCTATATGAAGGGTCTCAGGTTTGGTATAAGCAGTGAGATATCACATCTCATGCTATAGGAAGTGTCTCAGGATTGGAATGGGAAGGAGTTGGATTACACATCTCATGTTATAGGAAGGATCTCAGGTTTGGTATAAGCATTGAGATATCACATCTCTGCTATCGGAAGGGTCTCAGGATTGGAATGGGAAGGAGTTGGATATTCCCATCTCATGTTATAGGGAGGGTCTCAAGTTTGATATTAGAAGCATTGAGATATCACATTTCATGATATCGGAAGGGTCTCAAGATTGGAATGGGAAGGAGTTGGCTATCACATCTCATGATAAAGGAAGGGTCTAAGGTTTGGAAGGGGAAGCATTTGGATATCACATCTCATGTTATAGGACGGGTCTCAGGTTTTTTATTAGAAGCATTGAGATATCATATTGCATGCTGTAGGAAGGGTCTAAGGATTGGAATGGGAAGGACTTGGATATCACATCTCATGCTATAGATAGGCTCTCAGGTTTGGAAAGTGAAGGAGTTGGATATCACATTTCATGTTAGAGGAAGGGTCTCAGGTTTGGTATAAGCATTGAGATATCACATCTCAGGCTATAGGAAGGGTCTCAGGATTGGAATGGGAAGGAGTTGGATATCACATCTCATGCTAAAGGAAGGGTCTCAGGTTTGGTATAAGCATTGAGATATCACATCTCATGCTATAGGAAGGGTCCAGGATTGGAATGGAAGGAGTTGGATATCACATCTCATGTTATAGGAAGGATCTCAGGTTTGGTATTAGAAGCATTGAGACATCACATCTCATGCTATAGGAAGGGTCTCAGGATTGGAATGGGAAGGAGTTGGATATCACATCTCATGCTATAGGAAGGGTCTCAGGATTGGAATGGGAAGGAGTTGAATATGACATCTCATGCCGTAGGAAGGGTCTCAGGTTTGGTATAAACATTGAGATATCACATCTCTGCTATCAAAAGGGTCTCAGGATTGGAATGGGAAGGAGTTGGATATCCCATCTCATGTTATAGGAAGAGTCTCAGGTTTGGTATTAGAAGCATTGAGATATCACATCTCATGCTATAGGAAGTGTCTCAGGATTGGAATGGGAAGGACTTGGATATCACATCTCATGCTATAGGTAGGGTCTCAAGTTTGATATTAGAAGCATTGAGATATCACATCTCATGCTATAGGAAGGGTCTGAGGATTGGAATGGGAAGGAGTTGGATATCACATCTCATGCTATGGGAAGGGTCTCAGGTTTGGTATAAGCAGTGAGATATCACATCTCATGCTATAGGAAGTGTCTCAGGATTGGAATGGGAAGGAGTTGGATATCACATCTCATGTTATAGGAAGGATCTCAGGTTTGGTATAAGCATTGAGATATCACATCTCTGCTATCGGAAGGGTCTCAGGATTGGAATGGGAAGGAGTTGGATATTCCCATCTCATGTTATAGGAAGGGTCTCAGGTTTGGTATTAGAAGCATTGAGATATCACATCTCATGCTATAGGAAGGGTCTCAGGATTGGAATGGGAAGGACTTGGATATCACATCTCATGCTATAGGGAGGGTCTCAAGTTTGATATTAGAAGCTTTGAGATATCACATCTCATGATATCGGAAGGGTCTAAGGATTGGAATGGGAAGGAGTTGGATATCACATCTCATGATAAAGGAAGGGTCTAAGGTTTGGAAGGGGAAGGATTTGGATATCACAATTCATGTTATATTACGGGTCTCAGGTTTGGTATTAGAAGCATTGAGATATCAAATCTCATAGTATAGGAAGGGTCTCAGAATTGGAATGGGAAGGAGTTGGATATCACATCTCATGCTATGGGAAGGGTCTCAGGTTTGGTATAAGCAGTGAGATATCACATCTCATGCTATAGGAAGTGTCTCAGGATTGGAATGGGAAGGAGTTGGATATCACATCTCATGTTATAGGAAGGATCTCAGGTTTGGTATAAGCATTGAGATATCACATCTCTGCTATCGGAAGGGTCTCAGGATTGGAATGGGAAGGAGTTGGATATTCCCATCTCATGTCATAGGAAGGGTCTCAGGTTTGGTATTAGAAGCATTGAGATATCACATCTCATGCTATAGGAAGGGTCTCAGGATTGGAATGGGAAGGACTTGGATATCACATCTCATGCTATAGGGAGGGTCTCAAGTTTGATATTAGAAGCTTTGAGATATCACATCTCATGATATCGGAAGGGTCTCAGGATTGGAATGGGAAGGAGTTGGATATCACATCTCATGATAAAGGAAGGGTCTAAGGTTTGGAAGGGGAAGCATTTGGATATCACATCTCATGTTATAGGACGGGTCTCAGGTTTGGTATTAGAAGCATTGAGATATCAAGTCTCATGGTATAGGAAGGGTCTCAGAATTGGAATGGGAAGGAGTTGGATATCACATCTCAAGCTATAGGAAGGGTCTCAGGATTAGAATGGGAAGGAGTTTGATATCACATCTCATGCCATAGTATGGGTCTCAGGTTTGGTAGAAGCATTGGGATATCAGATCTCATGCTATCGGAAGGGTATCGGGATTGGATTTGGAAGGAGTTGGATATCCCATCTCATGCTATAGGAAGGGTCTCAGGTTGGAATGGGAAGGAGTTGGGTATCACATCTCATGTTATAGGAAGGGTCTCAGGATTGGAATGGGAAGGACTTGGATATCACATCTCATGCTATAGGAAGGCTCTCAGGTTTGCAAGGGGAAAGAGTTGGATATCACATTTCATGTTAGAGGTAGGATCTCAGGTTTGGTGTTAGAAGTATTGAGATATCACATCTCATGCTATCAGAAGGATCTCAGGTTTGGTATAGAAGCATTGAGATATCATATCTTATGCTATCAGAAGAGTCTCAGGATTGGAATGGGAAGGAGTTGGATATCACATCTCATGCTAAAGGGAGGGTCTCAGGTTTGGAAGATAAGGATTTGGATATCACATCTCATGTTATAGGAAGGATCTCAGGTTTGGTATTAGAAGTATTGAGATATCACATCTCATGCTATCGGAAGGATCTCAGGTTTGGTATAGAAGCATTGAGATATCATATCTTATGCTATCAGAAGGGTCTCAGGATTGGAATGGGAAGGAGTTGGATATCACATCTCATGCTAAAGGGCGGGTCTCAGGTTTGGAAGGGGAAGGATTTGGATATCACATCTCATGTTATAGGATGGATCTCAGGTTTGGTATTAGAAGTATTGAGATATCACATCTCATGTTATCGGAAGGATCTCAGGTTTGGTATTAGAAGTATTGAGATATCACCTCTCATGCTATAGGAAGGGTCTCAGGATTGGAATGGGAAGGAGTTGGATATCACATCTCATGCTAAAGGAAGGGTCTCAGGTTTGGTAGAAGCATTGAGATATCACATCTCATGCTATAGGAAGGGTCTCAGGATTGGAATGGGAAGGACTTAGATATCACATATCATGCTATAGGGAGGGTCTCAGTTTTGATATTAGAAGCATTGAGATATCACATCTCATGCTATCGGAAGTGTCTCAGGATTGGAATGGGAAGGAGCTGGATATCACATCTCATGCTAAAGGAAGGGTCCCAGGTTTGGAACGGGAAGGAGTTGGATATCACATCTCATGTTATAGGAAGGGTCTCAGGTTTGGTATAAACATTGAGATATCACATCTCTGCTATCGGAAGTGTCTCAGGATTGGAATGGGAAGGAGTTGGATATCCCATCTCATGTTATAGGACGGGTCTCAGGTTTTTTATTAGAATCATTGAGATATCATATTGCATGCTGTAGGAAGGGTCTAAGGATTGGAATGGGAAGGACTTGGATATCACATCTCATGCTATAGATAGGCTCTCAGGTTTGGAAAGTGAAGGAGTTGGATATCACATTTCATGTTAGAGGAAGGATCTCAGGTTTGGTATTAGAGGCATTGAGATATCACATCTCAGGCTATAGGAAGGGTCTCAGGATTGGAATGGGAAGGAGTTGGATATCACATCTCATGCTAAAGGAAGGGTCTCAGGTTTGGTATAAGCATTGAGATATCACATCTCATGCTATAGGAAGGGTCCAGGATTGGAATGGAAGGAGTTGGATATCACATCTCATGTTATAGGAAGGATCTCAGGTTTGGTATTAGAAGCATTGAGACATCACATCTCATGCTATAGGAAGGGTCTCAGGATTGGAATGGGAAGGAGTTGGATATCACATCTCATGCTATAGGAAGGGTCTCAGGATTGGAATGGGAAGGAGTTGAATATGACATCTCATGCCGTAGGAAGGGTCTCAGGTTTGGTATAAACATTGAGATATCACATCTCTGCTATCAAAAGGGTCTCAGGATTGGAATGGGAAGGAGTTGGATATCCCATCTCATGTTATAGGAAGAGTCTCAGGTTTGGTATTAGAAGCATTGAGATATCACATCTCATGCTATAGGAAGTGTCTCAGGATTGGAATGGGAAGGACTTGGATATCACATCTCATGCTATAGGTAGGGTCTCAAGTTTGATATTAGAAGCATTGAGATATCACATCTCATGCTATAGGAAGGGTCTGAGGATTGGAATGGGAAGGAGTTGGATATCACATCTCATGCTATGGGAAGGGTCTCAGGTTTGGTATAAGCAGTGAGATATCACATCTCATGCTATAGGAAGTGTCTCAGGATTGGAATGGGAAGGAGTTGGATATCACATCTCATGTTATAGGAAGGATCTCAGGTTTGGTATAAGCATTGAGATATCACATCTCTGCTATCGGAAGGGTCTCAGGATTGGAATGGGAAGGAGTTGGATATTCCCATCTCATGTTATAGGAAGGGTCTCAGGTTTGGTATTAGAAGCATTGAGATATCACATCTCATGCTATAGGAAGGGTCTCAGGATTGGAATGGGAAGGACTTGGATATCACATCTCATGCTATAGGGAGGGTCTCAAGTTTGATATTAGAAGCTTTGAGATATCACATCTCATGATATCGGAAGGGTCTCAGGATTGGAATGGGAAGGAGTTGGATATCACATCTCATGATAAAGGAAGGGTCTAAGGTTTGGAAGGGGAAGGATTTGGATATCACAATTCATGTTATATTACGGGTCTCAGGTTTGGTATTAGAAGCATTGAGATATCAAATCTCATAGTATAGGAAGGGTCTCAGAATTGGAATGGGAAGGAGTTGGATATCACATCTCAAGCTATAGGAAGGGTCTCAGAATTGGAATGGGAAGGACTTGGATATCACATCTCATGCTATAGGAAGGCTCTCAGGTTTGGAAGGGGAAAGAGTTGGATATCACATTTCATGTTAGAGGTAGGATCTCAGGTTTGGTATTAGAGGCATTGAGATATCACATCTCATGCTATCAGAAGGGTCTCAGGAATGGAATGGGAAGGAGTTGGATATCACATCTCATGCTAAAGGGAGGGTCTCAGGTTTGGAAGGGGAAGGATTTGGATATCACATCTCATGTTATAGGAAGGATCTCAGGTTTGGTATTAGAAGCATTGAGATATCACATCTCATGCTATCGGAAGGATCTCAGGTTTGGTATTAGAAGCATTGAGATATCACATCTCATGCTATCAGAAGAGTCTCAGGATTGGAATAGGAAGGAGTTGGATATCACATCTCATGCTAAAGGGAGGGTCTCAGGTTTGGAAGGGGAAGGATTTGGATATCACATCTCATGTTATCGGAAGGATCTCACGTTTGGTATTAGAAGTATTGAGATATCATATCTCATGCTATAGGAAGGGTCTCAGGATTGGAATGGGAAGGAGTTGGATATCACATCTCATGCTATAGGGAGGGTCTCAGGATTGGAATGGGAAGGACTTAGATATCACATATCATGCTATAGGGAGGGTCTCAGTTTTGATATTAGAAGCATTGAGATATCACATCTCATGCTATCGGAAGTGTCTCAGGATTGGAATGGGAAGGAGCTGGATATCACATCTCATGCTAAAGGAAGGGTCTCAGGTTTGGAACGGGAAGGATTTGGATATCACATCTCATGTTATAGGAAGGGTCTCAGGTTTGGTATAAGCATTGAGATATCACATCTCTGCTATCGGAAGAGTCTCAGGATTGGAATGGGAAGGAGTTGGATATCCCATCTCATGTTATAGGACGGGTCTCAGGTTTGTTATTAGAATCATTGAGATATCATATTGCATGCTGTAGGAAGGGTCTAAGGGTTGGAATGTGAAGGACTTGGATATCACATCTCATGCTATAGATAGGCTCTTAGGTTTGGAAAGGGAAGGAGTTGGATATCACATTTCATGTTAGAGGAAGGATCTCAGGTTTGGTATTAGAAGCATAGAGATATCACATCTCATGCTATAGGAAGGGTCTCAGGATTGGAATGGGAAGCAGTTGGATATCACATCTCATGCTATAGGAAGGGTCTCAGGTTTGGTATAAGCATTGAGATATCACATCTCATGCTATAGGAAGGGTCTCAGGATTGGAATGGGAAGGACTTGGATATCACATCTCATGCTATAGGGAGGGTCTCAAGTTTGATATTAGAAGCTTTGAGATATCACATCTCATGATATCGGAAGGGTCTCAGGATTGGAATGGGAAGGAGTTGGATATCACATCTCATGATAAAGGAAGGGTCTAAGGTTTGGAAGGGGAAGGATTTGGATATCACATCTCATGTTATATTACGGGTCTCAGGTTTGGTATTAGAAGCATTGAGATATCAAGTCTCATAGTATAGGAAGGGTCTCAGAATTGGAATGGGAAGGAGTTGGATATCACATCTCAAGCTATACGAAGGGTCTCAGGATTGGAATGGGAAGGACTTGGATATCACATCTCATGCTATAGGAAGGCTCTCAGGTTTGGAAGGGGAAAGAGTTGGATATCACATTTCATGTTAGAGGTAGGATCTCAGGTTTGGTATTAGAGGCATTGAGATATCACATCTCATGCTATCAGAAGGGTCTCAGGAATGGAATGGGAAGGAGTTGGATATCACATCTCATGCTAAAGGGAGGGTCTCAGGTTTGGAAGGGGAAGGATTTGGATATCACATCTCATGTTATAGGAAGGATCTCAGGTTTGGTATTAGAAGCATTGAGATATCACATCTCATGCTATCGGAAGGATCTCAGGTTTGGTATTAGAAGCATTGAGATATCACATCTCATGCTATCAGAAGAGTCTCAGGATTGGAATAGGAAGGAGTTGGATATCACATCTCATGCTAAAGGGAGGGTCTCAGGTTTGGAAGGGGAAGGATTTGGATATCACATCTCATGTTATCGGAAGGATCTCACGTTTGGTATTAGAAGTATTGAGATATCATATCTCATGCTATAGGAAGGGTCTCAGGATTGGAATGAGAAGGAGTTGGATATCACATCTCATGCTATAGGGAGGGTCTCAGGATTGGAATGGGAAGGACTTAGATATCACATATCATGCTATAGGGAGGGTCTCAGTTTTGATATTAGAAGCATTGAGATATCACATCTCATGCTATCGGAAGTGTCTCAGGATTGGAATGGGAAGGAGCTGGATATCACATCTCATGCTAAAGGAAGGGTCTCAGGTTTGGAACGGGAAGGATTTGGATATCACATCTCATGTTATAGGAAGGGTCTCAGGTTTGGTATAAGCATTGAGATATCACATCTCTGCTATCGGAAGTGTCTCAGGATTGGAATGGGAAGGAGTTGGATATCCCATCTCATGTTATAGGACGGGTCTCAGGTTCGTTATTAGAATCATTGAGATATCATATTGCATGCTGTAGGAAGGGTCTAAGGGTTGGAATGTGAAGGACTTGGATATCACATCTCATGCTATAGATAGGCTCTTAGGTTTGGAAAGGGAAGGAGTTGGATATCACATTTCATGTTAGAGGAAGGATCTCAGGTTTGGTATTAGAAGCATTGAGATATCACATCTCATGCTATAGGAAGGGTCTCAGGATTGGAATGGGAAGCAGTTGGATATCACATCTCATGCTATAGGAAGGGTCTCAGGTTTGGTATAAGCATTGAGATATCACATCTCATGCTATAGGACGGGTCTCAGGATTGGAATGGAAGGAGTTGGATATCACATCTCATGTTATAGGAAGGATCTCAGGTTTGGTATTAGAAGCATTGAGACATCACATCTCATGCTATAGGAAGGGTCTCAGGGTTGGAATGGGAAGGAGTTGGATATCACATCTCATCCAATAGGAAGGGTCTCAGGTTTGGAATAGGAAGGAATTGGATATCACATCTCATGTTATAGGAAGGATCTCAGGTTTGGTATTAGAAGCATTGAGATATCACATCTCAAGCTATAGGACGGGTCTCAGGATTGGAATGTGAAGGATTTGGATATCACATCTCATGCTAAAGGAAGGGTCTCAGGTTTGGTAGAAGCATTGAGATATCACGTCTCTGCTATCGGAAGGGTCTCAGGATTGGATTGGGAAGGAGTTGGATATCCCTTCTCATGCTATAGGAAGGGTCTCAGGATTTGAATGGCAAGGAGTTGGATATCACATCTCATGCCATAGGAATGGTCTCAGGTTTGGTATAAGCATTGAGATATCACATCTCTGCTATCGGAAGGGTCTCAGGATTGGATTGGGAAGGAGTTGGATATCCCTTCTCATGCTATAGGAAGTGTCTCAGGTTGGAATGGGAAGGAGTTGGATATCACATCTCATGTTATAGGAAGGGTCTCAGGATTGGAATGGGAAGGATTTGGATATCACATCTCTTGCTATAGGAAGGGTCTCAGGATTGGAATGGGTAGGATTTGGATATTTCTTTCTTGCTATAGGAAGGCTCTCATGTTTGGAATGGGAAGGAGTTGGATATCACATATGCTATAGTTAGTGTCTCAGGTTTGGAACGGGAAGGAGTTGGATATCACATCTCATGTTATAGGAAGGGTCTCAGGTTTGGTATAAGCATTGAGATATCACATCTCTGCTATCGGAAGCGGCTCAGGATTGGAATGGGAAGGAGTTTTATATCCCATCTCATGTTATAGGAAGAGTCTCTGGTTTGGTATTAGAATCATTGAGATATCACATCGGATGCTGTAGGAAGGGTCTAAGGATTGGAATGGGATGCACTTGGATATCACATCTCATGCTATAGGTAGGCTCTCAGGTTTGGTATAAGCATTGAGATATCACATCTCATGCTATAGGAAGGGTCTCAGGATTGGAATGGGAAGGAATTGGATATCACATCTCATGCTATAGGGAGGGTCTCAGGATTGGAATGGGAAGGACTTAGATATCACATATCATGCTATAGGGAGGGTCTCAGGATTGGAATGGGAAGGACTTAGATATCACATATCATGCTATAGGGAGGGTCTCAGTTTTGATATTAGAAGCATTGAGATATCACATCTCATGCTATCGGAAGTGTCTCAGGATTGGAATGGGAAGGAGCTGGATATCACATCTCATGCTAAAGGAAGGGTCTCAGGTTTGGAACGGGAAGGATTTGGATATCACATCTCATGTTATAGGAAGGGTCTCAGGTTTGGTATAAGCATGAGATATCACATCTCTGCTATCGGAAGTGTCTCAGGATTGGAATGGGAAGGAGTTGGATATCCCATCTCATGCTATAGATAGGCTCTTAGGTTTGGAAAGGGAAGGAGTTGGATATCACATTTCATGTTATAGGAAGGATCTCAGGTTTGGTATTAGAAGCATTGAGATATCACATCTCATGCTATAGGAAGGGTCTCAGGATTGGAATGTGAAGGATTTGGATATCACATCTCATGCTAAAGGAAGGGTCTCAGGTTTGGTAGAAGCATTGAGATATCACGTCTCTGCTATCGGAAGGGTCTCAGGATTGGATTGGGAAGGAGTTGGATATCCCTTCTCATGCTATAGGAAGGGTCTCAGGATTTGAATGGCAAGGAGTTGGATATCACATCTCATGCCATAGGAAGGGTCTCAGGTTTGGTATAAGCATTGAGATATCACATCTCTGCTATCGGAAGGGTCTCAGGATTGGATTGGGAAGGAGTTGGATATCCCTTCTCATGCTATAGGAAGTGTCTCAGGTTGGAATGGGAAGGAGTTGGATATCACATCTCATGTTATAGGAAGGGTCTCAGGATTGGAATGGGAAGGATTTGGATATCACATCTCTTGCTATAGGAAGGGTCTCAGGATTGGAATGGGTAGGAGTTGGATATTACTTTCTTGCTATAGGAAGGGTCTCATGTTTGGAATGGGAAGGAGTTGGATATCACATATGCTATAGTTAGTGTCTCAGGTTTGGAACGGGAAGGAGTTGGATATCACATCTCATGTTATAGGAAGGGTCTCAGGTTTGGTATAAGCATTGAGATATCACATCTCTGCTATCGGAAGCGGCTCAGGATTGGAATGGGAAGGAGTTGGATATCCCATCTCATGTTATAGGAAGAGTCTCTGGTTTGGTATTAGAATCATTGAGATATCACATCGCATGCTGTAGGAAGGGTCTAAGGATTGGAATGGGATGCACTTGGATATCACATCTCATGCTATAGGTAGGCTCTCAGGTTTGGTATAAGCATTGAGATATCACATCTCATGCTATAGGAAGGGTCTCAGGATTGGAATGGGAAGGAATTGGATATCACATCTCATGCTATAGGAAGGGTCTCAGATTTGGTATAAGCATTGAGATATCACATCTCATGCTAAAGGAAGGGTCTCAGGATTGGAATGGGAAGGAGTTGTATATCACATCTCAGGCCATAGGAAGGTTCTCAGGTTTGGTATAAGCATTGAGATATCACATCTCTGCTATCGGAAAGGTCTCAGGATTTGAATGGGAAGGAGTTGGATATCCCATCTCATGTTATAGGAAGGGTCTCAGGTTTGGTATTAGAAGCATAGAGATATCACATCTCATGCTATAGGAAGGGTCTCAGGATTGGAATGGGAAGGACTTGGATGTCACATCTCATGCTATAGGGAGGGTCTCAAGTTTGATATTAGAAGCATTGAGATAACAAATCTCATGATATCGGAAGGGTCTCAGGATTGGAATGGGAAGGAGTTGGATATCACATCTCATGATAAAGGAAGGGTCTAAGGTTTGGAAGGGGAAGGATTTGGATATCACATCTCATGTTATAGGACGGGTCTCAGGTTTGGTATTAGAAGCATTGAGATATCAAGTCTCATGGTATAAGAAGGGTCTCAGAATTGGAATGGGAAGGAGTTGGATATCACACCTCAAGCTATAGGAAGGGTCTCAGGATTGGAATGGGAAGGAGTTTGATATCACATCTCATGCCATAGTATGGGTCTCAGGTTTGGTAGAAGCATTGGGATATCACATCTCATGCTATCGGAAGGGTTTCAGTATTGGATTTGGAAGAAGTTGGATATCCCATCTCATGCTATAGGAAGGGTCTCAGGTTGGAATGGGAAGGAGTTGGATATCACATTTCATGTTATAGGAAGGGTCTCAGGATTGGAATGGGAAGGACTTGGATATCATATCTCATGCTATAGGACGGGTCTCAGGTTTGTTATTAGAATCATTGAGATATCATATTGCATGCTGTAGGAAGGGTCTAAGGATTGGAATGGGAAGGACCTGGATATCACATCTCATGCTATAGATAGGCTCTTAGGTTTGGAAAGGGAAGGAGTTGGATATCACATTTCATGTTAGAGGAAGGATCTCAGGTTTGGTATTAGAAGCATTGAGACATCACATCTCATGCTATAGGAAGGGTCTCAGGGTTGGAATGGGAAGGAGTTGGATATCACATCTCATCCAATAGGAAGGGTCTCAGGTTTGGAATGGGAAGGAATTGGATATCACATCTCATGTTATAGGAAGGATCTCAGGTTTGGTATTAGAAGCATTGAGATATCACATCACATGCTATAGGAAGGGTCTCAGGATTGGAATGTGAAGGATTTGGATATCACATCTCATGCTAAAGGAAGGGTCTCAGGTTTGGTAGAAGCAATGAGATATCACGTCTCTGCTATCGGAAGGGTCTCAGGATTGGAATGGGAAGGAGTTGAATATGACATCTCATGCCGTAGGAAGGGTCTCAGGTTTGGTATAAACATTGAGATATCACATCTCTGCTATCAAAAGGGTCTCAGGATTGGAATGGGAAGGAGTTGGATATCCCATCTCATGTTATAGGAAGAGTCTCAGGTTTGGTATTAGAAGCATTGAGATATCACATCTCATGCTATAGGAAGTGTCTCAGGATTGGAATGGGAAGGACTTGGATATCACATCTCATGCTATAGGTAGGGTCTCAAGTTTGATATTAGAAGCATTGAGATATCACATCGCATGCTATAGGAAGGGTCTGAGGATTGGAATGGGAAGGAGTTGGATATCACATCTCATGCTATGGGAAGGGTCTCAGGTTTGGTATAAGCAGTGAGATATCATATCTCATGCTATAGGAAGTGTCTCAGGATTGGAATGGGAAGGAGTTGGATATCACATCTCATGTTATAGGAAGGATCTCAGGTTTGGTATAAGCATTGAGATATCACATCTCTGCTATCGGAAGGGTCTCAGGATTGGAATGGGAAGGAGTTGGATATTCCCATCTCATGTTATAGGAAGGGTCTCAGGTTTGGTATTAGAAGCATTGAGATATCACATCTCATGCTATAGGAAGGGTCTCAGGATTGGAATGGGAAGGACTTGGATATCACATCTCATGCTATAGGGAGGGTCTCAAGTTTGATATTAGAAGCTTTGAGATATCACATCTCATGATATCGGAAGGGTCTCAGGATTGGAATGGGAAGGAGTTGGATATCACATCTCATGATAAAGGAAGGGTCTAAGGTTTGGAAGGGGAAGGATTTGGATATCACATCTCATGTTATATTACGGGTCTCAGGTTTGGTATTAGAAGCATTGAGATATCAAGTCTCATAGTATAGGAAGGGTCTCAGAATTGGAATGGGAAGGACTTGGATATCACATCTCATGCTATCGGAAGGGTCTCAGGATTGGAATGGGAAGGAGTTGGATATCACATCTCATGATAAAGGAAGGATCTAAGGTTTGGAAGGGGAAGGATTTGGATATCACATCTCATGTTATATTACGGGTGTCAGGTTTGGTATTAGAAGCATTGAGATATCAAGTCTCATAGTATAGGAAGGGTCTCAGAATTGGAATGGGAAGGAGTTGGATATCACATCTCAAGCTATAGGAAGGGTCTCAGGATTGGAATGGGAAGGACTTGGATATCACATCTCATGTTATAGGAAGGGTCTCAGGATTGGAATGGGAAGAAGTTGGATATCACATCTCATGCTATTGGAAGGGTCTCAGGTTTGCAAGGGGAAAGAATTGTATATCCAATCTCATGTTATAGGACTGGTCTCAGGTTTGGTATTAGAAGCATTGAGATATCACATCGCATGCTGTAGGAAGGTTCTCAGGTTTGGAATGGGGAGGAATTGGATATCACATCTCATGTCATAGGAAGGATCTCAGGTTTGGTATTAGAAGCATTGAGATATCACATCTCATGCTATAGGAATGGTCTCAGGATTGGAATGGGAAGGAGTTGGATATTACATTCCTGCTATAGGAAGGGTCTCATGTTTGGAATGGGAATGTGTTGGATATCACATATGCTATAGGAAGGGTCTCAGGTTTGGAACGGGAAGGAGTTGGATATCACATCTCCTGCTATAGGAAGGGTCTCAGGTTTGGCATAAGCATTGAGATATCACATCTCATGCTATAGGAAGGGTCTCAGGTTTGGTATAAGCATTGAGATATCACATCTCTGCTATCGGAAGTGTCTCAGGATTGGAATGGGAAGGTGTTGGATATCCCATCTCATGTTATAGGACGGGTCTCAGGTTTGTTATTAGAATCATTGAGATATCATATTGCATGCTGTAGGAAGGGTCTAAGGATTGGAATGGGAAGGAGTTGGATATCCCATCTCATGTTATAGGAAGAGTCTCAAGTTTGGTATTAGAAGCATTTAGATATCACATCTCATGCTATAGGAAGTGTCTCAGGATTGGAATGGGAAGGAGTTGGATATCACATTTCATGTTAGAGGAAGGATCTCAGGTTTGGTATTAGAGGCATTGAGATATCACATCTCATGCTATAGGAAGGGTCTCAGGATTGGAATGGGAAGGAGTTGGATATCACATCTCATGCTATAGGAAGGGTCTCAGGTTTGGCATAAGCATTGAGATATCACATCTCATGCTATAGGAAGGGTCTCAGGATTGGAATGGGAAGGAGTTGGATATCACATCTCATGTTATAGGAAGGATCTCAGGTTTGGTATTAGAAGCATTGAGACATCACATCTCATGCTATCGGAAGGGTCTCAGGATTGGAATGGGAAGGACTTGGATATCACATCTCATGCTATAGGGAGGGTCTCAAGTTTGATATTAGAAGCATTGAGATATCATATCTCATGCTATAGGAAGGGTCTCAGGATTGGAATGGGAAGGAGTTGGATATCACATCTCATGCTATAGGAAGGGTCTCAGGTTTGGTATAAGCAGTGATATATCACATCTCATGCTATAGGAAGTGTCTCAGGATTGGAATGGGAAGGAGTTGGATATCACATCTCATGTTATAGGAAGGATCTCAGGTTTGGTATAAGCATTGAGATATCACATCTCTACTATCGGAAGGGTCTCAGGATTGGAATGGGAAGGAGTTGGATATTCCCATCTCATGTTATAGGAAGGGTCTCAGGTTTGGTATTAGAAACATTGAGATATCACATCTCATGCTATAGAAAGGGTCTCAGGATTGGAATGGGAAGGACTTGGATATCACATCTCATGCTATAAGGAGGGTCTCAAGTTTGATATTAGAAGCATTGAGATATCACATCTCATGATATCGGAAGGGTCTCAAGGATGGAATGGGAAGGAGTTGGATATCACATCTCATGATAAAGGAAGTGTCTAAGGTTTGGAAGGGGAAGGAGTTTGATATCACATCTCATGCCATAGTATGGGTCTCAGGTTTGGTAGAAGCATTGGGATATCACATCTCATGCTATCGGAAGGGTATCAGGATTGGATTTGGAAGGAGTTGGATATCCCATCTCATGCTATAGGAAGGGTCTCAGGTTGGAATGGGAAGGAGTTGGATATCACATCTCATGTTATAGGAAGGGTCTCAGGATTGGAATTAGAAGGACTTGGATATCACATCTCATGCTATAGGAAGGCTCTCAGGTTTGGAAGGGGAAAGAGTTGGATATCACATTTCATGTTAGAGGTAGGATCTCAGGTTTGGTATTAGAGGCATTGAGATATCACATCACATGCTATCAGAAGAGTCTCAGGATTGGAATGGGAAGGAGTTGGATATCACATCTCATGCTAAAGGGAGGGTCTCAGGTTTGGAAGGGGAAGGATTTGGATATCACATCTCATGTTATAGGAAGGATCTCAGGTTTGGTATTAGAAGCATTGAGATATCACATCTCATGCTATCGGAAGGATCTCAGGTTTGGTATAGAAGCATTGAGATATCACTTCTCATGCTATCAGAAGGTTCTCAGGATTGGAATGGGAAGGAGTTGGATATCACATCTCATGCTAAAGGGAGGGTCTCAGGTTTGGAAGGGGAAGGATTTGGATATCATATCTCATGTTATCAGAAGGATCTCAGGTTTGGTATTAGAAGTATTGAGATATCACATCTCATGCTATAGGAAGGGTCTCAGGATTGGAATGGGAAGGAGCTGGATATCACATCTCATGCTAAAGGAAGGGTCTCAGGTTTGGAACGGGAAGGAGTTGGATATCACATCTCATGTTATAGGAAGGGTCTCAGGTTTGGTATAAGCATTGAGATATCACATCTCTGCTATCGGAAGTGTCTCAGGATTGGAATGGGAAGGACTTGGATATCACATCTCATGCTATAGATAGGCTCTCAGGTTTGGAAAGGGAAGGAGTTGGATATCACATCTCATGTTATAGGAAGGATCTCAGGTTTGGTATTAGAAGCATTGAGATATCACATCTCATGCTATCGGAAGGATCTCAGGTTTGGTATAGAAGCATTGAGATATCACTTCTCATGCTATCAGAAGGTTCTCAGGATTGGAATGGGAAGGAGTTGGATATCACATCTCATGCTAAAGGGAGGGTCTCAGGTTTGGAAGGGGAAGGATTTGGATATCATATCTCATGTTATCAGAAGGATCTCAGGTTTGGTATTAGAAGTATTGAGATATCACATCTCATGCTATAGGAAGGGTCTCAGGATTGGAATGGGAAGGAGCTGGATATCACATCTCATGCTAAAGGAAGGGTCTCAGGTTTGGAACGGGAAGGAGTTGGATATCACATCTCATGTTATAGGAAGGGTCTCAGGTTTGGTATAAGCATTGAGATATCACATCTCTGCTATCGGAAGTGTCTCAGGATTGGAATGGGAAGGACTTGGATATCACATCTCATGCTATAGATAGGCTCTCAGGTTTGGAAAGGGAAGGAGTTGGATATCACATTTCATGTTAGAGGAAGGATCTCAGGTTTGGTATTAGAGGCATTGAGATATCAGATCTCAGGCTATAGGAAGGGTCTCAGGATTGGAATGGGAAGGAGTTGGATATCACATCTCATGCTAGAGGAAGGGTCTCAGGTTTGGTATAAGCATTGAGATATCACATCTCGTGCTATAGGAAGGGTCTCAGGATTGGAATGGGAAGGAGTTGTATATGACATCTCATGCCGTAGGAAGGGTCTCAGGTTTGGCATAAGCATTGAGATATCACATCTCTGCTATCGAAAGGGTCTTAGGATTGGAATGGGAAGGAGTTGGATATCCCATCTCATGTTATAGGAAGAGTCTCAGGTTTGGTATTAGAAGCATTGAGATATCCCATCTCATGATATAGGAAGGGTCTCAGTTTGGAATGGGAAGGAGTTGGATATCACATTTCATGTTATAGGAAGGGTCTCAGGATTGGAATGGGAAGGACTTGGATATCATATCCCATGCTATAGGAAGGCTCTCAGGTTTGGAAGGGGAAGGAGTTGGATATCACATTTCATGTTAGAGGAAGGATCTCAGGTTTGGTATTAGAGGCCTTGAGATATCACATCTCATGCTATAGGAAGGGTCTCAGGATTGGAATGGGAAGGAGTTGGTTATCACATCTCAAGCTATAGGAACGGTCTCAGGTTTGGTATAAGCATTGTGATATCACATCTCATGCTATAGGAAGGGTCTCAGGATTGGAATGGGAAGGAGTTGGATATCACATCTCATGTTATAGGAAAGATCTCAGGTTTGGTATTAGAAGCATTGAGACATCACATCTCATGTTATAGGAAGGGTCTCAGGATTGGAATGGGAAGAAGTTGGATATCACATCTCATGCTATAGGAAGGGTCTCAGGTTTGGTATAAGCATTGAGATATTACATCTCATGCTATAGGAAGGGTCTCAGGATTGGAATGGGAAGGAGTTGTATATGACATCTCATGCTATAGGAAGGGTCTCAGGTTTGGTATAAGCATTGAGATATCACATCACATGCTATAGGAAGGGTCTCAGGATTGGAATGGGAAGGACTTGGATATCACATCTCATGCTATAGGCAGGGTCTCAGGTTTGGAAAGGGAATGAGATGGATATCACATTTCATGTTAGAGGTAGGATCTCAGGTTTGGTATTAGAGGCATTGAGATATCACATCTCATGCTATCAGAAGGGTCTCAGGATTGGAATGGGAAGGAGTTGGATATCACATCTCATGCTAAAGGGAGGGTCTCAGGTTTGGAAGGGGAAGGATTTGGAAATCACATCTCATGTTATAGGAAGGATCTCAGGTTTGGTATTAGAAGCATTGAGATATCACATCTCATGCTTTCATAAGGGTCTCAGGATTGGAATGGGAAGGAGTTGGATATCACATCTGATGTTATAGGAAGGATCTCAGGTTTGGTATTAGAAGCATTGAGATATCCCTTCTCATGCTATAGGAAGGGTCTCAGGATTGGAATGTGAAGGATTTGGATATCACATCTCATGCTAAAGGAAGGGTCTCAGGTTTGGTAGAAGCATTGAGATATCACGTCTCTGCTATCGGAAGGGTCTCAGGATTGGATTGGGAAGGAGTTGGATATCCCTTCTCATGCTATAGGAAGGGTCTCAGGTTTGGTATAAGCATTGAGATATCACATCTCTGCTATCGGAAGGGTCTCAGGATTGGATTGGGAAGGAGTTGGATATCCCTTCTCATGCTATAGGAAGTGTCTCAGGTTGGAATGGGAAGGAGTTGGATATCACATCTCATGTTATAGGAAGGGTCTCAGGATTGGAATGGGAAGGATTTGGATATCACATCTCTTGCTATAGGAAGGGTCTCAGGATTGGAATGGGTAGGAGTTGGATATTACTTTCTTGCTATAGGAAGGGTCTCATGTTTGGAATGGGAAGGAGTTGGATATCACATATGCTATAGTTAGTGTCTCAGGTTTGGAACGGGAAGGAGTTGGATATCACATCTCATGTTATAGGAAGGGTCTCAGGTTTGGTATAAGCATTGAGATATCACATCTCTGCTATCGGAAGTGGCTCAGGATTGGAATGGGAAGGAGTTGGATATCCCATCTCATGTTATAGGACGAGTCTCTGGTTTGGTATTAGAATCATTGAGATATCACATCGCATGCTGTAGGAAGGGTCTAAGGATTGGAATGGGATGGACTTGGATATCACATCTCATGCTATAGATAGGCTCTTAGGTTTGGAAAGGGAAGGAGTTGGATATCACATTTCATGTTAGAGGAAGGATCTCAGGTTTGGTATTAGAAGCATTGAGATATCACATCTCATGCTATAGGAAGGGTCTCAGGATTGGAATGGGAAGGAGCTGGATATCACATCTCATGCTAAAGGAAGGGTCTCAGGTTTGGAACGGGAAGGATTTGGATATCACATCTCATGTTATAGGAAGGGTCTCAGGTTTGGTATAAGCATTGAGATATCACATCTCTGCTATCGGAAGTGTCTCAGGATTGGAATGGGAAGGAGTTGGATATCCCATCTCATGTTATAGGACGGGTCTCAGGTTTGTTATTAGAATCATTGAGATATCATATTGCATGCTGTAGGAAGGGTCTAAGGGTTGGAATGGGAAGCACTTGGATATCACATCTCATGCTATAGATAGGCTCCTAGGTTTGGAAAGGGAAGGAGTTGGATATCACATTTCATGTTATAGGAAGGATCTCAGGTTTGGTATTAGAAGCATTGAGACATCACATCTCATGCTATAGGAAGGGTCTCAGGGTTGGAATGGGAAGGAGTTGGATATCACATCTCATCCAATAGGAAGGGTCTCAGGTTTGGAATGGGAAGGAATTGGATATCACATCTCATGTTATAGGAAGGATCTCAGGTTTGGTATTAGAAGCATTGAGATATCACATCACATGCTATAGGAAGGGTCTCAGGATTGGAATGTGAAGGATTTGGATATCACATCTCATGCTAAAGGAAGGGTCTCAGGTTTGGTAGAAGCAATGAGATATCACGTCTCTGCTATCGGAAGGGTCTCAGGATTGGATTGGGAAGGAGTTGGATATCCCTTCTCATGCTATAGGAAGGGTCTCAGGATTGGAATGGGAAGGAGTTGGATATCACATCTCATGCTAAAGGGAGGGTCTCAGGTTTGGAAGATAAGGATTTGGATATCACATCTCATGTTATAGGAAGGATCTCAGGTTTGGTATTAGAAGTATTGAGATATCACATCTCATGCTATCGGAAGGATCTCAGGTTTGGTATAGAAGCATTGAGATATCATATCTTATGCTATCAGAAGGGTCTCAGGATTGGAATGGGAAGGAGTTGGATATCACATCTCATGCTAAAGGGCGGGTCTCAGGTTTGGAAGGGGAAGGATTTGGATATCACATCTCATGTTATAGGATGGATCTCAGGTTTGGTATTAGAAGTATTGAGATATCACATCTCATGTTATCGGAAGGATCTCAGGTTTGGTATTAGAAGTATTGAGATATCACCTCTCATGCTATAGGAAGGGTCTCAGGATTGGAATGGGAAGGAGTTGGATATCACATCTCATGCTAAAGGAAGGGTCTCAGGTTTGGTAGAAGCATTGAGATATCACATCTCATGCTATAGGAAGGGTCTCAGGATTGGAATGGGAAGGACTTAGATATCACATATCATGCTATAGGGAGGGTCTCAGTTTTGATATTAGAAGCATTGAGATATCACATCTCATGCTATCGGAAGTGTCTCAGGATTGGAATGGGAAGGAGCTGGATATCACATCTCATGCTAAAGGAAGGGTCTCAGGTTTGGAACGGGAAGGAGTTGGATATCACATCTCATGCTAAAGGAAGGGTCTCAGGATTGGAATGGGAAGGAATTGGATATCACATCTCATGCTATAGGAAGGGTCTCAGATTTGGTATAAGCATAGAGATATCACATCTCATGCTATAGGAAGGGTTTTAGGATTTGAATGGCAAGGAGTTGGATATCACATCTCATGCCATAGGAAGGGTCTCAGGTTTGGTATAAGCATTGAGATATCACATCTCTGCTATCGGAAGGGTCTCAGGATTGGATTGGGAAGGAGTTGGATATCCCTTCTCATGCTATAGGAAGTGTCTCAGGTTGGAATGGGAAGGAGTTGGATATCACATCTCATGTTATAGGAAGGGTCTCAGGATTGGAATATGAAGGATTTGGATATCACATCTCTTGCTATAGGAAGGGTCTCAGGATTGGAATGGGTAGGAGTTGGATATTACTTTCTTGCTATAGGAAGGGTCTCATGTTTGGAATGGGAAGGAGTTGGATATCACATATGCTATAGTTAGTGTCTCAGGTTTGGAACGGGAAGGAGTTGGATATCACATCTCATGTTATAGGAAGGGTCTCAGGTTTGGTATAAGCATTGAGATATCACATCTCTGCTATCGGAAGCGGCTCAGGATTGGAATGGGAAGGAGTTGGATATCCCATCTCATGTTATAGGAAGAGTCTCTGGTTTGGTATTAGAATCATTGAGATATCACATCGCATGCTGTAGGAAGGGTCTAAGGATTGGAATGGGATGGACTTGGATATCACATCTCATGCTATAGGTAGGCTCTCAGGTTTGGTATAAGCATTGAGATATCACATATCATGCTATAGGAAGGGTCTCAGGATTGGTATAAGCATTGAGATATCACATCTCTGCTATCGGAAGGGTCTCAGGATTGGAATGGGAAGGAATTGGATATCACATCTCATGTTATAGGAAGGATCTCAGGTTTGGTATTAGAAGCATTGAGATATCCCTTCTCATGCTATAGGAAGGGTCTCAGGATTGGAATGTGAAGGATTTGGATATCACATCTCATGCTAAAGGAAGGGTCTCAGGTTTGGTAGAAGCATTGAGATATCACGTCTCTGCTATCGGAAGGGTCTCAGGATTGGATTGGGAAGGAGTTGGATATCCCTTCTCATGCTATAGGAAGGGTCTCAGGTTTGGTATAAGCATTGAGATATCACATCTCTGCTATCGGAAGGGTCTCAGGATTGGATTGGGAAGGAGTTGGATATCCCTTCTCATGCTATAGGAAGTGTCTCAGGTTGGAATGGGAAGGAGTTGGATATCACATCTCATGTTATAGGAAGGGTCTCAGGATTGGAATGGGAAGGATTTGGATATCACATCTCTTGCTATAGGAAGGGTCTCAGGATTGGAATGGGTAGGAGTTGGATATTACTTTCTTGCTATAGGAAGGGTCTCATGTTTGGAATGGGAAGGAGTTGGATATCACATATGCTATCGTTAGTGTCTCAGGTTTGGAACGGGAAGGAGTTGGATATCACATCTCATGTTATAGGAAGGGTCTCAGGTTTGGTATAAGCATTGAGATATCACATCTCTGCTATCGGAAGTGGCTCAGGATTGGAATGGGAAGGAGTTGGATATCCCATCTCATGTTATAGGACGAGTCTCTGGTTTGGTATTAGAATCATTGAGATATCACATCGCATGCTGTAGGAAGGGTCTAAGGATTGGAATGGGATGGACTTGGATATCACATCTCATGCTATAGATAGGCTCTTAGGTTTGGAAAGGGAAGGAGTTGGATATCACATTTCATGTTAGAGGAAGGATCTCAGGTTTGGTATTAGAAGCATTGAGATATCACATCTCATGCTATAGGAAGGGTCTCAGGATTGGAATGGGAAGGAGCTGGATATCACATCTCATGCTAAAGGAAGGGTCTCAGGTTTGGAACGGGAAGGATTTGGATATCACATCTCATGTTATAGGAAGGGTCTCAGGTTTGGTATAAGCATTGAGATATCACATCTCTGCTATCGGAAGTGTCTCAGGATTGGAATGGGAAGGAGTTGGATATCCCATCTCATGTTATAGGACGGGTCTCAGGTTTGTTATTAGAATCATTGAGATATAATATTGCATGCTGTAGGAAGGGTCTAAGGGTTGGAATGGGAAGCACTTGGATATCACATCTCATGCTATAGATAGGCTCCTAGGTTTGGAAAGGGAAGGAGTTGGATATCACATTTCATGTTATAGGAAGGATCTCAGGTTTGGTATTAGAAGCATTGAGACATCACATCTCATGCTATAGGAAGGGTCTCAGGGTTGGAATGGGAAGGAGTTGGATATCACATCTCATCCAATAGGAAGGGTCTCAGGTTTGGAATGGGAAGGAATTGGATATCACATCTCATGTTATAGGAAGGATCTCAGGTTTGGTATTAGAAGCATTGAGATATCACATCACATGCTATAGGAAGGGTCTCAGGATTGGAATGTGAAGGATTTGGATATCACATCTCATGCTAAAGGAAGGGTCTCAGGTTTGGTAGAAGCAATGAGATATCACGTCTCTGCTATCGGAAGGGTCTCAGGATTGGATTGGGAAGGAGTTGGATATCCCTTCTCATGCTATAGGAAGGGTCTCAGGATTGGAATGGGAAGGAGTTGGATATCACATCTCATGCTAAAGGGAGGGTCTCAGGTTTGGAAGATAAGGATTTGGATATCACATCTCATGTTATAGGAAGGATCTCAGGTTTGGTATTAGAAGTATTGAGATATCACATCTCATGCTATCGGAAGGATCTCAGGTTTGGTATAGAAGCATTGAGATATCATATCTTATGCTATCAGAAGGGTCTCAGGATTGGAATGGGAAGGAGTTGGATATCACATCTCATGCTAAAGGGCGGGTCTCAGGTTTGGAAGGGGAAGGATTTGGATATCACATCTCATGTTATAGGATGGATCTCAGGTTTGGTATTAGAAGTATTGAGATATCACATCTCATGTTATCGGAAGGATCTCAGGTTTGGTATTAGAAGTATTGAGATATCACCTCTCATGCTATAGGAAGGGTCTCAGGATTGGAATGGGAAGGAGTTGGATATCACATCTCATGCTAAAGGAAGGGTCTCAGGTTTGGTAGAAGCATTGAGATATCACATCTCATGCTATAGGAAGGGTCTCAGGATTGGAATGGGAAGGACTTAGATATCACATATCATGCTATAGGGAGGGTCTCAGTTTTGATATTAGAAGCATTGAGATATCACATCTCATGCTATCGGAAGTGTCTCAGGATTGGAATGGGAAGGAGCTGGATATCACATCTCATGCTAAAGGAAGGGTCTCAGGTTTGGAACGGGAAGGAGTTGGATATCACATCTCATGCTAAAGGAAGGGTCTCAGGATTGGAATGGGAAGGAATTGGATATCACATCTCATGCTATAGGAAGGGTCTCAGATTTGGTATAAGCATAGAGATATCACATCTCATGCTATAGGAAGGGTTTTAGGATTTGAATGGCAAGGAGTTGGATATCACATCTCATGCCATAGGAAGGGTCTCAGGTTTGGTATAAGCATTGAGATATCACATCTCTGCTATCGGAAGGGTCTCAGGATTGGATTGGGAAGGAGTTGGATATCCCTTCTCATGCTATAGGAAGTGTCTCAGGTTGGAATGGGAAGGAGTTGGATATCACATCTCATGTTATAGGAAGGGTCTCAGGATTGGAATATGAAGGATTTGGATATCACATCTCTTGCTATAGGAAGGGTCTCAGGATTGGAATGGGTAGGAGTTGGATATTACTTTCTTGCTATAGGAAGGGTCTCATGTTTGGAATGGGAAGGAGTTGGATATCACATATGCTATAGTTAGTGTCTCAGGTTTGGAACGGGAAGGAGTTGGATATCACATCTCATGTTATAGGAAGGGTCTCAGGTTTGGTATAAGCATTGAGATATCACATCTCTGCTATCGGAAGCGGCTCAGGATTGGAATGGGAAGGAGTTGGATATCCCATCTCATGTTATAGGAAGAGTCTCTGGTTTGGTATTAGAATCATTGAGATATCACATCGCATGCTGTAGGAAGGGTCTAAGGATTGGAATGGGATGGACTTGGATATCACATCTCATGCTATAGGTAGGCTCTCAGGTTTGGTATAAGCATTGAGATATCACATATCATGCTATAGGAAGGGTCTCAGGATTGGAATGGGAAGGAATTGGATATCACATCTCATGCTATAGGAAGGGTCTCAGATTTGGTATAAGCATTGAGATATCACAGCTCATGCTAAAGGAAGGGTCTCAGGATTGGAATGAGAAGGAGTTGTATATGACATCTCAGGCCATAGGAAGGTTCTCAGGTTTGGTATAAGCATTGAGATATCACATCTCTGCTATCGGAAGGGTCTCAGGATTGGAATGGGAAGGAGTTGGATATCCCATTTCATGTTATAGGAAGGGTCTCAGGTTTGGTATTAGAAGCATAGAGATATCACATCTCATGCTATAGGAAGGGTCTCAGGATTGGAATGGGAAGGACTTGGATGTCACATCTCATGCTATAGGGAGGGTCTCAAGTTTGATATTAGAAGCATTGAGATAACAAATCTCATGATATCGGAAGGGTCTCAGGATTGGAATGGGAAGGAGTTGGATATCACATCTCATGATAAAGGAAGGGTCTAAGGTTTGGAAGGGGAAGGATTTGGATATCACATCTCATGTTATAGGACGGGTCTCAGGTTTGGTATTAGAAGCATTGAGATATCAAGTCTCATGGTATAAGAAGGGTCTCAGAATTGGAATGGGAAGGAGTTGGATATCACACCTCAAGCTATAGGAAGGGTCTCAGGATTGGAATGGGAAGGAGTTTGATATCACATCTCATGCCATAGTATGGGTCTCAGGTTTGGTAGAAGCATTGGGATATCACATCTCATGGTATCGGAAGGGTATCAGTATTGGATTTGGAAGAAGTTGGATATCCCATCTCATGCTATAGGAAGGGTCTCAGGCTGGAATGGGAAGGAGTTGGATATCACATTTCATGTTATAGGAAGGGTCTCAGGATTGGAATGGGAAGGACTTGGATATCATATCTCATGCTATAGGACGGGTCTCAGGTTTTTTATTAGAATCATTGAGATATCATATTGCATGCTGTAGGAAGGGTCTAAGGATTGGAATGGGAAGGACTTGGATATCACATCTCATGCTATAGATAGGCTCTTAGGTTTGGAAAGGGAAGGAGTTGGATATCACATCTCATGTTATAGGAAGGATCTCAGGTTTGGTATTAGAAGCATTGAGACATCACATCTCATGCTATAGGAAGGGTCTCAGGGTTGGAATGGGAAGGAGTTGGATATCACATCTCATCCAATAGGAAGGGTCTCAGGTTTGGAATGGGAAGGAATTGGATATCACATCTCATGTTATAGGAAGGATCTCAGGTTTGGTATTAGAAGCATTGAGATATCACATCACATGCTATAGGAAGGGTCTCAGGATTGGAATGTGAAGGATTTGGATATCACATCTCATGCTAAAAGAAGGGTCTCAGGTTTGGTAGAAGCAATGAGATATCACGTCTCTGCTATCGGAAGGGTCTCAGGATTGGATTGGGAAGGAGTTGGATATCCCTTCTCATGCTATAGGAAGGGTCTCAGGATTGGAATGGGAAGGAGTTGGATATCACATCTCATGCTAAAGGGAGGGTCTCAGGTTTGGAAGATAAGGATTTGGATATCACATCTCATGTTATAGGAAGGATCTCAGGTTTGGTATTAGAAGTATTGAGATATCACATCTCATGCTATCGGAAGGATCTCAGGTTTGGTATAGAAGCATTGAGATATCATATCTTATGCTATCAGAAGGGTCTCAGGATTGGAATGGGAAGGAGTTGGATATCACATCTCATGCTAAAGGGCGGGTCTCAGGCTTGGAAGGGGAAGGATTTGGATATCACATCTCATGTTATAGGATGGATCTCAGGTTTGGTATTAGAAGTATTGAGATATCACATCTCATGTTATCGGAAGGATCTCAGGTTTGGTATTAGAAGTATTGAGATATCACCTCTCCTGCTATAGGAAGGGTCTCAGGATTGGAATGGGAAGGAGTTGGATATCACATCTCATGCTAAAGGAAGGGTCTCAGGTTTGGTAGAAGCATTGAGATATCACATCTCATGCTATAGGAAGGGTCTCAGGATTGGAATGGGAAGGACTTAGATATCACATATCATGCTATAGGGAGGGTCTCAGTTTTGATATTAGAAGCATTGAGATATCACATCTCATGCTATCGGAAGTGTCTCAGGATTGGAATGGGAAGGAGCTGGATATCACATCTCATGCTAAAGGAAGGGTCTCAGGTTTGGAACGGGAAGGAGTTGGATATCACATCTCATGTTATAGGAAGGGTCTCAGGTTTGGTATAAACATTGAGATATCACATCTCTGCTATCGGAAGTGTCTCAGGATTGGAATGGGAAGGAGTTGGATATCCCATCTCATGTTATAGGACGGGTCTCAGGTTTTTTATTAGAATCATTGAGATATCATATTGCATGCTGTAGGAAGGGTCTAAGGATTGGAATGGGAAGGACTTGGATATCACATCTCATGCTATAGATAGGCTCTCAGGTTTGGAAAGTGAAGGAGTTGGATATCACATTTCATGTTAGAGGAAGGATCTCAGGTTTGGTATTAGAGGCATTGAGATATCACATCTCAGGCTATAGGAAGGGTCTCAGGATTGGAATGGGAAGGAGTTGGATATCACATCTCATGCTAAAGGAAGGGTCTCAGGTTTGGTATAAGCATTGAGATATCACATCTCATGCTATAGGAAGGGTCCAGGATTGGAATGGAAGGAGTTGGATATCACATCTCATGTTATAGGAAGGATCTCAGGTTTGGTATTAGAAGCATTGAGACATCACATCTCATGCTATAGGAAGGGTCTCAGGATTGGAATGGGAAGGAGTTGGATATCACATCTCATGCTATAGGAAGGGTCTCAGGATTGGAATGGGAAGGAGTTGAATATGACATCTCATGCCGTAGGAAGGGTCTCAGGTTTGGTATAAACATTGAGATATCACATCTCTGCTATCAAAAGGGTCTCAGGATTGGAATGGGAAGGAGTTGGATATCCCATCTCATGTTATAGGAAGAGTCTCAGGTTTGGTATTAGAAGCATTGAGATATCACATCTCATGCTATAGGAAGTGTCTCAGGATTGGAATGGGAAGGACTTGGATATCACATCTCATGCTATAGGTAGGGTCTCAAGTTTGATATTAGAAGCATTGAGATATCACATCGCATGCTATAGGAAGGGTCTGAGGATTGGAATGGGAAGGAGTTGGATATCACATCTCATGCTATGGGAAGGGTCTCAGGTTTGGTATAAGCAGTGAGATATCATATCTCATGCTATAGGAAGTGTCTCAGGATTGGAATGGGAAGGAGTTGGATATCACATCTCATGTTATAGGAAGGATCTCAGGTTTGGTATAAGCATTGAGATATCACATCTCTGCTATCGGAAGGGTCTCAGGATTGGAATGGGAAGGAGTTGGATATTCCCATCTCATGTTATAGGAAGGGTCTCAGGTTTGGTATTAGAAGCATTGAGATATCACATCTCATGCTATAGGAAGGGTCTCAGGATTGGAATGGGAAGGACTTGGATATCACATCTCATGCTATAGGGAGGGTCTCAAGTTTGATATTAGAAGCTTTGAGATATCACATCTCATGATATCGGAAGGGTCTAAGGATTGGAATGGGAAGGAGTTGGATATCACATCTCATGATAAAGGAAGGGTCTAAGGTTTGGAAGGGGAAGGATTTGGATATCACATCTCATGTTATATTACGGGTCTCAGGTTTGGTATTAGAAGCATTGAGATATCAAGTCTCATAGTATAGGAAGGGTCTCAGAATTGGAATGGGAAGGAGTTGGATATCACATCTCAAGCTATAGGAAGGGTCTCAGGATTGGAATGGGAAGGACTTGGATATCACATCTCATGCTATCGGAAGGGTCTCAGGATTGGAATGGGAAGGAGTTGGATATCACATCTCATGATAAAGGAAGGGTCTAAGGTTTGGAAGGGGAAGGATTTGGATATCACATCTCATGTTATATTACGGGTGTCAGGTTTGGTATTAGAAGCATTGAGATATCAAGTCTCATAGTATAGGAAGGGTCTCAGAATTGGAATGGGAAGGAGTTGGATATCACATCTCAAGCTATAGGAAGGGTCTCAGGATTGGAATGGGAAGGACTTGGATATCACATCTCATGTTATAGGAAGGGTCTCAGGATTGGAATGGGAAGAAGTTGGATATCACATCTCATGCTATTGGAAGGGTCTCAGGTTTGCAAGGGGAAAGAATTGTATATCCAATCTCATGTTATAGGACTGGTCTCAGGTTTGGTATTAGAAGCATTGAGATATCACATCGCATGCTGTAGGAAGGTTCTCAGGTTTGGAATGGGGAGGAATTGGATATCACATCTCATGTCATAGGAAGGATCTCAGGTTTGGTATTAGAAGCATTGAGATATCACATCTCATGCTATAGGAATGGTCTCAGGATTGGAATGGGAAGGAGTTGGATATTACATTCCTGCTATAGGAAGGGTCTCATGTTTGGAATGGGAATGTGTTGGATATCACATATGCTATAGGAAGGGTCTCAGGTTTGGAACGGGAAGGAGTTGGATATCACATCTCATGTTATAGGAAGGGTCTCAGGTTTGGTATAAGCATTGAGATATCACATCTCTGCTATCGGAAGTGTCTCAGGATTGGAATGGGAAGGTGTTGGATATCCCATCTCATGTTATAGGACGGGTCTCAGGTTTGTTATTAGAATCATTGAGATATCATATTGCATGCTGTAGGAAGGGTCTAAGGATTGGAATGGGAAGGAGTTGGATATCCCATCTCATGTTATAGGAAGAGTCTCAAGTTTGGTATTAGAAGCATTTAGATATCACATCTCATGCTATAGGAAGTGTCTCAGGATTGGAATGGGAAGGAGTTGGATATCACATTTCATGTTAGAGGAAGGATCTCAGGTTTGGTATTAGAGGCATTGAGATATCACATCTCATGCTATAGGAAGGGTCTCAGGATTGGAATGGGAAGGAGTTGGATATCACATCTCATGCTATAGGAAGGGTCTCAGGTTTGGCATAAGCATTGAGATATCACATCTCATGCTATAGGAAGGGTCTCAGGATTGGAATGGGAAGGAGTTGGATATCACATCTCATGTTATAGGAAGGATCTCAGGTTTGGTATTAGAAGCATTGAGACATCACATCTCATGCTATCGGAAGGGTCTCAGGATTGGAATGGGAAGGACTTGGATATCACATCTCATGCTATAGGGAGGGTCTCAAGTTTGATATTAGAAGCATTGAGATATCATATCTCATGCTATAGGAAGGGTCTCAGGATTGGAATGGGAAGGAGTTGGAAATCACATCTCATGCTATAGGAAGGGTCTCAGGTTTGGTATAAGCAGTGAGATATCACATCTCATGCTATAGGAAGTGTCTCAGGATTGGAATGGGAAGGAGTTGGATATCACATCTCATGTTATAGGAAGGATCTCAGGTTTGGTATAAGCATTGAGATATCACATCTCTACTATCGGAAGGGTCTCAGGATTGGAATGGGAAGGAGTTGGATATTCCCATCTCATGTTATAGGAAGGGTCTCAGGTTTGGTATTAGAAACATTGAGATATCACATCTCATGCTATAGAAAGGGTCTCAGGATTGGAATGGGAAGGACTTGGATATCACATCTCATGCTATAAGGAGGGTCTCAAGTTTGATATTAGAAGCATTGAGATATCACATCTCATGATATCGGAAGGGTCTCAAGGATGGAATGGGAAGGAGTTGGATATCACATCTCATGATAAAGGAAGTGTCTAAGGTTTGGAAGGGGAAGGAGTTTGATATCACATCTCATGCCATAGTATGGGTCTCAGGTTTGGTAGAAGCATTGGGATATCACATCTCATGCTATCGGAAGGGTATCAGGATTGGATTTGGAAGGAGTTGGATATCCCATCTCATGCTATAGGAAGGGTCTCAGGTTGGAATGGGAAGGAGTTGGATATCACATCTCATGTTATAGGAAGGGTCTCAGGATTGGAATTAGAAGGACTTGGATATCACATCTCATGCTATAGGAAGGCTCTCAGGTTTGGAAGGGGAAAGAGTTGGATATCACATTTCATGTTAGAGGTAGGATCTCAGGTTTGGTATTAGAGGCATTGAGATATCACATCTCATGCTATCAGAAGAGTCTCAGGATTGGAATGGGAAGGAGTTGGATATCACATCTCATGCTAAAGGGAGGGTCTCAGGTTTGGAAGGGGAAGGATTTGGATATCACATCTCATGTTATAGGAAGGATCTCAGGTTTGGTATTAGAAGCATTGAGATATCACATCTCATGCTATCGGAAGGATCTCAGGTTTGGTATAGAAGCATTGAGATATCACTTCTCATGCTATCAGAAGGTTCTCAGGATTGGAATGGGAAGGAGTTGGATATCACATCTCATGCTAAAGGGAGGGTCTCAGGTTTGGAAGGGGAAGGATTTGGATATCATATCTCATGTTATCAGAAGGATCTCAGGTTTGGTATTAGAAGTATTGAGATATCACATCTCATGCTATAGGAAGGGTCTCAGGATTGGAATGGGAAGGAGCTGGATATCACATCTCATGCTAAAGGAAGGGTCTCAGGTTTGGAACGGGAAGGAGTTGGATATCACATCTCATGTTATAGGAAGGGTCTCAGGTTTGGTATAAGCATTGAGATATCACATCTCTGCTATCGGAAGTGTCTCAGGATTGGAATGGGAAGGACTTGGATATCACATCTCATGCTATAGATAGGCTCTCAGGTTTGGAAAGGGAAGGAGTTGGATATCACATCTCATGTTATAGGAAGGATCTCAGGTTTGGTATTAGAAGCATTGAGATATCACATCTCATGCTATCGGAAGGATCTCAGGTTTGGTATAGAAGCATTGAGATATCACTTCTCATGCTATCAGAAGGTTCTCAGGATTGGAATGGGAAGGAGTTGGATATCACATCTCATGCTAAAGGGAGGGTCTCAGGTTTGGAAGGGGAAGGATTTGGATATCATATCTCATGTTATCAGAAGGATCTCAGGTTTGGTATTAGAAGTATTGAGATATCACATCTCATGCTATAGGAAGGGTCTCAGGATTGGAATGGGAAGGAGCTGGATATCACATCTCATGCTAAAGGAAGGGTCTCAGGTTTGGAACGGGAAGGAGTTGGATATCACATCTCATGTTATAGGAAGGGTCTCAGGTTTGGTATAAGCATTGAGATATCACATCTCTGCTATCGGAAGTGTCTCAGGATTGGAATGGGAAGGACTTGGATATCACATCTCATGCTATAGATAGGCTCTCAGGTTTGGAAAGGGAAGGAGTTGGATATCACATTTCATGTTAGAGGAAGGATCTCAGGTTTGGTATTAGAGGCATTGAGATATCAGATCTCAGGCTATAGGAAGGGTCTCAGGATTGGAATGGGAAGGAGTTGGATATCACATCTCATGCTAGAGGAAGGGTCTCAGGTTTGGTATAAGCATTGAGATATCACATCTCGTGCTATAGGAAGGGTCTCAGGATTGGAATGGGAAGGAGTTGTATATGACATCTCATGCCGTAGGAAGGGTCTCAGGTTTGGCATAAGCATTGAGATATCACATCTCTGCTATCGAAAGGGTCTTAGGATTGGAATGGGAAGGAGTTGGATATCCCATCTCATGTTATAGGAAGAGTCTCAGGTTTGGTATTAGAAGCATTGAGATATCCCATCTCATGATATAGGAAGGGTCTCAGTTTGGAATGGGAAGGAGTTGGATATCACATTTCATGTTATAGGAAGGGTCTCAGGATTGGAATGGGAAGGACTTGGATATCATATCCCATGCTATAGGAAGGCTCTCAGGTTTGGAAGGGGAAGGAGTTGGATATCACATTTCATGTTAGAGGAAGGATCTCAGGTTTGGTATTAGAGGCCTTGAGATATCACATCTCATGCTATAGGAAGGGTCTCAGGATTGGAATGGGAAGGAGTTGGTTATCACATCTCAAGCTATAGGAACGGTCTCAGGTTTGGTATAAGCATTGTGATATCACATCTCATGCTATAGGAAGGGTCTCAGGATTGGAATGGGAAGGAGTTGGATATCACATCTCATGTTATAGGAAAGATCTCAGGTTTGGTATTAGAAGCATTGAGACATCACATCTCATGTTATAGGAAGGGTCTCAGGATTGGAATGGGAAGAAGTTGGATATCACATCTCATGCTATAGGAAGGGTCTCAGGTTTGGTATAAGCATTGAGATATTACATCTCATGCTATAGGAAGGGTCTCAGGATTGGAATGGGAAGGAGTTGTATATGACATCTCATGCTATAGGAAGGGTCTCAGGTTTGGTATAAGCATTGAGATATCACATCACATGCTATAGGAAGGGTCTCAGGATTGGAATGGGAAGGACTTGGATATCACATCTCATGCTATAGGCAGGGTCTCAGGTTTGGAAAGGGAATGAGATGGATATCACATTTCATGTTAGAGGTAGGATCTCAGGTTTGGTATTAGAGGCATTGAGATATCACATCTCATGCTATCAGAAGGGTCTCAGGATTGGAATGGGAAGGAGTTGGATATCACATCTCATGCTAAAGGGAGGGTCTCAGGTTTGGAAGGGGAAGGATTTGGAAATCACATCTCATGTTATAGGAAGGATCTCAGGTTTGGTATTAGAAGCATTGAGATATCACATCTCATGCTTTCATAAGGGTCTCAGGATTGGAATGGGAAGGAGTTGGATATCACATCTGATGTTATAGGAAGGATCTCAGGTTTGGTATTAGAAGCATTGAGACATCACATCTCATGCTATAGGAAGGGTCTCAGGATTGGAATGGGAAGGAGTTGGATATAACATCTCATGCTATAGGAAGGGTCTCAGATTTGGTATAAGCATTGAGATATCACATCTCATGCTATAGGAAGGGTCTCAGGATTGGAATGGGAAGGAGTTGTATATGACATCTCAGGCCATAGGAAGGGTCTCAGGTTTGGTATAAGCATTGAGATATCACATCTCTGCTATCGGAAGGGTCTCAGGATTGGAATGGGAAGGAATTGGATATCACATCTCATGTTATAGGAAGGATCTCAGGTTTGGTATTAGAAGCATTGAGATATCCCTTCTCATGCTATAGGAAGGGTCTCAGGATTGGAATGTGAAGGATTTGGATATCACATCTCATGCTAAAGGAAGGGTCTCAGGTTTGGTAGAAGCATTGAGATATCACGTCTCTGCTATCGGAAGGGTCTCAGGATTGGATTGGGAAGGAGTTGGATATCCCTTCTCATGCTATAGGAAGGGTCTCAGGTTTGGTATAAGCATTGAGATATCACATCTCTGCTATCGGAAGGGTCTCAGGATTGGATTGGGAAGGAGTTGGATATCCCTTCTCATGCTATAGGAAGTGTCTCAGGTTGGAATGGGAAGGAGTTGGATATCACATCTCATGTTATAGGAAGGGTCTCAGGATTGGAATGGGAAGGATTTGGATATCACATCTCTTGCTATAGGAAGGGTCTCAGGATTGGAATGGGTAGGAGTTGGATATTACTTTCTTGCTATAGGAAGGGTCTCATGTTTGGAATGGGAAGGAGTTGGATATCACATATGCTATAGTTAGTGTCTCAGGTTTGGAACGGGAAGGAGTTGGATATCACATCTCATGTTATAGGAAGGGTCTCAGGTTTGGTATAAGCATTGAGATATCACATCTCTGCTATCGGAAGTGGCTCAGGATTGGAATGGGAAGGAGTTGGATATCCCATCTCATGTTATAGGACGAGTCTCTGGTTTGGTATTAGAATCATTGAGATATCACATCGCATGCTGTAGGAAGGGTCTAAGGATTGGAATGGGATGGACTTGGATATCACATCTCATGCTATAGATAGGCTCTTAGGTTTGGAAAGGGAAGGAGTTGGATATCACATTTCATGTTAGAGGAAGGATCTCAGGTTTGGTATTAGAAGCATTGAGATATCACATCTCATGCTATAGGAAGGGTCTCAGGATTGGAATGGGAAGGAGCTGGATATCACATCTCATGCTAAAGGAAGGGTCTCAGGTTTGGAACGGGAAGGATTTGGATATCACATCTCATGTTATAGGAAGGGTCTCAGGTTTGGTATAAGCATTGAGATATCACATCTCTGCTATCGGAAGTGTCTCAGGATTGGAATGGGAAGGAGTTGGATATCCCATCTCATGTTATAGGACGGGTCTCAGGTTTGTTATTAGAATCATTGAGATATCATATTGCATGCTGTAGGAAGGGTCTAAGGGTTGGAATGGGAAGCACTTGGATATCACATCTCATGCTATAGATAGGCTCCTAGGTTTGGAAAGGGAAGGAGTTGGATATCACATTTCATGTTAGAGGAAGGATCTCAGGTTTGGTATTAGAAGCATTGAGATATCACATCTCATGCTATAGGAAAGGTCTCAGGATTGGAATGGGAAGTAGTTGGATATCACATCTCATGCTATAGGAAGGGTCTCAGGTTTGGTATAAGCATTGAGATATCACATCTCATGCTATAGGACGGGTCTCAGGATTGGAATGGAAGGAGTTGGATATCACATCTCATGTTATAGTAAGGATCTCAGGTTTGGTATTAGAAGCATTGAGACATCACATCTCATGCTGTAGGAAGGGTCTCAGGGTTGGAATGGGAAGGAGTTGGATATCACATCTCATCCAATAGGAAGGGTCTCAGGTTTGGAATGGGAAGGAATTGGATATCACATCTCATGTTATAGGAAGGATCTCAGGTTTGGTATTAGAAGCATTGAGATATCACATCTCATGCTATAGGAAGGGTCTCAGGATTGGAATGTGAAGGATTTGGATATCACATCTCATGCTAAAGGAAGGGTCTCAGGTTTGGTAGAAGCATTGAGATATCACGTCTCTGCTATCGGAAGGGTCTCAGGATTGGATTGGGAAGGAGTTGGATATCCCTTCTCATGCTATAGGAAGGGTCTCAGGATTTGAATTGCAAGGAGTTGGATATCACATCTCATGCCATAGGAAGGGTCTCAGGTTTGGTATAAGCATTGAGATATCACATCTCTGCTATCGGAAGGGTCTCAGGATTGGATTGGGAAGGATTTGGATATCCCTTCTCATGCTATAGGAAGTGTCTCAGGTTGGAATGGTAAGGAGTTGGATATCACATCTCATGTTATAGGAAGGGTCTCAGGATTGGAATGGGAAGGATTTGGATATCACATCTCTTGCTATAGGAACAGTCTCAGGATTGGAATGGGTAGGAGTTGGATATTACTTTCTTGCTATAGGAAGGGTCTCATGTTTGGAATGGGAAGGAGTTGGATATCACATATGCTATAGTTAGTGTCTCAGGTTTGGAACGGGAAGGAGTTGGATATCACATCTCATGTTATAGGAAGGGTCTCAGGTTTGGTATAAGCATTGAGATATCACATCTCTGCTATCGGAAGCGGCTCAGGATTGGAATGGGAAGGAGTTGGATATCCCATCTCATGTTATAGGAAGAGTCTCTGGTTTGGTATTAGAATCATTGAGATATCACATCGCATGCTGTTGGAAGGGTCTAAGGATTGGAATGGGATGGACTTGGATATCACATCTCATGCTATAGGTAGGCTCTCAGGTTTGGTATAAGCATTGAGATATCACATCTCATGCTATAGGAAGGGTCTCAGGATTGGAATGGGAAGGATTTGGATATCACATCTCATGCTATAGGAAGGGTCTCAGATTTGGTATAAGCATTGAGATATCACATCTCATGCTAAAGGAAGGGTCTCAGGTTTGGAAAGGGAAGGAGTTGGATATCACATTTCATGTTAGAGGAAGGATCTCAGGTTTGGTATTAGAAGCATTGAGATATCACATCTCATGCTATAGGACGGGTCTCAGGATTGGAATGGAAGGAGTTGGATATCACATCTCATGCTATAGGAAGGGTCTCAGGTTTGGTATAAGCATTGAGATATCACATCTCATGCTATAGGAAGGGTCTCAGGATTGGAATGGAAGGAGTTGGATATCACATCTCATGTTATAGGAAGGATCTCAGGTTTGGTATTAGATGCATTGAGACATCACATCTCATGCTATAGGAAGGGTCTCAGGGTTGGAATGGGAAGGAGTTGGATATCACATCTCATCCAATAGGAAGGGTCTCAGGTTTGGAATGGGAAGGAATTGGATATCACATCTCATGTTATAGGAAGAATCTCAGGTTTGGTATTAGAAGCATTGAGATATCACATCTCATGCTATAGGAAGGGTCTCAGGATTGGAATGTGAAGGATTTGGATATCACATCTCATGCTAAAGGAAGGGTCTCAGGTTTGGTAGAAGCATTGAGATATCACGTTTCTGCTATCGGAAGGGTCTCAGGATTGGATTGGGAAGGAGTTGGATATCCCTTCTCATGCTATAGGAAGGGTCTCAGGATTTGAATGGGAAGGAGTTGGATATCACATCTCATGTTATAGGAAGGGTCTCAGGATTGGAATGGGAAGGATTTGGATATCACATCTCTTGCTATAGGAAGGGTCTCAGTATTGGAATGGGTAGGAGTTGGATATTACTTTCTTGCTATAGGAAGGGTCTCATGTTTGGAATGGGAAGCAGTTGGATATCACATATGCTATAGTTAGTGTCTCAGGTTTGGAACGGGAAGGAGTTGGATATCCCATCTCATGTTATAGGAAGAGTCTCTGGTTTGGTATTAGAATCATTGAGATATCACATCGCATGCTGTAGGAAGGGTCTAAGGATTGGAATGGGATGGACTTGGATATCACATCTCATGCTATAGGTAGGCTCTCAGGTTTGGTATAAGCATTGAGATATCACATCTCATGCTATAGGAAGGGTCTCAGGATTGGAATGGGAAGGAATTGGATATCACATCTCATGCTATAGGAAGGGTCTCAGATTTGGTATAAGCATTGAGATATCACATCTCATGCTAAAGAAAGGGTCTCAGGATTGGAATGGGAAGGAGTTGTATATGACATCTCAGGCCATAGGAAGGGTCTCAGGTTTGGTATAAGCATTGAGATATCACATCTCTGCTATCGGAAGGGTCTCAGGATTGGAATGGGAAGGAGTTGGATATCCCATCTCATGTTATAGGAATGGTCTCAGGTTTGGTATTAGAAGCATAGAGATATCACATCTCATGCTATAGGAAGGGTCTCAGGATTGGAATGGGAAGGACTTGGATGTCACATCTCATGCTATAGGGAGGGTCTCAAGTTTGATATTAGAAGCATTGAGATAACAAATCTCATGATATCGGAAGGGTCTCAGGATTGGAATGGGAAGGAGTTGGATATCACATCTCATGATAAAGGAAGGGTCTAAGGTTTGGAAGGGGAAGGATTTGGATATCACATCTCATGTTATAGGACGGGTCTCAGTTTTGGTATTAGAAGCATTGAGATATCAAGTCTCATGGTATAAGAAGGGTCTCAGAATTGGAATGGGAAGGAGTTGGATATCACACCTCAAGCTATAGGAAGGGTCTCAGGATTGGAATGGGAAGGAGTTTGATATCACATCTCATGCCATAGTATGGGTCTCAGGTTTGGTAGAAGCATTGGGATATCACATCTCATGCTATCGGAAGGGTATCAGTATTGGATTTGGAAGAAGTTGGATATCCCATCTCATGCTATAGGAAGGGTCTCAGGTTGGAATGGGAAGGAGTTGGATATCACATTTCATGTTATAGGAAGGGTCTCAGGATTGGAATGGGAAGGACTTGGATATCATATCTCATGCTATAGGAAGGCTCTCAGGTTTCGAAGGGGAAGGAATTGGATATCACATCTCAAGCTATAGGAAGGGTCTCAGGATTGGAATGGGAAGGAGTTGGATATCACATCTCAAGCTATAGGAAGGGTCTCAGGTTTGGTATAAGCATTGCGATATCACATCTCATGCTATAGGAAGGGTCTCAGGATTGGAATGTGAAGGAGTTGGATATCACATCTCATGTTATAGGAAATATCTCAGGTTTGGTATTAGAAGCATTGAGACATCACATCTCATGTTATAGGAAGGGTCTCAGGATTGGAATGGGAAGAAGTTGGATATCACATCTCATGCTATAGGAAGGGTCTCAGGTTTGGTTTAAGCATTGAGATATCACATCTCATGCTATAGGAAGGGTCTCAGGATTGGAACGGGAAGGAGTTGTATATGACATCTCATGCCATAGGAAGGGTCTCAGGTTTGGTATAAGCATTGAGATATCACATCACATGCTATAGGAAGGGTCTCAGGATTGGAATGGGAAGGACTTGGATATCACATCTCATGCTATAGGCAGGGCCTCAGGTTTGGAAAGGGAAGCAGATGGATATCACATTTCATGTTAGAGATAGGATCTCAGGTTTGGTATTAGAGGCATTGAGATATCACATCTCATGCTATCAGAAGGGTCTCAGGATTGGAATGGGAAGGAGTTGTATATCACATCTCATGCTAAATGGAGGGTCTCAGGTTTGGAAGGGGAAGGATTTGGAAATCACATCTCATGTTATAGGAAGGATCTCAGGTTTGGTATTAGAAGCATTGAGATATCACATCTCATGCTATCGGAAGTATCTCAGGTTTGGTATTAGAGGCATTGAGATATCACATCTCATGCTATCATAAGGGTCTCAGGATTGGAATGGGAAGGAGTTGGATATCACATCTCATGTTATTGGAAGGATCTCAGGTTTGGTATTAGAAGCATTGAGACATCACATCTCATGCTATAGGAAGGGTCTCAGGATTGGAATGGGAAGGAGTTGAATATCACATCTCATGCTATAGGAAGGGTCTCAGATTTGGTATAAGCATTGAGATGTCACATCTCATGCTATAGGAAGGGTCTCAGGATTGGATTGGGAAGGAGTTGTATATGACATCTCATGTTATAGGAAGGGTCTCAGGTTTGGTATTAGAAGCATTGAGATATCACATCTCATGCTATAGGAAGGGTCTCAGGATTGGAATGGGGAGGACTTGGATGTCACATCTCATGCTATAGGGAGGGTCTCAAGTTTGATATTAGAAGCATTGAGATAACAAATCTCATGATATCGGAAGGGTCTCAGGATTGGAATGGGAAGGAGTTGGATATCACATCTCATGATAAAGGAAGGGTCTAAGGTTTGGAAGGGGAAAGATTTGGATATCACATCTCATGTTATAGGACGGGTCTCAGGTTTGGTATTAGAAGCATTGAGATATCAAGTCTCATGGCATAGGAAGGGTCTCAGAATTGGAATGGGAAGGAGTTGGATATCACATCTCAAGCTATAGGAAGAGTCTCAGGATTGGAATGGGAATGAGTTTGATATCACATCTCATGCCATAGTATGGGTCTCAGGTTTGGTAGAAGCATTGGGATATCACATCTCATGCTATTGGAAGGGTATCAGTATTGGATTTGGAAGGAGTTGGATATCCCATCTCATGCTATAGGAAGGGTCTCAGGTTGGAATGGGAAGGAGTTGGATATCACATTTCATGTTATAGGAAGGGTCTCAGGATTGGAATGGGAAGGACTTGGATATCATATCTCATGCTATAGGAAGGCTCTCAGGTTTGGAAGGGGAAGGAGTTGGATATCACATTTCATGTTAGAGGAAGGATCTCAGGTTTGGTATTAGAGGCCTTGAGATATCACATCTCATGCTATAGGAAGGGTCTCAGGATTGGAATGGGAAGGAGTTGGATATCACATCTCAAGCTTTAGGAAGGGTCTCAGGTTTGGTATAAGCATTGAGATAGCACATCTCATGCTATAGGAAGGGTCTCAGGATTGGAATGGGAAGGAGTTGGATATCACATCTCATGTTATAGGAAAGATCTCAGGTTTGGTATTAGAAGCATTGAAACATCACATCTCATGTTATAGGAAGGGTCTCGGGATTGGAATGGGAAGAAGTTGGATATCACATCTCATGCTATAGGAAGGGTCTCAGGTTTGGAAGGGGAAGGAGTTGGATATCCAATCTCATGTTATAGGACTGGTCTCAGGTTTGGTATTAGAAGCATTGAGATATCACATCGCATGCTGTAGGAAGGTTCTCAGGTTTGGTATTAGAAGCATTGAGACATCACATCTCATGCTATAGGAAGGGTCTCAGGATTGGAATGGGAAGGAGTTGGATATCACATCTCATGTTATAGGAAGGATCTCAGGTTTGGTATTAGAAGCATTGAGACATCACATCTCATGCTATAGGAAGGGTCTCAGGATTGGAATGGGAAGGAGTTGGATATCACATCTCATGCTATAGGAAGGGTCTCACATTTGGTATAAGCATTGAGATATCACATCTCATGCTATAGGAAGGGTCTCAGGATTGGATTGGGAAGGAGTTGTATATGACATCTCAGGCCATAGGAAGGGTCTCAGGATTGGTATAAGCATTGAGATATCACATCTCTGCTATCGGAAGGGTCTCAGGATTGGAATGGGAAGGAGTTGGATATCCCATCTCATGTTATAGGAAGGGTCTCAGGTTTGGTATTAGAAGCATTGAGATATCACATCTCATGCTATAGGAAGGGTCTCAGGATTGGAATGGGGAGGACTTGGATGTCACATCTCATGCTATAGGGAGGGTCTCAAGTTTGATATTAGAAGCATTGAGATAACAAATCTCATGATATCGGAAGGGTCTCAGGATTGGAATGGGAAGGAGTTGGATATCACATCTCATGTTATAGGACGGGTCTCAGGTTTGGTATTAGAAGCATTGAGATATCAAGTCTCATGGCATAGGAAGGGTCTCAGAATTGGAATGTGAAGGAGATGGATATCACATCTCAAGCTATAGGAAGAGTCTCAGGATTGGAATGGGAAGGAGTTTGATATCACATCTCATGCCATAGTATGGGTCTCAGGTTTGGTAGAAGCATTGGGATATCACATCTCATGCTATTGGAAGGGTATCAGTATTGGATTTGGAAGGAGTTGGATATCCCATCTCATGCTATAGGAAGGGTCTCAGGTTGGAATGGGAAGGAGTTGGATATCACATTTCATGTTATAGGAAGGGTCTCAGGATTGGAATGGGAAGGACTTGGATATCATATCTCATGCTATAGGAAGGCTCTCAGGTTTGGAAGGGGAAGGAGTTGGATATCACATTTCATGTTAGAGGAAGGATCTCAGGTTTGGTATTAGAGGCCTTGAGATATCACATCTCATGCTATAGGAAGGGTCTCAGGATTGGAATGGGAAGGAGTTGGATATCACATCTCAAGCTTTAGGAAGGGTCTCAGGTTTGGTATAAGCATTGAGATAGCACATCTCATGCTATAGGAAGGGTCTCAGGATTGGAATGGGAAGGAGTTGGATATCACATCTCATGTTATAGGAAGGATCTCAGGTTTGGTATTAGAAGCATTGAGACATCACATCTCATGCTATAGGAAGGGTCTCAGGATTGGAATGGGAAGGAGTTGGATATCACATCTCATGCTATAGGAAGGGTCTCAGATTTGGTATAAGCATTGAGATATCACATCTCTGCTATCGGAAGGGTCTAAGGATTGGAATGGGAAGGAGTTGGATATCCCATCTCATGCTATAGGGAGGGTCTCAATTTTGATATTAGAAGCATTGAGATAACAAATCTCATGATATCGGAAGGGTCTCAGGATTGGAATGGGAAGGAGTTGGATATCACATCTCATGATAAAGGAAGGGTCTAAGGTTTGGAAGGGGAAAGATTTGGATATCACATCTCATGTTATAGGACGGGTCTCAGGTTTGGTATTAGAAGCATTGAGATATCAAGTCTCATGGTATAGGAAGGGTCTCAGAATTGGAATGGGAAGGAGTTGGATATCACATCTCAAGCTATAGGAAGAGTCTCAGGATTGGAATGGGAAGGAGTTTGATATCACATCTCATGCCATAGTATGGTTCTCAGGTTTGATAGAAGCATTGAGATATCACATCTCATGCTATTGGAAGGGTATCAGTATTGGATTTGGAAGGAGTTGGATATCCCATCTCATGCTATAGGAAGGGTCTCAGGTTGGAATGGGAAGGAGTTGGATATCACATTTCATGTCATAGGAAGGGTCTCAGGATTGGAATGGGAAGGACTTGGATATCATATCTCATGCTATAGGAAGGCTCTCAGGTTTGGAAGGAGAAGGAGTTGGATATCACATTTCATGTTAGAGGAAGGATCTCAGGTTTGGTATTAGAGGCCTTGAGATATCACATCTCATGCTATAGGAAGGGTCTCAGGTTGGAATGGGAATATCTCACTGCTTATACCAAACCTGAGACCCTTCCTATAGCATGAGATGTGATATCCAACTCCTTCCCATTCCAATCCTGAGACCCTTCCTTTAGCATGAGATGTGATATCCAGCTCCTTCCCATTCCAATCCTGAGACCCTTCTGATAGCATAAGATGTGATATCTCAATGCTTCTAATATCAAAACTGAGACCCTCCCTATAGCATGATATGTGATATCTAAGTCCTTCCCATTCCAATCCTGAGACCCTTCCTATAGCATGAGATGTGATATCTCAATGCTTCTACCAAACCTGAGACCCTTCCTTTAGCATGAGATGTGATAACCAACTCCTTCCCATTCCAATCCTGAGACCCTTCCTATAGCATGAGATGTGATATCTCAATACTTCTAATACCAAACCTGAGATCCTTCTGATAACATGAGATATGATATCCAAATCCTTCCCCTTCCAAACCTGAGACCCTCCCTTTAGCATGAGATGTGATATCCAACTCCTTCCCATTCCAATCCTGAGAACCTTCTGATAGCATGAGATGTGATATCTCAATGCTTCTATACCAAACCTGAGATCCTTCCGATAGCATGAGATGTGATATCTCAATGCTTCTAATACCAAACCTGAGATCCTTCCTATAACATGAGATGTGATATCCAAATCCTTCCCCTTCCAAACCTGAGACCCTCCCTTTAGCATGAGATGTGATATCCAACTCCTTCCCATTCCAATCCTGAGAACCTTCTGATAGCATGAGATGTGATATCTCAATGCTTCTATACCAAACCTGAGATCCTTCCGAAAGCATGAGATGTGATATCTCAATGCTTCTAATACCAAACCTGAGATCCTACCTCTAACATGAAATGTGATATCCAACTCTTTCCCCTTCCAAACCTGAGAGCCTTCCTATAGCATGAGATGTGATATCCAAGTCCTTCTAATTCCAATCCTGAGACCCTTCCTATAACATGAGATGTGATATCCAACTCCTTCCCATTCCAACCTGAGACCCTTCCTATAGCATGAGATGGGATATCCAACTCCTTCCAAATCCAATCCTGATACCCTTCCGATAGCATGAGATGTGATATCCCAATGCTTCTACCAAACCTGAGACCCATACTATGGCATGAGATGTGATATCAAACTCCTTCCCCTTCCAAACCTTAGACACTTCCTTTATCATGAGATGTGATATCCAACTCCTTCCCATTCCATCCTTGAGACCCTTCCGATATCATGAGATGTGATATCTCAATGCTTCTAATATCAAACTTGAGACCCTCCTTATAGCATGAGATGTGATATCCAAGTCCTTCCCATTCCAATCCTGAGACCCTTCCTATAGCATGAGATGTGATATCTCAATGCTTCTAATACCAAATCTGAGACCCTTCCTATAACATGAGATGGGAATATCCAACTCCTTCCCATTCCAATCCTGAGACCCTTCCGATAGTAGAGATGTGATATCTCAATGCTTATACCAAACCTGAGATCCTTCCTATAACATGAGATGTGATATCCAACTCCTTCCCATTCCAATCCTGAGACACTTCCTATAGCATGAGATGTGATATCTCACTGCTTATACCAAACCTGAGACCCTTCCTATAGCATGAGATGTGATATCCAACTCCTTCCCATTCCAATCCTGAGACCCTTCCTATAGCATGAGATATGATATCTCAATGCTTCTAATATCAAACTTGAGACCCTCCCTATAGCATGAGATGTGATATCCAAGTCCTTCCCATTCCAATCCTGAGACCCTTCCGATAGCATGAGATGTGATGTCTCAATGCTTCTAATACCAAACCTGAGATCCTTCCTATAACATGAGATGTGATATCCAACTCCTTCCCATTCCAATCCTGAGACCCTTCCTATAGCATGAGATGTGATATCTCAATGCTTATACCAAACCTGAGACCCTTCCTATAGCATGAGATGTGATATCCAACTCCTTCCCATTCCAATCCTGAGACCCTTCCTATAGCATGAGATGTGATATCTCAATGCCTCTAATACCAAACCTGAGATCCTTCCTCTAACATGAAATGTGATATCCAACTCCTTCCCATTCCAATCCTGAGACACTTCCTATAGCATGAGATGTGATATCTAAATGCTTCTAATACCAAACTTGAGACTCTTCCTATAACATGAGATGGGATATCCAACTCCTTCCCATTCCAATCCTTAGACCCTTCCTACAGCATGCAATATGATATCTCAATGATTCTAATAACAAACCTGAGACCCGTCCTATAACATGAGATGGGATATCCAACACCTTCCCATTCCAATCCTGAGACACTTCCGATAGCAGAGATGTGATATCTCAATGCTTATACCAAACCTGAGACCCTTCCTATAACATGAGATGTGATATCCAACTCCTTCCCGTTCCAAACCTGAGACCCTTCCTATAGCATATGTGATATCCAACACATTCCCATTCCAAACATGAGACCCTTCCTATAGCAGGAATGTAATATCCAACTCCTTCCCATTTCAATCCTGAGACCATTCCTATAGCATGAGATGTGATATCTCAATGCTTCTAATACCAAACCTGAGATCCTTCCTATGACATGAGATGTGATATCCAATTCCTCCCCATTCCAAACCTGAGAACCTTCCTACAGCATGCGATGTGATATCTCAATGCTTCTAATACCAAACCTGAGACCAGTCCTATAACATGAGATTGGATATCCAACTCCTTCCCCTTCCAAACCTGAGACCCTTCCTATAGCATGAGATGTGATATCCAACTTCTTCCCATTCCAATCCTGAGACCCTTCCTATAACATGAGATGTGATGTCTCAATGCTTCTAATACCAAACCTGAGATCTTTCCTATAACATGAGATGTGATATCCAACTCCTTCCCATTCCAATCCTGAGACCCTTCCTATAGCATGAGATGTGCTATCTCAATGCTTATACCAAACCTGAGACCCTTCCTAAAGCTTGAGATGTGATATCCAACTCCTTCCCATTCCAATCCTGAGACCCTTCCTATAACATGAAATGTGACATCCAACTCCTTCCCATTCCAACCTGAGACCCTTCCTATAGCATGAGATGTGATATCTCAAGGCCTCTAATACCAAACCTGAGATCCTTCCTCTAACATGAAATGTGATATCCAACTCCTTCTCCTTCCAAACCTGAGAGCCTTCCTATAGCATGAGATATGATATACAAGTCCTTCCCATTCCAATCCTGAGACCCTTCCTATAACATGAAATGTGATATCCAACTCCTTCCCATTCCAACCTGAGACCCTTCCTATAGCATGAGATGGGATATCCAACTCCTTCCAAATCCAATACTGATACCCTTCCAATAGCATGAGATGTGATATCCCAATGCTTCTATCAAACCTGAGAACCATACTATGGCATGAGATGTGATATCAAACTCCTTCCCATTCCAATCCTGAGACTCTTCCTATAGCTTGCGATGTGATATCCAACTCCTTCCCATTCCAATTCTGAGACCCTTCCTATACCATGAGACTTGATATCTCAATGCTTCTAATACCAAACCTGAGACCCGTCCTATAACATGAGATGTGATATCCAAATCTTTCCCCTTCCAAACCTTAGACCCTTCCTTTATCATGAGATGTGATATCCAACTCCTTCCCATTCCAATCCTGAGACCCTTCCGATATCATGAGATTTGTTATCTCAATGCTTCTAATATCAAAATTCAGACCCTCCCTATAGCATGAGATGGGATATCCAACTCCTTCCCATTCCAATCCTGAGACCCTTCCGATAGCAGAGATGTGATATCTCAATGCTTATACCAAATCTGAGACCCTTCCTATAGCATGAGATGTGATATCCAACTCCTTCCCATTCCAATCCTGAGACCCTTCCTATAGCATGAGATGTGATGTCTCAATGCTTCTAATACCAAACCTGAGATCCTTCCTATAACATGAGATGTGATATCCAACTCCTTCCCATTCCAATCCTGAGACCCTTCCTATAGCATGAGATGTGCTATCTCAATGCTTATACCAAACCTGAGACCCTTCCTAAAGCTTGAGATGTGATATCCAACTCCTTCCCATTCCAATCCTGAGACCCTTCCTATAGCATGAGATGTGATATCTCAAGGCCTCTAATACCAAACCTGAGATCCTTCCTCTAACATGAAATGTGATATCCAACTCCTTCCCCTTCCAAACCTGAGAGCCTTCCTATAGCATGAGATATGATATCCAAGTCCTTCCCATTCCAATCCTGAGACCCTTCCTATAACATGAAATGTGATATCCAACTCCTTCCCATTCCAACCTGAGACCCTTCCTATAACATGAAATGTGATATCCAACTCCTTCCAAATCCAATACTGATACCCTTCCAATAGCATGAAATGTGATATCCCAATGCTTCTACCAAACCTGAGACCCATACTATGGCATGAGAGGTGATATCAAACTCCTTCCCATTCCAATCCTGAGACTCTTCCTATAGCTTGAGATGTGATATCCAACTCCTTCACGTTCCAATTCTGAGACCCTTCCTATGCCATGAGACTTGATATCTCAATGCTTCTAATACCAAACCTGAGACCCGTCCTATAACATGAGATGTGATATCCAAATCTTTCCCCTTCCAAACCTTAGACTCTTCCTTTATCATGAGATGTGATATCCAACTCCTTCCCATTCCAATCCTGAGACCCTTCCGATATCATGAGATTTGTTATCTCAATGCTTCTAATATCAAACTTGAGACACTCCCTATAGCATGAGATATGACATCCAAGTCCTCCCCATTCCAATCCTGAGACCCTTCCTATAGCATGAGATGTGATATCTCAATGCTTCTAATACCAAACCTGAGACCCTTCCTATAACATGAGATGGGATATCCAACTCCTTCCCATTCCAATCCTGAGACCCTTCCGATAGCAGAGATGTGATATCTCAATGCTTATACCAATCCTGAGACCCTTCCTATGGCCTGAGATGTCATATACAACTCCTTCCCAATCCAATCCTGAGACCCTTCCTATAGCATGAGATGTGATATCTCAATGCTTATACCAAATGTGAGACCCTTCCTATAGCATGAGATGTGATATCCAACTCCTTCCCATTCCAATCCTGAGACCCTTCCTATAGCATGAGATGTGATGTCTCAATGCTTCTAATACCAAACCTGAGAACCTTCCTACAGCATGCGATGTGATATCTCAATGCTTCTAATACCAAACCTGAGACCAGTCCTATAACATGAGATTGGATATCCAACTCCTTCCCCTTCCAAACCTGAGACCCTTCCTATAGCATGAGATGTGATATCCAACTTCTTCCCATTCCAATCCTGAGACCCTTCCTATAACATGAGATGTGATGTCTCAATGCTTCTAATACCAAACCTGAGATCTTTCCTATAACATGAGATGTGATATCCAACTCCTTCCCATTCCAATCCTGAGACCCTTCCTATAGCATGAGATGTGCTATCGCAATGCTTATACCAAACCTGAGACCCTTCCTAAAGCTTGAGATGTGATATCCAACTCCTTCCCATTCCAATCCTGACACCCTTCCTATAGCATGAGATGTGATATCTCAAGGCCTCTAATACCAAACCTGAGATCCTTCCTCTAACATGAAATGTGATATCCAACTCCTTCCCCTTCCAAACCTGAGAGCCTTCCTATAGCATGAGATATGATATCCAAGTCCTTCCCATTCCAATCCTGAGACCCTTCCTATAACATGAAATGTGATATCCAACTCCTTCCCATTCCAACCTGAGACCCTTCCTATAGCATGAGATGGGATATCCAACTCCTTCGAAATCCAATACTGATACCCTTCCAATAGCATGAATTGTGATATCCCAATGCTTCTACCAAACCTGAGACCCATACTATGGCATGAGATGTGATATCAAACTCATTCCCATTCCAATCCTGAGACTCTTCCTATAGCTTGAGATGTGATATCCAACTCCTTCCCATTCCAATTCTGAGACCCTTCCTATGCCATGAGACTTGATATCTCAATGCTTCTAATACCAAACCTGAGACCCGTCCTATAACATGAGATGTGATATCCAAATCTTTCCCCTTCCAAACCTTAGACCCTTCCTTTATCATGAGATGTGATATCCAACTCCTTCCCATTCCAATCCTGAGACCCTTCCGATATCATGAGATTTGTTATCTCAATGCTTCTAATATCAAACTTGAGACCCTCCCTATAGCATGAGATGTGACATCCAAGTCCTCCCCATTCCAATCCTGAGACCCTTCCTATAGCATGAGATGTGATATCTCAATGCTTCTAATACCAAACCTGAGACCCTTCCTATAACATGAGATTGGATATCCAACTCCTTCCCATTCCAATCCTGAGACCCTTCCGATAGCAGAGATGTGATATCTCAATGCTTATACCAATCCTGAGACCCTCCCTATGGCCTGAGATGTCATATACAACTCCTTCCCAATCCAATCCTGAGACCCTTCCTATAGCATGAGATGTGATATCTCAATGCTTATACCAAATGTGAGACCCTTCCTATAGTATGAGATGTGATATCCAACTCCTTCCCATTCCAATCCTGAGACCCTTCCTATAGCATGAGATGTGATGTCTCAATGCTTCTAATACCAAACCTGAGATCCTTCCTATAACATGAGATGTGATATCCAACTCCTTCCCATTCCAATCCTGAGACCCTTCCTATAGCATGAGATGTGATGTCTCAATGCTTCTAATACCAAACCTGAGAACCTTCCTACAGCATGCGATGTGATATCTCAATGCTTCTAATACCAAACCTGAGACCAGTCCTATAACATGAGATTGGATATCCAACTCCTTCCCCTTCCAAACCTGAGACCCTTCCTATAGCATGAGATGTGATATCCAACTTCTTCCCATTCCAATCCTGAGACCCTTCCTATAACATGAGATGTGATGTCTCAATGCTTCTAATACCAAACCTGAGATCTTTCCTATAATATGAGATGTGATATCCAACTCCTTCCCATTCCAATCCTGAGACCCTTCCTATAGCATGAGATGTGCTATCTCAATGCTTATACCAAACCTGAGACCCTTCCTAAAGCTTGAGATGTGATATCCAACTCCTTCCCATTCCAATCCTGAGACCCTTCCTATAGCATGAGATGTGATATCTCAAGGCCTCTAATACCAAACCTGAGATCCTTCCTCTAACATGAAATGTGATATCCAACTCCTTCCCCTTCCAAACCTGAGAGCCTTCCTATAGCATGAGATATGATATCCAAGTCCTTCCCATTCCAATCCTGAGACCCTTCCTATAACATGAAATGTGATATCCAACTCCTTCCCATTCCAACCTGAGACCCTTCCTATAGCATGAGATGGGATATCCAACTCCTTCCAAATCCAATACAGATACCCTTCCAATAGCATGAGATGTGATATCCCAATGCTTCTACCAAACCTGAGACCCATACTATGGCATGAGATGTGATATCAAACTCATTCCCATTCCAATCCTGAGACTCTTCCTATAGCTTGAGATGTGATATCCAACTCCTTCCCATTCCAATTCTGAGACCCTTCCTATGCCATGAGACTTGATATCTCAATGCTTCTAATACCAAACCTGAGACCCGTCCTATAACATGAGATGTGATATCCAAATCTTTCCCCTTCCAAACCTTAGACCCTTCCTTTATCATGAGATGTGATATCCAACTCCTTCCCATTCCAATCCTGAGACCCTTCCGATATCATGAGATTTGTTATCTCAATGCTTCTAATATCAAACTTGAGACCCTCCCTATAGCATGAGATGTGACATCCAAGTCCTCCCCATTCCAATCCTGAGACCCTTCCTATAGCATGAGATGTGATATCTCAATGCTTCTAATACCAAACCTGAGACCCTTCCTATAACATGAGATGTCATATACAACTCCTTCCCAATCCAATCCTGAGACCCTTCCTATAGCATGAGATGTGATATCTCAATGCTTATACCAAATCTGAGACCCTTCCTATAGCATGAGATGTGATATTCAACTCCTTCCCATTCCAATCCTGAGACCCTTCCTATAGCATGAGATGTGATGTCTCAATGCTTCTAATACCAAACCTGAGATCCTTCCAATAACATGAGATGTGATATCCAACTCCTTCCCATTCCAATCCTGAGACCCTTATGATAGCATGAGATGTGATATCTCAATGCCTCTAATACCAAACCTGAGATACTTCCGATAGCATGAGATGTGATATCTCAATGCTTCTAATACCAAACCTGAGATCCTTCCTATAACATGAGATGTGATTTCCAAATCCTTCCCCTTCCAAACCTGAGACCCTCCATTTAGCATGAGATGTGATATACAACTCCTTCCCATTCCAATCCTGAGACCCTTCTGATAGCATGAGATGTGATATCTCAATGCCTCTAATACCAAACCTGAGATCCTATCTCTAACATGAAATGTGATATCCATCTCCTTCCCTTTCCAAACCTGAGGCCCTGCCTATAGCATGAGATGTGATATCCAAGTCCTTCCCATTCCAATCCTGAGACCCTTCCTATAGCATGTGATGTGATATCTCAATGCTTATACCAAACCTGAGACCCTTCCTATGGCATGAGATGTCATATACAACTCCTCCCCGTTCCAATCCTGAGACCCTTCCTATAGCATGAGATGTGATATCTCAATGCTTATACCAAACCTGAGACCTTTCCTATAGCATGAGATGTGATATCCAACTTCTTCCCATTCCAATCCTGAGACCCTTCCTATAACATGAGATGTGATGTCTCAATGCTTCTAATACCAAACCTGAGATATTTCCTATAACATGAGATGTAATATCCAACTCCTTCCCATTCCAATCCTGAGACCCTTCCTATAGCATGAGATGTGATATCTCAATGCTTATACCAAACCTGAGACCCTTCCTATAGCTTGAGATGTGATATCCAACTCCTTCCCATTCCAATCCTGAGACCCTTCCTATAGCTTGAGATGTGATATCCAACTCCTTCCCCTTCCAAACCTGAGAGCCTTCCTATAGCATGAGATATGATATCCAAGTCCTTCCCATTCCAATCCTGAGACCCTTCCTATAACATGAAATGTGATATCCAACTCCTTCCCATTCCAACCTGAGACCCTTCCTATAGCATGAGATGGGATATCCAACTTCTTCCAAATCCAATACTGATACCCTTCCGATAGCATGAGATGTGATATCCCAATGCTTCTACCAAACCTGAGACCCATACTATGGCATGAGATGTGATATCATACTCCTTCCCATTCCAATCCTGAGGACCTTCCCATAGCTTGAGGTGTGATATCCAACTCCTTCCCATTCCAATTCTGAGACCCTTCTTATACCATGAGACTTGATATCTCAATGCTTCTAATACCAAAACTGAGACCCGTCCTATAACATGAGATGTGATATCCAAATCCTTCCCCTTCCAAACCTTAGACCCTTCCTTTATCATGAGATGTGATATCCAACTCCTTCCCATTCCAATCCTGAGACCCTTCCGATATCATGAGATTTGTTATCTCAATGCTTCTAATATCAAACTTGAGACCCTCCCTATAGCATGAGATGTGACATCCAAGTCCTTCCCATTCCAATCCTGAGACCCTTCCTATAGCATGAGATGTGATATCTCTATGCTTCTAATACCAAACCTGAGACCATTCCTATAACATGAGATGGGATATCCAACTCCTTCCCATTCCAATCCTGAGACCCTTCCGATAGCAGAGATGTGATATCTCAATGCTTATACCAAACCTGAGACCCTTCCTATGGCCTGAGATGTCATATACAACTCCTTCCCATTCCAATCCTGAGACCCTTTCTTTAGCATGAGATGTGATATCTCAATGCTTATACCAAATCTGAGACCCTTCCTATAGCATGAGATGTGATATCCAATTCCTTCCCATTCCAATCCTGAGACCCTTCCTATAGCATGAGATGTGATATCTCAATGCTTATACCAAACCTGAGAGCCTACCTATAGCATGAGATGTGATATCCAAGTCCATCCCATTCCAATCCTTAGACCCTTCCTACAGCATGCGATGTGATATCTCAATGTTTCTAATACCAAACCAGAGACTCTTCCTATAACATGAGATGGGATATCCAACTCCTTCCCGTTCCAAACCTGAGACACTAACTATAGCATATGTGATATCCAACTGCTTCCCATTCCAAACATGAGACCCTTCCTATAGCAAGAAAGTAATATCCAACTCCTACCCATTCCAATCCTGAGACCCTTCCTATAGCAAGAGATGTGATATCCAAATCCTTCCCATTCCAATCCTGAGACCCTTCCTATAACATGAGATGTGATATCCAACTCCTTCCCATTCAAATCCTGAGACCCTTCCTATAGCATGAGAAGGGATATCCAACTCCTTCCCAATCCAATCCTGAGACCCTTTCGATAGCAGAAACGTGATATCTCAATGCTTCTACCAAACCTGAGACCCTTCCTTTAGCATAAGATGTGATATCCAAATCCTTCACATTCCAATCCTGAGACCCTTCCTATAGCATGAGATGTGATATCTCAATGCTTCTAATACCAAACCTGAGATTCTTCCTATAACATGAGATGTGATATCCAATTCCTTCCCATTCCAAACCTGAGACCCTTCCTATTGGATGAGATGTGATATCCAACTCCTTCCCATTCCAACCCTGAGACCCTTCCTATAGCATGAGATGTGATGTCTCAATGCATCTAATACCAAACCTGAGATCCTTCCTATAACATGAGATGTGATATCCAACTCCTTCCATTCCAATCCTGAGACCCGTCCTATAGCATGAGATGTGATATCTCAATGCTTATACCAAACCTGAGACCCTTCCTATAGCATGAGATGTGATATCCAACTCCTTCCATTCCAATCCTGAGACCCGTCCTATAGCATGAGATGTGATATTTCAATGCTTCTAATACCAAACCTGAGATCCTTCCTCTAACATGAAATGTGATATCCAACTCCTTCCCTTTCCAAACCTGAGACCCTTCCTTTAGCATGAGATGTGATATCTCAATGCTTATACCAAATCTGAGACCCTTCCTATAGCATGAGATGTGATATCCAAATCCTTCCCATTCCAATCCTGAGACCCTTCCTATAGCATGAGATGTGATATCTCAATGCTTATACCAAACCTGAGAGCCTACCTATTGGAATGGGAAGGAGTTGGATATCACATCTCATGTTATAGGAAGGGTCTCAGGTTTGGTATAAGCATTGAGATATCACATCTCTGCTATCGGAAGTGTCTCAGGATTGGAATGGGAAGGAGTTGGATATCCCATCTCATGTTATAGGACGGGTCTCAGGTTTGTTATTAGAATCATTGAGATATCATATTGCATGCTGTAGGAAGGGTCTAAGGGTTGGAATGGGAAGGACTTGGATATCACATCTCATGCTATAGATAGGCTCCTAGGTTTGGAAAGGGAAGGAGTTGGATATCACATTTCATGTTAGAGGAAGGATCTCAGGTTTGGTATTAGAAGCATTGAGATATCACATCTCATGCTATAGGAAGGGTCTCAGGATTGGAATGGGAAGTAGTTGGATATCACATCTCATGCTATAGGAAGGGTCTCAGGTTTGGTATAAGCATTGAGATATCACATCTCATGCTATAGGACGGGTCTCAGGATTGGAATGGAAGGAGTTGGATATCACATCTCATGTTATAGTAAGGATCTCAGGTTTGGTATTAGAAGCATTGAGACATCACATCTCATGCTGTAGGAAGGGTCTCAGGGTTGGAATGGGAAGGAGTTGGATATCACATCTCATCCAATAGGAAGGGTCTCAGGTTTGGAATGGGAAGGAATTGGATATCACATCTCATGTTACAGGAAGGATCTCAGGTTTGGTATTAGAAGCATTGAGATATCACATCTCATGCTATAGGAAGGGTCTCAGGATTGGAATGTGAAGGATTTGGATATCACATCTCATGCTAAAGGAAGGGTCTCAGGTTTGGTAGAAGCATTGAGATATCACGTCTCTGCTATCGGAAGGGTCTCAGGATTGGATTGGGAAGGAGTTGGATATCCCTTCTCATGCTATAGGAAGGGTCTCAGGATTTGAATTGCAAGGAGTTGGATATCACATCTCATGCCATAGGAAGGGTCTCAGGTTTGGTATAAGCATTGAGATATCACATCTCTGCTATCGGAAGGGTCTCAGGATTGGATTGGGAAGGAGTTGGATATCCCTTCTCATGCTATAGGAAGTGTCTCAGGTTGGAATGGTAAGGAGTTGGATATCACATCTCATGTTATAGGAAGGGTCTCAGGATTGGAATGGGAAGGATTTGGATATCACATCTCTTGCTATAGGAAGGGTCTCAGGATTGGAATGGGTAGGAGTTGGATATTACTTTCTTGCTATAGGAAGGGTCTCATGTTTGGAATGGGAAGGAGTTGGATATCACATATGCTATAGTTAGTGTCTCAGGTTTGGAACGGGAAGGAGTTGGATATCACATCTCATGTTATAGGAAGGGTCTCAGGTTTGGTATAAGCATTGAGATATCACATCTCTGCTATCGGAAGCGGCTCAGGATTGGAATGGGAAGGAGTTGGATATCCCATCTCATGCTATAGGAAGAGTCTCTGGTTTGGTATTAGAATCATTGAGATATCACATCGCATGCTGTTGGAAGGGTCTAAGGATTGGAATGGGATGGACTTGGATATCACATCTCATGCTATAGGTAGGCTCTCAGGTTTGGTATAAGCATTGAGATATCACATCTCATGCTATAGGAAGGGTCTCAGGATTGGAATGGGAAGGATTTGGATATCACATCTCATGCTATAGGAAGGGTCTCAGATTTGGTATAAGCATTGAGATATCACATCTCATGCTAAAGGAAGGGTCTCAGGTTTGGAAAGGGAAGGAGTTGGATATCACATTTCATGTTAGAGGAAGGATCTCAGGTTTGGTATTAGAAGCATTGAGATATCACATCTCATGCTATAGGACGGGTCTCAGGATTGGAATGGAAGGAGTTGGATATCACATCTCATGCTATAGGAAGGGTCTCAGGTTTGGTATAAGCATTGAGATATCACATCTCATGCTATAGGACGGGTCTCAGGATTGGAATGGAAGGAGTTGGATATCACATCTCATGTTATAGGAAGGATCTCAGGTTTGGTATTAGATGCATTGAGACATCACATCTCATGCTATAGGAAGGGTCTCAGGGTTGGAATGGGAAGGAGTTGGATATCACATCTCATCCAATAGGAAGGGTCTCAGGTTTGGAATGGGAAGGAATTAGATATCACATCTCATGTTATAGGAAGAATCTCAGGTTTGGTATTAGAAGCATTGAGATATCACATCTCATGCTATAGGAAGGGTCTCAGGATTGGAATGTGAAGGATTTGGATATCACATCTCATGCTAAAGGAAGGGTCTCAGGTTTGGTAGAAGCATTGAGATATCACGTTTCTGCTATCGGAAGGTTCTCAGGATTGGATTGGGAAGGAGTTGGATATCCCTTCTCATGCTATAGGAAGGGTCTCAGGATTTGAATGGGAAGGAGTTGGATATCACATCTCATGTTATAGGAAGGGTCTCAGGATTGGAATGGGAAGGATTTGGATATCACATCTCTTGCTATAGGAAGGGTCTCAGGATTGGAATGGGTAGGAGTTGGATATTACTTTCTTGCTATAGGAAGGGTCTCATGTTTGGAATGGGAAGCAGTTGGATATCACATATGCTATAGTTAGTGTCTCAGGTTTGGAACGGGAAGGAGTTGGATATCCCATCTCATGTTATAGGAAGAGTCTCTGGTTTGGTATTAGAATCATTGAGATATCACATCGCATGCTGTAGGAAGGGTCTAAGGATTGGAATGGGATGGACTTGGATATCACATCTCATGCTATAGGTAGGCTCTCAGGTTTGGTATAAGCATTGAGATATCACATCTCATGCTATAGGAAGGGTCTCAGGATTGGAATGGGAAGGAATTGGATATCACATCTCATGCTATAGGAAGGGTCTCAGATTTGGTATAAGCATTGAGATATCACATCTCATGCTAAAGAAAGGGTCTCAGGATTGGAATGGGAAGGAGTTGTATATGACATCTCAGGCCATAGGAAGGGTCTCAGGTTTGGTATAAGCATTGAGATATCACATCTCTGCTATCGGAAGGGTCTCAGGATTGGAATGGGAAGGAGTTGGATATCCCATCTCATGTTATAGGAATGGTCTCAGGTTTGGTATTAGAAGCATAGAGATATCACATCTCATGCTATAGGAAGGGTCTCAGGATTGGAATGGGAAGGACTTGGATGTCACATCTCATGCTATAGGGAGGGTCTCAAGTTTGATATTAGAAGCATTGAGATAACAAATCTCATGATATCGGAAGGGTCTCAGGATTGGAATGGGAAGGAGTTGGATATCACATCTCATGATAAAGGAAGGGTCTAAGGTTTGGAAGGGGAAGGATTTGGATATCACATCTCATGTTATAGGACGGGTCTCAGTTTTGGTATTAGAAGCATTGAGATATCAAGTCTCATGGTATAAGAAGGGTCTCAGAATTGGAATGGGAAGGAGTTGGATATCACACCTCAAGCTATAGGAAGGGTCTCAGGATTGGAATGGGAAGGAGTTTGATATCACATCTCATGCCATAGTATGGGTCTCAGGTTTGGTAGAAGCATTGGGATATCACATCTCATGCTATCCGAAGGGTATCAGTATTGGATTTGGAAGAAGTTGGATATCCCATCTCTTGCTATAGGAAGGGTCTCAGGTTGGAATGGGAAGGAGTTGGATATCACATTTCATTTTATAGGAAGGGTCTCAGGATTGGAATGGGAAGGACTTGGATATCATATCTCATGCTATAGGAAGGCTCTCAGGTTTGGAAGGGGAAGGAGTTGGATATCACATCTCAAGCTGTAGGAAGGGTCTCAGGATTGGAATGGGAAGGAGTTGGATATCACATCTCAAGCTATAGGAAGGGTCTCAGGTTTGGTATAAGCATTGAGATATCACATCTCATGCTATAGGAAGGGTCTCAGGATTGGAATGGGAAGGAGTTGGATATCACATCTCATGTTATAGGAAATATCTCAGGTTTGGTATTAGAAGCATTGAGACATCACATCTCATGTTATAGGAAGGGTCTCAGGATTGGAATGGGAAGAAGTTGGATATCACATCTCATGCTATAGGAAAGGTCTCAGGTTTGGTATAAGCATTGAGATATCACATCTCATGCTATAGGAAGGGTCTCAGGATTGGAATGGGAAGGACTTGGATATCACATCTCATGCTATAGGCAGGGCCTCAGGTTTGGAAAGGGAAGGAGATGGATTTCACATTTCATGTTAGAGATAGGATCTCAGGTTTGGTATTAGAGGCATTGAGATATCACATCTCATGCTATCAGAAGGGTCTCAGGATTGGAATGGGAAGGAGTTGTATATCACATCTCATGCTAAATGGAGGGTCTCAGGTTTGGAAGGTGAAGTATTTGGAAATCACATCTCATGTTATAGGAAGGATCTCAGGTTTGGTATTAGAAGCATTGAGATATCATCTCATGCTATCGGAAGTAACTCGGGTTTGGTATTAGAGGCATTGAGATATCACATCTCATGCTATCATAAGGGTCTCAGGATTGGAATGGGAAGGAGTTGGATATCACATCTCATGTTATTGGAAGGATCTCAGGTTTGGTATTAGAAGCATTGAGACATCACATCTCATGCTATAGGAAGGGTCTCAGGATTGGAATGGGAAGGAGTTGAATATCACATCTCATGCTATAGGAAGGGTCTCAGATTTGGTATAAGCATTGAGATATCACATCTCATGCTATAGGAAGGGTCTCAGGATTGGATTGGGAAGGAGTTGTATATGACATCTCATGTTATAGGAAGGGTCTCAGGTTTGGTATTAGAAGCATTGAGATATCACATCTCATGCTATAGGAAGGGTCTCAGGATTGGAATGGGGAGGACTTGGATGTCACATCTCATGCTATAGGGAGGGTCTCAAGTTTGATATTAGAAGCATTGAGATAACAAATCTCATGATATCGGAAGGGTCTCAGGATTGGAATGGGAAGGAGTTGGATATCACATCTCATGTTATAGGACGGGTCTCAGGTTTGGTATTAGAAGCATTGAGATATCAAGTCTCATGGCATAGGAAGGGTCTCAGAATTGGAATGGGAAGGAGTTGGATATCACATCTCAAGCTATAGGAAGAGTCTCAGGATTGGAATGGGAATGAGTTTGATATCACATCTCATGCCATAGTATGGGTCTCAGGTTTGGTAGAAGCATTGGGATATCACATCTCATGCTATTGGAAGGGTATCAGTATTGGATTTGGAAGGAGTTGGATATCCCATCTCATGCTATAGGAAGGGTCTCAGGTTGGAATGGGAAGGAGTTGGATATCACATTTCATGTTATAGGAAGGGTCTCAGGATTGGAATGGGAAGGAGTTGGATATCACATTTCATGTTAGAGGAAGGATCTCAGGTTTGGTATTAGAGGCCTTGAGATATCACATCTCATGCTATAGGAAGGGTCTCAGGATTGGAATGGGAAGGAGTTGGATATCACATCTCAAGCTTTAGGAAGGTTCTCAGGTTTGGTATTAGAAGCATTGAGATAGCACATCTCATGCTATAGGAAGGGTCTCAGGATTGGATTGGGAAGGAGTTGTATATGACATCTCAGGCCATAGGAAGGGTCTCAGGATTGGTATAAGCATTGAGATATCACATCTCTGCTATCGGAAGGGTCTCAGGATTGGAATGGGAAGGAGTTGGATATCCCATCTCATGTTATAGGAAGGGTCTCAGGTTTGGTATTAGAAGCATTGAGATATCACATCTCATGCTATAGGAAGGGTCTCAGGATTGGAATGGGGAGGACTTGGATGTCACATCTCATGCTATAGGGAGTGTCTCAAGTTTGATATTAGAAGCATTGAGATAACAAATCTCATGATATCGGAAGGGTCTCAGGATTGGAATGGGAAGGAGTTGGATATCACATCTCATGATAAAGGAAGGGTCTAAGGTTTGGAAGGGGAAAGATTTGGATATCACATCTCATGTTATAGGACGGGTCTCAGGTTTGGTATTAGAAGCATTGAGATATCAAGTCTCATGGCATAGGAAGGGTCTCAGAATTGGAATGTGAAGGAGTTGGATATCACATCTCAAGCTATAGGAAGAGTCTCAGGATTGGAATGGGAAGGAGTTTGATATCACCTCTCATGCCATAGTATGGGTCTCAGGTTTGGTAGAAGCATTGGGATATCACATTTCATGCTATTGGAAGGGTATCAGTATTGGATTTGGAAGGAGTTGGATATCACATTTCATGTTATAGGAAGGGTCTCAGGTTGGAATGGGAAGGAGTTGGATATCACATTTCATGTTATAGGAAGGGTCTCAGGATTGGAATGGGAAGGACTTGGATATCATATCTCATGCTATAGGAAGGCTCTCAGGTTTGGAAGGGGAAGGAGTTGGATATCACATTTCATGTTAGAGGAAGGATCTCAGGTTTGGTATTAGAGGCCTTGAGATATCACATCTCATGCTATAGGAAGGGTCTCAGGATTGGAATGGGAAGGAGTTGGATATCACATCTCAAGCTTTAGGAAGGGTCTCAGGTTTGGTATAAGCATTGAGATAGCACATCTCATGCTATAGGAAGGGTCTCAGGATTGGAATGGGAAGGAGTTGGATATCACATCTCATGTTATAGGAAGGATCTCAGGTTTGGTATTAGAAGCATTGAGACATCACATCTCATGCTATAGGAAGGGTCTCAGGATTGGAATGGGAAGGAGTTGGATATCACATCTCATGCTATAGGAAGGGTCTCAGATTTGGTATAAGCATTGAGATATCACATCTCTGCTATCGGAAGGGTCTCAGGATTGGAATGGGAAGGAGTTGGATATCCCATCTCATGCTATAGGGAGGGTCTCAATTTTGATATTAGAAGCATTGAGATAACAAATCTCATGATATCGGAAGGGTCTCAGGATTGGAATGGGAAGGAGCTGGATATCACATCTCATGATAAAGGAAGGGTCTAAGGTTTGGAAGGGGAAAGATTTGGATATCACATCTCATGTTATAGGACGGGTCTCAGGTTTGGTATTAGAAGCATTGAGATATCAAGTCTCATGGTATAGGAAGGGTCTCAGAATTGGAATGGGAAGGAGTTGGATATCACATCTCAAGCTATAGGAAGAGTCTCAGGATTGGAATGGGAAGGAGTTTGATATCACATCTCATGCCATAGTATGGTTCTCAGGTTTGATAGAAGCATTGGGATATCACATCTCATGCTATTGGAAGGGTATCAGTATTGGATTTGGAAGGAGTTGGATATCCCATCTCATGCTATAGGAAGGGTCTCAGGTTGGAATGGGAAGGAGTTGGATATCACATTTCATGTTATAGGAAGGGTCTCAGGATTGGAATGGGAAGGACTTGGATATCATATCTCATGCTATAGGAAGGCTCTCAGGTTTGGAAGGAGAAGGAGTTGGATATCACATTTCATGTTAGAGGAAGGATCTCAGGTTTGGTATTAGAGGCCTTGAGATATCACATCTCATGCTATAGGAAGGGTCTCAGGTTGGAATGGGAAGGAGTTGGATATCACATTTCATGTTATAGGAAGGGTCTCAGGATTGGAATGGGAAGGAGTTGGATATCACATCTCAAGCTTTAGGAAGGGTCTCAGGTTTGGTATAAGCATTGAGATAGCACATCTCATGCTATAGGAAGGGTCTCAGGATTGGAATGGGAAGGAGTTGGATATCACATCTCATGTTATAGGAAAGATCTCAGGTTTGGTATTAGAAGCATTGAGACATCACATCTCATGTTATAGGAAGGGTCTCAGGATTGGAATGGGAAGAAGTTGGATATCACATCTCATGCTATAGGAAGGGTCTCAGGTTTGGAAGGGGAAGGAGTTGGATATCCAATCTCATGTTATAGGACTGGTCTCAGGTTTGGTATTAGAAGCATTGAGATATCACATCGCATGCTGTAGGAAGGTTCTCAGGTTTGGAATGGGGAGGAATTGGATATCACATCTCATGTCATAGGAAGGATCTCAGGTTTGGTATTAGAAGCATTGAGATATCACATCTCATGCTATAGGAATGGTCTCAGGATTGGAATGGGAAGGAGTTGGATATTACATTCCTGCTATAGGAAGGGTCTCATGTTTGGAATGGGAATGTGTTGGATATCACATATGCTATAGGAAGGGTCTCAGGTTTGGAACGGGAAGGAGTTGGATATCACATCTCATGTTATAGGAAGGGTCTCAGGTTTGGTATAAGCATTGAGATATCACATCTCTGCTATCGGAAGTGTCTCAGGATTGGAATGGGAAGGTGTTGGATATCCCATCTCATGTTATAGGACGGGTCTCAGGTTTGTTATTAGAATCATTGAGATATCATATTGCATGCTGTAGGAAGGGTCTAAGGATTGGAATGGGAAGGAGTTGGATATCCCATCTCAAGTTATAGGAAGAGTCTCAAGTTTGGTATTAGAAGCATTTAGATATCACATCTCATGCTATAGGAAGTGACTCAGGATTGGAATGGGGAGGAGTTGGATATCACATTTCATGTTAGAGGAAGGATCTCAGGTTTGGTATTAGAGGCATTGAGATATCACATCTCATGCTATAGGAAGGGTCTCAGGATTGGAATGGGAAGGAGTTGGATATCACATCTCATGCTATAGGAAGGGTCTCAGGTTTGGTATAAGCATTGAGATATCACATCTCATGCTATAGGAAGGGTCTCAGGATTGGAATGGGAAGGAGTTGGATATCACATCTCATGCTATAGGAAGGATCTCAGGTTTGATATTAGAAGCATTGAGACATCACATCTCATGCTATCGGAAGGGTCTCAGGATTGGAATGGGAAGGACTTGGATATCACATCTCATGCTATAGGGAGGGTCTCAAGTTTGATATTAGAAGCATTGAGATATCATATCTCATGCTATAGGAAGGGTCTCAGGATTGGAATGGGAAGGAGTTGGATATCACATCACATGCTATAGGAAGGGTCTCAGGTTTGGTATAAGCAGTGAGATATCACATCTCATGCTATAGGAAGTGTCTCAGGATTGGAATGGGAAGGAGTTGGATATCACATCTCATGTTATAGGAAGGATCTCAGGTTTGGTATAAGCATTGAGATATCACATCTCTACTATCGGAAGGGTCTCAGGATTGGAATGGGAAGGAGTTGGATATTCCCATCTCATGTTATAGGAAGGGTCTCAGGTTTGGTATTAGAAGCATTGAGATATCACATCTCATGCTATAGGAAGGGTCTCAGGATTGGAATGGGAAGGACTTGGATATCACATCTCATGCTATAAGGAGGGTCTCAAGTTTGATATTAGAAGCATTGAGATATCACATCTCATGATATCGGAAGGGTCTCAAGGATGGAATGGGAAGGAGTTGGATATCACATCTCATGATAAAGGAAGTGTCTAAGGTTTGGAAGGGGAAGGAGTTTGATATCACATCTCATGCCATAGTATGGGTCTCAGGTTTGGTAGAAGCATTGGGATATCACATCTCATGCTATCGGAAGGGTATCAGGATTGGATTTGGAAGGAGTTGGATATCCCATCTCATGCTATAGGAAGGGTCTCAGGTTGGAATGGGAAGGAGTTGGATATCACATCTCATGTTATAGGAAGGGTCTCAGGATTGGAATTAGAAGGACTTGGATATCACATCTCATGCTATAGGAAGGCTCTCAGGTTTGGAAGGGGAAAGAGTTGGATATCACATTTCATGTTAGAGGTAGGATCTCAGGTTTGGTATTAGAAGCATTGAGATATCACATCTCATGCTATCGGAAGGATCTCAGGTTTGGTATAGAAGCATTGAGATATCACATCTCATGCTATCAGAAGGTTCTCAGGATTGGAATGGGAAGGAGTTGGATATCACATCTCATGCTAAAGGGAGGGTCTCAGGTTTGGAAGGGGAAGGATTTGGATATCACATCTCATGTTATAGGAAGGATCTCAGGTTTGGTATTAGAAGCATTGAGATATCACATCTCATGCTATCGGAAGGATCTCAGGTTTGGTATAGAAGCATTGAGATATCACATCTCATGCTATCAGAAGGTTCTCAGGATTGGAATGGGAAGGAGTTGGATATCACATCTCATGCTAAAGGGAGGGTCTCAGGTTTGGAAGGGGAAGGATTTGGATATCATATCTCATGTTATCAGAAGGATCTCAGGTTTGGTATTAGAAGTATTGAGATATCACATCTCATGCTATAGGAAGGGTCTCAGGATTGGAATGGGAAGGAGTTGGTTATCACATCTCATGCTAAAGGAAGGGTCTCAGGTTTGGTAGAAGCATTGAGATATCACATCTCATGCTATAGGAAGGGTCTCAGGATTGGAATGGGAAGGACTTAGATATCACATATCATGCTATAGGGAGGGTCTCAGTTTTGATATTAGAAGCATTGAGATATCACATCTCATGCTATCAGAAGGGTCTCAGGATTGGAATGGGAAGGAGCTGGATATCACATCTCATGCTAAAGGAAGGGTCTCAGGATTGGAATGGGAAGGAGTTGGATATCACATCTCATGCTATAGGAAGGGTCTCAGGTTTGGTATAAGCAGTGAGATATTCCCATTCCAACCTGAGACCCTTCCTATAGCATGAGATGTGATATCTCAAGGCCTCTAATACCAAACCTGAGATCCTTCCTCTAACATGAAATGTGATATCCAACTCCTTCTCCTTCCAAACCTGAGAGCCTTCCTATAGCATGAGATATGATATCCAAGTCCTTCCCATTCCAATCCTGAGACCCTTCCTATAACATGAAATGTGATATCCAACTCCTTCCCATTCCAACCTGAGACCCTTCCTATAGCATGAGATGGGATATCCAACTCCTTCCAAATCCAATACTGATACCCTTCCAATAGCATGAGATGTGATATCCCAATGCTTCTATCAAACCTGAGAACCATACTATGGCATGAGATGTGATATCAAACTCCTTCCCATTCCAATCCTGAGACTCTTCCTATAGCTTGAGATGTGATATCCAACTCCTTCACATTCCAATTCTGAGACCCTTCCTATGCCATGAGACTCGATATCTCAATGCTTCTAATACCAAACCTGAGACCCGTCCTATAACATGAGATGTGATATCCAAATCTTTCCCCTTCCAAACCTTAGACCCTTCCTTTATCATGAGATGTGATATCCAACTCCTTCCCATTCCAATCCTGAGACCCTTCCGATATCATGAGATTTGTTATCTCAATGCTTCTAATATCAAAATTGAGACCCTCCCTATAGCATGAGATGGGATATCCAACTCCTTCCCATTCCAATCCTGAGACCCTTCCGATAGCAGAGATGTGATATCTCAATGCTTATACCAAATCTGAGACCCTTCCTATAGCATGAGATGTGATATCCAACTCCTTCCCATTCCAATCCTGAGACCCTTCCTATAGCATGAGATGTGATGTCTCAATGCTTCTAATACCAAACCTGAGATCCTTCCTATAACATGAGATGTGATATCCAACTCCTTCCCATTCCAATCCTGAGACCCTTCCTATAGCATGAGATGTGCTATCTCAATGCTTATACCAAACCTGAGACCCCTTCTAAAGCTTGAGATGTGATATCCAACTCCTTCCCATTCCTATCCTGAGACCCTTCCTATAGCATGAGATGTGATATCTCAAGGCCTCTAATACCAAACCTGAGATCCTTCCTCTAACATGAAATGTGATATCCAACTCCTTCCCCTTCCAAACCTGAGAGCCTTCCTATAGCATGAGATATGATATCCAAGTCCTTCCCATTCCAATCCTGAGACCCTTCCTATAACATGAAATGTGATATCCAACTCCTTCCCATTCCAACCTGAGACCCTTCCTATAGCATGAGATGGGATATCCAACTCCTTCCAAATCCAATACTGATACCCTTCCAATAGCATGAGATGTGATATCCCAATGCTTCTACCAAACCTGAGACCCATACTATGGCATGAGATGTGATATCAAACTCCTTCCCATTCCAATCCTGAGACTCTTCCTATAGCTTGAGATGTGATATCCAACTCCTTCACATTCCAATTCTGAGACCCTTCCTATGCCATGAGACTTGATATCTCAATGCTTCTAATACCAAACCTGAGACCCGTCCTATAACATGAGATGTGATATCCAAATCTTTCCCCTTCCAAACCTTAGACCCTTCCTTTATCATGAGATGTGATATCCAACTCCTTCCCATTCCAATCCTGAGACCCTTCCGATATCATGAGATTTGTTATCTCAATGCTTCTAATATCAAACTTGAGACCCTCCCTATAGCATGAGATGTGACATCCAAGTCCTCCCCATTCCAATCCTGAGACCCGTCCTATAGCATGAGATGTGATATCTCAATGCTTCTAATACCATACCTGAGACCCTTCCTATAACATGAGATGGGATATCCAACTCCTTCCCATTCCAATCCTGAGACCCTTCCGATAGCAGAGATGTGATATCTCAATGCTTATACCAATCCTGAGACCCTTCCTATGGCCTGAGATGTCATATACAACTCCTTCCCAATCCAATCCTGAGACCCTTCCTATAGCATGAGATGTGATATCTCAATGCTTATACCAAATGTGAGACCCTTCCTATAGCATGAGATGTGATATCCAACTCCTTCACATTCCAATCCTGAGACCCTTCCTATAGCATGAGATGTGATGTCTCAATGCTTCTAATACCAAACCTGAGATCCTTCCTATAACATGAGATGTGATATCCAACTCCTTCCCATTCCAATCCTGAGACCCTTCCTATAGCATGAGATGTGATGTCTCAATGCTTCTAATACCAAACCTGAGAACCTTCCTACAGCATGCGATGTGATATCTCAATGCTTCTAATACCAAACCTGAGACCAGTCCTATAACATGAGATTGGATATCCAACTCCTTCCCCTTCCAATCCTGAGACTCTTCCTATAGCTTGAGATGTGATATCCAACTCCTTCACATTCCAATTCTGAGACCCTTCCTATGCCATGAGACTTGATATCTCAATGCTTCTAATACCAAACCTGAGACCCGTCCTATAACATGAGATGTGATATCCAAATCTTTCCCCTTCCAAACCTTAGACCCTTCCTTTATCATGAGATGTGATATCCAACTCCTTCCCATTCCAATCCTGAGACCCTTCCGATATCATGAGATTTGTTATCTCAATGCTTCTAATATCAAACTTGAGACCCTCCCTATAGCATGAGATGTGACATCCAAGTCCTCCCCATTCCAATCCTGAGACCCTTCCTATAGCATGAGATGTGATATCTCAATGCTTCTAATACCAAACCTGAGACCCTTCCTATAACATGAGATGGGATATCCAACTCCTTCCCATTCCAATCCTGAGACCCTTCCGATAGCAGAGATGTGATATCTCAATGCTTATACCAATCCTGAGACCCTTCCTATGGCCTGAGATGTCATATACAACTCCTTCCCAATCCAATCCTGAGACCCTTCCTATAGCATGAGATGTGATATCTCAATGCTTATACCAAATGTGAGACCCTTCCTATAGCATGAGATGTGATATCCAACTCCTTCCCATTCCAATCCTGAGACCCTTCCTATAGCATGAGATGTGATGTCTCAATGCTTCTAATACCAAACCTGAGATCCTTCCTATAACATGAGATGTGATATCCAACTCCTTCCCATTCCAATCCTGAGACCCTTCCTATAGCATGAGATGTGATGTCTCAATGCTTCTAATACCAAACCTGAGAACCTTCCTACAGCATGCGATGTGATATCTCAATGCTTCTAATACCAAACCTGAGACCAGTCCTATAACATGAGATTGGATATCCAACTCCTTCCCCTTCCAAACCTGAGACCCTTCCTATAGCATGAGATGTGATATCCAACTTCTTCCCATTCCAATCCTGAGACCATTCCTATAACATGAGATGTGATGTCTCAATGCTTCTAATACCAAACCTGAGATCTTTCCTATAACATGAGATGTGATATCCAACTCCTTCCCATTCCAATCCTGAGACCCTTCCTATAGCATGAGATGTGCTATCTCAATGCTTATACCAAACCTGAGACCCTTCCTAAAGCTTGAGATGTGATATCCAACTCCTTCCCATTCCAATCCTGAGACCCTTCCTATAGCATGAGATGTGATATCTCAAGGCCTCTAATACCAAACCTGAGATCCTTCCTCTAACATGAAATGTGATATCCAACTCCTTCCCCTTCCAAACCTGAGAGCCTTCCTATAGCATGAGATATGATATCCAAGTCCTTCCCATTCCAATCCTGAGACCCTTCCTATAACATGAAATGTGATATCCAACTCCTTCCCATTCCAACCTGAGACCCTTCCTATAGCATGAGATGGGATATCCAACTCCTTCCAAATCCAATACTGATACCCTTCCAATAGCATGAGATGTGATATCCCAATGCTTCTACCAAACCTGAGACCCTTCCTTTAGCATGAGATGTGATATCCAAATCCTTCACATTCCAATCCTGAGACCCTTCCTATTGCATGAGATGTGATATCTCAATGCTTCTAATACCAAACCTGAGATCCTGCCTATAACATGAGATGTGATATCCAATTCCTTCCCATTCCAAACCTGAGACCCTTCCTATTGGATGAGATGTGATATCCAACTCCTTCCCATTCCAACCCTGAGACCCTTCCTACAGCATGAGATGTGATGTCTCAATGCTTCTAATACCAAACCTGAGATCCTTACTATAACATGAGATGTGATATCCAACTCCTTCCATTCCAATCCTGAGACCCGTCCTATAGCATGAGATGTGATATCTCAATGCTTATACCAAACCTGAGACCCTTCCTATAGCATGAGATGTGATATCCAACTACTTCCCATTCCAATCCTGAGACCCTTCCTATAGCATGAGATGTGATATCTCAATGCTTCTAATACCAAACCTGAGATCCTTCCTCTAACATGAAATGTGATATCCAACTCCTTCCCTTTCCAAACCTAGGAGCCTATCTATAGCATGAGATGTGATATCCAAGTCCTTCCCATTCCAACCCTTAGACCCTTCCTACAGCATGCAATATGATATCTCAATGATTCTAATAACAAACCTGAGACCCGTCCTATAACATGAGATGGGATATCCAACTCCTTCCCATTCCAATCCTGAGACACTTCCGATAGCAGAGATGTGATATCTCAATGCTTATACCAAACCTGAGACCCTTCCTATAACATGAGATGTGATATCCAAATCCTTCCCGTTCCAAACCTGAGACCCTTCCTTTAGCATGAGATGTGATATCCAGCTCCTTCCCATTCCAATCCTGAGACCCTTCCTATAGCATGAGATGTGATATCTCAATGCTTCTAATACCAAACCTGAGATCCTTCCTCTAACATGAAATGTGATATCCAACTCCTTCCCTTTCCAAACCTAAGAGCCTATCTATAGCATGAGATGTGATATCCAAGTCCATCCCATTCCAATCCTTAGACCCTTCCTACAGCATGCGATGTGATATCTCAATGATTCTAATACCAAACCAGAGACTCGTCCTATAACATGAGATGGGATATCCAACTCCTTCCCATTCCAATCCTGAGCCACTTCCGATAGCAGAGATGTGATATCTCAATGCTTATACCAAACCTGAGACCCTTCCTGTAACATGAGATGTGATATCCAACTCCTTCCCGTTCCAAACCTGAGACACTAACTATAGCATATGTGATATCCAACTCCTTCCCATTCCGAACATGAGACCCTTCCTATAGCAAGAAAGTAATATCCAACTCCTACCCATTCCAATCCTGAGACCCTTCCTATAGCAAGAGATGTGATATCCAAATCCTTCCCATTCCAATCCTGAGACCCTTCCTATAACATGAGATGTGATATCCAACTCCTTCCCATTCCAACCTGAGACACTTCCTATAGCATGAGAAGGGATATCCAACTCCTTCCCAATCCAATCCTGAGACCCTTCCGATAGCAGAGATGTGATATCTCAATGCTTATACCAAACCTGAGACCCTTCCTATAGCATGAGAAGGGATATCCAACTCCTTCCCATTCCAATCCTGAGACCCTTCCTATAACATGAGATGTGATGTCTCAATGCTTCTAATACCAAACCTGAGATCTTTCCTATAACATGAGATGTGATATCCAACTCCTTCCCATTCCAATCCTGAGACCCTTCCTATAGCATGAGATGTGATATCACAATGCTTATACCAAACCTGAGACCGTTCCTATAGCTTGAGATGTGATAACCAACTCCTTCCCATTCCAATCCTGAGACCCTTCCTATAGCATGAGATGTGATATCTCAAGGCCTCTAATACCAAACCTGAGATCCTTCCTCTAACATGAAATGTGATATCCAACTCCTTCCCCTTCCAAACCTTAGAGCCTTCCTATAGCATGGGATATGATATCCAAGTCCTTCCCATTCCAATCCTGAGACCCTTCCTATAACATGAAATGTGATATCCAACTCCTTCCCATTCCAAACTGAGACCCTTCCTATATCATGAGATGGGATATCTCAATGCTTCTAATACCAAACCTGAGACTCTTCCTATAACATGAGATGGGATATCCAACTCCTTCCCATTCCAATCCTAAGACCCTTTCGATAGCAGAGATGTGATATCTCAATGCTTATGCCAAACCTGAGACCCTTCCTACGACATGAGATGTCATATACAACTCCTTCCCATTCCAATCCTGAGACCCTTCCTATAGCATGAGATGTGATATCTCAATGCTTATACCAAACCTGAGACCCTTCCTCTAGCATGAGATGTGATATCCAACTCCTTCCCATTCCAATCCTGAGACCCTTCCTATAGCCTGAGATCTGATATCTCAATGCCTCTAATACCAAACCTGAGATCCTTCCTCTAACATGAAATGTGATATCCAACTCCTTCCCTTTCCAAACCTGAGAGCCTATCTATAGCATGAGATGTGATATCCAAGTCCTTCCCATTCCAATACTGAGACACTTCCAATAGCAGAGATGTGATATCTCAATGCTTATACCAAACCTGAGACCCTTCCTATAACATGAGATGTGATATCCAACTCCTTCCCGTTCCAAACCTGAGACCCTTCCTTTAGCATGAGATGTGATATCCAGCTCCTTCCCATTCCAATCCTGAGACCCTTCCTATAGCATGAGATGTGATATCTCAATACTTCTAATACCAAACCTGAGATCCTTCTGATAACATGAGATATGATATCCAAATCCTTCCCCTTCCAAACCTGAGACCCTCACTTTAGCATGAGATGTGATATCCAACTCCTTCCCATTCCAATCCTGAGAACCTTCTGATAGCATGAGATGTGATATCTCAATGCTTCTATACCAAACCTGAGATCCTTCCGATAGCATGAGATGTGATATCTCAATGCTTCTAATACCAAACCTGAGATCCTTCCTATAACATGAGATGTGATATCCAAATCCTTCCCCTTCCAAACCTGAGACCCTCCCTTTAGCATGAGATGTGATATCCAACTCCTTCCCATTCCAATCCTGAGACTCTTCTGATAGCATGAGATGTGATATCTCAATGCCTCTAATACCAAACCTGAGATCCTACCTCTAACATGAAATGTGATATCCAACTCTTTCCCCTTCCAAACCTGAGAGCCTTCCTATAGCATGAGATGTGATATCCAAGTCCTTCTAATTCCAATCCTGAGACCCTTCCTATAATATGAGATGTGATATCCAACTCCTTCCCATTCCAACCTGAGACCCTTCCTATAGCATGAGATGGGATATCCAACTCCTTCCAAATCCAATCCTGATACCCTTCCGATAGCATGAGATGTGATATCCCAATGCTTCTACCAAACCTGAGACCCATACTATGGCATGAGATGTGATATCAAACTCCTTCCCCTTCCAAACCTTAGACACTTCCTTTATCATGAGATGTGATATCCAACTCCTTCCCATTCCATCCTTGAGACCCTTCCGATATCATGAGATGTGATATCTCAATGCTTCTAATATCAAACTTGAGACCCTCCTTATAGCATGAGATGTGATATCCAAGTCCTTCCCATTCCAATCCTGAGACCCTTTCTATAGCATGAGATGTGATATCTCAATGCTTCTAATACCAAACCTGAGACCCTTCCTACAACATGAGATGGGAATATCCAACTCCTTCCCATTCCAATCCTGAGACCCTTCCGATAGTAGAGATGTGATATCTCAATGCTTATACCAAACCTGAGATCCTTCCTATAACATGAGATGTGATATCCAACTCCTTCCCATTCCAATCCTGAGACACTTCCTATAGCATGAGATGTGATATCTCACTGCTTATACCAAACCTGAGACCCTTCCTATAGCATGAGATGTGATATCCAACTCCTTCCCATTCCAATCCTGAGACCCTTCCTATAGCATGAGATATGATATCTCTATGCTTCTAATATCAAACTTGAGACCCTCCCTATAGCATGAGATGTGATATCCAAGTCCTTCCCATTCCAATCCTGAGACCCTTCCGATAGCATGAGATGTGATGTCTCAATGCTTCTAATACCAAACCTGAGATCCTTCCTATACCATGAGATGTGATATCCAACTCCTTCCCATTCCAATCCTGAGACCCTTCCTATAGCATGAGATGTGATATCTCAATGCTTATACCAAACCTGAGACCCTTCCTATAGCATGAGATGTGATATCCAACTCCTTCCCATTCCAATCCTGAGACCCTTCCTATAGCATGAGATGTGATATCTCAATGCCTCTAATACCAAACCTGAGATCCTTCCTCTAACATGAAATGTGATATCCAACTCCTTCCCATTCCAATCCTGAGACACTTCCTATAGCATGAGATGTGATATCTAAATGCTTCTAATACCAAACTTGAGACTCTTCCTATAACATGAGATGGGATATCCAACTCCTTCCCATTCCAATCCTTAGACCCTTCCTACAGCATGCAATATGATATCTCAATGATTCTAATAACAAACCTGAGACCCGTCCTATAACATGAGATGGGATATCCAACACCTTCCCATTCCAATCCTGAGACACTTCCGATAGCAGAGATGTGATATCTCAATGCTTATACCAAACCTGAGACCCTTCCTATAACATGAGATGTGATATCCAACTCCTTCCCGTTCCAAACCTGAGACCCTTCCTATAGCATATGTGATATCCAACACATTCCCATTCCAAACATGAGACCCTTCCTATAGCAGGAATGTAATATCCAACTCCTTCCCATTCCAATCCTGAGACCATTCCTATAGCATGAGATGTGATATCTCAATGCTTCTAATACCAAACCTGAGATCCTTCCTATGACATGAGATGTGATATCCAATTCCTCCCCATTCCAAACCTGAGAACCTTCCTACAGCATGCGATGTGATATCTCAATGCTTCTAATACCAAACCTGAGACCAGTCCTATAACATGAGATTGGATATACAATTCTTTCCCCTTGCAAACCTGAGACCCTTTCAATAGCATGAGATGTGATATCCAACTTCTTCCCATTCCAATCCTGAGACCCTTCCTATAACATGAGATGTGATGTCTCAATGCTTCTAATCCCAAACCTGAGATCTTTCCTATAACATGAGATGTGATATCCAACTCCTTCCCATTCCAATCCTGAGACCCTTCCTATAGCATGAGATGTGCTATCTCAATGCTTATACCAAACCTGAGACCCACCTAAAGCTTGAGATGTGATATCCAACTCCTTCCCATTCCAATCCTGAGACCCTTCCTATAACATGAAATGTGATATCCAACTCCTTCCCATTCCAACCTGAGACCCTTCCTATAGCATGAGATGTGATATCTCAAGGCCTCTAATACCAAACCTGAGATCCTTCCTCTAACATGAAATGTGATATCCAACTCCTTCTCCTTCCAAACCTGAGAGCCTTCCTATAGCATGAGATATGATATCCAAGTCCTTCCCATTCCAATCCTGAGACCCTTCATATAACATGAAATGTGATATCCAACTCCTTCCCATTCCAACCTGAGACCCTTCCTATAGCATGAGATGGGATATCCAACTCCTTCCAAATCCAATACTGATACCCTTCCAATAGCATGAGATGTGATATCCCAATGCTTCTATCAAGCCTGAGAACCATACTATGGCATGAGATGTGATATCAAACTCCTTCCCATTCCAATCCTGAGACTCTTCCTATAGCTTGAGATGTGATATCCAACTCCTTCCCATTCCAATTCTGAGACCCTTCCTATACCATGAGACTTGATATCTCAATGCTTCTAATACCAAACCTGAGACCCGTCCTATAACATGAGATGTGATATCCAAATCTTTCCCCTTCCAAACCTTAGACCCTTCCTTTATCATGAGATGTGATATCCAACTCCTTCCCATTCCAATCCTGAGACCCTTCCGATATCATGAGATTTGTTATCTCAATGCTTCTAATATCAAAATTGAGACCCTCCCTATAGCATGAGATGGGATATCCAACTCCTTCCCATTCCAATCCTGAGACCCTTCCGATAGCAGAGATGTGATATCTCAATGCTTATACCAAATCTGAGACCCTTCCTATAGCATGAGATGTGATATCCAACTCCTTCCCATTCCAATCCTGAGACCCTTCCTATAGCATGAGATGTGATGTCTCAATGCTTCTAATACCAAACCTGAGATCCTTCCTATAACATGAGATGTGATATCCAACTCCTTCCCATTCCAATCCTGAGACACTTCCTATAGCATGAGATGTGCTATCTCAATGCTTATACCAAACCTGAGACCCTTCCTAAAGCTTGAGATGTGATATCCAACTCCTTCCCATTCCAATCCTGAGACCCTTCCTATAGCATGAGATGTGATATCTCAAGGCCTCTAATACCAAACCTGAGATCCTTCCTCTAACATGAAATGTGATATCCAACTCCTTCCCCTTCCAAACCTGAGAGCCTTCCTATAGCATGAGATATGATATCCAAGTCCTTCCCATTCCAATCCTGAGACCCTTCCTATAACATGAAATGTGATATCCAACTCCTTCCCATTCAAACCTGAGACCCTTCCTATAGCATGAGATGGGATATCCAACTCCTTCGAAATCCAATACTGATACCCTTCCAATAGCATGAATTGTGATATCCCAATGCTTCTACCAAACCTGAGACCCATACTATGGCATGAGATGTGATATCAAACTCATTCCCATTCCAATCCTGAGACTCTTCCTATAGCTTGAGATGTGATATCCAACTCCTTCCCATTCCAATTCTGAGACCCTTCCTATGCCATGAGACTTGATATCTCAATGCTTCTAATACCAAACCTGAGACCCGTCCTATAACATGAGATGTGATATCCAAATCTTTCCCCTTCCAAACCTTAGACCCTTCCTTTATCATGAGATGTGATATCCAACTCCTTCCCATTCCAATCCTGAGACCCTTCCGATATCATGAGATTTGTTATCTCAATGCTTCTAATATCAAACTTGAGACCCTCCCTATAGCATGAGATGTGACATCCAAGTCCTCCCCATTCCAATCCTGAGACCCTTATGATAGCATGAGATGTGATATCTCAATGCCTCTAATACCAAACCTGAGATACTTCCGATAGCATGAGATGTGATATCTCAATGCTTCTAATACCAAACCTGAGATCCTTCCTATAACATGAGATGTGATTTCCAAATCCTTCCCCTTCCAAACCTGAGACCCTCCATTTAGCATGAGATGTGATATACAACTCCTTCCCATTCCAATCCTGAGACCCTTCTGATAGCATGAGATGTGATATCTCAATGCCTCTAATACCAAACCTGAGATCCTATCTCTAACATGAAATGTGATATCCATCTCCTTCCCATTCCAAACCTGAGGCCCTGCCTATAGCATGAGATGTGATATCCAAGTCCTTCCCATTCCAATCCTGAGACCCTTCCTATAGCATGTGATGTGATATCTCAATGCTTATACCAAACCTGAGACCCTTCCTATGGCATGAGATGTCATATACAACTCCTTCCCATTCCAATCCTGAGACCCTTCCTATAGCATGAGATGTGATATCTCAATGCTTATACCAAACCTGAGACCCTTCCTATAGCATGAGATGTGATATCCAACTTCTTCCCATTCCAATCCTGAGACCCTTCCTATAACATGAGATGTGATGTCTCAATGCTTCTAATACCAAACCTGAGATATTTCCTATAACATGAGATGTGATATCCAACTCCTTCCCATTCCAATCCTGAGACCCTTCCTATAGCATGAGATGTGATATCCAACTCCTTCCCATTCCAACCTGAGACCCTTCCTATAGCATGAGATGTGATATCTCAAGGCCTCTAATACCAAACCTGAGATCCTTCCTCTAACATGAAATGTGATATCCAACTCCTTCTCCTTCCAAACCTGAGAGCCTTCCTATAGCATGAGATATGATATCCAAGTCCTTCCCATTCCAATCCTGAGACCCTTCATATAACATGAAATGTGATATCCAACTCCTTCCCATTCCAACCTGAGACCCTTCCTATAGCATGAGATGGGATATCCAACTCCTTCCAAATCCAATACTGATACCCTTCCAATAGCATGAGATGTGATATCCCAATGCTTCTATCAAGCCTGAGAACCATACTATGGCATGAGATGTGATATCAAACTCCTTCCCATTCCAATCCTGAGACTCTTCCTATAGCTTGAGATGTGATATCCAACTCCTTCCCATTCCAATTCTGAGACCCTTCCTATACCATGAGACTTGATATCTCAATGCTTCTAATACCAAACCTGAGACCCGTCCTATAACATGAGATGTGATATCCAAATCTTTCCCCTTCCAAACCTTAGACCCTTCCTTTATCATGAGATGTGATATCCAACTCCTTCCCATTCCAATCCTGAGACCCTTCCGATATCATGAGATTTGTTATCTCAATGCTTCTAATATCAAAATTGAGACCCTCCCTATAGCATGAGATGGGATATCCAACTCCTTCCCATTCCAATCCTGAGACCCTTCCGATAGCAGAGATGTGATATCTCAATGCTTATACCAAATCTGAGACCCTTCCTATAGCATGAGATGTGATATCCAACTCCTTCCCATTCCAATCCTGAGACCCTTCCTATAGCATGAGATGTGATGTCTCAATGCTTCTAATACCAAACCTGAGATCCTTCCTATAACATGAGATGTGATATCCAACTCCTTCCCATTCCAATCCTGAGACACTTCCTATAGCATGAGATGTGCTATCTCAATGCTTATACCAAACCTGAGACCCTTCCTAAAGCTTGAGATGTGATATCCAACTCCTTCCCATTCCAATCCTGAGACCCTTCCTATAGCATGAGATGTGATATCTCAAGGCCTCTAATACCAAACCTGAGATCCTTCCTCTAACATGAAATGTGATATCCAACTCCTTCCCCTTCCAAACCTGAGAGCCTTCCTATAGCATGAGATATGATATCCAAGTCCTTCCCATTCCAATCCTGAGACCCTTCCTATAACATGAAATGTGATATCCAACTCCTTCCCATTCAAACCTGAGACCCTTCCTATAGCATGAGATGGGATATCCAACTCCTTCGAAATCCAATACTGATACCCTTCCAATAGCATGAATTGTGATATCCCAATGCTTCTACCAAACCTGAGACCCATACTATGGCATGAGATGTGATATCAAACTCATTCCCATTCCAATCCTGAGACTCTTCCTATAGCTTGAGATGTGATATCCAACTCCTTCCCATTCCAATTCTGAGACCCTTCCTATGCCATGAGACTTGATATCTCAATGCTTCTAATACCAAACCTGAGACCCGTCCTATAACATGAGATGTGATATCCAAATCTTTCCCCTTCCAAACCTTAGACCCTTCCTTTATCATGAGATGTGATATCCAACTCCTTCCCATTCCAATCCTGAGACCCTTCCGATATCATGAGATTTGTTATCTCAATGCTTCTAATATCAAACTTGAGACCCTCCCTATAGCATGAGATGTGACATCCAAGTCCTCCCCATTCCAATCCTGAGACCCTTATGATAGCATGAGATGTGATATCTCAATGCCTCTAATACCAAACCTGAGATACTTCCGATAGCATGAGATGTGATATCTCAATGCTTCTAATACCAAACCTGAGATCCTTCCTATAACATGAGATGTGATTTCCAAATCCTTCCCCTTCCAAACCTGAGACCCTCCATTTAGCATGAGATGTGATATACAACTCCTTCCCATTCCAATCCTGAGACCCTTCTGATAGCATGAGATGTGATATCTCAATGCCTCTAATACCAAACCTGAGATCCTATCTCTAACATGAAATGTGATATCCATCTCCTTCCCATTCCAAACCTGAGGCCCTGCCTATAGCATGAGATGTGATATCCAAGTCCTTCCCATTCCAATCCTGAGACCCTTCCTATAGCATGTGATGTGATATCTCAATGCTTATACCAAACCTGAGACCCTTCCTATGGCATGAGATGTCATATACAACTCCTTCCCATTCCAATCCTGAGACCCTTCCTATAGCATGAGATGTGATATCTCAATGCTTATACCAAACCTGAGACCCTTCCTATAGCATGAGATGTGATATCCAACTTCTTCCCATTCCAATCCTGAGACCCTTCCTATAACATGAGATGTGATGTCTCAATGCTTCTAATACCAAACCTGAGATATTTCCTATAACATGAGATGTGATATCCAACTCCTTCCCATTCCAATCCTGAGACCCTTCCTATAGCATGAGATGTGATATCTCAATGCTTATACCAAACCTGAGATCCTTCCTCTAACATGAAATGTGATATCCAACTCCTTCCCCTTCCAAACCTGAGAGCCTTCCTATAGCATGAGATATGATATCCAAGTCCTTCCCATTCCAATCCTGAGACCCTTCCTATAACATGAAATGTGATATCCAACTCCTTCCCATTCCAACCTGAGACCCTTCCTATAGCATGAGATGGGATATCCAACTTCTTCCAAATCCAATACTGATACCCTTCCGATAGCATGAGATGTGATATCCCAATGCTTATACCAAACCTGAGACCCATACTATGGCATGAGATGTGATATCAAACTCCTTCCCATTCCAATCCTGAGACCCTTCCTATAGCTTGAGGTGTGATATCCAACTCCTTCCCATTCCAATTCTGAGACCCTTCTTATACCATGAGACTTGATATCTCAATGCTTCTAATACCAAACCTGAGACCCGTCCTATAACATGAGATGTGATATCCAAATCCTTCCCCTTCCAAACCTTAGACCCTTGCTTTATCATGAGATGTGATATCCAACTCCTTCACATTCCAATCCTGAGACCCTTCCGATATCATGAGATTTGTTATCTCAATGCTTCTAATATCAAACTTGAGACCCTCCCTACAGCATGAGATGTGACATCCAAGTCCTTCCCATTCCAATCCTGAGACCCTTCCTATAGCATGAGATGTGATATCTCTATGCTTCTAATACCAAACCTGAGACCATTCCTATAACATGAGATGGGATATCCAACTCCTTCCCATTCCAATCCTGAGACCCTTCCGATAGCAGAGATGTGATATCTCAATGCTTATACCAAACCTGAGACCCTTGCTATGGCCTGAGATGTCATATACAACTCCTTCCCATTCCAATCCTGAGACCCTTCCTTTAGCATGAGATGTGATATCTCAATGCTTATACCAAATCTGAGACCCTTCCTACAGCATGAGATGTGATATCCAATTCCTTCCCATTCCAATCCTGAGACCCTTCCTATAGCATGAGATGTGATATCTCAATGCTTATACCAAACCTGAGAGCCTACCTATAGCATGAGATGTGATATCCAAGTCCATCCCATTCCAATCCTTAGACCCTTCCTACAGCATGCAATGTGATATCTCAATGATTCTAATACCAAACCAGAGACTCTTCCTATAATATGAGATGGGATATCCAACTCCTTCCCATTCCAATCCTGAGCCGCTTCCGATAGCAGAGATGTGATATCTCAATGCTTATACCAAACCTGAGACCCTTCCTATAACATGAGATGTGATATCCAACTGCTTCCCATTCCAAACATGAGACCCTTCCTATAGAAAGAAAGTAATATCCAACTCCTACCCATTCCAATCCTGAGACCCTTCCTATAGCAAGAGATGTGATATCCAAATCCTTCCCATTCCAATCCTGAGACCCTTCCTATAACATGAGATGTGATATCCAACTCCTTCCCATTCAAATCCTGAGACCCTTCCTATAGCATGAGAAGGGATATCCAACGCCTTCCCAATCTAATCCTGAGACCCTTCCGATAGCAGAGACGTGATATCTCAATGCTTCTACCATACCTGAGACCCTTCCTTTAGCATGAGATGTGATATCCAAATCCTTCACATTCCAATCCTGAGACCCTTCCTATAGCATGAGATGTGATATCTCAATGCTTCTCATACCAAACCTGAGATCCTTCCTATAACATGAGATGTGATATCCAATTCCTTCCCATTCCAAACCTGAGACCCTTCCTATTGGATGAGATGTGATATCCAACTCCTTCCCATTCCAACCCTGAGACCCTTCCTATAGCATGAGATGTGATGTCTCAATGCTTCTAATACCAAACCTGAGATCCTTCCTCTCAGGATTGGAATGGGAAGGACTTGGATATCACATCTCATGCTATAGGCAGGGCCTCAGGTTTGGAAAGGGAAGGAGATGGATTTCACATTTCATGTTAGAGACAGGATCTCAGGTTTGGTATTAGAGGCATTGAGATATCACATCTCATGCTATCAGAAGGGTCTCAGGATTGGAATGGGAAGGAGTTGTATATCACATCTCATGCTAAATGGAGGGTCTCAGGTTTGGAAGGGGAAGGATTTGGAAATCACATCTCATGTTATAGGAAGGATCTCAGGTTTGGTATTAGAAGCATTGAGATATCACATCTCATGCTATCGGAAGTATCTCAGGTTTGGTATTAGAGGCATTGAGATATCACATCTCATGCTATCATAAGGGTCTCAGGATTGGAATGGGAAGGAGTTGGATATCACATCTCATGTTATTGGAAGGATCGCAGGTTTGGTATTAGAAGCATTGAGACATCACATCTCATGCTATAGGAAGGGTCTCAGGATTGGAATGGGAAGGAGTTGGATATCACATCTCATGCTATAGGAAGGGTCTCAGATTTGGTATAAGCATTGTAATATCACATCTCATGCCATAGGAAGGGTCTCAGGATTGGATTGGGAAGGAGTTGTATATGACATCTCATGTTATAGGAAGGGTCTCAGGTTTGGTATTAGAAGCATTGGGATATCACATCTCATGCTATAGGAAGGGTCTCAGGATTGGAATGGGGAGGACTTGGATGTCACGTCTCATGCTATAGGGAGGGTCTCAAGTTTGATATTAGAAGCATTGAGATAACAAATCTCATGATATCGGAAGGGTCTCAGGATTGGAATGGGAAGGAGTTGGATATCACATCTCATGATAAAGGAAGGGTCTAAGGTTTGGAAGGGGAAAGATTTGGATATCACATCTCATGTTATAGGACGGGTCTCAGGTTTGGTATTAGAAGCATTGAGATATCAAGTCTCATGGCATAGGAAGGGTCTCAGAATTGGAATGGGAAGGAGTTGGATATCACATCTCAAGCTATAGGAAGAGTCTCAGGATTGGAATGGGAATGAGTTTGATATCACATCTCATGCCATAGTATGGGTCTCAGGTTTGGTAGAAGCATTGGGATATCACAATTCATGCTATTGGAAGGGTATCAGTATTGGATTTCGAAGGAGTTGGATATCCCATCTCATGCTATAGGAAGGGTCTCAGGTTGGAATGGGAAGGAGTTGGATATCACATTTCATGTTATAGGAAGGGTCTCAGGATTGGAATGGGAAGGACTTGGATATCATATCTCATGCTATAGGAAGGCTCTCAGGTTTGGAAGGGGAAGGAGTTGGATATCACATTTCATGTTAGAGGAAGGATCTCAGGTTTGGTATTAGAGGCCTTGAGATATCACATCTCATGCTATAGGAAGGGTGTCAGGATTGGAATGGGAAGGAGTTGGATATCACATCTCAAGCTTTACGAAGGGTCTCAGGTTTGGTATAAGCATTGCGATAGCACATCTCATGCTATAGGAAGGGTCTCAGGATTGGAATGGGAAGGAGTTGGATATCACATCTCATGTTATAGGAAAGATCTCAGGTTTGGTATTAGAAGCATTGAGACATCACATCTCATGTTATAGGAAGGGTCTCAGGATTGGAATGGGAAGAAGTTGGATATCACATCTCATGCTATAGGAAGGGTCTCAGGTTTGGAAGGGGAAGGAGTTGGATATCCAATCTCATGTTATAGGACTGGTCTCAGGTTTGGTATTAGAAGCATTGAGATATCACATCGCATGCTGTAGGAAGGTTCTCAGGTTTGGTATTAGAAGCATTGAGACATCACATCTCATGCTATAGGAAGGGTCTCAGGATTGGAATGGGAAGGAGTTGGATATCACATCTCATGTTATAGGAAGGATCTCAGGTTTGGTATTAGAAGCATTGAGACATCACATCTCATGCTATAGGAAGGGTCTCAGGATTGGAATGGGAAGGAGTTGGATATCACATCTCATGCTATAGGAAGGGTCTCACATTTGGTATAAGCATTGAGATGTCACATCTCATGCTATAGGAAGGGTCTCAGGATTGGATTGGGAAGGAGTTGTATATGACATCTCAGGCCATAGGAAGGGTCTCAGGATTGGTATAAGCATTGAGATATCACATCTCTGCTATCGGAAGGGTCTCAGGATTGGAATGGGAAGGAATTGGATATCCCATCTCATGTTATAGGAAGGGTCTCAGGTTTGGTATTAGAAGCATTGAGATATCACATCTCATGCTATAGGAAGGGTCTCAGGATTGGAATGGGGAGGACTTGGATGTCACATCTCATGCTATAGGGAGTGTCTCAAGTTTGATATTAGAAGCATTGAGATAACAAATCTCATGATATCGGAAGGGTCTCAGGATTGGAATGGGAAGGAGTTGGATATCACATCTCATGATAAAGGAAGGGTCTAAGGTTTGGAAGGGGAAATATTTGGATATCACATCTCATGTTATAGGACGGGTCTCAGGTTTGGTATTAGAAGCATTGAGATATCAAGTCTCATGGCATAGGAAGGGTCTCAGAATTGGAATGTGAAGGAGTTGGATATCACATCTCAAGCTATAGGAAGAATCTCAGGATTGGAATGGGAAGGAGTTTGATATCACATCTCATGCCATAGTATGGGTCTCAGGTTTGGTAGAAGCATTGGGATATCACATCTCATGCTATTGGAAGGGTATCAGTATTGGATTTGGAAGGAGTTGGATATCACATTTCATGTTATAGGAAGGGTCTCAGGTTGGAATGGGAAGGAGTTGGATATCACATTTCATGTTATAGGAAGGGTCTCAAGTTTGGAATGGGAAGGACTTGGATATCATATCTCATGCTATAGGAAGGCTCTCAGGTTTGGAAGGGGAAGGAGTTGGATATCACATTTCATGTTAGAGGAAGGATCTCAGGTTTGGTATTAGAGGCCTTGAGATATCACATCTCATGCTATAGGAAGGGTCTCAGGATTGGAATGGGAAGGAGTTGGATATCACATCTCAAGCTTTAGGAAGGGTCTCAGGTTTGGTATAAGCATTGAGATAGCACATCTCATGCTATAGGAAGGGTCTCAGGATTGGAATGGGAAGGAGTTGGATATCACATCTCATGTTATAGGAAGGATCTCAGGTTTGGTATTAGAAGCATTGAGACATCACATCTCATGCTATAGGAAGGGTCTCAGGATTGGAATGGGAAGGAGTTGGATATCACATCTCATGCTATAGGAAGGGTCTCAGATTTGGTATAAGCATTGAGATATCACATCTCTGCTATCGGAAGGGTCTCAGGATTGGAATGGGAAGGAGTTGGATATCCCATCTCATGCTATAGGGAGGGTCTCAATTTTGATATTAGAAGCATTGAGATAACAAATCTCATGATATCGGAAGGGTCTCAGGATTGGAATGGGAAGGAGTTGGATATCACATCTCATGATAAAGGAAGGGTCTAAGGTTTGGAAGGGGAAAGATTTGGATATCACATCTCATGTTATAGGACGGGTCTCAGGTTTGGTATTAGAAGCATTGAGATATCAAGTCTCATGGCATAGGAAGGGTCTCAGAATTGGAATGTGAAGGAGTTGGATATCACATCTCAAGCTATAGGAAGAGTCTCAGGATTGGAATGGGAAGGAGTTTGATATCACATCTCATGCCATAGTATGGGTCTCAGGTTTGGTAGAAGCATTGGGATATCACATCTCATGCTATTGGAAGGGTATCAGTATTGGATTTGGAAGGAGTTGGATATCACATTTCATGTTATAGGAAGGGTCTCAGGTTGGAATGGGAAGGAGTTGGATATCACATTTCATGTTATAGGAAGGGTCTCAGGATTGGAATGGGAAGGAGTTGGATATCACATCTCATGCTATAGGAAGGGTCTCAGATTTGGTATAAGCATTGAGATATCACATCTCTGCTATCGGAAGGGTCTCAGGATTGGAATGGGAAGGAGTTGGATATCACATCTCAAGCTTTAGGAAGGGTCTCAGGTTTGGTATAAGCATTGAGATAGCACATCTCATGCTATAGGAAGGGTCTCAGGATTGGAATGGGAAGGAGTTGGATATCACATCTCATGTTATAGGAAGGATCTCAGGATTGGAATGGGAAGGAGTTGGATATCACATCTCAAGCTTTAGGAAGGGTCTCAGGTTTGGTATAAGCATTGAGATAGCACATCTCATGCTATAGGAAGGGTCTCAGGATTGGAATGGGAAGGAGTTGGATATCACATCTCATGTTATAGGAAGGATCTCAGGTTTGGTATTAGAAGCATTGAGACATCACATCTCATGCTATAGGAAGGGTCTCAGGATTGGAATGGGAAGGAGTTGGATATCACATCTCATGCTATAGGAAGGGTCTCAGATTTGGTATAAGCATTGAGATATCACATCTCTGCTATCGGAAGGGTCTCAGGATTGGAATGGGAAGGAGTTGGATATCCCATCTCATGCTATAGGGAGGGTCTCAATTTTGATATTAGAAGCATTGAGATAACAAATCTCATGATATCGGAAGGGTCTCAGGATTGGAATGGGAAGGAGTTGGATATCACATCTCATGATAAAGGAAGGGTCTAAGATTTGGAAGGGGAAAGATTTGGATATCACATCTCATGTTATAGGACGGGTCTCAGGTTTGGTATTAGAAGCATTGAGATATCAAGTCTCATGGTATAGGAAGGGTCTCAGAATTGGAATGGGAAGGAGTTGGATATCACATCTCAAGCTATAGGAAGAGTCTCAGGATTGGAATGGGAAGGAGTTTGATATCACATCTCATGCCATAGTATGGTTCTCAGGTTTGATAGAAGCATTGGGATATCACATCTCATGCTATTGGAAGGGTATCAGTATTGGATTTGGAAGGAGTTGGATATCCCATCTCATGCTATAGGAAGGGTCTCAGGTTGGAATGGGAAGGAGTTGGATATCACATTTCATGTTATAGGAAGGGTCTCAGGATTGGAATGGGAAGGACTTGGATATCATATCTCATGCTATAGGAAGGCTCTCAGGTTTGGATGGAGAAGGAGTTGGATATCACATTTCATGTTAGAGGAAGGATCTCAGGTTTGGTATTAGAGGCCTTGAGATATCACATCTCATGCTATAGGAAGGGTCTCAGGTTGGAATGGGAAGGAGTTGGATATCACATTTCATGTTATAGGAAGGGTCTCAGGATTGGAATGGGAAGGAGTTGGATATCACATCTCAAGCTTTAGGAAGGGTCTCAGGTTTGGTATAAGCATTGAGATAGCACATCTCATGCTATAGGAAGGGTCTCAGGATTGGAATGGGAAGGAGTTGGATATCACATCTCATGTTATAGGAAAGATCTCAGGTTTGGTATTAGAAGCATTGAGACATCACATCTCATGTTATAGGAAGGGTCTCAGGATTGGAATGGGAAGAAGTTGGATATCACATCTCATGCTATAGGAAGGGTCTCAGGTTTGGAAGGGGAAGGAGTTGGATATCCAATCTCATGTTATAGGACTGGTCTCAGGTTTGGTATTAGAAGCATTGAGATATCACATCGCATGCTGTAGGAAGGTTCTCAGGTTTGGAATGGGGAGGAATTGGATATCACATCTCATGTCATAGGAAGGATCTCAGGTTTGGTATTAGAAGCATTGAGATATCACATCTCATGCTATAGGAATGGTCTCAGGATTGGAATGGGAAGGAGTTGGATATTACATTCCTGCTATAGGAAGGGTCTCATGTTTGGAATGGGAATGTGTTGGATATCACATATGCTATAGGAAGGGTCTCAGGTTTGGAACGGGAAGGAGTTGGATATCACATCTCATGTTATAGGAAGGGTCTCAGGTTTGGTATAAGCATTGAGATATCACATCTCTGCTATCGGAAGTGTCTCAGGATTGGAATGGGAAGCTGTTGGATATCCCATCTCATGTTATAGGACGGGTCTCAGGTTTGTTATTAGAATCATTGAGATATCATATTGCATGCTGTAGGAAGGGTCTAAGGATTGGAATGGGAAGGAGTTGGATATCCCATCTCATGTTATAGGAAGAGTCTCAAGTTTGGTATTAGAAGCATTTAGATATCACATCTCATGCTTTAGGAAGTGTCTCAGGATTGGAATGGGAAGGAGTTGGATATCACATTTCATGTTAGAGGAAGGATCTCAGGTTTGGTATTAGAGGCATTGAGATATCACATCTCATGCTATAGGAAGGGTCTCAGGATTGGAATGGGAAGGAGTTGGATATCACATCTCATGCTATAGGAAGGGTCTCAGGTTTGGTATAAGCATTGAGATATCACATCTCATGCTATAGGAAGGGTCTCAGGATTGGAATGGGAAGGAGTTGGATATCACATCTCATGTTATAGGAAGGATCTCAGGTTTGGTATTAGAAGCATTGAGACATCACATCTCATGCTATCGGAAGGGTCTCAGGATTGGAATGGGAAGGACTTGGATATCACATCTCATGCTATAGGGAGGGTCTCAAGTTTGATATTAGAAGCATTGAGATATCATATCTCATGCTATAGGAAGGGTCTCAGGATTGGAATGGGAAGGAGTTGGATATCACATCTCATGCTATAGGAAGGGTCTCAGGTTTGGTATAAGCAGTGAGATATCACATCTCATGCTATAGGAAGTGTCTCAGGATTGGAATGGGAAGGAGTTGGATATCACATCTCATGTTATAGGAAGGATCTCAGGTTTGGTATAAGCATTGAGATATCACATCTCTACTATCGGAAGGGTCTCAGGATTGGAATGGGAAGGAGTTGGATATTCCCATCTCATGTTATAGGAAGGGTCTCAGGTTTGGTATTAGAAGCATTGAGATATCACATCTCATGCTATAGGAAGGGTCTCAGGATTGGAATGGGAAGGACTTGGATATCACATCTCATGCTATAAGGAGGGTCTCAAGTTTGATATTAGAAGCATTGAGATATCACATCTCATGATATTGGAAGGGTCTCAAGGATGGAATGGGAAGGAGTTGGATATCACATCTCATGATAAAGGAAGTGTCTAAGGTTTGGAAGGGGAAGGAGTTTGATATCACATCTCATGCCATAGTATTGGTCTCAGGTTTGGTAGAAGCATTGGGATATCACATCTCATGCTATCGGAAGGGTATCAGGATTGGATTTGGAAGGAGTTGGATATCCCATCTCATGCTATAGGAAGGGTCTCAGGTTGGAATGGGAAGGAGTTGGATATCACATCTCATGTTATAGGAAGGGTCTCAGGATTGGAATTAGAAGGACTTGGATATCACATCTCATGCTATAGGAAGGCTCTCAGGTTTGGAAGGGGAAAGAGTTGGATATCACATTTCATGTTAGAGGTAGGATCTCAGGTTTGGTATTAGAGGCATTGAGATATCACATCTCATGCTATCAGAAGAGTCTCAGGATTGGAATGGGAAGGAGTTGGATATCACATCTCATGCTAAAGGGAGGGTCTCAGGTTTGGAAGGGGAAGGATTTGGATATCACATCTCATGTTATAGGAAGGATCTCAGGTTTGGTATTAGAAGCATTGAGATATCACATCTCATGCTATCAGAAGGATCTCAGGTTTGGTATAGAAGCATTGAGATATCACATCTCATGCTATCAGAAGGTTCTCAGGATTGGAATGGGAAGGAGTTGGATATCACATCTCATGCTAAAGGGAGGGTCTCAGGTTTGGAAGGGGAAGGATTTGGATATCATATCTCATGTTATCAGAAGGATCTCAGGTTTGGTATTAGAAGTATTGAGATATCACATCTCATGCTATAGGAAGGGTCTCAGGATTGGAATGGGAAGGAGTTGGTTATCACATCTCATGCTAAAGGAAGGGTCTCAGGTTTGGTAGAAGCATTGAGATATCACATCTCATGCTATAGGAAGGGTCTCAGGATTGGAATGGGAAGGACTTAGATATCACATATCATGCTATAGGGAGGGTCTCAGTTTTGATATTAGAAGCATTGAGATATCACATCTCATGCTATCAGAAGGGTCTCAGGATTGGAATGGGAAGGAGCTGGATATCACATCTCATGCTAAAGGAAGGATCTCAGGTTTGGAACGGGAAGGAGTTGGATATCACATGTCATGTTATAGGAAGGGTCTCAGGTTTGGTATAAGCATTGAGATATCACATCTCTGCTATCGGAAGTGTCTCAGGATTGGAATGGGAAGGACTTGGATATCACATCTCATGCTATAGATAGGCTCTCAGGTTTGGAAAGGGAAGGAGTTGGATATCACATTTCATGTTAGAGGAAGGATCTCAGGTTTGGTATTAGAGGCATTGAGATATCAGATCTCAGGCTATAGGAAGGGTCTCAGGATTGGAATGGGAAGGAGTTGGATATCACATCTCATGCTAGAGGAAGGGTCTCAGGTTTGGTATAAGCATTGAGATATCACATCTCGTGCTATAGGAAGGGTCTCAGGATTGGAATGGGAAGGAGTTGTATATGACATCTCATGCCGTAGGAAGGGTCTCAGGTTTGGTATAAGCATTGAGATATCACATCTCTGCTATCGAAAGGGTCTTAGGATTGGAATGGGAAGGAGTTGGATATCCCATCTCATGTTATAGGAAGAGTCTCAGGTTTGGTATTAGAAGCATTGAGATATCCCATCTCATGATATAGGAAGGGTCTCAGTTTAGAATGGGAAGGAGTTGGATATCACATTTCATGTTATAGGAAGGGTCTCAGGATTGGAATGGGAAGGACTTGGATATCATATCCCATGCTATAGGAAGGCTCTCAGGTTTGGAAGGGGAAGGAGTTGGATATCACATTTCATGTTAGAGGAAGGATCTCAGGTTTGGTATTAGAGGCCTTGAGATATCACATCTCATGCTATAGGAAGGGTCTCAGGATTGGAATGGGAAGGAGTTGGATATCACATCTCAAGCTATAGGAACGGTCTCAGGTTTGGTATAAGCATTGTGATATCACATCTCATGCTATAGGAAGGGTCTCAGGATTGGAATGGGAAGGAGTTGGATATCACATCTCATGTTATAGGAAAGATCTCAGGTTTGGTATTAGAAGCATTGAGACATCACATCTCATGTTATAGGAAGGGTCTCAGGATTGGAATGGGAAGAAGTTGGATATCACATCTCATGCTATAGGAAGGGTCTCAGGTTTGGTATAAGCATTGAGATATTACATCTCATGCTATAGGAAGGGTCTCAGGATTGGAATGGGAAGGAGTTGTATATGACATCTCATGCCATAGGAAGGGTCTCAGGTTTGGTATAAGCATTGAGATATCACATCACATGCTATAGGAAGGGTCTCAGGATTGGAATGGGAAGGACTTGGATATCACATCTCATGCTATAGGCAGGGTCTCAGGTTTGGAAAGGGAATGAGATGGATATCACATTTCATGTTAGAGGTAGGATCTCAGGTTTGGTATTAGAGGCATTGAGATATCACATCTCATGCTATCAGAAGGGTCTCAGGATTGGAATGGGAAGGAGTTGGATATCACATCTCATGCTAAAGGGAGGGTCTCAGGTTTGGAAGGGGAAGGATTTGGAAATCACATCTCATGTTATAGGAAGGATCTCAGGTTTGGTATTAGAAGCATTGAGATATCACATCTCATGCTTTCATAAGGGTCTCAGGATTGGAATGGGAAGGAGTTGGATATCACATCTGATGTTATAGGAAGGATCTCAGGTTTGGTATTAGAAGCATTGAGACATCACATCTCATGCTATAGGAAGGGTCTCAGGATTGGAATGGGAAGGAGTTGGATATCACATCTCATGCTATAGGAAGGGTCTCAGATTTGGTATAAGCATTGAGATATCACATCTCATGCTATAGGAAGGGTCTCAGGATTGGAATGGGAAGGAGTTGTATATGACATCTCAGGCCATAGGAAGGGTCTCAGGTTTGGTATAAGCATTGAGATATCACATCTCTGCTATCGGAAGGGTCTCAGGATTGGAATGGGAAGGAATTGGATATCACATCTCATGTTATAGGAAGGATCTCAGGTTTGGTATTAGAAGCATTGAGATATCCCTTCTCATGCTATAGGAAGGGTCTCAGGATTGGAATGTGAAGGATTTGGATATCACATCTCATGCTAAAGGAAGGGTCTCAGGTTTGGTAGAAGCATTGAGATATCACGTCTCTGCTATCGGAAGGGTCTCAGGATTGGATTGGGAAGGAGTTGGATATCCCTTCTCATGCTATAGGAAGGGTCTCAGGTTTGGTATAAGCATTGAGATATCACATCTCTGCTATCGGAAGGGTCTCAGGATTGGATTGGGAAGGAGTTGGATATCCCTTCTCATGCTATAGGAAGTGTCTCAGGTTGGAATGGGAAGGAGTTGGATATCACATCTCATGTTATAGGAAGGGTCTCAGGATTGGAATGGGAAGGATTTGGATATCACATCTCTTGCTATAGGAAGGGTCTCAGGATTGGAATAGGTAGGAGTTGGATATTACTTTCTTGCTATAGGAAGGGTCTCATGTTTGGAATGGGAAGGAGTTGGATATCACATATGCCATAGTTAGTGTCTCAGGTTTGGAACGGGAAGGAGTTGGATATCACATCTCATGTTATAGGAAGGGTCTCAGGTTTGGTATAAGCATTGAGATATCACATCTCTGCTATCGGAAGTGGCTCAGGATTGGAATGGGAAGGAGTTGGATATCCCATCTCATGTTATAGGACGAGTCTCTGGTTTGGTATTAGAATCATTGAGATATCACATCGCATGCTGTAGGAAGGGTCTAAGGATTGGAATGGGATGGACTTGGATATCACATCTCATGCTATAGATAGGCTCTTAGGTTTGGAAAGGGAAGGAGTTGGATTTCACATTTCATGTTAGAGGAAGGATCTCAGGTTTTGTATTAGAAGCATTGAGATATCACATCTCATGCTATAGGAAGGGTCTCAGGATTGGAATGGGAAGGAGCTGGATATCACATCTCATGCTAAAGGAAGGGTCTCAGGTTTGGAACGGGAAGGATTTGGATATCACATCTCATGTTATAGGAAGGTTCTCAGGTTTGGTATAAGCATTGAGATATCACATCTCTGCTATCGGAAGTGTCTCAGGATTGGAATGGGAAGGAGTTGGATATCCCATCTGATGTTATAGGACGGGTCTCAGGTTTGTTATTAGAATCATTGAGATATCATATTGCATGCTGTAGGAAGGGTCTAAGGGTTGGAATGGGAAGGACTTGGATATCACATCTCATGCTATAGGAAGGGTCTCAGGTTTGGTATAAGCATTGAGATATCACATCTCATGCTATAGGACGGGTCTCAGGATTGGAATGGAAGGAGTTGGATATCACATCTCATGTTATAGGAAGGATCTCAGGTTTGGTATTAGAAGCATTGAGACATCACATCTCATGCTGTAGGAAGGGTCTCAGGGTTGGAATGGGAAGGAGTTGGATATCACATCTCATCCAATAGGAAGGGTCTCAGGTTTGGAATGGGAAGGAATTGGATATCACATCTCATGTTATAGTAAGGATCTCAGGTTTGGTATTAGAAGCATTGAGATATCACATCTCATGCTATAGGAAGGGTCTCAGGATTGGAATGTGAAGGATTTGGATATCACATCTCATGCTAAAGGAAGGGTCTCAGGTTTGGTAGAAGCATTGAGATATCACGTCTCTGCTATCGCAAGGGTCTCAGGATTGGATTGGGAAGGAGTTGGATATCCCTTCTCATGCTATAGGAAGGGTCTCAGGATTTGAATGGCAAGGAGTTGGATATCACATCTCATGCCATAGGAAGGGTCTCAGGTTTGGTATAAGCATTGAGATATCACATCTCTGCTATCGGAAGGGTCTCAGGATTGGATTGGGAAGGAGTTGGATATCCCTTCTCATGCTATAGGAAGTGTCTCAGGTTGGAATGGTAAGGAGTTGGATATCACATCTCATGTTATAGGAAGGGTCTCAGGATTGGAATGGGAAGGATTTGGATATCACATCTCTTGCTATAGGAAGGGTCTCAGGATTGGAATGGGTAGGAGTTGGATATTACTTTCTTGCTATAGGAAGGGTCTCATGTTTGGAATGGGAAGGAGTTGGATATCACATTTGCTATAGTTAGTGTCTCAGGTTTGGAACGGGAAGGAGTTGGATATCACATCTCATGTTATAGGAAGGGTCTCAGGTTTGGTATAAGCATTGAGATATCACATCTCTGCTATCGGAAGCGGCTCAGGATTGGAATGGGAAGGAGTTGGATATCCCATCTCATGTTATAGGAAGAGTCTCTGGTTTGGTATTAGAATCATTGAGATATCACATCGCATGCTGTTGGAAGGGTCTAAGGATTGGAATGGGATGGACTTGGACATCACATCTCATGCTATAGGTAGGCTCTCAGGTTTGGTATAAGCATTGAGGTATCACATCTCATGCTATAGGAAGGGTCTCAGGATTGGAATGGGAAGGATTTGGATATCACATCTCATGCTATAGGAAGGGTCTCAGATTTGGTATAAGCATTGAGATATCACATCTCATGCTAAAGGAAGGGTCTCAGGTTTGGAAAGGGAAGGAGTTGGATATCACATTTCATGTTAGAGGAAGGATCTCAGGTTTGGTATTAGAAGCATTGAGATATCACATCTCATGCTATAGGACGGGTCTCAGGATTGGAATGGAAGGAGTTGGATATCACATCTCATGCTATAGGAAGGGTCTCAGGTTTGGTATAAGCATTGAGATATCACATCTCATGCTATAGGACGGGTCTCAGGATTGGAATGGAAGGAGTTGGATATCACATCTCATGTTATAGGAAGGATCTCAGGTTTGGTATTTGATGCATTGAGACATCACATCTCATGCTATAGGAAGGGTCTCAGGGTTGGAATGGGAAGGAGTTGGATATCACATCTCATCCAATAGGAAGGGTCTCAGGTTTGGAATGGGAAGGAATTGGATATCACATCTCATGTTATAGGAAGAATCTCAGGTTTGGTATTAGAAGCATTGAGATATCACATCTCATGCTATAGGAAGGGTCTCAGGATTGGAATGTGAAGGATTTGGATACCACATCTCATGCTAAAGGAAGGGTCTCAGGTTTGGTAGAAGCATTGAGATATCACGTTTCTGCTATCGGAAGGGTCTCAGGATTGGATTGGGAAGGAGTTGGATATCCCTTCTCATGCTATAGGAAGGGTCTCAGGATTTGAATGGGAAGGAGTTGGATATCACATCTCATGTTATAGGAAGGGTCTCAGGATTGGAATGGGAAGGATTTGGATATCACATCTCTTGCTATAGGAAGGGTCTCAGGATTGGAATGGGTAGGAGTTGGATATTACTTTCTTGCTATAGGAAGGGTCTCATGTTTGGAATGGGAAGCAGTTGGATATCACATATGCTATAGTTAGTGTCTCAGGTTTGGAACGGGAAGGAGTTGGATATCCCATCTCATGTTATAGGAAGAGTCTCTGGTTTGGTATTAGAATCATTGAGATATCACATCGCATGCTGTAGGAAGGGTCTAAGGATTGGAATGGGATGGACTTGGATATCACATCTCATGCTATAGGTAGGCTCCCAGGTTTGGTATAAGCATTGAGATATCACATCTCATGCTATAGGAAGGGTCTCAGGATTGGAATGGGAAGGAATTGGATATCACATCTCATGCTATAGGAAGGGTCTCAGATTTGGTATAAGCATTGAGATATCACATCTCATGCTAAAGAAAGGGTCTCAGGATTGGAATGGGAAGGAGTTGTATATGACATCTCAGGCCATAGGAAGGGTCTCAGGTTTGGTATAAGCATTGAGATATCACATCTCTGCTATCGGAAGGGTCTCAGGATTGGAATTGGAAGGACTTGGCTATCATATTATAGGATGTCCCGGGAGGATAGCACAGCGGCAGCGTGCGCATCTTGGAAGCAAGACGACACAAAGCAACAACAGGTTCGATCCCCGGGTCCGCGCTTAGAAACCTCTGAGTGTTTAAGCGCGTTATAAATACGTAACTAAGACAAAAAAAATCTGTGTTTCCTCTGTAACAGCGCCTCGATGCCTCATGGGCTGCAAGTGCGCTTAACAAATGCAAATAAAATAAATAAATAAAATATCTCATGCTATAGGAAGGCTCTCAGGTTTGGAAGGGGAAAGAGTTGGATATCACATTTCATGTTAGAGGAAGGATCTCAGGTTTGGTATTAGAGGCCTTGAGATATCACATCTCATGCTATAGGAAGGGTCTCAGGATTGGAATGGGAAGGAGTTGGATATCACATCTCATGCTATAGGAAGGGTCTCAGATTTGGTATAAGCATTGAGATATCACATCTCATGCTATAGGAAGTGTCTCAGGATTGGAATGGGAAGGAGTTGGATATCACATCTCATGTTATAGGAAGGATCTCAGGTTTGGTATAAGCATTGAGATATCACATCTCTGCTATCGGAAGGGTCTCAGGATTGGAATGGGAAGGAGTTGGATATTCCCATCTCATGATATAGGAAGGGTCCCAGGATGGAATGGGAAGGATTTGGATATCATATCTCATGCTATAGGAAGGCTCTCAGGTTTGGGAGGGGAAAGAGTTGGATATCACATTTCATGTTAGAGGAAGGATCTCAGGTTTGGTATTAGAGGCCTTGAGATATCACATCTCATGCTATAGGAAGGGTCTCAGGATTGGAATGGGAAGGAGTTGGATATCACATCTCATGTTATAGGAAAGATCTCAGGTTTGGTATTAGAAGCATTGAGACATCACATCTCATGTTATAGGAAGGGTCTCAGGATTGGAATGGGAAGAAGTTGGATATCACATCTCATGCTATAGGAAGGGTCTCAGGTTTGGTATAAGCATTGAGATATCACATCTCATGCTATAGGAAGGGTCTCAGGATTGGAATGGGAAGGAGTTGTATATGACATCTCATGCCATAGGAAGGGTCTCAGGTTTGGTATAAGCATTGAGATATCACATCACATGCTATAGGAAGGGTCTCAGGATTGGAATGGGAAGGACTTGGATATCACATCTCATGCTATAGGCAGGGTCTCAGGTTTGGAAAGGGAAGGAGATGGATATCACATTTCATGTTAGAGGTAGGATCTCAGGTTTGGAATTAGAGGCATTGAGATATCACATCTCATGCTATCAGAAGGGTCTCAGGATTGGAATGGGAAGGAGTTGGATATCACATCTCATGCTAAAGGGAGGGTCTCAGGTTTGGAAGGGGGAGGATTTGGAAATCACATCTCATGTTATAGGAAGAATCTCAGGTTTGGTATTAGAAGCATTGAGATATCACATCTCATGCTATAGGAAGGGTCTCAGGATTGGAATGTGAAGGATTTGGATATCACATCTCATGCTAAAGGAAGGGTCTCAGGTTTGGTAGAAGCATTGAGATATCACGTTTCTGCTATCGGAAGGGTCTCAGGATTGGATTGGGAAGGAGTTGGATATCCCTTCTCATGCTATAGGAAGGGTCTCAGGATTTGAATGGGAAGGAGTTGGATATCACATCTCATGTTATAGGAAGGGTCTCAGGATTGGAATGGGAAGGATTTGGATATCACATCTCTTGCTATAGGAAGGGTCTCAGGATTGGAATGGGTAGGAGTTGGATATTACTTTCTTGCTATAGGAAGGGTCTCATGTTTGGAATGGGAAGCAGTTGGATATCACATATGCTATAGTTAGTGTCTCAGGTTTGGAACGGGAAGGAGTTGGATATCCCATCTCATGTTATAGGAAGAGTCTCTGGTTTGGTATTAGAATCATTGAGATATCACATCGCATGCTGTAGGAAGGGTCTAAGGATTGGAATGGGATGGACTTGGATATCACATCTCATGCTATAGGTAGGCTCTCAGGTTTGGTATAAGCATTGAGATATCACATCTCATGCTATAGGAAGGGTCTCAGGATTGGAATGGGAAGGAATTGGATATCACATCTCATGCTATAGGAAGGGTCTCAGATTTGGTATAAGCATTGAGATATCACATCTCATGCTAAAGAAAGGGTCTCAGGATTGGAATGGGAAGGAGTTGTATATGACATCTCAGGCCATAGGAAGGGTCTCAGGTTTGGTATAAGCATTGAGATATCACATCTCTGCTATCGGAAGGGTCTCAGGATTGGAATTGGAAGGACTTGGCTATCATATTATAGGATGTCCCGGGAGGATAGCACAGCGGCAGCGTGCGCGTCTTGGAAGCAAGACGACACAAAGCAACAACAGGTTCGATCCCCGGGTCCGCGCTTAGAAACCTCCGAGTGTTTAAGCGCGTTATAAATACGTAACTAAGACAAAAAAAATCTGTGTTTCCTCTGTAACAGCGCCTCGATGCCTCATGGGCTGCAAGTGCGCTTAACAAATGCAAATAAAATAAATAAATAAAATATCTCATGCTATAGGAAGGCTCTCAGGTTTGGAAGGGGAAAGAGTTGGATATCACATTTCATGTTAGAGGAAGGATCTCAGGTTTGGTATTAGAGGCCTTGAGATATCACATCTCATGCTATAGGAAGGGTCTCAGGATTGGAATGGGAAGGAGTTGGATATCACATCTCATGCTATAGGAAAAGGGTCTCAGATTTGGTATAAGCATTGAGATATCACATCTCATGCTATAGGAAGTGTCTCAGGATTGGAATGGGAAGGAGTTGGATATCACATCTCATGTTATAGGAAGGATCTCAGGTTTGGTATAAGCATTGAGATATCACATCTCTGCTATCGGAAGGGTCTCAGGATTGGAATGGGAAGGAGTTGGATATTCCCATCTCATGTTATAGGAAGGGTCTCAGGTTTGGTATTAGAAGCATTGAGATATCCCATCTCATGATATAGGAAGGGTCCCAGGATGGAATGGGAAGGAGTAGGATATCACATTTCATGTTATAGGAAGGGTCTCAGGATTGGAATGGGAAGGATTTGGATATCATATCTCATGCTATAGGAAGGCTCTCAGGTTTGGGAGGGGAAAGAGTTGGATATCACATTTCATGTTAGAGGAAGGATCTCAGGTTTGGTATTAGAGGCCTTGAGATATCACATCTCATGCTATAGGAAGGGTCTCAGGATTGGAATGGGAAGGAGTTGGATATCACATCTCATGTTATAGGAAAGATCTCAGGTTTGGTATTAGAAGCATTGAGACATCACATCTCATGTTATAGGAAGGGTCTCAGGATTGGAATGGGAAGAAGTTGGATATCACATCTCATGCTATAGGAAGGGTCTCAGGTTTGGTATAAGCATTGAGATATCACATCACATGCTATAGGAAGGGTCTCAGGATTGGAATGGGAAGGACTTGGATATCACATCTCATGCTATAGGCAGGGTCTCAGGTTTGGAAAGGGAAGGAGATGGATATCACATTTCATGTTAGAGGTAGGATCTCAGGTTTGGAATTAGAGGCATTGAGATATCACATCTCATGCTATCAGAAGGGTCTCAGGATTGGAATGGGAAGGAGTTGGATATCACATCTCATGCTAAAGGGAGGGTCTCAGGTTTGGAAGGGGGAGGATTTGGAAATCACATCTCATGTTATAGGAAGGATCTCAGGTTTGGTATTAGAAGCATTGAGATATCACATCTCATGCTATCGGAAGTATCTCAGGTTTGGTATTAGAGGCATTGAGATATCACATCTCATGCTATCATAAGGGTCTCAGGATTGGAATGAGAAGGAGTTGGATATCACATCTCATGTTATAGGAAGGATCTCAGGTTTGGTATTAGAAGCATTGAGACATCACATCTCATGCTATAGGAAGGGTCTCAGGATTGGAATGGGAAGGAGTTGGATATCACATCTCATGCTATAGGAAGGGTCTCAGATTTGGTATAAGCATTGAGATATCACATCTCATGCTATAGGAAGGGTCTCAGGATTGGAATGGGAAGGAGTTGTATATGACATCTCAGGCCATAGGAAGGGTCTCAGGTTTGGTATAAGCATTGAGATATCACATCTCTGCTATCGGAAGGGTCTCAGGATTGGAATGGGAATGAGTTGGATATCCCATCTCATGTTATAGGAAGAGTCTCAGGTTTGGTATTAGAAGCATTGAGATATCCCATCTCATGCTATAGGAAGGGTCTCAGGTTGGAATGGGAAGGAGTTGGATATCACATTTCATGTTATAGGAAGGGTCTCAGGATTGGAATTGGAAGGACTTGGCTATCATATCTCATGCTATAGGAAGGCTCTCAGGTTTGGAAGGGGAAGGAGTTGGATATCACATTTCATGTTAGAGGAACGATCTCAGGTTTGGCATTAGAGGCCTTGAGATATCACATCTCATGCTATAGGAAGGGTCTCAGGATTGGAATGGGAAGGAGTTGGATATCACATCTCAAGCTAAAGGGACGGTCTCAGGTTTGGTATAAGCATTGTGATATCACATCTCATGCTATAGGAAGGGTCTCAGGATTGGAATGGGAAGGAGTTGGATATCACATCTCATGTTATAGGAAAGATCTCAGGTTTGGTATTAGAAGCATTGCGACATCACATCTCATGTTATAGGAAGGGTCTCAGGATTGGAATGGGAAGAAGTTGGATATCACATCTCATGCTATAAGAAGGGTCTCAGGTTTGGTATAAGCATTGAGATATCACATCTCATGCTATAGGAAGGGTCTCAGGTTTGGAATGGGAAGGACTTAGATATCACATATCATGCTATAGGGCGGGTCTCAGTTTTGATATTAGAAGCATTGAGATATCACATCTCATGCTATCGGAAGTGTCTCAGGATTGGAATGGGAAGGAGCTGGATATCACATCTCATGCTAAAGGAAGGGTCTCAGGTTTGGAACGGGAAGGAGTTGGATATCACATCTCATGTTATAGGAAGGGTCTCAGGTTTGGTATAAGCATTGAGATATCACATCTCTGCTATCGGAAGTGTCTCAGGATTGGAATGGGAAGGACTTGGATATCACATCTCATGCTATAGATAGGCTCTCAGGTTTGGAAAGGGAAGGAGTTGGATATCACATTTCATGTTAGAGGAAGGATCTCAGGTTTGGTATTAGAGGCATTGAGATATCACATCTCAGGCTATAGGAAGGGTCTCAGGATTGGAATGGGAAGGAGTTGGATATCACATCTCATGCTATCAGAAGGGTCTCAGGAATGGAATGGGAAGGAGTTGGATATCACATCTCATGCTATAGGAAGGGTCTCAGGTTTGGTATAAGCATTGAGATATCACATCTCGTGCTATAGGAAGGGTCTCAGGATTGGAATGGGAAGGAGTTGTATATGACATCTCATGCTATAGCCAGGTCTCAGGTTTGGAAAGGGAAGGAGATGGATATCACATTTCATGTTAGAGGTAGGATCTCAGGTTTGGAATTAGAGGCATTGAGATATCACATCTCATGCTATCAGAAGGGTCTCAGGATTGGAATGGGAAGGAGTTGGATATCACATCTCATGCTAAAGGGAGGGTCTCAGGTTTGGAAGGGGAAGGATTTGGAAATCACATCTCATGTTATAGGAAGGATCTCAGGTTTGGTATTAGAATCATTGAGATATCACATCTCATGCTATCATAAGGGTCTCAGGATTGGAATCGGAAGGAGTTGGATATCACATCTCATGTTATAGGAAGGATCTCAGGTTTGGTATTAGAAGCATTGAGACATCACATCTCATGCTATAGGAAGGGTCTCAGGATTGGAATGGGAAGGAGTTGGATATCACATCTCATGCTATAGGAAGGGTCTCAGATTTGGTATAAGCATTGAGATATCACATCTCATGCTATAGGAAGGGTCTCAGGATTGGAATGGGAAGCAGTTGGATATCACATCTCAGGCCATAGGAAGGGTCTCAGGTTTGGTATAAGCATTGAGATATCACATCTCTGCTATCGGAAGGGTCTCAGGATTGGAATGGGAAGGAGTTGGATATCCCATCTCATGTTATAGGAAGAGTCTCAGGTTTGGTATTAGAAGCATTGAGATATCCCATCTCATGCTATAGGAAGGGTCTCAGGTTGGAATGGGAAGGAGTTGGATATCACATTTCATGTTATAGGAAGGGTCTCAGGATTGGAATTGGAAGGACTTGGCTATCATAGCTCATGCTATAGGAAGGCTCTCAGGTTTGGAAGGGGAAGGAGTTGGATATCACATTTCATGTTAGAGGAACGATCTCAGGTTTGGTATTAGAGGCCTTGAGATATCACATCTCATGCTATAGGAAGGGTCTCAGGATTGGAATGGGAAGGAGTTGGATATCACATCTCATGTTATAGGAAAGATCTCAGGTTTGGTATTAGAAGCATTGAGACATCACATCTCATGTTATAGGAATGGTCTCAGGATTGGAATGGGAAGAAGTTGGATATCACATCTCATGCTATAGGAAGGGTCTCAGGTTTGGTATAAGCATTGAGATATCACATCTCATGCTATAGGAAGGGTCTCAGGATTGGAATGGGAAGGAGTTGTATATGACATCTCATGCCATAGGAAGGGTCTCAGGTTTGGTATAAGCATTGAGATATCACATCACATGCTATAGGAAGGGTCTCAGGATTGTAATGGGAAGGACTTGGATATCACATCTCATGCTATAGGCAGGGTCTCAGGTTTGGAAAGGGAAGGAGATGGATATCACATTTCATGTTAGAGGTAGGATCTCAGGTTTGGTATTAGAGGCATTGAAATATCACATCTCATGCTATCAGAAGGGTCTCAGGATTGGAATGGGAAGGAGTTGGATATCACATCTCATGCTAAAGGGAGGGTCTCAGGTTTGGAAGGGGAAGGATTTGGAAATCACATCTCATGTTATAGGAAGGATATCAGGTTTGGTATTAGAAGCATTGAGATATCACATCTCATGCTATCGGAAGTATCTCAGGTTTGTTATTAGAGGCATTGAGATATCACATCTCATGCTATCATAAGGGTCTCAGGATTGGAATGGGAAGGAGTTGGATATCACATCTCATGTTATAGGAAGGATCTCAGGTTTGGTATTAGAAGCATTGAGACATCACATCTCATGCTATAGGAAGGGTCTCAGGATTGGAATGGGAAGGAGTTGAATATCACATCTCATGCTATAGGAAGGGTCTCAGATTTGGTATAAGCATTGAGATATCACATCTCATGCTATAGGAACGGTCTCAGGATTGGAATGGGAAGGAGTTGTATATGACATCTCAGGCCATAGGAAGGGTCTCAGGTTTGGTATAAGCATTGAGATATCACATCTCTGCTATCGGAAGGGTCACAGGATTGGAATGGGAAGGAGTTGGATATCCCATCTCATGTTATAGGAAGGGTCTCAGGTTTGGTATTAGAAGCATTGAGACATCACATCTCATGTTATAGGAAGGGTCTCAGGATTGGAATGGGAAGAAGTTGGATATCACATCTCATGCTATAGGAAGGGTCTCAGGTTTGGTATAAGCATTGAGATATCACATCTCATGCTATAGGAAGGGTCTCAGGATTGGAATGGGAAGGAGTTGTATATGACATCTCATGCCATAGGAAGGGTCTCAGGTTTGGTATAAGCATTGAGATATCACATCACATGCTATAGGAAGGGTCTCAGGATTGGAATGGGAAGGACTTTTGATATCACATCTCATGCTATAGGCAGGGTCTCAGGTTTGGAAAGGGAAGGAGATGGATATCACATTTCATGTTAGAGGTAGGATCTCAGGTTTGGTATTAGAGGCATTGAAATATCACATCTCATGCTATCAGAAGGGTCTCAGGATTGGAATGGGAAGGAGTTGGATATCACATCTCATGCTAAAGGGAGTGTCTCAGGTTTGGAAGTGGAAGGATTTGGAAATCACATCTCATGTTATAGGAAGGATCTCAGGTTTGGTACTAGAAGCATTGAGATATCACATCTCATGCTATCAGAAGGATCTCAGGTTTGGTATTAGAAGCATTGAGACATCACATCTCATGCTATAGGAAGGGTCTCAGGATTGGAATGGGAAGGAGTTGGATATCACATCTCATGCTATAGGAAGGGTCTCGGATTTGGGACAAGCATTGAGATATCACATCTCATGCTATAGGAAGGGTCTCAGGATTGGAATGGGAAGGAGTTGTATATGACAAATCAGGCCATAGGAAGTGTCTCAGGTTTGGCATAAGCATTGAGATATCACATCTCTGCTATCGGAAGGGTCTCAGGATTGGAATGGGAAGGAGTTGGATATCCCATCTCATGTTATAGGAAGGGTCTCAGGTTTGGTATTAGAAGCATTGAGATATCACATCTCATGCTATAGGAAGAGTCTCAGGATTGGAATGGGGAGGACTTGGATGTCACATCTCATGCTATAGGGAGGGTCTCAAGTTTGATATTAGAAGCATTGAGATAACAAATCTCATGATATCGGAAGGGTCTCAGGATTGGAATGGGAAGGAGTTGGATATCACATCTCATGCTAAAGGGAGGGTCTCAGGTTTGGAAGGGGAAGGATTTGGATATCACATCTCATGTTATAGGAAGGATCTCAGGTTTGGTATTAGAAGCATTCAGATATCACATCTCATGCTATCGGAAGGATCTCAGTTTTGGTATAGAAGCATTGAGATATCACATCTCATGCTATCAGAAGGGTCTCAGGATTGGAATGGGAAGGAGTTGGATATCACATCTCATGCTAAAGGGAGGGTCTCAGGTTTGGAAGGGGAAGGATTTGGATATCACATCTCATGTTATCGGAAGGATCTCAGGTTTGGTATTAGAAGTATTGAGATATCACATCTCATGCTATAGGAAGGGTCTCAGGATTGGAATGGGAAGGAGTTGGTTATCACATCTCATGCTAAAGGAAGGGTCTCAGGTTTGGTAGAAGCATTGAGATATCACATCTCATGCTATAGGAAGGGTCTCAGGATTGGAATGGGAAGGACTTAGATATCACATATCATGCTATAGGGAGTGTCTCAGTTTTGATATTAGAAGCATTGAGATATCACATCTCATGCTATCGGAAGTGTCTCAGGATTGGAATGGGAAGGAGCTGGATATCACATCTCATGCTAAAGGAAGGGTCTCAGGTTTGGAACGGGAAGGAGTTGGATATCACATCTCATGTTATAGGAAGGGTCTCAGGTTTGGTATAAGCATTGAGATATCACATCTCTGCTATCGGAAGTGTCTCAGGATTGGAATGGGAAGGACTTGGATATCACATCTCATGCTATAGATAGGCTCTCAGGTTTGGAAAGGGAAGGAGTTGGATATCACATTTCATGTTAGAGGAAGGATCTCAGGTTTGGTATTAGAGGCATTGAGACATCACATCTCAGGCTATAGGAAGGGTCTCAGGATTGGAATGGGAAGGAGTTGGATATCACATCTCATGCTAAAGGAAGGGTCTCAGGATTGGAATGGGAAGGAGTTGGATATCACATCTCATGCTATAGGAAGGGTCTCAGGTTTGGTATAAGCATTGAGATATCACATCTCGTGCTATAGGAAGGGTCTCAGGATTGGAATGGGAAGGAGTTGTATATGACATCTCATGCTATAGACAGGGTCTCAGGTTTGGAAAGGGAAGGAGATGGATATCACATTTCATGTTAGAGGTAGGATCTCAGGTTTGGAATTAGAGGCATTGAGATATCACATCTCATGCTATCAGAAGGGTCTCAGGATTGGAATGGGAAGGAGTTGGATATCACATCTCATGCTAAAGGGAGGGTCTCAGGTTTGGAAGGGGAAGGATTTGGAAATCACATCTCATGTTATAGGAAGGATCTCAGGTTTGGTATTAGAAGCATTGAGATATCACATCTCATGCTATCATAAGGGTCTCAGGATTGGAATCGGAAGGAGTTGGATATCACATCTCATGTTATAGGAAGGATCTCAGGTTTGGTATTAGAAGCATTGAGACATCACATCTCATGCTATAGGAAGGGTCTCAGGATTGTAATGGGAAGGAGTTGGATATCACATCTCATGCTATAGGAAGGGTCTCAGATTTGGTATAAGCATTGAGATATCACATCTCATGCTATAGGAAGGGTCTCAGGATTGGAATGGGAAGCAGTTGGATATCACATCTCAGGCCATATGAAGGGTCTCAGGTTTGGTATAAGCATTGAGATATCACATCTCTGCTATCGGAAGGGTCTCAGGATTGGAATGGGAAGGAGTTGGATATCCCATCTCATGTTATAGGAAGAGTCTCAGGTTTGGTATTAGAAGCATTGAGATATCCCATCTCATGCTATAGGAAGGGTCTCAGGTTGGAATGGGAAGGAGTTGGATATCACATTTCATGTTATAGGAAGGGTCTCAGGATTGGAATTGGAAGGACTTGGCTATCATATCTCATGCTATAGGAAGGCTCTCAGGTTTGGAAGGGGAAGGAGTTGGATATCACATTTCATGTTAGAGGAACGATCTCAGGTTTGGTATTAGAGGCCTTGAGATATCACATCTCATGCTATAGGAAGGGTCTCAGGATTGGAATGGGAAGGAGTTGGATATCACATCTCATGTTATAGGAAAGATCTCAGGTTTGGTATTAGAAGCATTGAGACATCACATCTCATGTTATAGGAAGGGTCTCAGGATTGGAATGGGAAGAAGTTGGATATCACATCTCATGCTATAGGAAGGGTCTCAGGTTTGGTATAAGCATTGAGATATCACATCTCATGCTATAGGAAGGGTCTCAGGATTGGAATGGGAAGGAGTTGTATATGACATCTCATGCCATAGGAAGGGTCTCAGGTTTGGTATAAGCATTGAGATATCACATCACATGCTATAGGAAGGGTCTCAGGATTGTAATGGGAAGGACTTGGATATCACATCTCATGCTATAGGCAGGGTCTCAGGTTTGGAAAGGGAAGGAGATGGATATCACATTTCGTGTTAGAGGTAGGATCTCAGGTTTGGTATTAGAGGCATTGAAATATCACATCTCATGCTATCAGAAGGGTCTCAGGATTGGAATGGGAAGGAGTTGGATATCACATCTCATGCTAAAGGGAGGGTCTCAGGTTTGGAAGGGGAAGGATTTGGAAATCACATCTCATGTTATAGGAAGGATCTCAGGTTTGGTATTAGAAGCATTGAGATATCACATCTCATGCTATCAGAAGTATCTCAGGTTTGGTATTAGAGGCATTGAGATATCACATCTCATGCTATCTTAAGGGTCTCAGGATTGGAATGGGAAGGAGTTGGATATCACATCTCATGTTATAGGAAGGATCTCAGGTTTGGTATTAGAAGCATTGAGACATCACATCTCATGCTATAGGAAGGGTCTCAGGATTGGAATGGGAAGGAGTTGGATATCACATCTCATGCTATAGGAAGGGTCTCAGATTTGGTATAAGCATTGAGATATCACATCTCATGCTATAGGAACGGTCTCAGGATTGGAATGGGAAGGAGTTGTATATGACATCTCAGGCCATAGGAAGGGTCTCAGGTTTGGTACAGGCATTGAGATATCACATCTCTGCTATAGGAAGGGTCTCAGGATTGGAATGGGAAGGAGTTGGATATCCCATCTCATGTTATAGGAAGGGTCTCAGGTTTGGTATTAGAAGCATTGAGACATCACATCTCATGTTATAGGAAGGGTCTCAGGATTGGAATGGGAAGAAGTTGGATATCACATCTCATGCTATAGGAAGGGTCTCAGGTTTGGTATAAGCATTGAGATATCACATCTCATGCTATAGGAAGGGTCTCAGGATTGGAATGGGAAGGAGTTGTATATGACATCTCATGCCATAGGAAGGGTCTCAGGTTTGGTATAAGCATTGAGATATCACATCACATGCTATAGGAAGGGTCTCAGGATTGGAATGGGAAGGACTTTTGATATCACATCTCATGCTATAGGCAGGGTCTCAGGTTTGAAAAGGGAAGGAGATGGATATCACATTTCATGTTAGAGGTAGGATCTCAGGTTTGGTATTAGAGGCATTGAAATATCACATCTCATGCTATCAGAAGGGTCTCAGGATTGGAATGGGAAGGAGTTGGATATCACATCTCATGCTAAAGGGAGTGTCTCAGGTTTGGAAGTGGAAGGATTTGGAAATCACATCTCATGTTATAGGAAGGATCTCAGGTTTGGTACTAGAAGCATTGAGATATCACATCTCATGCTATCAGAAGGATCTCAGGTTTGGTATTAGAAGCATTGAGACATCACATCTCATGCTATAGGAAGGGTCTCAGGATTGGAATGGGAAGGAGTTGGATATCACATCTCATGCTATAGGAAGGGTCTTGGATTTGGTATAAGCATTGAGATATCACATCTCATGCTATAGGAAGGGTCTCAGGATTGGAATGGGAAGGAGTTGTATATGACAAATCAGGCCATAGGAAGGGTCTCAGGTTTGGTATAAGCATTGAGATATCACATCTCTGCTATCGGAAGGGTCTCAGGATTGGAATGGGAAGGAGTTGGATATCCCATCTCATGTTATAGGAAGGGTCTCAGGTTTGATATTAGAAGCATTGAGATAACAAATCTCATGATATCGGAAGGGTCTCAGGATTGGAATGGGAAGGAATTGGATATCACATCTCATGATAAAGGAAGGGTCTAAGGTTTGGAAGGGGAAGGATTTGGATATCACATCTCATGTTATAGGACGGGTCTCAGGTTTTGTATTAGAAGCATTGAGATATCAAGACTCATGGTATAGGAAGGGTCTCAGAATTGGAATGGGAAGGAGTTGGATATCACATCTCAAGCTATAGGTAGGGTCTCAGGATTGGAATGGGAAGGAGTTTGATATCACATCTCATGCCATAGTATGGGTCTCAGGTTTGGTAGAAGCATTGGGATATCACATCTCATGCTATCGGAAGGGTATCAGTATTGGATTTGGAAGGAATTGGATATCCCATCTCATGCTATAGGAAGGGTCTCAGGTTGGAATGGGAAGGAGTTGGATATCACATTTCATGTTATAGGAAGGGTCTCAGGATTGGATGGGAAGGACTTGGATATCATATCTCATGCTATAGGAAGGCTCTCAGGTTTGGAAGGGGAAGGAGTTAGATATCACATTTCATGTTAGAGGAAGAATCTCAGGTTTGGTATTAGAGGCCTTGAGATATCACATCTCATGCTATAGGAAGGGTCTCAGGATTGGAATGGGAAGGAGTTGGATATCACATCTCAAGCTATAGGAAGGGTCTCAGGTTTGGTATAAGCATTGAGATATCACATCTCATGCTATAGGAAGGGTCTCAGGATTGGAATGGGAAGGAGTTGGATATCACATCTCATGTTATAGGAAAGATCTCGGGTTTGGTATTAGAAGCATTGAGACATCACATCTCATGTTATAGGAAGGGTCTCAGGAGTGGAATGGGAAGAAGTTGGATATCACATCTCATGCTATAGGAAGGGTCTCAGGTTTGGAAGGGGAAGGAGTTGGATATTACATTCTTGCTATAGGAAGGGTCTCATGTTTGGAATGGGAAGGAGTTGGATATCACATATGCTATAGGAAGGGTCTCAGGTTTGGACCGGGAAGGAGTTGGATATCACATCTCATTTTATAGGAAGGGTCTCAGGTTTGGTATAAGCATTGAGATATCACATCTCTGCTATCGGAAGTGTCTCAGGATTGGAATAGGAAGGAGTTGGATATCCCATCTCATGTTATAGGATGGGTCTCAGGTTTGTTATTAGAATCATTGAGATATCATATTGCATGCTGTAGGAAGGGTCTAAGGATTGGAATGGGAAGGACTTGGATATCACATCTCATGCTATAGGTAGGCTCTCAGGTTTGGAAAGGGAAGGAGTTGGATATCACATTTCATGTTAGAGGAAGGATCTCAGGTTTGGTATTAGAGGCATTGAGATATCACATCTCATGCTATAGGAAGGGTCTCAGGATTGGAATGGGAAGGAGTTGGATATCACATCTCATGCTATAGGAAGGGTCTCAGGTTTGGTATAAGCATCGAGATATCACATCTCATGCTATAGGAAGGGTCTCGGGATTAGAATGGGAAGGAGTTGGATATCACATCTCATGTTATAGGAAGGATCTCAGGTTTGGTATTAGAAGCATTGAGACATCACATCTCATGCTATAGGAAGGGTCTCAGGATTGGAATGGGAAGGAGTTGGATATCACATCTCATGCTATAGGAAGGGTCTCAAGTTTGATATTAGAAGCATTGAGATATCACATCTCATGCTATAGGAAGGGTCTCAGGATTGGAATGGGAAGGAGTTGGATATCACATCTCAAGCTTTAGGAAGGGTCTCAGGTTTGGTATAAGCATTGAGATAGCACATCTCATGCTATAGGAAGGGTCTCAGGATTGGAATGGGAAGGAGTTGGATATTACATCTCATGTTATAGGAAAGATCTCAGGTTTGGTATTAGAAGCATTGAGACATCACATCTCATGTTATAGGAAGGGTCTCAGGATTGGAATGGGAAGAAGTTGGATATCACATCTCATGCTATAGGAAGGGTCTCAGGTTTGGAAGGGGAAGGAGTTGGATATCCAATCTCATGTTATAGGACTGGTCTCAGGTTTGGTATTAGAAGCATTGAGATAACACATTGCATGCTGTAGGAAGGTTCTCAGGTTTGGTATTAGAAGCATTGAGACATCACATCTCATGCTATATGAAGGGTCTCAGGATTGGAATGGGAAGGAGTTGGATATCACATCTCATGTTATAGGAAGGATCTCAGGTTTGGTATTAGAAGCATTGAGACATCACATCTCATGCTATAGGAAGGGTCTCAGGATTGGAATGGGAAGGAGTTGGATATCACATCTCATGCTATAGGAAGGGTCTCAGATTTGGTATAAGCATTGAGATATCACATCTCATGCTATAGGAAGGGTCTCAGGATTGGATTGGGAAGGAGTTGTATATGACATCTCAGGCCATAGGAAGGGTCTCAGGATTGGTATAAGCATTGAGATATCACATCTCTGCTATCGGAAGGGTCTCAGGATTGGAATGGGAAGGAGTTGGATATCCCATCTCATGATAAAGGAAGGGTCTAAGGTTTGGAAGGGGAAAGATTTGGATATCACATCTCATGTTATAGGCGGGTCTCAATTTTGATATTAGAAGCATTGAGATAACAAATCTCATGATATCGGAAGGGTCTCAGGATTGGAATGGGAAGGAGTTGGATATCACATCTCATGATAAAGGAAGGGTCTCAGGTTTGGTATTAGAAGCATTGAGATATCAAGTCTCATGGTATAGGAAGGGTCTCAGAATTGGAATGGGAAGGATTTCGGATATCACATCTCAAGCTATAGGAAGAGTCTCAGGATTGGAATGGGAAGGAGTTTGATATCACATCTCATGTTATAGGACGGGTCTCAGGTTTGGTATTAGAAGCATTGAGATATCAAGTCTCATGGTATAGGAAGGGTCTCAGAATTAGAATGGGAAGGATTTCGGATATCACATCTCAAGCTATAGGAAGAGTCTCAGGATTGGAATGGGAAGGAGTTTGATATCACATCTCATGCCATAGTATGGTTCTCAGGTTTGGTAGAAGCATTGGGATATCACATCTCATGCTATTGGAAGGGTATCAGTATTGGATTTGGAAGGAGTTGGATATCCCATCTCATGCTATGGGAAGGGTCTCAGGTTGGAATGGGAAGGAGTTGGATATCACATCTCATGCTATAGGAAGGGTCTCAGATTTGGTATAAGCATTGAGATATCACATCTCATGCTATAGGAAGGGTCTCAGGATTGGAATGGGAAGCAGTTGGATATCACATCTCAGGCCATAGGAAGGGTCTCAGGTTTGGTATAAGCATTGAGATATCACATCTCTGCTATCGGAAGGGTCTCAGGATTGGAATGGGAAGGAGTTGGATATCCCATCTCATGTTATAGGAAGAGTCTCAGGTTTGGTATTAGAAGCATTGAGATATCCCATCTCATGCTATAGGAAGGGTCTCAGGTTGGAATGGGAAGGAGTTGGATATCACATTTCATGTTATAGGAAGGGTCTCAGGATTGGAATTGGAAGGACTTGGCTATCATATCTCATGCTATAGGAAGGCTCTCAGGTTTGGAAGGGGAAGGAGTTGGATATCACATTTCATGTTAGAGGAACGATCTCAGGTTTGGTATTAGAGGCCTTGAGATATCACATCTCATGCTATAGGAAGGGTCTCAGGATTGGAATGGGAAGGAGTTGGATATCACATCTCATGTTATAGGAAAGATCTCAGGTTTGGTATTAGAAGCATTGAGACATCACATCTCATGTTATAGGAAGGGTCTCAGGATTGGAATGGGAAGAAGTTGGATATCACATCTCATGCTATAGGAAGGGTCTCAGGTTTGGTATAAGCATTGAGATATCACATCTCATGCTATAGGAAGGGTCTCAGGATTGGAATGGGAAGGAGTTGTATATGACATCTCATGCCATAGGAAGGGTCTCAGGTTTGGTATAAGCATTGAGATATCACATCACATGCTATAGGAAGGGTCTCAGGATTGTAATGGGAAGGACTTGGTTATCACATCTCATGCTATAGGCAGGGTCTCAGGTTTGGAAAGGGAAGGAGATGGATATCACATTTCGTGTTAGAGGTAGGATCTCAGGTTTGGTATTAGAGGCATTGAAAAATCACATCTCATGCTATCAGAAGGGTCTCAGGATTGGAATGGGAAGGAGTTGGATATCACATCTCATGCTAAAGGGAGGGTCTCAGGTTTGGAAGGGGAAGGATTTGGAAATCACATCTCATGTTATAGGAAGGATCTCAGGTTTGGTATTAGAAGCATTGAGATATCACATCTCATGCTATCAGAAGTATCTCAGGTTTGGTATTAGAGGCATTGAGATATCACATCTCATGCTATCTTAAGGGTCTCAGGATTGGAATGGGAAGGAGTTGGATATCACATCTCATGTTATAGGAAGGATCTCAGGTTTGGTATTAGAAGCATTGAGACATCACATCTCATGCTATAGGAAGGGTCTCAGGATTGGAATGGGAAGGAGTTGGATATCACATCTCATGCTATAGGAAGGGTCTCAGATTTGGTATAAGCATTGAGATATCACATCTCATGCTATAGGAACGGTCTCAGGATTGGAATGGGAAGGAGTTGTATATGACATCTCAGGCCATAGGAAGGGTCTCAGGTTTGGTATAAGCATTGAGATATCACATCTCTGCTATAGGAAGGGTCTCAGGATTGGAATGGGAAGGAGTTGGATATCCCATCTCATGTTATAGGAAGGGTCTCAGGTTTGGTATTAGAAGCATTGAGACATCACATCTCATGTTATAGGAAGGGTCTCAGGATTGGAATGGGAAGAAGTTGGATATCACATCTCATGCTATAGGAAGGGTCTCAGGTTTGGTATAAGCATTGAGATATCACATCTCATGCTATAGGAAGGGTCTCAGGATTGGAATGGGAAGGAGTTGTATATGACATCTCATGCCATAGGAAGGGTCTCAGGTTTGGTATAAGCATTGAGATATCACATCACATGCTATAGGAAGGGTCTCAGGATTGGAATGGGAAGGACTTTTGATATCACATCTCATGCTATAGGCAGGGTCTCAGGTTTGAAAAGGGAAGGAGATGGATATCACATTTCATGTTAGAGGTAGGATCTCAGGTTTGGTATTAGAGGCATTGAAATATCACATCTCATGCTATCAGAAGGGTCTCAGGATTGGAATGGGAAGGAGTTGGATATCACATCTCATGCTAAAGGGAGTGTCTCAGGTTTGGAAGTGGAAGGATTTGGAAATCACATCTCATGTTATAGGAAGGATCTCAGGTTTGGTACTAGAAGCATTGAGATATCACATCTCATGCTATCAGAAGGATCTCAGGTTTGGTATTAGAAGCATTGAGACATCACATCTCATGCTATAGGAAGGGTCTCAGGATTGGAATGGGAAGGAGTTGGATATCACATCTCATGCTATAGGAAGGGTCTCGGATTTGGTATAAGCATTGAGATATCACATCTCATGCTATAGGAAGGGTCTCAGGATTGGAATGGGAAGGAGTTGTATATGACAAATCAGGCCATAGGAAGGGTCTCAGGTTTGGTATAAGCATTGAGATATCACATCTCTGCTATCGGAAGGGTCTCAGGATTGGAATGGGAAGGAGTTGGATATCCCATCTCATGTTATAGGAAGGGTCTCAGGTTTGGTATTAGAAGCATTGAGATATCACATCTCATGCTATAGGAAGAGTCTCAGGATTGGAATGGGGATGACTTGGATGTCACATCTCATGCTATAGGGAGGGTCTCAAGTTTGATATTAGAAGCATTGAGATAACAAATCTCATGATATCGGAAGGGTCTCAGGATTGGAATGGGAAGGAATTGGATATCACATCTCATGATAAAGGAAGGGTCTAAGGTTTGGAAGGGGAAGGATTTGGATATCACATCTCATGTTATAGGACGGGTCTCAGGTTTTGTATTAGAAGCATTGAGATATCAAGACTCATGGTATAGGAAGGGTCTCAGAATTGGAATGGGAAGGAGTTGGATATCACATCTCAAGCTATAGGTAGGGTCTCAGGATTGGAATGGGAAGGAGTTTGATATCACATCTCATGCCATAGTATGGGTCTCAGGTTTGGTAGAAGCATTGGGATATCACATCTCATGCTATCGGAAGGGTATCAGTATTGGATTTGGAAGGAATTGGATATCCCATCTCATGCTATAGGAAGGGTCTCAGGTTGGAATGGGAAGGAGTTGGATATCACATTTCATGTTATAGGAAGGGTCTCAGGATTGGATGGGAAGGACTTGGATATCATATCTCATGCTATAGGAAGGCTCTCAGGTTTGGAAGGGGAAGGAGTTAGATATCACATTTCATGTTAGAGGAAGAATCTCAGGTTTGGTATTAGAGGCCTTGAGATATCACATCTCATGCTATAGGAAGGGTCTCAGGATTGGAATGGGAAGGAGTTGGATATCACATCTCAAGCTATAGGAAGGGTCTCAGGTTTGGTATAAGCATTGAGATATCACATCTCATGCTATAGGAAGGGTCTCAGGATTGGAATGGGAAGGAGTTGGATATCACATCTCATGTTATAGGAAAGATCTCGGGTTTGGTATTAGAAGCATTGAGACATCACATCTCATGTTATAGGAAGGGTCTCAGGAGTGGAATGGGAAGAAGTTGGATATCACATCTCATGCTATAGGAAGGGTCTCAGGTTTGGAAGGGGAAGGAGTTGGATATTACATTCTTGCTATAGGAAGGGTCTCATGTTTGGAATGGGAAGGAGTTGGATATCACATATGCTATAGGAAGGGTCTCAGGTTTGGACCGGGAAGGAGTTGGATATCACATCTCATGTTATAGGAAGGGTCTCAGGTTTGGTATAAGCATTGAGATATCACATCTCTGCTATCGGAAGTGTCTCAGGATTGGAATAGGAAGGAGTTGGATATCCCATCTCATGTTATAGGATGGGTCTCAGGTTTGTTATTAGAATCATTGAGATATCATATTGCATGCTGTAGGAAGGGTCTAAGGATTGGAATGGGAAGGACTTGGATATCACATCTCATGCTATAGGTAGGCTCTCAGGTTTGGAAAGGGAAGGAGTTGGATATCACATTTCATGTTAGAGGAAGGATCTCAGGTTTGGTATTAGAGGCATTGAGATATCACATCTCATGCTATAGGAAGGGTCTCAGGATTGGAATGGGAAGGAGTTGGATATCACATCTCATGCTATAGGAAGGGTCTCAGGTTTGGTATAAGCATCGAGATATCACATCTCATGCTATAGGAAGGGTCTCGGGATTAGAATGGGAAGGAGTTGGATATCACATCTCATGTTATAGGAAGGATCTCAGGTTTGGTATTAGAAGCATTGAGACATCACATCTCATGCTATAGGAAGGGTCTCAGGATTGGAATGGGAAGGAGTTGGATATCACATCTCATGCTATAGGAAGGGTCTCAAGTTTGATATTAGAAGCATTGAGATATCACATCTCATGCTATAGGAAGGGTCTCAGGATTGGAATGGGAAGGAGTTGGATATCACATCTCAAGCTTTAGGAAGGGTCTCAGGTTTGGTATAAGCATTGAGATAGCACATCTCATGCTATAGGAAGGGTCTCAGGATTGGAATGGGAAGGAGTTGGATATTACATCTCATGTTATAGGAAAGATCTCAGGTTTGGTATTAGAAGCATTGAGACATCACATCTCATGTTATAGGAAGGGTCTCAGGATTGGAATGGGAAGAAGTTGGATATCACATCTCATGCTATAGGAAGGGTCTCAGGTTTGGAAGGGGAAGGAGTTGGATATCCAATCTCATGTTATAGGACTGGTCTCAGGTTTGGTATTAGAAGCATTGAGATAACACATTGCATGCTGTAGGAAGGTTCTCAGGTTTGGTATTAGAAGCATTGAGACATCACATCTCATGCTATATGAAGGGTCTCAGGATTGGAATGGGAAGGAGTTGGATATCACATCTCATGTTATAGGAAGGATCTCAGGTTTGGTATTAGAAGCATTGAGACATCACATCTCATGCTATAGGAAGGGTCTCAGGATTGGAATGGGAAGGAGTTGGATATCACATCTCATGCTATAGGAAGGGTCTCAGATTTGGTATAAGCATTGAGATATCACATCTCATGCTATAGGAAGGGTCTCAGGATTGGATTGGGAAGGAGTTGTATATGACATCTCAGGCCATAGGAAGGGTCTCAGGATTGGTATAAGCATTGAGATATCACATCTCTGCTATCGGAAGGGTCTCAGGATTGGAATGGGAAGGAGTTGGATATCCCATCTCATGATAAAGGAAGGGTCTAAGGTTTGGAAGGGGAAAGATTTGGATATCACATCTCATGTTATAGGCGGGTCTCAATTTTGATATTAGAAGCATTGAGATAACAAATCTCATGATATCGGAAGGGTCTCAGGATTGGAATGGGAAGGAGTTGGATATCACATCTCATGATAAAGGAAGGGTCTCAGGTTTGGTATTAGAAGCATTGAGATATCAAGTCTCATGGTATAGGAAGGGTCTCAGAATTGGAATGGGAAGGATTTCGGATATCACATCTCAAGCTATAGGAAGAGTCTCAGGATTGGAATGGGAAGGAGTTTGATATCACATCTCATGTTATAGGACGGGTCTCAGGTTTGGTATTAGAAGCATTGAGATATCAAGTCTCATGGTATAGGAAGGGTCTCAGAATTAGAATGGGAAGGATTTCGGATATCACATCTCAAGCTATAGGAAGAGTCTCAGGATTGGAATGGGAAGGAGTTTGATATCACATCTCATGCCATAGTATGGTTCTCAGGTTTGGTAGAAGCATTGGGATATCACATCTCATGCTATTGGAAGGGTATCAGTATTGGATTTGGAAGGAGTTGGATATCCCATCTCATGCTATGGGAAGGGTCTCAGGTTGGAATGGGAAGGAGTTGGATATCACATTTCATGTTATAGGAAGGGTCTCAGGATTGGAATGGGAAGGAGTTGGATATCACATCTCAAGCTTTAGGAAGGGTCTCAGGTTTGGTATAAGCATTGAGATAGCACATCTCATGCTATAGGAAGGGTCTCAGGATTGGAATGGGAAGGAGTTGGATATCACATCTCATGTTATAGGAAAGATCTCAGGTTTGGTATTAGAAGCATTGAGACATCACATCTCATGTTATAGGAAGGGTCTCAGGATTGGAATGGGAAGAAGTTGGATAATACATCTCATGCTATAGGAAGGGTCTCATGTTTGGAAGGGGAAGGAGTTGGATATCCAATCTCATGTTATAGGACTGGTCTCAGGTTTGGTATTAGAAGCATTGAGATATCACATCGCATGCTGTAGGAAGGTTCTCAGGTTTGGAATGGGGAGGAATTGGATATCACATCTCATGTCATAGGAAGGATCTCAGGTTTGGTATTAGAAGCATTGAGATATCACATCTCATGCTATAGGAATGGTCTCAGGATTGGAATGGGAAGGAGTTGGATATTACATTCTTGCTATAGGAAGGGTCTCATGTTTGGAATGGGAAGGAGTTGGATATCACATATGCTATAGGAAGGGTCTCAGGTTTGAAACGGGAAGGAGTTGGATATCACATCTCATGTTATAGGAAGGGTCTCAGGTTTGAAACGGGAAGGAGTTGGATATCACATCTCATGTTATAGGACGGGTCTCAGGTTTGTTATTAGAATCATTGAGATATCATATTGCATGCTGTAGGAAGGGTCTAAGGATTGGAATGGGAAGGACTTGGATATCACATCTCATGCTATAGGTAGGCTCTCAGGTTTGGAAAGGGAAGGAGTTCGATATCACATTTCATGTTAGAGGAAGGATCTCAGGTTTGGTATTAGAGGCATTGAGATATCACATATCATGCTATAGGAAGGGTCTCAGGATTGGAATGGGAAGGAGTTGGATATCACATCTCAAGCTTTAGGAAGGGTCTCAGGTTTGGTATAAGCATTGAGATAGCACATCTCATGCTATAGGAAGGGTCTCAGGATTGGAATGGGAAGGAGTTGGATATTACATCTCATGTTATAGGAAAGATCTCAGGTTTGGTATTAGAAGCATTGAGACATCACATATCATGCTATAGGAAGGGTCTCAGGATTGGAATGGGAAGGAGTTGGATATCACATCTCAAGCTTTAGGAAGGGTCTCAGGTTTGGTATAAGCATTGAGATAGCACATCTCATGCTATAGGAAGGGTCTCAGGATTGGAATGGGAAGGAGTTGGATATTACATCTCATGTTATAGGAAGGGTCTCAGGATTGGAATGGGAAGAAGTTGGATATCACATCTCATGCTATAGGAAGGGTCTCAGGTTTGGAAGGGGAAGGAGTTGGATATCCAATCTCATGTTATAGGACTGGTCTCAGGTTTGGTATTAGAAGCATTGAGACATCACATCTCATGCTATAGGAAGGGCCTTAGGATTGGAATGGGAAGGAGTTGGATATCACATCTCATGCTATAGGAAGGGTCTCAGATTTGGTATAAGCATCGAGATATCACATCTCTGCTATTGGAAGGGTCTCAGGATTGGAATGGGAAGGAGTTGGATATCCCATCTCATGTTATAGGAAGAGTCTCAGGTTTGGTATTAGAAGCATTGAGATATCACATCTCATGCTATAGGAAGTGTCTCAGGATTGGAATGGGAAGGACTTGGGTATCACATCTCATGCTATAGGGAGGGTCTCAAGTTTGATATTAGAAGCATTGAGATATCACATCTCATGCTATAGGAATGGTCTCAGGATTGGAATGGGAAGGAGTTGGATATCACATCTCATTCTATAGGAAGGGTCTCAGGTTTGGTATAAGCAGTGAGATATCACATCTCATGCTATAGGAAGTGTCTCAGGATTGAAATGGGAAGGAGTTGGATATCACATCTCATGTTATAGGAAGGATCTCAGGTTTGGTATAAGCATTGAGATATCACATCTCTGCTATCGGAAGGGTCTCAGGATTGGAATGGGAAGGAGTTGGATATTCCCATCTCATGTTATAGGAAGGGTCTCAGGTTTGGTATTAGAAGCATTGAGATATCCCATCTCATGATATAGGAAGGGTCCCAGGATGGAATGGGAAGGAGTAGGATATCACATTTCATGTTATAGGAAGGGTCTCAGGATTGGAATGGGAAGGATTTGGATATCATATCTCATGCTATAGGAAGGCTCTCAGGTTTGGAAGGGGAAAGAGTTGGATATCACATTTCATGTTAGAGGAAGGATCTCAGGTTTGGTATTAGAGGCCTTGAGATATCACATCTCATGCTATAGGAAGGGTCTCAGGATTGGAATGGGAAGGAGTTGGATATCACATCTCATGTTATAGGAAAGATCTCAGGTTTGGTATTAGAAGCATTGAGACATCACATCTCATGTTATAGGAAGGGTCTCAGGATTGGAATGGGAAGAAGTTGGATATCACATCTCATGCTATAGGAAGGGTCTCAGGTTTGGTATAAGCATTGAGATATCACATCTCATGCTATAGGAAGGGTCTCAGGATTGGAATGGGAAGGAGTTGTATATGACATCTCATGCCATAGGAAGGGTCTCAGGTTTGGTATAAGCATTGAGATATCACATCACATGCTATAGGAAGGGTCTCAGGATTGGAATGGGAAGGACTTGGATATCACATCTCATGCTATAGGCAGGGTCTCAGGTTTGGAAAGGGAAGGAGATGGATAACACATTTCATGTTAGAGGTAGGATCTCAGGTTTGGAATTAGAGGCATTGAGATATCACATCTCATGCTATCAGAAGGGTCTCAGGATTGGAATGGGAAGGAGTTGGATATCACATCTCATGCTAAAGGGAGGGTCTCAGGTTTGGAAGGGGGAGGATTTGGAAATCACATCTCATGTTATAGGAAGGATCTCAGGTTTGGTATTAGAAGCATTGAGATATCACATCTCATGCTATCGGAAGTATCTCAGGTTTGGTATTAGAGGCATTGAGATATCACATCTCATGCTATCATAAGGGTCTCAGGATTGGAATGGGAAGGAGTTGGATATCACATCTCATGTTATAGGAAGGATCTCAGGTTTGGTATTAGAAGCATTGAGACATCACATCTCATGCTATAGGAAGGGTCTCAGGATTGGAATGGGAAGGAGTTGGATATCACATCTCATGCTATAGGAAGGGTCTCAGATTTGGTATAAGCATTGAGATATCACATCTCATGCTATAGGAAGGGTCTCAGGATTGGAATGGGAAGGAGTTGTATATGACATCTCAGGCCATAGGAAGGGTCTCAGGATTGGTATAAGCATTGAGATATCACATCTCTGCTATCGGAAGGGTCTCAGGATTGGAATGGGAATGAGTTGGATATCCCATCTCATGTTATAGGAAGAGTCTCAGGTTTGGTATTAGAAGCATTGAGATATCCCATCTCATGCTATAGGAAGGGTCTCAGGTTGGAATGGGAAGGAGTTGGATATCACATTTCATGTTATAGGAAGGGTCTCAGGATTGGAATTGGAAGGACTTGGCTATCATATCTCATGCTATAGGAAGGCTCTCAGGTTTGGAAGGGGAAAGAGTTGGATATCACATTTCATGTTAGAGGAAGGATCTCAGGTTTGGTATTAGAGGCCTTGAGATATCAAATCTCATGCTATAGGAAGGGTCTCAGGATTGGAATGGGAAGGAGTTGGATATCACATCTCATGCTATAGGAAGGGTCTCAGATTTGGTATAAGCATTGAGATATCACATCTCATGCTATAGGAAGTGTCTCAGGATTGGAATGGGAAGGAGTTGGATATCACATCTCATGTTATAGGAAGGATCTCAGGTTTGGTATAAGCATTGAGATATCACATCTCTGCTATCGGAAGGGTCTCAGGATTGGAATGGGAAGGAGTTGGATATTCCCATCTCATGTTATAGGAAGGGTCTCAGGTTTGGTATTAGAAGCATTGAGATATCCCATCTCATGATATAGGAAGGGTCCCAGGATGGAATGGGAAGGAGTAGGATATCACATTTCATGTTATAGGAAGGGTCTCAGGATTGGAATGGGAAGGATTTGGATATCATATCTCATGCTATAGGAAGGCTCTCAGGTTTGGAAGGGGAAAGAGTTGGATATCACATTTCATGTTAGAGGAAGGATCTCAGGTTTGGTATTAGAGGCCTTGAGATATCACATCTCATGCTATAGGAAGGGTCTCAGGATTGGAATGGGAAGGAGTTGGATATCACATCTCATGTTATAGGAAAGATCTCAGGTTTGGTATTAGAAGCATTGAGACATCACATCTCATGTTATAGGAAGGGTCTCAGGATTGGAATGGGAAGAAGTTGGATATCACATCTCATGCTATAGGAAGGGTCTCAGGTTTGGTATAAGCATTGAGATATCACATCTCATGCTATAGGAAGGGTCTCAGGATTGGAATGGGAAGGAGTTGTATATGACATCTCATGCCATAGGAAGGGTCTCAGGTTTGGTATAAGCATTGAGATATCACATCACATGCTATAGGAAGGGTCTCAGGATTGGAATGGGAAGGACTTGGATATCACATCTCATGCTATAGGCAGGGTCTCAGGTTTGGAAAGGGAAAGAGATGGATATCACATTTCATGTTAGAGGTAGGATCTCAGGTTTGGAATTAGAGGCATTGAGATATCACATCTCATGCTATCAGAAGGGTCTCAGGAGTGGAATGGGAAGGAGTTGGATATCACATCTCATGCTAAAGGGAGGGTCTCAGGTTTGGAAGGGGGAGGATTTGGAAATCACATCTCATGTTATAGGAAGGATCTCAGGTTTGGTATTAGAAGCATTGAGATATCACATCTCATGCTATCGGAAGTATCTCAGGTTTGGTATTAGAGGCATTGAGATATCACATCTCATGCTATCATAAGGGTCTCAGGATTGGAATGAGAAGGAGTTGGATATCACATCTCATGTTATAGGAAGGATCTCAGGTTTGGTATTAGAAGCATTGAGACATCACATCTCATGCTATAGGAAGGGTCTCAGGATTGGAATGGGAAGGAGTTGGATATCACATCTCATGCTATAGGAAGGGTCTCAGATTTGGTATAAGCATTGAGATATCACATCTCATGCTATAGGAAGGGTCTCAGGATTGGAATGGGAAGGAGTTGTATATGACATCTCAGGCCATAGGAAGGGTCTCAGGTTTGGTATAAGCATTGAGATATCACATCTCTGCTATCGGAAGGGTCTCAGGATTGGAATGGGAATGAGTTGGATATCCCATCTCATGTTATAGGAAGAGTCTCAGGTTTGGTATTAGAAGCATTGAGATATCCCATCTCATGCTATAGGAAGGGTCTCAGGTTGGAATGGGAAGGAGTTGGATATCACATTTCATGTTCTAGGAAGGGTCTCAGGATTGGAATTGGAAGGACTTGGCTATCATATCTCATGCTATAGGAAGGCTCTCAGGTTTGGAAGGGGAAGGAGTTGGATATCACATTTCATGTTAGAGGAACGATCTCAGGTTTGGCATTAGAGGCCTTGAGATATCACATCTCATGCTATAGGAAGGGTCTCAGGATTGGAATGGGAAGGAGTTGGATATCACATCTCAAGCTAAAGGGACGGTCTCAGGTTTGGTATAAGCATTGTGATATCACATCTCATGCTATAGGAAGGGTCTCAGGATTGGAATGGGAAGGAGTTGGATATCACATCTCATGTTATAGGAAAGATCTCAGGTTTGGTATTAGAAGCATTGCGACATCACATCTCATGTTATAGGAAGGGTCTCAGGATTGGAATGGGAAGAAGTTGGATATCACATCTCATGCTATAAGAAGGGTCTCAGGTTTGGTATAAGCATTGAGATATCACATCTCATGCTATAGGAAGGGTCTCAGGTTTGGAATGGGAAGGACTTAGATATCACATATCATGCTATAGGGCGGGTCTCAGTTTTGATATTAGAAGCATTGAGATATCACATCTCATGCTATCGGAAGTGTCTCAGGATTGGAATGGGAAGGAGCTGGATATCACATCTCATGCTAAAGGAAGGGTCTCAGGTTTGGAACGGGAAGGAGTTGGATATCACATCTCATGTTATAGGAAGGGTCTCAGGTTTGGTATAAGCATTGAGATATCACATCTCTGCTATCGGAAGTGTCTCAGGATTGGAATGGGAAGGACTTGGATATCACATCTCATGCTATAGATAGGCTCTCAGGTTTGGAAAGGGAAGGAGTTGGATATCACATTTCATGTTAGAGGAAGGATCTCAGGTTTGGTATTAGAGGCATTGAGATATCACATCTCAGGCTATAGGAAGGGTCTCAGGATTGGAATGGGAAGGAGTTGGATATCACATCTCATGCTAAAGGAAGGGTCTCAGGATTGGAATGGGAAGGAGTTGGATATCACATCTCATGCTATAGGAAGGGTCTCAGGTTTGGTATAAGCATTGAGATATCACATCTCGTGCTATAGGAAGGGTCTCAGGATTGGAATGGGAAGGAGTTGTATATGACATCTCATGCTATAGACAGGGTCTCAGGTTTGGAAAGGGAAGGAGATGGATATCACATTTCATGTTAGAAGTAGGATCTCAGGTTTGGAATTAGAGGCATTGAGATATCACATCTCATGCTATCAGAAGGGTCTCAGGATTGGAATGGGAAGGAGTTGGATATCACATCTCATGCTAAAGGGAGGGTCTCAGGTTTGGAAGGGGAAGGATTTGGAAATCACATCTCATGTTATAGGAAGGATCTCAGGTTTGGTATTAGAATCATTGAGATATCACATCTCATGCTATCATAAGGGTCTCAGGATTGGAATCGGAAGGAGTTGGATATCACATCTCATGTTATAGGAAGGATCTCAGGTTTGGTATTAGAAGCATTGAGACATCACATCTCATGCTATAGGAAGGGTCTCAGGATTGGAATGGGAAGGAGTTGGATATCACATCTCATGCTATAGGAAGGGTCTCAGATTTGGTATAAGCATTGAGATATCACATCTCATGCTATAGGAAGGGTCTCAGGATTGGAATGGGAAGCAGTTGGATATCACATCTCAGGCCATAGGAAGGGTCTCAGGTTTGGTATAAGCATTGAGATATCACATCTCTGCTATCGGAAGGGTCTCAGGATTGGAATGGGAAGGAGTTGGATATCCCATCTCATGTTATAGGAAGAGTCTCAGGTTTGGTTTTAGAAGCATTGAGATATCCCATCTCATGCTATAGGAAGGGTCTCAGGTTGGAATGGGAAGGAGTTGGATATCACATTTCATGTTATAGGAAGGGTCTCAGGATTGGAATTGGAAGGACTTGGCTATCATAGCTCATGCTATAGGAAGGCTCTCAGGTTTGGAAGGGGAAGGAGTTGGATATCACATTTCATGTTAGAGGAACGATCTCAGGTTTGGTATTAGAGGCCTTGAGATATCACATCTCATGCTATAGGAAGGGTCTCAGGATTGGAATGGGAAGGAGTTGGATATCACATCTCATGTTATAGGAAAGATCTCAGGTTTGGTATTAGAAGCATTGAGACATCACATCTCATGTTATAGGAATGGTCTCAGGATTGGAATGGGAAGAAGTTGGATATCACATCTCATGCTATAGGAAGGGTCTCAGGTTTGGTATAAGCATTGAGATATCACATCTCATGCTATAGGAAGGGTCTCAGGATTGGAATGGGAAGGAGTTGTATATGACATCTCATGCCATAGGAAGGGTCTCAGGTTTGGTATAAGCATTGAGATATCACATCACATGCTATAGGAAGGGTCTCAGGATTGTAATGGGAAGGACTTGGATATCACATCTCATGCTATAGGCAGGGTCTCAGGTTTGGAAAGGGAAGGAGATGGATATCACATTTCATGTTAGAGGTAGGATCTCAGGTTTGGTATTAGAGGCATTGAAATATCACATCTCATGCTATCAGAAGGGTCTCAGGATTGGAATGGGAAGGAGTTGGATATCACATCTCATGCTAAAGGGAGGGTCTCAGGTTTGGAAGGGGAAGGATTTGGAAATCACATCTCATGTTATAGGAAGGATCTCAGGTTTGGTATTAGAAGCATTGAGATATCACATCTCATGCTATCGGAAGTATCTCAGGTTTGTTATTAGAGGCATTGAGATATCACATCTCATGTTATCATAAGGGTCTCAGGATTGGAATGGGAAGGAGTTGGATATCACATCTCATGTTATAGGAAGGATCTCAGGTTTGGTATTAGAAGCATTGAGACATCACATCTCATGCTATAGGAAGGGTCTCAGGATTGGAATGGGAAGGAGTTGGATATCACATCTCATGCTATAGGAAGGGTCTCAGATTTGGTATAAGCATTGAGATATCACATCTCATGCTATAGGAACGGTCTCAGGATTGGAATGGGAAGGAGTTGTATATGACATCTCAGGCCATAGGAAGGGTCTCAGGTTTGGTATAAGCATTGAGATATCACATCTCTGCTATCGGAAGGGTCACAGGATTGGAATGGGAAGGAGTTGGATATCCCATCTCATGTTATAGGAAGGGTCTCAGGTTTGGTATTAGAAGCATTGAGACATCACATCTCATGTTATAGGAAGGGTCTCAGGATTGGAATGGGAAGAAGTTGGATATCACATCTCATGCTATAGGAAGGGTCTCAGGTTTGGTATAAGCATTGAGATATCACATCTCATGCTATAGGAAGGGTCTCAGGATTGGAATGGGAAGGAGTTGTATATGACATCTCATGCCATAGGAAGGGTCTCAGGTTTGGTATAAGCATTGAGATATCACATCACATGCTATAGGAAGGGTCTCAGGATTGGAATGGGAAGGACTTTTGATATCACATCTCATGCTATAGGCAGGGTCTCAGGATTGGAAAGGGAAGGAGATGGATATCACATTTCATGTTAGAGGTAGGATCTTAGGTTTGGTATTAGAGGCATTGAAATATCACATCTCATGCTATCAGAAGGGTCTCAGGATTGGAATGGGAAGGAGTTGGATATCACATCTCATGCTAAAGGGAGTGTCTCAGGTTTGGAAGTGGAAGGATTTGGAAATCACATCTCATGTTATAGGAAGGATCTCAGGTTTGGTACTAGAAGCATTGAGATATCACATCTCATGCTATCAGAAGGATCTCAGGTTTGGTATTAGAAGCATTGAGACATCACATCTCATGCTATAGGAAGGGTCTCAGGATTGGAATGGGAAGGAGTTGGATATCACATCTCATGCTATAGGAAGGGTCTCGGATTTGGGACAAGCATTGAGATATCACATCTCATGCTATAGGAAGGGTCTCAGGATTGGAATGGGAAGGAGTTGTATATGACAAATCAGGCCATAGGAAGGGTCTCAGGTTTGGCATAAGCATTGAGATATCACATCTCTGCTATCGGAAGGGTCTCAGGATTGGAATGGGAAGGAGTTGGATATCCCATCTCATGTTATAGGAAGGGTCTCAGGTTTGGTATTAGAAGCATTGAGATATCACATCTCATGCTATAGGAAGAGTCTCAGGATTGGAATGGGGAGGACTTGGATGTCACATCTCATGCTATAGGGAGGGTCTCAAGTTTGATATTAGAAGCATTGAGATAACAAATCTCATGATATCGGAAGGGTCTCAGGATTGGAATGGGAAGGAGTTGGATATCACATCTCATGCTAAAGGGAGGGTCTCAGGTTTGGAAGGGGAAGGATTTGGATATCACATCTCATGTTATAGGAAGGATCTCAGGTTTGGTATTAGAAGCATTCAGATATCACATCTCATGCTATCGGAAGGATCTCAGGTTTGGTATAGAAGCATTGAGATATCACATCTCATGCTATCAGAAGGGTCTCAGGATTGGAATGGGAAGGAGTTGGATATCACATCTCATGCTAAAGGGAGGGTCTCAGGTTTGGAAGGGGAAGGATTTGGATATCACATCTCATGTTATCGGAAGGATCTCAGGTTTGGTATTAGAAGTATTGAGATATCACATCTCATGCTATAGGAAGGGTCTCAGGATTGGAATGGGAAGGAGTTGGTTATCACATCTCATGCTAAAGGAAGGGTCTCAGGTTTGGTAGAAGCATTGAGATATCACATCTCATGCTATAGGAAGGGTCTCAGGATTGGAATGGGAAGGACTTAGATATCACATATCATGCTATAGGGAGTGTCTCAGTTTTGATATTAGAAGCATTGAGATATCACATCTCATGCTATCGGAAGTGTCTCAGGATTGGAATGGGAAGGAGCTGGATATCACATCTCATGCTAAAGGAAGGGTCTCAGGTTTGGAACGGGAAGGAGTTGGATATCACATCTCATGTTATAGGAAGGGTCTCAGGTTTGGTATAAGCATTGAGATATCACATCTCTGCTATCGGAAGTGTCTCAGGATTGGAATGGGAAGGACTTGGATATCACATCTCATGCTATAGATAGGCTCTCAGGTTTGGAAAGGGAAGGAGTTGGATATCACATTTCATGTTAGAGGAAGGATCTCAGGTTTGGTATTAGAGGCATTGAGACATCACATCTCAGGCTATAGGAAGGGTCTCAGGATTGGAATGGGAAGGAGTTGGATATCACATCTCATGCTAAAGGAAGGGTCTCAGGATTGGAATGGGAAGGAGTTGGATATCACATCTCATGCTATAGGAAGGGTCTCAGGTTTGGTATAAGCATTGAGATATCACATCTCGTGCTATAGGAAGGGTCTCAGGATTGGAATGGGAAGGAGTTGTATATGACATCTCATGCTATAGACAGGGTCTCAGGTTTGGAAAGGGAAGGAGATGGATATCACATTTCATGTTAGAGGTAGGATCTCAGGTTTGGAATTAGAGGCATTGAGATATCACATCTCATGCTATCAGAAGGGTCTCAGGATTGGAATGGGAAGGAGTTGGATATCACATCTCATGCTAAAGGGAGGGTCTCAGGTTTGGAAGGGGAAGGATTTGGAAATCACATCTCATGTTATAGGAAGGATCTCAGGTTTGGTATTAGAAGCATTGAGATATCACATCTCATGCTATCATAAGGGTCTCAGGATTGGAATCGGAAGGAGTTGGATATCACATCTCATGTTATAGGAAGGATCTCAGGTTTGGTATTAGAAGCATTGAGACATCACATCTCATGCTATAGGAAGGGTCTCAGGATTGGAATGGGAAGGAGTTGGATATCACATCTCATGCTATAGGAAGGGTCTCAGATTTGGTATAAGCATTGAGATATCACATCTCATGCTATAGGAAGGGTCTCAGGATTGGAATGGGAAGCAGTTGGATATCACATCTCAGGCCATAGGAAGGGTCTCAGGTTTGGTATAAGCATTGAGATATCACATCTCTGCTATCGGAAGGGTCTCAGGATTGGAATGGGAAGGAGTTGGATATCCCATCTCATGTTATAGGAAGAGTCTCAGGTTTGGTATTAGAAGCATTGAGATATCCCATCTCATGCTATAGGAAGGGTCTCAGGTTGGAATGGGAAGGAGTTGGATATCACATTTCATGTTATAGGAAGGGTCTCAGGATTGGAATTGGAAGGACTTGGCTATCATATCTCATGCTATAGGAAGGCTCTCAGGTTTGGAAGGGGAAGGAGTTGGATATCACATTTCATGTTAGAGGAACGATCTCAGGTTTGGTATTAGAGGCCTTGAGATATCACATCTCATGCTATAGGAAGGGTCTCAGGATTGGAATGGGAAGGAGTTGGATATCACATCTCATGTTATAGGAAAGATCTCAGGTTTGGTATTAGAAGCATTGAGACATCACATCTCATGTTATAGGAAGGGTCTCAGGATTGGAATGGGAAGAAGTTGGATATCACATCTCATGCTATAGGAAGGGTCTCAGGTTTGGTATAAGCAATGAGATATCACATCTCATGCTATAGGAAGGGTCTCAGGATTGGAATGGGAAGGAGTTGTATATGACATCTCATGCCATAGGAAGGGTCTCAGGTTTGGTATAAGCATTGAGATATCACATCACATGCTATAGGAAGGGTCTCAGGATTGTAATGGGAAGGACTTGGATATCACATCTCATGCTATAGGCAGGGTCTCAGGTTTGGAAAGGGAAGGAGATGGATATCACATTTCATGTTAGAGGTAGGATCTCAGGTTTGGTATTAGAGGCATTGAAATATCACATCTCATGCTATCAGAAGGGTCTCAGGATTGGAATGGGAAGGAGTTGGATATCACATCTCATGCTAAAGGGAGGGTCTCAGGTTTGGAAGGGGAAGGATTTGGAAATCACATCTCATGTTATAGGAAGGATCTCAGGTTTGGTATTAGAAGCATTGAGATATCACATCTCATGCTATCAGAAGTATCTCAGGTTTGGTATTAGAGGCATTGAGATATCACATCTCATGCTATCTTAAGGGTCTCAGGATTGGAATGGGAAGGAGTTGGATATCACATCTCATGTTATAGGAAGGATCTCAGGTTTGGTATTAGAAGCATTGAGACATCACATCTCATGCTATATGAAGGGTCTCAGGATTGGAATGGGAAGGAGTTGGATATCACATCTCATGCTATAGGAAGGGTCTCAGATTTGGTATAAGCATTGAGATATCACATCTCATGCTATAGGAACGGTCTCAGGATTGGAATGGGAAGGAGTTGTATATGACATCTCAGGCCATAGGAAGGGTCTCAGGTTTGGTATAAGCATTGAGATATCACATCTCTGCTATAGGAAGGGTCTCAGGATTGGAATGGGAAGGAGTTGGATATCCCATCTCATGTTATAGGAAGGGTCTCAGGTTTGGTATTAGAAGCATTGAGACATCACATCTCATGTTATAGGAAGGGTCTCAGGATTGGAATGGGAAGAAGTTGGATATCACATCTCATGCTATAGGAAGGGTCTCAGGTTTGGTATAAGCATTGAGATATCACATCTCATGCTATAGGAAGGGTCTCAGGATTGGAATGGGAAGGAGTTGTATATGACATCTCATGCCATAGGAAGGGTCTCAGGTTTGGTATAAGCATTGAGATATCACATCACATGCTATAGGAAAGGTCTCAGGATTGGAATGGGAAGGACTTTTGATATCACATCTCATGCTATAGGCAGGGTCTCAGGTTTGGAAAGGGAAGGAGATGGATATCACATTTCATGTTAGAGGTAGGATCTCAGGTTTGGTATTAGAGGCATTGAAATATCACATCTCATGCTATCAGAAGGGTCTCAGGATTGGAATGGGAAGGAGTTGGATATCACATCTCATGCTAAAGGGAGTGTCTCAGGTTTGGAAGTGGAAGGATTTGGAAATCACATCTCATGTTATAGGAAGGATCTCAGGTTTGGTACTAGAAGCATTGAGATATCACATCTCATGCTATCAGAAGGATCTCAGGTTTGGTATTAGAAGCATTGAGACATCACATCTCATGCTATAGGAAGGGTCTCAGGATTGGAATGGGAAGGAGTTGGATATCACATCTCATGCTATAGGAAGGGTCTCGGATTTGGTATAAGCATTGAGATATCACATCTCATGCTATAGGAAGGGTCTCAGGATTGGAATGGGAAGGAGTTGTATATGACAAATCAGGCCATAGGAAGGGTCTCAGGTTTGGTATAAGCATTGAGATATCACATCTCTGCTATCGGAAGGGTCTCAGGATTGGAATGGGAAGGAGTTGGATATCCCATCTCATGTTATAGGAAGGGTCTCAGGTTTGGTATTAGAAGCATTGAGATATCACATCTCATGCTATAGGAAGAATCTCAGGATTGGAATGGGGAGGACTTGGATGTCACATCTCATGCTATAGGGAGGGTCTCAAGTTTGATATTAGAAGCATTGAGATAACAAATCTCATGATATCGGAAGGGTCTCAGGATTGGAATGGGAAGGAATTGGATATCACATCTCATGATAAAGGAAGGGTCTAAGGTTTGGAAGGGGAAGGATTTGGATATCACATCTCATGTTATAGGACGGGTCTCAGGTTTTGTATTAGAAGCATTGAGATATCAAGACTCATGGTATAGGAAGGGTCTCAGAATTGGAATGGGAAGGAGTTGGATATCACATCTCAAGCTATAGGTAGGGTCTCAGGATTGGAATGGGAAGGAGTTTGATATCACATCTCATGCCATAGTATGGGTCTCAGGTTTGGTAGAAGCATTGGGATATCACATCTCATGCTATCGGAAGGGTATCAGTATTGGATTTGGAAGGAATTGGATATCCCATCTCATGCTATAGGAAGGGTCTCAGGTTGGAATGGGAAGGAGTTGGATATCACATTTCATGTTATAGGAAGGGTCTCAGGATTGGATGGGAAGGACTTGGATATCATATCTCATGCTATAGGAAGGCTCTCAGGTTTGGAAGGGGAAGGAGTTGGATATCACATTTCATGTTAGAGGAAGAATCTCAGGTTTGGTATTAGAGGCCTTGAGATATCACATCTCATGCTATAGGAAGGGTCTCAGGATTGGAATGGGAAGGAGTTGGATATCACATCTCAAGCTATAGGAAGGGTCTCAGGTTTGGTATAAGCATTGAGATATCACATCTCATGCTATAGGAAGGGTCTCAGGATTGGAATGGGAAGGAGTTGGATATCACATCTCATGTTATAGGAAAGATCTCAGGTTTGGTATTAGAAGCATTGAGACATCACATCTCATGTTATAGGAAGGGTCTCAGGAGTGGAATGGGAAGAAGTTGGATATCACATCTCATGCTATAGGAAGGGTCTCAGGTTTGGAAGGGGAAGGAGTTGGATATCCAATCTCATGTTATAGGACTGGACTCGGGTTTGGTATTAGAAGCATTGAGATATCACATCGCATGCTATAGGAATGGTCTCAGGATTGGAATGGGAAGGAGTTGGATATTACATTCTTGCTATAGGAAGGGTCTCATGTTTGGAATGGGAAGGAGTTGGATATCACATATGCTATAGGAAGGGTCTCAGGTTTGGACCGGGAAGGAGTTGGATATCACATCTCATGTTATAGGAAGGGTCTCAGGTTTGGTATAAGCATTGAGATATCACATCTCTGCTATCGGAAGTGTCTCAGGATTGGAATAGGAAGGAGTTGGATATCCCATCTCATGTTATAGGATGGGTCTCAGGTTTGTTATTAGAATCATTGAGATATCATATTGCATGCTGTAGGAAGGGTCTAAGGATTGGAATGGGAAGGACTTGGATATCACATCTCATGCTATAGGTAGGCTCTCAGGTTTGGAAAGGGAAGGAGTTGGATATCACATTTCATGTTAGAGGAAGGATCTCAGGTTTGGTATTAGAGGCATTGAGATATCACATCTCATGCTATAGGAAGGGTCTCAGGATTGGAATGGGAAGGAGTTGGATATCACATCTCATGCTATAGGAAGGGTCTCAGGTTTGGTATAAGCATCGAGATATCACATCTCATGCTATAGGAAGGGTCTCGGGATTAGAATGGGAAGGAGTTGGATATCACATCTCATGTTATAGGAAGGATCTCAGGTTTGGTATTAGAAGCATTGAGACATCACATCTCATGCTATAGGAAGGGTCTCAGGATTGGAATGGGAAGGAGTTGGATATCACATCTCATGCTATAGGAAGGGTCTCAAGTTTGATATTAGAAGCATTGAGATATCACATCTCATGCTATAGGAAGGGTCTCAGGATTGGAATGGGAAGGAGTTGGATATCACATCTCAAGCTTTAGGAAGGGTCTCAGGTTTGGTATAAGCATTGAGATAGCACATCTCATGCTATAGGAAGGGTCTCAGGATTGGAATGGGAAGGAGTTGGATATTACATCTCATGTTATAGGAAAGATCTCAGGTTTGGTATTAGAAGCATTGAGACATCACATCTCATGTTATAGGAAGGGTCTCAGGATTGGAATGGGAAGAAGTTGGATATCACATCTCATGCTATAGGAAGGGTCTCAGGTTTGGAAGGGGAAGGAGTTGGATATCCAATCTCATGTTATAGGACTGGTCTCAGGTTTGGTATTAGAAGCATTGAGATAACACATCGCATGCTGTAGGAAGGTTCTCAGGTTTGGTATTAGAAGCATTGAGACATCACATCTCATGCTATAGGAAGGGTCTCAGGATTGGAATGGGAAGGAGTTGGATATCACATCTCATGTTATAGGAAGGATCTCAGGTTTGGTATTAGAAGCATTGAGACATCACATCTCATGCTATAGGAAGGGTCTCAGGATTGGAATGGGAAGGAGTTGGATATCACATCTCATGCTATAGGAAGGGTCTCAGATTTGGTATAAGCATTGAGATATCACATCTCATGCTATAGGAAGGGTCTCAGGATTGGATTGGGAAGGAGTTGTATATGACATCTCAGGCCATAGGAAGGGTCTCAGGATTGGTATAAGCATTGAGATATCACATCTCTGCTATCGGAAGGGTCTCAGGATTGGAATGGGAAGGAGTTGGATATCCCATCTCATGATAAAGGAAGGGTCTAAGGTTTGGAAGGGGAAAGATTTGGATATCACATCTCATGTTATAGGCGGGTCTCAATTTTGATATTAGAAGCATTGAGATAACAAATCTCATGATATCGGAAGGGTCTCAGGATTGGAATGGGAAGGAGTTGGATATCACATCTCATGATAAAGGAAGGGTCTCAGGTTTGGTATTAGAAGCATTGAGATATCAAGTCTCATGGTATAGGAAGGGTCTCAGAATTGGAATGGGAAGGATTTCGGATATCACATCTCAAGCTATAGGAAGAGTCTCAGGATTGGAATGGGAAGGAGTTTGATATCACATCTCATGTTATAGGACGGGTCTCAGGTTTGGTATTAGAAGCATTGAGATATCAAGTCTCATGGTATAGGAAGGGTCTCAGAATTGGAATGGGAAGGATTTCGGATATCACATCTCAAGCTATAGGAAGAGTCTCAGGATTGGAATGGGAAGGAGTTTGATATCACATCTCATGCCATAGTATGGTTCTCAGGTTTGGTAGAAGCATTGGGATATCACATCTCATGCTATTGGAAGGGTATCAGTATTGGATTTGGAAGGAGTTGGATATCCCATCTCATGCTATGGGAAGGGTCTCAGGTTGGAATGGGAAGGAGTTGGATATCACATTTCATGTTATAGGAAGGGTCTCAGGATTGGAATGGGAAGGAGTTGGATATCACATCTCAAGCTTTAGGAAGGGTCTCAGGTTTGGTATAAGCATTGAGATAGCACATCTCATGCTATAGGAAGGGTCTCAGGATTGGAATGGGAAGGAGTTGGATATCACATCTCATGTTATAGGAAAGATCTCAGGTTTGGTATTAGAAGCATTGAGACATCACATCTCATGTTATAGGAAGGGTCTCAGGATTGGAATGGGAAGAAGTTGGATATCACATCTCATGCTATAGGAAGGGTCTCATGTTTGGAAGGGGAAGGAGTTGGATATCCAATCTCATGTTATAGGACTGGTCTCAGGTTTGGTATTAGAAGCATTGAGATATCACATCGCATGCTGTAGGAAGGTTCTCAGGTTTGGAATGGGGAGGAATTGGATATCACATCTCATGTCATAGGAAGGATCTCAGGTTTGGTATTAGAAGCATTGAGATATCACATCTCATGCTATAGGAATGGGGTCAGGATTGGAATGGGAAGGAGTTGGATATTACATTCTTGCTATAGGAAGGGTCTCATGTTTGGAATGGGAAGGAGTTGGATATCACATATGCTATAGGAAGGGTCTCAGGTTTGAAACGGGAAGGAGTTGGATATCACATCTCATGTTATAGGAAGGGTCTCAGGTTTGAAACGGGAAGGAGTTGGATATCACATCTCATGTTATAGGACGGGTCTCAGGTTTGTTATTAGAATCATTGAGATATCATATTGCATGCTGTAGGAAGGTTCTAAGGATTGGAATGGGAAGGACTTGGATATCACATCTCATGCTATAGGTAGGCTCTCAGGTTTGGAAAGGGAAGGAGTTCGATATCACATTTCATGTTAGAGGAAGGATCTCAGGTTTGGTATTAGAGGCATTGAGATATCACATATCATGCTATAGGAAGGGTCTCAGGATTGGAATGGGAAGGAGTTGGATATCACATCTCAAGCTTTAGGAAGGGTCTCAGGTTTGGTATAAGCATTGAGATAGCACATCTCATGCTATAGGAAGGGTCTCAGGATTGGAATGGGAAGGAGTTGGATATTACATCTCATGTTATAGGAAAGATCTCAGGTTTGGTATTAGAAGCATTGAGACATCACATTTCATGCTATAGGAAGGGTCTCAGGATTGGAATGGGAAGGAGTTGGATATCACATCTCAAGCTTTAGGAAGGGTCTCAGGTTTGGTATAAGCATTGAGATAGCACATCTCATGCTATAGGAAGGGTCTCAGGATTGGAATGGGAAGGAGTTGGATATTACATCTCATGTTATAGGAAGGGTCTCAGGATTGGAATGGGAAGACGTTGGATATCACATCTCATGCTATAGGAAGGGTCTCAGGTTTGGTATTAGAGGCATTGAGATATCACATATCATGCTATAGGAAGGGTCTCAGGATTGGAATGGGAAGGAGTTGGATATCACATCTCAAGCTTTAGGAAGGGTCTCAGGTTTGGGATAAGCATTGAGATAGCACATCTCATGCTATAGGAAGGGTCTCAGGATTGGAATGGGAAGGAGTTGGATATTACATCTCATGTTATAGGAAGGGTCTCAGGATTGGAATGGGAAGAAGTTGGATATCACATCTCATGCTATAGGAAAGGGTCTCAGGTTTGGAAGGGGAAGGAGTTGGATATCCAATCTCATGTTATAGGACTGGTCTCAGGTTTGGTATTAGAAGCATTGAGATATCACATCGCATGCTGTAGGAAGGTTCTCAGGTTTGGTATTAGAAGCATTGAGACATCACATCTCATGCTATAGGAAGGGTCTCAGGATTGGAATGGGAAGGAGTTGGATATCACATCTCATGTTATAGGAAGGATCTCAGGTTTGGTATTAGAAGCATTGAGACATCACATCTCATGCTATAGGAAGGGCCTTAGGATTGGAATGGGAAGGAGTTGGATATCACATCTCATGCTATAGGAAGGGTCTCAGATTTGGTATAAGCATCGAGATATCACATCTCTGCTATTGGAAGGGTCTCAGGATTGGAATGGGAAGGAGTTGGATATCCCATCTCATGTTATAGGAAGAGTCTCAGGTTTGGTATTAGAAGCATTGAGATATCACATCTCATGCTATAGGAAGTGTCTCAGGATTGGAATGGGAAGGACTTGGGTATCACATCTCATGCTATAGGGAGGGTCTCAAGTTTGATATTAGAAGCATTGAGATATCACATCTCATGCTATAGGAATGGTCTCAGGATTGGAATGGGAAGGAGTTGGATATCACATCTCATTCTATAGGAAGGGTCTCAGGTTTGGTATAAGCAGTGAGATATCACATCTCATGCTATAGGAAGTGTCTCAGGATTGGAATGGGAAGGAGTTGGATATCACATCTCATGTTATAGGAAGGATCTCAGGTTTGGTATAAGCATTGAGATATCACATCTCTGCTATCGGAAGGGTCTCAGGATTGGAATGGGAAGGAGTTGGATATTCCCATCTCATGTTATAGGAAGGGTCTCAGGTTTGGTATTAGAAGCATTGAGATATCCCATCTCATGATATAGGAAGGGTCCCAGGATGGAATGGGAAGGAGTAGGATATCACATTTCATGTTATAGGAAGGGTCTCAGGATTGGAATGGGAAGGATTTGGATATCATATCTCATGCTATAGGAAGGCTCTCGGGTTTGGAAGGGGAAAGAGTTGGATATCACATTTCATGTTAGAGGAAGGATCTCAGGTTTGGTATTAGAGGCCTTGAGATATCACATCTCATGCTATAGGAAGGGTCTCAGGATTGGAATGGGAAGGAGTTGGATATCACATCTCATGTTATAGGAAAGATCTCAGGTTTGGTATTAGAAGCATTGAGACATCACATCTCATGTTATAGGAAGGGTCTCAGGATTGGAATGGGAAGAAGTTGGATATCACATCTCATGCTATAGGAAGGGTCTCAGGTTTGGTATAAGCATTGAGATATCACATCTCATGCTATAGGAAGGGTCTCAGGATTGGAATGGGAAGGAGTTGTATATGACATCTCATGCCATAGGAAGGGTCTCAGGTTTGGTATAAGCATTGAGATATCACATCACATGCTATAGGAAGGGTCTCAGGATTGGAATGGGAAGGACTTGGATATCACATCTCATGCTATAGGCAGGGTCTCAGGTTTGGAAAGGGAAGGAGATGGATATCACATTTCATGTTAGAGGTAGGATCTCAGGTTTGGAATTAGAGGCATTGAGATATCACATCTCATGCTATCAGAAGGGTCTCAGGATTGGAATGGGAAGGAGTTGGATATCACATCTCATGCTAAAGGGAGGGTCTCAGGTTTGGAAGGGGGAGGATTTGGAAATCACATCTCATGTTATAGGAAGGATCTCAGGTTTGGTATTAGAAGCATTGAGATATCACATCTCATGCTATCGGAAGTATCTCAGGTTTGGTATTAGAGGCATTGAGATATCACATCTCATGCTATCATAAGGGTCTCAGGATTGGAATGGGAAGGAGTTGGATATCACATCTCATGTTATAGGAAGGATCTCAGGTTTGGTATTAGAAGCATTGAGACATCACATCTCATGCTATAGGAAGGGTCTCAGGATTGGAATGGGAAGGAGTTGGATATCACATCTCATGCTATAGGAAGGGTCTCAGATTTGGTATAAGCATTGAGATATCACATCTCATGCTATAGGAAGGGTCTCAGGATTGGAATGGGAAGGAGTTGTATATGACATCTCAGGCCATAGGAAGGGTCTCAGGTTTGGTATAAGCATTGAGATATCACATCTCTGCTATCGGAAGGGTCTCAGGATTGGAATGGGAATGAGTTGGATATCCCATCTCATGTTATAGGAAGAGTCTCAGGTTTGGTATTAGAAGCATTGAGATATCCCATCTCGTGCTATAGGAAGGGTCTCAGGTTGGAATGGGAAGGAGTTGGATATCACATTTCATGTTATAGGAAGGGTCTCAGGATTGGAATTGGAAGGACTTGGCTATCATATCTCATGCTATAGGAAGGCTCTCAGGTTTGGAAGGGGAAAGAGTTGGATATCACATTTCATGTTAGAGGAAGGATCTCAGGTTTGGTATTAGAGGCCTTGAGATGTCAAATCTCATGCTATAGGAAGGGTCTCAGGATTGGAATGGGAAGGAGTTGGATATCACATCTCATGCTATAGGAAGGGTCTCAGATTTGGTATAAGCATTGAGATATCACATCTCATGCTATAGGAAGTGTCTCGGGATTGGAATGGGAAGGAGTTGGATATCACATCTCATGTTATAGGAAGGATCTCAGGTTTGGTATAAGCATTGAGATATCACATCTCTGCTATCGGAAGGGTCTCAGGATTGGAATGGGAAGGAGTTGGATATTCCCATCTCATGTTATAGGAAGGGTCTCAGGTTTGGTATTAGAAGCATTGAGATATCCCATCTCATGATATAGGAAGGGTCCCAGGATGGAATGGGAAGGAGTAGGATATCACATTTCATGTTATAGGAAGGGTCTCAGGATTGGAATGGGAAGGATTTGGATATCATATCTCATGCTATAGGAAGGCTCTCAGGTTTGGAAGGGGAAAGAGTTGGATATCACATTTCATGTTAGAGGAAGGATCTCAGGTTTGGTATTAGAGGCCTTGAGATATCACATCTCATGCTATAGGAAGGGTCTCAGGATTGGAATGGGAAGGAGTTGGATATCACATCTCATGTTATAGGAAAGATCTCAGGTTTGGTATTAGAAGCATTGAGACATCACATCTCATGTTATAGGAAGGGTCTCAGGATTGGAATGGGAAGAAGTTGGATATCACATCTCATGCTATAGGAAGGGTCTCAGGTTTGGTATAAGCATTGAGATATCACATCTCATGCTATAGGAAGGGTCTCAGGATTGGAATGGGAAGGAGTTGTATATAACATCTCATGCCATAGGAAGGGTCTCAGGTTTGGTATAAGCATTGAGATATCACATCACATGCTATAGGAAGGGTCTCAGGATTGGAATGGGAAGGACTTGGATATCACATCTCATGCTATAGGCAGGGTCTCAGGTTTGGAAAGGGAAGGAGATGGATATCACATTTCATGTTAGAGGTAGGATCTCAGGTTTGGAATTAGAGGCATTGAGATATCACATCTCATGCTATCAGAAGGGTCTCAGGATTGGAATGGGAAGGAGTTGGATATCACATCTCATGCTAAAGGAAGGGCCTTAGGATTGGAATGGGAAGGAGTTGGATATCACATCTCATGCTATAGGAAGGGTCTCAGATTTGGTATAAGCATCGAGATATCACATCTCTGCTATTGGAAGGGTCTCAGGATTGGAATGGGAAGGAGTTGGATATCCCATCTCATGTTATAGGAAGAGTCTCAGGTTTGGTATTAGAAGCATTGAGATATCACATCTCATGCTATAGGAAGTGTCTCAGGATTGGAATGGGAAGGACTTGGGTATCACATCTCATGCTATAGGGAGGGTCTCAAGTTTGATATTAGAAGCATTGAGATATCACATCTCATGCTATAGGAATGGTCTCAGGATTGGAATGGGAAGGAGTTGGATATCACATCTCATTCTATAGGAAGGGTCTCAGGTTTGGTATAAGCAGTGAGATATCACATCTCATGCTATAGGAAGTGTCTCAGGATTGGAATGGGAAGGAGTTGGATATCACATCTCATGTTACAGGAAGGATCTCAGGTTTGGTATAAGCATTGAGATATCACATCTCTGCTATCGGAAGGGTCTCAGGATTGGAATGGGAAGGAGTTGGATATTCCCATCTCATGTTATAGGAAGGGTCTCAGGTTTGGTATTAGAAGCATTGAGATATCCCATCTCATGATATAGGAAGGGTCCCAGGATGGAATGGGAAGGAGTAGGATATCACATTTCATGTTATAGGAAGGGTCTCAGGATTGGAATGGGAAGGATTTGGATATCATATCTCATGCTATAGGAAGGCTCTCAGGTTTGGAAGGGGAAAGAGTTGGATATCACATTTCATGTTAGAGGAAGGATCTCAGGTTTGGTATTAGAGGCCTTGAGATATCACATCTCATGCTATAGGAAGGGTCTCAGGATTGGAATGGGAAGGAGTTGGATATCACATCTCATGTTATAGGAAAGATCTCAGGTTTGGTATTAGAAGCATTGAGACATCACATCTCATGTTATAGGAAGGGTCTCAGGATTGGAATGGGAAGAAGTTGGATATCACATCTCATGCTATAGGAAGGGTCTCAGGTTTGGTATAAGCATTGAGATATCACATCTCATGCTATAGGAAGGATCTCAGGATTGGAATGGGAAGGAGTTGTATATGACATCTCATGCCATAGGAAGGGTCTCAGGTTTGGTATAAGCATTGAGATATCACATCACATGCTATAGGAAGGGTCTCAGGATTGGAATGGGAAGGAGTTGGATATCACATCTCATGCTAAAGGGAGGGTCTCAGGTTTGGAAGGGGGAGGATTTGGAAATCACATCTCATGTTATAGGAAGGATCTCAGGTTTGGTATTAGAAGCATTGAGATATCACATCTAATGCTATCGGAAGTATCTCAGGTTTGGTATTAGAGGCATTGAGATATCACATCTCATGCTATCATAAGGGTCTCAGGATTGGAATGGGAAGGAGTTGGATATCACATCTCATGTTATAGGAAGGATCTCAGGTTTGGTATTAGAAGCATTGAGACATCACATCTCATGCTATAGGAAGGGTCTCAGGATTGGAATGGGAAGGAGTTGGATATCACATCTCATGCTATAGGAAGGGTCTCAGGATTGGAATGGGAAGGAGTTGTATATGACATCTCATGCCATAGGAAGGGTCTCAGGTTTGGTATAAGCATTGAGATATCACATCACATGCTATAGGAAGGGTCTCAGGATTGGAATGGGAAGGACTTGGATATCACATCTCATGCTATAGGCAGGGTCTCAGGTTTGGAAAGGGAAGGAGATGGATATCACATTTCATGTTAGAGGTAGGATCTCAGGTTTGGAATTAGAGGCATTGAGATATCACATCTCATGCTATCAGAAGGGTCTCAGGATTGGAATGGGAAGGAGTTGGATATCACATCTCATGCTAAAGGGAGGGTCTCAGGTTTGGAAGGGGGAGGATTTGGAAATCACATCTCATGTTATAGGAAGGATCTCAGGTTTGGTATTAGAAGCATTGAGATATCACATCTCATGCTATCGGAAGTATCTCAGGTTTGGTATTAGAGGCATTGAGATATCACATCTCATGCTATCATAAGGGTCTCAGGATTGGAATGGGAAGGAGTTGGATATCACATCTCATGTTATAGGAAGGATCTCAGGTTTGGTATTAGAAGCATTGAGACATCACATCTCATGCTATAGGAAGGGTCTCAGGATTGGAATGGGAAGGAGTTGGATATCACATCTCATGCTATAGGAAGGGTCTCAGATTTGGTATAAGCATTGAGATATCACATCTCATGCTATAGGAAGGGTCTCAGGATTGGAATGGGAAGGAGTTGTATATGACATCTCAGGCCATAGGAAGGGTCTCAGGTTTGGTATAAGCATTGAGATATCACATCTCTGCTATCGGAAGGGTCTCAGGATTGGAATGGGAATGAGTTGGATATCCCATCTCATGTTATAGGAAGAGTCTCAGGTTTGGTATTAGAAGCATTGAGATATCCCATCTCATGCTATAGGAAGGGTCTCAGGTTGGAATGGGAAGGAGTTGGATATCACATTTCATGTTATAGGAAGGGTCTCAGGATTGGAATTGGAAGGACTTGGCTATCATATCTCATGCTATAGGAAGGCTCTCAGGTTTGGAAGGGGAAGGAGTTGGATATCACATTTCATGTTAGAGGAACGATCTCAGGTTTGGTATTAGAGGCCTTGAGATATCACATCTCATGCTATAGGAAGGGTCTCAGGATTGGAATGGGAAGGAGTTGGATATCACATCTCAAGCTAAAGGGACGGTCTCAGGTTTGGTATAAGCATTGTGATATCACATCTCATGCTATAGGAAGGGTCTCAGGATTGGAATGGGAAGGAGTTGGATATCACATCTCATGTTATAGGAAATATCTCAGGTTTGGTATTAGAAGCATTGCGACATCACATCTCATGTTATAGGAAGGGTCTCAGGATTGGAATGGGAAGAAGTTGGATATCACATCTCATGCTATAAGAAGGGTCTCAGGTTTGGTATAAGCATTGAGATATCACATCTCATGCTATAGGAAGGGTCTCAGGTTTGGAATGGGAAGGAGTTGTATATGACATGCAATGTGATATCCAACTCCTTCCCATTCCAACCTGAGACCCTTCCTATAGCATGAGATGGGATATCTCAATGCTTCTAATACCAAACCTGAGACTCTTCCTATAGCATGAGATGTGATATCCAACTTCTTCCCATTCCAATCCTGAGACCCTTCCTATAACATGAGATGTGATGTCTCAATGCTTCTAATACCAAACCTGAGATCTTTCCTATAACATGAGATGTGATATCCAACTCCTTCCCATTCCAATCCTGAGACCCTTCCTATAGCATGAGATGTGACATCTCAATGCTTATACCAAACCTGAGACCCTTCCTATAGCTTGAGATGTGATATCCAACTCCTTCCCATTCCAATCCTGAGACCCTTCCTATAGCATGAGATGTGATATCTCAAGGCCTCTAATACCAAACCTGAGATCCTTCCTCTAACATGAAATGTGATATCCAACTCCTTCCCCTTCCAAACCTGAGAGCCTTCCTATAACATGAAATGTGATATCCAATTCCTTCCCATTCCAACCTGAGACCCTTCCTATAGCATGAGATGGGATATCCAACTCCTTCCAAATCCAATACTGATACCCTTCCGATAGCATGAGATGTGATATCCCAATGCTTCTACCAAACCTGAGACCCATACTATGGCATGAGATGTGATATCAAACTCCTTACTATTCCAATCCTGAGACCCTACCTATAGCTTGAGATGTGATATCCAACTCCTTCCCATTCCAATTCTGAGACCCTTCCTATACCATGAGACTTGATATCTCAATGCTTCTAATACCAAACCTGAGACCCGTCCTATAACATGAGATGTGATATCCAAATCCTTCCCCTTCCAAACCTTAGACCCTTCCTTTATCATGAGATGTGATATCCAATTCCTTCCCATTCCAATCCTGAGACCCTACCGATATCATGAGATTTGTTATCTCAATGCTTCTAATATCAAACTTGAGACCCTCCCTATAACATGAGATGTGACATCCAAGTCCTCCCCATTCCAATCCTGAGACCCTTCCTATAGCATGAGATGTGATATCTCAATGCTTCTAATACCAAACCTGAGACCCTTCCTATAACATGATTTGGGATATCCAACTCCTTCCCATTCTAATCCTGAGACCCTTCCGATAGCAGAGATGTGATATCTCAATGCTTATACCAAACCTGAGACCCTTCCTATGGCCTGAGATGTCATATGCAACTCCTTCCCATTCCAATCCTGAGACCCTTCCTATAGCATTAGATGTGATATCTCAATGCTTATACCAAATCTGAGACCCTTCCTATAGCATGAGATGTGATATCCAACTTCTTCCCATTCCAATCCTGAGACCCTTCCTATAGCATGAGATGTGATGTCTCAATTCTTCTAATACCAAACCTGAGATCCTTCCTATAACATGAGATGTGATATCCAACTCCTTCCCATTCCAACCCTGAGACCCTTATGATAGCATGAGATGTGATATCTCAATGCTTCTATTACCAAACCTGAGATCCTTCCTATAACATGAGATGTGATTTCCAAATCCTTCCACTTCCAAACCTGAGACCCTCCCTTTAGCATGAGATGTGATATCCAACTCCTTCCCATTCCAATCCTGAGACCCTTCTGATAGCATGAGATGTGATATTTCAATGCCTCTAATACCAAACCTGAGATCCTACCTCTAACATGAAATGTGATATCCATCTCCTTCCCTTTCCAAACCTGAGACCCTGCCTATAGCATGAGATGTGATATCCAAGTCCTTCCCATTCCAATCCTGAGACCCTTCCTATAGCATGTGATGTGATATCTCAATGCTTATACCAAATCTGAGACCCTTCCTATAGCATGAGATGTGATATCCAACTCCTTCCCATTCCAATCCTGAGACCCTTCCTATAGCATGAGATGTGATGTCTCAATGCTTCTAATACCAAACCTGAGATCCTTCCTATAACATGAGATGTGATATCCAACTCCTTCCCATTCCAATCCTGAGACCCTTATGATAGCATGAGATGTGATATCTCAATGCCTCTAATACCAAACCTGAGATACTTCCGATAGCATGAGATGTGATATCTCAATGCTTCTAATACCAAACCTGAGATCCTTCCTATAACATGAGATGTGATTTCCAAATCCTTCCCCTTCCAAACCTGAGACCCTCCCTTTAGCATGAGATGTGATATCCAACTCCTTCCCATTCCAATCCTGAGACCCATCTGATAGCATGAGATGTGATATTTCAATGCCTCTAATACCAAACCTGAGATCCTACCTCTAACATGAAATGTGATATCCATCTCCTTCCCTTTCCAAACCTGAGACCCTGCCTATAGCATGAGATGTGATATCCAAGTCCTTTCCATTCCAATCCTGAGACCCTTCCTATAGCATGTGATGTGATATCTCAATGCTTATACCAAACCTGAGACCCTTCCTATGGCATGAGATGTCATATACAACTCCTTCCCATTCCAATCCTGAGACCCTTCCTATAGCATGAGATGTGATATCTCAATGCTTATACCAAACCTGAGACCCTTCCTATAGCATGAGATGTGATATCCAACTTCTTCCCATTCCAATCCTGAGACCCTTCCTATAACATGAGATGTGATGTCGCAATGCTTCTAATACCAAACCTGAGATCTTTCCTATAACATGAGATGTGATATCCAACTCCTTCCCATTCCAATCCTGAGACCCTTCCTATAGCATGAGATGTGATATCACAATGCTTATACCAAACCTGAGACCGTTCCTATAGCTTGAGATGTGATATCCAACTCCTTCCCATTCCAATCCTGAGACCCTTCCTATAGCATGAGATGTGATATCTCAAGGCCTCTAATACCAAACCTGAGATCGTTCCTCTAACATGAAATGTGATATCCAACTCCTTCCCCTTCCAAACCTGAGAGCCTTCCTATAACATGAGATGTGACATCCAAGTCCTCCCCATTCCAATCCTGAGACCCTTCCTATAGCATGAGATGTGATATCTCAATGCTTCTAATACCAAACCTGAGACCCTTCCTATAACATGATTTGGGATATCCAACTCCTTCCCATTCCAATCCTGAGACCCTTCCGATAGCAGAGATGTGATATCTCAATGCTTATACCAAACCTGAGACCCTTCCTATGGCCTGAGATGTCATATGCAACTCCTTCCCATTCCAATCCCGAGACCCTTCCTATAGCATTAGATGTGATATCTCAATGCTTATACCAAATCTGAGACCCTTCCTATAGCATGAGATGTGATATCCAACTTCTTCCCATTCCAATCCTGAGACCCTTCCTATAGCATGAGATGTGATGTCTCAATTCTTCTAATACCAAACCTGAGATCCTTCCTATAACATGAGATGTGATATCCAACTCCTTCCCATTCCAATCCTGAGACCCTTATGATAGCATGAGATGTGATATCTCAATGCTTCTATTACCAAACCTGAGATCCTTCCTATAACATGAGATGTGATTTCCAAATCCTTCCACTTCCAAACCTGAGACCCTCCCTTTAGCATGAGATGTGATATCCAACTCCTTCCCATTCCAATCCTGAGACCCTTCTGATAGCATGAGATGTGATATTTCAATGCCTCTAATACCAAACCTGAGATCCTACCTCTAACATGAAATGTGATATCCATCTCCTTCCCTTTCCAAACCTGAGACCCTGCCTATAGCATGAGATGTGATATCCAAGTCCTTCCCATTCCAATCCTGAGACCCTTCCTATAGCATGTGATGTGATATCTCAATGCTTATACCAAATCTGAGACCCTTCCTATAGCATGAGATGTGATATCCAACTCCTTCCCATTCCAATCCTGAGACCCTTCCTATAGCATGAGATGTGATGTCTCAATGCTTCTAATACCAAACCTGAGATCCTTCCTATAACATGAGATGTGATATCCAACTCCTTCCCATTCCAATCCTGAGACCCTTATGATAGCATGAGATGTGATATCTCAATGCCTCTAATACCAAACCTGAGATACTTCCGATAGCATGAGATGTGATATCTCAATGCTTCTAATACCAAACCTGAGATCCTTCCTATAACATGAGATGTGATTTCCAAATCCTTCCCCTTCCAAACCTGAGACCCTCCCTTTAGCATGAGATGTGATATCCAACTCCTTCCCATTCCAATCCTGAGACCCATCTGATAGCATGAGATGTGATATTTCAATGCCTCTAATACCAAACCTGAGATCCTACCTCTAACATGAAATGTGATATCCATCTCCTTCCCTTTCCAAACCTGAGACCCTGCCTATAGCATGAGATGTGATATCCAAGTCCTTTCCATTCCAATCCTGAGACCCTTCCTATAGCATGTGATGTGATATCTCAATGCTTATACCAAACCTGAGACCCTTCCTATGGCATGAGATGTCATATACAACTCCTTCCCATTCCAATCCTGAGACCCTTCCTATAGCATGAGATGTGATATCTCAATGCTTATACCAAACCTGAGACCCTTCCTATAGCATGAGATGTGATATCCAACTTCTTCCCATTCCAATCCTGAGACCCTTCCTATAACATGAGATGTGATGTCGCAATGCTTCTAATACCAAACCTGAGATCTTTCCTATAACATGAGATGTGATATCCAACTCCTTCCCATTCCAATCCTGAGACCCTTCCTATAGCATGAGATGTGATATCCAACTCCTTCCCATTCCAATCCTGAGACCCATCTGATAGCATGAGATGTGATATTTCAATGCCTCTAATACCAAACCTGAGATCCTACCTCTAACATGAAATGTGATATCCATCTCCTTCCCTTTCCAAACCTGAGACCCTGCCTATAGCATGAGATGTGATATCCAAGTCCTTTCCATTCCAATCCTGAGACCCTTCCTATAGCATGTGATGTGATATCTCAATGCTTATACCAAACCTGAGACCCTTCCTATGGCATGAGATGTCATATACAACTCCTTCCCATTCCAATCCTGAGACCCTTCCTATAGCATGAGATGTGATATCTCAATGCTTATACCAAACCTGAGACCCTTCCTATAGCATGAGATGTGATATCCAACTTCTTCCCATTCCAATCCTGAGACCCTTCCTATAACATGAGATGTGATGTCGCAATGCTTCTAATACCAAACCTGAGATCTTTCCTATAACATGAGATGTGATATCCAACTCCTTCCCATTCCAATCCTGAGACCCTTCCTATAGCATGAGATGTGATATCACAATGCTTATACCAAACCTGAGACCGTTCCTATAGCTTGAGATGTGATATCCAACTCCTTCCCATTCCAATCCTGAGACCCTTCCTATAGCATGAGATGTGATATCTCAAGGCCTCTAATACCAAACCTGAGATCGTTCCTCTAACATGAAATGTGATATCCAACTCCTTCCCCTTCCAAACCTGAGAGCCTTCCTATAACATGAGATGTGACATCCAAGTCCTCCCCATTCCAATCCTGAGACCCTTCCTATAGCATGAGATGTGATATCTCAATGCTTCTAATACCAAACCTGAGACCCTTCCTATAACATGATTTGGGATATCCAACTCCTTCCCATTCCAATCCTGAGACCCTTCCGATAGCAGAGATGTGATATCTCAATGCTTATACCAAACCTGAGAGCCTTCCTATGGCCTGAGATGTCATATGCAACTCCTTCCCATTCCAATCCTGAGACCCTTCCTATAGCATTAGATGTGATATCTCAATGCTTATACCAAATCTGAGACCCTTCCTATAGCATGAGATGTGATATCCAACTTCTTCCCATTCCAATCCTGAGACCCTTCCTATAGCATGAGATGTGATGTCTCAATTCTTCTAATACCAAACCTGAGATCCTTCCTATAACATGAGATGTGATATCCAACTCCTTCCCATTCCAATCCTGAGACCCTTATGATAGCATGAGATGTGATATCTCAATGCCTCTAATACCAAACCTGAGATACTTCTGATAGCATGAGATGTGATATCTCAATGCTTCTAATACCAAACCTGAGATCCTTCCTATAACATGAGATGTGATTTCCAAATCCTTCCACTTCCAAACCTGAGACCCTACCTTTAGCATGAGATGTGATATCCAACTCCTTCCCATTCCAATCCTGAGACCCTTCTGATAGCATGAGATGTGATATTTCAATGCCTCTAATACCAAACCTGAGATCCTACCTCTAACATGAAATGTGATATCCATCTCCTTCCCTTTCCAAACCTGAGACCCTGCCTATAGCATGAGATGTGATATCCAAGTCCTTCCCATTCCAATCCTGAGACCCTTCCTATAGCATGTGATGTGATATCTCAATGCTTAGTCCAAACCTGAGACCCTTCCTATGGCATGAGATGTCATATACAACTCCTTCCCATTCCAATCCTGAGACCCTTCCTATAGCATGAGATGTGATATCTCAATGCTTATACCAAACCTGAGGCCCTTCCTATAGCATGAGATGTGATATCCAACTTCTTCCCATTCCAATCCTGAGACCCTTCCTATAACATGAGATGTGATGTCTCAATGCTTCTAATACCAAACCTGAGACCCTTCCTATAACATGAGATGGGATATCCAACTCCTTCCCATTCCAATCCTGAGACCCTTCCGATAGCAGAGATGTGATATCTCAATGCTTTTACCAAACCTGAGACCCTTCCTATGGCCTGAGATGTCATATACAACTCCTTCCCATTCCAATCCTGAGACCCTTCCTATAGCATGAGATGTGATATCTCAATGCTTATACCAAATCTGAGACCCTTCCTATAGCATGAGATGTGATATCCAACTCCTTCCCATTCCAATCCTGAGACCCTTCCTATAGCATGAGATGTGATGTCTCAATGCTTCTAATACCAAACCTGAGATCCTTCCTATAACATGAGATGTGATATCCAACTCCTTCCCATTCCAATCCTGAGACCCTTATGATAGCATGAGATGTGATATCTCAATGCCTCTAATACCAAACCTGAGATACTTCCGATAGCATGAGATGTGATATCTCAATGCTTCTAATACCAAACCTGAGATCCTTCCTATAACATGAGATGTGATTTCCAAATCCTTCCCCTTCCAAACCTGAGACCCTCCCTTTAGCATGAGATGTGATATCCAACTCCTTCCCATTCCAATCCTGAGACCCATCTGATAGCATGAGATGTGATATTTCAATGCCTCTAATACCAAACCTGAGATCCTACCTCTAACATGAAATGTGATATCCATCTCCTTCCCTTTCCAAACCTGGGACCCTGCCTATAGCATGAGATTTGATATCCAAGTCCTTTCCATTCCAATCCTGAGACCCTTCCTATAGCATGTGATGTGATATCTCAATGCTTATACCAAACCTGAGACCCTTCCTATGGCATGAGATGTCATATACAACTCCTTCCCATTCCAATCCTGAGACCCTTCCTATAGCATGAGATGTGATATCTCAATGCTTATACCAAACCTGAGACCCTTCCTATAGCATGAGATGTGATATCCAACTTCTTCCCATTCCAATCCTGAGACCCTTCCTATAACATGAGATGTGATGTCGCAATGCTTCTAATACCAAACCTGAGATCTTTCCTATAACATGAGATGTGATATCCAACTCCTTCCCATTCCAATCCTGAGACCCTTCCTATAGCATGAGATGTGATATCACAATGCTTATACCAAACCTGAGACCGTTCCTATAGCTTGAGATGTGATATCCAACTCCTTCCCATTCCAATCCTGAGACCCTTCCTATAGCATGAGATGTGATATCTCAAGGCCTCTAATACCAAACCTGAGATCGTTCCTCTAACATGAAATGTGATATCCAACTCCTTCCCCTTCCAAACCTGAGAGCCTTCCTATAGCATGAGCTATGATAGCCAAGTCCTTCCAATTCCAATCCTGAGACCCTTCCTATAACATGAAATGTGATATCCAACTCCTTCCCATTCCAACCTGAGACCCTTCCTATAGCATGAGATGGGATATCTCAATGCTTCTAATACCAAACCTGAGACTCTTCCTATAACATGAGATGGGATATCCAACTCCTTCCCATTCCAATCCTGAGACCCTTCCGATAGCAGAGATGTGATATCTCAATGCTTATACCAAACCTGAGACCCTTCCTATAACATGAGATGTGATATCTCAATGCTTCTAATACCAAACCTGAGATCGTTCCTCTAACATGAAATGTGATATCCAACTCCTTCCCCTTGCAAACCAGAGAGCCTTCCTATAACATGAGATGTGATATCCAACTCCTTCCCATTCCAATCCTGAGACCCTTATGATAGCATGAGATGTGATATCTCAATACCTCTAATACCAAACCTGAGATACTTACGATAGCATGAGATGTGATATCTCAATGCTTCTAATACCAAACCATAGGAAGGGTCTCAGGATTGGAATTGGAAGGACTTGGCTATCATATCTCATGCTATAGGAAGGCTCTCAGGTTTGGAAGGGGAAGGAGTTGGATATCACATTTCATGTTAGAGGAACGATCTCAGGTTTGGTATTAGAGGCCTTGAGATATCACATCTCATGCTATAGGAAGGGTCTCAGGATTGGAATGGGAAGGAGTTGGATATCACATCTCAAGCTAAAGGGACGGTCTCAGGTTTGGTATAAGCATTGTGATATCACATCTCATGCTATAGGAAGGGTCTCAGGATTGGAATGGGAAGGAGTTGGATATCACATCTCATGTTATAGGAAAGATCTCAGGTTTGGTATTAGAAGCATTGCGACATCACATCTCATGTTATAGGAAGGGTCTCAGGATTGGAATGGGAAGAAGTTGGATATCACATCTCATGCTATAAGAAGGGTCTCAGGTTTGGTATAAGCATTGAGATATCACATCTCATGCTATAGGAAGGGTCTCAGGTTTGGAATGGGAAGGAGTTGTATATGACATCTCATGCCATAGGAAGGGTCTCAGGTTTGGTATAAGCATTGAGATATCACATCACATGCTATAGGAAGGGTCTCAGGATTGGAATGGAAAGGACTTGGATATCAAATCTCATGCTATAGGCAGGGTCTCAGGTTTGGAAAGGGAAGGAGATGGATATCACATTTCATGTTCGAGGTAGGATCTCAGGTTTGGTATTAGAGGCATTGAAATATCACATCTCATGCTATCAGAAGGGTCTCAGGATTGGAATGGGAAGGAGTTGGATATCACATCTCATGCTAAAGGGAGGGTCTCAGGTTTGGAAGGGGAAGGATTTGGAAATCACATCTCATGTTATAGGAAGGATCTCAGGTTTGGTATTAGAAGCATTGAGATATCACATCTCATGCTATCGTAAGTATCTCAGGTTTGGTATTAGAGGTATTGAGATATCACATCTCATGCTATCATAAGGGTCTCAGGATTGGAATGGGAAGGAGTTGGATATCACATCTCATGTTATAGGAAGGCTCTCTGGTTTGCAAGGGGAAGGAGTTGGATATCACATTTCATGTTAGAGGAACGATCTCAGGTTTGGTATTAGAGGCCTTGAGATATCACATCTCATGCTATAGGAAGGGTCTCAGGTTTGGTATAAGCATTGTGATATCACATCTCATGCTATAGGAAGGGTCTCAGGATTGGAATGGGAAGGAGTTGGATATCACATCTCATGTTATAGGAAAGATCTCAGGTTTGGTATTAGAAGCATTGCGACATCACATCTCATGTTATAGGAAGGGTCTCAGGATTGGAATGGGAAGAAGTTGGATATCACATCTCATGCTATAGGAAGGGTCTCCGGTTTGGTATAAGCATTGAGATATCACATCTCATGCTATAGGAAGGGTCTCAGGATTGGAATGGGAAGGAGTTGTATATGACATCTCATGCCATAGGAAGGGTCTCAGGTTTGGTATAAGCATTGAGATATCACATCACATGCTATAGGAAGGGTCTCAGGATTGGAATGGAAAGGACTTGGATATCAAATCTCATGCTATAGGCAGGGTCCCAGGTTTGGAAAGGGAAGGAGATGGATATCACATTTCATGTTAGAGGTAGGATCTCAGGTTTGGTATTAGAGGCATTGAAATATCACATCTCATGCTATCAGATGGGTCTCAGGATTGGAATGGGAAGGAGTTGGATATCACATCTCATGCTAAAGGGAGGGTCTCAGGTTTGGAAGCGGAAGGATTTGGAAATCACATCTCATGTTATAGGAAGGATCTCAGGTTTGGTATTAGAAGCATTGAGATATCACATCTCATGCTATCGGAAGTATCTCAGGTTTGGTATTAGAGGCATTGAGATATCACATCTCATGCTATCATAAGGGTCTCAGGATTGGAATGGGAAGGAGTTGGATATCACATCTCATGTTATAGGAAGGATCTCAGGTTTGGTATTAGAAGCATTGAGACATCACATCTCATGCTATAAGAAGGGTCTCAGGATTGGAATGGGAAGGAGTTGGATATCACATCTCATGCTATAGGAAGGGTCTCAGGATTGGAATGGGAAGGAGTTGTATATGACATCTCAGGCCATAGGAAGGGTCTCAGGTTTGGTAAAAGCATTGAGATATCACATCTCTGCTATCGGAAGGGTCTCAGGATTGGAATGGGAAGAAGTTGGATATCACATCTCCTGCTATAGGAAGGGTCTCAGGTTTGGTATAAGCATTGAGATATCACATCTCATGCTATAGGAAGGGTCTCAGGATTGGAATGGGAAGGAGTTGTATATGACATCTCATGCCATAGGAAGGGTCTCAGGTTTGGACTAAGCATTGAGATATCACATCACATGCTATAGGAAGGGTCTCAGGATTGGAATGGGAAGGACTTGGATATCACATCTCATGCTATAGGCAGGGTCTCAGGTTTGGAAAGGGAAGGAGATGGATATCACATTTCATGTTAGAGGTAGGATCTCAGGTTTGGTATTAGAGGCATTGAAATATCACATCTCATGCTATCAGAAGGGTCTCAGGATTGGAATGGGAAGGAGTTGGATATCACATCTCATGCTAAAGGTAGGGTCTCAGGTTTGGAAGTGGAAGGATTTGGAAATCACATCTCATGTTATAGGAAGGATCTCAGGTTTGGTATTAGAAGCATTGAGATATCACATCTCATGCTATCAGAAGTATCTCAGGTTTGGTATTAGAGGCATTGAGATATCACATCTCATGCTATCATAAGGGTCTCAGGATTGGAATGGGAAGGAGTTGGATATCACATCTCATGTTATAGGAAGGATCTCAGGTTTGGTATTAGAAGAATTGAGACATCACATCTCATGCTATAGGAAGGGTCTCAGGATTGGAATGGGAAGAAGTTGGATATCACATCTCATGCTATAGGAAGGGTCTCAGGTTTGGAAAGGGAAGGAGATGGATATCACATTTCATGTTAGAGGTAGGATCTCAGGTTTGGTATTAGAGGCATTGAAATATCACATCTCATGCTATCAGAAGGGTCTCAGGATTGGAATGGGAAGGAGTTGGATATCACATCTCATGCTAAAGGTAGGGTCTCAGGTTTGGAAGTGGAAGGATTTGGAAATCACATCTCATGTTATAGGAAGGATCTCAGGTTTGGTATTAGAAGCATTGAGATATCACATCTCATGCTATCAGAAGTATCTCAGGTTTGGTATTAGAGGCATTGAGATATCACATCTCATGCTATCATAAGGGTCTCAGGATTGGAATGGGAAGGAGTTGGATATCACATCTCATGTTATAGGAAGGATCTCAGGTTTGGTATTAGAAGAATTGAGACATCACATCTCATGCTATAGGAAGGGTCTCAGGATTGGAATGGGAAGAAGTTGGATATCACATCTCATGCTATAGGAAGGGTCTCAGATTTGGTATAAGCATTGAGATATCACATCTAATGCTATAGGAAGGGTCTCAGGACTGGAATGGGAAGGAGTTGCATATGACATCTCAGGCCATAGGAAGGCTCTCAGGTTTGGTATAAGCATTGAGATATCACATCTCTGCTATCGGAAGGGTCTCAGGATTGGAATGGGAAGGAGTTGGATATCCCAAATCATGTTATAGGAAGGGTCTCAGGTTTGGTATTAGAAGCATTGAGATATCACATCTCATGCTATAGGAAGGGTCTCAGGATTGGAATGGGGAGGACTTGGATGTCACATCTCATGTTATAGGAAGGCTCTCAGGTTTGGAAGGGGAAGGAGTTGGATATCACATTTCATGTTAGAGGAACGATCTCAGGTTTGGTATTAGAGGCCTTGAGATATCACATCTCATGCTATAGGAAGGGTCTCAGGATTGGAATGGGAAGGAGTTGGATATCACATCTCAAGCTATAGGAACGGTCTCAGGTTTGGTATAAGCATTGTGATATCACATCTCATGCTATAGGAAGGGTCTCAGGATTGGAATGGGAAGGAGTTGGATATCACATCTCATGTTATAGGAAAGATCTCAGGTTTGGTATTAGAAGCATTGCGACATCACATCTCATGTTATAGGAAGGGTCTCAGGATTGGAATGGGAAGAAGTTGGATATCACATCTCATGCTATAGGAAGGGTCTCAGGTTTGGTATAAGCATTGAGATATCACATCTCATGCTATAGGAAGGGTCTCAGGATTGGAATGGGAAGGAGTTGTATATGACATCTCATGCCATAGGAAGGGTCTCAGGTTTGGTATAAGCATTGAGATATCACATCACATGCTATAGGAAGGGTCTCAGGATTGGAATGGAAAGGACTTGGATATCACATCTCATGCTATAGGCAGGGTCTCAGGTTTGGAAAGGGAAGGAGATGGATATCACATTTCATGTTAGAGGTAGGATCTCAGGTTTGGTATTAGAGGCATTGAAATATCACATCTCATGCTATCAGATGGGTCTCAGGATTGGAATGGGAAGGAGTTGGATATCACATCTCATGCTAAAGGGAGGGTCTCAGGTTTGGAAGGGGAAGGATTTGGAAATCACATCTCATGTTATAGGAAGGATCTCAGGTTTGGTATTAGAAGCATTGAGATATCACATCTCATGCTATTGGAAGTATCTCAGGTTTGGTATTAGAGGCATTGAGATATCACATCTCATGCTATCATAAGGGTCTCAGGAATGGAATGGGAAGGAGTTGGATATCAGATCTCATGTTATAGGAAGGATCTCAGGTTTGGTATTAGAAGCATTGAGACATCACATCTCATGCTATAGGAAGGGTCTCAGGATTGGAATGGGAAGGAGTTGGATATCACATCTCATGCTATAGGAAGGGTCTCAGATTTGGTATAAGCATTGAGATATCACATCACATGCTATAGGAAGGGTCTCAGGATTGGAATGGGAAGGACTTGGATATCACATCTCATGCTATAGGCAGGGTCTCAGGTTTGGAAAGGGAAGGAGATGGATATCACATTTCATGTTAGAGGTAGGATCTCAGGTTTGGTATTAGAGGCATTGAAATATCACATCTCATGCTATCAGAAGGGTCTCAGGATTGGAATGGGAAGGAGTTGGATATCACATCTCATGCTAAAGGGAGGGTCTCAGGTTTGGAAGTGGAAGGATTTGGAAATCACATCTCATGTTATAGGAAGGATCTCAGGTTTGGTAATAGAAGCATTGAGATATCACATCTCATGCTATCATAAGGGTCTCAGGATTGGAATGGGAAGGAGTTGGATATCACATCTCATGTTATAGGAAGGATCTCAGGTTTGGTATTAGAAGAATTGAGACATCACATCTCATGCTATAGGAAGGGTCTCAGGATTGGAATGGGAAGAAGTTGGATATCACATCTCATGCTATAGGAAGGGTCTCAGATTTGGTATAAGCATTGAGATATCACATCTAATGCTATAGGAAGGGTCTCAGGATTGGAATGGGAAGGAGTTGCATATGACATCTCAGGCCATAGGAAGGGTCTCAGGTTTGGTATAAGCATTGAGATATCACATCTCTGCTATCGGAAGGGTCTCAGGATTGGAATGGGAAGGAGTTGGATATCCCAAATCATGTTATAGGAAGGGTCTCAGGTTTGGTATTAGAAGCATTGAGATATCACATCTCATGCTATAGGAAGGGTCTCAGGATTGGAATGGGGAGGACTTGGATGTCACATCTCATGTTATAGGAAGGCTCTCAGGTTTGGAAGGGGAAGGAGTTGGATATCACATTTCATGTTAGAGGAACGATCTCAGGTTTGGTATTAGAGGCCTTGAGATATCACATCTCATGCTATAGGAAGGGTCTCAGGATTGGAATGGGAAGGAGTTGGATATCACATCTCAAGCTATAGGAACGGTCTCAGGTTTGGTATAAGCATTGTGATATCACATCTCATGCTATAGGAAGGGTCTCAGGATTGGAATGGGAAGGAGTTGGATATCACATCTCATGTTATAGGAAAGATCTCAGGTTTGGTATTAGAAGCATTGCGACATCACATCTCATGTTATAGGAAGGGTCTCAGGATTGGAATGGGAAGAAGTTGGATATCACATCTCATGCTATAGGAAGGGTCTCAGGTTTGGTATAAGCATTGAGATATCACATCTCATGCTATAGGAAGGGTCTCAGGATTGGAATGGGAAGGAGTTGTATATGACATCTCATGCCATAGGAAGGGTCTCAGGTTTGGTATAAGCATTGAGATATCACATCACATGCTATAGGAAGGGTCTCAGGATTGGAATGGAAAGGACTTGGATATCACATCTCATGCTATAGGCAGGGTCTCAGGTTTGGAAAGGGAAGGAGATGGATATCACATTTCATGTTAGAGGTAGGATCTCAGGTTTGGTATTAGAGGCATTGAAATATCACATCTCATGCTATCAGATGGGTCTCAGGATTGGAATGGGAAGGAGTTGGATATCACATCTCATGCTAAAGGGAGGGTCTCAGGTTTGGAAGGGGAAGGATTTGGAAATCACATCTCATGTTATAGGAAGGATCTCAGGTTTGGTATTAGAAGCATTGAGATATCACATCTCATGCTATCGGAAGTATCTCAGGTTTGGTATTAGAGGCATTGAGATATCACATCTCATGCTATCATAAGGGTCTCAGGATTGGAATGGGAAGGAGTTGGATATCACATCTCATGTTATAGGAAGGATCTCAGGTTTGGTATTAGAAGCATTGAGACATCACATCTCATGCTATAGGAAGGGTCTCAGGATTGGAATGGGAAGGAGTTGGATATCACATCTCATGCTATAGGAAGGGTCTCAGGTTTGGAAAGGGAAGGAGATGGATATCACATTTCATGTTAGAGGTAGGATCTCAGGTTTGGTATTAGAGGCATTGAAATATCACATCTCATGCTATCAGAAGGGTCTCAGGATTGGAATGGGAAGGAGTTGGATATCACATCTCATGTTATAGGAAGGATCTCAGGTTTGGTATTAGAAGCATTGAGACATCACATCTCATGCTATAGGAAGGGTCTCAGGATTGGAATGGGAAGGAGTTGGATATCACATCTCATGCTATAGGAAGGGTCTCAGATTTGGTATAAGCATTGAGATATCACATCACATGCTATAGGAAGGGTCTCAGGATTGGAATGGGAAGGACTTGGATATCACATCTCATGCTATAGGCAGGGTCTCAGGTTTGGAAAGGGAAGGAGATGGATATCACATTTCATGTTAGAGGTAGGATCTCAGGTTTGGTATTAGAGGCATTGAAATATCACATCTCATGCTATCAGAAGGGTCTCAGGATTGGAATGGGAAGGAGTTGGATATCACATCTCATGCTAAAGGGAGGGTCTCAGGTTTGGAAGTGGAAGGATTTGGAAATCACATCTCATGTTATAGGAAGGATCTCAGGTTTGGTAATAGAAGCATTGAGATATCACATCTCATGCTATCATAAGGGTCTCAGGATTGGAATGGGAAGGAGTTGGATATCACATCTCATGTTATAGGAAGGATCTCAGGTTTGGTATTAGAAGAATTGAGACATCACATCTCATGCTATAGGAAGGGTCTCAGGATTGGAATGGGAAGAAGTTGGATATCACATCTCATGCTATAGGAAGGGTCTCAGATTTGGTATAAGCATTGAGATATCACATCTAATGCTATAGGAAGGGTCTCAGGATTGGAATGGGAAGGAGTTGCATATGACATCTCAGGCCATAGGAAGGGTCTCAGGTTTGGTATAAGCATTGAGATATCACATCTCTGCTATCGGAAGGGTCTCAGGATTGGAATGGGAAGGAGTTGGATATCCCAAATCATGTTATAGGAAGGGTCTCAGGTTTGGTATTAGAAGCATTGAGATATCACATCTCATACTATAGGAAGGGTCTCAGGATTGGAATGGGGAGGACTTGGATGTCACATCTCATGTTATAGGGAGGGTCTCAAGTTTGATATTAGAAGCATTGAGATAACAAATCTCATGATATCGGTAGGGTCTCAGGATTGGAATGGGAAGGAATTGGATATCACATCTCATGATAAAGGAAGGGTCTAAGGTTTGGAAGGGGATGGATTTGGATATCACATCTCATGTTATAGGACGGGTCTCAGGTTTGGTATTAGAAGCATTGAGATATCAAGTCTCATGGTATAGGAAGGGTCTCAGAATTGGAATGGGAAGGAGTTGGATATCACATCTCAAGCTATAGGTAGGGTCTCAGGATTGGAATAGTAAGGAGTTTGATATCACATCTCATGCCATAGTATGGGTCTCAGGTTTGGTAGAAGCATTGGGATATCACATCTCATGCTATCGGAAGGGTATCAGTATTGGATTTGGAAGGAGTTGGATATCCCATCTCATGCTATAGGAAGGGTCTCAGGTTGGAATGGGAAGGAATTGGATATCACATTTCATGTTATAGGAAGGCTCTCAGGTTTGGAAGGGGAAGGAGTTGGATATCCCATTTCATGTTAGAGGAAGGATCTCAGGTTTGGTATTAGAGGCCTTGAGATATCACATCTCATGCTATAGGAAGGGTCTCAGGATTGGAATGGGAAGGAGTTGGATATCACATCTCAAGCTATAGGAAGGGTCTCAGGTTTGGTATAAGCATTGAGATATCACATCTCATGCTATAGGAAGGGTCTCAGGATTGGAATGGGAAGGAGTTGGATATCACATCTCATGTTATAGGAAAGATCTCAGGTTTGGTATTAGAAGCATTGAGACATCACATCTCATGTTATAGGAAGGGTCTCAGGATTGGAATGGGAAGAAGTTGGATATCACATCTCATGCTATAGGAAGAGTCTCAGGTTTGGAAGGGGAAGGAGTTGGATATCCAATCTCATGTTATAGGACTGGTCTCGGGTTTGGTATTAGAAGCATTGAGATATCACATCGCATGCTGTAGGAAGGTTCTCAGGTTTGGAATGGGGAGGAATTGGATATCACATCTCATGTCATAGGAAGGATCTCAGGTTTGGTATTAGAAGCATTGAGATATCACATCTCATGCTATAGGAATGGTCTCAGGATTGGAATGGGAAGGAGTTGGATATTACACTCTTGCTATAGGAAGGGTCTCATGTTTGGAATGGGAAGGAGTTGGATATCACATATGCTATAGGAAGGGTCTCAGGTTTGGACCGGGAAGGAGTTGGATATCACATCTCATGTTATAGGAAGGGTCTCAGGTTTGTTATTAGAATCATTGAGATATCATATTGCATGCTGTAGGAAGGGTCTAAGGATTGGAATGGGAAGGACTTGGATATCACATCTCATGCTATAGGTAGGCTCTCAGGTTTGGAAAGGGAAGGAGTTGGATATCACATTTCATGTTAGAGGAAGGATCTCAGGTTTGGTATTAGAGGCATTGAGATATCACATCTCTGCTATCGGAAGTGTCTCAGGATTGGAATGGGAAGGAGTTGGATATCCCATCTCATGTTATAGGATGGGTCTCAGGTTTGTTATTAGAATCATTGAGATATCATATTGCATGCTGTAGGAAGGGTCTAAGGATTGGAATGGGAAGGACTTGGATATCACATCTCATGCTATAGGTAGGCTCTCAGGTTTGGAAAGGGAAGGAGTTGGATATCACATTTCATGTTAGAGGAAGGATCTCAGGTTTGGTATTAGAGGCATTGAGATATCACATCTCATGCTATAGGAAGAGTCTCAGGATTGGAATGGGAAGGAGTTGGATATCACATTTCATGCTATAGGAAGGGTCTCAGGTTTGGTATAAGCATTGAGATATCACATCTCATGCTATAGGAAGGGTCTCGGGATTGGAATGGGAAGGAGTTGGATATCACATCTCATGTTATAGGAAGGATCTCAGGTTTGGTATTAGAAGCATTGAGACATCACATCTCATGCTATAGGAAGGGTCTCAGGATTGGAATGGGAAGGAGTTGGATATCACATCTCATGCTATAGGAAGGGTCTCAGGTTTGGTATAAGCATTGAGATATCACATCTCATGCTATAGGAAGGGTCTCAGGATTGGAATGGGAAGGAGTTGTATATGACATCTCATGCCATAGGAAGGGTCTTAGGTTTGGTATAAGCATTGAGATATCACATCTCTGCTATCGGAAGGGTCTCAGGATTGGAATGGGAAGGAGTTGGATATCCCATCTCATGTTATAGGAAGAATCTCAGGTTTGGTATTAGAAGCATTGAGACATCACATCGCATGTTGTAGCAAGGGTCTCAGGATTGGAATGGGAAGGACTTGGGTATCACATCTCATGCTATAGGGAGGGTCACAAGTTTGATATTAGAAGCATTGAGATATCACATCTCATGCTATAGAAAGGGTCTCAGGATTGGAATGGGAAGGAGTTGGATATCACATCTCATGCTATAGGAAGGGTCTCAGGTTTGGTATAAGCAGTGAGATATCACATCTCATGCTATAGGAAGTGTCTCAGGATTGGAATGGGAAGGAGTTGGATATCACATCTCATGTTATAGGAAGGATCTCAGGTTTGGTATAAGCATTGAGATATCACATCTCTGCTATCGGAAGGGTCTCAGGATTGGAATGGGAAGGAGTTGGATATTCCCATCTCATGTTATAGGAAGGGTCTCAGGTTTGGTATTAGAAGCATTGAGATATCACATCTCATGCTATAAGAAGGGTCTCAGGATTGGAATGGGAAGGACTTGGATATCACATCTCATGCTATAGGGAGGGTCTCAAGTTTGATATTAGAAGCATTGAGATATCACATCTCATGATATCGGAAGAGTCTCAGGATTGGAATGGGAAGGAGTTGGATATCACATCTCATGATAAAGGAAGGGTCTAAGGTTTGGAAGGGGAAGGATTTGGATATCACATCTCATGTTATAGGACGGGTCTCAGGTTTGGTATTAGAAGCATTGAGATATCAAGTCTCGTTGTATAGGAAGGGTCTCAGAATTGGAATGGGAAGGAGTTGGATATCACATCTCAAGCTATAGGAAGGGTCACAGGATTGGAATGGGAAGGAGTTTGATATCACATCTCATGCCATAGTATGGGTCTCAGGTTTGGTAGAAGCATTGGGATATCACATCTCATGCTATCGGAAGGATTTCAGGATTGGATTTGGAAGGAGTTGGATATCCCATCTCATGCTATAGGAAGGGTCTCAGGTTGGAATGGGAAGGAGTTTGATATCACATCTCATGCCATAGTATGGGTCTCAGGTTTGGTAGAAGCATTGGGATATCACATCTCATGCTATCGGAAGGGTATCAGGATTGGATTTGGAAGGAGTTGGATATCCCATCTCATGCTATAGGAAGGGTCTCAGGTTGGAATGGGAAGGAGTTGGATATCACATCTCATGTTATAGGAAGGGTCTCAGGATTGGAATGGAAAGGACTTGGATATCATATCTCATGCTATAGGAAGGCTCTCAGGTTTGGAAGGGGAAGGAGTTGGATATCACATTTCATGTTAGAGGAAGGATCTCAGGTTTGGTATTAGAGGCATTGAGATATCACATCTCATGCTATAGGAAGGGTCTCAGGATTGGAATGGGAAGGAGTTGGATATCACATCTCAAGCTATAGGAAGGGTCTCAGGTTGGGTATAAGCATTGAGATATCACATCTCATGCTATAGGAATGGTCTCAGGATTGGAATGGGAAGGAGATGGATATCACATCTCATGTTATAGGAAAGATCTCAGGTTTGGTATTAGAAGCATTGAGATATCACATCTCATGCTATAAGCAGGGTCTCAGGATTGGAATGGGAAGGAGTTGTATATGGCATCTCATGCCATAGGAAGGGTCTCAGGTTTGGTATAAGCATTGAGACATCACATCTCATGCTATAGGAAGGGTCTCAGGATTGGAATGGGAAGGACTTGGATATCACATCTCATGCTATAGGCAGGATCTCAGGTTTGGAAAGGGAAGGAGTTGGATATCATATTTCATGTTATAGGAAGGATCTCAGGTTTGGTATTAGAAGCATTGAGATATCACATCTCATGCTATCGGAAGTATCTCAGGTTTGGTATTAGAGGCATTGAGATATCACATCTCATGCTATCATAAGGGTCTCAGGATTGGAATGGGAAGGAGTTGGATATCACATTTCATGCTAAAGAGAGGGTCTCAAGTTTGGAAGGGGAAGGATTTGGATATCACATCACATGTTATAAGAAGGATCTCAGGTTTGGTATTAGAAGCATTGAGATATCACATCTCATGCTATCGGAAGGGTCTCAGGATTGGAATGGGAAGGAGTTGGATATCACATCTTATGCTATAGGAAGGGTCTCAGGTTTGGAACGGGAAGGAGTTGGATATCACATCTCATGTTATAGGAAGAGTCTCAGGTTTGGTATAAGCATTGAGATATCACATCTCTGCAATCGGAAGTGTCTCAGGATTGGGATGGGAAGGAGTTGGATATCACATCTCATGCTATAGGAAGGGTCTCAGGTTTGGAACGGGAAGGAGTTGGATATCCCATCTCATGTTATAGGACGGGTCTCAGGTTTGATATTAGAAGCATTGAGATATCACATCGCATGCTGTAGGAAGGGTCTGAGGATTGGAATGGGAAGGAGTTGGATATTACATTCTTGCTATAGGAAGGGTCTCATGTTTGGAATGGGAAGGAGTTGGATATCACATATGCTATAGGAAGGGTCTCAGGTTTGGAACGGGAAGGAGTTGGATATCACATCTCATGCTATAGGAAGGGTCTCAGGTTTGGAATAAGCATTGAGATATCACATCTCTGCTATCAGAGTGTCTCAGGATTGGAATGGGAAGGAGTTGGATATCACATCTCATGTTATAGGACGGGTCTCAGGTTTGTTATTAGAATCATTGAGATATCATATTGTATGCTGTAGGAAGGGTCTAAGGATTGGAATGGGAAGGTCTTGGATATCACATCTCATGCTATAGGTAGGCTCTCAGGTTTGGAAAGGGAAGGAGTTGGATATCACATTTCATGTTAGAGGAAGGATTTCAGGTTTGGTATTAGAGGCATTGAGATATCACATCTCATGCTATAGGAAGGGTCTCAGGATTGGAATGGGAAGGAGTTGCATATGACATCTCAGGCCATAGGAAGGGTCTCAGGTTTGGTATAAGCATTGAGATATCACATCTCTGCTATCGGAAGGGTCTCAGGATTGGAATGGGAAAGAGTTGGATATCCCAAATCATGTTATAGGAAGGGTCTCAGGTTTGGTATTAGAAGCATTGAGATATCACATCTCATGCTATAGGAAGGGTCTCAGGATTGGAATGGGGAGGACTTGGATGTCACATCTCATGTTATAGGGAGGGTCTCAAGTTTGATATTAGAAGCATTGAGATAACAAATCTCATGATATCGGAAGGGTCTCAGGATTGGAATGGGAAGGAATTGGATATCAAATCTCATGATAAAGGAAGGGTCTAAGGTTTGGAAGGGGAGGGATTTGGATATCACATCTCATGTTATAGGACGGGTCTCAGGTTTGGTATTAGAAGCATTGAGATATCAAGTCTCATGGTATAGGAAGGGTCTCAGAATTGGAATGGGAAGGAGTTGGATATCACATCTCAAGCTATAGGTAGGGTCTCAGGATTGGAATGGGAAGGAGTTTGATATCACATCTCATGCCATAGTATGGGTCTCAGGTTTGGTAGAAGCATTGGGATATCACATCTCATGCTATCGGAAGGGTATCAGTATTGGATTTGGAAGGAGTTGGATATCCCATCTCATGCTATAGGAAGGGTCTCAGGTTGGAATGGGAAGGAATTGGATATCACATTTCATGTTATAGGAAGGCTCTCAGGTTTGGAAGGGGAAGGAGTTGGATATCACATTTCATGTTAGAGGAAGGATCTCAGGTTTGGTATTAGAGGCCTTGAGATATCACATCTCATGCTATAGGAAGGGTCTCAGGATTGGAATGGGAAGGAGTTGGATATCACATCTCAAGCTATAGGAAGGGTCTCAGGTTTGGTATAAGCATTGAGATATCACATCTCATGGGGTCTCAGGGTCTCAGGATTGGAATGGGAAGGAGTTGGATATCACATCTCATGTTATAGGAAAGATCTCAGGTTTGGTATTAGAAGCATTGAGACATCACATCTCATGTTATAGGAAGGGTCTCAGGATTGGAATGGGAAGAAGTTGGATATCACATCTCATGCTATAGGAAGAGTCTCAGGTTTGTAAGGGGAAGGAGTTGGATATCCAATCTCATGTTATAGGACTGGTCTCGGGTTTGGTATTAGAAACATTGAGATATCACATTGCATGCTGTAGGAAGGTTCTCAGGTTTGGAATGGGGAGGAATTGGATATCACATCTCATGTCATAGGAAGGATCTCAGGTTTGGTATTAGAAGCATTGAGATATCACATCTCATGCTATAGGAATGGTCTCAGGATTGGAATGGGAAGGAGTTGGATATTACACTCTTGCTATAGGAAGGGTCTCATGTTTGGAATGGGAAGGAGTTGGATATCACATATGCTATAGGAAGGGTCTCAGGTTTGGACCGGGAAGGAGTTGGATATCACATCTCATGTTATAGGAAGGGTCTCAGGTTTGGTATAAGCATTGAGATATCACATCTCTGCTATCGGAAGTGTCTCAGGATTGGAATGGGAAGGAGTTGGATATCCCATCTCATGTTATAGGACGGGTCTCAGGTTTGTTATTAGAATCATTGAGATATCATATTGCATGCTGTAGGAAGGGTCTAAGGATTGGAATGGGAAGGAGTTGGATATCACATCTTATGCTATAGGAAGGGTCTCAGGTTTGGAACGGGAAGGAGTTGGATATCACATCTCATGTTATAGGAAGAGTCTCAGGTTTGGTATAAGCATTGAGATATCACATCTCTGCAATCGGAAGTGTCTCAGGATTGGGATGGGAAGGAGTTGGATATCACATCTCATGCTATAGGAAGGGTCTCAGGTTTGGAACGGGAAGGAGTTGGATATCCCATCTCATGTTATAGGACGGGTCTCAGGTTTGGTATTAGAAGCATTGAGATATCACATCGCATGCTGTAGGAAGGGTCTGAGGATTGGAATGGGAAGGAGTTGGATATTACATTCTTGCTATAGGAAGGGTCTCATGTTTGGAATGGGAAGGAGTTGGATATCACATATGCTATAGGAAGGGTCTCAGGTTTGGAAAGGGAAGGAGTTGGATATCACATCTCATGCTATAGGAAGGGTCTCAGGTTTGGAATAAGCATTGAGATATCACATCTCTGCTATCGGAAGTGTCTCAGGATTGGAATGGGAAGGAGTTGGATATCACATCTCATGTTATAGGACGGGTCTCAGGTTTGTTATTAGAATCATTGAGATATCATATTGTATGATGTAGGAAGGGTTTAAGGATTGGAATGGGAAGGTCTTGGATATCACATCTCATGCTATAGGTAGGCTCTCAGGTTTGGAAAGGGAAGGAGTTGGATATCACATTTCATGTTAGGGGAAGGATTTCAGGTTTGTATTAGAGGCATTGAGATATCACATCTCATGCTATAGGAAGGGTCTCAGGATTGGAATGGGAAGGAGTTGCATATGACATCTCAGGCCATAGGAAGGGTCTCAGGTTTGGTATAAGCATTGAGATATCACATCTCTGCTATCGGAAGGGTCTCAGGATTGGAATGGGAAGGAGTTGGATATCCCAAATCATGTTATAGGAAGGGTCTCAGGTTTGGTATTAGAAGCATTGAGATATCACATCTCATGCTATAGGAAGGGTCTCAGGATTGGAATGGGGAGGACTTGGATGTCACATCTCATGTTATAGGGAGGGTCTCAAGTTTGATATTAGAAGCATTGAGATAACAAATCTCATGATATCGGAAGGGTCTCAGGATTGGAATGGGAAGGAATTGATATCACATCTCATGATAAAGGAAGGGTCTAAGGTTTGGAAGGGGAAGGATTTGGATATCACATCTCATGTTATAGGACGGGTCTCAGGTTTGGTATTAGAAGCATTGAGATATCAAGTCTCATGGTATAGGAAGGGTCTCAGAATTGGAATGGGAAGGAGTTGGATATCACATCTCAAGCTATAGGTAGGGTCTCAGGATTGGAATGGGAAGGAGTTTGATATCACATCTCATGCCATAGTATGGGTCTCAGGTTTTGTAGAAGCATTGGGATATCACATCTCATGCTATCGGAAGGGTATCAGTATTGGATTTGGAAGGAGTTGGATATCCCATCTCATGCTATAGGAAGGGTCTCAGGTTGGAATGGGAAGGAATTGGATATCACATTTCATGTTATAGGAAGGCTCTCAGGTTTGGAAGGGGAAGGAGTTGGATATCTCATTTCATGTTAGAGGAAGGATCTCAGGTTTGGTATTAGAGGCCTTGAGATATCACATCTCATGCTATAGGAAGGGTCTCAGGATTGGAATGGGAAGGAGTTGGATATCACATCTCAAGCTATAGGAAGGGTCTCAGGTTTGGTATAAGCATTGAGATATCACATCTCATGCTATAGGAAGGGTCTCAGGATTGGAATGGGAAGGAGTTGGATATCACATCTCATGTTATAGGAAAGATCTCAGGTTTGGTATTAGAAGCATTGAGACATCACATCTCTCATGTTATAGGAAGGGTCTCAGGATTGGAATGGGAAGAAGTTGGATATCACATCTCATGCTATAGGAAGAGTCTCAGGTTTGGAAGGGGAAGGAGTTGGATATCCAATCTCATGTTATAGGACTGGTCTCGGGTTTGGTATTAGAAGCATTGAGATATCACATCGCATGCTGTAGGAAGGTTCTCAGGTTTGGAATGGGGAGGAATTGGATATCACATCTCATGTCATAGGAAGGATCTCAGGTTTGGTATTAGAAGCATTGAGATATCACATCTCATGCTATAGGAATGGTCTCAGGATTGGAATGGGAAGGAGTTGGATATTACACTCTTGCTATAGGAAGGGTCTCATGTTTGGAATGGGAAGGAGTTGGATATCACATATGCTATATGAAGGGTCTCAGGTTTGGACCGGGAAGGAGTTGGATATCACATCTCATGTTATAGGAAGGGTCTCAGGTTTGGTATAAGCATTGAGATATCACATCTCTGCTATCGGAAGTGTCTCAGGATTGGAATGGGAAGGAGTTGGATATCCCATCTCATGTTATAGGACGGGTCTCAGGTTTGTTATTAGAATCATTGAGATATCATATTGCATGCTGTAGGAAGGGTCTAAGGATTGGAATGGGAAGAACTTGGATATCACATCTCATGCTATAGGTAGGCTCTCAGGTTTGTAAAGGGAAGGAGTTGGATATCACATTTCATGTTAGAGGAAGGATCTCAGGTTTGGTATTAGAGGCATTGAGATATCACATCTCATGCTATAGGAAGAGTCTCAGGATTGGAATGGGAAGGAGTTGGATATCACATCTCATGCTATAGGAAGGGTCTCGGGATTGGAATGGGAAGGAGTTGGATATCACATCTCATGTTATAGGAAGGATCTCAGGTTTGGTATTAGAAGCATTGAGACATCACATCTCATGCTATAGGAAGGGTCTCAGGATTGGAATGGGAAGGAGTTGGATATCACATCTCATGCTATAGGAAGGGTCTCAGGTTTGGTATAAGCATTGAGATATCACATCTCATGCTATAGGAAGGGTCTCAGGATTGGAATGGGAAGGAGTTGTATATGACATCTCATGCCATAGGAAGAGTCTTAGGTTTGGTATAAGCATTGAGATATCACATCTCTGCTATCGGAAGGGTCTCACGATTGGAATGGGAAGGAGTTGGATATCCCATCTCATGTTATAGGAAGAGTCTCAGGTTTGGTATTAGAAGCATTGAGACATCACATCGCATGCTGTAGGAAGGGTCTCAGGATTGGAATGGGAAGGACTTGGGTATCACATCTCATGCTATAGGGAGGGTCTCAAGTTTGATATTAGAAGCATTGAGATATCACATCTCATGCTATAGGAAGGGTCTCAGGATTGGAATGGGAAGGAGTTGGATATCACATCTCATGCTATAGGAAGGGTCTCAGGTTTGGTATAAGCAGTGAGATATCACATCTCATGCTATAGGAAGTGTCTCAGGATTGGAATGGGAAGGAGTTGGATATCACATCTCATGCTATAGGAAGGGTCTCAGGTTTGGTATAAGCAGTGAGATATCACATCTCTGCTATCGGAAGGGTCTCAGGATTGGAATGGGAAGGAGTTGGATATTCCCATCTCATGTTATAGGAAGGGTCTCAGGTTTGGTATTAGAAGCATTGAGATATCACATCTCATGCTATAGGAAGGGTCTCAGGATTGGAATGGGAAGGAGTTGGATATCACATCTCATGATAAAGGAAGGGTCTAAGGTTTGGAAGGGGAAGGATTTGGATATCACATCTCATGTTATAGGACGGCTCTCAGGTTTGGTATTAGAAGCATTGAGATATCAAGTCTCATTGTATAGGAAGGGTCTCAGAATTGGAATGGGAAGGAGTTGGATATCACATCTCAAGCTATAGGAAGGGTCACAGGATTGGAATGGGAAGGAGTTTGATATCACATCTCATGCCATAGTATGGGTCTCAGGTTTGGTAGAAGCATTGGGATATCACATCTCATGCTATCGGAAGGGTATCAGGATTGGATTTGGAAGGAGTTGGATATCCCATCTCATGCTATAGGAAGGGTCTCAGGTTGGAATGGGAAGGAGTTGGATATCACATCTCATGTTATAGGAAGGGTCTCAGGATTGGAATGGGAAGGACTTGGATATCACATCTCATGCTATAGGAAGGCTCTCAGGTTTGCAACGGGAAAGAGTTGGATATCACATTTCATGTTAGAGGTAGGATCTCAGGTTTGGTATTAGAGGCATTGAGATATCACATCTCATGCTATCAGAAGAGTCTCAGAATTGGAATGGGAAGGAGTTGGATATCACATCTCATGCCATAGTATGGGTCTCAGGTTTGGTAGAAGCATTGGGATATCACATCTCATGCTATCGGAAGGATTTCAGGATTGGATTTGGAAGGAGTTGGATATCCCATCTCATGCTATAGGAAGGGTCTCAGGTTAGAATTGGAAGCAGTTTGATATCACATCTCATGCCATAGTATGGGTCTCAGGTTTGGTAGAAGCATTGGGATATCACATCTCATGCTATCTGAAGGGTATCAGGATTGGATTTGGAAGGAGTTGGATACCCCATCTCATGCTATAGGAAGGGTCTCAGGTTGGAATGGGAAGGAGTTGGATATCACATCTCATGTTATAGGAAGGGTCTCAGGATTGGAATGGAAAGGACTTGGATATCATATCTCATGCTATAGGAAGGCTCTCAGGTTTGGAAGGGGAAGGAGTTGGATATCACATTTCATGTTAGAGGAAGGATCTCAGGTTTGGTATTAGAGGCATTGAGATATCACATCTCATGCTATAGGAAGGGTCTCAGTATTGGAATGGGATGGAGTTGGATATCACATCTCAAGCTATAGGAAGGGTCTCAGGTTTGGTATAAGCATTGAGATATCACATCTCATGCTATAGGAATGGTCTCAGGATTGGAATGGGAAGGAGTTGGATATCACATCTCATGTTATAGGAAAGATCTCAGGTTTGGCATTAGAAGCATTGAGATATCACATCTCATGCTATAAGCAGGGTCTCAGGATTGGAATGGGAAGGAGTTGTATATGGCATCTCATGCCATAGGAAGGGTCTCAGGTTTGGTATAAGCATTGAGATATCACATCTCATGCTATAGGAAGGGTCTCAGGATTGGAATGGGAAGGACTTGGATATCACATCTCATGCTATAGGCAGGATCTCAGGTTTGGAAAGGGAAGGAGTTGGATATCATATTTCATGTTAGAGGTAGGATCTCAGGTTTGGTATTAGAGGCATTGAGATATCACATCTCATGCTATCAGAAGGGTCTCAGGATTGGAATGGGAAGGAGTTGGATATCACATCTCATGCTAAAGGGAGGGTCTCAGGTTTGGAAGGGGAAGGATTTGGATATCACATCTCATGTTATAGGAAGGATCTCAGGTTTGGTATTAGAAGCATTGAGATATCACATCTCATGCTATCGGAAGTATCTCAGGTTTGGTATTAGAGGCATTGAGATATCACATCTCATGCTATCATAAGGGTCTCAGGATTGGAATGGGAAGGAGTTGGATATCACATTTCATGCTAAAGGGAGGGTCTCAGGTTTGGAAGGGGAAGGATTTGGATATCACATCATATGTTATAAGAAGGATCTCAGGTTTGGTATTAGAAGCATTGAGATATCACATCTCATGCTATCGGAAGGGTCTCAGGATTGGAATGGGAAGGAGTTGGATATCACATCTTATGCTATAGGAAGGGTCTCAGGTTAGGAACGGGAAGGATTTGGATATCACATCTCATGTTATAGGAAGAGTCTCAGGTTTGGTATAAGCATTGAGATATCACATCTCTGCAATCGGAAGTGTCTCAGGATTGGGATGGGAAGGAGTTGGATATCACATCTCATGCTATAGGAAGGGTCTCAGGTTTGGAACGGGAAGGAGTTGGATATCCCATCTCATGTTATAGGACGGGTCTCAGGTTTGGTATTAGAAGCATTGAGATATCACATCGCATGCTGTAGGAAGGGTCTCAGGATTGGAATGGGAAGGAGTTGGATATTACATTCTTGCTATAGGAAGGGTCTCATGTTTGGAATGGGAAGGAGTTGGATATCACATATGCTATAGGAAGGGTCTCAGGTTTGGAACGGGAAGGAGTTGGATATCACATCTCATGCTATAGGAAGGGTCTCAGGTTTGGAATAAGCATTGAGATATCACATCTCTGCTATCGGAAGTGTCTCAGGATTGGAATGGGAAGGAGTTGGATATCATATCTCATGTTATAGGACGGGTCTCAGGTTTGCTATTAGAATCATTGAGATATCATATTGTATGCTGTAGGAAGGGTCTAAGGATTGGAATGGGAAGGTCTTGGATATCACATCTCATGCTATAGGTAGGCTCTCAGGTTTGGAAAGGGAAGGAGTTGGATATCACATTTCATGTTAGAGGAAGGATTTCAGGTTTGGTATTAGAGGCATTGAGATATCACATCTCATGCTATAGGAAGGGTCTCAGGATTGGAATGGGAAGGAGTTGGATATCACATCTCATGCTATAGGAAGGGTCTCATGTTTGGAATGGGAAGGAGTTGGATATCACATATGCTATAGGAAGGGTCTCAGGTTTGGAACGGGAAGGAGTTGGATATCACATCTCATGCTATAGGAAGGGTCTCAGGTTTGGAATAAGCATTGAGATATCACATCTCTGCTATCGGAAGTGTCTCAGGATTGGAATGGGAAGGAGTTGGATATCACATCTCATGTTATAGGACGGGTCTCAGGTTTGTTATTAGAATCATTGAGATATCATATTGTATGCTGTAGGAAGGGTCTAAGGATTGGAATGGGAAGGTCTTGGATATCACATCTCATGCTATAGGTAGGCTCTCAGGTTTGGAAAGGGAAGGAGTTGGATATCACATTTCATGTTAGAGGAAGGATCTCAGATTTGGTATTAGAGGCATTGAGATATCACATCTCATGCTATAGGAAGGGTCTCAGGATTGGAATGGGAAGGAGTTGGATATCACATCTCATGCTATAGGAAGGGTCTCAGGTTTGGTATGAACATTGAGATATCACATCTCATGCTATAGGAAGGGTCTCAGGATTGGAATGGGAAGGAGTTGGATATCACATCTGATGTTATAGGAAGGATCTCAGGTTTGGTATTAGAAGCATTGAGACATCACATCTCATGCTATAGGAAGGGTCTCAGGATTGAAATGGGAAGGAGTTGGATATCACATCTCATGCTATAGGAAGGGTCTCAGGTTTGGTATAAGCATTGAGATATCACATCTCATGCTATAGGAAGGGTCTCAGGATTGGAATGGGAAGGAGTTGTATATGACATCTCATGCTATAGGAAGGGTCTCAGGTTTGGTATAAGCATTGAGATATCACATCTCTGCTATCGGAAGGGTCTCAGGATTGGAATGGGAAAGAGTTGGATATCCCATCTCATGTTATAGGAAGAGTCTCAGGTTTGGTATTAGAAGCATTGAGATATCACATCTCATGCTATAGGAAGTGTCTCAGGATTGGAATGGGAAGGAGTTTGATATCACATCTCATGCCATGTATGGGTCTCAGGTTTTGTAGAAGCATTGGGATATCACATCTCATGCTATCGGAAGGGTATCAGGATTGGATTTGGAAGGAGTTGGATATCCCATCTCATGCTATAGGAAGGGTCTCAGGTTGGAATGGGAAGGAATTGGATATCACATCTCATGTTATAGGAAGGGTATCAGGATTGGAATGGGAAGGACTTGGATATCACATCTCATGCTATAGGAAGGCTATCAGGTTTGGAAGGGGAAGGAGTTGCATATCAAATTTCATTTTAGAGGTAGGATCTCAGGTTTGGTATTAGAGGCATTGAGATATCACATCTCATGCTATAGGAAGGGTCTCACGATTGGAATGGGAAGGATTTGGATATCACATCTCATGCTATAGGAAGGGTCTCAGGTTTGGTATAAGCATTGAGATATCACATCTCATGCTATAGAAACGGTCTCAAGATTGTAATGGGAAGGAGTTGGATATCACATCTCATGTTATAGGAAGGATCTCAGATTTGGTATTAGAAGCATTGAGACATCCCATCTCATGCTATAGGAAGGGTCTCAGGATTGGAATGGGAAGGAGTTGGATATCACATCTCATGTTATAGGAAGGGTCTCAGGATTGGAATGGGAAGCACTTCGATATCACATCTAATGTTATAGGAAGGCTCCCAGGTTTAGAAGGGGAAGGAGTTGGATATCACATTTCATGTTAGAGGTAGGATCTCAGGTTTGGTATTAGAGGCATTGAGATATAACATCTCATGCTATCAGAAGGGTCTCAGGATTGGAATGGGAAGGAGTTGGATATCACATCTCATGCTAAAGGGAGGGTCTCAGGTTTGGAAGGGGAAGGATTTGGATATCACATCTCATGCTATAGGAAGGGTCTCAGGATTGGAATGGGAAGGATTTGGATATCACTTCTCATGCTATAGGAAGGGTCTCAGGTTTGGTATAAGCATTGAGATATCACATCTCATGCTATAGGAAGGGTCTCAGGATTGGAATGGGAAGGAGTTGGATATCACATCTCATGCTATAGGTAGGCTCTCAGTTTTGGAAAGGGAAGGTTTTGGATATCACATCTCATGCTATAGGAAGGGTCTCACGATTGGAATGGGAAGGATTTGGATATCACATCTCATGCTATAGGAAGGGTCTCAGGATTGGAATGGGAAGGAGTTGGACATCACATCTCATGCTATAGGAAGGGTCTCAGGAATGGAATGGGAAGGAGTTTTATATGACATCTCATGCCATAGGAAGGATCTCAGGTTTGGTATTAGAAGCATTGAGACATCACATCTCATGTTATAGGAAGGGTCTCAGGATTGGAATGGGAAGGAGTTGGATATCACATCTCATGCTATAGGAAGGGTCTCAGGTTTGGTATAAGCATTGAGATATCACATCCCATGCTATAGGAAGGGTCTCAGGATTGGAATGGGAAGGAGTTGTATATGACATCTCATGCCATAGGAAGGGTCTCAGGTTTGGTATCAGCATTGAGATATCACATCTCTGCTATCGGAAGGGTCTCAGGATTGGAATGGGAAGGAGTTGGATATCCCATCTTATGTTATAGGAAGGGTCTCAGGTTTGGTATTAGAAGCATTGAGATATCACATCTCATGCTATAGGAAGGGTCTCAGGATTGGAATGGGAAGGACTTGAATATCCCATCTCATGCTATAGGGAGGCTCTCACGTTTGGAAAGGGAAGGAGTTGGATATCACATTTCATGTTAGAGGTAGGATCTCAGGTTTGGTATTAGAGGCATTGAATATCACATCTCATGCTATCAGAAGGGTCTCAGGATTGGAATGGGAAGGAGTTGGATATCACATCTCATGCTAAAGGGAGGGTCTCAGGTTTGGAAGGGGAAGGATTTTGATATCACATCTCATGTTATAGGAAGGATCTCAGGTTTGGTATTAGAGGGATTGAGATATCACATCTCATGCTATCGGAAGGGTATCAGGATTGGATTTGGAAGTAGTTGGATATCCCATCTCATGCTATAGGAAGGGTCTCAGGTTGGAATGGGAAGGAGTTGGATATCACATATCATGTTATAGGAAGGGTCTCAGGATTGGAATGGGAAATACTTCGATATCACATCTCATGCTATAGGAAGGCTCTCAGGTTTGCAAGGGGAAGGAGTTGGATATCACATTTCATGTTAGAGGTAGGATCTCAGGTTTGGTATTAGAGGCATTGAGATATCACATCTCATGCTATCAGAAATGTCTCAGGATTGGAATGGGAAGGAGTTGGATATCACATCTCATGCTAAAGGGAGGGTCTCTGGTTTGGAAGGGGAAGGATTTGGATATCACATCTCATGTTATAGGAAGGATCTCAGGTTTGGTATTAGAAGCATTGAGATATCACATCTCATGCTATAGGAAGGGTCTCAGGTTTGGAATGGGAAGGAATTGGATATCACATCTCATGTCATAGGAAGGATCTCAGGTTTGGTATTAGAAGCATCTCATGCTATAGGAATGGTCTCAGGATTGGAATGGGAAGGAGTTGTATATGACATCTCATGCCATAGGAAGGGTCTCAGGTTTGGTATCAGCATTGAGATATCACATCTCTGCTATCGGAAGGGTCTCAGGATTGGAATGGGAAGGAGTTGGATATCCCATCTTATGTTATAGGAACGGTCTCAGGTTTGGTATTAGAAGCATTGAGATATCACATCTCATGCTATAGGAAGGGTCTCAGGATTGGAATGGGAAGGACTTGAATATCCCATCTCATGCTATAGGGAGGCTCTCACGTTTGGAAAGGGAAGGAGTTGGATATCACATTTCATGTTAGAGGTAGGATCTCAGGTTTGGTATTAGAGGCATTGAATATCACATCTCATGCTATCAGAAGGGTCTCAGGATTGGAATGGGAAGGAGTTGGATATCACATCTCATGCTAAAGGGAGGGTCTCAGGTTTGGAAGGGGAAGGATTTTGATATCACATCTCATGTTATAGGAAGGATCTCAGGTTTGGTATTAGAGGGATTGAGATATCACATCTCATGCTATCGGAAGGGTATCAGGATTGGATTTGGAAGTAGTTGGATATCCCATCTCATGCTATAGGAAGGGTCTCAGGTTGGAATGGGAAGGAGTTGGATATCGCATCTCATGTTATAGGAAGGGTCTCAGGATTGGAATGGGAAGGAGTTGGATATCACATCTCATGCTATAGGAAGGGTCTCAGGTTTGGTATAAGCATTGAGATATCACATCCCATGCTATAGGAAGGGTCTCAGGATTGGAATGGGAAGGAGTTGTATATGACATCTCATGCCATAGGAAGGGTCTCAGGTTTGGTATCAGCATTGAGATATCACATCTCTGCTATCGGAAGGGTCTCAGGATTGGAATGGGAAGGAGTTGGATATCCCATCTTATGTTATAGGAAGGGTCTCAGGTTTGGTATTAGAAGCATTGAGATATCACATCTCATGCTATAGGAAGGGTCTCAGGATTGGAATGGGAAGGACTTGAATATCCCATCTCATGCTATAGGGAGGCTCTCACGTTTGGAAAGGGAAGGAGTTGGATATCACATTTCATGTTAGAGGTAGGATCTCAGGTTTGGTATTAGAGGCATTGAATATCACATCTCATGCTATCAGAAGGGTCTCAGGATTGGAATGGGAAGGAGTTGGATATCACATCTCATGCTAAAGGGAGGGTCTCAGGTTTGGAAGGGGAAGGATTTTGATATCACATCTCATGTTATAGGAAGGATCTCAGGTTTGGTATTAGAGGGATTGAGATATCACATCTCATGCTATCGGAAGGGTATCAGGATTGGATTTGGAAGTAGTTGGATATCCCATCTCATGCTATAGGAAGGGTCTCAGGTTGGAATGGGAAGGAGTTGGATATCACATATCATGTTATAGGAAGGGTCTCAGGATTGGAATGGGAAATACTTCGATATCACATCTCATGCTATAGGAAGGCTCTCAGGTTTGCAAGGGGAAGGAGTTGGATATCACATTTCATGTTAGAGGTAGGATCTCAGGTTTGGTATTAGAGGCATTGAGATATCACATCTCATGCTATCAGAAGTGTCTCAGGATTGGAATGGGAAGGAGTTGGATATCACATCTCATGCTAAAGGGAGGGTCTCTGGTTTGGAAGGGGAAGGATTTGGATATCACATCTCATGTTATAGGAAGGATCTCAGGTTTGGTATTAGAAGCATTGAGATATCACATCTCATGCTATAGGAAGGGTCTCAGGTTTGGAATGGGAAGGAATTGGATATCACATCTCATGTCATAGGAAGGATCTCAGGTTTGGTATTAGAAGCATCTCATGCTATAGGAATGGTCTCAGGATTGGAATGGGAAGGAGTTGTATATGACATCTCATGCCATAGGAAGGGTCTCAGGTTTGGTATCAGCATTGAGATATCACATCTCTGCTATCGGAAGGGTCTCAGGATTGGAATGGGAAGGAGTTGGATATCCCATCTTATGTTATAGGAACGGTCTCAGGTTTGGTATTAGAAGCATTGAGATATCACATCTCATGCTATAGGAAGGGTCTCAGGATTGGAATGGGAAGGACTTGAATATCCCATCTCATGCTATAGGGAGGCTCTCACGTTTGGAAAGGGAAGGAGTTGGATATCACATTTCATGTTAGAGGTAGGATCTCAGGTTTGGTATTAGAGGCATTGAATATCACATCTCATGCTATCAGAAGGGTCTCAGGATTGGAATGGGAAGGAGTTGGATATCACATCTCATGCTAAAGGGAGGGTCTCAGGTTTGGAAGGGGAAGGATTTTGATATCACATCTCATGTTATAGGAAGGATCTCAGGTTTGGTATTAGAGGGATTGAGATATCACATCTCATGCTATCGGAAGGGTATCAGGATTGGATTTGGAAGTAGTTGGATATCCCATCTCATGCTATAGGAAGGGTCTCAGGTTGGAATGGGAAGGAGTTGGATATCGCATCTCATGTTATAGGAAGGGTCTCAGGATTGGAATGGGAAATACTTCGATATCACATCTCATGCTATAGGAAGGCTCTCAGGTTTGCAAGGGGAATGAGTTGGATATCACATTTCATGTTAGAGGTAGGATCTCAGGTTTGGTATTAGAGGCATTGAGATATCACATCTCATGCTATCAGAAATGTCTCAGGATTGGAATGGGAAGGAGTTGGATATCACATCTCATGCTAAAGGGAGGGTCTCTGGTTTGGAAGGGGAAGGATTTGGATATCACATCTCATGTTATAGGAAGGATCTCAGGTTTGGTATTAGAAGCATTGAGATATCACATCTCATGCTATAGGAAGGGTCTCAGGTTTGGAATGGGAAGGAATTGGATATCACATCTCATGTCATAGGAAGGATCTCAGGTTTGGTATTAGAAGCATTGAGATATCACATCTCATGCTATCAGAAATGTCTCAGGATTGGAATGGGAAGGAGTTGGATATCACATCTCATGCTAAAGGGAGGGTCTCTGGTTTGGAAGGGGAAGGATTTGGATATCACATCTCATGTTATAGGAAGGATCTCAGGTTTGGTATTAGAAGCATTGAGATATCACATCTCATGCTATAGGAAGGGTCTCAGGTTTGGAATGGGAAGGAATTGGATATCACATCTCATGTTATAGGAAGGATCTCAGGTTTGGTATTAGAAGCATTGAGATATCACATCTCATGTTATAGGAAGGGTCTCAGGTTTGGTCTAAGCATTGAGATATCACATCTCTGCTATCGGAAGTTTCTCAGGATTGGAATGGGAAGGAGTTGGATATCACATCTCATGCTAAAGGGAGGGTCTCTGGTTTGGAAGGGGAAGGATTTGGATATCACATCTCATGTTATAGGAAGGATCTCAGGTTTGGTATTAGAAGCATTGAGATATCACATCTCATGTTATAGGAAGGGTCTCAGGTTTGGTCTAAGCATTGAGATATCACATCTCTGCTATCGGAAGTTTCTCAGGATTGAAATGGGAAGGAGTTGGATATCCCATCTCATGTTATAGGACGGGTCTCAGGTTTGGTAATAGAATCATTGAGATATCACATCTCATGCTGTAGGAAGTGTCTAAGGATTGGAATGGGAAGGACTTGGATATCACATCTCATGCTATAGGTAGACTCTCTGGTTTGGAAAGGGAAGGAGTGGGATATCACATTTCATGTTCAAGGAAGGATCTCAGGTTTGGTATTAGAGGCATTGAGATATCACATCTCATGCTATAGGAAGGGTCTCAGGATTGGAATGGGAAGGATTTGGATATCACATCTCATGCTATAGGAAGGGTCTCAGGTTTGGTATAAGCATTGAGATATCACATCTCATGCTATAGGAAGGGTCTCAGGATTGGAATGGGAAGGAGTTGGATATCACATCTCATGCTATAGGTAGGCTCTCAGGTTTGGAAAGGGAAGGATTTGGATATCACATTTCATGTTAGAGGAAGGATCTCAGGTTTGGTATTAGAGGCATTGAGATATCACATCTCATGCTATAGGAAGGGTCTCACGATTGGAATGGGAAGGATTTGGATATCACATCTCATGCTATAGGAAGGGTCTCAGGTTTGCTATAAGCATTGAAATATCACATCCCATGCTATAGGAAGGGTCTCAGGATTGGAATGGAAGGAGTTGGATATCACATCTCATGTTATAGGAAGGATCTCAGATTTGGTATTAGAAGCATTGAGACATCACATCTCATGCTATAGGAAGGGTCTCAGGATTGGAATGGGAAGGAGTTGGATATCACATCTCATGTTATAGGAAGGGTCTCAGGATTGGAATGGGAAGGACTTCGATATCACATCTCATGTTATAGGAAGGCTCCCAGGTTTGGAAGGGGAAGGAGTTGGATATCACATTTCATGTTAGAGGTAGAATCTCAGGTTTGGTATTAGAGGCATTGAGATATAACATCTCATGCTATCAGAAGGGTCTCAGGATTGGAATGGGAAGGAGTTGGATATCACATCTCATGCTAAAGGGAGGGTCTCAGGTTTGGAAGGGGAAGGATTTGAATATCACATCTCGTGTTATATGAAGGATCTCAGGTTTGGTATTAGAAGAATTGAAATATCACATCTCATGCTATCGGAAGGATCTCAGGTTTGGTATTAGAAGCATTGAGACATCACATCTCATGCTATAGGAAGGGTCTCAGGATTGGAATGGGAAGGAGTTGGATATCACATCTCATGTTATAGGAAGGGTCTCAGGATTGGAATGGGAAGGACTTCGATATCACATCTCATGTTATAGGAAGGCTCCCAGGTTTGGAAGGGGAAGGAGTTGGATATCACATTTCATGTTAGAGGTAGAATCTCAGGTTTGGTATTAGAGGCATTGAGATATAACATCTCATGCTATCAGAACGGTCTCAGGATTGGAATGGGAAGGAGTTGGATATCACATCTCATGCTAAAGGGAGGGTCTCAGGATTGGAATGGGAAGGACTTGGATATCACATCTCATGTTATAGGAAGGGTCTCAGGTTTGGTATTAGAAGCATTGAGATATCACATCTCATGCTATAGGAATGGTCTCAGGATTGGAATGGGAAGGAGTTGGATATTAGATTCTTGCTATAGAAAGGGTCTCAGGTTTGGAACGGGAAGGAGTTGGATATCACATCTCATGTTATAGGAAGGGTCTCAGGTTTGGTCTAAGCATTGAGATATCACATCTCTGCTATCGGAAGTTTCTCAGGATTGAAATGGGAAGGAGTTGGATATCCCATCTCATGTTATAGGACGGGTCTCAGGTTTGGTAATAGAATCATTGAGATATCACATCTCATGCTGTAGGAAGTGTCTAAGGATTGGAATGGGAAGGACTTGGATATCACATCTCATGCTATAGGTAGACTCTCAGGTTTGGAAAGGGAAGGAGTGGGATATCACATTTCATGTTCAAGGAAGGATCTCAGGTTTGGTATTAGAGGCATTGAGATATCACATCCCATGCTATAGGAAGGGTCTCAGGATTGGAATGGGAAGGATTTGGATATCACATCTCATGCTATAGGAAGGGTCTCAGGTTTGGTATAAGCATTGAGATATCACATCTCATGCTATAGGAAGGGTCTCAGGATTGGAATGGGAAGGAGTTGGATATCACATCTCATGCTATAGGTAGGCTCTCAGGTTTGGAAAGGGAAGGATTTGGATATCACATTTCATGTTAGAGGAAGGATCTCAGGTTTGGTATTAGAGGCATTGAGATATCACATCTCATGCTATAGGAAGGGTCTCACGATTGGAATGGGAAGGATTTGGATATCACATCTCATGCTATAGGAAGGGTCTCAGGTTTGCTATAAGCATTGAAATATCACATCCCATGCTATAGGAAGGGTCTCAGGATTGGAATGGAAGGAGTTGGATATCACATCTCATGTTATAGGAAGGATCTCAGATTTGGTATTAGAAGCATTGAGACATCACATCTCATGCTATAGGAAGGGTCTCAGGATTGGAATGGAAGGAGTTGGATATCACATCTCATGTTATAGGAAGGATCTCAGATTTGGTATTAGAAGCATTGAGACATCACATCTCATGCTATAGGAAGGGTCTCAGGATTGGAATGGGAAGGAGTTGGATATCACATCTCATGTTATAGGAAGGGTCTCAGGATTGGAATGGGAAGGACTTCGATATCACATCTCATGTTATAGGAAGGCTCCCAGGTTTGGAAGGGGAAGGAGTTGGATATCACATTTCATGTTAGAGGTAGAATCTCAGGTTTGGTATTAGAGGCATTGAGATATAACATCTCATGCTATCAGAAGGGTCTCAGGATTGGAATGGGAAGGAGTTGGATATCACATCTCATGCTAAAGGGAGGGTCTCAGGTTTGGAAGGGGAAGGATTTGAATATCACATCTCGTGTTATAGGAAGGATCTCAGGTTTGGTATTAGAAGAATTGAAATATCACATCTCATGCTATCGGAAGGATCTCAGGTTTGGTATTAGAAGCATTGAGACATCACATCTCATGCTATAGGAAGGGTCTCAGGATTGGAATGGGAAGGAGTTGGATATCACATCTCATGTTATAGGAAGGGTCTCAGGATTGGAATGGGAAGGACTTCGATATCACATCTCATGTTATAGGAAGGCTCCCAGGTTTGGAAGGGGAAGGAGTTGGATATCACATTTCATGTTAGAGGTAGAATCTCAGGTTTGGTATTAGAGGCATTGAGATATAACATCTCATGCTATCAGAACGGTCTCAGGATTGGCATGGGAAGGAGTTGGATATCACATCTCATGCTAAAGGGAGGGTCTCAGGATTGGAATGGGAAGGACTTGGATATCACATCTCATGTTATAGGAAGGGTCTCAGGTTTGGTATTAGAAGCATTGAGATATCACATCTCATGCTATAGGAATGGTCTCAGGATTGGAATGGGAAGGAGTTGGATATTAGATTCTTGCTATAGAAAGGGTCTCAGGTTTGGAACGGGAAGGAGTTGGATATCACATCTCATGTTATAGGAAGGGTCTCAGGTTTGGTCTAAGCATTGAGATATCACATCTCTGCTATCGGAAGTTTCTCAGGATTGAAATGGGAAGGAGTTGGATATCCCATCTCATGTTATAGGACGGGTCTCAGGTTTGGTAATAGAATCATTGAGATATCACATCTCATGCTGTAGGAAGTGTCTAAGGATTGGAATGGGAAGGACTTGGATATCACATCTCATGCTATAGGTAGACTCTCAGGTTTGGAAAGGGAAGGAGTGGGATATCACATTTCATGTTCAAGGAAGGATCTCAGGTTTGGTATTAGAGGCATTGAGATATCACATCCCATGCTATAGGAAGGGTCTCAGGATTGGAATGGGAAGGATTTGGATATCACATCTCATGCTATAGGAAGGGTCTCAGGTTTGGTATAAGCATTGAGATATCACATCTCATGCTATAGGAAGGGTCTCAGGATTGGAATGGGAAGGAGTTGGATATCACATCTCATGCTATAGGTAGGCTCTCAGGTTTGGAAAGGGAAGGATTTGGATATCACATTTCATGTTAGAGGAAGGATCTCAGGTTTGGTATTAGAGGCATTGAGATATCACATCTCATGCTATAGGAAGGGTCTCACGATTGGAATGGGAAGGATTTGGATATCACATCTCATGCTATAGGAAGGGTCTCAGGTTTGCTATAAGCATTGAAATATCACATCCCATGCTATAGGAAGGGTCTCAGGATTGGAATGGAAGGAGTTGGATATCACATCTCATGTTATAGGAAGGATCTCAGATTTGGTATTAGAAGCATTGAGACATCACATCTCATGCTATAGGAAGGGTCTCAGGATTGGAATGGGAAGGAGTTGGATATCACATCTCATGTTATAGGAAGGGTCTCAGGATTGGAATGGGAAGGACTTCGATATCACATCTCATGTTATAGGAAGGCTCCCAGGTTTGGAAGGGGAAGGAGTTGGATATCACATTTCATGTTAGAGGTAGAATCTCAGGTTTGGTATTAGAGGCATTGAGATATAACATCTCATGCTATCAGAAGGGTCTCAGGATTGGAATGGGAAGGAGTTGGATATCACATCTCATGCTAAAGGGAGGGTCTCAGGTTTGGAAGGGGAAGGATTTGAATATCACATCTCGTGTTATAGGAAGGATCTCAGGTTTGGTATTAGAAGAATTGAAATATCACATCTCATGCTATCGGAAGGATCTCAGGTTTGGTATTAGAAGCATTGAGATATCACATCTCATGCTATCAGAACGGTCTCAGGATTGGAATGGGAAGGAGTTGGATATCACATCTCATGCTAAAGGGAGGGTCTCAGGATTGGAATGGGAAGGACTTGGATATCACATCTCATGTTATAGGAAGGGTCTCAGGTTTGGTATTAGAAGCATTGAGATATCACATCTCATGCTATAGGAAGGGTCTCAGGAATGGAATGGGAAGGACTTGGATATCACATCTCATGATAAAGGAAGGGTCTAAGGTTTGGAAGGGGAAGGATTTGGATATCACATCTCATGTTATAGGACGGGTCTCAGGTTTGGTATTAGAAGCATTGTGATATCACATCTCATGCTATAGGAAGTGTCTCAGGATTGGAATGGGAAGGAGTTGGATATCACTTCTCATGCTATAGGAAGGGTTTAAAGTTTGGTAGAAGCATTGAGATATCACATCTCATGCTATAGGAAGAGTCTCAGGTTTGGGAAGGGAAGGATTTGGATTTCACATCTCATGTTATAGGATGGTTCTCATGTTTGGTTTTTGAAGCATTGAGATATCACATCTCATGCTATCGGAAGGGTCTCAGGTTTGGAATGGGAAGGAGTTGGATATCACATCTCATGTTATAGGAAGGATCTCATGTTTGGTATTAGAAGCATTGAGATATCACATCTCATGCTATAGGAAGGGTCTCCGGATTGGAATGTGAAGGATTTGGATATTACATCTCATGCTAAAGGAAGGATCTCAGGTTTGGAATGGGAAGGAGTTGGATATGACATCTCTTGTTATAGGGAGGGTCTCAGGATTTGAATGGCAAGGAGTTGGATATCACATCTCATGCCATAGGAAGGGTCTCAGGTTTGGTATAAGCATTGAGATATCACATCTCTGCTATCGGAAGGGTCTCAGGATTGGATTGGGAAGGAGTTGGATATCCCTTCTCATGCTATAGGAAGGGTCTCAGGTTGGAATGGGAAGGAGTTGGATATCACATCTCATGTTATAGGAAGGGTCTCAGGATTGGAATGGGAAGGATTTGGATATCGCATCTCTTGCTATAGGAAGGGTCTCAGGTTTTTTATTAGAAACATTGAGATATCACATCTCATGCTATAGGAAGGGTTTTAGGATTGGAATGGGAAGTATTTGGATATCACATCTCATGCTAAAGGAAGGTTCTCAGGTTTGGAAGGGGAAGGATTTGGATATCATATCTCATGTTATAGGACGGGACCCAGGTTTGGTATTAGAAGCATTGAGATATCACATCTCATGGTATAGGAAGGGTCTCAGGGTTGGAATGGGAAGGAGTTGGATATCACATCTCATCCAATAGTAAGGGTCTCAGGTTTGGAATGGGAAGGAATTGGATATCACATCTCATGTTATAGGAAGGGTCTCAGGTTTGGTAGAAGCGTTGAGATATCACATCTCTGCTATCGGAAGGGTCTCAGGATTGGATTGGGAAGGAGTTGGATATCCCTTCTCATGCTATAGGAAGGGTCTCAGGATTTGAATGGCAAGGAGTTGGATATCACATATCATGCCATAGGAAGGGTCTCAGGTTTGGCATAAGAAGGAGTTGGATATCCCATCTCATGCTATAGGAAGGGTCTCAGGTTGGAATGGGAAGGAGTTGGATATGACATCTCATGTTATAGGAAGGGTCTCAGGATTGGAATGGGAAGGACTTGGATATCACATCTCATGCTGTAGGAAGGCTCTCAGGTTTGGAAAGGGAAGGAGTTGGATATCACATTTCATGTTAGAGGTAGGATCTCAGGTTTGGTATTAGAGGCATTGAGATATCACATCTCATGCTATCAGAAGGGTATCAGGATTGGAATGGGAAGGAGTGGGATATCACATCTCATGCTAAAGGGAGGGTCTCAGGTTCGGAAGGGGAAGGATTTGGATATCACATCTCATGTTATAGGAAGGATCTCATGTTTGGTATTAGAAGCATTGAGATATCACATCTCATGCTATCGGAAGGATCTCAGGTTTGGTATTAGAAGCATTGAGATATCACATCTCATGCTATAGGAAGGGTCTCAGGATTGGAATGGGAAGGAGTTGGATATCACATCTCATGTTATAGGAAGGATCTCAGGTTTGGTATTAGAAGCATTGAGATATCACATCTCATGCTATAGGACTGGTCTCAGGATTGGAATGGGAAGGAGTTGGATATCACATCTCATGCTAAAGGAAGGGTCTCAGTTTTGGTAGAAGCATTGAGATTTCACATATCATGCTATAGGAAGGGTCTCAGGATTGGAATGGGAAGGAGTTGGATATCACATCTCATGCTATAGGAAGGGTCTCAGGTTTGGTATAAGCATTGAGATATCACATCTCTGCTATCGGAAGGGTCTCAGGATTGGAATGGGAAGGACTTAGATATCACATCTCATGCTATAGGGAGGGTCTCAGTATTGATATTAGAAGCATTGAGATATCACATCTCAAGCTATCGGAAGGGTCTCAGGATTGGAATGGGAAGGAGTTGGATATCACATCTCATGCTATAGGAAGGGTCTCAGGTTAGGAAGGGGAAGGAGTTGGATATCACATTTCATGTTAGAGGAAGGATCTCAGGTTTGGTATTAGAGGCCTTGAGATATCACATCTCATGCTATAGGAAGGGTCTCAGGATTGGAATGGGAAGGAGTTGGATATCACATCTCAAGCTATAGGAAGGGTCTCAGGTTTGGTATAAGCATTGAGATATCACATCTCATGCTATAGGAAGGGTCTCAGGATTGGAATGGGAAGGAGTTGGATATCACATCTCATGTTATAGGAAAGATCTCAGGTTTGGTATTAGAAGCATTGAGACATCACATCTCATGTTATAGGAAGAGTCTTAGGATTGGAATGGGAAGAAGTTGGATATCACATCTCATGCTATAGGAAGGGTCTCAGGTTTGGTATAAGCATTGAGATATCACATCTCATGCTATAGGAAGGGTCTCAGGATTGGAATGGGAAGGAGTTGTATATGACATCTCATGCCATAGGAAGGGTCTCAGGTTTGGTATACGCATTGAGATATCACATCACATGCTATAGGAAGGGTCTCAGGATTGGAATGGGAAGGACTTGAATATCACATCTCATGCTATAGGCAGGGTCTCAGGTTTGGAAAGGGAAGGAGATGGATATCACATTTCATGTTAGAGGTAGGATCTCAGGTTTGGTATTAGAGGCATTGAGATATCACATCTCATGCTATCAGAAGGGTCTCAGGATTGGAATGGGAAGGAGTTGTATATCACATCTCATGCTAAAGGGAGTGTCTCAGGTTTGGAAGGGGAAGGATTTGGAAATCACATCTCATGTTATAGGAAGGATCTCAGGTTTGGTATTAAAAGCATTGAGATATCACATCTCATGCTATAGGAAGGGTCTCAGGATTGGAATGGGAAGGAGTTGGATATCACATCTTATGCTATAGGAAGGGTCTCAGATTTGGTATAAGCAGTGAGATATCACATCTCATGCTATAGGAAGGGTCTCAGGATTGGAATGGGAAGGAGTTGGATATCACATCTCATGCTATAGGAAGGGTCTCAGGTTTGGAACGGGAAGGAGTTGTATATGACATCTCATGCCATAGGAAGGGTCTCAGGTTTGGTATCAGCATTGAGATATCACATCTCTGCTATCGGAAGGGTCTCAGGATTGGAATGGGAAGGAGTTGGATATCCCATCTTATGTTATAGGAACGATCTCAGGTTTGGTATTAGAAGCATTGAGATATCACATCTCATGCTATAGGAATGGTCTCAGGATTGGAATGGGAAGGAGTTGGATATCACATCTCATGCTATAGGAAGGGTCTCAGGTTTGGTATAAGCATTGAGATATCACATCTCATGCTATAGGAAGGGTCTCAGGATTGGAATGGGAAGGACTTAGATATCACATCTCATGCTATAGGGAGGGTCTCAGTATTGATATTAGAAGCATTGAGATATCACATCTCAAGCTATCGGAAGGGTCTCAGGATTGGAATGGGAAGGAGTTGGATATCACATCTCATGCTATAGGAAGGGTCTCAGGTTTGGTATAAGCATTGAGATATCACATCTCATGCTATAGGAAGGGTCTCAGGATTGGAATGGGAAGGAGTTGTATATGACATCTCATGCCATAGGAAGGGTCTCAGGTTTGGTATACGCATTGAGATATCACATCACATGCTATAGGAAGGGTCTCAGGATTGGAATGGGAAGGACTTGAATATCACATCTCATGCTATAGGCAGGGTCTCAGGTTTGGAAAGGGAAGGAGATGGATATCACATTTCATGTTAGAGGTAGGATCTCAGGTTTGGTATTAGAGGCATTGAGATATCACATCTCATGCTATCAGAAGGGTCTCAGGATTGGAATGGGAAGGAGTTGTATATCACATCTCATGCTAAAGGGAGTGTCTCAGGTTTGGAAGGGGAAGGATTTGGAAATCACATCTCATGTTATAGGAAGGATCTCAGGTTTGGTATTAAAAGCATTGAGATATCACATCTCATGCTATAGGAAGGGTCTCAGGATTGGAATGGGAAGGAGTTGGATATCACATCTTATGCTATAGGAAGGGTCTCAGATTTGGTATAAGCAGTGAGATATCACATCTCATGCTATAGGAAGGGTCTCAGGATTGGAATGGGAAGGAGTTGGATATCACATCTCATGCTATAGGAAGGGTCTCAGGTTTGGAACGGGAAGGAGTTGTATATGACATCTCATGCCATAGGAAGGGTCTCAGGTTTGGTATCAGCATTGAGATATCACATCTCTGCTATCGGAAGGGTCTCAGGATTGGAATGGGAAGGAGTTGGATATCCCATCTTATGTTATAGGAACGATCTCAGGTTTGGTATTAGAAGCATTGAGATATCACATCTCATGCTATAGGAATGGTCTCAGGATTGGAATGGGAAGGAGTTGTATATGACATCTCATGCCATAGGAAGGGTCTCAGGTTTGGTATCAGCATTGAGATATCACATCTCTGCTATCGGAAGGGTCTCAGGATTGGAATGGGAAGGAGTTGGATATCCCATCTTATGTTATAGGAACGGTCTCAGGTTTGGTATTAGAAGCATTGAGATATCACATCTCATGCTATAGGAAGGGTCTCAGGATTGGAATGGGAAGGACTTGAATATCCCATCTCATGCTATAGGGAGGCTCTCACGTTTGGAAAGGGAAGGAGCTGGATATCACATTTCATGTTAGAGGTAGGATCTCAGGTTTGGTATTAGAGGCATTGAATATCACATCTCATGCTATCAGAAGGGTCTCAGGATTGGAATGGGAAGGAGTTGGATATCACATCTCATGCTAAAGGGAGGGTCTCAGGTTTGGAAGGGGAAGGATTTTGATATCACATCTCATGTTATAGGAAGGATCTCAGGTTTGGTATTAGAGGGATTGAGATATCACATCTCATGCTATCGGAAGGGTATCAGGATTGGATTTGGAAGTAGTTGGATATCCCATCTCATGCTATAGGAAGGGTCTCAGGTTGGAATGGGAAGGAGTTGGATATCACATCTCATGTTATAGGAAGGGTCTCAGGATTGGAATGGGAAATACTTCGATATCACATCTCATGCTATAGGAAGGCTCTCAGGTTTGCAAGGGGAAGGAGTTGGATATCACATTTCATGTTAGAGGTAGGATCTCAGGTTTGGTATTAGAGGCATTGAGATATCACATCTCATGCTATCAGAAATGTCTCAGGATTGGAATGGGAAGGAGTTGGATATCACATCTCATGCTAAAGGGAGGGTCTCTGGTTTGGAAGGGGAAGGATTTGGATATCACATCTCATGTTATAGGAAGGATCTCAGGTTTGGTATTAGAAGCATTGAGATATCACATCTCATGCTATAGGAAGGGTCTCAGGTTTGGAATGGGAAGGAATTGGATATCACATCTCATGTCATAGGAAGGATCTCAGGTTTGGTATTAGAAGCATTGAGATATCACATCTCATGCTATCAGAAATGTCTCAGGATTGGAATGGGAAGGAGTTGGATATCACATCTCATGCTAAAGGGAGGGTCTCTGGTTTGGAAGGGGAAGGATTTGGATATCACATCTCATGTTATAGGAAGGATCTCAGGTTTGGTATTAGAAGCATTGAGATATCACATCTCATGCTATAGGAAGGGTCTCAGGTTTGGAATGGGAAGGAATTGGATATCACATCTCATGTCATAGGAAGGATCTCAGGTTTGGTATTAGAAGCATTGAGATATCACATCTCATGTTATAGGAAGGGTCTCAGGTTTGGTCTAAGCATTGAGATATCACATCTCTGCTATCGGAAGTTTCTCAGGATTGAAATGGGAAGGAGTTGGATATCCCATCTCATGTTATAGGACGGGTCTCAGGTTTGGTAATAGAATCATTGAGATATCACATCTCATGCTGTAGGAAGTGTCTAAGGATTGGAATGGGAAGGACTTGGATATCACATCTCATGCTATAGGTAGACTCTCTGGTTTGGAAAGGGAAGGAGTGGGATATCACATTTCATGTTCAAGGAAGGATCTCAGGTTTGGTATTAGAGGCATTGAGATATCACATCTCATGCTATAGGAAGGGTCTCAGGATTGGAATGGGAAGGATTTGGATATCACATCTCATGCTATAGGAAGGGTCTCAGGTTTGGTATAAGCATTGAGATATCACATCTCATGCTATAGGAAGGGTCTCAGGATTGGAATGGGAAGGAGTTGGATATCACATCTCATGCTATAGGTAGGCTCTCAGGTTTGGAAAGGGAAGGATTTGGATATCACATTTCATGTTAGAGGAAGGATCTCAGGTTTGGTATTAGAGGCATTGAGATATCACATCTCATGCTATAGGAAGGGTCTCACGATTGGAATGGGAAGGATTTGGATATCACATCTCATGCTATAGGAAGGGTCTCAGGTTTGCTATAAGCATTGAAATATCACATCCCATGCTATAGGAAGGGTCTCAGGATTGGAATGGAAGGAGTTGGATATCACATCTCATGTTATAGGAAGGGTCTCAGGATTGGAATGGGAAGGACTTCGATATCACATCTCATGTTATAGGAAGGCTCCCAGGTTTGGAAGGGGAAGGAGTTGGATATCACATTTCATGTTAGAGGTAGAATCTCAGGTTTGGTATTAGAGGCATTGAGATATAACATCTCATGCTATCAGAAGGGTCTCAGGATTGGAATGGGAAGGAGATGGATATCACATCTCATGCTAAAGGGAGGGTCTCAGGTTTGGAAGGGGAAGGATTTGAATATCACATCTTGTGTTATAGGAAGGATCTCAGGTTTGGTATTAGAAGAATTGAAATATCACATCTCATGCTATCGGAAGGATCTCAGGTTTGGTATTAGAAGCATTGAGATATCACATCTCATGCTATCAGAACGGTCTCAGGATTGGAATGGGAAGGAGTTGGATATCACATCTCATGCTAAAGGGAGGGTCTCAGGATTGGAATGGGAAGGACTTGGATATCACATCTCATGTTATAGGAAGGGTCTCAGGTTTGGTATTAGAAGCATTGAGATATCACATCTCATGCTATAGGAATGGTCTCAGGATTGGAATGGGAAGGAGTTGGATATTAGATTCTTGCTATAGAAAGGGTCTCAGGTTTGGAACGGAAAGGAGTTGGATATCACATCTCATGTTATAGGAAGGGTCTCAGGTTTGGTCTAAGCATTGAGATATCACATCTCTGCTATCGGAAGTTTCTCAGGATTGAAATGGGAAGGAGTTGGATATCCCATCTCATGTTATAGGACGGGTCTCAGGTTTGGTAATAGAATCATTGAGATATCACATCTCATGCTGTAGGAAGTGTCTAAGGATTGGAATGGGAAGGACTTGGATATCACATCTCATGCTATAGGTAGACTCTCAGGTTTGGAAAGGGAAGGAGTGGGATATCACATTTCATGTTCAAGGAAGGATCTCAGGTTTGGTATTAGAGGCATTGAGATATCACATCCCATGCTATAGGAAGGGTCTCAGGATTGGAATGGGAAGGATTTGGATATCACATCTCATGCTATAGGAAGGGTCTCAGGTTTGGTATAAGCATTGAGATATCACATCTCATGCTATAGGAAGGGTCTCAGGATTGGAATGGGAAGGAGTTGGATATCACATCTCATGCTATAGGTAGGCTCTCAGGTTTGGAAAGGGAAGGATTTGGATATCACATTTCATGTTAGAGGAAGGATCTCAGGTTTGGTATTAGAGGCATTGAGATATCACATCTCTGCTATCGGAAGTTTCTCAGGATTGAAATGGGAAGGAGTTGGATATCCCATCTCATGTTATAGGACGGGTCTCAGGTTTGGTAATAGAATCATTGAGATATCACATCTCATGCTGTAGGAAGTGTCTAAGGATTGGAATGGGAAGGACTTGGATATCACATCTCATGCTGTAGGTAGACTCTCTGGTTTGGAAAGGGAAGGAGTGGGATATCACATTTCATGTTCAAGGAAGGATCTCAGGTTTGGTATTAGAGGCATTAAGATATCACATCTCATGCTATAGGAAGGGTCTCAGGATTGGAATGGGAAGGATTTGGATATCACATCTCATGCTATAGGAAGGGTCTCAGGTTTGGTATAAGCATTGAGATATCACATCTCATGCTATAGGAAGGGTCTCAGGATTGGAATGGGAAGGAGTTGGATATCACATCTCATGCTATAGGTAGGCTCTCAGGTTTGGAAAGGGAAGGATTTGGATATCACATTTCATGTTAGAGGAAGGATCTCAGGTTTGGTATTAGAGGCATTGAGATATCACATCTCATGCTATAGGAAGGGTCTCACGATTGGAATGGGAAGGATTTGGATATCACATCTCATGCTATAGGAAGGGTCTCAGGTTTGCTATAAGCATTGAAATATCACATCCCATGCTATAGGAAGGGTCTCAGGATTGGAATGGAAGGAGTTGGATATCACATCTCATGTTATAGGAAGGATCTCAGATTTGGTATTAGAAGCATTGAGACATCACATCTCATGCTATAGGAAGGGTCTCAGGATTGGAATGGGAAGGAGTTGGATATCACATCTCATGTTATAGGAAGGGTCTCAGGATTGGAATGGGAAGGACTTCGATATCACATCTCATGTTATAGGAAGGCTCCCAGGTTTGGAAGGGGAAGGAGTTGGATATCACATTTCATGTTAGAGGTAGAATCTCAGGTTTGGTATTAGAGGCATTGAGATATAACATCTCATGCTATCAGAAGGGTCTCAGGATTGGAATGGGAAGGAGATGGATATCACATCTCATGCTAAAGGGAGGGTCTCAGGTTTGGAAGGGGAAGGATTTGAATATCACATCTTGTGTTATAGGAAGGATCTCAGGTTTGGTATTAGAAGAATTGAAATATCACATCTCATGCTATCGGAAGGATCTCAGGTTTGGTATTAGAAGCATTGAGATATCACATCTCATGCTATCAGAACGGTCTCAGGATTGGAATGGGAAGGAGTTGGATATCACATCTCATGCCAAAGGGAGGGTCTCAGGATTGGAATGGGAAGGACTTGGATATCACATCTCATGTTATAGGAAGGGTCTCAGGTTTGGTATTAGAAGCATTGAGATATCACATCTCATGCTATAGGAATGGTCTCAGGATTGGAATGGGAAGGAGTTGGATATTAGATTCTTGCTATAGAAAGGGTCTCAGGTTTGGAACGGAAAGGAGTTGGATATCACATCTCATGTTATAGGAAGGGTCTCAGGTTTGGTCTAAGCATTGAGATATCACATCTCTGCTATCGGAAGTTTCTCAGGATTGAAATGGGAAGGAGTTGGATATCCCATCTCATGTTATAGGACGGGTCTCAGGTTTGGTAATAGAATCATTGAGATATCACATCTCATGCTGTAGGAAGTGTCTAAGGATTGGAATGGGAAGGACTTGGATATCACATCTCATGCTATAGGTAGACTCTCAGGTTTGGAAAGGGAAGGAGTGGGATATCACATTTCATGTTCAAGGAAGGATCTCAGGTTTGGTATTAGAGGCATTGAGATATCACATCCCATGCTATAGGAAGGGTCTCAGGATTGGAATGGGAAGGATTTGGATATCACATCTCATGCTATAGGAAGGGTCTCAGGTTTGGTATAAGCATTGAGATATCACATCTCATGCTATAGGAAGGGTCTCAGGATTGGAATGGGAAGGAGTTGGATATCACATCTCATGCTATAGGTAGGCTCTCAGGTTTGGAAAGGGAAGGATTTGGATATCACATTTCATGTTAGAGGAAGGATCTCAGGTTTGGTATTAGAGGCATTGAGATATCACATCTCTGCTATCGGAAGTTTCTCAGGATTGAAATGGGAAGGAGTTGGATATCCCATCTCATGTTATAGGACGGGTCTCAGGTTTGGTAATAGAATCATTGAGATATCACATCTCATGCTGTAGGAAGTGTCTAAGGATTGGAATGGGAAGGACTTGGATATCACATCTCATGCTGTAGGTAGACTCTCTGGTTTGGAAAGGGAAGGAGTGGGATATCACATTTCATGTTCAAGGAAGGATCTCAGGTTTGGTATTAGAGGCATTAAGATATCACATCTCATGCTATAGGAAGGGTCTCAGGATTGGAATGGGAAGGATTTGGATATCACATCTCATGCTATAGGAAGGGTCTCAGGTTTGGTATAAGCATTGAGATATCACATCTCATGCTATAGGAAGGGTCTCAGGATTGGAATGGGAAGGAGTTGGATATCACATCTCATGCTATAGGTAGGCTCTCAGGTTTGGAAAGGGAAGGATTTGGATATCACATTTCATGTTAGAGGAAGGATCTCAGGTTTGGTATTAGAGGCATTGAGATATCACATCTCATGCTATAGGAAGGGTCTCACGATTGGAATGGGAAGGATTTGGATATCACATCTCATGCTATAGGAAGGGTCTCAGGTTTGCTATAAGCATTGAAATATCACATCCCATGCTATAGGAAGGGTCTCAGGATTGGAATGGAAGGAGTTGGATATCACATCTCATGTTATAGGAAGGATCTCAGATTTGGTATTAGAAGCATTGAGACATCACATCTCATGCTATAGGAAGGGTCTCAGGATTGGAATGGGAAGGAGTTGGATATCACATCTCATGTTATAGGAAGGGTCTCAGGATTGGAATGGGAAGGACTTCGATATCACATCTCATGTTATAGGAAGGCTCCCAGGTTTGGAAGGGGAAGGAGTTGGATATCACATTTCATGTTAGAGGTAGAATCTCAGGTTTGGTATTAGAGGCATTGAGATATAACATCTCATGCTATCAGAAGGGTCTCAGGATTGGAATGGGAAGGAGTTGGATATCACATCTCATGCTAAAGGGAGGGTCTCAGGTTTGGAAGGGGAAGGATTTGAATATCACATCTTGTGTTATAGGAAGGATCTCAGGTTTGGTATTAGAAGAATTGAAATATCACATCTCATGCTATCGGAAGGATCTCAGGTTTGGTATTAGAAGCATTGAGATATCACATCTCATGCTATCAGAACGGTCTCAGGATTGGAATGGGAAGGAGTTGGATATCACATCTCATGCTAAAGGGAGGGTCTCAGGATTGGAATGGGAAGGACTTGGATATCACATCTCATGTTATAGGAAGGGTCTCAGGTTTGGTATTAGAAGCATTGAGATATCACATCTCATGCTATAGGAATGGTCTCAGGATTGGAATGGGAAGGAGTTGGATATTAGATTCTTGCTATAGAAAGGGTCTCAGGTTTGGAACGGGAAGGAGTTGGATATCACATCTCATGTTATAGGAAGGGTCTCAGGTTTGGTCTAAGCATTGAGATATCACATCTCTGCTATCGGAAGTTTCTCAGGATTGAAATGGGAAGGAGTTGGATATCCCATCTCATGTTATAGGACGGGTCTCAGGTTTGGTAATAGAATCATTGAGATATCACATCTCATGCTGTAGGAAGTGTCTAAGGATTGGAATGGGAAGGACTTGGATATCACATCTCATGCTATAGGTAGACTCTCAGGTTTGGAAAGGGAAGGAGTGGGATATCACATTTCATGTTCAAGGAAGGATCTCAGGTTTGGTATTAGAGGCATTGAGATATCACATCCCATGCTATAGGAAGGGTCTCAGGATTGGAATGGGAAGGATTTGGATATCACATCTCATGCTATAGGAAGGGTCTCAGGTTTGGTATAAGCATTGAGATATCACATCTCATGCTATAGGAAGGGTCTCAGGATTGGAATGGGAAGGAGTTGGATATCACATCTCATGCTATAGGTAGGCTCTCAGGTTTGGAAAGGGAAGGATTTGGATATCACATTTCATGTTAGAGGAAGGATCTCAGGTTTGGTATTAGAGGCATTGAGATATCACATCTCATGCTATAGGAAGGGTCTCACGATTGGAATGGGAAGGATTTGGATATCACATCTCATGCTATAGGAAGGGTCTCAGGTTTGCTATAAGCATTGAAATATCACATCCCATGCTATAGGAAGGGTCTCAGGATTGGAATGGAAGGAGTTGGATATCACATCTCATGTTATAGGAAGGATCTCAGATTTGGTATTAGAAGCATTGAGACATCACATCTCATGCTATAGGAAGGGTCTCAGGATTGGAATGGGAAGGAGTTGGATATCACATCTCATGTTATAGGAAGGGTCTCAGGATTGGAATGGGAAGGACTTCGATATCACATCTCATGTTATAGGAAGGCTCCCAGGTTTGGAAGGGGAAGGAGTTGGATATCACATTTCATGTTAGAGGTAGAATCTCAGGTTTGGTATTAGAGGCATTGAGATATAACATCTCATGCTATCAGAAGGGTCTCAGGATTGGAATGGGAAGGAGTTGGATATCACATCTCATGCTAAAGGGAGGGTCTCAGGTTTGGAAGGGGAAGGATTTGAATATCACATCTCGTGTTATAGGAAGGATCTCAGGTTTGGTATTAGAAGAATTGAAATATCACATCTCATGCTATCGGAAGGATCTCAGGTTTGGTATTAGAAGCATTGAGATATCACATCTCATGCTATCAGAACGGTCTCAGGATTGGAATGGGAAGGAGTTGGATATCACATCTCATGCTAAAGGGAGGGTCTCAGGATTGGAATGGGAAGGACTTGGATATCACATCTCATGTTATAGGAAGGGTCTCAGGTTTGGTATTAGAAGCATTGAGATATCACATCTCATGCTATAGGAAGGGTCTCAGGAATGGAATGGGAAGGACTTGGATATCACATCTCATGATAAAGGAAGGGTCTAAGGTTTGGAAGGGGAAGGATTTGGATATCACATCTCATGTTATAGGACGGGTCTCAGGTTTGGTATTAGAAGCATTGTGATATCACATCTCATGCTATAGGAAGTGTCTCAGGATTGGAATGGGAAGGAGTTGGATATCACTTCTCATGCTATAGGAAGGGTTTAAGGTTTGGTAGAAGCATTGAGATATCACATCTCATGCTATAGGAAGAGTCTCAGGTTTGGGAAGGGAAGGATTTGGATTTCACATCTCATGTTATAGGATGGTTCTCATGTTTGGTTTTTGAAGCATTGAGATATCACATCTCATGCTATCGGAAGGGTCTCAGGTTTGGAATGGGAAGGAGTTGGATATCACATCTCATGTTATAGGAAGGATCTCATGTTTGGTATTAGAAGCATTGAGATATCACATCTCATGCTATAGGAAGGGTCTCCGGATTGGAATGTGAAGGATTTGGATATTACATCTCATGCTAAAGGAAGGATCTCAGGTTTGGAATGGGAAGGAGTTGGATATGACATCTCTTGTTATAGGGAGGGTCTCAGGATTTGAATGGCAAGGAGTTGGATATCACATCTCATGCCATAGGAAGGGTCTCAGGTTTGGTATAAGCATTGAGATATCACATCTCTGCTATCGGAAGGGTCTCAGGATTGGATTGGGAAGGAGTTGGATATCCCTTCTCATGCTATAGGAAGGGTCTCAGGTTGGAATGGGAAGGAGTTGGATATCACATCTCATGTTATAGGAAGGGTCTCAGGATTGGAATGGGAAGGATTTGGATATCGCATCTCTTGCTGTAGGAAGGGTCTCAGGTTTTTTATTAGAAACATTGAGATATCACATCTCATGCTATAGGAAGGGTTTTAGGATTGGAATGGGAAGTATTTGGATATCACATCTCATGCTAAAGGAAGGTTCTCAGGTTTGGAAGGGGAAGGATTTGGATATCATATCTCATGTTATAGGACGGGACCCAGGTTTGGTATTAGAAGCATTGAGATATCACATCTCATGGTATAGGAAGGGTCTCAGGGTTGGAATGGGAAGGAGTTGGATATCACATCTCATCCAATAGTAAGGGTCTCAGGTTTGGAATGGGAAGGAATTGGATATCACATCTCATGTTATAGGAAGGGTCTCAGGTTTGGTAGAAGCGTTGAGATATCACATCTCTGCTATCGGAAGGGTCTCAGGATTGGATTGGGAAGGAGTTGGATATCCCTTCTCATGCTATAGGAAGGGTCTCAGGATTTGAATGGCAAGGAGTTGGATATCACATATCATGCCATAGGAAGGGTCTCAGGTTTGGCATAAGAAGGAGTTGGATATCCCATCTCATGCTATAGGAAGGGTCTCAGGTTGGAATGGGAAGGAGTTGGATATGACATCTCATGTTATAGGAAGGGTCTCAGGATTGGAATGGGAAGGACTTGGATATCACATCTCATGCTGTAGGAAGGCTCTCAGGTTTGGAAAGGGAAGGAGTTGGATTTCACATTTCATGTTAGAGGTAGGATCTCAGGTTTGGTATTAGAGGCATTGAGATATCACATCTCATGCTATCAGAAGGGTATCAGGATTAGAATGGGAAGGAGTGGGATATCACATCTCATGCTAAAGGGAGGGTCTCAGGTTCGGAAGGGGAAGGATTTGGAAATCACATCTCATGTTATAGGAAGGATCTCATGTTTGGTATTAGAAGCATTGAGATATCACATCTCATGTTATAGGAAGGATCTCAGGTTTGGTATTAGAAGCATTGAGATATCACATCTCATGCTATAGGACTGGTCTCAGGATTGGAATGGGAAGGAGTTGGATATCACATCTCATGCTAAAGGAAGGGTCTCAGTTTTGGTAGAAGCATTGAGATTTCACATATCATGCTATAGGAAGGGTCTCAGGATTGGAATGGGAAGGAGTTGGATATCACATCTCATGCTATAGGAAGGGTCTCAGGTTTGGTATAAGCATTGAGATATCACATCTCTGCTATCGGAAGGGTCTCAGGATTGGAATGGGAAGGACTTAGATATCACATCTCATTCTATAGGGAGGGTCTCAGTATTGATATTAGAAGCATTGAGATATCACATCTCAAGCTATCGGAAGGGTCTCAGGATTGGAATGGGAAGGAGTTGGATATCACATCTCATGCTATAGGAAGGGTCTCAGGTTAGGAAGGGGAAGGAGTTGGATATCACATTTCATGTTAGAGGAAGGATCTCAGGTTTGGTATTAGAGGCCTTGAGATATCACATCTCATGCTATAGGAAGGGTCTCAGGATTGGAATGGGAAGGAGTTGGATATCACATCTCAAGCTATAGGAAGGGTCTCAGGTTTGGTATAAGCATTGAGATATCACATCTCATGCTATAGGAAGGGTCTCAGGATTGGAATGGGAAGGAGTTGGATATCACATCTCATGTTATAGGAAAGATCTCAGGTTTGGTATTAGAAGCATTGAGACATCACATCTCATGTTATAGGAAGGGTCTTAGGATTGGAATGGGAAGAAGTTGGATATCACATCTCATGCTATAGGAAGGGTCTCAGGTTTGGTATAAGCATTGAGATATCACATCTCATGCTATAGGAAGGGTCTCAGGATTGGAATGGGAAGGAGTTGTATATGACATCTCATGCCATAGGAAGGGTCTCAGGTTTGGTATACGCATTGAGATATCACATCACATGCTATAGGAAGGGTCTCAGGATTGGAATGGGAAGGACTTGAATATCACATCTCATGCTATAGGCAGGGTCTCAGGTTTGGAAAGGGAAGGAGATGGATATCACATTTCATGTTAGAGGTAGGATCTCAGGTTTGGTATTAGAGGCATTGAGATATCACATCTCATGCTATCAGAAGGGTCTCAGGATTGGAATGGGAAGGAGTTGTATATCACATCTCATGCTAAAGGGAGTGTCTCAGGTTTGGAAGGGGAAGGATTTGGAAATCACATCTCATGTTATAGGAAGGATCTCAGGTTTGGTATTAAAAGCATTGAGATATCACATCTCATGCTATCGGAAGTATCTCAGGTTTGGTATTAGAGGCATTGAGATATCACATCTCATGCTATCATAAGGGTCTCAGGATTGGAATGGGAAGGAGTTGGATATCACATCTCATGTTATAGGAAGGATCTCAGGTTTGGTATTAGAAGCATTGAGATATCACATCTCATGCTATAGGAAGGGTCTCAGGATTGGAATGGGAAGGAGTTGGATATCACATCTTATGCTATAGGAAGGGTCTCAGATTTGGTATAAGCAGTGAGATATCACATCTCATGCTATAGGAAGGGTCTCAGGATTGGAATGGGAAGGAGTTGGATATCACATCTCATGCTATAGGAAGGGTCTCAGGTTTGGAACGGGAAGGAGTTAGATATCACATCTCATGTTATAGGAAGAGTCTCAGGTTTGGTATAAGCATTGAGATATCACATCTCTGCTATCGGAGGTGTCTCAGGATTGGGATGGGAAGGAATTGGATATCACATCTCATGCTATAGGAAGGGTATCAGGTTTGGAACGGGAAGGAGTTGGATATCCCATCTCATGTTATAGGGCAGGTCTCAGGTTTGATATTAGAAGCATTGAGATATCACATCTCTGCTATTGGAAGGGTCTCAGGATTGGAATGGGAAGGACTTGGATATCAGAATTCATGTTATAGGAAGGGTCTCAGGTTTGGTATTAGAAGCATTGAGATATCACATCTCATGCTATAGGAAGGGTCTCAGGATTGAAATGGGAAGGACTTGGATATCACATCTCATGTTATAGGAAGGGTCTCAGGTTTGGTATTAGAAGCATTGAGATATCACATCTCATGCTATAGGAAGGGTCTCAGGAATGGAATGGGAAGGACTTGGATATCACATCTCATGATAAAGGAAGGGTCTAAGGTTTGGAAGGGGAAGGATTTGGATATCACATCTCATGTTATTGGACCGGTCTCAGGTTTGGTATTAGAAGCATTGAGATATCAAGTCTCATGGTATAGGACGGGAGTTTGATATCACATCTCATGCCATGGTATGGGTCTCAGGTTTTGTAGAAGCATTGGGATATCACATCTCATGCTATCGGAAGGGTATCAGGATTGGATTTGGAAGGAGTTGGATATCCCATCTCATGCTATAGGAAGGGTCTCAGGTTGGAATGGGAAGGAGTTGGATATGACATCTCATGTTATAGGAAGGGTCTCAGGATTGGAATGGGAAGGACTTGGATATCACATCTCATGCTGTAGGAAGGCTCTCAGGTTTGGAAAGGGAAGGAGTTGGATATCACATTTCATGTTAGAGTTAGGATCTCAGGTTTGGTATTAGAGGCATTGAGATATCACATCTCATGCTATCAGAAGGGTATCAGGATTGGAATGGGAAGGAGTTGGATATCACATCTCATGCTAAAGGGAGGGTCTCAGGTTCAGAAGGGGAAGGATTTGGATATCACATCTCATGTTATAGGAAGGATCTCAGGTTTGGTATTAGAAGCATTGAGATATCACATCTCATGCTATCGGATGGATCTCAGGTTTGGTATTAGAAGCATTGAGATATCACATCTCATGCTATAGGAAGGGTCTCAGGATTGGAATGGGAAGGAGTTGGATATCACATCTCATGTTATAGGAAGGATCTCAGGTTTGGTATTAGAAGCATTGAGATATCACATCTCATGCTATAGGACTGGTCTCAGGATTGGAATGGGAAGGAGTTGGATATCACATCTCATGCTATAGGAAGGGTCTCAGGTTTGGTATAAGCATTGAGATATCACATCTCAAGCTATCGGAAGGGTCTCAGGATTGGAATGGGAAGGAGTTGGATATCACATCTCATGTTATAGGAAGAGTCTCATGCTAAGACCTGATAGACCCTTCCTATAACATGAGATGGGAATATCCAACTCCTTCCCATTCCAATCCTGAGACCCTTCCGATAGCAGAGATGTGATATCTCAATGCTTATACCAAACCTGAGACCCTTCCTATAGCATGAGATGTGATATCCAACTCCTTCCCATTCCAATACTGAGACCCTTCCTATAGCATGAGATGTGATATCTCAATGCTTCTAATATCAAACTTGAGACCCTCCCTATAGCATGAGATGTGATATCCAAGTCCTTCCCATTCCAATCCTGAGACACTTCCTATAGCATGAGATGTGATATCTCAATGCTTCTAATACCAAACCTGAGACTCTTCCTATAACATGAGATGGGATATCCAACTCCTTCCCATTCCAATCCTGAGACCCTTCCGAAAGCAGAGATGTGATATCTCAATGCTTATACCAAACCTGAGACCCTTCCTATGGCATGAGATGTCATATACAGATCCTTCCCATTCCAATCCTGAGACCCTTCCTATAGCATGAGATGTGACATTTCAATGCTTATACCAAACCTAAAACCCTTCCTATAGCATGAGATGTGATATCCAACTCCTTCCCATTCCAATCCTGAGACCCTTCCTATAGCATGAGATGTGATATCCAATGGCTCTAATACCAAACCTGAGATCCTTCCTCTAACATGAAATGTGATATCCAACTCCTTCCCTTTCCAAACCTGAGAGCCTACCTATAGCATGAGATGTGATATCAAAGTCCTTCCCATTCCAATCCTTAGACCCTTCCTACAGCATGCAATATGATATCTCAATGATTCTAATAACAAACCTGAGACCCGTCCTATAACATGAGATGTGATATCCAACTCCTTCCCATTCCAATCCTGAGACACTTCCGATAGCAGAGATGTGATATCTCAATGCTTATACCAAACCTGAGACCCTTCCTATAACATGAGATGTGATATCCAATTCCTTCCCATTCCAAACCTGAGACCCTTCCTACAGCATGTGATGTGATATCTCAATGCTTCTAATACCAAACCTGAGACCAGTCCTATAACATGAGATGGGATATCCAACTCCTTCCCGTTCCAAACCTGAGACCCTTCCTATAGCATGAGATGTGATATCCAACTCCTTCCCGTTCCAAACCTGAGATCCTTCCTATAGCATGAGATGTGATATCCAACTCCTTCCCATTCCAATCCTGAGACCCTTATGATAGCATGAGATGTAATATCTCAATGCCTCTAATACCAAATCTGAGATTCTTCCGATAGCATGAGATGTGATATCTCAATGCTTCTTATACCAAACCTGAGATCCTTCCTATAACATGAGATGTGATATCCAAATCCTTCCCCTTCCAAACCTGAGACCCTCCCTTTAGCATGAGATGTGATATCCAAGTCCTTCCCATTCCAATCCTGAGACCCTTCCTATAGCATGTGATGTGATATCTCAATGCTTATACCAAACCTGAGACCCTTCCTATGGCATGAGATGTCATATACAACTCCTTCCCATTCCAATCCTGAGCCCTTCCTAATTCATGAGATGTGATATCTCAATGCTTATACCAAACCTGAGACTCTTCCTATAGCATGAGATGTGATATCCAACTTCTTCCCATTCCAATCCTGAGACCCTTCCTATAACATGAGATGTGATGTCTCAATGCTTCTAATACCAAACCTGAGATCTTTCCTATAACATGAGATGTGATATCCAACTCCTTCCCATTCCAATCCTGAGACCCTTCCTATAGCATGTGATGTGATATCTCAATGCTTATACCAAACCTGAGACCCTTCCTATAGCTTGAGATGTGATATCCAACTCCTTCCCATTCCAATCCTGAGACCTTTCCTATAGCATGAGATGTGATATCTCAATACTTCTAATACCAAACCTGAGATCCTTCTGATAACATGAGATGTGATATCCAAATCCTTCCCCTTCCAAACCTGAGACCCTCCCTTTAGCATGAGATGTGATATCCAACTCCTTCCGATTCCAATCCTGAGACCATTCTGATAGCATGAGATGTGATATCTCAATGCTTCTAATACCAAACATGAGATCCTTCCGATAGCATGAGATGTGATATCTCAATGCTTCTAATACCAAACCTGAGATCCTTCCTATAACATGAGATGTGATATCCAAATCCTTCCCTTTCCAAACCTGAGACCCTCCCTTTAGCATGAGATGTGATATCCAACTCCTTCCCATTCCAATCCTGAGACCCTTCTGATAGCATGAGATGTGATATCTCAATGCCTCTAATACCAAACCTGAGATCCTACCTCTAACATGAAATGTGATATCCAACTCTTTCCCCTTCCAAACCTGAGAGCCTTCCTATAGCATGAGATGTGATATCCAAGTCCTTCCCATTCCAATCCTGAGACCCTTCCTATAACATGAGATGTGATATCCAACTCCTTCCCATTCCAACCTGAGACCCTTCGTATAGCATGAGATGGGATATCCAGCTCCTTCCAAATCCAATCCTGATACCCTTCCGATAGCATGAGATGTGATATCCCAATGCTTATACCAAACCTGAGACCCATACTATTGCATGAGATGTGATATCAAACTCCTTCCCATTCCAATCCTGAGACCCTTCCTATAGCTTGAGATGTGATATCCAACTCTTTCTGATTCCAATTCTGAGACCCTTCCTATACCATGAGACTTGATATCTCAGTGCTTCTAATACCAAACCTGAGACCCGTCCTATAACATGAGATGTGATATCCAAATCCTTCCCCTTCAAACCTTAGACCCTTCCTTTATCATGAGATGTGATATCCAACTCCTTCCCATTCCAATCCTGAGACCCTTCCGATATCGTGAGATGTGATATCTCAATGCTTCTAATATCAAACTTGAGACCCTCCCTATAGCATGAGATGTGATATCCAAGTCCTTCCCATTCCAATCCTGAGACCCTTCCTATAGCATGAGATGTGATATCTCAATGCTTCTAATACCAAACCTGAGACCCTTCCTATAACATGAGATGGGAATATCCAACTCTTCCCATTCCAATCCTGAGACCCTTCCGATAGAAGAGATGTGATATCTCAATGCTCATACCAAACCTGAGATCCTTCCTATAGCATGAGATGTGATATCCTACTCCTTCCCATTCCAATCCTGAGACCCTTCCTATAGCATAAGATGTGATATCTCAATGCTTCTAATATCAAACTTGAGACCCTCCCTATAGCATGAGATGTGATATCCAAGTCCTTCCCATTCAAATCCTGAGACACTTCCTATAGCATGAGATGTGATATCTCAATGCTTCTAATACCAAACCTGAGACTCTTCCTATAACATGAGATGGGATATCCAACTCCTTCCCATTCCAATCCTGAGACCCTTCCGATAGCAGAGATGTGATATCTCAAAGCTTATACCAAACCTGAGACCCTTCCTATGGCTTGAGATGTCATATACAACTCCTTCCCATTCCAATCCTGAGACCCTTCCGATAGCATGAGATGTGATATCTCAATGCTTATACCAAGCCTGAGACCCTTCCTATAGCATGAGATGTGATATCCAACTCCTTCCCATTCCAATCATGAGACCCTTCCTATAGCATGAGATGTGATGTCTCAATGCTTCTAATACCAAACCTGAGATCCTTCGTTTAACATGAGATGTGATATCCAACTCCTTCCATTCCAATCCTGAGACCCTTCCTATAGCATGAGATGTGATATCTCAATGCTTATACCAAACCTGAGACCCTTCCTATAGCATGAGATGTGATATCCAACTCCTTCCCATTCCAATCCTGAGACCCTTCCTATAGCATGAGATGTGATATCTCAATGCCTCTAATACCAAACCTGAGATCCTTCCTCTAACATGAAATGTGATATCCAACTCCTTCCCTTTCCAAACCTGAGAGCCTATCCATAGCATGAGATGTGATATCCAAGTCCTTCCCATTCCAATCCTTAGACCCTTCCTACAGCATGCAATATATATGATATCTCAATGATTCTAATAACAATCCTGAGACCCGTCCTATAACATGAGATGGGATATCCAACTCCTTCCCATCCCAATCCTGAGACACTTCCGATTGCAGAGATGTGATATCTCAATGCTTATACCAAACCTGAGACTCTTCCTATAACATGAGATGTGATATCTGTTAGGAAAGATTTCGTAATTGTAGGTAATTTTCCTTCCATGTGGCAACCCCTAAACTTTTTGCTGTTGTTTTTCACCTTGTTCTCGACTTTGCCAGAGAAGTGCAGCCTTCTGCCGCACTCCTCTGGGCTTTCGCTCCTTTCTTACGGGGAAACTTGCATGGCCTTAAGACAGTCAGTACCGGGAAACGCTGTTTTCCGTAGTTTCTTTTATCATGTTGCGGCTTTCGTGCAACATGACACAAGAGGGCACTGTAAGCTAAGTTACTGCTCTCTTGGGATTCTAGCCTTCTACAGGCCCTAGATACTCTTTCAGGATTGTAACTGATCGGTGCAAGTGATTCACGGACGGTGAATGGTGGCAGCGATCGTTTCTTGTGTTTTGAGCTCCTTTTGGCGTTCTAAGCGCGTTTCTCGCACTTAACCCAAAATGATGGCCTGGCTCCCAAAATTGGCCAGACCACGAGGCTCCTTTATCCTGTCCGCTGACCGTCTTGCTCCCTTCACCTTCCCCAGGTCGAGCCGACCCGGGGCCTTCCTTATTTGGGCATGTACTTTCCCGCGAAACACGGATGCTTTCGCGGGCTTCTACATGTCTTGTGTGTGCCTCCAGGATGTGGGCTGGGATGTCTGGTCCCGTGTGAATGCCTGGGACCACCGTGGTCCGTGATAGGTCCACGAATGGTGTGAGTGTTGATGAGCGGATCTCCCATTGGGTCCCCACCGTTTTGGCACGAAGGGAACCGTGGATAAGAGGGGGCTGGAAACACCACTACCATGTCGATCTCCTGAGTTCTCACGAACGAAGGAATACAGGAGCCAAGTATCCTGCAACCAAGAGGCTGAACCGAGGAATCGCTGGTGACCCGCTGAAGGACTGCTCCTCTGCACTGCTGTCGCCTTGTGAAACCCTTTTCACCTTTGATCGAACCAGAAGGCCTGTACTAGTACTTCGACCCTTGGAATAGCGGGGATAGCTATTCTCGGCATCTTCACCAGCTCCTGCTAGTAAGCCTTCGGAAGCGTCTCTGGCCCATCCAGCAGACTGACCAGCCTACACAGGAGTCTTGCTCTGTAACTGCCACCAGGTTGTGTAGTATATCGAGTCCTTGTCACTCTCACACGATTCGTACACTTGGCGTTCCCAGGTCTGAAGTGAGTAGTGTACATTTGGCTCAGATACACACGGCCGCTCCGTTGCCCTGCTGTGGTAACAAACTGTGCGGGTTCCTTCGTTTGGGACGTCTTTTACTCAACTCTGCTGCTGCAGACTCAACACGACGACGAGACATCCCCTGCTCTTCTGAACCTGCCAGCGACTGAAACTGACGCGGAGAAGCCTGGGTCTGCTTGCATCGGGGACCGGTGAGTAGCATAGCTAGGAACTGGTCGCCCTCCTGCAGGAACCCATAGCTTTTCCCCGCTGTGTCAAAACAGCATGCCTTTCCGTACTCGCGCTCTGCTTCTGCCCTTGAGTCGCGGAACACTGTTCTTCTTCGTTTGTGCACTAAACTGAACTGCCTGATCTCCCTCGAAGAGACTCCCCTTTTGCCCGTTGGCACCAGCGTGTGCAGGTACTTTTGAGCACAAGGCTCCACTCTTCGTAGGGCTCGGACTTCCTTTTAGTTAGGTGCCTCTGAAGGCGGACTGGGTCTAAGCATTATTTCGCACTGCCTGTTTTCCTTCCCTTTTAGGTGGACTACACATTTCGTGCATCTAACGCTTGAGACTTGTTTGTATTTGTATATATATTGTATTGGTATGGTATGTGTTGGTTTACTAGAGTTGTATTGTGATTTCTCGCTACGGTCATTGTTTTAAAGGCCTTGGAATAAATGTGTATATATTTTTAATATAGCACCTGTTTGGAGTAGTTTGTAAGTGTCCTTGCTTTGTGTGCTCATTGCGGGCTTTCAGTCACCCTCACCTCTCTTGAGACCTAGTCTTGACCGCCGCGATCGCTACCTTGATTGGTCTGGCTTGTCCAGAGGTTACCCTGTTCCAAGAAATTAGGTTGGCCATCTGAACTTCTGCGCCACCAGGACAGAGTTCAGAAATCCGTCTTAACAATATCCAACTCCTTCCCATTCCAAACCTGAGACCCTTCCTATAGCATGAGATGTGATATCCAACTCCTTCCCATCCCAATCCTGAGACATTTCCGATTGCAGAGATGTGATATCTCAATGCTTATACCAAACCTGAGACTCTTCCTATAACATGAGATGTGATATCCAACTCCTTCCCGTTCCAAACCTGAGACCCTTCCTATAGCATGAGATGTGATATCCAACTCCTTCCCATTCCAATCCTGAGACCCTTCCGATAGCATGAGATGTGATATCTCAATGCTTCTAATACCAAACCTGAGATCCTTCCTATAACATGTGATGTGATATCCAAATTCTTCCCCTTCCAAACCTGAGACCCTCCCTTTAGCCTGAGATGTGATATCCAACTCCTTCCCATTCCAATCCTGAGACCCTTATGATAGCATGAGATGTGATATCTCAATGCCTCTAATACCAAACCTGAGATCCTTCCTATAACCTGAGATGTGATATCCAAATCCTTCCCCTTCCAAACCTGAGACCCTCCCTTTAGCATGAGATGTGATATCCAACTCCTTCCCATTCCAATCCTGAGACCCTTCTGATAGCATGAGATGTGATATCTCAATGCCTCTAATACCAAACCTGATATCCTACCTCTAACATGAAATGTGATATCCAACTCCTTCCCTTTCCAAACCTGAGACCCTGCCTATAGCATGAGATGTGATATCCAAGTCCTTCCCATTCCAATCCTGAGACCCTTCCTATAGCATGTGATGTGATATCTCAATGCTTATACCAAACCTGAGACCCTTCCTATGGCATGAGATGTCATATACAACTCCTTCCCATTCCAATCCTGAGACCCTTCCTATAGCATGTGATGTGATATCTCAATGCTTATAACAAACCTGAGACCCTTCCTATAGCTTGAGATGTGATATCCAACTCCTTCCCATTCCAATCCTGAGACCCTTCCTATAGTATGAGATGTGATATCTCAATACTTCTAATACCAAACCTGAGATCCTTCCGATAACATGAGATGTGATATCCAAATCCTTCCCCTTCCAAACCTGAGACCCTCCCTTTAGCATGAGATGTGATATCCAACTCCTTCCCATTCCAATCCTGAGACCCTTCTGATAGCATGAGATGTGATATCTCAATGCTTCTAATACCAAACCTGAGATCCTTCCGATAGCATGAGATGTGATATCTCAATGCTTCTAATACCAAACCTGAGCTCCTTCTTATAACATGAGATGTGATATGCAAATCCTTCCCCTTCCAAACCTGAGACCCTCCCTTTAGCATGAGATGTGATATCCAACTCCTTCCCATTCCAATCCTGAGACCCTTCTGATAGCATGAGATGTGATATCTCAATGCCTCTAATACCAAACCTGAGATCCTACCTCTAACATAAAATGTGATATCCAACTCTTTCCCCTTCCAAACCTGAGAGCCTTCCTATAGCATGAGATGTGATATCCAACTCCTTCCCGTTCCAAACCTGAGACCCTTCCTATAGCATGAGATGTGATATCCAACTCCTTCCCATCCCAATCCTGAGACATTTCCGATTGCAGAGATGTGATATCTCAATGCTTATACCAAACCTGAGACTCTTCCTATAACATGAGATGTGATATCCAACTCCTTCCCGTTCCAAACCTGAGACCCTTCCTATAGCATGAGATGTGATATCCAACTCCTTCCCATTCCAATCCTGAGACCCTTCCGATAGCATGAGATGTGATATCTCAATGCTTCTAATACCAAACCTGAGATCCTTCCTATAACATGTGATGTGATATCCAAATTCTTCCCCTTCCAAACCTGAGACCCTCCCTTTAGCATGAGATGTGATATCCAACTCCTTCCCATTCCAATCCTGAGACCCTTATGATAGCATGAGATGTGATATCTCAATGCCTCTAATACCAAACCTGAGATCCTTCCTATAACATGAGATGTGATATCCAAATCCTTCCCCTTCCAAACCTGAGACTCTCCCTTTAGCATGAGATGTGATATCCAACTACTTCCCATTCCAATCCTGAGACCCTTCTGATAGCATGAGATGTGATATCTCAATGCCTCTAATACCAAACCTGATATCCTACCTCTAACATGAAATGTGATATCCAACTCCTTCCCTTTCCAAACCTGAGACCCTGCCTATAGCATGAGATGTGATATCCAAGTCCTTCCCATTCCAATCCTGAGACCCTTCCTATAGCATGTGATGTGATATCTCAATGCTTATACCAAACCTGAGACCCTTCCTATGGCATGAGATGTCATATACAACACCTTCCCATTCCAATCCTGAGACCCTTCCTATAGCATGTCATGTGATATCTCAATGCTTATACCAAACCTGAGACCCTTCCTATAGCTTGAGATGTGATATCCAACTCCTTCCCATTCCAATCCTGAGACCCTTCCTATAGCATGAGATGTGATATCTCAATACTTCTAATACCAAACCTGAGATCCTTCCGATAACATGAGATGTGATATCCAAATCCTTCCCCTTCCAAACCTGAGACCCTCCCTTTAGCATGAGATGTGATATCCAACTCCTTCCCATTCCAATCCTGAGACCCTTCTGATAGCATGAGATGTGATATCTCAATGCTTCTAATACCAAACCTGAGATCCTTCCGATAGCATGAGATGTGATATCTCAATGCTTCTAATACCAAACCTGAGCTCCTTCTTATAACATGAGATGTGATATCCAAATCCTTCCCCTTCCAAACCTGAGACCCTCCCTTTAGCATGAAATGTGATATCCAACTCATTCCCATTCCAATCCTGAGACCCTTCTGATAGCATGAGATGTGATATCTCAATGCCTCTAATACCAAACCTGAGATCCTACCTCTAACATGAAATGTGATATCCAACTCTTTCCCCTTCCAAACCTGAGAGCCTTCCTATAGCATGAGATGTGATATCCAAGTCCTTCCCATTCCAATCCTGAGACCCTTCCTATAACATGAGATGTGATATCCAACTCCTTCCCATTCCAACCTGAGACCCTTTCTATAGCATGAGATGGGATATCCAACTCCTTCCAAATCCAATCCTGATACCCTTCCGATAGCATGAGATGTGATATCCCAATGCTTATACCAAACCTGAGACCCATACTATGGCATGAGATGTGATATCAAACTCCTTCCCATTCCAATCCTGAGACCCTTCCTATAGCTTGAGATGTGATATCCAACTCCTTCCCATTCTAATTCTGAGACCCTTCCTATACCATGAGACTTGATATCTCAATGCTTCTAATACCAAACCTGAGACCCGCCCTATAACATGAGATGTGATATCCAAATCCTTCCCCTTCCAAACCTTAGACCCTTCCTTTATCATGAGATGTGATATCCAACTCCTTCCCATTCCAATCCTGAGACCCTTCCGATATCATGAGATGTGATATCTCAATGCTTCTAATATCAAACTTGAGACCCTCCCTATAGCATGAGATGTGATATCCAAGTCCTTCCCATTCCAATCCTGAGACCCTTCCTATAGCATGAGATGTGATGTCTCAATGCTTCTAATACCAAACCTGAGACCCTTCCTATAACATGAGATGGGAATATCCAACTCCTTCCCATTCCAATCCTGAGACCCTTCCGATAGCAGAGATGTGATATCTCAATGCTTATACCAAACCTGAGATCCTTCCTATAACATGAGATGTGATATCCAACTCCTTCCCATTCCAATCCTGAGACACTTCCTATAGCATGAGATGTGATATCTCACTGCTTATACCAAACCTGAGACCCATCCTATAGCATGAGATGTGATATCCAACTCCTTCCCATTCCAATCCTGAGACCCTTCCTATAGCATATGTGATATCTCAATGCTTCTAATATCAAACGTGAGATCCTCCCTATAGCATGAGATGTGATATCCAAGTCCTTCCCATTCCAATCCTGAGACACTTCCTATAGCATGAGATGTGATATCTCAATGCTTCTAATACCAAACCTGAGACTCTTCCTATAACATGAGATGGGATATCCAACTCCTTCCCATTCCAATCCTGAGACCTTTCCGATAGCAGAGATGTGATATCTCAATGCTTATACCAAACCTGAGACCCTTCCTACGGCATGAGATGTCATATACAACTCCTTCCCATTCCAATCCTGAGACCCTTCCTATAGCATGAGATGTGATATCTCAATGCTTATAGCAAACCAGAGACCCTTCCTATAGCATGAGATGTGATATCCAACTCCTTCCCATTCCAATCCTGAGACCCTTCCTATAGCATGAGATGTGATGTCTCAATGCTTCTAATACCAAACCTGAGATCCTTCATATAACATGAGATGTGATATCCAACTCCTTCCCATTCCAATCCTGAGACCCTTATGATAGCATGAGATGTGATATCTCAATGCCTCTTATACCAAACCTGAGATCCTTCCGATAGCATGAGATGTGATATCTCAATGCTTCTAATACCAAACCTGAGATCCTTCCTATAATATGAGATGTGATTTCCAAATCCTTCCCCTTCCAAACCTGAGACCCTCCCTTTAGCATGAAATGTGATATCCAACTCCTTCCCATTCCAATCCTGAGACCCTTCTGATAGCATGAGATGTGATATCTCAATGCCTCTAATACCAAACCTGAGATCCTACCTCTAACATGAAATGTGATATCCATCTCCTTCCCTTTCCAAACCTGAGACCCTGCCTATAGCATGAGATGTGATATCCAACTCCTTCCCATTCCAATCCTGAGACCCTTCCTATAGCATGTGATGTGATATCTCAATGCTTATACCAAACCTGAGACCCTTCCTATGGCATGAGATGTCATATACAACTCCTTCCCATTCCAACCCTGAGACCCTTCCTATAGCATGAGATGTGATATCTCAATGCTTATACCAAACCTGAGACCCTTCCTATAGCATGAGATGTGATATCCAACTTCTTCCCATTCCAATCCTGAGACCCTTCCTATAGCATGAGATGTGATATCTCAATGCTTATACCAAACCTGAGACCCTTCCTATAGCTTGAGATGTGATATCCAACTCCTTCCCATTCCAATCCTGAGACCCTTCCTATAGCATGAGATGTGATATCTCAAGGCCTCTAATACCAAACCTGAGATCCTTCCTCTAACATGAAATGTGATATCCAACTCCTTCCCCTTCCAAACCTGAGAGCCTTCCTATAGCATGAGATATGATATCCAAGTCCTTCCCATTCCAATCCTGAGACCCTTCCTATAACATGAAATGTGATATCCAACTCCTTCCCATTCTAACCTGAGACCCTTCCTATAGCATGAGATGGGATATCCAACTCCTTCCAAATCCAATACTGATACCCTTCCGATAGCATGAGATGTGATATCCCAATGCTTCTACCAAACCTGAGACCCATACTATGGCATGAGATGTGATATCAAACTCCTTCCCATTCCAATCCTGAGACGCTTCCTATAGCTTGAGATGTGATATCCAACTCCTTCCCATTCCAATTCTGAGACCCTTCTTATACCATGACACTTGATATCTCAATGCTTCTAATACCAAACCTGAGACCCGTCCTATAACATGAGATGTGATATCCAAATCCTTCCCCTTCCAAACCTTAGACCCTTCCTTTATAATGAGATGTGATATCCAACTCCTTTCCATTCCAATCCTGAGACCCTTCCGATATCATGAGATTTGTTATCTCAATGCTTCTAATATCAAACTTGAGACCCTCCCTATAGCATGAGATGTGACATCCAAGTCCTTCCCATTCCAATCCTGAGACCCTTCCTATAGCATGAGATGTGATATCTCAATGCTTCTAATACCAAACCTGAGACCCTTCCTATAACATGAGATGGGATATCCAACTCCTTCCCATTCCAATCCTGAGACCCTTCCGATAGCAGAGATGTGATATCTCAATGCTTATACCAAACCTGAGACCCTTCTTAAGGCCTGAGATGTCATATACAACTCCTTCCCATTGCAATCCTGAGACCCTTCCTATAGCATGAGATGTGATATCTCAATGCTTATACCAAATCTGAGACCCTTCCTATAGCATGAGATGTGATATCCAACACCTTCCCATTCCAATTCTGAGACCCTTCCTATAGCATGAGAAGTGATATCTCCATGCTTATACCAAACCTGAGACCCTTCCTATAGCATGAGATGTGATATCCAAATCCTTCCCATTCCAATCATGAGACCCTTCCTATAGCATGAGATGTGATATCTCAATGCTTATACCAAACCTGAGCCTACCTATAGCATGAGATGTGATATCCAAGTCCATCCCATTCCAATCCTTAGACCCTTCCTACAGCATGCGATTGTTAAGACGGATTTCTGAACTCTGTCCTGGTGGCGCAGAAGTTCAGAAGGCCAACCTAATTACTTGGAACAGGGTAACCTCTGGACAAGCCAGACCAATCAAGGTAGCGATCGCGGCGGTCAAGACTAGGTCTCAAGAGGGGTGAGGGTGACTGAAAGCCCGCAATGAGCACACAAAGCAAGAGCGCTTACAAACTACTCCAAACAGTTGTTATATCAAAAATAGATACACATTTATTTTAAGGCCTTTAAAATAATGACCGTAGCGAGAAAATCACAATATCACAATATTAAACCAACACATACCATATCAACACAATATATATACAAATACACAGTCGCAAGCGTTTAAAGCACGAAATATGTAGTCCACCTGCCAGGGAAGGAAAACAGGCAGTGCGATACCGCTTTAGACTCAGTTCGCCTTCAGAGGCACCTACTAGATGGAAGTCCGAGCCCTGCGAAGAGTGGAGCCTTGTGCTCAAAGTACCTGCCACGCCGGTGCCAACGGGCAAAAGGGGAAGCTCTTCGGAGGAAGTCAGGCAGTTCGGGTTAGTGCACAGCAGAAGGAGAACAGGTTCCGTAACTCAAGCGCAGCCTCCACAGCGGGCAGAAGCAGAGCGCGAGTACGGCCAAAAGGGTGCTGTTTTTACACAGCAGGGAAAAGCAATGGGATACTGCAGGAGGGCGACCAGATCCTAGCTAAACTACTCACCGGTCCCCGAAGCAAGCAGACCCAGGCTTCTCCACGTTCGTTTCAGCAGCTGGCAGGTTCAGAAGAGCAGGGAACGCCTCGTAGTCGTGTAGAGCAAAAAGACGTCCCAATCGACGAAACCAGCACAGTTTGTTGCCGCAGCAGGACAACGGAGCGGCCGTGTGTATTCGAGCCAAATGTACACTCCTCCCTTCAGACTTGGGAACGCCAAGTGTACGAAGCGTGGGAGAGTGACAAGGACTCGGAATACAACACAACCTGGCGGCGGTTACAGAGCAGGACTCCCTTGTAAGCTGGTCAGTCAACTGGATGGCCCAGAGACACTTCCGAAGGCTTACTTGGCAGGAGAGGATGAAGTCGCCGGGAATAGCTGTTCCTGCTATTCCAAAGGTCGAAGCACCAGTACAGGCCTTCTGGTTCGATCCAAGGAGGAAAGGGTTTCACAGGACGACAGCAGTGCAAAGGAGGATTCCTTCAGCGGGTCACCAGCGATTCCTCGGTCCAGCCTCTTGGTTGCAGGATACTTGGCTCCTGTATTCCTTCGTTCGTGAGAACTCAGGAGATCGACCTGGTAGTGGTGTTTCCAGCTCCCTCTTATCCACGGTTCCCTTCGCGCCAAAACGGAGGGGAGCAAATGGGAGATCCGCTCATCAACACACATACCATACGTGGACCAATCACGGACCACGGTGGTCCCAGGCATTCACACCACCCTAGACTCTCTGGCACCCAGGATGTGTATTGGGACCAGACATCCCAGCCCCCACCCTGGAGGCACACAAACGACATGTAGAAGCCCGCGAAAGCAACCACGTTTCGCGGGAAAGTACATGCCCAAATAAGGAAGGCCCCGGGTCGCCCGACCTGGGGAAGGTGAAGGGAGCATGACGGTCAGTGGACAGGACAAAGGAGCCTCGTGGTCTGGCCATTTTGGGAGCCAGGCCACCATTTTGGGTTCAGTGCGAAAAACGTGCTCAGAACGCCAAAAGGAGCTCAAAATAAACAAAACGATCGCTGCCACCATTCCAGACCCTGAATGACTTGCACCGATCAAATACCATCCTAAAAGAGTATCTAGGGCCTGTAGAAGGCTAGAGACCCAAGAGAGCTGTAACTTAGCTTACAGTGCCCTCTTGTGTCATGTTGCACTAAAGCCGCAACATGATAAAAGAAACTACGGGAAACAGCGTTCCCCGGTACTGACTGTCTTAAGGGCATGTCAGTTTCCCCGTAAGAAAGGAGCGAAAGCCCAGAGAAGTGCGGCAGAAGGCTGTACTTCTCTGGCAAAGTCAAGAACAAGGTTAAAAACAATAGCAAAAAGTTTAGGGGTTGCCACATGGAAGGAAAATTCCCTACAATTACGAAATCTTTCCTAACACTCGCCCCTCCCAGACTATGGACAGGGGGAACTAATCCACCCCTGGATGAGTCTCTTGTTCAGGTCGGTTAAACATTCTGGACAACCCATCAGCATTGCTATGTTGGACACCTGGCCTATGCTCAATAGTGAAGTCGAAGCCTTGTAGACTTATGGACCACCTAAGCAACTTTGGATTCTCCCCCTTCATGTTCATTAGCCACTTTAACGGCTTATGGTCAGTCTGCACAGTGAAGTGGGTCCCATAGAGGTAGGGCCTCAGCTTCCTTAGGGCCCACACAACAGAGAAACATTCTTTCTCTACCGTGGACCATCTGAGCTCTCTGTCCTTAAACTGGCGACTAATAAAACCGATAGGGTGTTCCTTACCCTTCTCATCTACTTGTGATAGTACAGCTCCTATCCCAGTGTCAGAGGCATCCGTCTGCACGATAAAAGGTCTTTGATAATCCGGGGCCCTAAGGACAGGGGCCTGGCACCAGGAGTCTTTTAAGCCATTGAAGGCCTTCTCACACTCGTCGGTCCAAGTTACCTTCTTGGGTTTCTTCGGAGTTGTGAGGGCAGTCAGAGGAGCAGCTATGGTGCCATAGTCTGCCACAAAAGTGCGGTAATACCCCGTGAGTCCTAAAAAGGCTCTCACTTGGGTTTGCGTAGTGGGGGTAGGCCAGTCTTGTACTGCTTGTACCTGACTGAGTAGAGGCTGTCTCCTCCCTCCACCTACTTCATGTCCAAGGTAAACCACTGAGCCTTGTCCATTTTGGTGAGGGGCCACGCGGACACCCTCAAAAGAGCTCTCTGAAGGACTGCTTTGGAACAGGTCGGGGAGAGGTTCAGACTCCTCTTCCTCAACGTCTGAAGCCAATAGCAGTGCTGCGATTTCGCCGCTTGGGACGAAAGCCTTCAGCCTATTCATGTGAAACACTTTGGGAGCCTTTCCAGGCCTTCCAAGGTCCACTGAATAGTTAACCTCACCCAGGGGCTCCACCACTGGGTAAGGGCCTGACCAATTGTCCTGTAAAGCTTGAGGCCTTATGGGATTCATGATCAGGACCTGCTGACCAAGTGTAAAGTTGATGAGGGAAGCTTTCTGGTCGTACCAAGGTTTCACCAGCGCTTGCCCTGCCTTCAATTTATCACTAGCCAAGCCCATCAGAAGTACCATCCGTTTTCTGAGCCCTAGCACATAATCAACTACATTGGTAGTAACAGGGGGAGTGGGCATCTCCCATCCCTCCTTGACAATGGCTAAGGGTCCCCGTACGGGATGACCGAACAGAAGTTTGAAGGGGCTGAAGCCAACACCCTCCTGTGGTACCTCTCGGTAGGCAAACAGTAAGCATGAAACAAGAAGATCCCATTTTCTTCTCTGGGGCTCCTCCAGAGCCCCAATCATGCTCGTTAACGTCCTGTCGAAACGCCCCCCCAGACCATTGGTCTGGGGGTGGTATGCAGAAGAGAACCTGTAGGTGACCCCACATTCTTTCCACATAGCCTGCCTATACTTCGACATAAAGTTGCTGCCATGATCCGACACAACTTCTTTAGGGAAGCCAACCCTAGTAAACATGCCGAGTAAAGCTTCTGCAACTGGCTTGGCAGTTACAGTTGTAAATGGGACGGCCTCAGGATACCTGGTTGCATGGTCGACCAGCACCAGGATAAACCTATTGCCTGAGGATGTTTGCGGGTCAAGGGGACCAACCATGTCGATCCCTACCCTTTCAAATGGTACCCCCACAACTGGGAGCGGTACCAACGGAGCTTGGATTGTCGCGCCAACCTTACCAGACAACTGGCAGGAGGCACAACTCCTGCAGTGACTTTCTACTTGCTCCCCCATCTTGGGCCAGTAGAAGTGCATGGATAACCTTTGCTTGGTTTTCCTCATACCGAGGTGACCAGCAATGGGAACTTCATGCGCCAACTGCAGGAGGAAGGGCCTAACAGCAAGGGGAACCACCAACCTCCTATGGTCTCCTTCTGTAGACTCTGTGGGCTCACTATACAGGAGTCCACCTTCCTGGTAAATCCTACGCATCCCAGGAGGTTCACCCTCAAGCTGGGAGCAGGCCTGTCTCCTTAGGCCTTCCAGAGATGGGCACTCACGTTGGCCTTTACTGAATTCGTCCCTATCAGGACCTCCTTCAACTAACAAGTCTTTTAGTTCAGGATGATCGTTGGGGTCGAATACTTCAGGCATCGCCACCTCCTCGTCAGGCCCGGGCGATTGACCAACTTCCTCCACCGCAGTGGTAGGCGAGCTCGGGGGAATATTCTCTTTCCCTCGTTTTGACTTGTAGACTCCTTTCGCCTTGGGCTTCCCCTTCGGCTGGGGCGGCGTATTGGACTTGGCCAATGCTGCCCGTGCTTGAGACCGTGTGTAGGGTCTTTCGGCAGTGTCTCCTACGAGCCCTAAAGCTCTGAGATCATTACCTAACAAGACCTTTCCCGGGACGTTTCTCTGAATGCTCACTGGAATCCTGACTGCTGTACCATTTAAAGTAAGATTTACAGGGATCACGGGAAACATACGGAGGGGGCTGTCAGCCAACTTAGTGGGCATCAGAGTAGCTCTGGCAACTTCCTCTGAGTCTACCAAGGTAGAATCCACTACAGTGCGACTGCACCCACTATCCCTAAGAGCTGGAGTATCCACTCCATTGATCAGCACACTATCTTTAAAGTAGTGCTTGGTATTATCCGGAATCCTAGCATAAGCCTCTGCGACTTTAGGCTCCCAGGAACCCAGGGACACTAAAACTACCTCAGCCTCTATCCCGCTGGGAAATGAGTCTGAGGAGAAGGATGCTCCTGTAATCTCTTCTTCCTCGTAGGAGGAGAAGGCCAGATTAGCGGAGTGGACCCCCAAAGGTCTAACCTTACACCGGGGATCCCCTTTCACATGGTCAGTTGCTCCACAAGACAAACAAGCCCCAGTGGGTCTGTTTACGTAGGGAGGCTTATTGTAACCAGAGTTCTGTTTCGGAGGCTGACCTCCACTACCCTGTGAGTTCTCTTGTGTCTTACCCTTGTTTTTCTTTTTGTGGCCCTTATGGGAAGAAGATTTAGCAGATTCCCCACCCTCCATATCTTTGGACTTTTTCCCTTCCTCCTGCTTACCAGGATGAGTTTTGTCCTTATGGGACACTCGATGTGACACCCATAAGTCTGCTGCAATGGCCAGCTTCTTAGGATCTATCTCCTTCGAATCGGCCAAATGCTGCTTAAGCTCCGGGGAAGAAGAAGCAAAAATATGTTCCAGCATGACAAGATTTATCATGCCTTCGAAGGTAGAAACCTTATAATCTTCGACCCAGCCAGTTAAGTTTTTCAAGGATTCAGCGACATAAGATACCCAAGTACCACCTTCCTTTTTCTTATACTCTCGAAAACGCTTTAAATATTGGGCCGGAGTCTTCCCAAACTTTAAAATGAGAGTTTGCTTTAACATTGCGAAATCAGCCCGCTCAGCCTTCGACATTTCCATAATGGCACTACAGCCAGAATGGGGCAGTCTACTGAGCAACCACGCAATCTTATCAGCACTGTCAACTTTTTGAACCTCGCATGCATACTCAAACGCATTCAGCCAGTCCATAATGTCATTCCTTTCTTCATATACACTGAGCAGATCTTTTGGAAACCGTGGATGAGAGGAAGCCCCAGACCCATGTCCAGGACCCTTGGACCCATTTGCAACCTGAAGCTTGGCCAGTTCCAACTGGTGATCCCTGTCTTTCTGTTTTTCTGCCTGTTCGATTTTTAGTTTGGCTATGCTGAATTCAAGCTCCTGCTGCCTAAACCGCAGCTCTTGCTTCTTGAATTCAAGCATAGCCTCCCCATCAACACTGGCAGAGGAAACATTAAACATTACATCCTCCCTGTCCTCGTGGTCGCGATGGATCAGTGCAGCGGCAGAACCGTCGGTTCTACCAGTGAGAGCAGCCCCACCACCTTCTGCACTGTCCTCGGAAGTTATAGCGTCAAGCTGCGCTTCTTGCCACGCCACGATTCTCTGGATCATTTCCAATTTTGTGCCTTGAGAGGAAACACCTCTCTCCGCACACATCTTTTTCAATGTTTCTGATTTGGAAGCATTTAAAGTTAACAAGGTATTTGCTTCCATACTGTTTGATAGGACTATGGCCTTTTTAAAGTTATTCTATAACAATTCACTACGTGTACTGTTTGGAATAACCTGAAATGCCTTAGTTCGAGCGCAACACTGGATACCTTCAGTCGTATCCCACCGCTGTACACCAATTTGTTAAGACGGATTTCTGAACTCTGTCCTGGTGGCGCAGAAGTTCAGAAGGCCAACCTAATTACTTGGAACAGGGTAACCTCTGGACAAGCCAGACCAATCAAGGTAGCGATCGCGGCGGTCAAGACTAGGTCTCAAGAGGGGTGAGGGTGACTGAAAGCCCGCAATGAGCACACAAAGCAAGAGCGCTTACAAACTACTCCAAACAGTTGTTATATCAAAAATAGATACACATTTATTTTAAGGCCTTTAAAATAATGACCGTAGCGAGAAAATCACAATATCACAATATTAAACCAACACATACCATATCAACACAATATATATACAAATACACAGTCGCAAGCGTTTAAAGCACGAAATATGTAGTCCACCTGCCAGGGAAGGAAAACAGGCAGTGCGATACCGCTTTAGACTCAGTTCGCCTTCAGAGGCACCTACTAGATGGAAGTCCGAGCCCTGCGAAGAGTGGAGCCTTGTGCTCAAAGTACCTGCCACGCCGGTGCCAACGGGCAAAAGGGGAAGCTCTTCGGAGGAAGTCAGGCAGTTCGGGTTAGTGCACAGCAGAAGGAGAACAGGTTCCGTAACTCAAGCGCAGCCTCCACAGCGGGCAGAAGCAGAGCGCGAGTACGGCCAAAAGGGTGCTGTTTTTACACAGCAGGGAAAAGCAATGGGATACTGCAGGAGGGCGACCAGATCCTAGCTAAACTACTCACCGGTCCCCGAAGCAAGCAGACCCAGGCTTCTCCACATTCGTTTTAGCAGCTGGCAGGTTCAGAAGAGCAGGGAACGCCTCGTAGTCGTGTAGAGCAAAAAGACGTCCCAATCGACGAAACCAGCACAGTTTGTTGCCGCAGCAGGACAACGGAGCGGCCGTGTGTATTCGAGCCAAATGTACACTCCTCCCTTCAGACTTGGGAACGCCAAGTGTACGAAGCGTGGGAGAGTGACAAGGACTCGGAATACAACACAACCTGGCGGCGGTTACAGAGCAGGACTCCCTTGTAAGCTGGTCAGTCAACTGGATGGCCCAGAGACACTTCCGAAGGCTTACTTGGCAGGAGAGGATGAAGTCGCCGGGAATAGCTGTTCCTGCTATTCCAAAGGTCGAAGCACCAGTACAGGCCTTCTGGTTCGATCCAAGGAGGAAAGGGTTTCACAGGACGACAGCAGTGCAAAGGAGGATTCCTTCAGCGGGTCACCAGCGATTCCTCGGTCCAGCCTCTTGGTTGCAGGATACTTGGCTCCTGTATTCCTTCGTTCGTGAGAACTCAGGAGATCGACCTGGTAGTGGTGTTTCCAGCTCCCTCTTATCCACGGTTCCCTTCGCGCCAAAACGGAGGGGAGCCAATGGGAGATCCGCTCATCAACACACATACCATACGTGGACCAATCACGGACCACGGTGGTCCCAGGCATTCACACCACCCTAGACTCTCTGGCACCCAGGATGTGTATTGGGACCAGACATCCCAGCCCCCACCCTGGAGGCACACAAACGACATGTAGAAGCCCGCGAAAGCAACCACGTTTCGCGGGAAAGTACATGCCCAAATAAGGAAGGCCCCGGGTCGCCCGACCTGGGGAAGGTGAAGGGAGCAAGACGGTCAGTGGACAGGACAAAGGAGCCTCGTGGTCTGGCCATTTTGGGAGCCAGGCCACCATTTTGGGTTCAGTGCGAAAAACGTGCTCAGAACGCCAAAAGGAGCTCAAAATAAACAAAACGATCGCTGCCACCATTCCAGTCCCTGAATGACTTGCACCGATCAAATACCATCCTAAAAGAGTATCTAGGGCCTGTAGAAGGCTAGAGACCCAAGAGAGCTGTAACTTAGCTTACAGTGCCCTCTTGTGTCATGTTGCACTAAAGCCGCAACATGATAAAAGAAACTACGGGAAACAGCGTTCCCCGGTACTGACTGTCTTAAGGGCATGTCAGTTTCCCCGTAAGAAAGGAGCGAAAGCCCAGAGAAGTGCGGCAGAAGGCTGTACTTCTCTGGCAAAGTCAAGAACAAGGTTAAAAACAATAGCAAAAAGTTTAGGGGTTGCCACATGGAAGGAAAATTCCCTACAATTACGAAATCTTTCCTAACAGCGATGTGATATCTCAATGATTCTAATACCAAACCAGAGACCCGTCCTTTAACATGAGATGGGATATCCAACTCCTTCCCATTCCAATCCTGAGCCACTCCTGATAGCAGAGATGTGATATCTCAATGCTTATACCAAACCTGAGACCCTTCCTATAACATGAGATGTGATATCCAACTCCTTCCCGTTCCAAACCTAAGACACTTCCTATAGCATATGTGATATCCAACTCCTTCCCATTCCAAACATGAGACCCTTCCTATAGCAAGAATGTAACATCCAACTCCTACCCATTCCAATCCTGAGACCATTCCTATAGCATGAGATGTGATGTCTCAATGCTTCCAATACCAAACCTGAGATCCTTCCTATAACATGAGATGTGATATCCAACTCCTTCCCATTCCAATCCTGAGACCCTTATGATAGCATGAGATGTGATATCTCAATGCCTCTTATACCAAACCTGAGATCCTTCCGATAGCATGAGATGTGATATCTCAATGCTTCTAATACCAAACCTGAGATCCTTCCTATAATATGAGATGTGATTTCCAAATCCTTCCCCTTCCAAACCTGAGACCCTCCCTTTAGCATGAGATGTGATATCCAACTCCTTCCCATTCCAATCCTGAGACCCTTCTGATAGCATGAGATGTGATTTCTCAATGCCTCTAATACCAAACCTGAGATCCTACCTCTAACATGAAATGTGATATCCATCTCCTTCCCTTTCCAAACCTGAGACCCTGCCTATAGCATGATATGTGATATCCAAGTCCTTCCCATTCCAATCCTGAGACCCTTCCTATAGCATGTGATGTGATATCTCAATGCTTATACCAAACCTGAGACCCTTCCTATGGCATGAGATGGCATATACAACTCCTTCCCATTCCAATCCTGAGACCCTTCCTATAGCATGAGATGTGATATCTCAATGCTTATACCAAACCTGAGACCCTTCCTATAGCATGCGATGTGATATCCAACTTCTTCCCATTCCAATCCTGAGACCCTTCCTATAGTATGAGATGTGATATCTCAATGCTTATACCAAACCTGAGACCCTTCCTATAGCTTGAGATGTGATATCCAACTCCTTCCCATTCCAATCCTGAGACCCTTCCTATAGCATGAGATGTGATATCTCAAGGCCTCTAATACCAAACCTGAGATCCTTCCTCTAACATGAAATGTGCTATCCAACTCCTTCCCCTTCCAAACCTGAGAGCCTTCCTATAGCATGAGATATGATATCCAAGTCCTTCCCATTCCAATCCTGAGACCCTTCCTATAACATGAAATGTGATATCCAACTCCTTCCCATTCCAACCTGAGACCCTTCCTATAGCATGAGATGGGATATCCAACTCCTTCCAAATCCAATACTGATACCCTTCCGATAGCATGAGATGTGATATCCCAATGCTTCTACCAAACCTGAGACCCATACTATGGCATGAGATGTGATATCAAACTCCTTCCCATTCCAATCCTGAGACCCTTCTTATACCATGAGACTTGATATCTCAATGCTTCTAATACCAAACCTGAGACCCGTCCTATAACATGAGATGTGATATCCAAATCCTTCCCCTTCCAAACCTTAGACCCTTCCTTTATCATGAAATGTGATATCCAACTCCTTCCCATTCCAATCCTGAGACCCTTCCGATATCATGAGATGTGATATCTCAATGCTTATACCAAATCTGAGACCCTTCCTATGGCCTGAGATGTCATATACAACTCCTTCCCATTCCAATCCTGAGACCCTTCCTATAGCATGAGATGTGATATCTCAATGCTTATACCAAATCTGAGACCCTTCCTATAGCATGAGATGTGATATCCAACTCCTTCCCATTCCAATCCTGAGACCCTTCCTATAGCATGAGAAGTGATATCTCCATGCTTATACCAAACCTGAGACCCTTCCTATAGCATAAGATGTGATATCCAAATCCTTCCCATTCCAATCCTGAGACCCTTCCTATAGCATGAGATGTGATATCTCAATGCTTATACCAAACCTGAGACCCTTCCTATAGCATGAGATGTGATATCCAACTCCTTCCCATTCCAATCCTGAGACCCTTCCTATAGCATGAGATGTGATGTCTCAATGCTTCTAATACCAAACCTGAGATCCTTCCTATAACATGAGATGTGATATCCAACTCCTTCCCATTCCAATCCTGAGACCCTTATGATAGCATGAGATGTGATATCTCAATGCCTCTTATACCAAACCTGAGATCCTTCCGATAGCATGAGATGTGATATCTCAATGCTTCTAATACCAAACCTGAGATCCTTCCTATAATATGAGATGTGATTTCCAAATCCTTCCCCTTCCTAACCTGAGACCCTCCCTTTAGCATGAAATGTGATATCCAACTCCTTCCCATTCCAATCCTGAGACCCTTCTGATAGCATGAGATGTGATATCTCAATGCCTCTAATACCAAACCTGAGATCCTACCTCTAACATGAAATGTGATATCCATCTCCTTCCCTTTCCAAACCTGAGACCCTTCCTATAGCATGTGATGTGATATCTCAATGCTTATACCAAACCTGAGACCCCTCCTATGGCATGAGATGTCATATACAACTCCTTCCCATTCCAACCCTAAGACCCTTCCTATAGCATGAGATGTGATATCCAACTTCTTCCCATTCCAATCCTGAGACCCTTCCTATAGCATGAGATGTGATATCTCAATGCTTATACCAAACCTGAGACCCTTCCTATAGCATAAGATGTGATATCCAAATCCTTCCCATTCCAATCCTGAGACCCTTCCTATAGCATGAGATGTGATATCTCAATGCTTATACCAAACCTGAGACCCTTCCTATAGCATGAGATGTGATATCCAACTCCTTCCCATTCCAATCCTGAGACCCTTCCTATAGCATGAGATGTGATGTCTCAATGCTTCTAATACCAAACCTGAGATCCTTCCTATAACATGAGATGTGATATCCAACTCCTTCCCATTCCAATCCTGAGACCCTTATGATAGCATGAGATGTGATATCTCAATGTCTCTTATACCAAACCTGAGATCCTTCCGATAGCATGAGATGTGATATCTCAATGCTTCTAATACCAAACCTGAGATCCTTCCTATAATATGAGATGTGATTTCCAAATCCTTCCCCTTCCAAACCTGAGACCCTCCCTTTAGCATGAAATGTGATATCCAACTCCTTCCCATTCCAATCCTGAGACCCTTCTGATAGCATGAGATGTGATATCTCATTGCCTCTAATACCAAACCTGAGATCCTACCTCTAACATGAAATGTGATATCCATCTCCTTCCCTTTCCAAACCTGAGACCCTGCCTATAGCATGAGATGTGATATCCAAGTCCTTCCCATTCCAATCCTGAGACCCTTCCTATAGCATGTGATGTGATATCCAAGTACTTCCCATTCCAATCCTGAGACCCTTCCTATAGCATGTGATGTGAAATCTCAATGCTTATACCAAACCTGAGACCCTTCCTATGGCATGAGATGTCATAAACAACTCCTTCCCATTCCAACCCTGAGACCCTTCCTATAGCATGAGATGTGATATCTCAATGCTTATACCAAACCTGAGACCCTTCCTATAGCTTGAGATGTGATATCCAACTTCTTCCCATTCCAATCCTGAGACCCTTCCTATAGCATGAGATGTGATATCCCAATGCTTCTACCAAACCTGAGACCCATACTATGGCATGAGATGTGATATCAAACTCCTTCCCATTCCAATCCTGAGACGCTTCCTATAGCTTGAGATGTGATATCCAACTCCTTCCCATTCCAATTCTGAGACCCTTCTTATACCATGAGACTTGATATCTCAATGCTTCTAATACCAAACCTGAGACCCGTCCTATAACATGAGATGTGATATCCAAATCCTTCCCCTTCCAAACCTTAGACCCTTCCTTTATAATGAGATGTGATATCCAACTCCTTCCCATTCCAATCCTGAGACCCTTCCGATATCATGAGATTTGTTATCTCAATGCTTCTAATATCAAACTTGAGACCCTCCCTATAGCATGAGATGTGACATCCAAGTCCTTCCCATTCCAATCCTGAGACCCTTCCTATAGCATGAGATGTGATATCTCAATGCTTCTAATACCAAACCTGAGACCCTTCCTATAACATGAGATGGGATATCCAACTCCTTCCCATTCCAATCCTGAGACCCTTCCGATAGCAGAGATGTGATATCTCAATGCTTATACCAAACCTGAGACCCTTCCTAAGGCTTGAGATGTCATATACAACTCCTTCCCATTCCAATCCTGAGACCCTTCCTATAGCATGAGATGTGATATCTCAATGCTTATACCAAATCTGAGACCCTTCCTATAGCATGAGATGTGATATCCAAATCCTTCCCATTCCAATCCTGAGACCCTTCCTATAGCATGAGATGTGATATCTCAATGCTTATACCAAACCTGAGAGCCTACCTATAGCATGAGATGTGATATCCAAGTCCATCCCATTCCAATCCTTAGACCCTTCCTACAGCATGCGATGTGATATCTCAATGATTCTAATACCAAACCAGAGACCCGTCCTTTAACATGAGATGGGATATCCAACTCCTTCCCATTCCAATCCTGAGCCACTCCTGATAGCAGAGATGTGATATCTCAATGCTTATACCAAACCTGAGACCCTTCCTATAACATGAGATGTGATATCCAACTCCTTCCCGTTCCAAACCTGAGACACTTCCTATAGCATATGTGATATCCAACTCCTTCCCATTCCAAACATGAGACCCTTACTATAGCATGAGATGTGATATATCAATGCTTCTAATACCAAACCTGAGATCCTTCCTATGACATGAGATGTGATATCCAAATCCTTCCCATTCCAATCCTGAGACCCTTCCTATAGCAAGAGATGTGATATCCAAATCCTTCCCATTCCAATCCTGAGACCCTTCCTATAACATGAGATGTGATATTCAACTCCTTCCCCTTCCAACCTGAGACACTTCCTATAGCATGGGAAGGGATATCCAACTCCTTCCCAATCCAATCCTGAGAACCTTCCGATAGCAGAGATGTGATATCTCAATGCTTATACCAAACCTGAGACCCTTCCTATGGCATGAGATGTGATATCCAACTCCTTGCCATTCAAATCCTGAGACCCTTCCTATAGCATGAGATGTGATATCTCAATGCTTCTACCAAACCTGAGACCCTTCCTTTAGCATGAGATGTGATATCCAAATCCTTCACATTCCAATCCTGAGACCCTTCCTATAGCATGAGATGTGATATCTCAATGCTTCTAATACCAAACCTGAGATCCTTCCTATAACATGAGATGTGATATCCAATTCCTTCCCATTCCAAACCTGAGACCCTTCCTATTGGATGAGATGTGATATCCAACTCCTTCCCATTCCAACCCTGAGACCCTTCCTATACCATGAGATGTGATATCTCAATGCTTCTAATACCAAACCTGGGAACCGTCCTATAACATGAGATGTGATATCTCAATGTTTCTAATAAAAAACCTGAGACCCTTCCTATAACATGAGATGTGATATCCAATTCCTTCCCATTCCAAACCTGAGACCCTTCCTTTTGGATGAGATGTGATATCCAAATCCTTCCCCTTCCAAACCTGAGACCCTTCCTTTAGCATGAGATGTGATATCCAAATACTTCCCATTCCAATCCTAAAACCCTTCCTATAGCATGAGATGTGATATCTCAATGTTTCTAATAAAAAACCTGAGACCCTTCCTATAGCAAGAGATGTGATATCCAAATCCTTCCCATTCCAATCCTGAGACCCTTCCTGTATATAACATGAGATGTGATATCCAACTCCTTCCCATTCCAACCTGAGACCCTTCCTATAGCATGAGATGTGATATCCAACTCCTTACCATTCAAATCCTGAGACCCTCCCTATAACAAGAGATGTCATATCCAACTCCTTCCCATTCCAAACCTGAGACCCTTCCTATAACATGAGATGGAATATCCAACTCCTTCCCATTCCAAACCTGAGACCCTTCCGATAGCATGAGATGTGATATCTCAATGCTTCAAAAACCAAACATGAGAACCATCCTATAACATGAGATGTGAAATCCAAATCCTTCCCTTCCCAAACCTGAGACTCTTCCTATAGCATGAGATGTGATATCTCAATGCTTCTACCAAACCTGAAACCCTTCCTATAGCATGAGATGTGATATCCAACTCCTTCCCATTCCAATCCTGAGACACACCCTATAGCATGAGATGTGATATCACAATGCTTCTAATACCAAACCTGAGACCCGTCCTATAACATGAGATGTGATATCCAAATCCTTCCCCTTCCAAACCTGAGACCCTTCCTTTAGCATGAGATGTGATATATAGCTCCTCCCATTCCAATCCTGAGACCCTTCCGATAGCAGAGATGTGACATTTCAATGCTTATACCAAACCTGAGACCCTTCCCATAGCATGAGATGTGATATCCAACTCCTTCCCATTCCAATCCTGAGACCCTTCCTATAGCATGAGATGTGATATCTCAATGCTTCTAATACCAAACCTGAGATCCTTCCTATAACATGAGATGTGATATCCAACTCCTTCCCATTCCAATCCCGAGACCCTTCCTATAGCATGAGATGTGATATCTCAATGCTTCTAATACCAAACCTAAGGTCCTTCCTATAACATGAGATGTGACATCCAAATCCTTCCCATTCCAAACCTGAGACCCTCCCTTTAGCATGAGATGTGATATCCAACTCCTTCCCATTCCAATCCTGATACCCTTCTGATAGCATGAGATCTGATATCTCAATGCCTCTAATACCAAACCTGAGATCCTACCTCTAACATGAAATGTGATATCCAACTCCTTCCTTTTCCAAACCTGAGACCCTTCCTACAGCATGAGATGTGATATCCAAGTCCTTCCCATTCCAATCCTGAGACCCTTCCTATAAAATGAGATGTGATATCCAACTCCTTCTATTCCAACCTGAGACCCTTCCTATAGCATGAGATGGGATATCCAACTCCTTCCAAATCCAATCCTGATACCCTTCCGATAGCATGAGATGTGATATACCAATGCTTCTACAAAACCTGAGACCCATACCATGGCATGAGATGTGATATCAAACTCCCGTCCTATACCATGAGACTTGATATCTCAATGCTTCTAATACCAAACCTGAGACCGGTCCAATAACATGAGATGTGATATCCAAATCCTTCCCCTTCCAAACCTTAGACCCTTCCTTTATCATGAGATGTGATATCCAAGTCCTTCCCATTCCATTCCTGAGACCCTTCCTATAGCATGAGATGTGATATCTCAATGCTTCTAATACCAAACCTGAGACCCTTCCTATAACATGAGATGTGATATCCAAGTCCTTCCCATTCCAATCCTGAGACCCTTCCTATAGCATGAGATGTGATATCTCAATGCTTCTAATACCAAACCTGAGACCCTTCCTATAACATGAATTATGATATCCAAATCCTTCCCATTCCAATCCTGAGACCCTTCCGATAGCAGAGATGTGATATCTCAATGCTTATACCAAACCTAAGACCCTTCCGATAGCATGAGATGTGATATCTCAATGCTTCTAATACCAAACCTGAGATCCTTCCAATAACATGAGATGTTATATCCAACTCCTTCCCATTCCAATCCCGAGACCCTTCCTATAGCATGAGATGTGATATCTCAATGCTTCTAATACCAAACCTAAGGTCCTTCCTATAACATGAGATGTGATATCCAAATCCTTCCCATTCCAAACCTGAGACCCTCCCTTTAGCATGAGATGTGATATCCAACTCCTTCCCCTTCCAAACCTGAGACCCTTCCTTTAGCATGAGATGTGATATCCAGCTCCTCCCATTCCAATCCTGAGACCCTTCCGATAGCAGAGATGTGATATTTCAATGCTTATACCAAACCTGAGACCCTTCCCATAGCATGAGATGTGATATCCAGCTCCTCCCATTCCAATCCTGAGACCCTTCCGATAGCAGAGATGTGATATTTCAATGCTTATACCAAACCTGAGACCCTTCCCATAGCATGAGATGTGATATCCAACTCCTTCCCATTCCAATCCTGAGACCCTTCCTATAGCATGAGATGTGATATCTCAATGCTTCTAATACCAAACCTGAGATCCTTCCTATAACATGAGATGTGATATCCAACTCCTTCCCATTCCAATCCCGAGACCCTTCCTATAGCATGAGATGTGATATCTCAATGCTTCTAATACCAAACCTAAGGTCCTTCCTATAACGTGAGATGTGATATCCAAATCCTTCCCATTCCAAACCTGAGACCCTCCCTTTAGCATGAGATGTGATATCCAACTCCTTCCCATTCCAATCCTGATACCCTTCTGATAGCATGAGATGTGATATCTCAATGCCTCTAATACCAAACTTGAGATCCTACCTCTAACATGAAATGTGATATCCAACTCCTTCCTTTTCCAAACCTGAGACCCTTCCTACAGCATGAGATGTGATATCCAAGTCCTTCCCATTCCAATCCTGAGACCCTTCCTATAACATGAGATGTGATATCCAACTCCTTCTATTCCAACCTGAGACCCTTCCTATAGCATGAGATGGGATATCCAACTCCTTCCAAATCCAATCCTGATACCCTTCCGATAGCATGAGATGTGATATCCCAATGCTTCTACAAAACCTGAGACCGATACCATGGCATGAGATGTGATATCAAACTCCCGTCCTATACCATGAGACTTGATATCTCAATGCTTCTAATACCAAACCTGAGACCGGTCCAATAACATGAGATGTGATATCCAAATCCTTCCCCTTCCAAACCTTAGACCCTTCCTTTATCATGAGATGTGATATCCAAGTCCTTCCCATTCCATTCCTGAGACCCTTCCTATAGCATGAGATGTGATATCTCAATGCTTCTAATACCAAACCTGAGACCCTTCCTATAACATGAGATGTGATATCCAAGTCCTTCCCATTCCAATCCTGAGACCCTTCCTATAGCATGAGATGTGATATCTCAATGCTTCTAATACCAAACCTGAGACCCTTCCTATAACATGAATTGTGATATCCAAATCCTTCCCATTCCAATCCTGAGACCCTTCCGATAGCAGAGATGTGATATCTCAATGCTTTTACCAAACCTAAGACCCTTCCGATAGCATGAGATGTGATATCTCAATGCTTCTAATACCAAACCTGAGACCGGTCCAATAACATGAGATGTGATATCCAAATCCTTCCCCTTCCAAACCTTAGACCATCCCTTTAGCATGAGATTTGATATCCAACTCCTTCCCATTCCAATCCTGAGACCCTTCTGATGGCATGAGATGTGATATCTCAATGCCTCTAAAACCAAACCTGAGATCCTACCTCTAACATGAAATGTGATATCCAACTCCTTCCCCTTCCAACCCTGAGAGCCTTCCTATATAATGAGATGTGATATCCAAGTCCTTCCCATTCCAATCCTGAGACCCTTCCTATAACATGAGATGTGATATCCAACTCCTTCCCATTCCAATCATGAGACCCTTCCTATAGCTTGAGATGTGATATCCAACTCCTTCTCATTCCAATTCTGAGACCCGTCCTATACCATGAGACTTGATATCTCAATGCTTCAAATACCAAACCTGAGACCGGTCCTATAACATGAGATGTGATACCCAACTCCTTCCCTTTCCAATCCTGATACCCTTCTGATAGCATGAGATGTGATATCTCAATGCCTCTAATACCAAACCTGAGATCCTACCTCTAACATGAAATGTGATATCCAACTCCTTCCTTTTCCAAACCTGAGACCCTTCCTACAGCATGAGATGTGATATCCAAGTCCTTCCCATTCCAATCCTGAGACCCTTCCTATAACATGAGATGTGATATCCAACTCCTTCTATTCCAACCTGAGACCCTTCCTATAGCATGAGATGGGATATCCAACTCCTTCCAAATCCAATCCTGATACCCTTCCGATAGCATGAGATGTGATATCCCAATGCTTCTACAAAACCTGAGACCCATACCATGGCATGAGATGTGATATCAAACTCCCGTCCTATACCATGAGACTTGATATCTCAATGCTTCTAATACCAAACCTGAGACCGGTCCAATAACATGAGATGTGATATCCAAATCCTTCCCCTTCCAAACCTTAGACCCTTCCTTTATCATGAGATGTGATATCCAAGTCCTTCCCATTCCATTCCTGAGACCCTTCCTATAGCATGAGATGTGATATCTCAATGCTTCTAATACCAAACCTGAGACCCTTCCTATAACATGAGATGTGATATCCAAGTCCTTCCCATTCCAATCCTGAGACCCTTCCTATAGCATGAGATGTGATATCTCATTGCTTCTAATACCAAACCTGAGACCCTTCCTATAACATGAATTGTGATATCCAAATCCTTCCCATTCCAATCCTGAGACCCTTCCGATAGCAGAGATGTGATATCTCAATGCTTATACCAAACCTAAGACCCTTCCGATAGCATGAGATGTGATATCTCAATGCTTCTAATACCAAACCTGAGACCGGTCCAATAACATGAGATGGAATATCCAAATCCTTCCCCTTCCAAACCTTAGACCATCCCTTTAGCATGAGATTTGATATCCAACTCCTTCCCATTCCAATCCTGAGACCCTTCTGATGGCATGAGATGTGATATCTCAATGCCTCTAAAACCAAACCTGAGATCCTACCTCTAACATGAAATGTGATATCCAACTCCTTCCCCTTCCAACCCTGAGAGCCTTCCTATAGAATGAGATGTGATATCCAAGTCCTTCCCATTCCAATCCTGAGACCCTTCCTATAACATGAGATGTGATATCCAACTCCTTCCCATTCCAATCATGAGACCCTTCCTATAGCTTGAGATGTGATATCCAACTCCTTCTCATTCCAATTCTGAGACCCGTCCTATACCATGAGACTTGATATCTCAATGCTTCAAATACCAAACCTGAGACCGGTCCTATAACATGAGATGTGATACCCAAATCCGTCCCCTTCCAAACCTTAGACCCTTCCTATAGCATGAGATGTGATATCTCATTGCTTCTAATACCAAACCTGAGACCCTTCCTATAACGAGATGGGATATCCAACTCCTTCCCATTCCAATCCTGAGACCCTTCAGATAGCAGAGATGTGATATCCAACTCCTTCCCATTCCAAAATTGAGACCCTTCCTATAGCATGAGATGTTATAATTTAATGCTTCTAAAACCAAACCTGAGAACCATCCTATAACATGTGAAATCCAAATCCTTCCCTTTCCAAACCTGAGACCCTTCCGATAGCATGAGATGTGATATCTCAATGCTTCTAAAACCAAACATGAGAACCATCCTATAACATGAGATGTGAAATCCAAATCCTTCCCTTTCCAAACCTGAGACCCTTCCTATAGCTTGAGATGAAATATCAAACTCCTTCCCATTCCAATCCTGAGATAGCTTGAGATGTGATATCCAACTCCATCCCATTCCAATCCTGAGACCCTTCCGATAGCATGAGATGTGATAGCTCAATGCTTCTAATATCAAAACTGAGACCCTCCCTATAGTATGAGATGTGAATTCTAAGTCCTTACCATTCCTATCCTGAGACCCTTCCGATAGCAGAGATGTGATATCTCAATGCTTATACCAAACCTGATGACCCTTCCTATGGCATTAGATGTGATATCCAACTCCTTCCCATTCCAATCCTGAGTTCCTTCCTATAGCATGAGATGTGATATCTCAATGCTTCTATCAAACCTGATACCCTTCCTTTAGCATGAGAGGTGATATTCAACTCCTGCCCATTCCAATCCTGAGACCCTTCCTATATCATGAGACGTGATATCCAACTCCTTCCCATTCCAATCCTGAGACTCCTCCTATAGCATGAGATGTGATATCTCAATGCTTCTAATACCAGACCTGGGACCGGTCCTATAACATGAGATATGATATCCAAATCCTTCCCCTTCCAAACCTGAGACCCTTCCTATAGCAAGAGATGTGATATCCAATTCCTTCCCATTCCAATCCTGAGACCCTTCCTATAACGAGATGTGATATCCAACTCCTTCCCATTCCAACCTGAGACCCTTCCTGTAGCATGAGAAGGGAGATCCAACTCCTTCCCATTCCAATCCTGAGACCCTTCCTATACCATGAGATGTGATATCTCAATGCTTCTAATACCAAACCTGGGACCCGTCCTATAACATGAGATATGTCCTATAACATGAGATATGATATCCAAATCCTTCCCCTTCCAAACCTGAGACCCTTCCTTTAGCATGAGATGTGATATCCAAATCTTTCCCATTCTAATACTGAAACCCTTCCTATAGCATGAGATGTCATATCTCAATGTTTCTAATAGAAAACCTGAGACCCTTCCTATAGCAAGAGATGTGATATCCAAATCCTTCCCATTTCAATCTTGAGACCCTTCCTATAACATGAGATGTGATATCCAACTCCTACCCATTCCAACCTGAGACCCTTCCTATAGCATGAGAAGGGATATCCAATTCCTTCCCAATCCAATCCTTAGACCCTTCCGATAGCAGAGATGTGATATCTCAATGCTTATACCAAACCTGAGACCCTTCCTTTAGCATGAGATGTGATATCCAAATGCTTCACATTCCAATCCTGAGACCCTTCCTATAGCATGAGATGTGATATCTCAATGCTTCTAATACAAAACCTGAGATCCTTCCTATAACATGAGATGTGATATCCAAGTCCTTCCCATTCCAATCCTGAGACCCTTCCTATAACATGAGATGTGATATCCAACTCCTTCTACTCCAACCTGAGACCCTTCCTATAGCATGAGATGGGATATCCAACTCCTTCCAAATCCAATCCTGATACCCTTCCAATAGCATGAGATGTGATATTCCAATGCTTCTACAAAACCTGAGACCCATACCATGGCATGAGATGTGATATCAAACTCCCGTCCTATACCATGAGACTTGATATCTCAATGCTTCTAATACCAAACCTGAGACCGGTCCAATAACATGAGATGTGATATCCAAATCCTTCCCCTTCCAAACCTTAGACCCTTCCTTTATCATGAGATGTGATATCCAAGTCCTTCCCATTCCATTCCTGAGACCCTTAATATAGCATGAGATGTGATATCTCAATGCTTCTAATACCAAACCTGAGACCCTTCCTATAACATGAGATGTGATATCCAAATCCTTCCCATTCCAATCCTGAGACCCTTCCGATAGCAGAGATGTGATATCTCAATGCTTATACCAAACCTGAGACCCTTCCGATAGCATGAGATGTGATATCTCAATGCTTCTAATACCAAACCTCAGATCCTTCCAATAACATGAGATGTGATGTCCAAATCCTTCCCCTTCCAAACCTTAGACCCTCCCTTTAGCATGAGATGTGATATCCAACTCCTTCCCATTCCAATCCTGAGACCCTTCTGATGGCATGAGATGTCATATCTCAATGCCTCTAATACCAAACCTGAGATCCTACCTCTAACATGAGATGTGATATCAAACTCCTTCCCATTCCAAACCTGAGACCCTTCAGATAGCATGAGATGTGATATTTCAATGCTTCTAAAACCAAACATGAGAACCATCCTATAACATGAGATGTGAAATCCAAATCATTCCCATTCCAAACCTGAGACCCTTCCTATAGCATGAGATGTTATAGTTTAATGCTTCTAAAACCAAACCTGAGAACCATCCTATAACATGTGAAATCCAAATCCTTCCCTTTCCAAACCTGAGACCCTTCCGATAGCATGAGATGTGATATCTCAATGCTTCTAAAACCAAACATGAGAACCATCCTATAACATGAGATGTGAAATCCAAATCCTTCCCTTTCCAAACCTGAGACCCTTCCTATAGCTTGAGATGAAATATCAAACTCCTTCCCATTCCAATCCTGAGACCCTTCCGATAGCATGAGATGTGATAGCTCAATGCTTCTAATATCAAAACTGAGACCCTCCCTATAGTATGAGATGTGAATTCTAAGTCCTTACCATTCCTATCCTGAGACCCTTCCGATAGCAGAGATGTGATATCTCAATGCTTATACCAAACCTGATGACCCTTCCTATGGCATTAGATGTGATATCCAACTCCTTCCCATTCCAATCCTGAGTTCCTTCCTATAGCATGAGATGTGATATCTCAATGCTTCTATCAAACCTGATACCCTTCCTTTAGCATGAGAGGTGATATTCAACTCCTGCCCATTCCAATCCTGAGACTCCTCCTATAGCATGAGATGTGATATCTCAATGCTTCTAATACCAGACCTGGGACCGGTCCTATAACATGAGATATGATATCCAAATCCTTCCCCTTCCAAACCTGAGACCCTTCCTATAGCAAGAGATGTGATATCCAATTCCTTCCCATTCCAATCCTGAGACCCTTCCTATAACGAGATGTGATATCCAACTCCTTCCCATTCCAACCTGAGACCCTTCCTGTAGCATGAGAAGGGAGATCCAACTCCTTCCCATTCCAATCCTGAGACCCTTCCTATACCATGAGATGTGATATCTCAATGCTTCTAATACCAAACCTGGGACCCGTCCTATAACATGAGATATGTCCTATAACATGAGATATGATATCCAAATCCTTCCCCTTCCAAACCTGAGACCCTTCCTTTAGCATGAGATGTGATATCCAAATCCTTCCCATTCCAATACTGAAACCCTTCCTATAGCATGAGATGTCATATCTCAATGTTTCTAATAGAAAACCTGAGACCCTTCCTATAGCAAGAGATGTGATATCCAAATCCTTCCCATTTCAATCTTGAGACCCTTCCTATAACATGAGATGTGATATCCAACTCCTACCCATTCCAACCTGAGACCCTTCCTATAGCATGAGAAGGGATATCCAATTCCTTCCCAATCCAATCCTTAGACCCTTCCGATAGCAGAGATGTGATATCTCAATGCTTATACCAAACCTGAGACCCTTCCTTTAGCATGAGATGTGATATCCAAATGCTTCACATTCCAATCCTGAGACCCTTCCTATAGCATGAGATGTGATATCTCAATGCTTCTAATACAAAACCTGAGATCCTTCCTATAACATGAGATGTGATATCCAAGTCCTTCCCATTCCAATCCTGAGACCCTTCCTATAACATGAGATGTGATATCCAACTCCTTCTACTCCAACCTGAGACCCTTCCTATAGCATGAGATGGGATATCCAACTCCTTCAAAATCCAATCCTGATACCCTTCCAATAGCATGAGATGTGATATCCCAATGCTTCTACAAAACCTGAGACCCATACCATGGCATGAGATGTGATATCAAACTCCCGTCCTATACGATGAGACTTGATATCTCAATGCTTCTAATACCAAACCTGAGACCGGTCCAATAACATGAGATGTGATATCCAAATCCTTCCCCTTCCAAACCTTAGACCCTTCCTTTATCATGAGATGTGATATCCAAGTCCTTCCCATTCCATTCCTGAGACCCTTAATATAGCATGAGATGTGATATCTCAATGCTTCTAATACCAAACCTGAGACCCTTCCTATAACATGAGATGTGATATCCAAATCCTTCCCATTCCAATCCTGAGACCCTTCCGATAGCAGAGATGTGATATCTCAATGCTTATACCAAACCTGAGACCCTTCCGATAGCATGAGATGTGATATCTCAATGCTTCTAATACCAAACCTCAGATCCTTCCAATAACATGAGATGTGATGTCCAAATCCTTCCCCTTCCAAACCTTAGACCCTCCCTTTAGCATGAGATGTGATATCCAACTCCTTCCCATTCCAATCCTGAGACCCTTCTGATGGCATGAGATGTCATATCTCAATGCCTCTAATACCAAACCTGAGATCCTACCTCTAACATGAGATGTGATATCAAACTCCTTCCCATTCCAAACCTGAGACCCTTCAGATAGCATGAGATGTGATATTTCAATGCTTCTAAAACCAAACATGAGAACCATCCTATAACATGAGATGTGAAATCCAAATCATTCCCATTCCAAACATGAGGCCCTTCCTATAGCTTGAGATGTGATATCAAACTCCTTCCCATTCAATGTGATATCCAACTCCTTCCCATTCCAATCCTGGGACCCTTCCTATACCATGAGATGTGACAGTTCAATGCTTCTAATACCAAACCTGAGACCCGTCCTAAAACATGAGATGTGAGATCCAAATCCTTCCCCTTCCAGACCTGAGACCTTTCCTTTAGCATGAGATGTGATAACCAACTCCTTCCCATTCCAAACCTGAGACCCTTCCCATAGCATGAGATGTGATATCTCAATGCTTCTAAAACCAAACATGAGAACCATCCTATAACATGAGATGTGAAATCCAAATCCTTCCCTTTCCAAACCTGAGACCCTTCCTATAGCTTGAGATGAAATATCAAACTCCTTCCCATTCCAATCCTGAGATAGCTTGAGATGTGAGATCCAAATCCTTCCCCTTCCAAACCTGAGACCCTTCCTATAGCTTGATATGTGATATCAAACTCCTTCCCATTACAATCCTGAGATAGCTTGAGATGTGATATCCAACTCCATCCCATTCCAATCCTGAGACCCTTCCGATAGCATGAGATGTGATAGCTCAATGCTTCTAATATCAAAACTGAGACCCTCCCTATAGTATGAGATGTGAAATCTACGTCCTTCCCATTCCTATCCTGAGACCCTTCCGATAGCAGAGATGTGATATCTCAATGCTTATACCGAACCTGATGACCCTTCCTTTAGCATGAGATGTGATATTCAACTCCTTCCCATTCCAAACCTGAGACCCTTCCTATAACATGAGACGTGATATCCAACTCCTTCCCATTCCAAACCTGAGACCTTTCCTTTAGCATATGTGATATCCAACTCCTTCCAATTCCAATACTGAGACCCTTCCAATAGCATATGTGATATCTCAATGCTTCTAATATCAAAACTGAGACCCTCCCTATAACATGAGATGTGATATCCAACTCCTTCCCATTCCAATACTGAGACCCTTCCAATAGCATATGTGATATCTCAATGCTTCTAATATGAAAACTGAGACCCTCCCTATAACATGAATTGTGATATCCAAATCCTTCCCATTCCAATCCTGAGACCCTTCCGATAGCAGAGATGTGATATCTCAATGCTTATACCAAACCTAAGACCCTTCCGATAGCATGAGATGTGATATCTCAATGCTTCTAATACCAAACCTGAGATCCTTCCAATAACATGAGATATGATGTCCAAATCCCTCCCCTTCCAAACCTTAGACCATCCCTTTAGCATGAGATTTGATATCCAACTCCTTCCCATTCCAATCCTGAGACCCTTCTGATAGCATGAGATGTGATATCTCAATGCCTCTAATACCAAACCTGAGATCCTACCTCTAACATGAAATGTGATATCCATCTCCTTCCCTTTCCAAACCTGAGACCCTGCCTATAGCATGAGATGTGATATCCAAGTCCTTCCCATTCCAATCCTGAGACCCTTCCTATAGCATGTGATGTGATATCTCAATGCTTATACCAAACCTGAGACCCTTCCTATGGCATGAGATGTCATATACAACTCCTTCCCATTCCAACCCTGAGACCCTTCCTATAGCATGAGATGTGATATCCAACTTCTTCCCATTCCAATCCTGAGACCCTTCCTATAGCATGAGATGTGATATCTCAATGCTTATACCAAACCTGAGACCCTTCCTATAGCTTGAGATGTGATATCCAACTCCTTCCCATTCCAATCCTGAGACCCTTCCTATAGCATGAGATGTGATATCTCAAGGCCTCTAATACCAAACCTGAGATCCTTCCTCTAACATGAAATGTGATATCCAACTCCTTCCCCTTCCAAACCTGAGAGCCTTCCTATAGCATGAGATATGATATCCAAGTCCTTCCCATTCCAATCCTGAGACCCTTCCTATAACATGAAATGTGATATCCAACTCCTTCCCATTCTAACCTGAGACCCTTCCTATAGCATGAGATGGGATATCCAACTCCTTCCAAATCCAATACTGATACCCTTCCGATAGCATGAGATGTGATATCCCAATGCTTCTACCAAACCTGAGACCCATACTATGGCATGAGATGTGATATCAAACTCCTTCCCATTCCAATCCTGAGACGCTTCCTATAGCTTGAGATGTGATATCCAACTCCTTCCCATTCCAATTCTGAGACCCTTCTTATACCATGACACTTGATATCTCAATGCTTCTAATACCAAACCTGAGACCCGTCCTATAACATGAGATGTGATATCCAAATCCATCCCCTTCCAAACCTTAGACCCTTCCTTTATAATGAGATGTGATATCCAACTCCTTCCCATTCCAATCCTGAGACCCTTCCGATATCATGAGATGTGATATCTCAATGCTTATACCAAATCTGAGACCCTTCCTATGGCCTGAGATGTCATATACAACTCCTTCCCATTCCAATCCTGAGACCCTTCCTATAGCATGAGATGTGATATCTCAATGCTTATACCAAATCTGAGACCCTTCCTATAGCATGAGATGGGATATCCAACTCCTTCTCATTCCAATCCTGAGACCATTCCTATAGCATGAGAAGTGATATCTCCATGCTTATACCAAACCTGAGACCCTTCCTATAGCATAAGATGTGATATCCAAATCCTTCCCTTTCCAATCCTGAGACCCTTCCTATAGCATGAGATGTGATATCTCAATGCTTATACCAAACCTGAGACCCTTCCTATAGCATGAGATGTGATATCCAACTCCTTCCCATTCCAATCCTGAGACCCTTCCTATAGCATGAGATGTGATGTCTCAATGCTTCTAATACCAAACCTGAGATCCTTCCTATAACATGAGATGTGATATCCAACTCCTTCCCATTCCAATCCTGAGACCCTTATGATAGCATGAGATGTGATATCTCAATGCCTCTTATACCAAACCTGAGATCCTTCCGATAGCATGAGATGTGATATCTCAATGCTTCTAATACCAAACCTGAGATCCTTCCTATAATATGAGATGTGATTTCCAAATCCTTCCCCTTCCAAACCTGAGACCCTCCCTTTAGCATGAAATGTGATATCCAACTCCTTCCCATTCCAATCCTGAGACCCTTCTGATAGCATGAGATGTGATATCTCAATGCCTCTAATACCAAACCTGAGATCCTACCTCTAACATGAAATGTGATATCCATCTCCTTCCCTTTCCAACCCTGAGACCCTGCCTATAGCATGAGATGTGATATCCAAGTCCTTCCCATTCCAATCGTGAGACCCTTCCTATAGCATGTGATGTGATATCTCAATGCTTATACCAAACCTGAGACCCTTCCTATGGCATGAGATGTCATATACAACTCCTTCCCATTCCAACCCTGAGACCCTTCCTATAGCATGAGATGTGATATCTCAATGCTTATACCAAACCTGAGACCCTTCCTATAGCATGAGATGTGATATCCAACTTCTTCCCATTCCAATCCTGAGACCCTTCCTATAGCATGAGATGTGATATCTCAGTGCTTATACCAAACCTGAGACCCTTCCTATAGCATAAGATGTGATATCCAAATCCTTCCCATTCCAATCCTGAGACCCTTCCTATAGCATGAGATGTGATATCTCAATGCTTATACCAAACCTGAGACCCTTCCTATAGCATGAGATGTGAAATCCAAATCCTTCCCTTTCCAAACCTGAGACCCTTCCTATAGCTTGAGATGAAATATCAAACTCCTTCCCATTCCAATCCTGAGATAGCTTGAGATGTGAGATCCAAATCCTTCCCCTTCCAAACCTGAGACCCTTCCTATAGCTTGATATGTGATATCAAACTCCTTCCCATTACAATCCTGAGATAGCTTGAGATGTGATATCCAACTCCATCCCATTCCAATCCTGAGACCCTTCCGATAGCATGAGATGTGATAGCTCAATGCTTCTAATATCAAAACTGAGACCCTCCCTATAGTATGAGATGTGAAATCTACGTCCTTCCCATTCCTATCATGAGACCCTTCCGATAGCAGAGATGTGATATCTCAATGCTTATACCGAACCTGATGACCCTTCCTTTAGCATGAGATGTGATATTCAACTCCTTCCCATTCCAAACCTGAGACCCTTCCTATAACATGAGACGTGATATCCAACTCCTTCCCATTCCAAACCTGAGACCTTTCCTTTAGCATATGTGATATCCAACTCCTTCCAATTCCAATACTGAGACCCTTCCAATAGCATATGTGATATCTCAATGCTTCTAATATCAAAACTGAGACCCTCCCTATAACATGAGATGTGATATCCAACTCCTTCCCATTCCAATACTGAGACCCTTCCAATAGCATATGTGATATCTCAGTGCTTCTAATATGAAAACTGAGACCCTCCCTATAACATGAATTGTGATATCCAAATCCTTCCCATTCCAATCCTGAGACCCTTCCGATAGCAGAGATGTGATATCTCAATGCTTATACCAAACCTAAGACCCTTCCAATAGCATGAGATGTGATATCTCAATGCTTCTAATACCAAACCTGAGATCCTTCCAATAACATGAGATATGATGTCCAAATCCCTCCCCTTCCAAACCTTAGACCATCCCTTTAGCATGAGATTTGATATCCAACTCCTTCCCATTCCAATCCTGAGACCCTTCTGATAGCATGAGATGTGATATCTCAATGCCTCTAATACCAAACCTGAGATCCTACCTCTAACATGAAATGTGATATCCATCTCCTTCCCTTTCCAAACCTGAGACCCTGCCTATAGCATGAGATGTGATATCCAAGTCCTTCCCATTCCAATCCTGAGACCCTTCCTATAGCATGTGATGTGATATCTCAATGCTTATACCAAACCTGAGACCCTTCCTATGGCATGAGATGTCATATACAACTCCTTCCCATTCCAACCCTGAGACCCTTCCTATAGCATGAGATGTGATATCCAACTTCTTCCCATTCCAATCCTGAGACCCTTCCTATAGCATGAGATGTGATATCTCAATGCTTATACCAAACCTGAGACCCTTCCTATAGCTTGAGATGTGATATCCAACTCCTTCCCATTCCAATCTGGAGACCCTTCCTATAGCATGAGATGTGATATCTCAAGGCCTCTAATACCAAACCTGAGATCCTTCCTCTAACATGAAATGTGATATCCAACTCCTTCCCCTTCCAAACCTGAGAGCCTTCCTATAGCATGAGATATGATATCCAAGTCCTTCCCATTCCAATCCTGAGACCCTTCCTATAACATGAAATGTGATATCCAACTCCTTCCCATTCTAACCTGAGACCCTTCCTATAGCATGAGATGGGATATCCAACTCCTTCCAAATCCAATACTGATACCCTTCCGATAGCATGAGATGTGATATCCCAATGCTTCTACCAAACCTGAGACCCATACTATGGCATGAGATGTGATATCAAACTCCTTCCCATTCCAATCCTGAGACGCTTCCTATAGCTTGAGATGTGATATCCAACTCCTTCCCATTCCAATTCTGAGACCCTTCTTATACCATGACACTTGATATCTCAATGCTTCTAATACCAAACCTGAGACCCGTCCTATAACATGAGATGTGATATCCAAATCCATCCCCTTCCAAACCTTAGACCCTTCCTTTATAATGAGATGTGATATCCAACTCCTTCCCATTCCAATCCTGAGACCCTTCCGATATCATGAGATGTGATATCTCAATGCTTATACCAAATCTGAGACCCTTCCTATGGCCTGAGATGTCATATACAACTCCTTCCCATTCCAATCCTGAGACCCTTCCTATAGCATGAGATGTGATATCTCAATGCTTATACCAAATCTGAGACCCTTCCTATAGCATGAGATGGGATATCCAACTCCTTCTCATTCCAATCCTGAGACCCTTCCTATAGCATGAGAAGTGATATCTCCATGCTTATACCAAACCTGAGACCCTTCCTATAGCATAAGATGTGATATCCAAATCCTTCCCTTTCCAATCCTGAGACCCTTCCTATAGCATGAGATGTGATATCTCAATGCTTATACCAAACCTGAGACCCTTCCTATAGCATGAGATGTGATATCCAACTCCTTCCCATTCCAATCCTGAGACCCTTCCTATAGCATGAGATGTGATGTCTCAATGCTTCTAATACCAAACCTGAGATCCTTCCTATAACATGAGATGTGATATCCAACTCCTTCCCATTCCAATCCTGAGACCCTTATGATAGCATGAGATGTGATATCTCAATGCCTCTTATACCAAACCTGAGATCCTTCCGATAGCATGAGATGTGATATCTCAATGCTTCTAATACCAAACCTGAGATCCTTCCTATAATATGAGATGTGATTTCCAAATCCTTCCCCTTCCAAACCTGAGACCCTCCCTTTAGCATGAAATGTGATATCCAACTCCTTCCCATTCCAATCCTGAGACCCTTCTGATAGCATGAGATGTGATATCTCAATGCCTCTAATACCAAACCTGAGATCCTACCTCTAACATGAAATGTGATATCCATCTCCTTCCCTTTCCAACCCTGAGACCCTGCCTATAGCATGAGATGTGATATCCAAGTCCTTCCCATTCCAATCGTGAGACCCTTCCTATAGCATGTGATGTGATATCTCAATGCTTATACCAAACCTGAGACCCTTCCTATGGCATGAGATGTCATATACAACTCCTTCCCATTCCAACCCTGAGACCCTTCCTATAGCATGAGATGTGATATCCAACTTCTTCCCATTCCAATCCTGAGACCCTTCCTATAGCATGAGATGTGATATCTCAGTGCTTATACCAAACCTGAGACCCTTCCTATAGCATAAGATGTGATATCCAAATCCTTCCCATTCCAATCCTGAGACCCTTCCTATAGCATGAGATGTGATATCTCAATGCTTATACCAAACCTGAGACCCTTCCTATAGCATGAGATGTGATATCCAACTCCTTCCCATTCCAATCCTGAGACCCTTCCTATAGCATGAGATGTGATGTCTCAATGCTTCTAATACCAAACCTGAGATCCTTCCTATAACATGAGATGTGATATCCAACTCCTTCCCATTCCAATCCTGAGACCCTTATGATAGCATGAGATGTGATATCTCAATGCCTCTTATACCAAACCTGAGATCCTTCCGATAGCATGAGATGTGATATCTCAATGCTTCTAATACCAAACCTGAGATCCTTCCTATAATATGAGATGTGATTTCCAAATCCTTCCCCTTCCAAACCTGAGACCCTCCCTTTAGCATGAAATGTGATATCCAACTCCTTCCCATTCCAATCCTGAGACCCTTCTGATAGCATGAGATGTGATATCTCATTGCCTCTAATACCAAACCTGAGATCCTACCTCTAACATGAAATGTGATATCCATCTCCTTCCCTTTCCAAACCTGAGACCCTGCCTATAGCATGAGATGTGATATCCAAGTCCTTCCCATTCCAATCCTGAGACCCTTCCTATAGCATGTGATGTGATATCCAAGTCCTTCCCATTCCAATCCTGAGACCCTTCCTATAGCATGTGATGTGATATCTCAATGCTTATACCAAACCTGAGACCCTTCCTATGGCATGAGATGTCATATACAACTCCTTCCCATTCCAACCCTGAGACCCTTCCTATAGCATGAGATGTGATATCTCAATGCTTATACCAAACCTGAGACCCTTCCTATAGCTTGAGATGTGATATCCAACTTCTTCCCATTCCAATCCTGAGACCCTTCCTATAGCATGAGATGTGATATCCCAATGCTTCTACCAAACCTGAGACCCATACTATGGCATGAGATGTGATATCAAACTCCTTCCCATTCCAATCCTGAGACGCTTCCTATAGCTTGAGATGTGATATCCAACTCCTTCCCATTCCAATTCTGAGACCCTTCTTATACCATGAGACTTGATATCTCAATGCTTCTAATACCAAACCTGAGACCCGTCCTATAACATGAGATGTGATATCCAAATCCTTCCCCTTCCAAACCTTAGACCCTTCCTTTATAATGAGATGTGATATCCAACTCCTTCCCATTCCAATCCTGAGACCCTTCCTATAGCATGAGATGTGATATCTCAATGCTTCTAATACCAAACCTGAGACCCTTCCTATAACATGAGATGGGATATCCAACTCCTTCCCATTCCAATCCTGAGACCCTTCCGATAGCAGAGATGTGATATCTCAATGCTTATACCAAACCTGAGACCCTTCCTAAGGCTTGAGATGTCATATACAACTCCTTCCCATTCCAATCCTGAGACCCTTCCTATAGCATGAGATGTGATATCTCAATGCTTATACCAAATCTGAGACCCTTCCTATAGCATGAGATGTGATATCCAAATCCTTCCCATTCCAATCCTGAGACCCTTCCTATAGCATGAGATGTGATATCTCAATGCTTATACCAAACCTGAGAGCCTACCTATAGCATGAGATGTGATATCCAAGTCCATCCCATTCCAATCCTTAGACCCTTCCTACAGCATGCAATGTGATATCTCAATGATTCTAATACCAAACCAGAGACCCGTCCTTTAACATGAGATGGGATATCCAACTCCTTCCCATTCCAATCCTGAGCCACTCCTGATAGCAGAGATGTGATATCTCAATGCTTATACCAAACCTGAGACCCTTCCTATAACATGAGATGTGATATCCAACTCCTTCCCGTTCCAAACCTGAGACACTTCCTATAGCATATGTGATATCCAACTCCTTCCCATTCCAAACATGAGACCCTTACTATAGCAAGAATGTAATATCCAACTCCTACCCATTCCAATCCTGAGACCATTCCTATAGCATGAGATGTGATATATCAATGCTTCTAATACCAAACCTGAGATCCTTCCTATGACATGAGATGTGATATCCAAATCCTTCCCATTCCAATCCTGAGACCCTTCCTATAGCAAGAGATGTGATATCCAAATCCTTCCCATTCCAATCCTGAGACCCTTCCTATAACATGAGATGTGATATTCAACTCCTTCCCATTCCAACCTGAGACACTTCCTATAGCATGGGAAGGGATATCCAACTCCTTCCCAATCCAATCCTGAGAACCTTCCGATAGCAGAGATGTGATATCTCAATGCTTATACCAAACCTGAGACGCTTCCTATGGCATGAGATGTGATATCCAACTCCTTGCCATTCAAATCCTGAGACCCTTCCTATAGCATGAGATGTGATATCTCAATGCTTCTACCAAACCTGAGACCCTTCCTTTAGCATGAGATGTGATATCCAAATCCTTCACATTCCAATCCTGAGACCCTTCCTATAGCATGAGATGTGATATCTCAATGCTTCTAATACCAAACCTGAGATCCTTCCTATAACATGAGATGTGATATCCAATTCCTTCCCATTCCAAACCTGAGACCCTTCCTATTGGATGAGATGTGATATCCAACTCCTTCCCATTCCAACCCTGAGACCCTTCCTATACCATGAGATGTGATATCTCAATGCTTCTAATACCAAACCTGGGAACCGTCCTATAACATGAGATGTGATATCTCAATGTTTCTAATAAAAAACCTGAGACCCTTCCTATAACATGAGATGTGATATCCAATTCCTTCCCATTCCAAACCTGAGACCCTTCCTATTGGATGAGATGTGATATCCAAATCCTTCCCCTTCCAAACCTGAGACCCTACCTTTAGCATGAGATGTGATATCCAAATACTTCCAATTCCAATCCTAAAACCCTTCCTATAGCATGAGATGTGATATCTCAATGTTTCTAATAAAAAACCTGAGACCCTTCCTATAGCAAGAGATGTGATATCCAAATCCTTCCCATTCCAATCCTGAGACCCTTCCTGTATATAACATGAGATGTGATATCCAACTCCTTCCCATTCCAACCTGAGACCCTTCCTATAGCATGAGATGTGATATCCAACTCCTTACCATTCAAATTCTGAGACCCTCCCTATAACAAGAGATGTCATATCCAACTCCTTCCCATTCCAAACCTGAGACCCTTCCTATAACAGGAGATCTGATATCCAACTCCTTCCCATTCCAAACCTGAGACCCTTCCGATAGCATGAGATGTGATATCTCAATGCTTCAAAAACCAAACATGAGAACCATCCTATAACATGAGATGTGAAATCCAAATCCTTCCCTTCCCAAACCTGAGACTCTTCCTATAGCATGAGATGTGATATCTCAATGCTTCTACCAAACCTGAAACCCTTCCTATAGCATGAGATGTGATATCCAACTCCTTCCCATTCCAATCCTGAGACACATCCTATAGCATGAGATGTGATATCACAATGCTTCTAATACCAAACCTGAGACCCGTCCTATAACATGAGATGTGATATACAAATCCTTCCCCTTCCAAACCTGAGACCCTTCCTTGAGCATGAGATGTGATATATAGCTCCTCCCATTCCAATCCTGAGACCCTTCCTATAGCATGAGATGTGATATCTCAATGCTTCTAATACCAAACCTGAGATCCTTCCTATAACATGAGATGTGATATCCAACTCCTTCCCATTCCAATCCCGAGACCCTTCCTATAGCATGAGATGTGATATCTCAATGCTTCTAATACCAAACCTAAGGTCCTTCCTATAACATGAGATGTGATATCCAAATCCTTCCCATTCCAAACCTGAGACCCTCCCTTTAGCATGAGATGTGATATCCAACTCCTTCCCATTCCAATCCTGATACCCTTCTGATAGCATGAGATCTGATATCTCAATGCCTCTAATACCAAAACTGAGATCCTACCTCTAACATGAAATGTGATATCCAACTCCTTCCTTTTCCAAACCTGAGACCCTTCCTACAGCATGAGATGTGATATCCAAGTCCTTCCCATTCCAATCCTGAGACCCTTCCTATAACATGAGATGTGATATCCAACTCCTTCTATTCCAACCTGAGACCCTTCCTATAGCATGAGATGGGATATCCAACTCCTTCCAAATCCAATCCTGATACCCTTCCGATAGCATGAGATGTGATATACCAATGCTTCTACAAAACCTGAGACCCATACCATGGCATGAGATGTGATATCAAACTCCCGTCCTATACCATGAGACTTGATATCTCAATGCTTCTAATACCAAACCTGAGACCGGTCCAATAACATGAGATGTGATATCCAAATCCTTCCCCTTCCAAACCTTAGACCCTTCCTTTATCATGAGATGTGATATCCAAGTCCTTCCCATTCCATTCCTGAGACCCTTCCTATAGCATGAGATGTGATATCTCAATGCTTCTAATACCAAACCTGAGACCCTTCCTATAACATGAGATGTGATATCCAAGTCCTTCCCATTCCAATCCTGAGACCCTTCCTATAGCATGAGATGTGATATCTCAATGCTTCTAATACCAAAACTGAGACCCTTCCTATAACATGAATTATGATATCCAAATCCTTCCCATTCCAATCCTGAGACCCTTCCGATAGCAGAGATGTGATATCTCAATGCTTATACCAAACCTAAGACCCTTCCGATAGCATGAGATGTGATATCTCAATGCTTCTAATACCAAACCTGAGATCCTTCCAATAACATGAGATGTGATATCCAACTCCTTCCCATTCCAATCCCGAGACCCTTCCTATAGCATGAGATGTGATATCTCAATGCTTCTAATACCAAACCTAAGGTCCTTCCTATAACATGAGATGTGATATCCAACTCCTTCCCATTCCAATCCTGAGACCCTTCTGATGGCATGAGATGTGATATCTCAATGCCTCTAAAACCAAACCTGAGATCCTACCTCTAACATGAAATGTGATATCCAACTCCTTCCCCTTCCAACCCTGAGAGCCTTCCTATAGAATGAGATGTGATATCCAAGTCCTTCCCATTCCAATCCTGAGACCCTTCCTATAACATGAGATGTGATATCCAACTCCTTCCCATTCCAATCATGAGACCCTTCCTATAGCTTGAGATGTGATATCCAACTCCTTCTCATTCCAATTCTGAGACCCGTCCTATACCATGAGACTTGATATCTCAATGCTTCAAATACCAAACCTGAGACCGGTCCTAAAACATGAGATGTGATACCCAAATCCGTCCCCTTCCAAACCTTAGACCCTTCCTATAGCATGAGATGTGATATCTCATTGCTTCTAATACCAAACCTGAGACCCTTCCTATAACGAGATGGGATATCCAACTCCTTCCCATTCCAATCCTGAGACCCTTCAGATAGCAGAGATGTGATATCCAACTCCTTCCCATTCCAAACCTGAGACCCTTCCTATAGCATGAGATGTTATAATTTAATGCTTCTAAAACCAAACCTGAGAACCATCCTATAACATGTGAAATCCAAATCCTTACCTTTCCAAACCTGAGACCCTTCCGATAGCATGAGATGTGATATCTCAATGCTTCTAAAACCAAACATGAGAACCATCCTATAACATGAGATGTGAAATCCAAATCCTTCCCTTTCCAAACCTGAGACCCTTCCTATAGCTTGAGATGAAATATCAAACTCCTTCCTATTCCAATCCTGAGATAGCTTGAGATGTGATATCCAACTCCATCCCATTCCAATCCTGAGACCCTTCCGATAGCATGAGATGTGATAGCTCAATGCTTCTAATATCAAAACTGAGACCCTCCCTATAGTATGAGATGTGAATTCTAAGTCCTTACCATTCCTATCCTGAGACCCTTCCGATAGCAGAGATGTGATATCTCAATGCTTATACCAAACCTGATGACCCTTCCTATGGCATTAGATGTGATATCCAACTCCTTCCCATTCCAATCCTGAGTTCCTTCCTATAGCATGAGATGTGATATCTCAATGCTTCTATCAAACCTGATACCCTTCCTTTAGCATGAGAGGTGATATTCAACTCCTGCCCATTCCAATCCTGAGACCCTTCCTATATCATGAGACGTGATATCCAACTCCTTCCCATTCCAATCCTGAGACTCCTCCTATAGCATGAGATGTGATATCTCAATGCTTCTAATACCAGACCTGGGACCGGTCCTATAACATGAGATATGATATCCAAATCCTTCCCCTTCCAAACCTGAGACCCTTCCTATAGCAAGAGATGTGATATCCAATTCCTTCCCATTCCAATCCTGAGACCCTTCCTATAACGAGATGTGATATCCAACTCCTTCCCATTCCAACCTGAGACCCTTCCTGTAGCATGAGAAGGGAGATCCAACTCCTTCCCATTCCAATCCTGAGACCCTTCCTATACCATGAGATGTGATATCTCAATGCTTCTAATACCAAACCTGGGACCCGTCCTATAACATGAGATATGTCCTATAACATGAGATATGATATCCAAATCCTTCCCCTTCCAAACCTGAGACCCTTCCTTTAGCATGAGATGTGATATCCAAATCCTTCCCATTCCAATACTGAAACCCTTCCTATAGCATGAGATGTCATATCTCAATGTTTCTAATAGAAAACCTGAGACCCTTCCTATAGCAAGAGATGTGATATCCAAATCCTTCCCATTTCAATCTTGAGACCCTTCCTATAACATGAGATGTGATATCCAACTCCTACCCATTCCAACCTGAGACCCTTCCTATAGCATGAGAAGGGATATCCAATTCCTTCCCAATCCAATCCTTAGACCCTTCCGATAGCAGAGATGTGATATCTCAATGCTTATACCAAACCTGAGACCCTTCCTTTAGCATGAGATGTGATATCCAAATGCTTCACATTCCAATCCTGAGACCCTTCCTATAGCATGAGATGTGATATCTCAATGCTTCTAATACAAAACCTGAGATCCTTCCTATAACATGAGATGTGATATCCAAGTCCTTCCCATTCCAATCCTGAGACCCTTCCTATAACATGAGATGTGATATCCAACTCCTTCTACTCCAACCTGAGACCCTTCCTATAGCATGAGATGGGATATCCAACTCCTTCCAAATCCAATCCTGATACCCTTCCAATAGCATGAGATGTGATATCCCAATGCTTCTACAAAACCTGAGACCCATACCATGGCATGAGATGTGATATCAAACTCCCGTCCTATACGATGAGACTTGATATCTCAATGCTTCTAATACCAAACCTGAGACCGGTCCAATAACATGAGATGTGATATCCAAATCCTTCCCCTTCCAAACCTTAGACCCTTCCTTTATCATGAGATGTGATATCCAAGTCCTTCCCATTCCATTCCTGAGACCCTTAATATAGCATGAGATGTGATATCTCAATGCTTCTAATACCAAACCTGAGACCCTTCCTATAACATGAGATGTGATATCCAAATCCTTCCCATTCCAATCCTGAGACCCTTCCGATAGCAGAGATGTGATATCTCAATGCTTATACCAAACCTGAGACCCTTCCGATAGCATGAGATGTGATATCTCAATGCTTCTAATACCAAACCTCAGATCCTTCCAATAACATGAGATGTGATGTCCAAATCCTTCCCCTTCCAAACCTTAGACCCTCCCTTTAGCATGAGATGTGATATCCAACTCCTTCCCATTCCAATCCTGAGACCCTTCTGATGGCATGAGATGTCATATCTCAATGCCTCTAATACCAAACCTGAGATCCTACCTCTAACATGAGATGTGATATCAAACTCCTTCCCATTCCAAACCTGAGACCCTTCAGATAGCATGAGATGTGATATTTCAATGCTTCTAAAACCAAACATGAGAACCATCCTATAACATGAGATGTGAAATCCAAATCATTCCCATTCCAAACATGAGGCCCTTCCTATAGCTTGAGATGTGATATCAAACTCCTTCCCATTCAATGTGATATCCAACTCCTTCCCATTCCAATCCTGGGACCCTTCCTATACCATGAGATGTGATAGTTCAATGCTTCTAATACCAAACCTGAGACCCGTCCTAAAACATGAGATGTGAGATCCAAATCCTTCCCCTTCCAGACCTGAGACCTTTCCTTTAGCATGAGATGTGATAACCAACTCCTTCCCATTCCAAACCTAAGACCCTTCCCATAGCATGAGATGTGATATCTCAATGCTTCTAAAACCAAACATGAGAACCATCCTATAACATGAGATGTGAAATCCAAATCCTTCCCTTTCCAAACCTGAGACCCTTCCTATAGCTTGAGATGAAATATCAAACTCCTTCCCATTCCAATCCTGAGATAGCTTGAGATGTGAGATCCAAATCCTTCCCCTTCCAAACCTGAGACCCTTCCTATAGCTTGATATGTGATATCAAACTCCTTCCCATTACAATCCTGAGATAGCTTGAGATGTGATATCCAACTCCATCCCATTCCAATCCTGAGACCCTTCCGATAGCATGAGATGTGATAGCTCAATGCTTCTAATATCAAAACTGAGACCCTCCCTATAGTATGAGATGTGAAATCTACGTCCTTCCCATTCCTATCCTGAGACCCTTCCGATAGCAGAGATGTGATATCTCAATGCTTATACCGAACCTGATGACCCTTCCTTTAGCATGAGATGTGATATTCAACTCCTTCCCATTCCAAACCTGAGACCCTTCCTATAACATGAGACGTGATATCCAACTCCTTCCCATTCCAAACCTGAGACCTTTCCTTTAGCATATGTGATATCCAACTCCTTCCAATTCCAATACTGAGACCCTTCCAATAGCATATGTGATATCTCAATGCTTCTAATATCAAAACTGAGACCCTCCCTATAACATGAGATGTGATATCCAACTCCTTCCCATTCCAATACTGAGACCCTTCCAATAGCATATGTGAAATCTCAATGCTTCTAATATGAAAACTGAGACCCTCCCTATAACATGAATTGTGATATCCAAATCCTTCCCATTCCAATCCTGAGACCCTTCCGATAGCAGAGATGTGATATCTCAATGCTTATACCAAACCTAAGACCCTTCCGATAGCATGAGATGTGATATCTCAATGCTTCTAATACCAAACCTGAGATCCTTCCAATAACATGAGATATGATGTCCAAATCCCTCCCCTTCCAAACCTTAGACCATCCCTTTAGCATGAGATTTGATATCCAACTCCTTCCCATTCCAATCCTGAGACCCTTCTGATAGCATGAGATGTGATATCTCAATGCCTCTAATACCAAACCTGAGATCCTACCTCTAACATGAAATGTGATATCCATCTCCTTCCCTTTCCAAACCTGAGACCCTGCCTATAGCATGAGATGTGATATCCAAGTCCTTCCCATTCCAATCCTGAGACCCTTCCTATAGCATGTGATGTGATATCTCAATGCTTATACCAAACCTGAGACCCTTCCTATGGCATGAGATGTCATATACAACTCCTTCCCATTCCAACCCTGAGACCCTTCCTATAGCATGAGATGTGATATCTCAATGCTTATACCAAACCTGAGACCCTTCCTATAGCATGAGATGTGATATCCAACGTCTTCCCATTCCAATCCTGAGACCCTTCCTATAGCATGAGATGTGATATCTCAATGCTTATACCAAACCTGAGACCCTTCCTATAGCTTGAGATGTGATATCCAACTCCTTCCCATTCCAATCCTGAGACCCTTCCTATAGCATGAGATGTGATATCTCAAGGCCTCTAATACCAAACCTGAGATCCTTCCTCTAACATGAAATGTGATATCCAACTCCTTCCCCTTCCAAACCTGAGAGCCTTCCTATAGCATGAGATATGATATCCAAGTCCTTCCCATTCCAATCCTGAGACCCTTCCTATAACATGAAATGTGATATCCAACTCCTTCCCATTCTAACCTGAGACCCTTCCTATAGCATGAGATGGGATATCCAACTCCTTCCAAATCCAATACTGATACCCTTCCGATAGCATGAGATGTGATATCCCAATGCTTCTACCAAACCTGAGACCCATACTATGGCATGAGATGTGATATCAAACTCCTTCCCATTCCAATCCTGAGACGCTTCCTATAGCTTGAGATGTGATATCCAACTCCTTCCCATTCCAATTCTGAGACCCTTCTTATACCATGACACTTGATATCTCAATGCTTCTAATGCCAAACCTGAGACCCGTCCTATAACATGAGATGTGATATCCAAATCCATCCCCTTCCAAACCTTAGACCCTTCCTTTATAAAGAGATGTGATATCCAACTCCTTCCCATTCCAATCCTGAGACCCTTCCGATATCATGAGATGTGATATCTCAATGCTTATACCAAATCTGAGACCCTTCCTATGGCCTGAGATGTCATATACAACTCCTTCCCATTCCAATCCTGAGACCCTTCCTATAGCATGAGATGTGATATCTCAATGCTTATACCAAATCTGAGACCCTTCCTATAGCATGAGATGGGATATCCAACTCCTTCCCATTCCAATCCTGAGACCCTTCCTATAGCATGAGAAGTGATATCTCCATGCTTAAACCAAACCTGAGACCCTTCCTATAGCATAAGATGTGATATCCAAATCCTTCCCTTTCCAATCCTGAGACCCTTCCTATAGCATGAGATGTGATATCTCAATGCTTATACCAAACCTGAGACCCTTCCTATAGCATGAGATGTGATATCCAACTCCTTCCCATTCCAATCCTGAGACCCTTCCTATAGCATGAGATGTGATGTCTCAATGCATCTAATACCAAACCTGAGATCCTTCCTATAACATGAGATGTGATATCCAACTCCTTCCCATTCCAATCCTGAGACCCTTATGATAGCATGAGATGTGATATCTCAATGCCTCTTATACCAAACCTGAGATCCTTCCGATAGCATGAGATGTGATATCTCAATGCTTCTAATACCAAACCTGAGATCCTTCCTATAATATGAGATGTGATTTCCAAATCCTTCCCCTTCCAAACCTGAGACCCTCCCTTTAGCATGAAATGTGATATCCAACTCCTTCCCATTCCAATCCTGAGACCCTTCTGATAGCATGAGATGTGATATCTCAATGCCTCTAATACCAAACCTGAGATCCTACCTCTAACATGAAATGTGATATCCATCTCCTTCCCTTTCCCACCCTGAGACCCTGCCTATAGCATGAGATGTGATATCCAAGTCCTTCCCATTCCAATCGTGAGACCCTTCCTATAGCATGTGATGTGATATCTCAATGCTTATACCAAACCTGAGACCCTTCCTATGGCATGAGATGTCATATACAACTCCTTCCCATTCCAACCCTGAGACCCTTCCTATAGCATGAGATGTGATATCTCAATGCTTATACCAAACCTGAGACCCTTCCTATAGCATGAGATGTGATATCCAACTTCTTCCCATTCCAATCCTGAGACCCTTCCTATAGCATGAGATGTGATATCTCAGTGCTTATACCAAACCTGAGACCCTTCCTATAGCATAAGATGTGATATCCAAATCCTTCCCATTCCAATCCTGAGACCCTTCCTATAGCATGAGATGTGATATCTCAATGCTTATACCAAACCTGAGACCCTTCCTATAGCATGAGATGTGATATCCAACTCCTTCCCATTCCAATCCTGAGACCCTTCCTATAGCATGAGATGTGATGTCTCAATGCTTCTAATACCAAACCTGAGATCCTTCCTATAACATGAGATGTGATATCCAACTCCTTCCCATTCCAATCCTGAGACCCTTATGATAGCATGAGATGTGATATCTCAATGCCTCTTATACCAAATCTGAGATCCTTCCGATAGCATGAGATGTGATATCTCAATGCTTCTAATACCAAACCTGAGATCCTTCCTATAATATGAGATGTGATTTCCAAATCCTTCCCCTTCCAAACCTGAGACCCTCCCTTTAGCATGAAATGTGATATCCAACTCCTTCCCATTCCAATCCTGAGACCCTTCTGATAGCATGAGATGTGATATCTCATTGCCTCTAATACCAAACCTGAGATCCTACCTCTAACATGAAATGTGATATCCATCTCCTTCCCTTTCCAAACCTGAGACCCTGCCTATAGCATGAGATGTGATATCCAAGTCCTTCCCATTCCAATCCTGAGACCCTTCCTATAGCATGTGATGTGATATCCAAGTCCTTCCCATTCCAATCCTGAGACCCTTCCTATAGCATGTGATGTGATATCTCAATGCTTATACCAAACCTGAGACCCTTCCTATGGCATGAGATGTCATATACAACTCCTTCCCATTCCAACCCTGAGACCCTTCCTATAGCATGAGATGTGATATCTCAATGCTTATACCAAACCTGAGACCCTTCCTATAGCTTGAGATGTGATATCCAACTTCTTCCCATTCCAATCCTGAGACCCTTCCTATAGCATGAGATGTGATATCCCAATGCTTCTACCAAACCTGAGACCCATACTATGGCATGAGATGTGATATCCAAATCCTTCCCCTTCCAAACCTTAGACCCTTCCTTTATAATGAGATGTGATATCCAACTCCTTCCCATTCCAATCCTGAGACCCTTCCTATAGCATGAGATGTGATATCTCAATGCTTCTAATACCAAACCTGAGACCCTCCCTATAACATGAGATGGGATATCCAACTCCTTCCCATTCCAATCCTGAGACCCTTCCGATAGCAGAGATGTGATATCTCAATGCTTATACCAAACCTGAGACCCTTCCTAAGGCTTGAGATGTCATATACAACTCCTTCCCATTCCAATCCTGAGACCCTTCCTATAGCATGAGATGTGATATCTCAATGCTTATACCAAATCTGAGACCCTTCCTATAGCATGAGATGTGATATCCAAATCCTTCCCATTCCAATCCTGAGACCCTTCCTATAGCATGAGATGTGATATCTCAATGCTTATACCAAACCTGAGAGCCTACCTATAGCATGAGATGTGATATCCAAGTCCATCCCATTCCAATCCTTAGACCCTTCCTACAGCATGCGATGTGATATCTCAATGATTCTAATACCAAACCAGAGACCCGTCCTTTAACATGAGATGGGATATCCAACTCCTTCCCATTCCAATCCTGAGCCACTCCTGATAGCAGAGATGTGATATCTCAATGCTTATACCAAACCTGAGACCCTTCCTATAACATGAGATGTGATATCCAACTCCTTCCCGTTCCAAACCTGAGACACTTCCTATAGCATATGTGATATCCAACTCCTTCCCATTCCAAACATGAGACCCTTACTATAGCAAGAATGTAATATCCAACTCCTACCCATTCCAATCCTGAGACCATTCCTATAGCATGAGATGTGATATATCAATGCTTCTAATACCAAACCTGAGATCCTTCCTATGACATGAGATGTGATATCCAAATCCTTCCCATTCCAATCCTGAGACCCTTCCTATAGCAAGAGATGTGATATCCAAATCCTTCCCATTCCAATCCTGAGACCCTTCCTATAACATGAGATGTGATATTCAACTCCTTCCCATTCCAACCTGAGACACTTCCTATAGCATGGGAAGGGATATCCAACTCCTTCCCAATCCAATCCTGAGAACCTTCCGATAGCAGAGATGTGATATCTCAATGCTTATACCAAACCTGAGACGCTTCCTATGGCATGAGATGTGATATCCAACTCCTTGCCATTCAAATCCTGAGACCCTTCCTATAGCATGAGATGTGATATCTCAATGCTTCTACCAAACCTGAGACCCTTCCTTTAGCATGAGATGTGATATCCAAATCCTTCACATTCCAATCCTGAGACCCTTCCTATAGCATGAGATGTGATATCTCAATGCTTCTAATACCAAACCTGAGATCCTTCCTATAACATGAGATGTGATATCCAATTCCTTCCCATTCCAAACCTCAGACCCTTCCTATTGGATGAGATGTGATATCCAACTCCTTCCCATTCCAACCCTGAGACCCTTCCTATACCATGAGATGTGATATCTCAATGCTTCTAATACCAAACCTGGGAACCGTCCTATAACATGAGATGTGATATCTCAATGTTTCTAATAAAAAACCTGAGACCCTTCCTATAACATGAGATGTGATATCCAATTCCTTCCCATTCCAAACCTGAGACCCTTCCTATTGGATGAGATGTGATATCCAAATCCTTCCCCTTCCAAACCTGAGACCCTTCCTTTAGCATGAGATGTGATATCCAAATACTTCCAATTCCAATCCTAAAACCCTTCCTATAGCATGAGATGTGATATCTCAATGTTTCTAATAAAAAACCTGAGACCCTTCCTATAGCAAGAGATGTGATATCCAAATCCTTCCCATTCCAATCCTGAGACCCTTCCTGTATATAACATGAGATGTGATATCCAACTCCTTCCCATTCCAACCTGAGACCCTTCCTATAGCATGAGATGTGATATCCAACTCCTTACCATTCAAATTCTGAGACCCTCCCTATAACAAGAGATGTCATATCCAACTCCTTCCCATTCCAAACCTGAGACCCTTCCTATAACAGGAGATCTGATATCCAACTCCTTCCCATTCCAAACCTGAGACCCTTCCGATAGCATGAGATGTGATATCTCAATGCTTCAAAAACCAAACATGAGAACCATCCTATAACATGAGATGTGAAATCCAAATCCTTCCCTTCCCAAACCTGAGACTCTTCCTATAGCATGAGATGTGATATCTCAATGCTTCTACCAAACCTGAAACCCTTCCTATAGCATGAGATGTGATATCCAACTCCTTCCCATTCCAATCCTGAGACACATCCTATAGCATGAGATGTGATATCACAATGCTTCTAATACCAAACCTGAGACCCGTCCTATAACATGAGATGTGATATCCAAATCCTTCCCCTTCCAAACCTGAGACCCTTCCTTGAGCATGAGATGTGATATATAGCTCCTCCCATTCCAATCCTGAGACCCTTCCTATAGCATGAGATGTGATATCTCAATGCTTCTAATACCAAACCTGAGATCCTTCCTATAACATGAGATGTGATATCCAACTCCTTCCCATTCCAATCCCGAGACCCTTCCTATAGCATGAGATGTGATATCTCAATGCTTCTAATACCAAACCTAAGGTCCTTCCTATAACATGAGATGTGATATCCAAATCCTTCCCATTCCAAACCTGAGACCCTCCCTTTAGCATGAGATGTGATATCCAACTCCTTCCCATTCCAATCCTGATACCCTTCTGATAGCATGAGATCTGATATCTCAATGCCTCTAATACCAAACCTGAGATCCTACCTCTAACATGAAATGTGATATCCAACTCCTTCCTTTTCCAAACCTGAGACCCTTCCTACAGCATGAGATGTGATATCCAAGTCCTTCCCATTCCAATCCTGAGACCCTTCCTATAACATGAGATGTGATATCCAACTCCTTCTATTCCAACCTGAGACCCTTCCTATAGCATGAGATGGGATATCCAACTCCTTCCAAATCCAATCCTGATACCCTTCCGATAGCATGAGATGTGATATACCAATGCTTCTACAAAACCTGAGACCCATACCATGGCATGAGATGTGATATCAAACTCCCGTCCTATACCATGAGACTTGATATCTCAATGCTTCTAATACCAAACCTGAGACCGGTCCAATAACATGAGATGTGATATCCAAATCCTTCCCCTTCCAAACCTTAGACCCTTCCTTTATCATGAGATGTGATATCCAAGTCCTTCCCATTCCATTCCTGAGACCCTTCCTATAGCATGAGATGTGATATCTCAATGCTTCTAATACCAAACCTGAGACCCTTCCTATAACATGAGATGTGATATCCAAGTCCTTCCCATTCCAATCCTGAGACCCTTCCTATAGCATGAGATGTGATATCTCAATGCTTCTAATACCAAAACTGAGACCCTTCCTATAACATGAATTATGATATCCAAATCCTTCCCATTCCAATCCTGAGACCCTTCCGATAGCAGAGATGTGATATCTCAATGCTTATACCAAACCTAAGACCCTTCCGATAGCATGAGATGTGATATCTCAATGCTTCTAATACCAAACCTGAGATCCTTCCAATAACATGAGATGTGATATCCAACTCCTTCCCATTCCAATCCCGAGACCCTTCCTATAGCATGAGATGTGATATCTCAATGCTTCTAATACCAAACCTAAGGTCCTTCCTATAACATGAGATGTGATATCCAACTCCTTCCCATTCCAATCCTGAGACCCTTCTGATGGCATGAGATGTGATATCTCAATGCCTCTAAAACCAAACCTGAGATCCTACCTCTAACATGAAATGTGATATCCAACTCCTTCCCCTTCCAACCCTGAGAGCCTTCCTATAGAATGAGATGTGATATCCAAGTCCTTCCCATTCCAATCCTGAGACCCTTCCTATAACATGAGATGTGATATCCAACTCCTTCCCATTCCAATCATGAGACCCTTCCTATAGCTTGAGATGTGATATCCAACTCCTTCTCATTCCAATTCTGAGACCCGTCCTATACCATGAGACTTGATATCTCAATGCTTCAAATACCAAACCTGAGACCGGTCCTATAACATGAGATGTGATACCCAAATCCGTCCCCTTCCAAACCTTAGACCCTTCCTATAGCATGAGATGTGATATCTCATTGCTTCTAATACCAAACCTGAGACCCTTCCTATAACGAGATGGGATATCCAACTCCTTCCCATTCCAATCCTGAGACCCTTCAGATAGCAGAGATGTGATATCCAACTCCTTCCCATTCCAAACCTGAGACCCTTCCTATAGCATGAGATGTTATAATGTAATGCTTCTAAAACCAAACCTGAGAACCATCCTATAACATGTGAAATCCAAATCCTTCCCTTTCCAAACCTGAGACCCTTCCGATAGCATGAGATGTGATATCTCAATGCTTCTAAAACCAAACATGAGAACCATCCTATAACATGAGATGTGAAATCCAAATCCTTCCCTTTCCAAACCTGAGACCCTTCCTATAGCTTGAGATGAAATATCAAACTCCTTCCCATTCCAATCCTGAGATAGCTTGAGATGTGATATCCAACTCCATCCCCTTCCAATCCTGAGACCCTTCCGATAGCATGAGATGTGATAGCTCAATGCTTCTAATATCAAAACTGAGATCCTCCCTATAGTATGAGATGTGAATTCTAAGTCCTTACCATTCCTATCCTGAGACCCTTCCGATAGCAGAGATGTGATATCTCAATGCTTATACCAAACCTGATGACCCTTCCTATGGCATTAGATGTGATATCCAACTCCTTCCCATTCCAATCCTGAGTTCCTTCCTATAGCATGAGATGTGATATCTCAATGCTTCTATTAAACCTGATACCCTTCCTTTAGCATGAGAGGTGATATTCAACTCCTGCCCATTCCAATCCTGAGACCCTTCCTATATCATGAGACGTGATATCCAACTCCTTCCCATTCCAATCCTGAGACTCCTCCTATAGCATGAGATGTGATATCTCAATGCTTCTAATACCAGACCTGGGACCGGTCCTATAACATGAGATATGATATCCAAATCCTTCCCCTTCCAAACCTGAGACCCTTCCTATAGCAAGAGATGTGATATCCAATTCCTTCCCATTCCAATCCTGAGACCCTTCCTATAACGAGATGTGATATCCAACTCCTTCCCATTCCAACCTGAGACCCTTCCTGTAGCATGAGAAGGGAGATCCAACTCCTTCCCATTCCAATCCTGAGACCCTTCCTATACCATGAGATGTGATATCTCAATGCTTCTAATACCAAACCTGGGACCCGTCCTATAACATGAGATATGTCCTATAACATGAGATATGATATCCAAATCCTTCCCCTTCCAAACCTGAGACCCTTCCTTTAGCATGAGATGTGATATCCAAATCCTTCCCATTCCAATACTGAAACCCTTCCTATAGCATGAGATGTCATATCTCAATGTTTCTAATAGAAAACCTGAGACCCTTCCTATAGCAAGAGATGTGATATCCAAATCCTTCCCATTTCAATCTTGAGACCCTTCCTATAACATGAGATGTGATATCCAACTCCTACCCATTCCAACCTGAGACCCTTCCTATAGCATGAGAAGGGATATCCAATTCCTTCCCAATCCAATCCTTAGACCCTTCCGATAGCAGAGATGTGATATCTCAATGCTTATACCAAACCTGAGACCCTTCCTTTAGCATGAGATGTGATATCCAAATGCTTCACATTCCAATCCTGAGACCCTTCCTATAGCATGAGATGTGATATCTCAATGCTTCTAATACAAAACCTGAGATCCTTCTTATAACATGAGATGTGATATCCAAGTCCTTCCCATTCCAATCCTGAGACCCTTCCTATAACATGAGATGTGATATCCAACTCCTTCTACTCCAACCTGAGACCCTTCCTATAGCATGAGATGGGATATCCAACTCCTTCCAAATCCAATCCTGATACCCTTCCAATAGCATGAGATGTGATATCCCAATGCTTCTACAAAACCTGAGACCCATACCATGGCATGAGATGTGATATCAAACTCCCGTCCTATACCATGAGACTTGATATCTCAATGCTTCTAATACCAAACCTGAGACCGGTCCAATAACATGAGATGTGATATCCAAATCCTTCCCCTTCCAAACCTTAGACCCTTCCTTTATCATGAGATGTGATATCCAAGTCCTTCCCATTCCATTCCTGAGACCCTTAATATAGCATGAGATGTGATATCTCAATGCTTCTAATACCAAACCTGAGACCCTTCCTATAACATGAGATGTGATATCCAAATCCTTCCCATTCCAATCCTGAGACCCTTCCGATAGCAGAGATGTGATATCTCAATGCTTATACCAAACCTGAGACCCTTCCGATAGCATGAGATGTGATATCTCAATGCTTCTAATACCAAACCTCAGATCCTTCCAATAACATGAGATGTGATGTCCAAATCCTTCCCCTTCCAAACCTTAGACCCTCCCTTTAGCATGAGATGTGATATCCAACTCCTTCCCATTCCAATCCTGAGACCCTTCTGATGGCATGAGATGTCATATCTCAATGCCTCTAATACCAAACCTGAGATCCTACCTCTAACATGAGATGTGATATCAAACTCCTTCCCATTCCAAACCTGAGACCCTTCAGATAGCATGAGATGTGATATTTCAATGCTTCTAAAACCAAACATGAGAACCATCCTATAACATGAGATGTGAAATCCAAATCATTCCCATTCCAAACCTGAGACCCTTCCTATAGCATGAGATGTTATAATTTAATGCTTCTAAAACCAAACCTGAGAACCATCCTATAACATGTGAAATCCAAATCCTTCCCTTTCCAAACCTGAGACCCTTCCGATAGCATGAGATGTGATATCTCAATGCTTCTAAAACCAAACATGAGAACCATCCTATAACATGAGATGTGAAATCCAAATCCTTCCCTTTCCAAACCTGAGACCCTTCCTATAGCTTGAGATGAAATATCAAACTCCTTCCCATTCCAATCCTGAGATAGCTTGAGATGTGATATCCAACTCCATCCCATTCCAATCCTGAGACCCTTCCGATAGCATGAGATGTGATAGCTCAATGCTTCTAATATCAAAACTGAGACCCTCCCTATAGTATGAGATGTGAATTCTAAGTCCTTACCATTCCTATCCTGAGACCCTTCCGATAGCAGAGATGTGATATCTCAATGCTTATACCAAACCTGATGACCCTTCCTATGGCATTAGATGTGATATCCAACTCCTTCCCATTCCAATCCTGAGTTCCTTCCTATAGCATGAGATGTGATATCTCAATGCTTCTATCAAACCTGATACCCTTCCTTTAGCATGAGAGGTGATATTCAACTCCTGCCCATTCCAATCCTGAGACTCCTCCTATAGCATGAGATGTGATATCTCAATGCTTCTAATACCAGACCTGGGACCGGTCCTATAACATGAGATATGATATCCAAATCCTTCCCCTTCCAAACCTGAGACCCTTCCTATAGCAAGAGATGTGATATCCAATTCCTTCCCATTCCAATCCTGAGACCCTTCCTATAACGAGATGTGATATCCAACTCCTTCCCATTCCAACCTGAGACCCTTCCTGTAGCATGAGAAGGGAGATCCAACTCCTTCCCATTCCAATCCTGAGACCCTTCCTATACCATGAGATGTGATATCTCAATGCTTCTAATACCAAACCTGGGACCCGTCCTATAACATGAGATATGTCCTATAACATGAGATATGATATCCAAATCCTTCCCCTTCCAAACCTGAGACCCTTCCTTTAGCATGAGATGTGATATCCAAATCCTTCCCATTCCAATACTGAAACCCTTCCTATAGCATGAGATGTCATATCTCAATGTTTCTAATAGAAAACCTGAGACCCTTCCTATAGCAAGAGATGTGATATCCAAATCCTTCCCATTTCAATCTTGAGACCCTTCCTATAACATGAGATGTGATATCCAACTCCTACCCATTCCAACCTGAGACCCTTCCTATAGCATGAGAAGGGATATCCAATTCCTTCCCAATCCAATCCTTAGACCCTTCCGATAGCAGAGATGTGATATCTCAATGCTTATACCAAACCTGAGACCCTTCCTTTAGCATGAGATGTGATATCCAAATGCTTCACATTCCAATCCTGAGACCCTTCCTATAGCATGAGATGTGATATCTCAATGCTTCTAATACAAAACCTGAGATCCTTCCTATAACATGAGATGTGATATCCAAGTCCTTCCCATTCCAATCCTGAGACCCTTCCTATAACATGAGATGTGATATCCAACTCCTTCTACTCCAACCTGAGACCCTTCCTATAGCATGAGATGGGATATCCAACTCCTTCCAAATCCAATCCTGATACCCTTCCAATAGCATGAGATGTGATATCCCAATGCTTCTACAAAACCTGAGACCCATACCATGGCATGAGATGTGATATCAAACTCCCGTCCTATACGATGAGACTTGATATCTCAATGCTTCTAATACCAAACCTGAGACCGGTCCAATAACATGAGATGTGATATCCAAATCCTTCCCCTTCCAAACCTTAGACCCTTCCTTTATCATGAGATGTGATATCCAAGTCCTTCCCATTCCATTCCTGAGACCCTTAATATAGCATGAGATGTGATATCTCAATGCTTCTAATACCAAACCTGAGACCCTTCCTATAACATGAGATGTGATATCCAAATCCTTCCCATTCCAATCCTGAGACCCTTCCGATAGCAGAGATGTGATATCTCAATGCTTATACCAAACCTGAGACCCTTCCGATAGCATGAGATGTGATATCTCAATGCTTCTAATACCAAACCTCAGATCCTTCCAATAACATGAGATGTGATGTCCAAATCCTTCCCCTTCCAAACCTTAGACCCTCCCTTTAGCATGAGATGTGATATCCAACTCCTTCCCATTCCAATCCTGAGACCCTTCTGATGGCATGAGATGTCATATCTCAATGCCTCTAATACCAAACCTGAGATCCTACCTCTAACATGAGATGTGATATCAAACTCCTTCCCATTCCAAACCTGAGACCCTTCAGATAGCATGAGATGTGATATTTCAATGCTTCTAAAACCAAACATGAGAACCATCCTATAACATGAGATGTGAAATCCAAATCATTCCCATTCCAAACATGAGGCCCTTCCTATAGCTTGAGATGTGATATCAAACTCCTTCCCATTCAATGTGATATCCAACTCCTTCCCATTCCAATCCTGGGACCCTTCCTATACCATGAGATGTGATAGTTCAATGCTTCTAATACCAAACCTGAGACCCGTCCTAAAACATGAGATGTGAGATCCAAATCCTTCCCCTTCCAGACCTGAGACCTTTCCTTTAGCATGAGATGTGATAACCAACTCCTTCCCATTCCAAACCTGAGACCCTTCCCATAGCATGAGATGTGATATCTCAATGCTTCTAAAACCAAACATGAGAACCATCCTATAACATGAGATGTGAAATCCAAATCCTTCCCTTTCCAAACCTGAGACCCTTCCTATAGCTTGAGAGGAAATATCAAACTCCTTCCCATTCCAATCCTGAGATAGCTTGAGATGTGAGATCCAAATCCTTCCCCTTCCAAACCTGAGACCCTTCCTATAGCTTGATATGTGATATCAAACTCCTTCCCATTACAATCCTGAGATAGCTTGAGATGTGATATCCAACTCCATCCCATTCCAATCCTGAGACCCTTCCGATAGCATGAGATGTGATAGCTCAATGCTTCTAATATCAAAACTGAGACCCTCCCTATAGTATGAGATGTGAAATCTACGTCCTTCCCATTCCTATCCTGAGACCCTTCCGATAGCAGAGATGTGATATCTCAATGCTTATACCGAACCTGATGACCCTTCCTTTAGCATGAGATGTGATATTCAACTCCTTCCCATTCCAAACCTGAGACCCTTCCTATAACATGAGACGTGATATCCAACTCCTTCCCATTCCAAACCTGAGACCTTTCCTTTAGCATATGTGATATCCAACTCCTTCCAATTCCAATACTGAGACCCTTCCAATAGCATATGTGATATCTCAATGCTTCTAATATCACAACTGAGACCCTCCCTATAACATGAGATGTGATATCCAACTCCTTCCCATTCCAATACTGAGACCCTTCCAATAGCATATGTGATATCTCAATGCTTCTAATATGAAAACTGAGACCCTCCCTATAACATGAATTGTGATATCCAAATCCTTCCCATTCCAATCCTGAGACCCTTCCGATAGCAGAGATGTGATATCTCAATGCTTATACCAAACCTAAGACCCTTCCTAAAGCATGAGATGTGATATCTCAATGCTTCTAATACCAAACCTGAGATCCTTCCAATAACATGAGATATGATGTCCAAATCCCTCCCCTTCCAAACCTTAGACCATCCCTTTAGCATGAGATTTGATATCCAACTCCTTCCCATTCCAATCCTGAGACCCTTCTGATAGCATGAGATGTGATATCTCAATGCCTCTAATACCAAACCTGAGATCCTACCTCTAACATGAAATGTGATATCCATCTCCTTCCCTTTCCAAACCTGAGACCCTGCCTATAGCATGAGATGTGATATCCAAGTCCTTCCCATTCCAATCCTGAGACCCTTCCTATAGCATGTGATGTGATATCTCAATGCTTATACCAAACCTGAGACCCTTCCTATGGCATGAGATGTCATATACAACTCCTTCCCATTCCAACCCTGAGACCCTTCCTATAGCATGAGATGTGATATCTCAATGCTTATACCAAACCTGAGACCCTTCCTATAGCATGAGATGTGATATCCAACTTCTTCCCATTCCAATCCTGAGACCCTTCCTATAGCATGAGATGTGATATCTCAATGCTTATACCAAACCTGAGACCCTTCCTATAGCTTGAGATGTGATATCCAACTCCTTCCCATTCCAATCCTGAGACCCTTCCTATAGCATGAGATGTGATATCTCAAGGCCTCTAATACCAAACCTGAGATCCTTCCTCTAACATGAAATGTGATATCCAACTCCTTCCCCTTCCAAACCTGAGAGCCTTCCTATAGCATGAGATATGATATCCAAGTCCTTCCCATTCCAATCCTGAGACCCTTCCTATAACATGAAATGTGATTTCCAACTCCTTCCCATTCTAACCTGAGACCCTTCCTATAGCATGAGATGGGATATCCAACTCCTTCCAAATCCAATACTGATACCCTTCCGATAGCATGAGATGTGATATCCCAATGCTTCTACCAAACCTGAGACCCATACTATGGCATGAGATGTGATATCAAACTCCTTCCCATTCCAATCCTGAGACGCTTCCTATAGCTTGAGATGTGATATCCAACTCCTTCCCATTCCAATTCTGAGACCCTTCTTATACCATGACACTTGATATCTCAATGCTTCTAATACCAAACCTGAGACCCGTCCTATAACATGAGATGTGATATCCAAATCCATCCCCTTCCAAACCTTAGACCCTTCCTTTATAATGAGATGTGATATCCAACTCCTTCCCATTCCAATCCTGAGACCCTTCCGATATCATGAGATGTGATATCTCAATGCTTATACCAAATCTGAGACCCTTCCTATGGCCTGAGATGTCATATACAACTCCTTCCCATTCCAATCCTGAGACCCTTCCTATAGCATGAGATGTGATATCTCAATGCTTATACCAAATCTGAGACCCTTCCTATAGCATGAGATGGGATATCCAACTCCTTCCCATTCCAATCCTGAGACCCTTCCTATAGCATGAGAAGTGATATCTCCATGCTTATACCAAACCTGAGACCCTTCCTATAGCATAAGATGTGATATCCAAATCCTTCCCTTTCCAATCCTGAGACCCTTCCTATAGCATGAGTTGTGATATCTCAATGCTTATACCAAACCTGAGACCCTTCCTATAGCATGAGATGTGATATCCAACTCCTTCCCATTCCAATCCTGAGACCCTTCCTATAGCATGAGATGTGATGTCTCAATGCTTCTAATACCAAACCTGAGATCCTTCCTATAACATGAGATGTGATATCCAACTCCTTCCCATTCCAATCCTGAGACCCTTATGATAGCATGAGATGTGATATCTCAATGCCTCTTATACCAAACCTGAGATCCTTCCGATAGCATGAGATGTGATATCTCAATGCTTCTAATACCAAACCTGAGATCCTTCCTATAATATGAGATGTGATTTCCAAATCCTTCCCCTTCCAAACCTGAGACCCTCCCTTTAGCATGAAATGTGATATCCAACTCCTTCCCATTCCAATCCTGAGACCCTTCTGATAGCATGAGATGTGATATCTCAATGCCTCTAATACCAAACCTGAGATCCTACCTCTAACATGAAATGTGATATCCATCTCCTTCCCTTTCCAACCCTGAGACACTGCCTATAGCATGAGATGTGATATCCAAGTCCTTCCCATTCCAATCGTGAGACCCTTCCTATAGCATGTGATGTGATATCTCAATGCTTATACCAAACCTGAGACCCTTCCTATGGCATGAGATGTCATATACAACTCCTTCCCATTCCAACCCTGAGACCCTTCCTATAGCATGAGATGTGATATCTCAATGCTTATAACAAACCTGAGACCCTTCCTATAGCATGAGATGTGATATCCAACTTCTTCCCATTCCAATCCTGAGACCCTTCCTATAGCATGAGATGTGATATCTCAGTGCTTATACCAAACCTGAGACCCTTCCTATAGCATAAGATGTGATATCCAAATCCTTCCCATTCCAATCCTGAGACCCTTCCTATAGCATGAGATGTGATATCTCAATGCTTATACCAAACCTGAGACCCTTCCTATAGCATGAGATGTGATATCCAACTCCTTCCCATTCCAATCCTGAGACCCTTCCTATAGCATGAGATGTGATGTCTCAATGCTTCTAATACCAAACCTGAGATCCTTCCTATAACATGAGATGTGATATCCAACTCCTTCCCATTCCAATCCTGAGACCCTTATGATAGCATGAGATGTGATATCTCAATGCCTCTTATACCAAACCTGAGATCCTTCCGATAGCATGAGATGTGATATCTCAATGCTTCTAATACCAAACCTGAGATCCTTCCTATAATATGAGATGTGATTTCCAAATCCTTCCCCTTCCAAACCTGAGACCCTCCCTTTAGCATGAAATGTGATATCCAACTCCTTCCCATTCCAATCCTGAGACCCTTCTGATAGCATGAGATGTGATATCTCATTGCCTCTAATACCAAACCTGAGATCCTACCTATAACATGAAATGTGATATCCATCTCCTTCCCTTTCCAAACCTGAGACCCTGCCTATAGCATGAGATGTGATATCCAAGTCCTTCCCATTCCAATCCTGAGACCCTTCCTATAGCATGTGATGTGATATCCAAGTCCTTCCCATTCCAATCCTGAGACCCTTCCTATAGCATGTGATGTGATATCTCAATGCTTATACCAAACCTGAGACCCTTCCTATGGCATGAGATGTCATATACAACTCCTTCCCATTCCAACCCTGAGACCCTTCCTATAGCATGAGATGTGATATCTCAATGCTTATACCAAACCTGAGACCCTTCCTATAGCTTGAGATGTGATATCCAACTTCTTCCCATTCCAATCCTGAGACCCTTCCTATAGCATGAGATGTGATATCCCAATGCTTCTACCAAACCTGAGACCCATACTATGGCATGAGATGTGATATCAAACTCCTTCCCATTCCAATCCTGAGACGCTTCCTATAGCTTGAGATGTGATATCCAACTCCTTCCCATTCCAATTCTGAGACCCTTCTTATACCATGAGACTTGATATCTCAATGCTTCTAATACCAAACCTGAGACCCGTCCTATAACATGAGATGTGATATCCAAATCCTTCCCCTTCCAAACCTTAGACCCTTCCTTTATAATGAGATGTGATATCCAACTCCTTCCCATTCCAATCCTGAGACCCTTCCTATAGCATGAGATGTGATATCTCAATGCTTCTAATACCAAACCTGAGACCCTTCCTATAACATGAGATGGGATATCCAACTCCTTCCCATTCCAATCCTGAGACCCTTCCGATAGCAGAGATGTGATATCTCAATGCTTATACCAAACCTGAGACCCTTCCTAAGGCTTGAGATGTCATATACAACTCCTTCCCATTCCAATCCTGAGACCCTTCCTATAGCATGAGATGTGATATCTCAATGCTTATACCAAATCTGAGACCCTTCCTATAGCATGAGATGTGATATCCAAATCCTTCCCATTCCAATCCTGAGACCCTTCCTATAGCATGAGATGTGATATCTCAATGCTTATACCAAACCTGAGAGCCTACCTATAGCATGAGATGTGATATCCAAGTCCATCCCATTCCAATCCTTAGACCCTTCCTACAGCATGCGATGTGATATCTCAATGATTCTAATACCAAACCAGAGACCCGTCCTTTAACATGAGATGGGATATCCAACTCCTTCCCATTCCAATCCTGAGCCACTCCTGATAGCAGAGATGTGATATCTCAATGCTTATACCAAACCTGAGACCCTTCCTATAACATGAGATGTGATATCCAACTCCTTCCCGTTCCAAACCTGAGACACTTCCTATAGCATATGTGATATCCAACTCCTTCCCATTCCAAACATGAGACCCTTACTATAGCAAGAATGTAATATCCAACTCCTACCCATTCCAATCCTGAGACCATTCCTATAGCATGAGATGTGATATATCAATGCTTCTAATACCAAACCTGAGATCCTTCCTATGACATGAGATGTGATATCCAAATCCTTCCCATTCCAATCCTGAGACCCTTCCTATAGCTAGAGATGTGATATCCAAATCCTTCCCATTCCAATCCTGAGACCCTTCCTATAACATGAGATGTGATATTCAACTCCTTCCCATTCCAACCTGAGACACTTCCTATAGCATGGGAAGGGATATCCAACTCCTTCCCAATCCAATCCTGAGAACCTTCCGATAGCAGAGATGTGATATCTCAATGCTTATACCAAACCTGAGACGCTTCCTATGGCATGAGATGTGATATCCAACTCCTTGCCATTCAAATCCTGAGACCCTTCCTATAGCATGAGATGTGATATCTCAATGCTTATACCAAACCTGAGACCCTTCCTTTAGCATGAGATGTGATATCCAAATCCTTCACATTCCAATCCTGAGACCCTTCCTATAGCATGAGATGTGATATCTCAATGCTTCTAATACCAAACCTGAGATCCTTCCTATAACATGAGATGTGATATCCAATTCCTTCCCATTCCAAACCTGAGACCCTTCCTATTGGATGAGATGTGATATCCAACTCCTTCCCATTCCAACCCTGAGACCCTTCCTATACCATGAGATGTGATATCTCAATGCTTCTAATACCAAACCTGGGAACCGTCCTATAACATGAGATGTGATATCTCAATGTTTCTAATAAAAAACCTGAGACCCTTCCTATAACATGAGATGTGATATCCAATTCCTTCCCATTCCAACCTGAGACCCTTCCTATAGCATGAGATGTGATATCCAACTCCTTACCATTCAAATTCTGAGACCCTCCCTATAACAAAAGATGTCATATCCAACTCCTTCCCATTCCAAACCTGAGACCCTTCCTATAACAGGAGATCTGATATCCAACTCCTTCCCATTCCAAACCTGAGACCCTTCCGATAGCATGAGATGTGATATCTCAATGCTTCAAAAACCAAACATGAGAACCATCCTATAACATGAGATGTGAAATCCAAATCCTTCCCTTCCCAAACCTGAGACTCTTCCTATAGCATGAGATGTGATATCTCAATGCTTCTACCAAACCTGAAACCCTTCCTATAGCATGAGATGTGATATCCAACTCCTTCCCATTCCAATCCTGAGACACATCCTATAGCATGAGATGTGATATCACAATGCTTCTAATACCAAACCTGAGACCCGTCCTATAACATGAGATGTGATATCCAAATCCTTCCCCTTCCAAACCTGAGACCCTTCCTTGAGCATGAGATGTGATATATAGCTCCTCCCATTCCAATCCTGAGACCCTTCCTATAGCATGAGATGTGATATCTCAATGCTTCTAATACCAAACCTGAGATCCTTCCTATAACATGAGATGTGATATCCAACTCCTTCCCATTCCAATCCCGAGACCCTTCCTATAGCATGAGATGTGATATCTCAATGCTTCTAATACCAAACCTAAGGTCCTTCCTATAACATGAGATGTGATATCCAAATCCTTCCCATTCCAAACCTGAGACCCTCCCTTTAGCATGAGATGTGATATCTCAATGCTTATACCAAACCTGAGACCCTTCCTATAGCATGAGATGTGATATCCAACTCCTTCCCATTCCAATCCTGAGACCCTTCCTATAGCCTGAGATGTGATATCTCAATGCCTCTAATACCAAACCTGAGATCCTTCCTCTAACATGAAATGTGATATCCAACTCCTTCACTTTCCAAACCTGAGAGCCTATCTATAGCATGAGATGTGATATCCAAGTCCTTCCCATTCCAATCCTTAGACCCTTCCTACAGCATGCAATATGATATCTCAATGATTCTAATAAAAAACCTGAGACCCGTCCTATAACATGAGATGGGATATCCAACTCCTTTCCATTCCAATCCTGAGACCCTTTCGATAGCAGAGATGTGATATCTCAATGTTTATACCAAACCTGAGACCCTTCCTACGGCATGAGATGTCATATTCAACTCCTTCCCATTCCAATCCTGAGACCCTTCCTATAGCATGAGATGTGATATCCAACTCCTTCCCATTCCAATCATGAGACCCTTCCTATAGCATGAGATGTGATGTCTCAATGCTTCTAATACCAAACCTGAGATCCTTCCTATAACATGAGATGTGATATCCAACTCCTTCCATTCCAATCCTGGACCCTTCCTATAGCATGAGATGTGATATCTCAATGCTTATACCAAACCTGAGACCCTTCCTATAGCATGAGATGTGATATCCAACTCCTTCCCATTCCAATCCTGAGACCCTTCCTATAGCCTGAGATGTGATATCTCAATGCCTCTAATACCAAACCTGAGATCCTTCCTCTAACATGAAATGTGATATCCAACTCCTTCACTTTCCAAACCTGAGAGCCTATCTATAGCATGAGATGTGATATCCAAGTCCTTCCCATTCCAATCCTTAGACCCTTCCTACAGCATGCAATATGATATCTCAATGATTCTAATAAAAAACCTGAGACCCGTCCTATAACATGAGATGGGATATCCAACTCCTTCCCATTCCAATTCTGAGACACTTCCGATAGCAGAGATGTGATATCTCAATGTTTATACCAAACCTGAGACCCTTCCTATAACATGAGATGTGATATCCAACTCCTTCCCGTTCCAAACCTGAGACCCTTCATTTAGCATGAGATGTGATATCCAGCTCCTTCCCATTCCAATCCTGAGACACTTCCGATAGCATGAGATGTGATATCTCAATGCTTCTAATATCAAAACTGAGACCCTCCCTATAGCATGATATGTGATATCTAAGTCCTTCCCATTCCAATCCTGAGACCCTTCCTATAGCATGAGATGTGATATCTCAATGCTTCTACCAAACCTGAGACCCTTCCTTTAGCATGAGATGTGATATCCAACTCCTTCCCATTCCAATCCTGAGACCCTTCCTATAGCATGAGAGGTGATATCTCAATACTTCTAATACCAAACCTGAGATCCTTCCGATCACATGAGATGTGATATCTCAATACTTCTAATACCAAACCTGGGATCCATCCTATAACATGAGATGTGATATCCAAATCCTTCCCCTTCCAAACCTGAGACCCTCCCTTTAGCATGAGATGTGATATCCAACTCCTTCCCATTCCAATCCTGAGACCCTTCTGATAGCATAAGATATGATATCTCAATGCTTCTATACCAAACCTGAGATCCTTCCGATAGCATGAAATGTGATATCTCAATACTTCTAATACCAAACCTGAGATCCTTCCTATAACATGAGATATGATATCCAAGTCCTTCCCATTCCAATCCTGAGACCCTTCCTATAACATGAAATGTGATATCCAACTCCTTCCCATTCTAACCTGAGACCCTTCCTATAGCATGAGATGGGATATCCAACTCCTTCCAAATCCAATACTGATACCCTTCCGATAGCATGAGATGTGATATCCCAATGCTTCTACCAAACCTGAGACCCATACTATGGCATGAGATGTGATATCAAACTCCTTCCCATTCCAATCCTGAGACGCTTCCTATAGCTTGAGATGTGATATCCAACTCCTTCCCATTCCAATTCTGAGACCCTTCTTATACCATGACACTTGATATCTCAATGCTTCTAATACCAAACCTGAGACCCGTCCTATAACATGAGATGTGATATCCAAATCCATCCCCTTCCAAACCTTAGACCCTTCCTTTATAATGAGATGTGATATCCAACTCCTTCCCATTCCAATCCTGAGACCCTTCCGATATCATGAGATGTGATATCTCAATGCTTATACCAAATCTGAGACCCTTCCTATGGCCTGAGATGTCATATACAACTCCTTCCCATTCCAATCCTGAGACCCTTCCTATAGCATGAGATGTGATATCTCAATGCTTATACCAAATCTGAGACCCTTCCTATAGCATGAGATGGGATATCCAACTCCTTCCCATTCCAATCCTGAGACCCTTCCTATAGCATGAGAAGTGATATCTCCATGCTTATACCAAACCTGAGACCCTTCCTATAGCATAAGATGTGATATCCAAATCCTTCCCTTTCCAATCCTGAGACCCTTCCTATAGCATGAGATGTGATATCTCAATGCTTATACCAAACCTGAGACCCTTCCTATAGCATGAGATGTGATATCCAACTCCTTCCCATTCCAATCCTGAGACCCTTCCTATAGCATGAGATGTGATGTCTCAATGCTTCTAATACCAAACCTGAGATCCTTCCTATAACATGAGATGTGATATCCAACTCCTTCCCATTCCAATCCTGAGACCCTTATGATAGCATGAGATGTGATATCTCAATGCCTCTTATACCAAACCTGAGATCCTTCCGATAGCATGAGATGTGATATCTCAATGCTTCTAATACCAAACCTGAGATCCTTCCTATAATATGAGATGTGATTTCCAAATCCTTCCCCTTCCAAACCTGAGACCCTCCCTTTAGCATGAAATGTGATATCCAACTCCTTCCCATTCCAATCCTGAGACCCTTCTGATAGCATGAGATGTGATATCTCAATGCCTCTAATACCAAACCTGAGATCCTACCTCTAACATGAAATGTGATATCCATCTCCTTCCCTTTCCAACCCTGAGACCCTGCCTATAGCATGAGATGTGATATCCAAGTCCTTCCCATTCCAATCGTGAGACCCTTCCTATAGCATGTGATGTGATATCTCAATGCTTATACCAAACCTGAGACCCTTCCTATGGCACGAGATGTCATATACAACTCCTTCCCATTCCAACCCTGAGACCCTTCCTATAGCATGAGATGTGATATCTCAATGCTTATACCAAACCTGAGACCCTTCCTATAGCATGAGATGTGATATCCAACTTCTTCCCATTCCAATCCTGAGACCCTTCCTATAGCATGAGATGTGATATCTCAGTGCTTATACCAAACCTGAGACCCTTCCTATAGCATAAGATGTGATATCCAAATCCTTCCCATTCCAATCCTGAGACCCTTCCTATAGCATGAGATGTGATATCTCAATGCTTATACCAAACCTGAGACCCTTCCTATAGCATGAGATGTGATATCCAACTCCTTCCCATTCCAATCCTGAGACCCTTCCTATAGCATGAGATGTGATGTCTCAATGCTTCTAATACCAAACCTGAGATCCTTCCTATAACATGAGATGTGATATCCAACTCCTTCCCATTCCAATCCTGAGACCCTTATGATAGCATGAGATGTGATATCTCAATGCCTCTTATACCAAACCTGAGATCCTTCCGATAGCATGAGATGTGATATCTCAATGCTTCTAATACCAAACCTGAGATCCTTCCTATAATATGAGATGTGATTTCCAAATCCTTCCCCTTCCAAACCTGAGACCCTCCCTTTAGCATGAAATGTGATATCCAACTCCTTCCCATTCCAATCCTGAGACCCTTCTGATAGCATGAGATGTGATATCTCATTGCCTCTAATACCAAACCTGAGATCCTACCTCTAACATGAAATGTGATATCCATCTCCTTCCCTTTCCAAACCTGAGACCCTGCCTATAGCATGAGATGTGATATCCAAGTCCTTCCCATTCCAATCCTGAGACCCTTCCTATAGCATGTGATGTGATATCCAAGTCCTTCCCATTCCAATCCTGAGACCCTTCCTATAGCATGTGATGTGATATCTCAATGCTTATACCAAACCTGAGACCCTTCCTATGGCATGAGATGTCATATACAACTCCTTCCCATTCCAACCCTGAGACCCTTCCTATAGCATGAGATGTGATATCTCAATGCTTATACCAAACCTGAGACCCTTCCTATAGCTTGAGATGTGATATCCAACTTCTTCCCATTCCAATCCTGAGACCCTTCCTATAGCATGAGATGTGATATCCCAATGCTTCTACCAAACCTGAGACCCATACTATGGCATGAGATGTGATATCAAACTCCTTCCCATTCCAATCCTGAGACGCTTCCTATAGCTTGAGATGTGATATCCAACTCCTTCCCATTCCAATTCTGAGACCCTTCTTATACCATGAGACTTGATATCTCAATGCTTCTAATACCAAACCTGAGACCCGTCCTATAACATGAGATGTGATATCCAAATCCTTCCCCTTCCAAACCTTAGACCCTTCCTTTATAATGAGATGTGATATCCAACTCCTTCCCATTCCAATCCTGAGACCCTTCCTATAGCATGAGATGTGATATCTCAATGCTTCTAATACCAAACCTGAGACCCTTCCTATAACATGAGATGGGATATCCAACTCCTTCCCATTCCAATCCTGAGACCCTTCCGATAGCAGAGATGTGATATCTCAATGCTTATACCAAACCTGAGACCCTTCCTAAGGCTTGAGATGTCATATACAACTCCTTCCCATTCCAATCCTGAGACCCTTCCTATAGCATGAGATGTGATATCTCAATGCTTATACCAAATCTGAGACCCTTCCTATAGCATGAGATGTGATATCCAAATCCTTCCCATTCCAATCCTGAGACCCTTCCTATAGCATGAGATGTGATATCTCAATGCTTATACCAAACCTGAGAGCCTACCTATAGCATGAGATGTGATATCCAAGTCCATCCCATTCCAATCCTTAGACCCTTCCTACAGCATGCGATGTGATATCTCAATGATTCTAATACCAAACCAGAGACCCGTCCTTTAACATGAGATGGGATATCCAACTCCTTCCCATTCCAATCCTGAGCCACTCCTGATAGCAGAGATGTGATATCTCAATGCTTATACCAAACCTGAGACCCTTCCTATAACATGAGATGTGATATCCAACTCCTTCCCGTTCCAAACCTGAGACACTTCCTATAGCATATGTAATATCCAACTCCTACCCATTCCAATCCTGAGACCATTCCTATAGCATGAGATGTGATATATCAATGCTTCTAATACCAAACCTGAGATCCTTCCTATGACATGAGATGTGATATCCAAATCCTTCCCATTCCAATCCTGAGACCCTTCCTATAGCAAGAGATGTGATATCCAAATCCTTCCCATTCCAATCCTGAGACCCTTCCTATAACATGAGATGTGATATTCAACTCCTTCCCATTCCAACCTGAGACACTTCCTATAGCATGGGAAGGGATATCCAACTTCTTCCCAATCCAATCCTGAGAACCTTCCGATAGCAGAGATGTGATATCTCAATGCTTATACCAAACCTGAGACGCTTCCTATGGCATGAGGTGTGATATCCAACTCCTTGCCATTCAAATCCTGAGACCCTTCCTATAGCATGAGATGTGATATCTCAATGCTTATACCAAACCTGAGACCCTTCCTTTAGCATGAGATGTGATATCCAAATCCTTCACATTCCAATCCTGAGAACCTTCCTATAGCATGAGATGTGATATCTCAATGCTTCTAATACCAAACCTGAGATCCTTCCTATAACATGAGATGTGATATCCAATTCCTTCCCATTCCAAACCTGAGACCCTTCCTATTGGATGAGATGTGATATCCAACTCCTTCCCATTCCAACCCTGAGACCCTTCCTATACCATGAGATGTGATATCTCAATGCTTCTAATACCAAACCTGGGAACCGTCCTATAACATGAGATGTGATATCTCAATGTTTCTAATAAAAAACCTGAGACCCTTCCTATAACATGAGATGTGATATCCAATTCCTTCCCATTCCAACCTGAGACCCTTCCTATAGCATGAGATGTGATATCCAACTCCTTACCATTCAAATTCTGAGACCCTCCCTATAACAAGAGATGTCATATCCAACTCCTTCCCATTCCAAACCTGAGACCCTTCCTATAACAGGAGATCTGATATCCAACTCCTTCCCATTCCAAACCTGAGACCCTTCCGATAGCATGAGATGTGATATCTCAATGCTTCAAAAACCAAACATGAGAACCATCCTATAACATGAGATGTGAAATCCAAATCCTTCCCTTCCCAAACCTGAGACTCTTCCTATAGCATGAGATGTGATATCTCAATGCTTCTACCAAACCTGAAACCCTTCCTATAGCATGAGATGTGATATCCAACTCCTTCCCATTCCAATCCTGAGACACATCCTATAGCATGAGATGTGATATCACAATGCTTCTAATACCAAACCTGAGACCCGTCCTATAACATGAGATGTGATATACAAATCCTTCCCCTTCCAAACCTGAGACCCTTCCTTGAGCATGAGATGTGATATATAGCTCCTCCCATTCCAATCCTGAGACCCTTCCTATAGCATGAGATGTGATATCTCAATGCTTCTAATACCAAACCTGAGATCCTTCCTATAACATGAGATGTGATATCCAACTCCTTCCCATTCCAATCCCGAGACCCTTCCTATAGCATGAGATGTGATATCTCAATGCTTCTAATACCAAACCTAAGGTCCTTCCTATAACATGAGATGTGATATCCAAATCCTTCCCATTCCAAACCTGAGACCCTCCCTTTAGCATGAGATGTGATATCTCAATGCTTATACCAAACCTGAGACCCTTCCTATAGCATGAGATGTGATATCCAACTCCTTCCCATTCCAATCCTGAGACCCTTCCTATAGCCTGAGATGTGATATCTCAATGCCTCTAATACCAAACCTGAGATCCTTCCTCTAACATGAAATGTGATATCCAACTCCTTCACTTTCCAAACCTGAGAGCCTATCTATAGCATGAGATGTGATATCCAAGTCCTTCCCATTCCAATCCTTAGACCCTTCCTACAGCATGCAATATGATATCTCAATGATTCTAATAAAAAACCTGAGACCCGTCCTATAACATGAGATGGGATATCCAACTCCTTTCCATTCCAATCCTGAGACCCTTTCGATAGCAGAGATGTGATATCTCAATGTTTATACCAAACCTGAGACCCTTCCTACGGCATGAGATGTCATATTCAACTCCTTCCCATTCCAATCCTGAGACCCTTCCTATAGCATGAGATGTGATATCCAACTCCTTCCCATTCCAATCATGAGACCCTTCCTATAGCATGAGATGTGATGTCTCAATGCTTCTAATACCAAACCTGAGATCCTTCCTATAACATGAGATGTGATATCCAACTCCTTCCATTCCAATCCTGGACCCTTCCTATAGCATGAGATGTGATATCTCAATGCTTATACCAAACCTGAGACCCTTCCTATAGCATGAGATGTGATATCCAACTCCTTCCCATTCCAATCCTGAGACCCTTCCTATAGCCTGAGATGTGATATCTCAATGCCTCTAATACCAAACCTGAGATCCTTCCTCTAACATGAAATGTGATATCCAACTCCTTCACTTTCCAAACCTGAGAGCCTATCTATAGCATGAGATGTGATATCCAAGTCCTTCCCATTCCAATCCTTAGACCCTTCCTACAGCATGCAATATGATATCTCAATGATTCTAATAAAAAACCTGAGACCCGTCCTATAACATGAGATGGGATATCCAACTCCTTCCCATTCCAATTCTGAGACACTTCCGATAGCAGAGATGTGATATCTCAATGTTTATACCAAACCTGAGACCCTTCCTATAACATGAGATGTGATATCCAACTCCTTCCCGTTCCAAACCTGAGACCCTCCCTTTAGCATGAAATGTGATATCCAACTCCTTCCCATTCCAATCCTGAGACCCTTCTGATAGCATGAGATGTGATATCTCAATGCCTCTAATACCAAACCTGAGATCCTACCTCTAACATGAAATGTGATATCCATCTCCTTCCCTTTCCAACCCTGAGACCCTGCCTATAGCATGAGATGTGATATCCAAGTCCTTCCCATTCCAATCGTGAGACCCTTCCTATAGCATGTGATGTGATATCTCAATGCTTATACCAAACCTGAGACCCTTCCTATGGCATGAGATGTCATATACAACTCCTTCCCATTCCAACCCTGAGACCCTTCCTATAGCATGAGATGTGATATCTCAATGCTTATACCAAACCTGAGACCCTTCCTATAGCATGAGATGTGATATCCAACTTCTTCCCATTCCAATCCTGAGACCCTTCCTATAGCATGAGATGTGATATCTCAGTGCTTATACCAAACCTGAGACCCTTCCTATAGCATAAGATGTGATATCCAAATCCTTCCCATTCCAATCCTGAGACCCTTCCTATAGCATGAGATGTGATATCTCAATGCTTATACCAAACCTGAGACCCTTCCTATAGCATGAGATGTGATATCCAACTCCTTCCCATTCCAATCCTGAGACCCTTCCTATAGCATAAGATGTGATGTCTCAATGCTTCTAATACCAAACCTGAGATCCTTCCTTTAACATGAGATGTGATATCCAACTCCTTCCCATTCCAATCCTGAGACCCTTATGATAGCATGAGATGTGATATCTCAATGCCTCTTATACCAAACCTGAGATCCTTCCGATAGCATGAGATGTGATATCTCAATGCTTCTAATACCAAACCTGAGATCCTTCCTATAATATGAGATGTGATTTCCAAATCCTTCCCCTTCCAAACCTGAGACCCTCCCTTTAGCATGAAATGTGATATCCAACTCCTTCCCATTCCAATCCTGAGACCCTTCTGATAGCATGAGATGTGATATCTCATTGCCTCTAATACCAAACCTGAGATCCTACCTCTAACATGAAATGTGATATCCATCTCCTTCCCTTTCCAAACCTGAGACCCTGCCTATAGCATGAGATGTGATATCCAAGTCCTTCCCATTCCAATCCTGAGACCCTTCCTATAGCATGTGATGTGATATCCAAGTCCTTCCCATTCCAATCCTGAGACCCTTCCTATAGCATGTGATGTGATATCTCAATGCTTATACCAAACCTGAGACCCTTCCTATGGCATGAGATGTCATATACAACTCCTTCCCATTCCAACCCTGAGACCCTTCCTATAGCATGAGATGTGATATCTCAATGCTTATACCAAACCTGAGACCCTTCCTATAGCATGAGATGTGATATCTCAATGCTTATACCAAACCTGAGACCCTTCCTATAGCTTGAGATGTGATATCCAACTTCTTCCCATTCCAATCCTGAGACCCTTCCTATAGCATGAGATGTGATATCCCAATGCTTCTACCAAACCTGAGACCCATACTATGGCATGAGATGTGATATCAAACTCCTTCCCATTCCAATCCTGAGACGCTTCCTATAGCTTGAGATGTGATATCCAACTCCTTTCCATTCCAATTCTGAGACCCTTCTTATACCATGAGACTTGATATCTCAATGCTTCTAATACCAAACCTGAGACCCGTCCTATAACATGAGATGTGATATCCAAATCCTTCCCCTTCCAAACCTTAGACCCTTCCTTTATAATGAGATGTGATATCCAACTCCTTCCCATTCCAATCCTGAGACCCTTCCTATAGCATGAGATGTGATATCTCAATGCTTCTAATACCAAACCTGAGACCCTTCCTATAACATCAGATGGCATATCCAACTCCTTCCCATTCCAATCCTGAGACCCTTCCGATAGCAGAGATGTGATATCTCAATGCTTATACCAAACCTGAGACCCTTCCTAAGGCTTGAGATGTCATATACAACTCCTTCCCATTCCAATCCTGAGACCCTTCCTATAGCATGAGATGTGATATCTCAATGCTTATACCAAATCTGAGACCCTTCCTATAGCATGAGATGTGATATCCAAATCCTTCCCATTCCAATCCTGAGACCCTTCCTATAGCATGAGATGTGATATCTCAATGCTTATACCAAACCTGAGAGCCTACCTATAGCATGAGATGTGATATCCAAGTCCATCCCATTCCAATCCTTAGGCCCTTCCTACAGCATGCGATGTGATATCTCAATGATTCTAATACCAAACCAGAGACCCGTCCTTTAACATGAGATGGGATATCCAACTCCTTCCCATTCCAATCCTGAGCCACTCCTGATAGCAGAGATGTGATATCTCAATGCTTATACCAAACCTGAGACCCTTCCTATAACATGAGATGTGATATCCAACTCCTTCCCGTTCCAAACCTGAGACACTTCCTATAGCATATGTAATATCCAACTCCTACCCATTCCAATCCTGAGACCATTCCTATAGCATGAGATGTGATATATCAATGCTTCTAATACCAAACCTGAGATCCTTCCTATGACATGAGATGTGATATCCAAATCCTTCCCATTCCAATCCTGAGACCCTTCCTATAGCAAGAGATGTGATATCCAAATCCTTCCCATTCCAATCCTGAGACCCTTCCTATAACATGAGATGTGATATTCAACTCCTTCCCATTCCAACCTGAGACACTTCCTATAGCATGGGAAGGGATATCCAACTTCTTCCCAATCCAATCCTGAGAACCTTCCGATAGCAGAGATGTGATATCTCAATGCTTATACCAAACCTGAGACGCTTCCTATGGCATGAGATGTGATATCCAACTCCTTGCCATTCAAATCCTGAGACCCTTCCTATAGCATGAGATGTGATATCTCAATGCTTATACCAAACCTGAGACCCTTCCTTTAGCATGAGATGTGATATCCAAATCCTTCACATTCCAATCCTGAGAACCTTCCTATAGCATGAGATGTGATATCTCAATGCTTCTAATACCAAACCTGAGATCCTTCCTATAACATGAGATGTGATATCCAATTCCTTCCCATTCCAAACCTGAGACCCTTCCTATTGGATGAGATGTGATATCCAACTCCTTCCCATTCCAACCCTGAGACCCTTCCTATACCATGAGATGTGATATCTCAATGCTTCTAATACCAAACCTGGGAACCGTCCTATAACATGAGATGTGATATCTCAATGTTTCTAATAAAAAACCTGAGACCCTTCCTATAACATGAGATGTGATATCCAATTCCTTCCCATTCCAACCTGAGACCCTTCCTATAGCATGAGATGTGATATCCAACTCCTTACCATTCAAATTCTGAGACCCTCCCTATAACAAGAGATGTCATATCCAACTCCTTCCCATTCCAAACCTGAGACCCTTCCTATAACAGGAGATCTGATATCCAACTCCTTCCCATTCCAAACCTGAGACCCTTCCGATAGCATGAGATGTGATATCTCAATGCTTCAAAAACCAAACATGAGAACCATCCTATAACATGAGATGTGAAATCCAAATCCTTCCCTTCCCAAACCTGAGACTCTTCCTATAGCATGAGATGTGATATCTCAATGCTTCTACCAAACCTGAAACCCTTCCTATAGCATGAGATGTGATATCCAACTCCTTCCCATTCCAATCCTGAGACACATCCTATAGCATGAGATGTGATATCACAATGCTTCTAATACCAAACCTGAGACCCGTCCTATAACATGAGATGTGATATACAAATCCTTCCCCTTCCAAACCTGAGACCCTTCCTTGAGCATGAGATGTGATATATAGCTCCTCCCATTCCAATCCTGAGACCCTTCCTATAGCATGAGATGTGATATCTCAATGCTTCTAATACCAAACCTGAGATCCTTCCTATAACATGAGATGTGATATCCAACTCCTTCCCATTCCAATCCCGAGACCCTTCCTATAGCATGAGATGTGATATCTCAATGCTTCTAATACCAAACCTAAGGTCCTTCCTATAACATGAGATGTGATATCCAAATCCTTCCCATTCCAAACCTGAGACCCTCCCTTTAGCATGAGATGTGATTTCTCAATGCTTATACCAAACCTGAGACCCTTCCTATAGCATGAGATGTGATATCCAACTCCTTCCCATTCCAATCCTGAGACCCTTCCTATAGCCTGAGATGTGATATCTCAATGCCTCTAATACCAAACCTGAGATCCTTCCTCTAACATGAAATGTGATATCCAACTCCTTCACTTTCCAAACCTGAGAGCCTATCTATAGCATGAGATGTGATATCCAAGTCCTTCCCATTCCAATCCTTAGACCCTTCCTACAGCATGCAATATGATATCTCAATGATTCTAATAAAAAACCTGAGACCCGTCCTATAACATGAGATGGGATATCCAACTCCTTTCCATTCCAATCCTGAGACCCTTTCGATAGCAGAGATGTGATATCTCAATGTTTATACCAAACCTGAGACCCTTCCTACGGCATGAGATGTCATATTCAACTCCTTCCCATTCCAATCCTGAGACCCTTCCTATAGCATGAGATGTGATATCCAACTCCTTCCCATTCCAATCATGAGACCCTTCCTATAGCATGAGATGTGATGTCTCAATGCTTCTAATACCAAACCTGAGATCCTTCCTATAACATGAGATGTGATATCCAACTCCTTCCATTCCAATCCTGGACCCTTCCTATAGCATGAGATGTGATATCTCAATGCTTATACCAAACCTGAGACCCTTCCTATAGCATGAGATGTGATATCCAACTCCTTCCCATTCCAATCCTGAGACCCTTCCTATAGCCTGAGATGTGATATCTCAATGCCTCTAATACCAAACCTGAGATCCTTCCTCTAACATGAAATGTGATATCCAACTCCTTCACTTTCCAAACCTGAGAGCCTATCTATAGCATGAGATGTGATATCCAAGTCCTTCCCATTCCAATCCTTAGACCCTTCCTACAGCATGCAATATGATATCTCAATGATTCTAATAAAAAACCTGAGACCCGTCCTATAACATGAGATGGGATATCCAACTCCTTCCCATTCCAATTCTGAGACACTTCCGATAGCAGAGATGTGATATCTCAATGTTTATACCAAACCTGAGACCCTTCCTATAACATGAGATGTGATATCCAACTCCTTCCCGTTCCAAACCTGAGACCCTCCCTTTAGCATGAAATGTGATATCCAACTCCTTCCCATTCCAATCCTGAGACCCTTCTGATAGCATGAGATGTGATATCTCAATGCCTCTAATACCAAACCTGAGATCCTACCTCTAACATGAAATGTGATATCCATCTCCTTCCCTTTCCAACCCTGAGACCCTGCCTATAGCATGAGATGTGATATCCAAGTCCTTCCCATTCCAATCGTGAGACCCTTCCTATAGCATGTGATGTGATATCTCAATGCTTATACCAAACCTGAGACCCTTCCTATGGCATGAGATGTCATATACAACTCCTTCCCATTCCAACCCTGAGACCCTTCCTATAGCATGAGATGTGATATCTCAATGCTTATACCAAACCTGAGACCCTTCCTATAGCATGAGATGTGATATCCAACTTCTTCCCATTCCAATCCTGAGACCCTTCCTATAGCATGAGATGTGATATCTCAGTGCTTATACCAAACCTGAGACCCTTCCTATAGCATAAGATGTGATATCCAAATCCTTCCCATTCCAATCCTGAGACCCTTCCTATAGCATGAGATGTGATATCTCAATGCTTATACCAAACCTGAGACCCTTCCTATAGCATGAGATGTGATATCCAACTCCTTCCCATTCCAATCCTGAGACCCTTCCTATAGCATGAGATGTGATGTCTCAATGCTTCTAATACCAAACCTGAGATCCTTCCTATAACATGAGATGTGATATCCAACTCCTTCCCATTCCAATCCTGAGACCCTTATGATAGCATGAGATGTGATATCTCAATGCCTCTTATACCAAACCTGAGATCCTTCCGATAGCATGAGATGTGATATCTCAATGCTTCTAATACCAAACCTGAGATCCTTCCTATAATATGAGATGTGATTTCCAAATCCTTCCCCTTCCAAACCTGAGACCCTCCCTTTAGCATGAAATGTGATATCCAACTCCTTCCCATTCCAATCCTGAGACCCTTCTGATAGCATGAGATGTGATATCTCATTGCCTCTAATACCAAACCTGAGATCCTACCTCTAACATGAAATGTGATATCCATCTCCTTCCCTTTCCAAACCTGAGACCCTGCCTATAGCATGAGATGTGATATCCAAGTCCTTCCCATTCCAATCCTGAGACCCTTCCTATAGCATGTGATGTGATATCCAAGTCCTTCCCATTCCAATCCTGAGACCCTTCCTATAGCATGTGATGTGATATCTCAATGCTTATACCAAACCTGAGACCCTTCCTATGGCATGAGATGTCATATACAACTCCTTCCCATTCCAACCCTGAGACCCTTCCTATAGCATGAGATGTGATATCTCAATGCTTCTACCAAACCTGAGACCCTTCCTATAGCATGAGATGTGATATCTCAATGCTTATACCAAACCTGAGACCCTTCCTATAGCTTGAGATGTGATATCCAACTTCTTCCCATTCCAATCCTGAGACCCTTCCTATAGCATGAGATGTGATATCCCAATGCTTCTACCAAACCTGAGACCCATACTATGGCATGAGATGTGATATCAAACTCCTTCCCATTCCAATCCTGAGACGCTTCCTATAGCTTGAGATGTGATATCCAACTCCTTTCCATTCCAATTCTGAGACCCTTCTTATACCATGAGACTTGATATCTCAATGCTTCTAATACCAAACCTGAGACCCGTCCTATAACATGAGATGTGATATCCAAATCCTTCCCCTTCCAAACCTTAGACCCTTCCTTTATAATGAGATGTGATATCCAACTCCTTCCCATTCCAATCCTGAGACCCTTCCTATAGCATGAGATGTGATATCTCAATGCTTCTAATACCAAACCTGAGACCCTTCCTATAACATCAGATGGCATATCCAACTCCTTCCCATTCCAATCCTGAGACCCTTCCGATAGCAGAGATGTGATATCTCAATGCTTATACCAAACCTGAGACCCTTCCTAAGGCTTGAGATGTCATATACAACTCCTTCCCATTCCAATCCTGAGACCCTTCCTATAGCATGAGATGTGATATCTCAATGCTTATACCAAATCTGAGACCCTTCCTATAGCATGAGATGTGATATCCAAATCCTTCCCATTCCAATCCTGAGACCCTTCCTATAGCATGAGATGTGATATCTCAATGCTTATACCAAACCTGAGAGCCTACCTATAGCATGAGATGTGATATCCAAGTCCATCCCATTCCAATCCTTAGGCCCTTCCTACAGCATGCGATGTGATATCTCAATGATTCTAATACCAAACCAGAGACCCGTCCTTTAACATGAGATGGGATATCCAACTCCTTCCCATTCCAATCCTGAGCCACTCCTGATAGCAGAGATGTGATATCTCAATGCTTATACCAAACCTGAGACCCTTCCTATAACATGAGATGTGATATCCAACTCCTTCCCGTTCCAAACCTGAGATACTTCCTATAGCATATGTAATATCCAACTCCTACCCATTCCAATCCTGAGACCATTCCTATAGCATGAGATGTGATATATCAATGCTTCTAATACCAAACCTGAGATCCTTCCTATGACATGAGATGTGATATCCAAATCCTTCCCATTCCAATCCTGAGACCCTTCCTATAGCAAGAGATGTGATATCCAAATCCTTCCCATTCCAATCCTGAGACCCTTCCTATAACATGAGATGTGATATTCAACTCCTTCCCATTCCAACCTGAGACACTTCCTATAGCATGGGAAGGGATATCCAACTTCTTCCCAATCCAATCCTGAGAACCTTCCGATAGCAGAGATGTGATATCTCAATGCTTATACCAAACCTGAGACGCTTCCTATGGCATGAGATGTGATATCCAACTCCTTGCCATTCAAATCCTGAGACCCTTCCTATAGCATGAGATGTGATATCTCAATGCTTATACCAAACCTGAGACCCTTCCTTTAGCATGAGATGTGATATCCAAATCCTTCACATTCCAATCCTGAGACCCTTCCTATAGCATGAGATGTGATATCTCAATGCTTCTAATACCAAACCTGAGATCCTTCCTATAACATGAGATGTGATATCCAATTCCTTCCCATTCCAAACCTGAGACCCTTCCTATTGGATGAGATGTGATATCCAACTCCTTCCCATTCCAACCCTGAGACCCTTCCTATACCATGAGATGTGATATCTCAATGCTTCTAATACCAAACCTGGGAACCGTCCTATAACATGAGATGTGATATCTCAATGTTTCTAATAAAAAACCTGAGACCCTTCCTATAACATGAGATGTGATATCCAATTCCTTCCCATTCCAACCTGAGACCCTTCCTATAGCATGAGATGTGATATCCAACTCCTTACCATTCAAATTCTGAGACCCTCCCTATAACAAGAGATGTCATATCCAACTCCTTCCCATTCCAAACCTGAGACCCTTCCTATAACAGGAGATCTGATATCCAACTCCTTCCCATTCCAAACCTGAGACCCTTCCGATAGCATGAGATGTGATATCTCAATGCTTCAAAAACCAAACATGAGAACCATCCTATAACATGAGATGTGAAATCCAAATCCTTCCCTTCCCAAACCTGAGACTCTTCCTATAGCATGAGATGTGATATCTCAATGCTTCTACCAAACCTGAAACCCTTCCTATAGCATGAGATGTGATATCCAACTCCTTCCCATTCCAATCCTGAGACACATCCTATAGCATGAGATGTGATATCACAATGCTTCTAATACCAAACCTGAGACCCGTCCTATAACATGAGATGTGATATACAAATCCTTCCCCTTCCAAACCTGAGACCCTTCCTTGAGCATGAGATGTGATATATAGCTCCTCCCATTCCAATCCTGAGACCCTTCCTATAGCATGAGATGTGATATCTCAATGCTTCTAATACCAAACCTGAGATCCTTCCTATAACATGAGATGTGATATCCAACTCCTTCCCATTCCAATCCCGAGACCCTTCCTATAGCATGAGATGTGATATCTCAATGCTTCTAATACCAAACCTAAGGTCCTTCCTATAACATGAGATGTGATATCCAAATCCTTCCCATTCCAAACCTGAGACCCTCCCTTTAGCATGAGATGTGATATCTCAATGCTTATACCAAACCTGAGACCCTTCCTATAGCATGAGATGTGATATCCAACTCCTTCCCATTCCAATCCTGAGACCCTTCCTATAGCCTGAGATGTGATATCTCAATGCCTCTAATACCAAACCTGAGATCCTTCCTCTAACATGAAATGTGATATCCAACTCCTTCACTTTCCAAACCTGAGAGCCTATCTATAGCATGAGATGTGATATCCAAGTCCTTCCCATTCCAATCCTTAGACCCTTCCTACAGCATGCAATATGATATCTCAATGATTCTAATAAAAAACCTGAGACCCGTCCTATAACATGAGATGGGATATCCAACTCCTTTCCATTCCAATCCTGAGACCCTTTCGATAGCAGAGATGTGATATCTCAATGTTTATACCAAACCTGAGACCCTTCCTACGGCATGAGATGTCATATTCAACTCCTTCCCATTCCAATCCTGAGACCCTTCCTATAGCATGAGATGTGATATCCAACTCCTTCCCATTCCAATCATGAGACCCTTCCTATAGCATGAGATGTGATGTCTCAATGCTTATACCAAACCTGAGACCCTTCCTATAGCATGAGATGTGATATCCAACTCCTTCCATTCCAATCCTGGACCCTTCCTATAGCATGAGATGTGATATCTCAATGCTTATACCAAACCTGAGACCCTTCCTATAGCATGAGATGTGATATCCAACTCCTTCCCATTCCAATCCTGAGACCCTTCCTATAGCCTGAGATGTGATATCTCAATGCCTCTAATACCAAACCTGAGATCCTTCCTCTAACATGAAATGTGATATCCAACTCCTTCACTTTCCAAACCTGAGAGCCTATCTATAGCATGAGATGTGATATCCAAGTCCTTCCCATTCCAATCCTTAGACCCTTCCTACAGCATGCAATATGATATCTCAATGATTCTAATAAAAAACCTGAGACCCGTCCTATAACATGAGATGGGATATCCAACTCCTTCCCATTCCAATTCTGAGACACTTCCGATAGCAGAGATGTGATATCTCAATGTTTATACCAAACCTGAGACCCTTCCTATAACATGAGATGTGATATCCAACTCCTTCCCGTTCCAAACCTGAGACCCTTCATTTAGCATGAGATGTGATATCCAGCTCCTTCCCATTCCAATCCTGAGACACTTCCGATAGCATGAGATGTGATATCTCAATGCTTCTAATATCAAAACTGAGACCCTCCCTATAGCATGATATGTGATATCTAAGTCCTTCCCATTCCAATCCTGAGACCCTTCCTATAGCATGAGATGTGATATCTCAATGCTTCTACCAAACCTGAGACCCTTCCTTTAGCATGAGATGTGATATCCAACTCCTTCCCATTCCAATCCTGAGACCCTTCCTATAGCATGAGAGGTGATATCTCAATACTTCTAATACCAAACCTGAGATCCTTCCGATAACATGAGATGTGATATCTCAATACTTCTAATACCAAACCTGGGATCCATCCTATAACATGAGATGTGATATCCAAATCCTTCCCCTTCCAAACCTGAGACCCTCCCTTTAGCATGAGATGTGATATCCAACTCCTTCCCATTCCAATCCTGAGACCCTTCTGATAGCATAAGATATGATATCTCAATGCTTCTATACCAAACCTGAGATCCTTCCGATAGCATGAGATGTGATATCTCAATACTTCTAATACCAAACCTGAGATCCTTCCTATAACATGAGATGTGATATCCAAATCCTTATCTTCCAAACCTGAGACCCTCCCTTTAGCATGAGATGTCATATCCAACTCCTTCCCATTCCAATCCTGAGACTCTTCTGATAGCATAAGATATGATATCTCAATGCTTCTATACCAAACCTGAGATCCTTCTGATAGCATGAGATGTGATATCTCAATACTTCTAATACCAAACCTGAGATCCTACCTCTAACATGAAATGTGATATCCAACTCTTTCCCCTTGCAAACCTGAGAGCCTTCCTATAGCATGAGATGTGATATCCAAGTCCTTCCCATTCCAATCCTGAGACCCTTCCTATAACATGAGATGGGATATCCAACTCCTTCCAAATCCAATCCCGATACCCTTCCGATAGCATGAGATCTGATATCCCTATGCTTCTACCAAACCTGAGACCCATACTATGGCATGAGATGTGATATCAAACTCCTTCCCATTCTAATCCTGAGACCCTTCCTATAGCTTGAGATGTGATATCCAACTCCTTCCCATTCCAATTCTGAGACCCTTCCTTTATCATGAGATGTGATATCTCAATGCTTCTAATACCAAACCTGAGACCCGTCCTATAACATGAGATGTGATATCCAAATCCTTCCCCTTCCAAACCTTAGACCCTTCCTTTATCATGAGATGTGATAGCCAACTCCTTCCCATTCCAATCTTGAGACCCTTCCGATATCATGAAATGTGATATCTCAATGCTTCTAATATCAAACTTGAGACCCTCCCTATAACATGAGATGGGAATATCCAACTCCTTCCCATTCCAATCCTGAGACCCTTCCGATAGCACAGATGTGATATCTCAATGCTTATACCAAACCTGAGATCCTTCCTATAACATGAGATGTGATATCCAACTCCTTCCCATTCCAATCCTGAGACACTTCCTATAGCATGAGATGTGATATCTCACTGCTTATACCAAACCTGAGACCCTTCCTATAGCATGAGATGTGATATCCAAGTCCATCCCATTCCAATCCTTAGGCCCTTCCTACAGCATGCGATGTGATATCTCAATGATTCTAATACCAAACCAGAGACCCGTCCTTTAACATGAGATGGGATATCCAACTCCTTCCCATTCCAATCCTGAGACCCTTCCTATAGCATGAGATGTGATATCTCAATGCTTCTAATATCAAACTTGAGACCCTCCCTATAGCATGAGATGTGATACCCAAGTCCTTCCCATTCCAATCCTGAGACACTTCCTATAGCATGAGATGTGATATCCAACTGCTTCCCATTCCAATCCTGAGACCCTTCCTATAGCATGAGATGTGATATCTCTATGCTTCTAATACCAAACCTGAGATCCTTCCTCTAACATGAAATGTGATATCCAACTCCTTCCCTTTCCAAACCTAAGAGCCTATCTATAGCATGAGATGTGATATCCAAGTCCTTCACATTCCAACCCTTAGACCCTTCCTACAGCATGCAATATGATATCTCAATGATTCTAATAACAAACCTGAGACCCGTCCTATAACATGAGATGGGATATTCAACTCCTTCCCATTCCAATCCTGAGACTCTTCCGATAGCAGAGATGTGATATCTCAATGCTTATACCAAACCTGAGACCCTTCCTATAACATGAGATGTGATATCCAAATCCTTCCCGTTCCAAACCTGAGACCCTTCCTTTAGCATGAGATGTGATATCCAGCTCCTTCCCATTCCAATCCTGAGACACTTCCGATAGCATGAGATGTGATATCTCAATGCTTCTAATATCAAAACTGGGACCCTCCATATAGCATGATATGTGATATCTAAGTCCTTCCCATTCCAATCCTGAGACCCTCCCTATAGCATGAGATGTGATATCCAACTCCTTCCCATTCCAATCCTGAGACCCTTCCTATAGCATGAGATATGATATCTCAATACTTCTAATACCAAACGTGAGATCCTTCCGATAACATGAGATGTGATATCCAAATCCTTCCCCTTCCAAACCTGAGACCCTCCCTTTAGCATGAGATGTGATATCCAACTCCTTCCTATTCCAATCCTGAGACTCTTCTGATAGCATGAGATGTGATATCTCAATGCTTCTAATACCAAACCTGAGATCCTTCCGATAGCATGAGATGTGATATCTCAATGCTTCTAATACCAAACCTGAGATCCTTCCTATAACATGAGATGTGATATCCAAATCCTTCCCCTTCCAAACCTGAGACCCTCCCTTTAGCATGAGATGTGATATCCAACTCCTTCCCATTCCATTCCTGAGACCCTTCTGATAGCATGAGATGTGATATCTCAATGCCTCTAATACCAAACCTGAGATCCTACCTCTAACATGAAATGTGATATCCAACTCTTTCCCCTTCCAAACCTGAGAGCCTTCCTATAGCATGAGATGTGATATCCAAGTCCTTCCCATTCCAATCCTGAGACCCTTCCTATAGCTTGAGATGTGATATCCAACTCCTTCCCATTCCAATTCTGAGACCCTTCCTATACTATGAGACTTGATATCTCAATGCTTCTAATACCAAACCTGAGACCCGTAATATAACATGAGATGTGATATCCAAATCCTTCCCCTTCCAAACCTTAGACCCTTCCTTTATCATGAGATGTGATATCCAACTCCTTCCCATTCCAATCCTGAGACCCTTCCGATATCATGAGATGTGATATCTCAAAGCTTCTAATATCAAACTTGAGACCCTCCCTATAGCATGAGATGTGATATCCAAGTCCTTCCCATTCCAATCCTGAGACCCTTCCTATAGCATGAGTTGTGATATCTCAATGCTTCTAATACCAAACCTGAGACCCTTCTTATAACATGAGATGGGAATATCCAACTCCTTCCCATTCCAATCCTGAGACCCTTCCGATAGCAGAGATGTGATATCTCAATGCTTATACCAAACCTGAGATCCTTCCTATAACATGAGATGTGATATCCAACTCCTTCCCATTCCAATCCTGAGACACTTCCTATAGCATGAGATGTGATATCTCACTGCTTATACCAAACCTGAGACCCTTCCCATAGCATGAGATGTGATATCCAACTCCTTCCCATTCCAATCCTCAGACCCTTCCTATAGCATGAGATGTGATATCTCAATGCTTCTAATATCAAACTTGAGACCCTACCTATAGCATGAGATGTGATATCCAAGTCCTTCCCATTCCAATCCTGAGACACTTCCTATAGCACGAGATGTGATATCTCAATGCTTCTAATACCAAACCTGAGACTCTTCCTATAACATGAGATGGGATATCCAACTCCTTCCCATTCCAATCCTGAGACCCTTTTGATAGCAGAGATGTGATATCTCAATGTTTATACCAAACCTGAGACCCTTCCTACGGCATGAGATGTCATATTCAACTCCTTCCCATTCCAATCCTGAGACCCTTCTGATAGCATAAGATATGATATCTCAATGCTTCTATACCAAACCTGAGATCCTTCCGATAGCATGAGATGTGATATCTCAATACTTCTAATACCAAACCTGAGATCCTTCCTATAACATGAGATGTGATATCCAAATCCTAATCTTCCAAACCTGAGACCCTCCCTTTAGCATGAGATGTCATATCCAACTCCTTCCCATTCCAATCCTGAGACTCTTCTGATAGCATAAGATATGATATCTCAATGCTTCTATACCAAACCTGAGATCCTTCTGATAGCATGAGATGTGATATCTCAATACTTCTAATACCAAACCTGAGATCCTACCTCTAACATGAAATGTGATATCCAACTCTTTCCCCTTGCAAACCTGAGAGCCTTCCTATAGCATGAGATGTGATATCCAAGTCCTTCCCATTCCAATCCTGAGACCCTTCCTATAACATGAGATGTGATATCCAACTCCTTCCCATTCCAACCTGAGACCCTTCCTATAGCATGAGATGGGATATCCAACTCCTTCCAAATCCAATCCCGATACCCTTCCGATAGCATGAGATCTGATATCCCAATGCTTCTACCAAACCTGAGACCCATACTATGGCATGAGATGTGATATCAAACTCCTTCCCATTCTAATCCTGAGACCCTTCCTATAGCTTGAGATGTGATATCCAACTCCTTCCCATTCCAATTCTGAGACCCTTCCTATACCATGAGACTTGATATCTCAATGCTTCTAATACCAAACCTGAGACCCGTCCTATAACATGAGATGTGATATCCAAATCCTTCCCCTTCCAAACCTTAGACCCTTCCGATAGCAGAGATGTGATATCTCAATGCTTATACCAAACCTGAGATCCTTCCTATAACATGAGATGTGATATCCAACTCCTTCCCATTCCAATCCTGAGACACTTCCTATAGCATGAGATGTGATATCTCACTGCTTATACCAAACCTGAGACCCTTCCTATAGCATGAGATGTGATATCCAACTCCTTCCCATTCCAATCCTGAGACCCTTCCTATAGCATGAGATGTGATATCTCAATGCTTCTAATATCAAACTTGAGACCCTCCCTATAGCATGAGATGTGATACCCAAGTCCTTCCCATTCCAATCCTGAGACACTTCCTATAGCATGAGATGTGATATCTCAATGCTTCTAATACCAAACCTGAGACTCTTCCTATAACATGAGATGGGATATCCAACTCCTTTCCATTCCAATCCTGAGACCCTTTCGATAGCAGAGATGTGATATCTCAATGTTTATACCAAACCTGAGACCCTTCCTACGGCATGAGATGTCATATTCAACTCCTTCCCATTCCAATCCTGAGACCCTTCCTATAGCATGAGATGTGATATCCAACTCCTTCCCATTCCAATCATGAGACCCTTCCTATAGCATGAGATGTGATGTCTCAATGCTTCTAATACCAAACCTGAGATCCTTCCTATAACATGAGATGTGATATCCAACTCCTTCCATTCCAATCCTGGACCCTTCCTATAGCATGAGATGTGATATCTCAATGCTTATACCAAACCTGAGACCCTTCCTATAGCATGAGATGTGATATCCAACTCCTTCCCATTCCAATCCTGAGACCCTTCCTATAGCCTGAGATGTGATATCTCAATGCCTCTAATACCAAACCTGAGATCCTTCCTCTAACATGAAATGTGATATCCAACTCCTTCACTTTCCAAACCTGAGAGCCTATCTATAGCATGAGATGTGATATCCAAGTCCTTCCCATTCCAATCCTTAGACCCTTCCTACAGCATGCAATATGATATCTCTATGATTCTAATAAAAAACCTGAGACCCGTCCTATAACATGAGATGGGATATCCAACTCCTTCCCATTCCAATTCTGAGACACTTCCGATAGCAGAGATGTGATATCTCAATGTTTATACCAAACCTGAGACCCTTCCTATAACATGAGATGTGATATCCAACTCCTTCCCGTTCCAAACCTGAGACCCTTCCATTAGCATGAGATGTGATATCCAGCTCCTTCCCATTCCAATCCTGAGACACTTCCGATAGCATGATGTGATATCTCAATGCTTCTAATATCAAAACTGAGACCCTCCCTATAGCATGATATGTGATATCTAAGTCCTTCCCATTCCAATCCTGAGACACTTCCTATAGCATGAGATGTGATATCTAAATGCTTCTACCAAACCTGAGACCCTTCCTTTAGCATGAGATGTGATATCCAACTCCTTCCCATTCCAATCCTGAGACCCTTCCTATAGCATGAGAGGTGATATCTCAATACTTCTAATACCAAACCTGAGATCCTTCCGATAACATGAGATGTGATATCTCAATACTTCTAATACCAAACCTGGGATCCATCCTATAACATGAGATGTGATATCCAAATCCTTCCCCTTCCAAACCTGAGACCCTCCCTTTATCATGAGATGTGATATCCAACTATCCAATTCCTTCCCATTCCAAACCTGAGACCCTTCCTATAGCATGAGATGTGATATCTCAATGCTTCTAATACCAAACCTGAGATCCTTCCTATAACATGAGATGTGATATCCAAATCCTTCCCCTTCCAAACCAGAGACCCTCCCTTTAGCATGAGATGTGATATCCAACTCCTTCCCATTCCAATCCTGAGACATTTCTGATAGCATGAGATGTGATATCTCAATGCCTCTAATACCAAACCTGAGATCCTACCTCTAACATGAAATGTGATATCCAACTCCTTCCCCTTGCAAACCTGAGAGCCTTCCTATAGCATGAGATGTGATATCGAAGTATTTCCCATTCCAATCCTGAGACCCTTCCTATAACATGATATGTGATATCCAACTCCTTCCCATTCCAACCTGAGACCCTTCCTATAGCATGAGATGGGATATCCAACTACTTCCAAATCCAATCCTGATTCCCTTCCGATAGCATGAGATGTGATATCTCAATCCCTCTAATACCAAACCTGAGATCCTTCCTATAACATGAGATGTGATATCAAAATCCTTCCCCTTCCAAACCTGAGACCCTCCCTTTAGCATGAGATGTGATATCCAACTCCTTCCCATTCCAATCCTGAGACCCTTCTGATAGCATGAGATGTGATATTCAATGCCTCTAATACCAAACCTGAGATCCTACCTCTAACATGAAATGTGATATCCAACTCCTTCCCTTTCCAAACGTGAGAGCCTCCCTATAGCATGAGATGGGATATTCAAGTCCTTCAAATTCCAATCCTGATTCCCTTCCTATAGCATGAGATGTGATATCTCAATGCTTCTAATACCAAACCTGAGACCCTTCCTATAACATAAGATGGGATATCCAACTCCTTCCCATTCCAATCCTGAGACCCTTCCGATAGCAGAGATGTGATATCTCAATGCTGATACCAAACCTGAGACCCTTCCTATGGCATGAGATGTCATATACAACTCCTTCCCATTCCAATCCTGAGACCCTTCCTATAGCATGGGATGTGATATCTCAATGCTTATACCAAACCTGAGACCCTTCCTATAGCATGAGATGTGATATCCAACTCCTTCCCATTCCAATCCTGAGACCCTTCCTATAACATGAGATGTGATGTCTCAATGCTTCTAATACCAAACCTGAGATCCTTCCTATGGCATGAGATGTCATATAAAACTCCTTCCCATTCCATTCCTGAGACCCTTCCTATAGCATGAGATGTGATATCCAACTCCTTCCCATTCCAATCCTGAGACCCTTCCTATAGCATGAGATGTGATATCCAAATCCTTCCCATTCCAATCGTGAGACCCTTCCTATAGCATGAGATGTGATATCCAAAACCTTCCCTTTCCAAAACTGAGAGCCTACCTATAGCATGAGATGTGATATCCAACTCCTTCCCATTCCAATCCTGAGACCCTTCCTATAGCATGAGATGTGATATCTCAATGCTTATACCAAACCTGAGACCCTTCCTATAGCATGAGAAGTGATATCCAAATCCTTCCCATTCCAATCCTGAGACCCTTCCTATAGCATGAGATGTGATATCCAAATCCTTCCCCTTCCAAACCTGAGACCCTCCCTTTAGCATGAGATGTGATATCCAACTCCTTCCCATTCCAATCCTGAGACCCTTCTGATAGCATGAGATGTTATATCTCAATGCCTCTAATACCAAACCTGAGATCCTACCTCTAACATGAAATGTGATATCCAACTCCTTCCCCTTCTAAACCTGGGAGCCTTCCTATAACATGAGATGTGATATCGAAGTGCTTCCCATTCCAATCCTGAGACCCTTCCTATAACATGAGATGTGATATCCAACTCCTTCCCATTCCAATCCTGAGACCCTTCCTATAGCATGAGATGGGATGTCTCAATGCTTCTAATACCAAATCTGAGATCCTTCCTATAACATGAGATGTGATATCCAACTCCTTCCCATTACAATCTTGAGACCGTTTCTATAGCATGAGATGTGATATCTCAATGCTTATACCAAACCTGAGACCCTTCCTATAGCATGAGATGTGATATCCAAATCCTTCCCATTCCAATCGTGAGACCCTTCCTATAGCATGAGATGTGATATCTCAATGCCTCTAATACCAAACCTGAGATCCTACCTCTAAAATGAAATTTGATATGCAACTCCTTCCCCTTCCAAACCTGATAGCCTTCCTATAGCATGAGATGTGATATCCAAGTCCTTCCCATTCCAATCCTGATACCCTTCCTATAACATGAGATGTGATATCCAATTCCTTCCCATTCCAACCTGAGACCCTTCCTATAGCATGAGATGGGATATCCAACTCCTTCCAAATCCAATCCTGATAGCCTTCCGATAGCATGAGATGTGATATCCCAATGCTTCTACAAAACCTGAGACCCATACATGGCATGAGATGTGATATCAAACTCCTTCCCATTCCAATCCTGAGACACTTCCTATAGCATGAGATGTGATATCTCAATGCTTCTAATACCAAACCTGAGACTCTTCCTATAACATGAGATGGGATATCCAACTCTTTCCCATTCCAATCCTGAGACCCTTCCGATAGCAGAGATGTGATATCTCAATGCTTATACCAAACCTGAGACCCTTCCTATAGCATGAGATGCCATATACAACTCCTTCCCATTCCAATCCTGAGACCCTTCCTATAGCATGAGATGTGATATCTCAATGCTTATACCAAACCTGAGACCCTTCCTATAGCATGAGATGTGATATCCAACTCCTTCCCATTTCAATCCTGAGACCCTTCCTATAGCATGAGATGTGATGTCTCAATGCTTCTAATACCAAACCTGAGATCCTTCCTATAACATCAGATGTGATATCCAACTCCTTCCCATTCCAATCCTGAGACCCTTCCTATAGCATGAGATGTGATATCTCAATGTTCATACCAAACCTGAGACCCTTCCTATAGCATGAGATGTGATATCCAACTCCTTCCCATTCCAATCCTGAGACCCTTCCTATAGCATGAGATGTGATATCTCAATGCCTCTAATACCAAATCTGAGATCCTTCCTCTAACATGAAATGTGATATCCAACTCCATCCCTTTCCAAACCTGAGAGCCTACCTATAGCATGAGATGTGATATCCAAGACCTTCCCATTCCAATCCTTAGACCCTTCCTACAGCATACAATATGATATCTCAATGATTCTAAAAACAAACCTGAGACCCGTCCTATAACATGAGATGTGATATCCAACTCCTTCCCATTCCAATCCTGAGACACTTCCGATAGCAGAGATGTGATATCTCAATGCTTATTCCAAACCTGAGACCCTTCCTATAGCATGAGATGTGATATCCAACTCCTTCCCGTTCCAAACCTGAGACACTTCCTATAGCATATGTGATATCCAACTCCTTCCCATTCCAAACATGAGACCCTTCCTGTAGCATGAGATGTGATATCCAACTCCTTCCCATTCCAATCCTGAGACCCTTCCTATAGCATGAGATGTGATATCTCAATGCCTCTAATACCAAACCTGAAATCCTTCCTCTAACATGAAATGTGATATCCAACTCCTTCCCTTTCCAAACCTGAGAGCCTACCTATAGCATGAGATGTGATATCAAAGACCTTCCCATTCCAATCCTTAGACCCTTCCTACAGCATACAATATGATATCTCAATGATTCTAATAACAAACCTGAGACCCGTCCTATAACATGAGATGTGATATCCAACTCCTTCCCATTCCAATCCTGAGACACTTCTGATAGCAGAGATGTGATATCTCAATGCTTATTCCAAACCTGAGACCCTTCCTATAGCATGAGATGTGATATCCAACTCCTTCCCGTTCCAAACCTGAGACACTTCCTATAGCATATGTGATATCCAACTCCTTCCCATTCCAAACATGAGACCCTTCCTATAGCATGAGATGTGATATCCAACTCCTTCCCATTCCAATCCTGAGACCCTTCCTATAGCATGAGATGTGATATCTCAATGCTTATTCCAAACCTGAGACCCTTCCTATAGCATGAGATGTGATATCCAACTCCTTCCCGTTCCAAACCTGAGACCCTTCCTATAGCATATGTGATATCCAACTCCTTCCCATTCCAAACATGAGACCCTTCCTATAGCAAGAATGTAATATCCAACTCCTTCCCATTCCAATCCTGAGACCCTTCCTACAGCATGCGATGTGATATCTCAATGCTTCTAATACCAAACCTGAGACCCGTCCTATAACATGAGATGGGATATCCAACTCCTTCCCGTTCCAAACCTGAGACCCTTCCTATAGCATGAGATGTGATACCCAACTCCTTCCCATCCCAATCCTGAGACACTTCCGATTGCAGAGATGTGATATCTCAATGCTTATACCAAACCTGAGACTCTTCCTATAACATGAGATGTGATATCCAAATCCTTCCCGTTCCAAACCAGAGACCCTTCCTATAGCATAAGATGTGATATCCAACTCCTTCCCATTCCAATCCTGAGACCCTTCCGATAGCATGAGATGTGATATCTCAATGCTTCTAATACCAAACCTGAGATCCTTCTTATAACATATGATGTGATATCCAAATCCTTCCCCTTCCAAACCTGAGACCCTCCCTTTAGCATGAAATGTGATATCCAACTCCTTCCCATTCCAATCCTGAGACCCTTATGATAGCATGAGATGTGATATCTCAATGCCTCTAATACCAAACCTGAGATACTTCCGATAGCATGAGATGTGATATCTCAATGCTTCTAATACCAAACCTGAGATCCTTCCTATAACATGAGATGTGATATCCAAATCCTTCCCCTTCCAAACCTGAGACCCTCCCTTTAGCATGAGATGTGATATCCAACTCCTTCCCATTCCAATCCTGAGACCCTTCTGATAGCATGAGATGTGATATCTCAATGCCTCTAATACCAAACCTGAGATCCTACCTCTAACATGAAATATGATATCCAACTCCTTCCCTTTCCAAACCTGAGATCCTGCCTATAGCATGAGATGTGATATCCAAGTCCTTCCCATTCCAATCCTGAGACCCTTCCTATAGCATGAGATGTGATATCTCAATGCTTATACCAAACCTGAGACCCTTCCTATGGCATGAGATGCCATATACAACTCCTTCCCATTCCAATCCTGAGACCCTGCTTATAGCATGAGATGTGATATCTCAATGCTTCTAATGCCAAACCTGAGATCTTTCCTATAACATGAGATGTGATATCCAACTCCTTCCCATTCCAATCCTGAGACCATTCCTATAGCATGATATGTGATATCTCAATGCTTATACCAAACCTGAGACCCTTCCTATAGCTTGAGATGTGATATCCAACTCCATCCCATTCCAATACTGAGACCCTTCCTATAGCATGAGATGTGATATCTCAATGCCTCTAATACCAAACCTGAGATCCTTCCTCTAACATGAAATGTGATATCCAACTCCTTCCCATTCCAACCTGAGACCCTTCCTATAGCATGAGATGGGATATCCAACTCCTTCCAAATCCAATCCTGAAATCCTTCCGATAGCATGAGATGTGATATCCCAATGCTTCTACCAAACCTGAGACCCATACTATGGCATGAGATGTGATATCCAACTCCTTCCCATTCCAATTCTGAGACTCTTCTGATAGCATGAGATGTGATATCTCAATGCCTCTAATACCAAACCTGAGATCCTACCTCTAACATGAAATGTGATATCCAACTCTTTCCCGTTGCAAACCTGAGAGCCTTCCTATAGCATGAGATGTGATATCCAAGTCCTTCCCATTCCAATCCTGAGACCCTTCCTATAACATGAGATGTGATATCCAACTCCTTCCCATTCCAACCTGAGACCCTTCCTATAGCATGAGATGGGATATCCAACTCCTTCCAAATCCAATCCTGATACCCTTCCGATAGCATGAGATGTGATATCCCAATGCTTCTACCAAACCTGAGACCCATACTATGGCATGAGATGTGATATCAAACTCCTTCCCATTCCAATCCTGTGACCCTTCCTATAGCTTGAGATGTGATATCCAACTCCTTCCCATTCCAATTCTGAGACCCTTCCTATACAATGAGACTTGATATCTCAATGTTTCTAATACCAAACCTGAGAGCCGTCCTATAACATGAGATGTGATATCCAAATCCTTCCCCTTCCAAACCTTAGACCCTTCCTTTATCATGAGATGTGATATCCAACTCCTTCCCATTCCAATCCGGAGACTCTTCCAATATCATGAGATGTGATATCTCAATGCTTCTAATATCAAACTTGAGACCCTCCCTATAGCATGAGATGTGATATCCAAGTCCTTCCCATTCCAATCCTGAGACCCTTCCTATAGCATGAGATGTGATATCTCAATGCTTCTAATACCAAACCTGAGACCCTTCCTATAACATGAGATGGGAATATCCAACTCCTTCCCATTCCAATCCTGAGACCCTTCCGATAGCAGAGATGTGATATCTCACTGCTTATACCAAACCTGAGACCCTTCCTATAGCATGAGATGTGATATCCAACTCCTTCCCATTCCAATCCTAAGACACTTCCTATAGCATGAGATGTGATATCTCACTGCTTATACCAAACCTGAGACCCTTCCTATAGCATGAGATGTGATATCCAACTCCTTCCCATTCCAATCCTGAGACCCTTCCTATAGCATGAGATGTGATATCTCAATGCTTCTAATATCAAACTTGAGACCCTCCCTATAGCATGAGATGTGATACCCAAGTCCTTCCCATTCCAATCCTGAGACCCTTCCTACAGCATGCGATGTGATGTCTCAATGCTTCTAATACCAAACCTGAGACTCTTACTATAACATGAGATGGGATATCCAACTCCTTCCCATTCCAATCGTGAGACCCTTCCGATAGCAGAGATGTGATATCTCAATGCTTATACCAAACCTAAGACCCTTCCTATGGCATGAGATGTCATATACAACTCCTTCCCATTCCAATCCTGAGACCCTTCCTATAGCATGAGATGTGATATCTCAATGCTTATACCAAACCTGAGACCCTTCCTATAGCATGAGATGTGATATCTCAATGCTTCAAAAACCAAACATGAGAACCATCCTATAACATGAGATGTGAAATCCAAATCCTTCCCTTCCCAAACCTGAGACTCTTCCTATAGCATGAGATGTGATATCTCAGCTTCTACCAAACCTGAAACCCTTCCTATAGCATGAGAAGTGATATCCAACTCCTTCCCATTCCAATCCTGAGACACTTCCTATAGCATGAGATGTGATATCACAATGCTTCTAATACCAAACCTGAGACCCGTCCTATAACCTGAGATGTGATATCCAAATCCTTCCCCTTCCAAACCTTAGACCCTTCCTTTATCATGAGATGTGATATCCAAGTCCTTCCCATTCCATTCCTGAGACCCTTCCTATAGCATGAGATGTGATATCTCAATGCTTCTAATACCAAACCTGAGACCCTTCCTATAACATGAGATGTGATATCCAAGTGCTTCCCATTCCAATCCTGAGACCCTCCCTTTAGCATGAGATGTGATATCCAACTCCTTCCCATTCCAATCCTGAGACCGTTCTGATAGCATGAGATGTGATATCTCAATGCTTCTAATACCAAACCTGAGATCCTTCCGATAGCATGAGATGTGATATTTCAATTCTTCTAATACCAAACCTGAGATCCTTCCTATAACACGAGATGTGATATTCAAATCCTTCCCCTTCCAAACCTGAGACCCTCCCTTTAGCATGAGATGTGATATCCAACTCCTTCCCATTCCAATCCTGAGACCCTTCTGATAGCATGAGATGTTATATCTCAATGCCTCTAATACCAAACCTGAGATTCTACCTCTAACATGAAATGTGATATCCAACTCCTTCCCCTTCCAAACCTGGGAGCCTTCCTATAACATGAGATGTGATATCGAAGTCCTTCCCATTCCAATCCTGAGACCCTTCCTATAACATGAGATGTGATATCCAACTCCTTCCCATTCCAATCCTGAGACCCTTCCTATAGCATGAGATGTGATGTCTCAATGCTTCTAATACCAAATCTGAGATCCTTCCTATAACATGAGATGTGATATCCAACTCCTTCCATTCCAATCCTGAGACCCTTCCTATAGCATGGGATGTGATATTTCAATGCTTATAGCAAACCTGAGACCCTTCCTATAGCATGAGATGTGATATCCAAATCCTTCCCATTCCAATCGTGAGACCCTTCCTATAGCATGAGATGTGATATCTCAATGCCTCTAATACCAAACCTGAGATCCTTCCTCTAAAATGAAATGTGATATCCAAATCCTTCCCTTTCCAAACCTGAGAGCCTACCTATAGCATGAGATGTGATATCCAACTCCTTCCCATTCCAATCCTGAGACCCTTCCTATAGCATGAGATGTGATATCTCAATGCTTATACCAAACCTGAGACCCTTCCTATAGCATGAGATGTGATATCCAAATCCTTCCCATTCCAATCCTGAGACCCTTCCTATAGCATGAGATGTGATATCTCAATGCCTCTAATACCAAACCTGAGATCCTTCCTTGAACATGAAATGTGATATCCCACTCCTTCCCTTTCCAAACCTGAGAGTCTACCTATAGCATGAGATGTGATATCCAAGTCCTTCCCATTCCAATCCTTAGACACTTCCTACAGCATGAGATGTGATATCTCAATGATTCTATTACCAAACCTGAGACCCGTCCTATAACATGAGATGGGATATCCAACTCCTTCCCATTTCAATCCTGAGAAACTTCCGATAGCAGAGATGTGATATCTCAATGCTTAGACCAAACCTGAGACCCTTCCTATAACATGAGATGTGATATCCAACTCCTTCCCGTTCCAAACCTGAGACCCTTTCTATAGCAAGAATCTAATATCCAACTCCTTCCCATTCCAATCCTGAGACCATTCCTATAGCATGAGATGTGATATCTCAATGCTTCTAATACCAAACCTGAGACCCTTCTATAACATGAGATGTGATATCCAAGTCCTTCCCATTCCAATCCTGAGACCCTCCCTTTAGCATGAGATGTGATATCCAACTCCTTCCCATTCCAATCCTGAGACCGTTCTGATAGCATGAGATGTGATATCTCAATGCTTCTAATACCAAACCTGAGATCCTTCCGATAGCATGAGATGTGATATTTCAATTCTTCTAATACCAAACCTGAGATCCTTCCTATAACACGAGATGTGATATTCAAATCCTTCCCCTTCCAAACCTGAGACCCTCCCTTTAGCATGAGATGTGATATCCAACTCCTTCCCATTCCAATCCTGAGACCCTTCTGATAGCATGAGATGTTATATCTCAATGCCTCTAATACCAAACCTGAGATTCTACCTCTAACATGAAATGTGATATCCAACTCCTTCCCCTTCCAAACCTGGGAGCCTTCCTATAACATGAGATGTGATATCGAAGTCCTTCCCATTCCAATCCTGAGACCCTTCCTATAACATGAGATGTGATATCCAACTCCTTCCCATTCCAATCCTGAGACCCTTCCTATAGCATGAGATGTGATGTCTCAATGCTTCTAATACCAAATCTGAGATCCTTCCTATAACATGAGATGTGATATCCAATTCCTTCCATTCCAATCCTGAGACCCTTCCTATAGCATGGGATGTGATATTTCAATGCTTATAGCAAACCTGAGACCCTTCCTATAGCATGAGATGTGATATCCAAATCCTTCCCATTCCAATCGTGAGACCCTTCCTATAGCATGAGATGTGATATCTCAATGCCTCTAATACCAAACCTGAGATCCTTCCTCTGACATGAAATGTGATATCCAAATCCTTCCCTTTCCAAACCTGAGAGCCTACCTATAGCATGAGATGTGATATCCAACTCCTTCCCATTCCAATCCTGAGACCCTTCCTATAGCATGAGATGTGATATCTCAATGCTTATACCAAACCTGAGACCCTTCCTATAGCATGAGATGTGATATCCAAATCCTTCCCATTCCAATCCTGAGACCCTTCCTATAGCATGAGATGTGATATCTCAATGCCTCTAATACCAAACCTGAGATCCTTCCTTGAACATGAAATGTGATATCCCACTCCTTCCCTTTCCAAACCAGAGAGTCTACCTATAGCATGAGATGTGATATCCAAGTCCTTCCCATTCCAATCCTTAGACACTTCCTACAGCATGAGATGTGATATCTCAATGATTCTATTACCAAACCTGAGACCCGTCCTATAACATGAGATGGGATATCCAACTCCTTCCCATTTCAATCCTGAGAAACTTCCGATAGCAGAGATGTGATATCTCAATGCTTAGACCAAACCTGAGACCCTTCCTATAACATGAGATGTGATATCTCAATGCTTCTAATACCAAACCTGAGATCCTTCCTATGACATGAGATGTGATATCCAATTCCTTCCCATTCCAAACCTGAGACCCTTCCTATAGCATGAGATGTGATATCTCAATGCTTCTAATACCAAACCTGAGATCCTTCCTATAACATGAGATGTGATATCCAAATCCTTCCCCTTCCAAACCAGAGACCCTCCCTTTAGCATGAGATGTGATATCCAACTCCTTCCCATTCCAATCCTGAGACATTTCTGATAGCATGAGATGTGATATCTCAATGCTTCTAATACCAAACCTGAGATCCTTCCTATGACATGAGATGTGATATCCAATTCCTTCCCATTCCAAACCTGAGACCCTTCCTATAGCATGAGATGTGATATCTCAATGCTTCTAATACCAAACCTGAGATCCTTCCTATAACATGAGATGTGATATCCAAATCCTTCCCCTTCCAAACCAGAGACCCTCCCTTTAGCATGAGATGTGATATCCAACTCCTTCCCATTCCAATCCTGAGACATTTCTGATAGCATGAGATGTGATATCTCAATGCCTCTAATACCAAACCTGAGATCCTACCTCTAACATGAAATGTGATATCCAACTCCTTCCCCTTGCAAACCTGAGAGCCTTCCTATAGCATGAGATGTGATATCGAAGTATTTCCCATTCCAATCCTGAGACCCTTCCTATAACATGATATGTGATATCCAACTCCTTCCCATTCCAACCTGAGACCCTTCCTATAGCATGAGATGGGATATCCAACTACTTCCAAATCCAATCCTGATTCCCTTCCGATAGCATGAGATGTGATATCTCAATCCCTCTAATACCAAACCTGAGATCCTTCCTATAACATGAGATGTGATATCAAAATCCTTCCCCTTCCAAACCTGAGACCCTCCCTTTAGCATGAGATGTGATATCCAACTCCTTCCCATTCCAATCCTGAGACCCTTCTGATAGCATGAGATGTGATATTCAATGCCTCTAATACCAAACCTGAGATCCTACCTCTAACATGAAATGTGATATCCAACTCCTTCCCTTTCCAAACGTGAGAGCCTCCCTATAGCATGAGATGGGATATTCAAGTCCTTCAAATTCCAATCCTGATTCCCTTCCTATAGCATGAGATGTGATATCTCAATGCTTCTAATACCAAACCTGAGACCCTTCCTATAACATAAGATGGGATATCCAACTCCTTCCCATTCCAATCCTGAGACCCTTCCGATAGCAGAGATGTGATATCTCAATGCTGATACCAAACCTGAGACCCTTCCTATGGCATGAGATGTCATATACAACTCCTTCCCATTCCAATCCTGAGACCCTTCCTATAGCATGGGATGTGATATCTCAATGCTTATACCAAACCTGAGACCCTTCCTATAGCATGAGATGTGATATCCAACTCCTTCCCATTCCAATCCTGAGACCCTTCCTATAACATGAGATGTGATGTCTCAATGCTTCTAATACCAAACCTGAGATCCTTCCTATGGCATGAGATGTCATATGAAACTCCTTCCCATTCCATTCCTGAGACCCTTCCTATAGCATGAGATGTGATATCCAACTCCTTCCCATTCCAATCCTGAGACCCTTCCTATAGCATGAGATGTGATATCCAAATCCTTCCCATTCCAATCGTGAGACCCTTCCTATAGCATGAGATGTGATATCCAAAACCTTCCCTTTCCAAAACTGAGAGCCTACCTATAGCATGAGATGTGATATCCAACTCCTTCCCATTCCAATCCTGAGACCCTTCCTATAGCATGAGATGTGATATCTCAATGCTTATACCAAACCTGAGACCCTTCCTATAGCATGAGAAGTGATATCCAAATCCTTCCCATTCCAATCCTGAGACCCTTCCTATAGCATGAGATGTGATATCCAAATCCTTCCCCTTCCAAACCTGAGACCCTCCCTTTAGCATGAGATGTGATATCCAACTCCTTCCCATTCCAATCCTGAGACCCTTCTGATAGCATGAGATGTTATATCTCAATGCCTCTAATACCAAACCTGAGATCCTACCTCTAACATGAAATGTGATATCCAACTCCTTCCCCTTCTAAACCTGGGAGCCTTCCTATAACATGAGATGTGATATCGAAGTGCTTCCCATTCCAATCCTGAGACCCTTCCTATAACATGAGATGTGATATCCAACTCCTTCCCATTCCAATCCTGAGACCCTTCCTATAGCATGAGATGGGATGTCTCAATGCTTCTAATACCAAATCTGAGATCCTTCCTATAACATGAGATGTGATATCCAACTCCTTCCCATTACAATCTTGAGACCGTTTCTATAGCATGAGATGTGATATCTCAATGCTTATACCAAACCTGAGACCCTTCCTATAGCATGAGATGTGATATCCAAATCCTTCCCATTCCAATCGTGAGACCCTTCCTATAGCATGAGATGTGATATCTCAATGCCTCTAATACCAAACCTGAGATCCTACCTCTAAAATGAAATTTGATATGCAACTCCTTCCCCTTCCAAACCTGATAGCCTTCCTATAGCATGAGATGTGATATCCAAGTCCTTCCCATTCCAATCCTGATACCCTTCCTATAACATGAGATGTGATATCCAATTCCTTCCCATTCCAACCTTAGACCCTTCCTATAGCATGAGATGGGATATCCAACTCCTTCCAAATCCAATCCTGATAGCCTTCCGATAGCATGAGATGTGATATCCCAATGCTTCTACAAAACCTGAGACCCATACATGGCATGAGATGTGATATCAAACTCCTTCCCATTCCAATCCTGAGACACTTCCTATAGCATGAGATGTGATATCTCAATGCTTCTAATACCAAACCTGAGACTCTTCCTATAACATGAGATGGGATATCCAACTCTTTCCCATTCCAATCCTGAGACCCTTCCGATAGCAGAGATGTGATATCTCAATGCTTATACCAAACCTGAGACCCTTCCTATAGCATGAGATGCCATATACAACTCCTTCCCATTCCAATCCTGAGACCCTTCCTATAGCATGAGATGTGATATCTCAATGCTTATACCAAACCTGAGACCCTTCCTATAGCATGAGATGTGATATCCAACTCCTTCCCATTTCAATCCTGAGACCCTTCCTATAGCATGAGATGTGATGTCTCAATGCTTCTAATACCAAACCTGAGATCCTTCCTATAACATCAGATGTGATATCCAACTCCTTCCCATTCCAATCCTGAGACCCTTCCTATAGCATGAGATGTGATATCTCAATGTTCATACCAAACCTGAGACCCTTCCTATAGCATGAGATGTGATATCCAACTCCTTCCCATTCCAATCCTGAGACCCTTCCTATAGCATGAGATGTGATATCTCAATGCCTCTAATACCAAATCTGAGATCCTTCCTCTAACATGAAATGTGATATCCAACTCCATCCCTTTCCAAACCTGAGAGCCTACCTATAGCATGAGATGTGATATCCAAGACCTTCCCATTCCAATCCTTAGACCCTTCCTACAGCATACAATATGATATCTCAATGATTCTAAAAACAAACCTGAGACCCGTCCTATAACATGAGATGTGATATCCAACTCCTTCCCATTCCAATCCTGAGACACTTCCGATAGCAGAGATGTGATATCTCAATGCTTATTCCAAACCTGAGACCCTTCCTATAGCATGAGATGTGATATCCAACTCCTTCCCGTTCCAAACCTGAGACACTTCCTATAGCATATGTGATATCCAACTCCTTCCCATTCCAAACATGAGACCCTTCCTATAGCATGAGATGTGATATCCAACTCCTTCCCATTCCAATCCTGAGACCCTTCCTATAGCATGAGATGTGATATCTCAATGCCTCTAATACCAAACCTGAAATCCTTCCTCTAACATGAAATGTGATATCCAACTCCTTCCCTTTCCAAACCTGAGAGCCTACCTATAGCATGAGATGTGATATCAAAGACCTTCCCATTCCAATCCTTAGACCCTTCCTACAGCATACAATATGATATCTCAATGATTCTAATAACAAACCTGAGACCCGTCCTATAACATGAGATGTGATATCCAACTCCTTCCCATTCCAATCCTGAGACACTTCTGACAGCAGAGATGTGATATCTCAATGCTTATTCCAAACCTGAGACCCTTCCTATAGCATGAGATGTGATATCCAACTCCTTCCCGTTCCAAACCTGAGACACTTCCTATAGCATATGTGATATCCAACTCCTTCCCATTCCAAACATGAGACCCTTCCTATAGCATGAGATGTGATATCCAACTCCTTCCCATTCCAATCCTGAGACCCTTCCTATAGCATGAGATGTGATATCTCAATGCTTATTCCAAACCTGAGACCCTTCCTATAGCATGAGATGTGATATCCAACTCCTTCCCGTTCCAAACCTGAGACCCTTCCTATAGCATATGTGATATCCAACTCCTTCCCATTCCAAACATGAGACCCTTCCTATAGCAAGAATGTAATATCCAACTCCTTCCCATTCCAATCCTGAGACCCTTCCTACAGCATGCGATGTGATATCTCAATGCTTCTAATACCAAACCTGAGACCCGTCCTATAACATGAGATGGGATATCCAACTCCTTCCCGTTCCAAACCTGAGACCCTTCCTATAGCATGAGATGTGATACCCAACTCCTTCCCATCCCAATCCTGAGACACTTCCGATTGCAGAGATGTGATATCTCAATGCTTATACCAAACCTGAGACTCTTCCTATAACATGAGATGTGATATCCAAATCCTTCCCGTTCCAAACCAGAGACCCTTCCTATAGCATAAGATGTGATATCCAACTCCTTCCCATTCCAATCCTGAGACCCTTCCGATAGCATGAGATGTGATATCTCAATGCTTCTAATACCAAACCTGAGATCCTTCTTATAACATATGATGTGATATCCAAATCCTTCCCCTTCCAAACCTGAGACCCTCCCTTTAGCATGAAATGTGATATCCAACTCCTTCCCATTCCAATCCTGAGACCCTTATGATAGCATGAGATGTGATATCTCAATGCCTCTAATACCAAACCTGAGATACTTCCGATAGCATGAGATGTGATATCTCAATGCTTCTAATACCAAACCTGAGATCCTTCCTATAACATGAGATGTGATATCCAAATCCTTCCCCTTCCAAACCTGAGACCCTCCCTTTAGCATGAGATGTGATATCCAACTCCTTCCCATTCCAATCCTGAGACCCTTCTGATAGCATGAGATGTGATATCTCAATGCCTCTAATACCAAACCTGAGATCCTACCTCTAACATGAAATATGATATCCAACTCCTTCCCTTTCCAAACCTGAGATCCTGCCTATAGCATGAGATGTGATATCCAAGTCCTTCCCATTCCAATCCTGAGACCCTTCCTATAGCATGAGATGTGATATCTCAATGCTTATACCAAACCTGAGACCCTTCCTATGGCATGAGATGCCATATACAACTCCTTCCCATTCCAATCCTGAGACCCTGCTTATAGCATGAGATGTGATATCTCAATGCTTCTAATGCCAAACCTGAGATCTTTCCTATAACATGAGATGTGATATCCAACTCCTTCCCATTCCAATCCTGAGACCATTCCTATAGCATGAGATGTGATATCTCAATGCTTATACCAAACCTGAGACCCTTCCTATAGCTTGAGATGTGATATCCAACTCCATCCCATTCCAATACTGAGACCCTTCCTATAGCATGAGATGTGATATCTCAATGCCTCTAATACCAAACCTGAGATCCTTCCTCTAACATGAAATGTGATATCCAACTCCTTCCCATTCCAACCTGAGACCCTTCCTATAGCATGAGATGGGATATCCAACTCCTTCCAAATCCAATCCTGAAATCCTTCCGATAGCATGAGATGTGATATCCCAATGCTTCTACCAAACCTGAGACCCATACTATGGCATGAGATGTGATATCCAACTCCTTCCCATTCCAATTCTGAGACTCTTCTGATAGCATGAGATGTGATATCTCAATGCCTCTAATACCAAACCTGAGATCCTACCTCTAACATGAAATGTGATATCCAACTCTTTCCCGTTGCAAACCTGAGAGCCTTCCTATAGCATGAGATGTGATATCCAAGTCCTTCCCATTCCAATCCTGAGACCCTTCCTATAACATGAGATGTGATATCCAACTCCTTCCCATTCCAACCTGAGACCCTTCCTATAGCATGAGATGGGATATCCAACTCCTTCCAAATCCAATCCTGATACCCTTCCGATAGCATGAGATGTGATATCCCAATGCTTCTACCAAACCTGAGACCCATACTATGGCATGAGATGTGATATCAAACTCCTTCCCATTCCAATCCTGTGACCCTTCCTATAGCTTGAGATGTGATATCCAACTCCTTCCCATTCCAATTCTGAGACCCTTCCTATACAATGAGACTTGATATCTCAATGTTTCTAATACCAAACCTGAGAGCCGTCCTATAACATGAGATGTGATATCCAAATCCTTCCCCTTCCAAACCTTAGACCCTTCCTTTATCATGAGATGTGATATCCAACTCCTTCCCATTCCAATCCGGAGACTCTTCCAATATCATGAGATGTGATATCTCAATGCTTCTAATATCAAACTTGAGACCCTCCCTATAGCATGAGATGTGATATCCAAGTCCTTCCCATTCCAATCCTGAGACCCTTCCTATAGCATGAGATGTGATATCTCAATGCTTCTAATACCAAACCTGAGACCCTTCCTATAACATGAGATGGGAATATCCAACTCCTTCCCATTCCAATCCTGAGACCCTTCCGATAGCAGAGATGTGATATCTCACTGCTTATACCAAACCTGAGACCCTTCCTATAGCATGAGATGTGATATCCAACTCCTTCCCATTCCAATCCTAAGACACTTCCTATAGCATGAGATGTGATATCTCACTGCTTATACCAAACCTGAGACCCTTCCTATAGCATGAGATGTGATATCCAACTCCTTCCCATTCCAATCCTGAGACCCTTCCTATAGCATGAGATGTGATATCTCAATGCTTCTAATATCAAACTTGAGACCCTCCCTATAGCATGAGATGTGATACCCAAGTCCTTCCCATTCCAATCCTGAGACCCTTCCTACAGCATGCGATGTGATGTCTCAATGCTTCTAATACCAAACCTGAGACTCTTACTATAACATGAGATGGGATATCCAACTCCTTCCCATTCCAATCGTGAGACCCTTCCGATAGCAGAGATGTGATATCTCAATGCTTATACCAAACCTAAGACCCTTCCTATGGCATGAGATGTCATATACAACTCCTTCCCATTCCAATCCTGAGACCCTTCCTATAGCATGAGATGTGATATCTCAATGCTTATACCAAACCTGAGACCCTTCCTATAGCATGAGATGTGATATCCAACTCCTTCCCATTCCAATCCTGAGACCCTTCCTATAGCATGAGATGTGATGTCTCAATGCTTCTAATACCAAACCTGAGATCCTTCCTATAACATGAGATGTGATATCCAACTCCTTCCCATTCCAATCCCGAGACCCTTCCTATAGCATGAGATGTGATATCTCAATGCTTATACCAAACCTGAGACCCTTCCTATAGCATGAGATGTGATATCCAACTCCTTCCCATTCCAATCCTGAGACTCTTCCTATAGCATGAGATGTGATATCTCAATGCCTCTAATACCAAACCTGAGATCCTTCCTCTAACATGAAATGTGATATCCAACTCCTTCCCTTTACAAACCTGAGAGCCTACCTATAGCATGAGATGTGATATCCAAGTTCTTCCCATTCCAATCCTTAGACCCTTCCTACAGCATGCAATATGATATCTCAATGATTATAATAACAAACCTGAGACCCGTCCTATAACATGAGATGGGATATCCAACTCCTTCCCATTCCAATCCTGAGACACTTCCGATAGCAGAGATGTGATATCTCAATGCTTATACCAAACCTGAGACCCTTCCTATAACATGAGATGTGATATCCAACTCCTTCCCGGTCCAAACCTGAGACCCTTCATATAGCATATGTGATATCCAACTCCTTCCCATTCCAAACATGAGACCCTTCCTATAGCAAGAGTGTAATATCCAACTCCTTCCCATTCCAATCCTGAGACCATTCCTATAGCATGAGATGTGATATCTCAATGCTTCTAATACCAAACCTGAGATCCTTCCTATGACATGAGATGTGATATCCAATTCCTCCCCATTCCAAACCTGAGAACCTTCCTACAGCATGCGATGTGATATCTCAATGCTTCTAATACCAAACCCGAGACCAGTCCTATAACATGAGATTGGATATCCAACTCCTTCCCCTTCCAAACCTGAGACTCTTCCTATAGCATGAGATGTGATATCCAACTTCTTCCCATTCCAATCCTGAGACCCTTCCTATAACATGAGAGATGTGATGTCTCAATGCTTCTAATACCAAACCTGAGATCTTTCCTATAACATGAGATGTGATATCCAACTCCTTCCCATTCCAATCCTGAGACCCTTCCTATAGCATGAGATGTGATATCTCAATGCTTATACCAAACCTGAGACCCTTCCTATAGCTTGAGATGTGATATCCAACTCCTTCCCATTCCAATCCTGAGACCCTTCCTATAGCATGAGATGTGATATCTCAAGGCCTCTAATACCAAACCTGAGATCCTTCCTCTAACATGAAATGTGATATCCAACTCCTTCCCCTTCCAAACCTGAGAGCCTTCCTATAACATGAAATGTGATATCCAATTCCTTCCCATTCCAACCTGAGACCCTTCCTATAGCATGAGATGGGATATCCAACTCCTTCCAAATCCAATACTGATACCCTTCCGATAGCATGAGATGTGATATCCCAATGCTTCTACGAAACCTGAGACCCATACTATGGCATGAGATGTGATATCAAACTCCTTCCCATTCCAATCCTGAGACCCTACCTATAGCTTGAGATGTGATATCCAACTCCTTCCCATTCCAATTCTGAGACCCTTCCTATACCATGAGACTTGATATCTCAATGCTTCTAATACCAAACCTGAGACCCGTCCTATAACATGAGATGTGATATCCAAATCTTTCCCCTTCCAAACCTTAGACCCTTCCTTTATCATGAGATGTGATATCCAATTCCTTCCCATTCCAATCCTGAGACCCTTCCGATATCATGAGATTTGTTATCTCAATGCTTCTAATATCAAACTTGAGACCCTCCCTATAACATGAGATGTGACATCCAAGTCCTCCCCATTCCAATCCTGAGACCCTTCCTATAGCATGAGATGTGATATCTCAATGCTTCTAATACCAAACCTGAGACCCTTCCTATAACATGATTTGGGATATCCAACTCCTTCCCATTCCAATCCTGAGACCCTTCCGATAGCAGAGATGTGATATCTCAATGCTTATACCAAACCTGAGACCCTTCCTATGGCCTGAGATGTCATATGCAACTCCTTCCCATTCCAATCCTGAGACCCTTCCTATAGCATGAGATGTGATATCTCAATGCCTCTAATACCAAACCTGAAATCCTTCCCCTAACATGAAATGTGATATCCAACTCCTTCCCTTTCCAAACCTGAGAGCCTACCTATAGCATGAGATGTGATATCCAAGAACTTCCCATTCCAATCCTTAAACCCTTCCTACATCATACAATATGATATCTCAATGATTCTAATAACAAACCTGAGACCCGTCCTATAACATGAGATGTGATATCCAACTCCTTCCCATTCCAATCCTGAGACACTTCCGATAGCAGAGATGTGATATCTCAATGCTTATTCCAAACCTGAGACCCTTCCTATAGCATGAGATGTGATATCCAACTCCTTCCCTTTCCAAACCTGAGACCCTTCCTATAGCATATGTGATATCCAACTCCTTCCCATTCCAAACATGAGACCCTTCCTATAGCAAGAATGTAATATCCAACTCCTTCCCATTCCAATCCTCAGACCCTTCCTACAGCATGCGATGTGATATCTCAATGCTTCTAATACCAAACCTGAGACCCGTCCTATAACATGAGATGGGATATCCAACTCCTTCCCGTTCCAAACCTGAGACCCTTCCTATAGCATGAGATGTGATATCCAACTCCTTCCCATCCCAATCCTGAGACACTTCCGATTGCAGAGATGTGATATCTCAATGCTTATACCAAACCTGAGACTCTTCCTATAACATGAGATGTGATATCCAACTCCTTCCCGTTCCAAACCTGAGACCCTTCCTATAGCATAAGATGTGATATCCAACTCCTTCCCATTCCAATCCTTAGACCCTTCCTACAGCATGCAATATGATATCTCAATGATTCTAATAACAAACCTGAGACCCGTCCTATAACATGAGATGGGATATCCAACTCCTTCCCATTCCAATCCTGAGACACTTCCGATAGCAGAGATGTGATATCTCAATGCTTATACCAAACCTGAGACCCTTCCTATAACATGAGATGTGATATCCAAAACCTTCCCTTTCCAAAACTGAGAGCCTACCTATAGCATGAGATGTGATATCCAACTCCTTCCCATTCCAATCGTGAGACCCTTCCTATAGCATGAGATGTGATATCCAAAACCTTCCCTTTCCAAAACTGAGAGCCTACCTATAGCATGAGATGTGATATCCAACTCCTTCCCATTCCAATCCTGAGACCCTTCCTATAGCATGAGATGTGATATCTCAATGCTTATACCAAACCTGAGACCCTTCCTATAGCATGAGAAGTGATATCCAAATCCTTCCCATTCCAATCCTGAGACCCTTCCTATAGCATGAGATGTGATATCCAAATCCTTCCCCTTCCAAACCTGAGACCCTCCCTTTAGCATGAGATGTGATATCCAACTCCTTCCCATTCCAATCCTGAGACCCTTCTGATAGCATGAGATGTTATATCTCAATGCCTCTAATACCAAACCTGAGATCCTACCTCTAACATGAAATGTGATATCCAACTCCTTCCCCTTCTAAACCTGGGAGCCTTCCTATAACATGAGATGTGATATCGAAGTGCTTCCCATTCCAATCCTGAGACCCTTCCTATAACATGAGATGTGATATCCAACTCCTTCCCATTCCAATCCTGAGACCCTTCCTATAGCATGAGATGGGATGTCTCAATGCTTCTAATACCAAATCTGAGATCCTTCCTATAACATGAGATGTGATATCCAACTCCTTCCCATTACAATCTTGAGACCGTTTCTATAGCATGAGATGTGATATCTCAATGCTTATACCAAACCTGAGACCCTTCCTATAGCATGAGATGTGATATCCAAATCCTTCCCATTCCAATCGTGAGACCCTTCCTATAGCATGAGATGTGATATCTCAATGCCTCTAATACCAAACCTGAGATCCTACCTCTAAAATGAAATTTGATATGCAACTCCTTCCCCTTCCAAACCTGATAGCCTTCCTATAGCATGAGATGTGATATCCAAGTCCTTCCCATTCCAATCCTGATACCCTTCCTATAACATGAGATGTGATATCCAATTCCTTCCCATTCCAACCTGAGACCCTTCCTATAGCATGAGATGGGATATCCAACTCCTTCCAAATCCAATCCTGATAGCCTTCCGATAGCATGAGATGTGATATCCCAATGCTTCTACAAAACCTGAGACCCATACATGGCATGAGATGTGATATCAAACTCCTTCCCATTCCAATCCTGAGACACTTCCTATAGCATGAGATGTGATATCTCAATGCTTCTAATACCAAACCTGAGACTCTTCCTATAACATGAGATGGGATATCCAACTCTTTCCCATTCCAATCCTGAGACCCTTCCGATAGCAGAGATGTGATATCTCAATGCTTATACCAAACCTGAGACCCTTCCTATAGCATGAGATGCCATATACAACTCCTTCCCATTCCAATCCTGAGACCCTTCCTATAGCATGAGATGTGATATCTCAATGCTTATACCAAACCTGAGACCCTTCCTATAGCATGAGATGTGATATCCAACTCCTTCCCATTTCAATCCTGAGACCCTTCCTATAGCATGAGATGTGATGTCTCAATGCTTCTAATACCAAACCTGAGATCCTTCCTATAACATCAGATGTGATATCCAACTCCTTCCCATTCCAATCCTGAGACCCTTCCTATAGCATGAGATGTGATATCTCAATGTTCATACCAAACCTGAGACCCTTCCTATAGCATGAGATGTGATATCCAACTCCTTCCCATTCCAATCCTGAGACCCTTCCTATAGCATGAGATGTGATATCTCAATGCCTCTAATACCAAATCTGAGATCCTTCCTCTAACATGAAATGTGATATCCAACTCCATCCCTTTCCAAACCTGAGAGCCTACCTATAGCATGAGATGTGATATCCAAGACCTTCCCATTCCAATCCTTAGACCCTTCCTACAGCATACAATATGATATCTCAATGATTCTAAAAACAAACCTGAGACCCGTCCTATAACATGAGATGTGATATCCAACTCCTTCCCATTCCAATCCTGAGACACTTCCGATAGCAGAGATGTGATATCTCAATGCTTATTCCAAACCTGAGACCCTTCCTATAGCATGAGATGTGATATCCAACTCCTTCCCGTTCCAAACCTGAGACACTTCCTATAGCATATGTGATATCCAACTCCTTCCCATTCCAAACATGAGACCCTTCCTATAGCATGAGATGTGATATCCAACTCCTTCCCATTCCAATCCTGAGACCCTTCCTATAGCATGAGATGTGATATCTCAATGCCTCTAATACCAAACCTGAAATCCTTCCTCTAACATGAAATGTGATATCCAACTCCTTCCCTTTCCAAACCTGAGAGCCTACCTATAGCATGAGATGTGATATCAAAGACCTTCCCATTCCAATCCTTAGACCCTTCCTACAGCATACAATATGATATCTCAATGATTCTAATAACAAACCTGAGACCCGTCCTATAACATGAGATGTGATATCCAACTCCTTCCCATTCCAATCCTGAGACACTTCTGATAGCAGAGATGTGATATCTCAATGCTTATTCCAAACCTGAGACCCTTCCTATAGCATGAGATGTGATATCCAACTCCTTCCCGTTCCAAACCTGAGACACTTCCTATAGCATATGTGATATCCAACTCCTTCCCATTCCAAACATGAGACCCTTCCTATAGCATGAGATGTGATATCCAACTCCTTCCCATTCCAATCCTGAGACCCTTCCTATAGCATGAGATGTGATATCTCAATGCTTATTCCAAACCTGAGACCCTTCCTATAGCATGAGATGTGATATCCAACTCCTTCCCGTTCCAAACCTGAGACCCTTCCTATAGCATATGTGATATCCAACTCCTTCCCATTCCAAACATGAGACCCTTCCTATAGCAAGAATGTAATATCCAACTCCTTCCCATTCCAATCCTGAGACCCTTCCTACAGCATGCGATGTGATATCTCAATGCTTCTAATACCAAACCTGAGACCCGTCCTATAACATGAGATGGGATATCCAACTCCTTCCCGTTCCAAACCTGAGACCCTTCCTATAGCATGAGATGTGATACCCAACTCCTTCCCATCCCAATCCTGAGACACTTCCGATTGCAGAGATGTGATATCTCAATGCTTATACCAAACCTGAGACTCTTCCTATAACATGAGATGTGATATCCAAATCCTTCCCGTTCCAAACCAGAGACCCTTCCTATAGCATAAGATGTGATATCCAACTCCTTCCCATTCCAATCCTGAGACCCTTCCGATAGCATGAGATGTGATATCTCAATGCTTCTAATACCAAACCTGAGATCCTTCTTATAACATATGATGTGATATCCAAATCCTTCCCCTTCCAAACCTGAGACCCTCCCTTTAGCATGAAATGTGATATCCAACTCCTTCCCATTCCAATCCTGAGACCCTTATGATAGCATGAGATGTGATATCTCAATGCCTCTAATACCAAACCTGAGATACTTCCGATAGCATGAGATGTGATATCTCAATGCTTCTAATACCAAACCTGAGATCCTTCCTATAACATGAGATGTGATATCCAAATCCTTCCCCTTCCAAACCTGAGACCCTCCCTTTAGCATGAGATGTGATATCCAACTCCTTCCCATTCCAATCCTGAGACCCTTCTGATAGCATGAGATGTGATATCTCAATGCCTCTAATACCAAACCTGAGATCCTACCTCTAACATGAAATATGATATCCAACTCCTTCCCTTTCCAAACCTGAGATCCTGCCTATAGCATGAGATGTGATATCCAAGTCCTTCCCATTCCAATCCTGAGACCCTTCCTATAGCATGAGATGTGATATCTCAATGCTTATACCAAACCTGAGACCCTTCCTATGGCATGAGATGCCATATACAACTCCTTCCCATTCCAATCCTGAGACCCTGCTTATAGCATGAGATGTGATATCTCAATGCTTCTAATGCCAAACCTGAGATCTTTCCTATAACATGAGATGTGATATCCAACTCCTTCCCATTCCAATCCTGAGACCATTCCTATAGCATGAGATGTGATATCTCAATGCTTATACCAAACCTGAGACCCTTCCTATAGCTTGAGATGTGATATCCAACTCCATCCCATTCCAATACTGAGACCCTTCCTATAGCATGAGATGTGATATCTCAATGCCTCTAATACCAAACCTGAGATCCTTCCTCTAACATGAAATGTGATATCCAACTCCTTCCCATTCCAACCTGAGACCCTTCCTATAGCATGAGATGGGATATCCAACTCCTTCCAAATCCAATCCTGAAATCCTTCCGATAGCATGAGATGTTATATCCCAATGCTTCTACCAAACCTGAGACCCATACTATGGCATGAGATGTGATATCCAACTCCTTCCCATTCCAATTCTGAGACTCTTCTGATAGCATGAGATGTGATATCTCAATGCCTCTAATACCAAACCTGAGATCCTACCTCTAACATGAAATGTGATATCCAACTCTTTCCCGTTGCAAACCTGAGAGCCTTCCTATAGCATGAGATGTGATATCCAAGTCCTTCCCATTCCAATCCTGAGACCCTTCCTATAACATGAGATGTGATATCCAACTCCTTCCCATTCCAACCTGAGACCCTTCCTATAGCATGAGATGGGATATCCAACTCCTTCCAAATCCAATCCTGATACCCTTCCGATAGCATGAGATGTGATATCCCAATGCTTCTACCAAACCTGAGACCCATACTATGGCATGAGATGTGATATCAAACTCCTTCCCATTCCAATCCTGTGACCCTTCCTATAGCTTGAGATGTGATATCCAACTCCTTCCCATTCCAATTCTGAGACCCTTCCTATACAATGAGACTTGATATCTCAATGTTTCTAATACCAAACCTGAGAGCCGTCCTATAACATGAGATGTGATATCCAAATCCTTCCCCTTCCAAACCTTAGACCCTTCCTTTATCATGAGATGTGATATCCAACTCCTTCCCATTCCAATCCGGAGACTCTTCCAATATCATGAGATGTGATATCTCAATGCTTCTAATATCAAACTTGAGACCCTCCCTATAGCATGAGATGTGATATCCAAGTCCTTCCCATTCCAATCCTGAGACCCTTCCTATAGCATGAGATGTGATATCTCAATGCTTCTAATACCAAACCTGAGACCCTTCCTATAACATGAGATGGGAATATCCAACTCCTTCCCATTCCAATCCTGAGACCCTTCCGATAGCAGAGATGTGATATCTCACTGCTTATACCAAACCTGAGACCCTTCCTATAGCATGAGATGTGATATCCAACTCCTTCCCATTCCAATCCTAAGACACTTCCTATAGCATGAGATGTGATATCTCACTGCTTATACCAAACCTGAGACCCTTCCTATAGCATGAGATGTGATATCCAACTCCTTCCCATTCCAATCCTGAGACCCTTCCTATAGCATGAGATGTGATATCTCAATGCTTCTAATATCAAACTTGAGACCCTCCCTATAGCATGAGATGTGATACCCAAGTCCTTCCCATTCCAATCCTGAGACCCTTCCTACAGCATGCGATGTGATGTCTCAATGCTTCTAATACCAAACCTGAGACTCTTACTATAACATGAGATGGGATATCCAACTCCTTCCCATTCCAATCGTGAGACCCTTCCGATAGCAGAGATGTGATATCTCAATGCTTATACCAAACCTAAGACCCTTCCTATGGCATGAGATGTCATATACAACTCTTTCCCATTCCAATCCTGAGACCCTTCCTATAGCATGAGATGTGATATCTCAATGCTTATACCAAACCTGAGACCCTTCCTATAGCATGAGATGTGATATCCAACTCCTTCCCATTCCAATCCTGAGACCCTTCCTATAGCATGAGATGTGATGTCTCAATGCTTCTAATACCAAACCTGAGATCCTTCCTATAACATGAGATGTGATATCCAACTCCTTCCCATTCCAATCCCGAGACCCTTCCTATAGCATGAGATGTGATATCTCAATGCTTATACCAAACCTGAGACCCTTCCTATAGCATGAGATGTGATATCCAACTCCTTCCCATTCCAATCCTGAGACTCTTCCTATAGCATGAGATGTGATATCTCAATGCCTCTAATACCAAACCTGAGATCCTTCCTCTAACATGAAATGTGATATCCAACTCCTTCCCTTTACAAACCTGAGAGCCTACCTATAGCATGAGATGTGATATCCAAGTTCTTCCCATTCCAATCCTTAGACCCTTCCTACAGCATGCAATATGATATCTCAATGATTATAATAACAAACCTGAGACCCGTCCTATAACATGAGATGGGATATCCAACTCCTTCCCATTCCAATCCTGAGACACTTCCGATAGCAGAGATGTGATATCTCAATGCTTATACCAAACCTGAGACCCTTCCTATAACATGAGATGTGATATCCAACTCCTTCCCGGTCCAAACCTGAGACCCTTCATATAGCATATGTGATATCCAACTCCTTCCCATTCCAAACATGAGACCCTTCCTATAGCAAGAGTGTAATATCCAACTCCTTCCCATTCCAATCCTGAGACCATTCCTATAGCATGAGATGTGATATCTCAATGCTTCTAATACCAAACCTGAGATCCTTCCTATGACATGAGATGTGATATCCAATTCCTCCCCATTCCAAACCTGAGAACCTTCCTACAGCATGCGATGTGATATCTCAATGCTTCTAATACCAAACCCGAGACCAGTCCTATAACATGAGATTGGATATCCAACTCCTTCCCCTTCCAAACCTGAGACTCTTCCTATAGCATGAGATGTGATATCCAACTTCTTCCCATTCCAATCCTGAGACCCTTCCTATAACATGAGAGATGTGATGTCTCAATGCTTCTAATACCAAACCTGAGATCTTTCCTATAACATGAGATGTGATATCCAACTCCTTCCCATTCCAATCCTGAGACCCTTCCTATAGCATGAGATGTGATATCTCAATGCTTATACCAAACCTGAGACCCTTCCTATAGCTTGAGATGTGATATCCAACTCCTTCCCATTCCAATCCTGAGACCCTTCCTATAGCATGAGATGTGATATCTCAAGGCCTCTAATACCAAACCTGAGATCCTTCCTCTAACATGAAATGTGATATCCAACTCCTTCCCCTTCCAAACCTGAGAGCCTTCCTATAACATGAAATGTGATATCCAATTCCTTCCCATTCCAACCTGAGACCCTTCCTATAGCATGAGATGGGATATCCAACTCCTTCCAAATCCAATACTGATACCCTTCCGATAGCATGAGATGTGATATCCCAATGCTTCTACGAAACCTGAGACCCATACTATGGCATGAGATGTGATATCAAACTCCTTCCCATTCCAATCCTGAGACCCTACCTATAGCTTGAGATGTGATATCCAACTCCTTCCCATTCCAATTCTGAGACCCTTCCTATACCATGAGACTTGATATCTCAATGCTTCTAATACCAAACCTGAGACCCGTCCTATAACATGAGATGTGATATCCAAATCTTTCCCCTTCCAAACCTTAGACCCTTCCTTTATCATGAGATGTGATATCCAATTCCTTCCCATTCCAATCCTGAGACCCTTCCGATATCATGAGATTTGTTATCTCAATGCTTCTAATATCAAACTTGAGACCCTCCCTATAACATGAGATGTGACATCCAAGTCCTCCCCATTCCAATCCTGAGACCCTTCCTATAGCATGAGATGTGATATCTCAATGCTTCTAATACCAAACCTGAGACCCTTCCTATAACATGATTTGGGATATCCAACTCCTTCCCATTCCAATCCTGAGACCCTTCCGATAGCAGAGATGTGATATCTCAATGCTTATACCAAACCTGAGACCCTTCCTATGGCCTGAGATGTCATATGCAACTCCTTCCCATTCCAATCCTGAGACCCTTCCTATAGCATGAGATGTGATATCTCAATGCCTCTAATACCAAACCTGAAATCCTTCCCCTAACATGAAATGTGATATCCAACTCCTTCCCTTTCCAAACCTGAGAGCCTACCTATAGCATGAGATGTGATATCCAAGAACTTCCCATTCCAATCCTTAAACCCTTCCTACATCATACAATATGATATCTCAATGATTCTAATAACAAACCTGAGACCCGTCCTATAACATGAGATGTGATATCCAACTCCTTCCCATTCCAATCCTGAGACACTTCCGATAGCAGAGATGTGATATCTCAATGCTTATTCCAAACCTGAGACCCTTCCTATAGCATGAGATGTGATATCCAACTCCTTCCCTTTCCAAACCTGAGACCCTTCCTATAGCATATGTGATATCCAACTCCTTCCCATTCCAAACATGAGACCCTTCCTATAGCAAGAATGTAATATCCAACTCCTTCCCATTCCAATCCTCAGACCCTTCCTACAGCATGCGATGTGATATCTCAATGCTTCTAATACCAAACCTGAGACCCGTCCTATAACATGAGATGGGATATCCAACTCCTTCCCGTTCCAAACCTGAGACCCTTCCTATAGCATGAGATGTGATATCCAACTCCTTCCCATCCCAATCCTGAGACACTTCCGATTGCAGAGATGTGATATCTCAATGCTTATACCAAACCTGAGACTCTTCCTATAACATGAGATGTGATATCCAACTCCTTCCCGTTCCAAACCTGAGACCCTTCCTATAGCATAAGATGTGATATCCAACTCCTTCCCATTCCAATCCTTAGACCCTTCCTACAGCATGCAATATGATATCTCAATGATTCTAATAACAAACCTGAGACCCGTCCTATAACATGAGATGGGATATCCAACTCCTTCCCATTCCAATCCTGAGACACTTCCGATAGCAGAGATGTGATATCTCAATGCTTATACCAAACCTGAGACCCTTCCTATAACATGAGATGTGATATCCAACTCCTTCCCGGTCCAAACCTGAGACCCTTCCTATAGCATATGTGATATCCAACTCCTTCCCATTCCAAACATGAGACCCTTCCTATAGCAAGAGTGTAATATCCAACTCCTTCCCATTCCAATCCTGAGACCATTCCTATAGCATGAGATGTGATATCTCAATGCTTCTAATACCAAACCTGAGATCCTTCCTATGACATGAGATGTGATATCCAATTCCTCCCCATTCCAAACCTGAGAACCTTCCTACAGCATGCGATGTGATATCTCAATGCTTCTAATACCAAACCCGAGACCAGTCCTATAACATGAGATTGGATATCCAACTCCTTCCCCTTCCAAACCTGAGACTCTTCCTATAGCATGAGATGTGATATCCAACTTCTTCCCATTCCAATCCTGAGACCCTTCCTATAGCATGAGATGTGATATCTCAATGCCTCTAATACCAAACCTGAGATCCTTCCTCTAACATGAAATGTGATATCCAACTCCTTCCCTTTCCAAACCTGAGAGCCTACCTATAGCATGAGATGTGATATCCAAGTCCTTCCCATTCCAACCTGAGACCCTTCCTATAGCATGAGATGGGATATCCAACTCCTTCCAAATCCAATACTGATACCCTTCCGATAGCATGAGATGTGATATCCCAATGCTTCTACCAAACCTGAGACCCATACTATGGCATGAGATGTGATATCTCAAGGCCTCTAATACCAAACCTGAGATCCTTCCTCTAACATGAAATGTGATATCCAACTCCTTCCCCTTCCAAACCTGAGAGCCTTCCTATAACATGAAATGTGATATCCAATTCCTTCCCATTCCAACCTGAGACCCTTCCTATAGCATGAGATGGGATATCCAACTCCTTCCAAATCCAATACTGATACCCTTCCGATAGCATGAGATGTGATATCCCAATGCTTCTACCAAACCTGAGACCCATACTATGGCATGAGATGTGATATCAAACTCCTTCCCATTCCAATCCTGAGACCCTACCTATAGCTTGAGATGTGATATCCAACTCCTTCCCATTCCAATTCTGAGACCCTTCCTATACCATGAGACTTGATATCTCAATGCTTCTAATACCAAACCTGAGACCCGTCCTATAACATGAGATGTGATATCCAAATCCATCCCCTTCCAAACCTTAGACCCTTCCTTTATCATGAGATGTGATATCCAACTCCTTCCCATTCCAATCCTGAGACCCTTCCTATAGCATGAGATGTGATATCTCAATGCCTCTAATACCAAACCTGAAATCCTTCCTCTAACATGAAATGTGATATCCAACTCCTTCCCTTTCCAAACCTGAGAGCCTACCTATAGCATGAGATGTGATATCCAAGACCTTCTCATTCCAATCCTTAGACCCTTCCTACAGCATACAATATGATATCTCAATGATTCTAATAACAAACCTGAGACCCGTCCTATAACATGAGATGTGATATCCAACTCCTTCCCATTCCAATCCTGAGACACTTCCGATAGCAGAGATGTGATATCTCAATGCTTATTCCAAACCTGAGACCCTTCCTATAGCATGAGATGTGATATCCAACTCCTTCCCGTTCCAAACCTGAGACCCTTCCTATAGCATATGTGATATCCAACTCCTTCCCATTCCAAACATGAGACCCTTCCTATAGCAAGAATGTAATATCCAACTCCTTCCCATTCCAATCCTGAGACCCTTCCTACAGCATGCGATGTGATATCTCAATGCTTCTAATACCAAACCTGAGACCCGTCCTATAACATGAGATGGGATATCCAACTCCTTCCCGTTCCAAACCTGAGACCCTTCCTATAGCATGAGATGTGATACCCAACTCCTTCCCATCCCAATCCTGAGACACTTCCGATTGCAGAGATGTGATATCTCAATGCTTATACCAAACCTGAGACTCTTCCTATAACATGAGATGTGATATCCAAATCCTTCCCGTTCCAAACCTGAGACCCTTCCTATAGCATAAGATGTGATATCCAACTCCTTCCCATTCCAATCCTGAGACCCTTCCGATAGCATGAGATGTGATATCTCAATGCTTCTAATACCAAACCTGAGATACTTCTTATAACATATGATGTGATATCCAAATCCTTCCCCTTCCAAACCTGAGACCCTCCCTTTAGCATGAAATGTGATATCCAACTCCTTCCCATTCCAATCCTGAGACCCTTATGATAGCATGAGATGTGATATCTCAATGCCTCTAATACCAAACCTGAGATACTTCCGATAGCATGAGATGTGATATCTCAATGCTTCTAATACCAAACCTGAGATCCTTCCTATAACATGAGATGTGATATCCAAATCCTTCCCCTTCCAAACCTGAGACCCTCCCTTTAGCATGAGATGTGATATCCAACTCCTTCCCATTCCAATCCTGAGACCCTTCTGATAGCATGAGATGTGATATCTCAATGCCTCTAATACCAAACCTGAGATCCTACCTCTAACATGAAATATGATATCCAACTACTTCCCTTTCCAAACCTGAGATCCTGCCTATAGCATGAGATGTGATATCCAAGTCCTTCCCATTCCAATCCTGAGACCCTTCCTATAGCATGAGATGTGATATCTCAATGCTTATACCAAACCTGAGACCCTTCCTATGGCATGAGATGCCATATACAACTCCTTCCCATTCCAATCCTGAGACCCTGCTTATAGCATGAGATGTGATATCTCAATGCTTCTAATGCCAAACCTGAGATCTTTCCTATAACATGAGATGTGATATCCAACTCCTTCCCATTCCAATCCTGAGACCATTCCTATAGCATGAGATGTGATATCTCAATGCTTATACCAAACCTGAGACCCTTCCTATAGCTTGAGATGTGATATCCAACTCCATCCCATTCCAATACTGAGACCCTTCCTATAGCATGAGATGTGATATCTCAATGCCTCTAATACCAAACCTGAGATCCTTCCTCTAACATGAAATGTGATATCCAAATCCTTCCCCTTCCAAACCTGAGAGCCTTCCTATAGCATGAGATATGATATCCAAGTCCTTTCCATTCCAATCCTGAGACCCTTCCTATAACATGAGATGTGATATCCAACTCCTTCCCATTCCAACCTGAGACCCTTCCTATAGCATGAGATGGGATATCCAACTCCTTCCAAATCCAATCCTGATACCCTTCCGATAGCATGAGATGTGATATCCCAATGCTTCTACCAAACCTGAGACCCATACTATGGCATGAGATGTGATATCAAACTGCTTCCAATTCTAACCTGAGACCCTTCCTATAGCATGAGATGGGATATCCAACTCCTTCCAAATCCAATCCTGAAATCCTTCCGATAGCATGAGATGTGATATCCCAATGCTTCTACCAAACCTGAGACCCATACTATGGCATGAGATGTGATATCCAACTCCTTCCCATTCCAATTCTGAGACTCTTCTGATAGCATGAGATGTGATATCTCAATGCCTCTAATACCAAACCTGAGATCCTACCTCTAACATGAAATGTGATATCCAACTCTTTCCCGTTGCAAACCTGAGAGCCTTCCTATAGCATGAGATGTGATATCCAAGTCCTTCCCATTCCAATCCTGAGACCCTTCCTATAACATGAGATGTGATATCCAACTCCTTCCCATTCCAACCTGAGACCCTTCCTATAGCATGAGATGGGATATCCAACTCCTTCCAAATCCAATCCTGATACCCTTCCGATAGCATGAGATGTGATATCCCAATGCTTCTACCAAACCTGAGACCCATACTATGGCATGAGATGTGATATCAAACTCCTTCCCATTCCAATCCTGTGACCCTTCCTATAGCTTGAGATGTGATATCCAACTCCTTCCCATTCCAATTCTGAGACCCTTCCTATACAATGAGACTTGATATCTCAATGCTTCTAATACCAAACCTGAGAGCCGTCCTATAACATGAGATGTGATATCCAAATCCTTCCCCTTCCAAACCTTAGACCCTTCCTTTATCATGAGATGTGATATCCAACTCCTTCCCATTCCAATCCGGAGACTCTTCCGATATCATGAGATGTGATATCTCAATGCTTCTAATATCAAACTTGAGACCCTCCCTATAGCATGAGATGTGATATCCAAGTCCTTCCCATTCCAATCCTGAGACCCTTCCTATAGCATGAGATGTGATATCTCAATGCTTCTAATACCAAACCTGAGACCCTTCCTGTAACATGAGATGGGAATATCCAACTCCTTCCCATTCCAATCCTGAAACCCTTCCGATAGCAGAGATGTGATATCTCACTGCTTATACCAAACCTGAGACCCTTCCTATAGCATGAGATGTGATATCCAACTCCTTCCCATTCCAATCCTAAGACACTTCCTATAGCATGAGATGTGATATCTCACTGCTTATACCAAACCTGAGACCCTTCCTATAGCATGAGATGTGATATCCAACTCCTTCCCATTCCAATCCTGAGACCCTTCCTATAGCATGAGATGTGATATCTCAATGCTTCTAATATCAAACTTGAGACCCTCCCTATAGCATGAGATGTGATACCCAAGTCCTTCCCATTCCAATCCTGAGACCCTTCCTACAGCATGCGATGTGATGTCTCAATGCTTCTAATACCAAACCTGAGACTCTTCCTATAACATGAGATGGGATATCCAACTCCTTCCCATTCCAATCGTGAGACCCTTCCGATAGCAGAGATGTGATATCTCAATGCTTATACCAAACCTAAGACCCTTCCTATGGCATGAGATGTCATATACAGCTCCTTCCCATTCCAATCCTGAGACCCTTCCTATAGCATGAGATGTGATATCTCAATGCTTATACCAAACCTGAGACCCTTCCTATAGCATGAGATGTGATATCCAACTCCTTCCCATTCCAATCCTGAGACCCTTCCTATAGCATGAGATGTGATGTCTCAATGCTTCTAATACCAAACCTGAGATCCTTCCTATAACATGAGATGTGATATCCAACTCCTTCCCATTCCAATCCTGAGACTCTTCCTATAGCATGAGATGTGATATCTCAATGCCTCTAATACCAAACCTGAGATCCTTCCTCTAACATGAAATGTGATATCCAACTCCTTCCCTTTACAAACCTGAGAGCCTACCTATAGCATGAGATGTGATATCCAAGTTCTTCCCATTCCAATCCTTAGACCCTTCCTACAGCATGCAATATGATATCTCAATGATTCTAATAACAAACCTGAGACCCGTCCTATAACATGAGATGGGATATCCAACTCCTTCCCATTCCAATCCTGAGACACTTCCGATAGCAGAGATGTGATATCTCAATGCTTATACCAAACCTGAGACCCTTCCTATAACATGAGATGTGATATCCAACTCCTTCCCGGTCCAAACCTGAGACCCTTCATATAGCATATGTGATATCCAACTCCTTCCCATTCCAAACATGAGACCCTTCCTATAGCAAGAGTGTAATATCCAACTCCTTCCCATTCCAATCCTGAGACCATTCCTATAGCATGAGATGTGATATCTCAATGCTTCTAATACCAAACCTGAGATCCTTCCTATGACATGAGATGTGATATCCAATTCCTCCCCATTCCAAACCTGAGAACCTTCCTACAGCATGCGATGTGATATCTCAATGCTTCTAATACCAAACCCGAGACCAGTCCTATAACATGAGATTGGATATCCAACTCCTTCCCCTTCCAAACCTGAGACTCTTCCTATAGCATGAGATGTGATATCCAACTTCTTCCCATTCCAATCCTGAGACCCTTCCTATAACATGAGAGATGTGATGTCTCAATGCTTCTAATACCAAACCTGAGATCTTTCCTATAACATGAGATGTGATATCCAACTCCTTCCCATTCCAATCCTGAGACCCTTCCTATAGCATGAGATGTGATATCTCAATGCTTATACCAAACCTGAGACCCTTCCTATAGCTTGAGATGTGATATCCAACTCCTTCCCATTCCAATCCTGAGACCCTTCCTATAGCATGAGATGTGATATCTCAAGGCCTCTAATACCAAACCTGAGATCCTTCCTCTAACATGAAATGTGATATCCAACTCCTTCCCCTTCCAAACCTGAGAGCCTTCCTATAACATGAAATGTGATATCCAATTCCTTCCCATTCCAACCTGAGACCCTTCCTATAGCATGAGATGGGATATCCAACTCCTTCCAAATCCAATACTGATACCCTTCCGATAGCATGAGATGTGATATCCCAATGCTTCTACGAAACCTGAGACCCATACTATGGCATGAGATGTGATATCAAACTCCTTCCCATTCCAATCCTGAGACCCTACCTATAGCTTGAGATGTGATATCCAACTCCTTCCCATTCCAATTCTGAGACCCTTCCTATACCATGAGACTTGATATCTCAATGCTTCTAATACCAAACCTGAGACCCGTCCTATAACATGAGATGTGATATCCAAATCTTTCCCCTTCCAAACCTTAGACCCTTCCTTTATCATGAGATGTGATATCCAATTCCTTCCCATTCCAATCCTGAGACCCTTCCGATATCATGAGATTTGTTATCTCAATGCTTCTAATATCAAACTTGAGACCCTCCCTATAACATGAGATGTGACATCCAAGTCCTCCCCATTCCAATCCTGAGACCCTTCCTATAGCATGAGATGTGATATCTCAATGCTTCTAATACCAAACCTGAGACCCTTCCTATAACATGATTTGGGATATCCAACTCCTTCCCATTCCAATCCTGAGACCCTTCCGATAGCAGAGATGTGATATCTCAATGCTTATACCAAACCTGAGACCCTTCCTATGGCCTGAGATGTCATATGCAACTCCTTCCCATTCCAATCCTGAGACCCTTCCTATAGCATGAGATGTGATATCTCAATGCCTCTAATACCAAACCTGAAATCCTTCCCCTAACATGAAATGTGATATCCAACTCCTTCCCTTTCCAAACCTGAGAGCCTACCTATAGCATGAGATGTGATATCCAAGACCTTCCCATTCCAATCCTTAAACCCTTCCTACATCATACAATATGATATCTCAATGATTCTAATAACAAACCTGAGACCCGTCCTATAACATGAGATGTGATATCCAACTCCTTCCCATTCCAATCCTGAGACACTTCCGATAGCAGAGATGTGATATCTCAATGCTTATTCCAAACCTGAGACCCTTCCTATAGCATGAGATGTGATATCCAACTCCTTCCCTTTCCAAACCTGAGACCCTTCCTATAGCATATGTGATATCCAACTCCTTCCCATTCCAAACATGAGACCCTTCCTATAGCAAGAATGTAATATCCAACTCCTTCCCATTCCAATCCTCAGACCCTTCCTACAGCATGCGATGTGATATCTCAATGCTTCTAATACCAAACCTGAGACCCGTCCTATAACATGAGATGGGATATCCAACTCCTTCCCGTTCCAAACCTGAGACCCTTCCTATAGCATGAGATGTGATATCCAACTCCTTCCCATCCCAATCCTGAGACACTTCCGATTGCAGAGATGTGATATCTCAATGCTTATACCAAACCTGAGACTCTTCCTATAACATGAGATGTGATATCCAACTCCTTCCCGTTCCAAACCTGAGACCCTTCCTATAGCATAAGATGTGATATCCAACTCCTTCCCATTCCAATCCTTTAACCCCTTCCTACAGCATGCAATATGATATCTCAATGATTCTAATAACAAACCTGAGACCCGTCCTATAACATGAGATGGGATATCCAACTCCTTCCCATTCCAATCCTGAGACACTTCCGATAGCAGAGATGTGATATCTCAATGCTTATACCAAACCTGAGACCCTTCCTATAACATGAGATGTGATATCCAACTCCTTCCCGGTCCAAACCTGAGACCCTTCCTATAGCATATGTGATATCCAACTCCTTCCCATTCCAAACATGAGACCCTTCCTATAGCAAGAGTGTAATATCCAACTCCTTCCCATTCCAATCCTGAGACCATTCCTATAGCATGAGATGTGATATCTCAATGCTTCTAATACCAAACCTGAGATCCTTCCTATGACATGAGATGTGATATCCAATTCCTCCCCATTCCAAACCTGAGAACCTTCCTACAGCATGCGATGTGATATCTCAATGCTTCTAATACCAAACCCGAGACCAGTCCTATAACATGAGATTGGATATCCAACTCCTTCCCCTTCCAAACCTGAGACTCTTCCTATAGCATGAGATGTGATATCCAACTTCTTCCCATTCCAATCCTGAGACCCTTCCTATAACATGAGATGTGATGTCTCAATGCTTCTAATACCAAACCTGAGATCTTTCCTATAACATGAGATGTGATATCCAACTCCTTCCCATTCCAATCCTGAGACCCTGAGACCCCATGAGATGTGATATCTCAATGCTTATACCAAACCTGAGACCCTTCCTATAGCTTGAGATGTGATATCCAACTCCTTCCCATTCCAATCCTGAGACCCTTCCTATAGCATGAGATGTGATATCTCAAGGCCTCTAATACCAAACCTGAGATCCTTCCTCTAACATGAAATGTGATATCCAACTCCTTCCCCTTCCAAACCTGAGAGCCTTCCTATAACATGAAATGTGATATCCAATTCCTTCCCATTCCAACCTGAGACCCTTCCTATAGCATGATATGGGATATCCAACTCCTTCCAAATCCAATACTGATACCCTTCCGATAGCATGAGATGTGATATCCCAATGCTTCTACCAAACCTGAGACCCATACTATGGCATGAGATGTGATATCAAACTCCTTCCCATTCCAATCCTGAGACCCTACCTATAGCTTGAGATGTGATATCCAACTCCTTCCCATTCCAATTCTGAGACCCTTCCTATACCATGAGACTTGATATCTCAATGCTTCTAATACCAAACCTGAGACCCGTCCTATAACATGAGATGTGATATCCAAATCCATCCCCTTCCAAACCTTAGACCCTTCCTTTATCATGAGATGTGATATCCAATTCCTTCCCATTCCAATCCTGAGACCCTTCCGATATCATGAGATTTGTTATCTCAATGCTTCTAATATCAAACTTGAGACCCTCCCTATAACATGAGATGTGACATCCAAGTCCTCCCCATTCCAATCCTGAGACCCTTCCTATAGCATGAGATGTGATATCTCAATGCTTCTAATACCAAACCTGAGACCCTTCCTATAACATGATTTGGGATATCCAACTCCTTCCCATTCCAATCCTGAGACCCTTCCGATAGCAGAGATGTGATATCTCAATGCTTATACCAAACCTGAGACCCTTCCTATGGCCTGAGATGTCATATGCAACTCCTTCCCATTCCAATCCTGAGACCCTTCCTATAGCATGAGATGTGATATCTCAATGCCTCTAATACCAAACCTGAAATCCTTCCTCTAACATGAAATGTGATATCCAACTCCTTCCCTTTCCAAACCTGAGAGCCTACCTATAGCATGAGATGTGATATCCAAGACCTTCCCATTCCAATCCTTAGACCCTTCCTACAGCATACAATATGATATCTCAATGATTCTAATAACAAACCTGAGACCCGTCCTATAACATGAGATGTGATATCCAACTCCTTCCCATTCCAATCCTGAGACACTCCGATAGCAGAGATGTGATATCTCAATGCTTATTCCAAACCTGAGACCCTTCCTATAGCATGAGATGTGATATCCAACTCCTTCCCGTTCCAAACCTGAGACCCTTCCTATAGCATATGTGATATCCAACTCCTTCCCATTCCAAACATGAGACCCTTCCTATAGCAAGAATGTAATATCCAACTCCTTCCCATTCCAATCCTCAGACCCTTCCTACAGCATGCGATGTGATATCTCAATGCTTCTAATACCAAACCTGAGACCCGTCCTATAACATGAGATGGGATATCCAACTCCTTCCCGTTCCAAACCTGAGACCCTTCCTATAGCATGAGATGTGATATCCAACTCCTTCCCATCCCAATCCTGAGATACTTCCGATAGCATGAGATGTGATATCTCAATGCTTCTAATACCAAACCTGAGATCCTTCCTATAACATGAGATGTGATATCCAAATCCTTCCCCTTCCAAACCTGAGACCCTCCCTTTAGCATGAGATGTGATATCCAACTCCTTCCCATTCCAATCCTGAGACCCTTCTGATAGCATGAGATGTGATATCTCAATGCCTCTAATACCAAACCTGAGATCCTACCTCTAACATGAAATATGATATCCAACTCCTTCCCTTTCCAAACCTGAGATCCTGCCTATAGCATGAGATGTGATATCCAAGTCCTTCCCATTCCAATCCTGAGACCCTTCCTATAGCATGAGATGTGATGTCTCAATGCTTATACCAAACCTGAGACCCTTCCTATGGCATGAGATGCCATATACAACTCCTTCCCATTCCAATCCTGAGACCCTGCTTATAGCATGAGATGTGATATCTCAATGCTTCTAATACCAAACCTGAGATCTTTCCTATAACATGAGATGTGATATCCATCTCCTTCCCATTCCAATCCTGAGACCATTCCTATAGCATGAGATGTGATATCTCAATTCTTATACCCAACCTGAGACCCTTCCTATAGCTTGAGATGTGATATCCAACTCCTTCCCATTCCAATCCTGAGACCCTTCCTATAGCATGAGATGTGATATCTCAATGCCTCTAATACCAAACCTGAGATCCTTCCTCTAACATGAAATGTGATATCCAACTCCTTCCCCTTCCAAACCTGAGAGCCTTCCTTTAGCATGAGATATGATATCCAAGTCCTTTCCATTCCAATCCTGAGACCCTTCCTATAACATGAGATGTGATATCCAACTCCTTCCCATTCCAACCTGAGACCCTTCCTATAGCATGAGATGGGATATCCAACTCCTTCCAAATCCAATCCTGATACCCTTCCGATAGCATGAGATGTGATATCCCAATGCTTCTACCAAACCTGAGACCCATACTATGGCATGAGATGTGATATCAAACTCCTTCCCATTCCAACCTGAGACCCTTCCTATAGCATGAGATGGGATATCCAACTCCTTCCAAATCCAATCCTGAAATCCTTCCGATAGCATGAGATGTGATATCCCAATGCTTCTACCAAACCTGAGACCCATACTATGGCATGAGATGTGATATCCAACTCCTTCCCATTCCAATTCTGAGACTCTTCTGATAGCATGAGATGTGATATATCAATGCCTCTAATACCAAACGTGAGATCCTACCTCTAACATGAAATGTGATATCCAACTCTTTCCCGTTGCAAACCTGAGAGCCTTTCTATAGCATGAGATGTGATATCCAAGTCCTTCCCATTCCAATCCTGAGACCCTTCCTATAACATGAGATGTGATATCCAACTCCTTCCCATTCCAACCTGAGACCCTTCCTATAGCATGAGATGGGATATCCAACTCCTTCCAAATCCAATCCTGATACCCTTCCGATAGCATGAGATGTGATATCCCAATGCTTCTACCAAACCTGAGACCCATACTATGGCATGAGATGTGATATCAAACTCCTTCCCATTCCAATCCTGTGACCCTTCCTATAGCTTGAGATGTGATATCCAACTCCTTCCCATTCCAATTCTGAGACCCTTCCTATACAACGAGACTTGATATCTCAATGCTTCTAATACCAAACCTGAGACCCGTCCTATAACATGAGATGTGATATCCAAATCCTTCCCCTTCCAAACCTTAGACCCTTCCTTTATCATGAGATGTGATATCCAACTCCTTCCCATTCCAATCCTGAGACTCTTCCGATATCATGAGATGTGATATCTCAATGCTTCTAATATCAAACTTGAGACCCTCCCTATAGCATGAGATGTGATATCCAAGTCCTTCCCATTCCAATCCTGAGACCCTTCTTATAGCATGAGATGTGATATCTCAATGCTTCTAATACCAAACCTGAGACCCTTCCTATAACATGAGATGGGAATATCCAACTCCTTCCCATTCCAATCCTGAGACCCTTCCGATAGCAGAGATGTGATATCTCAATGCTTATACCAAACCTGAGATCCTTCCTATAACATGAGATGTGATATCCAACTCCTTCCCATTCCAATCCTGAGACACTTCCTATAGCATGAGATGTGATATCTCACTGCTTATACCAAACCTGAGACCCTTCCTATAGCATGAGATGTGATATCCAACTCCTTCCCATTCCAATCCTGAGACCCTTTCTATAGCATGAGATGTGATATCTCAATGCTTCTAATATCAAACTTGTGACCCTCCCTATAGCATGAGATGTGATACCCAAGTCCTTCCCATTCCAATCCTGAGACCCTTCCTACAACATGCGATGTGATGTCTCAATGCTTCTAATACCAAACCTGAGACTCTTCCTATAACATGAGATGGGATATCCAACTCCTTCCCATTCCAATCCTGAGACCCTTCCGATAGCAGAGATGTGATATCTCAATGCTTATACCAAACCTAAGACCCTTCCTATGGCATGAGATGTCATATACAACTCCTTCCCATTCCAATCCTGAGACCCTTCCTATAGCATGAGATGTGATATCTCAATGCTTATACCAAACCTGAGACCCTTCCTATAGCATGAGATGTGATATCCAACTCCTTCCCATTCCAATCCTGAGACCCTTCCTATAGCATGAGATGTGATGTCTCAATGCTTCTAATACCAAACCTGAGATCCTTCCTATAACATGAGATGTGATATCCAACTCCTTCCCATTCCAATCCCGAGACCCTTCCTATAGCATGAGATGTGATATCTCATTGCTTATACCAAACCTGAGACCCTTCCTATAGCATGAAATGTGATATCCAACTCCTTCCCATTCCAATCCTGAGACTCTTCCTATAGCATGAGATGTGATATCTCAATGCCTCTAATACCAAACCTGAGATCCTTCCTCTAACATGAAATGTGATATCCAACTCCTTCCCTTTACAAACCTGAGAGCCTACCTATTGCATGAGATGTGATATCCAAGTCCTTCCCATTCCAATCCTTAGACCCTTCCTACAGCATGCAATATGATATCTCAATGATTCTAATAACAAACCTGAGACCCGTCCTATAACATGAGATGGGATATCCAACTCCTTCCCATTCCAATCCTGAGACACTTCCGATAGCAGAGATGTGATATCTCAATGCTTATACCAAACCTGAGACCCTTCCTATAACATGAGATGTGATATCCAACTCCTTCCCGGTCCAAACCTGAGACCCTTCCTATAGCATATGTGATATCCAACTCCTTCCCATTCCAAACATGAGACCCTTCCTATAGCAAGAGTGTAATAGCCAACTCCTTCCCATTCCAATCCTGAGACCATTCCTATAGCATGAGATGTGATATCTCAATGCTTCTAATACCAAACCTGAGATCCTTCCTATGACATGAGATGTGATATCCAATTCCTCCCCATTCCAAACCTGAGAACCTTCCTACAGCATGCGATGTGATATCTCAATGCTTCTAATACCAAACCCGAGACCAGTCCTATAACATGAGATTGGATATCCAACTCCATCCCCTTCCAAACCTGAGACTCTTCCTATAGCATGAGATGTGATATCCAACTTCTTCCCATTCCAATCCTGAGACCCTTCCTATAACATGAGATGTGATGTCTCAATGCTTCTAATACCAAACCTGAGATCTTTCCTATAACATGAGATGTGATATCCAACTCCTTCCCATTCCAATCCTGAGACCCTTCCTATAGCATGAGATGTGATATCTCAATGCTTATACCAAACCTGAGACCCTTCCTATAGCTTGAGATGTGATATCCAACTCCTTCCCATTCCAATCCTGAGACCCTTCCTATAGCATGAGATGTGATATCTCAAGGCCTCTAATACCAAACCTGAGATCCTTCCTCTAACATGAAATGGGATATCCAACTCCTTCCCCTTCCAAACCTGAGAGCCTTCCTATAACATGAAATGTGATATCCAATTCCTTCCCATTCCAACCTGAGACCCTTCCTATAGCATGAGATGGGATATCCAACTCCTTCCAAATCCAATACTGATACCCTTCCGATAGCATGAGATGTGATATCCCAATGCTTCTACCAAACCTGAGACCCATACTATGGCATGAGATGTGATATCAAACTCCTTACTATTCCAATCCTGAGACCCTACCTATAGCTTGAGATGTGATATCCAACTCCTCCCCATTCCAATTCTGAGACCCTTCCTATACCATGAGACTTGATATCTCAATGCTTCTAATACCAAACCTGAGACCCGTCCTATAACATGAGATGTGATATCCAAATCCTTCCCCTTCCAAACCTTAGACCCTTCCTTTATCATGAGATGTGATATCCAATTCCTTCCCATTCCAATCCTGAGACCCTACCGATATCATGAGATTTGTTATCTCAATGCTTCTAATATCAAACTTGAGACCCTCCCTATAACATGAGATGTGACATCCAAGTCCTCCCCATTCCAATCCTGAGACCCTTCCTATAGCATGAGATGTGATATCTCAATGCTTTTAATACCAAACCTGAGACCCTTCCTATAACATGATTTGGGATATCCAACTCCTTCCCATTCCAATCCTGAGACCCTTCCGATAGCAGAGATGTGATATCTCAATGCTTATACCAAACCTGAGACCCTTCCTATGGCCTGAGATGTCATATGCAACTCCTTCCCATTCCAATCCTGAGACCCTTCCTATAGCATTAGATGTGATATCTCAATGCTTATACCAAATCTGAGACCCTTCCTATAGCATGAGATGTGATATCCAACTTCTTCCCATTCCAATCCTGAGACCCTTCCTATAGCATGAGATGTGATGTCTCAATTCTTCTAATACCAAACCTGAGATCCTTCCTATAACATGAGATGTGATATCCAACTCCTTCCCATTCCAATCCTGAGACCCTTATGATAGCATGAGATGTGATATCTCAATGCTTCTATTACCAAACCTGAGATCCTTCCTATAACATGAGATGTGATTTCCAAATCCTTCCACTTCCAAACCTGAGACCCTCCCTTTAGCATGAGATGTGATATCCAACTCCTTCCCATTCCAATCCTGAGACCCGTCTGATAGCATGAGATGTGATATTTCAATGCCTCTAATACCAAACCTGAGATCCTACCTCTAACATGAAATGTGATATCCATCTCGTTCCCTTTCCAAACCTGAGACCCTGCCTATAGCATGAGATGTGATATCCAAGTCCTTCCCATTCCAATCCTGAGACCCTTCCTATAGCATGTGATGTGATATCTCAATGCTTATACCAAATCTGAGACCCTTCCTATAGCATGAGATGTGATATTCAACTCCTTCCCATTCCAATCCTGAGACCCTTCCTATAGCATGAGATGTGATGTCTCAATGCTTCTAATACCAAACCTGAGATCCTTCCTATAACATGAGATGTGATATCCAACTCCTTCCCATTCCAATCCTGAGACCCTTATGATAGCATGAGATGTGATATCTCAATGCCTCTAATACCAAACCTGAGATACTTCCGATAGCATGAGATGTGATATCTCAATGCTTCTAATACCAAACCTGAGATCCTTCCTATAACATGAGATGTGATTTCCAAATCCTTCCCCTTCCAAACCTGAGAAACTCCCTTTAGCATGAGATGTGATATCCAACTCCTTCCCATTCCAATCCTGAGACCCATCTGATAGCATGAGATGTGATATTTCAATGCCTCTAATACCAAACCTGAGATCCTACCTCTAACATGAAATGTGATATCCATCTCCTTCCCTTTCCAAACCTGAGACCCTGCCTATAGCATGAGATGTGATATCCAAGTCCTTTCCATTCCAATCCTGAGACCCTTCCTATAGCATGTGATGTGATATCTCAATGCTTATACCAAACCTGAGACCCTTCCTATGGCATGAGATGTGATATCCAACTCCTTCCCATTCCAATCCTGAGACCCTTCCTATAGCATGAGATGTGATATCTCAATGCTTCTAATATCAAACTTGAGACCCTCCCTATAGCATGAGATGTGATACCCAAGTCCTTCCCATTCCAATCCTGAGACACTTCCTATAGCATGAGATGTGATATCCAACTGCTTCCCATTCCAATCCTGAGACCCTTCCTATGGCCTGAGATGTCATATGCAACTCCTTCCCATTCCAATCCTGAGACCCTTCCTATAGCATTAGATGTGATATCTCAATGCTTATACCAAATCTGAGACCCTTCCTATAGCATGAGATGTGATATCCAACTTCTTCCCATTCCAATCCTGAGACCCTTCCTATAGCATGAGATGTGATGTCTCAATTCTTCTAATACCAAACCTGAGATCCTTCCTATAACATGAGATGTGATATCCAACTCCTTCCCATTCCAATCCTGAGACCCTTATGATAGCATGAGATGTGATATCTCAATGCTTCTATTACCAAACCTGAGATCCTTCCTATAACATGAGATGTGATTTCCAAATCCTTCCACTTCCAAACCTGAGACCCTCCCTTTAGCATGAGATGTGATATCCAACTCCTTCCCATTCCAATCCTGAGACCCTTCTGATAGCATGAGATGTGATATTTCAATGCCTCTAATACCAAACCTGAGATCCTACCTCTAACATGAAATGTGATATCCATCTCCTTCCCTTTCCAAACCTGAGACCCTGCCTATAGCATGAGATGTGATATCCAAGTCCTTCCCATTCCAATCCTGAGACCCTTCCTATAGCATGTGATGTGATATCTCAATGCTTATACCAAATCTGAGACCCTTCCTATAGCATGAGATGTGATATCCAACTCCTTCCCATTCCAATCCTGAGACCCTTCCTATAGCATGAGATGTGATGTCTCAATGCTTCTAATACCAAACCTGAGATCCTTCCTATAACATGAGATGTGATATCCAACTCCTTCCCATTCCAATCCTGAGACCCTTATGATAGCATGAGATGTGATATCTCAATGCCTCTAATACCAAACCTGAGATACTTCCGATAGCATGAGATGTGATATCTCAATGCTTCTAATACCAAACCTGAGATCCTTCCTATAACATGAGATGTGATTTCCAAATCCTTCCCCTTCGAAACCTGAGACCCTCCCTTTAGCATGAGATGTGATATCCAACTCATTCCCATTCCAATCCTGAGACCCATCTGATAGCATGAGATGTGATATTTCAATGCCTCTAATACCAAACCTGAGATCCTACCTCTAACATGAAATGTGATATCCATCTCCTTCCCTTTCCAAACCTGAGACCCTGCCTATAGCATGAGATGTGATATCCAAGTCCTTTCCATTCCAATCCTGAGACCCTTCCTATAGCATGTGATGTGATATCTCAATGCTCATACCAAACCTGAGACCCTTCCTATGGCATGAGATGTCATATACAACTCCTTCCCATTCCAATCCTGAGACCCTTCCTATAGCATGAGATGTTTATTTATTTTATTTATTTATTTGCATTTATAAAGCGCACAGAACTGCCCTGGGGCATCGTGGCGCTGTTACAGCAGACTTAGTCATGAACACAAGCATAGGAATGTGTTTACAGATGTAAACCGAGTTACAGAGTACATTTCACATTGGTAATAAACATTGAGCTTAAAGGTTATGCTATGCTGTGGTTACAATGCAAGCATGAGAGTGCATGTGGTAGACTTTAGCGGAATAGGAGGTGTGATATCTCAATGCTTATACCAAACCTGAGACCCTTCCTATAGCATGAGATGTGATATCCAACTTCTTCCCATTCCAATCCTGAGACCCTTCCTATAACATGAGATGTGATGTCGCAATGCTTCTAATACCAAACCTGAGATCTTTCCTATAACATGAGATGTGATATCCAACTCCTTCCCATTCCAATCCTGAGACCCTTCCTATAGCATGAGATGTGATATCACAATGCTTATACCAAACCTGAGACCGTTCCTATAGCTTGAGATGTGATATCCAACTCCTTCCCATTCCAATCCTGAGACCCTTCCTATAGCATGAGATGTGATATCTCAAGGCCTCTAATACCAAACCTGAGATCGTTCCTCTAACATGAAATGTGATATCCAACTCCTTCCCCTTCCAAACCTGAGAGCCTTCCTATAACATGAGATGTGACATCCAAGTCCTCCCCATTCCAATCCTGAGACCCTTCCTATAGCATGAGATGTGATATCTCAATGCTTCTAATACCAAACCTGAGACCCTTCCTATAACATGATTTGGGATATCCAACTCCTTCCCATTCCAATCCTGAGACCCTTCCGATAGCAGAGATGTGATATCTCAATGCTTATACCAAACCTGAGAGCCTTCCTATGGCCTGAGATGTCATATGCAACTCCTTCCCATTCCAATCCTGAGACCCTTCCTATAGCATTAGATGTGATATCTCAATGCTTATACCAAATCTGAGACCCTTCCTATAGCATGAGATGTGATATCCAACTTCTTCCCATTCCAATCCTGAGACCCTTCCTATAGCATGAGATGTGATGTCTCAATTCTTCTAATACCAAACCTGAGATCCTTCCTATAACATGAGATGTGATATCCAACTCCTTCCCATTCCAATCCTGAGACCCTTATGATAGCATGAGATGTGATATCTCAATGCCTCTAATACCAAACCTGAGATACTTCTGATAGCATGAGATGTGGTATCTCAATGCTTCTAATACCAAACCTGAGATCCTTCCTATAACATGAGATGTGATTTCCAAATCCTTCCACTTCCAAACCTGAGACCCTACCTTTAGCATGAGATGTGATATCCAACTCCTTCCCATTCCAATCCTGAGACCCTTCTGATAGCATGAGATGTGATATCTCAATGCCTCTAATACCAAACCTGAGATACTTCTGATAGCATGAGATGTGGTATCTCAATGCTTCTAATACCAAACCTGAGATCCTTCCTATAACATGAGATGTGATTTCCAAATCCTTCCACTTCCAAACCTGAGACCCTACCTTTAGCATGAGATGTGATATCCAACTCCTTCCCATTCCAATCCTGAGACCCTTCTGATAGCATGAGATGTGATATTTCAATGCCTCTAATACCAAACCTGAGATCCTACCTCTAACATGAAATGTGATATCCATCTCCTTCCCTTTCCAAACCTGAGACCCTGCCTATAGCATGAGATGTGATATCCAAGTCCTTCCCATTCCAATCCTGAGACCCTTCCTATAGCATGTGATGTGATATCTCAATGCTTAGTCCAAACCTGAGACCCTTCCTATGGCATGAGATGTCATATACAACTCCTTCCCATTCCAATCCTGAGACCCTTCCTATAGCATGAGATGTGATATCTCAATGCTTATACCAAACCTGAGGCCCTTCCTATAGCATGAGATGTGATATCCAACTTCTTCCCATTCCAATCCTGAGACCCTTCCTATAACATGAGATGTGATGTCTCAATGCTTCTAATACCAAACCTGAGACCCTTCCTATAACATGAGATGGGATATCCAACTCCTTCCCATTCCAATCCTGAGACCCTTCCGATAGCAGAGATGTGATATCTCAATGCTTTTACCAAACCTGAGACCCTTCCTATGGCCTGAGATGTCATATACAACTCCTTCCCATTCCAATCCTGAGACCCTTCCTATAGCATGAGATGTGATATCTCAATGCTTATACCAAATCTGAGACCCTTCCTATAGCATGAGATGTGATATCCAACTCCTTCCCATTCCAATCCTGAGACCCTTCCTATAGCATGAGATGTGATGTCTCAATGCTTCTAATACCAAACCTGAGATCCTTCCTATAACATGAGATGTGATATCCAACTCCTTCCCATTCCAATCCTGAGACCCTTATGATAGCATGAGATGTGATATCTCAATGCCTCTAATACCAAACCTGAGATACTTCCGATAGCATGAGATGTGATATCTCAATGCTTCTAATACCAAACCTGAGATCCTTCCTATAACATGAGATGTGATTTCCAAATCCTTCCCCTTCCTAACCTGAGACCCTCCCTTTAGCATGAGATGTGATATCCAACTCCTTCCCATTCCAATCCTGAGACCCATCTGATAGCATGAGATGTGATATTTCAATGCCTCTAATACCAAACCTGAGATCCTACCTCTAACATGAAATGTGATATCCATCTCCTTCCCTTTCCAAACCTGGGACCCTGCCTATAGCATGAGATTTGATATCCAAGTCCTTTCCATTCCAATCCTGAGACCCTTCCTATAGCATGTGATGTGATATCTCAATGCTTATACCAAACCTGAGACCCTTCCTATGGCCTGAGATGTCATATACAACTCCTTCCCATTCCAATCCTGAGACCCTTCCTATAGCATGAGATGTGATATCTCAATGCTTATACCAAACCTGAGACCCTTCCTATAGCATGAGATGTGATATCCAACTTCTTCCCATTCCAATCCTGAGACCCTTCCTATAACATGAGATGTGATGTCGCAATGCTTCTAATACCAAACCTGAGATCTTTCCTATAACATGAGATGTGATATCCAACTCCTTCCCATTCCAATCCTGAGACCCTTCCTATAGCATGAGATGTGATATCACAATGCTTATACCAAACCTGAGACCGTTCCTATAGCTTGAGATGTGATATCCAACTCCTTCCCATTCCAATCCTGAGACCCTTCCTATAGCATGAGATGTGATATCTCAAGGCCTCTAATACCAAACCTGAGATCGTTCCTCTAACATGAAATGTGATATCCAACTCCTTCCCCTTGCAAACCAGAGAGCCTTCCTATAACATGAGATGTGATATCCAACTCCTTCCCATTCCAATCCTGAGACCCTTATGATAGCATGAGATGTGATATCTCAATACCTCTAATACCAAACCTGAGATACTTACGATAGCATGAGATGTGATATCTCAATGCTTCTAATACCAAACCTGAGATCCTTCCTATAACATGAGATGTGATTTCCAAATCCTTCCCCTTCCAAACCTGAGACCCTCCCTTTAGCATGAGATGTGATATCCAACTCCTTCCCATTCCAATCCTGAGACCCTTCTGATAGCATGAGATGTGATATTTCAATGCCTCTAATACCAAACCTGAGATCCTACCTCGAACATGAAATGTGATATCCATCTCCTTCCCTTTCCAAACCTGAGACCCTGCCTATAGCATGAGATGTGATATCCAAGTGCTTTCCATTCCAATCCTGAGACCCTTCCTATAGCATGTGATGTGATATCTCAATGCTTATACCAAACCTGAGACCCTTCCTATGGCATGAGATGTCATATACAACTCCTTCCCATTCCAAACCTGAGACCCTTCCTATAGCATGAGATGTGATATCTCAATGCTTATACCAAACCTGAGACCCTTCTTATAGCATGAGATGTGATATCCAACTTCTTCCCATTCCAATCCTGAGACCCTTCCTATAACATGAGATGTGATGTCGCAATGCTTCTAATACCAAACCTGAGATCTTTCCTATAACATGAGATGTGATATCCAACTCCTTCCCATTCCAATCCTGAGACCCTTCCTATAGCATGAGATGTGATATCACAATGCTTATACCAAACCTGAGACCGTCCCTTTAGCTTGAGATGTGATATCCAACTCCTTCCCATTCCAATCCTGAGACCCTTCCTATAGCATGAGATGTGATATCTCAAGGCCTCTAATACCAAACCTGAGATCGTTCCTCTAACATGAAATGTGATATCCAACTCCTTCCCCTTCCAAACCTGAGAGCCTTCCTATAGCATGAGATATGATAGCCAAGTCCTTCCAATTCCAATCCTGAGACCCTTCCTATAACATGAAATGTGATATCCAACTCCTTCCCATTCCAACCTGAGACCCTTCCTATAGCATGAGATGGGATATCTCAATGCTTCTAATACCAAACCTGAGACTCTTCCTATAACATGAGATGGGATATCCAACTCATTCCCATTCCAATCCTGAGACCCTTCCGATAGCAGAGATGTGATATCTCAATGCTTATACCAAACCTGAGACCCTTCCTATGGCCTGAGATGTCATATACAACTCCTTCCCATTCCAATCCTGAGACCCTTCCTATAGCATGAGATGTGATATCTCAATGCTTATACCAAATCTGAGACCCTTCCTATAGCATGAGATGTGATATCCAACTCCTTCCCATTCCAATCCTGAGACCCTTCCTATAGCATGAGATGTGATGTCTCAATGCTTCTAATACCAAACCTGAGATCCTTCCTATAACATGAGATGTGATATCCAACTCCTTCCCATTCCAATCCTGAGACCCTTATGATAGCATGAGATGTGATATCTCAATGCCTCTAATACCAAACCTGAGATACTTCCGATAGCATGAGATGTGATATCTCAATGCTTCTAATACCAAACCTGAGATCCTTCCTATAACATGAGATGTGATTTCCAAATCCTCCCCCTTCCAAACCTGAGACCCTCCCTTTAGCATGAGATGTGATATCCAACTCCTTCCCATTCCAATCCTGAGACCCTTCTGATAGCATGAGATGTGATATCTCAATGCCTCTAATTCCAAACCTGAGATCCTACCTCTAACATGAAATGTGATATCCATCTCCTTCCCTTTCCAAACCTGAGACCCTGCCTATAGCATGAGATGTGATATCCAAGTCCTTCCCATTCCAATCCTGAGACCCTTCCCATAGCATTTGATGTGATATCTCAATGCTTATACCAAACCTGAGACCCTTCCTATGGCATGAGATGTCATATACAACTCCTTCCCATTCCAATCCTGAGACCCTTCCTATAGCATGAGATGTGATATCTCAATGCTTATACCAAACCTGAGACCCTTCCTATAGCATGAGATGTGATATCCAACTTCTTCCCATTCCAATCCTGAGACCCTTCCTATAACATGAGATGTGATGTCTCAATGCTTCTAATACCAAACCTGAGATCTTTCCTATAACATGAGATGTGATATCCAACTCCTTCCCATTCCAATCCTGAGACCCTTCCTATAGCATGAGATGTGATATCTCAAGGCCTCTAATACCAAACCTGAGATCCTTCCTCTAACATGAAATGTGATATCCAACTCTTTCCCCTTCCAAACCTGAGAGCCTTCCTATAGCATGAGATATGATATCCAAATCCTTCCCATTCCAATCCTGAGACCCTTCCTATAACATGAAATGTGATATCCTACTCCTTCCCATTCCATCCTGGGACCCTTCCTATATCATGAGATGGGATATCTCAATGCTTCTAATACCAAACCTGAGACCCTTCCTATAACATGAGATGGGAATATCCAACTCCTTCCCATTCCAATCCTGAGACCCTTCCGATAGCAGAGATGTGATATCTCAATGCTTATACCAAACCTGAGATCCTTCCTATAACATGAGATGTGATATCCAACTCCTTCCCATTCCAATCCTGAGACACTTCCTATAGCATGAGATGTGATATCTCAATGCTTATACCAAATCTGAGACCCTTCCTATAGAATGAGATGTGATATCCAACTCCTTCCCATTCCAATCCTGAGACCCTTCCTATAGCATGAGATTTGATATCTCAAGGCCTCTAATACCAAACCTGAGATCCTTCCTCTAACATGAAATGTGATATCCAACTCTTTCCCCTTCCAAACCTGAGAGCCCTCCTATAGCATGAGATATGATAGCCAAGTCCTTCCAATTCCAATCCTGAGACCCTTCCTATAACATGAAATGTGATATCCAACTCCTTCCCATTCCAACCTGAGACCCTTCCTATAGCATGAGATGGGATATCTCAATGCTTCTAATACCAAACCTGAGACTCTTCCTATAACATGAGATGGGATATCCAACTCATTCCCATTCCAATCCTGAGACCCTTCCGATAGCAGAGATGTGATATCTCAATGCTTATACCAAACCTGAGACCCTTCCTATGGCCTGAGATGTCATATACAACTCCTTCCCATTCCAATCCTGAGACCCTTCCTATAGCATGAGATGTGATATCTCAATGCTTATACCAAATCTGAGACCCTTCCTATAGCATGAGATGTGATATCCAACTCCTTCCCATTCCAATCCTGAGACCCTTCCTATAGCATGAGATGTGATGTCTCAATGCTTCTAATACCAAACCTGAGATCCTTCCTATAACATGAGATGTGATATCCAACTCCTTCCCATTCCAATCCTGAGACCCTTATGATAGCATGAGATGTGATATCTCAATGCCTCTAATACCAAACCTGAGATACTTCCGATAGCATGAGATGTGATATCTCAATGCTTCTAATACCAAACCTGAGATCCTTCCTATAACATGAGATGTGATTTCCAAATCCTCCCCCTTCCAAACCTGAGACCCTCCCTTTAGCATGAGATGTGATATCCAACTCCTTCCCATTCCAATCCTGAGACCCTTCTGATAGCATGAGATGTGATATCTCAATGCCTCTAATTCCAAACCTGAGATCCTACCTCTAACATGAAATGTGATATCCATCTCCTTCCCTTTCCAAACCTGAGACCTTGCCTATAGCATGAGATGTGATATCCAAGTCCTTCCCATTCCAATCCTGAGACCCTTCCTATAGCATGTGATGTGATATCTCAATGCTTATACCAAACCTGAGACCCTTCCTATGGCATGAGATGTCATATACAACTCCTTCCCATTCCAATCCTGAGACCCTTCCTATAGCATGAGATGTGATATCTCAATGCTTATACCAAACCTGAGACCCTTCCTATAGCATGAGATGTGATATCCAACTTCTTCCCATTCCAATCCTGAGACCCTTCCTATAACATGAGATGTGATGTCTCAATGCTTCTAATACCAAACCTGAGATCTTTCCTATAACATGAGATGTGATATCCAACTCCTTCCCATTCCAATCCTGAGACCCTTCCTATAGCATGAGATGTGATATCTCAAGGCCTCTAATACCAAACCTGAGATCCTTCCTCTAACATGAAATGTGATATCCAACTCTTTCCCCTTCCAAACCTGAGAGCCTTCCTATAGCATGAGATATGATATCCAAATCCTTCCCATTCCAATCCTGAGACCCTTCCTATAACATGAAATGTGATATCCTACTCCTTCCCTTTCCATCCTGGGACCCTTCCTATATCATGAGATGGGATATCTCAATGCTTCTAATACCAAACCTGAGACCCTTCCTATAACATGAGATGGGAATATCCAACTCCTTCCCATTCCAATCCTGAGACCCTTCCGATAGCAGAGATGTGATATCTCAATGCTTATACCAAACCTGAGATCCTTCCTATAACATGAGATGTGATATCCAACTCCTTCCCATTCCAATCCTGAGACACTTCCTATAGCATGAGATGTGATATCTCACTGCTTATACCAAACCTGAGACCCTTCCTATAGAATGAGATGTGATATCCAACTCCTTCCCATTCCAATCCTGAGACCATTCCTATAGCATGAGATGTGATATCTCAATGCTTCTAATATCAAACTTGAGACCCTCCCTATAGCATGAGATGTGATACCCAAGTCCTTCCCATTCCAATCCTGAGACACTTCCTATAGCATGAGATGTGATATCTCAATGCTTCTAATACCAAACCTGAGACTCTTCCTATAACATGAGATGGGATATCCAACTCCTTCCCATTCCAATCCTGAGACCCTTCCAATAGCAGAGATGTGATATCTCGATGCTTATACCAAATCTGAGACCCTTCCTATAGCATGAGATGTAATATCCAACTCCTTCCCATTCCAATCCTAAGGCCCTTCCTTTAGCATGAGATGTGATATCCAACTCCTTCCCATTCCAATCCTGAGACCCTTCTGATAGCATGAGATGTGATATCTCAATGCCTCTAATTCCAAACCTGAGATCCTACCTCTAACATGAAATGTGATATCCATCTCCTTCCCTTTCCAAACCTGAGACCCTGCCTATAGCATGAGATGTGATATCCAAGTCCTTCCCATTCCAATCCTGAGACCCTTCCTATAGCATGTGATGTGATATCTCAATGCTTATACCAAACCTGAGACCCTTCCTATGGCATGAGATGTCATATACAACTCCTTCCCATTCCAATCCTGAGACCCTTCCTATAGCATGAGATGTGATATCTCAATGCTTATACCAAACCTGAGACCCTTCCTATAGCATGAGATGTGATATCCAACTTCTTCCCATTCCAATCCTGAGACCCTTCCTATAACATGAGATGTGATGTCTCAATGCTTCTAATACCAAACCTGAGATCTTTCCTATAACATGAGATGTGATATCCAACTCCTTCCCATTCCAATCTTGAGACCCTTCCTATAGCATGAGATGTGATATCTCAAGGCCTCTAATACCAAACCTGAGATCCTTCCTCTAACATGAAATGTGATATCCAACTCTTTCCCCTTCCAAACCTGAGAGCCTTCCTATAGCATGAGATATGATATCCAAATCCTTCCCATTCCAATCCTGAGACCCTTCCTATAACATGAAATGTGATATCCTACTCCTTCCCATTCCATCCTGGGACCCTTCCTATATCATGAGATGGGATATCTCAATGCTTCTAATACCAAACCTGAGACCCTTCCTATAACATGAGATGGGAATATCCAACTCCTTCCCATTCCAATCCTGAGACCCTTCCGATAGCAGAGACGTGATATCTCAATGCTTATACCAAACCTGAGATCCTTCCTATAACATGAGATGTGATATCCAACTCCTTCCCATTCCAATCCTGAGACACTTCCTATAGCATGAGATGTGATATCTCAATGCTTATACCAAATCTGAGACCCTTCCTATAGCATGAGATGTGATATCCAACTCCTTCCCATTCCAATCCTGAGACCCTTCCTATAGTATGAGATTTGATATCTCAAGGCCTCTAATACCAAACCTGAGATCCTTCCTCTAACATGAAATGTGATATCCAACTCTTTCCCCTTCCAAACCTGAGAGCCTTCCTATAGCATGAGATATGATAGCCAAGTCCTTCCAATTCCAATCCTGAGACCCTTCCTATAACATGAAATGTGATATCCAACTCCTTCCCATTCCAACCTGAGACCCTTCCTATAGCATGAGATGGGATAGCTCAATGCTTCTAATACCAAACCTGAGACTCTTCCTATAACATGAGATGGGATATCCAACTCATTCCCATTCCAATCCTGAGACCCTTCCGATAGCAGAGATGTGATATCTCAATGCTTATACCAAACCTGAGACCCTTCCTATGGCCTGAGATGTCATATACAACTCCTTCCCATTCCAATCCTAAGACCCTTCCTATAGCATGAGATGTGATATCTCAATGCTTATACCAAATCTGAGACCCTTCCTATAGCATGAGATGTGATATCCAACTCCTTCCCATTCCAATCCTGAGACCCTTCCTATAGCATGAGATGTGATGTCTCAATGCTTCTAATACCAAACCTGAGATCCTTCCTATAACATGAGATGTGATATCCAACTCCTTCCCATTCCAATCCTGAGACCCTTATGATAGCATGAGATGTGATATCTCAATGCCTCTAATACCAAACCTGAGATACTTCCGATAGCATGAGATGTGATATCTCAATGCTTCTAATACCAAACCTGAGATCCTTCCTATAACATGAGATGTGATTTCCAAATCCTCCCCCTTCCAAACCTGAGACCCTCCCTTTAGCATGAGATGTGATATCCAACTCCTTCCCATTCCAATCCTGAGACCCTTCTGATAGCATGAGATGTGATATCTCAATGCCTCTAATTCCAAACCTGAGATCCTACCTCTAACATGAAATGTGATATCCATCTCCTTCCCTTTCCAAACCTGAGACCCTGCCTATAGCATGAGATGTGATATCCAAGTCCTTCCCATTCCAATCCTGAGACCCTTCCTATAGCATGTGATGTGATATCTCAATGCTTATACCAAACCTGAGACCCTTCCTATGGCATGAGATGTCATATACAACTCCTTCCCATTCCAATCCTGAGACCCTTCCTATAGCATGAGATGTGATATCTCAATGCTTATACCAAACCTGAGACCCTTCCTATAGCATGAGATGTGATATCCAACTTCTTCCCATTCCAATCCTGAGACCCTTCCTATAACATGAGATGTGATGTCTCAATGCTTCTAATACCAAACCTGAGATCTTTCCTATAACATGAGATGTGATATCCAACTCCTTCCCATTCCAATCCTGAGACCCTTCCTATAGCATGAGATGTGATATCTCAAGGCCTCTAATACCAAACCTGAGATCCTTCCTCTAACATGAAATGTGATATCCAACTCTTTCCCCTTCCAAACCTGAGAGCCTTCCTATAGCATGAGATATGATATCCAAATCCTTCCCATTCCAATCCTGAGACCCTTCCTATAACATGAAATGTGATATCCTACTCCTTCCCATTCCATCCTGGGACCCTTCCTATATCATGAGATGGGATATCTCAATGCTTCTAATACCAAACCTGAGACCCTTCCTATAACATGAGATGGGAATATCCAACTCCTTCCCATTCCAATCCTGAGACCCTTCCGATAGCAGAGATGTGATATCTCAATGCTTATACCAAACCTGAGATCCTTCCTATAACATGAGATGTGATATCCAACTCCTTCCCATTCCAATCCTGAGACACTTCCTATAGCATGAGATGTGATATCTCAATGCTTATACCAAATCTGAGACCCTTCCTATAGCATGAGATGTGATATCCAACTCCTTCCCATTCCAATCCTGAGACCCTTCCTATAGTATGAGATTTGATATCTCAAGGCCTCTAATAACAAACCTGAGATCCTTCCTCTAACATGAAATGTGATATCCAACTCTTTCCCCTTCCAAACCTGAGAGCCTTCCTATAGCATGAGATATGATAGCCAAGTCCTTCCAATTCCAATCCTGAGACCCTTCCTATAACATGAAATGTGATATCCAACTCCTTCCCATTCCAACCTGAGACCCTTCCTATAGCATGAGATGGGATATCTCAATGCTTCTAATACCAAACCTGAGACTCTTCCTATAACATGAGATGGGATATCCAACTCATTCCCATTCCAATCCTGAGACCCTTCCGATAGCAGAGATGTGATATCTCAATGCTTATACCAAACCTGAGACCCTTCCTATGGCCTGAGATGTCATATACAACTCCTTCCCATTCCAATCCTAAGACCCTTCCTATAGCATGAGATGTGATATCTCAATGCTTATACCAAATCTGAGACCCTTCCTATAGCATGAGATGTGATATCCAACTCCTTCCCATTCCAATCCTGAGACCCTTCCTATAGCATGAGATGTGATGTCTCAATGCTTCTAATACCAAACCTGAGATCCTTCCTATAACATGAGATGTGATATCCAACTCCTTCCCATTCCAATCCTGAGACCCTTATGATAGCATGAGATGTGATATCTCAATGCCTCTAATACCAAACCTGAGATACTTCCGATAGCATGAGATGTGATATCTCAATGCTTCTAATACCAAACCTGAGATCCTTCCTATAACATGAGATGTGATTTCCAAATCCTCCCCCTTCCAAACCTGAGACCCTCCCTTTAGCATGAGATGTGATATCCAACTCCTTCCCATTCCAATCCTGAGACCCTTCTGATAGCATGAGATGTGATATCTCAATGCCTCTAATTCCAAACCTGAGATCCTACCTCTAACATGAAATGTGATATCCATCTCCTTCCCTTTCCAAACCTGAGACCCTGCCTATAGCATGAGATGTGATATCCAAGTCCTTCCCATTCCAATCCTGAGACCCTTCCTATAGCATGTGATGTGATATCTCAATGCTTATACCAAACCTGAGACCCTTCCTATGGCATGAGATGTCATATACAACTCCTTCCCATTCCAATCCTGAGACCCTTCCTATAGCATGAGATGTGATATCTCAATGCTTATACCAAACCTGAGACCCTTCCTATAGCATGAGATGTGATATCCAACTTCTTCCCATTCCAATCCTGAGACCCTTCCTATAACATGAGATGTGATGTCTCAATGCTTCTAATACCAAACCTGAGATCTTTCCTATAACATGAGATGTGATATCCAACTCCTTCCCATTCCAATCCTGAGACCCTTCCTATAGCATGAGATGTGATATCTCAAGGCCTCTAATACCAAACCTGAGATCCTTCCTCTAACATGAAATGTGATATCCAACTCTTTCCCCTTCCAAACCTGAGAGCCTTCCTATAGCATGAGATATGATATCCAAATCCTTCCCATTCCAATCCTGAGACCCTTCCTATAACATGAAATGTGATATCCTACTCCTTCCCATTCCATCCTGGGACCCTTCCTATATCATGAGATGGGATATCTCAATGCTTCTAATACCAAACCTGAGACCCTTCCTATAACATGAGATGGGAATATCCAACTCCTTCCCATTCCAATCCTGAGACCCTTCCGATAGCAGAGATGTGATATCTCAATGCTTATACCAAACCTGAGATCCTTCCTATAACATGAGATGTGATATCCAACTCCTTCCCATTCCAATCCTGAGACACTTCCTATAGCATGAGATGTGATATCTCACTGCTTATACCAATCCTGAGACCCTTCCTATAGAATGAGATGTGATATCCAACTCCTTCCCATTCCAATCCTGAGACCATTCCTATAGCATGAGATGTGATATCTCAATGCTTCTAATATCAGACTTGAGACCCTCCCTATAGCATGAGATGTGATACCCAAGTCCTTCCCATTCCAATCCTGAGACACTTCCTATAGCATGAGATGTGATATCTCAATGCTTCTAATACCAAACCTGAGACTCTTCCTATAACATGAGATGGGATATCCAACTCCTTCCCATTCCAATCCTGAGACCCTTCCAATAGCAGAGATGTGATATCTCGATGCTTATACCAAATCTGAGACCCTTCCTATAGCATGAGATGTGATATCCAACTCCTTCCCATTCCAATCCTAAGGCCCTTCCTATAGCATGAGATGTGATGTCTCAATGCTTCTAATACCAAACCTGAGATCCTTCCTATAACATGAGATGTGATATCCAACTCCTTCCCATTCCAATCCTGAGACCCTTCCTATAGCATGAGATGTGATGTCTCAATGCTTCTAATACCAAACCTGAGAACCTTCCTACAGCATGCGATGGGATATCTCAATGCTTCTAATACCAAACCTGAGACCAGTCCTATAACATGAGATTGGATATCCAACTCCTTCCCCTTCCAAACCTGAGACCCTTCCTATAGCATGAGATGTGATATCCAACTTCTTCCCATTCCAATCCTGAGACCCTTCCTATAACATGAGATGTAATATCCAACTCCTTCCCATTCCAGTCCTGAGACCCTTCCTATAGCATGAGATGTGCTATCTCAATGCTTATACCAAACCTGAGACCCTTCCTAAAGCTTGAGATGTGATATCCAACTCCTTCCCATTCCAATCCTGAGACCCTTCCTATAGCATGATATGTGATATCTCAATGCCTCTAATACCAAACCTGAGACCCTTCCTATAGCATGAGATGTGATATCCAACGTCTTCCCATTCCAATCCTGAGACCCTTCCTATAACATGAGATGTAATATCCAACTCCTTCCCATTCCAATCCTGAGACCCTTCCTATAGCATGAGATGTGCTATCTCAATGCTTATACCAAACCTGAGACCCTTCCTAAAGCTTGAGATGTGATATCCAACTCCTTCCCATTCCAATCCTGAGACCCTTCCTATAGCATGATATGTGATGTCTCAATGCTTCTAATACCAAACCTGAGATCTTTCCTATAACATGAGATGTAATATCCAACTCCTTCCCATTCCAATCCTGAGACCCTTCCTATAGCATGAGATGTGCTATCTCAATGCTTATACCAAACCTGAGACCCTTCCTAAAGCTTGAGATGTGATATCCAACTCCTTCCCATTCCAATCCTGAGACCCTTCCTATAGCATGATATGTGATATCTCAATGCCTCTAATACCAAACCTGAGATCCTTCCTCTAACATGAAATGTGATATCGAACTCCTTCCCTTTCCAAACCTGAGAGCCTACCTATAGCATGAGATGTGATATCCAAGTCCTTCCCATTCCAATCCTTAGACCCTTCCTACAGCATGCAATATGATATCTCAATGATTCTAATAACAAACCTGAGACCCGTCCTATAACATGAGATGTGATATCCAACTCCTTCCCGTTTCAAACCTGAGACCCTTCCTATAACATGAGATGTGATATCCAACTCCTTCCCGTTTCAAACCTGAGACCCTTCCTATAGCATATGTGATATCCAACTCCTTCCCATTCCAAACATGAGACCCTTCCTATAGCAAGAATGTAATATCCAACTCCTTCCCATTCCAATCCTGAGACCATTCCTATAGCATGAGATGTGATATCTCAATGCTTCTAATACCAAACCTGAGATCCTTCCTATGACATGAGATGTGATATCCAATTCCTCCCCATTCCAAACCTGAGAACCTTCCTACAGCATGCGATGTGATATCTCAATGCTTCTAATACCAAACCTGAGACCAGTCCTATAACATGAGATTGGATATCCAACTCCTTCCCCTTCCAAACATGAGACCCTTCCTATAGCATGAGATGTGATATCCAACTTCTTCCCATTCCAATCCTGAGACCCTTCCTATAACATGAGATGTGATGTCTCAATGCTTCTAATACCAAACCTGAGATCTTTCCTATAACATGAGATGTGATATCCAACTCCTTCCCATTCCAATCCTGAGACCCTTCCTATAGCATGAGATGTGCTATCTCAATGCTTATACCAAACCTGAGACCCTTCCTAAAGCTTGAGATGTGATATCCAACTCCTTCCCATTCCAATCCTGAGACCCTTCCTATAACATGAAATGTGATATCCAACTCCTTCCCATTCCAACCTGAGACCCTTCCCATAGCATGAGATGGGATATCCAACTCCTTCCAAATCCAATACTGATACCCTTCCAATAGCATGAGATGTGATATCCCAATGCTTCTACCAAACCTGAGAACCATACTATGGCATGAGATGTGATATCAAACTCCTTCCCATTCCAATCCTGAGACTCTTCCTATAGCTTGAGATGTGATATCCGAAATCCTTCCCATTCCAATTCTGAGACCCTTCCTATACCATGAGACTTGATATCTCAATGCTTCTAATACCAAACCTGAGACCCGTCCTATAACATGAGATGTGATATCAAACTCCTTCCCATTCCAATCCTGAGACTCTTCCTATAGCTTGAGATGTGATATCCGAAATCCTTCCCATTCCAATTCTGAGACCCTTCCTATACCATGAGACTTGATATCTCAATGCTTCTAATACCAAACCTGAGACCCTTCCTTTATCATGAGATGTGATATCCAACTCCTTCCCATTCCAATCCTGAGACCCTTCCGATATCATGAGATTTGTTATCTCAATGCTTCTAATATCAAAATTGAGACCCGCCTATAACATGAGATGTGATATCCAAATCTTTCCCCTTCCAAACCTTAGACCCTTCCTTTATCATGAGATGGGATATCCAACTCCTTCCCATTCCAATCCTGAGACCCTTCCGATAGCAGAGATGTGATATCTCAATGCTTATACCAATCCTGAGACCCTTCCTATGGCCTGAGATGTCATATACAACTCCTTCCCAATCCAATCCTGAGACCCTTCCTATAGCATGAGATGTGATATCTCAATGCTTATACCAAATCTGAGACCCTTCCTATAGCATGAGATGTGATATCCAACTCCTTCCCATTCCAATCCTGAGACCCTTCCTATAGCATGAGATGTGATGTCTCAATGCTTCTAATACCAAACCTGAGATCCTTCCTATAACATGAGATGTGATATCCAACTCCTTCCCATTCCAATCCTGAGACCCTTCCTATAGCATGAGATGTGATGTCTCAATGCTTCTAATACCAAACCTGAGAACCTTCCTACAGCATGCGATGTGTTATCTCAATGCTTCTAATACCAAACCTGAGACCAGTCCTATAACATGAGATTGGATATCCAACTCCTTCCCCTTCCAAACCTGAGACCCTTCCTATAGCATGAGATGTGATATCCAACTTCTTCCCATTCCAATCCTGAGACCCTTCCTATAACATGAGATGTGATGTCTCAATGCTTCTAATACCAAACCTGAGATCTTTCCTATAACATGAGATGTAATATCCAACTCCTTCCCATTCCAATCCTGAGACCCTTCCTATAGCATGAGATGTGCTATCTCAATGCTTATACCAAACCTGAGACCCTTCCTAAAGCTTGAGATGTGATATCCAACTCCTTCCCATTCCAATCCTGAGACCCTTCCTATAGCATGAGATGTGATATCTCAATGCTTCTAATATCAAACTTGAGACCCTTCCTATAGCATGAGATGTGATATCCAACTCCTTCCCATTCCAATCCTGAGACCCTTCCTATAGCATGAGATGTGATGTCTCAATGCTTCTAATACCAAACCTGAGATCCTTCCTATAACATGAGATGTGATATCCAACTCCTTCCCATTCTAATCCCGAGACCCTTCCTATAGCATGAGATGTGATATCTCGATGCTTATACCAAACCTGAGACCCTTCCTATAGCATGAGATGTGATATCCAACTCCTTCCCATTCCAATCCTGAGACCCTTCCTATAGCATGAGATGTGATATCTCAATGCCTCTAATACCAAACCTGAGATCCTTCCTCTAACATGAAATGTGATATCCAACTCCTTCCCTTTCCAAACCTGAGAGCCTACCTATAGCATGAGATGTGATATCCAAGTCCTTCCCATTCCAATCCTTAGACCCTTCCTACAGCATGCAATATGATATCTCAATGATTCTAATAACAAATCTGAGACCCATCCTATAACATGAGATGGGATATCCAACTCCTTCCTATTCCAATCCTGAGACACTTCCGATAGCAGAGATGTGATATCTCAATGCTTATACCAAACCTGAGACCCTTCCTATAACATGAGATGTGATATCCAACTCCTTCCCGGTCCAAACCTGAGACCCTTCCTATAGCATATGTGATATCCAACTCCTTCCCATTCCAAACATGAGACCCTTCCTATAGCAAGAATGTAATATCCAACTCCTTCCCATTCCAATCCTGAGACCATTCCTATAGCATGCGATGTGATATCTCAATGCATCTAATACCAAACCCGAGACCAGTCCTATAACATGAGATTGGATATCCAACTCCTTCCCCTTCCAAACCTGAGACCCTTCCTATAGCATGAGATGTGATATCCAACTTCTTCCCATTCCACTCCTGAGACCCTTCCTATAACATGAGATGTGATGTCTCAATGCTTCTAATACCAAACCTGAGATCTTTCCTATAACATGAGATGTGATATCCAACTCCTTCCCATTCCAATCCTGAGACCCTTCCTATAGCATGAGATGTGATATCTCAATGCTTATACCAAACCTGAGACCCTTCCTATAGCTTGAGATGTGATATCCAACTCCTTCTCATTCCAATCCTGAGACCCTTCCTATAGCATGAGATGTGATATCTCAAGGCCTCTAATACCAAACCTGAGATTCTTCCTCTAACATGAAATGTGATATCCAACTCCTTCCCCTTCCAAACCTGAGAGCCTTCCTATAGCATGAGATATGATATCCAAGTCCTTCCCATCCAATCCTGAGACCCTTCCGATATCATGAGATTTGTTATCTCAATGCTTCTAATATCAAACTTGAGACCCTCCCTATAGCATGAGATGTGACATCCAAGTCCTCCCCATTCCAATCCTGAGACTCTTCCTATAGCATGAGATGTGATATCTCAATGCTTCTAATACCAAACCTGAGACCCTTCCTATAACATGAAATGTGATATCCAACTCCTTCCCATTCCAACCTGAGACCCTTCCTATAGCATGAGATGGGATATCCAATTCCTTCCAAATCCAATACTGATACCCTTCCGATAGCATGAGATGTGATATCCCAATGCTTCTACCAAACCTGAGACCCATACTATGGCATGAGATGTGATATCAAACTCCTTCCCATTCCAATCCTGAGACCCTACCTATAGCTTGAGATGTGATATCCAACTCCTTCCCATTCCAATTCTGAGACCCTTCCTATACCATGAGTCTTGATATCTCAATGCTTCTAATACAAAACCTGAGACCCGTCCTATAACATGAGATGTGATATCCAAATCCTTCCCCTTCCAAACCTTAGACCCTTCCTTTATCATGAGATGTGATATCCAATTCCTTCCCATTCCAATCCTGAGACCCTTCCGATATCATGAGATTTGTTATCTCAATGCTTCTAATATCAAACTTGAGACCCTCCCTATAGCATGAGATGTGACATCCAAGTCCTCCCCATTCCAATCCTGAGACTCTTCCTATAGCATGAGATGTGATATCTCAATGCTTCTAATACCAAACCTGAGACCCTTCCTATAACATGAGATGGGATATCCAACTCCTTCCCATTCCAATCCTGAGACCCTTCCGATAGCAGAGATGTGATATCTCAATGCTTATACCAAACCTGAGACCCTTCCTATGGCCTGATTTGTCATATACAACTCCTTCCCATTCCAATCCTGAGACCCTTCCTATAGCATGAGATGTGATATCTCAATGCTTATACCAAATCCGAGACCCTTCCTATAGCATGAGATGTGATATCCAACTCCTTCCCATTCCAATCCTGAGACCCTTCCTATAGCATGAGATGTGATGTCTCAATGCTTCTAATACCAAACCTGAGATCCTTCTGATAGCATGAGATGTGATATCTCAATGCTTCTAGTACCAAACCTGAGATCCTTCCTATAACATGAGATGTGATTTCCAAATCCTTCCACTTCCAAACCTGAGACACTCCCTTTAGCATGAGATGTGATATCCAACTCCTTCCCATTCCAATCCTGAGACCCTTCTGATAGCATGAGATGTGATATTTCAATGCCTCTAATACCAAACCTGAGATCCTACCTCTAACATGAAATGTGATATCCATCTCCTTCCCTTTCCAAACCTGAGACCCTGCCTATAGCATGAGATGTGATATCAAAAGTCCTTCCCATTCCAATCCTGAGACCCTTCCTATAGCATGTGATGTGATATCTCAATGCTTATACCAAACCTGAGACCCTTCCTATGGCATGAGATGTCATATACAACTCCTTCCCATTCCAATCCTGAGACCCTTCCTATAGCATGAGATGTGATATCTCAATGCTTATACCAAACCTGAGACCCTTCCTATAGCATGAGATGTGATATCCAACTTCTTCCCATTCCAATCCTGAGACCCTTCCTATAACATGAGATGTGATGTCTCAATGCTTCTAATACCAAACCTGAGACCCTTCCTATAACATGAGATGGGATATCCAACTCCTTCCCATTCCAATCCTGAGACCCTTCCTATAGCAGAGATGTGATATCTCAATGCTTATACCAAACCTGAGACCCTTCCTATGGCCTGAGATGTCATATACAACTCCTTCCCATTCCAATCCTGAGACCGTTCCTATAGCATGAGATGTGATATCTCAATGCTTATACCAAATCTGAGACCCTTCCTATAGCATGAGATGTGATATCCAACTCCTTCCCATTCCAATCCTGAGACCCTTCCTATAGCATGAGATGTGATGTCTCAATGCTTCTAATACCAAACCTGAGATCCTTCCTATAACATGAGATGTGATATCCAACTCCTTCCCATTCCAATCCTGAGACCCTTAAGATAGCATGAGATGTGATATCTCAATGCCGCTAATACCAAACCTGAGATACTTCCGATAGCATGAGATGTGATATCTCAATGCTTCTAATACCAAACCTGAGATCCTTCCTATAACATGAGATGTGATTTCCAAATCCTTCCCCTTCCAAACCTGAGACCCTCCCTTTAGCATGAGATGTGATATCCAACTCCTTCCCATTCCAATCCTGAGACCCTTCTGATAGCATGAGATGTGATATTTCAATGCCTCTAATACCAAACCTGAGATCCTACCTCTAACATGAAATGTGATATCCATCTCCTTCCCTTTCCAAACCTGAGACCCTGCCTATAGCATGAGATGTGATATCCAAGTCCTTCCCATTACAATCCTGAGACCCTTCCTATAGCATGTGATGTGATATCTCAATGCTTATACCAAACCTGAGACCCTTCCTATGGCATGAGATGTCATATACAACTCCTTCCCATTCCAATCCTGAGACCCTTCCTATAGCATGAGATGTGATATCTCAATGCTTATACCAAACCTGAGACCCTTCCTATAGCATGAGATGTGATATCCAACTTCTTCCCATTCCAATCCTGAGACCCTTCCTAAAACATGAGATGTGATGTCTCAATGCTTCTAATACCAAACCTGAGATCTTTCCTATAACATGATATGTGATATCCAACTCCTTCCCATTCCAATCCTGAGACCCTTCCTATAGCATGAGATGTGATATCTCAAGGCCTCTAATACCAAACCTGAGATCGTTCCTCTAACATGAAATGTGATATCCAACTCCTTCCCCTTCCAAACCTGAGAGCCTTCCTATAGCATGAGATATGATAGCCAAGTCCTTCCAATTCCAATCCTGAGACCCTTCCTATAACATGAAATGTGATATCCAACTCCTTCCCATTCCAACCTGAGACCCTTCCTATAGCATGAGATGGGATATCTCAATGCTTCTAATACCAAACCTGAGACTCTTCCTATAACATGAGATGGGATATCCAACTCCTTCCCATTCCAATCCTGAGACCCTTCCGATAGTAGAGATGTGATATCTCAATGCTTATACCAAACCTGAGACCCTTCCTATGGCCTGAGATGTGATATCCAACTGCTTCCCATTCCAATCCTGAGACCCTTCCTATAGCATGAGATGTGATATCTCAATGCTTATACCAAATCTGAGACCCTTCCTATAGCATGAGATGTGATATCCAACTCCTTCCCATTCCAATCCTGAGACCCTTCCTATAGCATGAGATGTGATGTCTCAATGCTTCTAATACCAAACCTGAGATCCTTCCTATAACATGAGATGTGATATCCAACTCCTTCCGATTCCAATCCTGAGACCCTTATGATAGCATGAGATGTGATATCTCAATGCTTCTAATACCAAACCTGAGATCCTTCCTATAACATGAGATGTGATTTCCAAATCCTTCCCCTTCCAAACCTGAGACCCTCCCTTTAGCATGAGATGTGATATCCAACTCCTTCCCATTCCAATCCTGAGACCCTTCTGATAGCATGAGATGTGATATCTCAATGCCTCTAATTCCAAACCTGAGATCCTACCTCTAACATGAAATGTGATATCCATCTCCTTCCCTTTCCAAACCTGAGACCCTGTCTATAACATGAGATGTCATATACAACTCCTTCCCATTCCAATCCTGAGACCCTTCCTATAGCACGAGATGTGATATCTCAATGCTTATACCAAACCTGAGACCCTTCCTATAGCATGAGATGTGATATCCAACTCCTTCCCATTCCAATCCTGAGACCCTTCCTTTAGCATGAGATGTGATATCCAACTCCTTCCCATTCCAATCCTGAGACCCTTCCTATAGCCTGAGATGTGATGTCTCAATGCCTCTAATACCAAACCTGAGATCCTTCCTCTAACATGAAATGTGATATCCAACTCCTTCCCTTTCCAAACCTGAGAGCCTATCTATAGCATGAGATGTGATATCCAAGTCCTTCCCATTCCAATCCTGAGACACTTCCGATAGCAGAGATGTGATATCTCAATGCTTATACCAAACCTGAGACCCTTCCTATAACATGAGATGTGATATCCAACTCCTTCCCGTTCCAAACCTGAGACCCTTCCTTTAGCATGAGATGTGATATCCAGCTCCTTCCCATTCCAATCCTGAGACACTTCCGATAGCATGAGATGTGATATCTCAATGCTTCTAATATCAAAACTGAGACACTCCCTATAGCATGATATGTGATATCTAAGTCCTTCCCATTCCAATCCTGAGACCCTTCCTATAGCATGAGATGTGATATCTCAATGCTTCTACCAAACCTGAGACCCTTCCTTTAGCATGAGATGTGATAACCAACTCCTTCCCATTCCAATCCTGAGACCCTTCCTATAGCATGAGATGTGATATCTCAATACTTCTAATACCAAACCTGAGATCCTTCCGATAACATGAGATGTGATATCCAAATCCTTCCCCTTCCAAACCTGAGACCCTCCCTTTAGCATGAGATGTGATATCCAACTCCTTCCCATTCCAATCCTGAGACCCTTCTGATAGCATGAGATGTGATATCTCAATGCTTCTATACCAAACCTGAGATCCTTCCGATAGCATGAGATGTGATATCTGAATGCTTCTAATACCAAACCTGAGATCCTTCCTATAACATGAGATGTGATATCCAAATCCTTCCCCTTCCAAACCTGAGACCCTCCCTTTAGCATGAGATGTGATATCCAACTCCTTCCCATTCCAATCCTGAGACCCTTCCGATATCATGAGATTTGTTATCTCAATGCTTCTAATATCAAACTTGAGACCCTCCCTATAGCATGAGATGTGACATCCAAGTCCTCCCCATTCCAATCCTGAGACTCTTCCTATAGCATGAGATGTGATATCTCAATGCTTCTAATACCAAACCTGAGACCCTTCCTATAACATGAGATGGGATATCCAACTCCTTCCCATTCCAATCCTGAGACCCTTCCGATAGCAGAGATGTGATATCTCAATGCATATACCAAACCTGAGACCCTTCCTATGGCCTGATTTGTCATATACAACTCCTTCCCATTCCAATCCTGAGACCCTTCCTATAGCATGAGATGTGATATCTCAATGCTTGTACCAAATCCGAGACCCTTCCTATAGCATGAGATGTGATGTCTCAATGCTTCTAATACCAAACCTGAGATCCTTCTGATAGCATGAGATGTGATATCTCAATGCTTCTAGTACCAAACCTGAGATCCTTCCTATAACATGAGATGTGATTTCCAAATCCTTCCACTTCCAAACCTGAGACACTCCCTTTAGCATGAGATGTGATATCCAACTCCTTTCCATTCCAATCCTGAGACCCTTCTGATAGCATGAGATGTGATATTTCAATGCCTCTAATACCAAACCTGAGATCCTACCTCTAACATGAAATGTGATATCCATCTCCTTCCCTTTCCAAACCTGAGACCCTGCCTATAGCATGAGATGTGATATCAAAAGTCCTTCCCATTCCAATCCTGAGACCCTTCCTATAGCATGTGATGTGATATCTCAATGCTTATACCAAACCTGAGACCCTTCCTATAGCATGAGATGTCATATACAACTCCTTCCCATTCCAATCCTGAGACCCTTCCTATAGCATGAGATGTGATATCTCAATGCTTATACCAAACCTGAGACCCTTCCTATAGCATGAGATGTGATATCCAACTTCTTCCCATTCCAATCCTGAGACCCTTCCTATAACATGAGATGTGATGTCTCAATGCTTCTAATACCAAACCTGAGACCCTTCCTATAACATGAGATGGGATATCCAACTCCTTCCCATTCCAATCCTGTGACCCTTCCGATAGCAGAGATGTGATATCTCAATGCTTATACCAAACCTGAGACCCTTCCTATGGCCTGAGATGTCATATACAACTCCTTCCCATTCCAATCCTGAGACCGTTCCTATAGCATGAGATGTGATATCTCAATGCTTATACCAAATCTGAGACCCTTCCTATAGCATGAGATGTGATATCCAACTCCTTCCCATTCCAATCCTGAGACCCTTCCTATAGCATGAGATGTGATGTCTCAATGCTTCTAATACCAAACCTGAGATCCTTCCTATAACATGAGATGTGATATCCAACTCCTTCCCATTCCAATCCTGAGACCCTCCCTTTAGCATGAGATGTGATATCTCAATGCCTCTAATAACAAACCTGAGATACTTCTGATAGCATGAGATGTGATATCTCAATGCTTCTAATACCAAACCTGAGATCCTTCCTATAACATGAGATGTGATTTCCAAATCCTTCCCCTTCCAAACCTGAGACCCTCCCTTTAGCATGAGATGTGATATCCAACTCCTTCCCATTCCAATCCTGAGACCCTTCTGATAGCATGAGATGTGATATTTCAATGCCTCTAATACCAAACCTGAGATCCTACCTCTAACATGAAATGTGATATCCATCTCCTTCCCTTTCCAAACCTGAGACCCTGCCTATAGCATGAGATGTGATATCCAAGTCCTTCCCATTACAATCCTGAGACCCTTCCTATAGCATGTGATGTGATATCTCAATGCTTATACCAAACCTGAGACCCTTCCTATGGCATGAGATGTCATATACAACTCCTTCCCATTCCAATCCTGAGACCCTTCCTATAGCATGAGATGTGATATCTCAATGCTTATACCAAACCTGAGACCCTTCCTATAGCATGAGATGTGATATCCAACTTCTTCCCATTCCAATCCTGAGACCATTCCTATAACATGAGATGTGATGTCTCAATGCTTCTAATACCAAACCTGAGATCTTTCCTATAACATGAGATGTGATATCCAACTCCTTCCCATTCCAATCCTGAGACCCTTCCTATAGCATGAGATGTGATATCTCAAGGCCTCTAATACCAAACCTGAGATCGTGCCTCTAAAATGAAATGTGATATCCAACTCCTTCCCCTTCCAAACCTGAGAGCCTTCCTATAGCATGAGCTATGATAGCCAAGTCCTTCCAATTCCAATCCTGAGACCCTTCCTATAACATGAAATGTGATATCCAACTCCTTCCCATTCCAACCTGAGACCCTTCCTATAGCATGAGATTGGATATCTCAATGCTTCTAATACCAAACCTGAGACTCTTCCTATAACATGAGATGGGATATCCAACTCCTTCCCATTACAATCCTGAGACCCTTCCGATAGCAGAGATGTGATATCTCAATGCTTATACCAAACCTGAGACCCTTCCTATGGCCTGAGATGTGATATCCAACTGCTTCCCATTCCAATCCTGAGACCCTTCCTATAGCATGAGATGTGATATCTCAATGCTTATACCAAATCTGAGACCCTTCCTATAGCATGAGATGTGATATCCAACTCCTTCCCATTCCAATCCTGAGACCCTTCCTATAGCATGAGATGTGATGTCTCAATGCTTCTAATACCAAACCTGAGATCCTTCCTATAACATGAGATGTGATATCCAACTCCTTCCGATTCCAATCCTGAGACCCTTATGATAGCATGAGATGTGATATCTCAATGATTCTAATACCAAACCTGAGATCCTTCCTATAACATGAGATGTGATTTCCAAATCCTTCCCCTACCAAACCTGAGACCCTCCCTTTAGCATGAGATGTGATATCCAACTCCTTCCCATTCCAATCCTGAGACCCTTCTGATAGCATGAGATGTGATATCTCAATGCCTCTAATTCCAAACCTGAGATCCTACCTCTAACATGAAATGTGATATCCATCTCCTTCCCTTTTTCAAACCTGAGACCCTGTCTATAGCATGAGATGTCATATACAAATCCTTCCCATTCCAATCCTGAGACCCTTCCTATAGCACGAGATGTGATATCTCAATGCTTATACCAAACCTGAGACCCTTCCTATAGCATGAGATGTGATATCCAACTCCTTCCCATTCCAATCCTGAGACCCTTCCTTTAGCATGAGATGTGATATCCAACTCCTTCCCATTCCAATCCTGAGACCCTTCCTATAGCCTGAGATGTGATATCTCAATGCCTCTAATACCAAACCTGAGATCCTTCCTCTAACATGAAATGTGATATCCAACTCCTTCCCTTTCCAAACCTGAGAGCCTATCTATAGCATGAGATGTGATATCCAAGTCCTTCCCATTCCAATCCTGAGACACTTCCGATAGCAGAGATGTGATATCTCAATGCTTATACCAAACCTGAGACCCTTCTTATAGCATGAGATGTGATATCCAACTTCTTCCCATTCCAATCCTGAGACCCTTCCTATAACATGAGATGTGATGTCGCAATGCTTCTAATACCAAACCTGAGATCTTTCCTATAACATGAGATGTGATATCCAACTCCTTCCCATTCCAATCCTGAGACCCTTCCTATAGCATGAGATGTGATATCACAATGCTTATACCAAACCTGAGACCGTCCCTTTAGCTTGAGATGTGATATCCAACTCCTTCCCATTCCAATCCTGAGACCCTTCCTATAGCATGAGATGTGATATCTCAAGGCCTCTAATACCAAACCTGAGATCGTTCCTCTAACATGAAATGTGATATCCAACTCCTTCCCCTTCCAAACCTGAGAGCCTTCCTATAGCATGAGATATGATAGCCAAGTCCTTCCAATTCCAATCCTGAGACCCTTCCTATAACATGAAATGTGATATCCAACTCCTTCCCATTCCAACCTGAGACCCTTCCTATAGCATGAGATGGGATATCTCAATGCTTCTAATACCAAACCTGAGACTCTTCCTATAACATGAGATGGGATATCCAACTCATTCCCATTCCAATCCTGAGACCCTTCCGATAGCAGAGATGTGATATCTCAATGCTTATACCAAACCTGAGACCCTTCCTATGGCCTGAGATGTCATATATAACTCCTTCCCATTCCAATCCTGAGACCCTTCCTATAGCATGAGATGTGATATCTCAATGCTTATACCAAATCTGAGACCCTTCCTATAGCATGAGATGTGATATCCAACTCCTTCCCATTCCAATCCTGAGACCCTTCCTATAGCATGAGATGTGATGTCTCAATGCTTCTAATACCAAACCTGAGATCCTTCCTATAACATGAGATGTGATATCCAACTCCTTCCCATTCCAATCCTGAGACCCTTATGATAGCATGAGATGTGATATCTCAATGCCTCTAATACCAAACCTGAGATACTTCCGATAGCATGAGATGTGATATCTCAATGTTTCTAATACCAAACCTGAGATCCTTCCTATAACATGAGATGTGATTTCCAAATCCTCCCCCTTCCAAACCTGAGACCCTCCCTTTAGCATGAGATGTGATATCCAACTCCTTCCCATTCCAATCCTGAGACCCTTCTGATAGCATGAGATGTGATATCTCAATGCCTCTAATTCCAAACCTGAGATCCTACCTCTAACATGAAATGTGATATCCATCTCCTTCCCTTTCCAAACCTGAGACCCTGCCTATAGCATGAGATGTGATATCCAAGTCCTTCCCATTCCAATCCTGAGACCCTTCCTATAGCATGTGATGTGATATCTCAATGCTTATACCAAACCTGAGACCCTTCCTATGGCATGAGATGTCATATACAACTCCTTCCCATTCCAATCCTGAGACCCTTCCTATAGCATGAGATGTGATATCTCAATGCTTATACCAAACCTGAGACCCTTCCTATAGCATGAGATGTGATATCCAACTTCTTCCCATTCCAATCCTGAGACCCTTCCTATAACATGAGATGTGATGTCTCAATGCTTCTAATACCAAACCTGAGATCTTTCCTATAGCATGAGATGTGATATCCAACTCCTTCCCATTCCAATCCTGAGACCCTTCCTATAGCATGAGATGTGATATCTCAAGGCCTCTAATACCAAACCTGAGATCCTTCCTCTAACATGAAATGTGATATCCAACTCTTTCCCCTCCCAAACCTGAGAGCCTTCCTATAGCATGAGATATGATATCCAAATCCTTCCCATTCCAATCCTGAGACCCTTCCTATAACATGAAATGTGATATCCTACTCCTTCCCATTCCATCCTGGGACCCTTCCTATATCATGAGATGGGATATCTCAATGCTTCTAATACCAAACCTGAGACCCTTCCTATAACATGAGATGGGAATATCCAACTCCTTCCCATTCCAATCCTGAGACCCTTCCGATAGCAGAGATGTGATATCTCAATGCTTATACCAAACCTGAGATCCTTCCTATAACATGAGATGTGATATCCAACTCCTTCCCATTCCAATCCTGAGACACTTCCTATAGCATGAGATGTGATATCTCAATGCTTATACCAAATCTGAGACCCTTTTCCTATAGCATGAGATGTGATATCCAACTCCTTCCCATTCCAATCCTGAGACCCTTCCTATAGCATGAGATGTGATATCTCAAGGCCTCTAATACCAAACCTGAGATCCTTCCTCTAACATGAAATGTGATATCCAACTCTTTCCCCTTCCAAACCTGAGAGCCTTCCTATAGCATGAGATATTTTATTTATTTATTTTATTTGCATTTGTTAAGCGCACTTGCAGCCCATGAGGCATCTAGGCGCTGTTACAGAGGAAACACAGATTTTTTTTGTCTTAGTTACGTATTTATAACGCGCTTAAACACTCGGAGGTTTCTAAGCGCGGACCCGGGGATCGAACCTGTTGTTGCTTTGTGTCGTCTTGCTTCCAAGACGCGCACGCTGCCGCTGTGCTATCCTCCCGGGACATCCTATAATATGATAGCCAAGTCCTTCCAATTCCAATCCTGAGACCCTTCCGATAGCAGAGATGTGATATCTCAATGCTTATACCAAACCTGAGACCCTTCCTATGGCCTGAGATGTCATATACAACTCCTTCCCATTCCAATCCTGAGACCCTTTCTTTAGCATGAGATGTGATATCTCAATGCTTATACCAAATCTGAGACCCTTCCTATAGCATGAGATGTGATATCCAATTCCTTCCCATTCCAATCCTGAGACCCTTCCTATAGCATGAGATGTGATATCTCAATGCTTATACCAAACCTGAGAGCCTACCTATAGCATGAGGTGTGATATCCAAGTCCATCCCATTCCAATCCTTAGACCCTTCCTACAGCATGCGATGTGATATCTCAATGATTCTAATACCAAACCAGAGACTCTTCCTATAACATGAGATGGTATATCCAACTCCTTCCCGTTCCAAACCTGAGACACTAACTATAGCATATGTGATATCCAACTGCTTCCCATTCCAAACATGAGACCCTTCCTATAGCAAGAAAGTAATATCCAACTCCTACCCATTCCAATCCTGAGACCCTTCCTATAGCAAGAGATGTGATATCCAAATCCTTCCCATTCCAATCCTGAGACCCTTCCTATAACATGAGATGTGATATCCAACTCCTTCCCATTCAAATCCTGAGACCCTTCCTATAGCATGAGAAGGGATATCCAACTCCTTCCCAATCCAATCCTGAGACCCTTCCGATAGCAGAAACGTGATATCTCAATGCTTCTACCAAACCTGAGACCCTTCCTTTAGCATGAGATGTGATATCCAAATCCTTCACATTCCAATCCTGAGACCCTTCCTATAGCATGAGATGTGATATCTCAATGCTTCTAATACCAAACCTGAGATTCTTCCTATAACATGAGATGTGATTTCCAAATCCTCCCCCTTCCAAACCTGAGACCCTCCCTTTAGCATGAGATGTGATATCCAACTCCTTCCCATTCCAATCCTGAGACCCTTCTGATAGCATGAGATGTGATATCTCAATGCCTCTAATTCCAAACCTGAGATCCTACCTCTAACATGAAATGTGATATCCATCTCCTTCCCTTTCCAAACCTGAGACCCTGCCTATACCATGAGATGTGATATCCAAGTCCTTCCCATTCCAATCCTGAGACCCTTCCTATAGCATGTGATGTGATATCTCAATGCTTATACCAAACCTGAGACCCTTCCTATGGCATGAGATGTCATATACAACTCCTTCCCATTCCAATCCTGAGACCCTTCCTATAGCATGAGATGTGATATCTCAATGCTTATACCAAACCTGAGACCCTTCCTATAGCATGAGATGTGATATCCAACTTCTTCCCATTCCAATCCTGAGACCCTTCCTATAAGATGAGATGTGATGTCTCAATGCTTCTAATACCAAACCTGAGATCTTTCCTATAACATGAGATGTGATATCCAACTCCTTCCCATTCCAATCCTGAGACCCTTCCTATAGCATGAGATGTGATATCTTAAGGCCTCTAATACCAAACCTGAGATCCTTCCTCTAACATGAAATGTGATATCCAACTCTTTCCCCTCCCAAACCTGAGAGCCTTCCTATAGCATGAGATATGATATCCAAATCCTTCCCATTCCAATCCTGAGACCCTTCCTATAACATGAAATGTGATATCCTACTCCTTCCCATTCCATCCTGGGACCCTTCCTATATCATGAGATGGGAATATCCAACTCCTTCCCATTCCAATCCTGAGACCCTTCCGATAGCAGAGATGTGATATCTCAATGCTTATACCAAACCTGAGATCCTTCCTATAACATGAGATGTGATATCCAACTCCTTCCCATTCCAATCCTGAGACACTTCCTATAGCATGAGATGTGATATCTCAATGCTTATACCAAATCTGAGACCCTTCCTATAGCATGAGATGTGATATCCAACTCCTTCCCATTCCAATCCTGAGACCCTTCTCAAGGCCTCTAATACCAAACCTGAGATCCTTCCTCTAACATGAAATGTGATATCCAACTCTTTCCCCTTCCAAACCTGAGAGCCTTCCTATAGCATGAGATATTTTATTTATTTATTTTATTTGCATTTGTTGAGCGCACTTGCAGCCCATGAGGCATCGAGGCGCTGTTACAGAGGAAACACAGATTTTTTTTGTCTTAGTTACGTATTTATAACGCGCTTAAACACTCGGAGGTTTCTAAGCGCGGACCCGGGGATCGAACCTGTTGTTGCTTTGTGTCGTCTTGCTTCCAAGACGCGCACACTGCCGCTGTGCTATCCTCCCGGGACATCCTATAATATGATAGCCAAGTCCTTCCAATTCCAATCCTGAGACCCTTCCGATAGCAGAGATGTGATATCTCAATGCTTATACCAAACCTGAGACCCTTCCTATGGCCTGAGATGTCATATACAACTCCTTCCCATTCCAATCCTGAGACCCTTTCTTTAGCATGAGATGTGATATCTCAATGCTTATACCAAATCTGAGACCCTTCCTATAGCATGAGATGTGATATCCAATTCCTTCCCATTCCAATCCTGAGACCCTTCCTATAGCATGAGATGTGATATCTCAATGCTTATACCAAACCTGAGAGCCTACCTATAGCATGAGGTGTGATATCCAAGTCCATCCCATTCCAATCCTTAGACCCTTCCTACAGCATGCGATGTGATATCTCAATGATTCTAATACCAAACCAGAGACTCTTCCTATAACATGAGATGGGATATCCAACTCCTTCCCGTTCCAAACCTGAGACCCTTCCTATAGCAAGAGATGTGATATCCAAATCCTTCCCATTCCAATCCTGAGACCCTTCCTATAACATGAGATGTGATATCCAACTCCTTCCCATTCAAATCCTGAGACCCTTCCTATAGCATGAGAAGGGATATCCAACTCCTTCCCAATCCAATCCTGAGACCCTTCCGATAGCAGAAACGTGATATCTCAATGCTTCTACCAAACCTGAGACCCTTCCTTTAGCATGAGATGTGATATCCAAATCCTTCACATTCCAATCCTGAGACCCTTCCTATAGCATGAGATGTGATATCTCAATGCTTCTAATACCAAACCTGAGATTCTTCCTATAACATGAGATGTGATTTCCAAATCCTCCCCCTTCCAAACCTGAGACCCTCCCTTTAGCATGAGATGTGATATCCAACTCCTTCCCATTCCAATCCTGAGACCCTTCTGATAGCATGAGATGTGATATCTCAATGCCTCTAATTCCAAACCTGAGATCCTACCTCTAACATGAAATGTGATATCCATCTCCTTCCCTTTCCAAACCTGAGACCCTGCCTATACCATGAGATGTGATATCCAAGTCCTTCCCATTCCAATCCTGAGACCCTTCCTATAGCATGTGATGTGATATCTCAATGCTTATACCAAACCTGAGACCCTTCCTATGGCATGAGATGTCATATACAACTCCTTCCCATTCCAATCCTGAGACCCTTCCTATAGCATGAGATGTGATATCTCAATGCTTATACCAAACCTGAGACCCTTCCTATAGCATGAGATGTGATATCCAACTTCTTCCCATTCCAATCCTGAGACCCTTCCTATAAGATGAGATGTGATGTCTCAATGCTTCTAATACCAAACCTGAGATCTTTCCTATAACATGAGATGTGATATCCAACTCCTTCCCATTCCAATCCTGAGACCCTTCCTATAGCATGAGATGTGATATCTTAAGGCCTCTAATACCAAACCTGAGATCCTTCCTCTAACATGAAATGTGATATCCAACTCTTTCCCCTCCCAAACCTGAGAGCCTTCCTATAGCATGAGATATGATATCCAAATCCTTCCCATTCCAATCCTGAGACCCTTCCTATAACATGAAATGTGATATCCTACTCCTTCCCATTCCATCCTGGGACCCTTCCTATATCATGAGATGGGAATATCCAACTCCTTCCCATTCCAATCCTGAGACCCTTCCGATAGCAGAGATGTGATATCTCAATGCTTATACCAAACCTGAGATCCTTCCTATAACATGAGATGTGATATCCAACTCCTTCCCATTCCAATCCTGAGACACTTCCTATAGCATGAGATGTGATATCTCAATGCTTATACCAAATCTGAGACCCTTCCTATAGCATGAGATGTGATATCCAACTCCTTCCCATTCCAATCCTGAGACCCTTCTCAAGGCCTCTAATACCAAACCTGAGATCCTTCCTCTAACATGAAATGTGATATCCAACTCTTTCCCCTTCCAAACCTGAGAGCCTTCCTATAGCATGAGATATTTTATTTATTTATTTTATTTGCATTTGTTGAGCGCACTTGCAGCCCATGAGGCATCGAGGCGCTGTTACAGAGGAAACACAGATTTTTTTTGTCTTAGTTACGTATTTATAACGCGCTTAAACACTCGGAGGTTTCTAAGCGCGGACCCGGGGATCGAACCTGTTGTTGCTTTGTGTCGTCTTGCTTCCAAGACGCGCACACTGCCGCTGTGCTATCCTCCCGGGACATCCTATAATATGATAGCCAAGTCCTTCCAATTCCAATCCTGAGACCCTTCCGATAGCAGAGATGTGATATCTCAATGCTTATACCAAACCTGAGACCCTTCCTATGGCCTGAGATGTCATATACAACTCCTTCCCATTCCAATCCTGAGACCCTTTCTTTAGCATGAGATGTGATATCTCAATGCTTATACCAAATCTGAGACCCTTCCTATAGCATGAGATGTGATATCCAATTCCTTCCCATTCCAATCCTGAGACCCTTCCTATAGCATGAGATGTGATATCTCAATGCTTCTAATACCAAACCTGAGATTCTTCCTATAACATGAGATGTGATATCCAATTCCTTCCCATTCCAAACCTGAGACCCTTCCTATTGGATGAGATGTGATATCCAACTCCTTCCCATTCCAACCCTGAGACCCTTCCTATAGCATGAGATGTGATGTCTCAATGCATCTAATACCAAACCTGAGATCCTTCCTATAACATGAGATGTGATATCCAACTCCTTCCATTCCAATCCTGAGACCCGTCCTATAGCATGAGATGTGATATCTCAATGCTTATACCAAACCTGAGACCCTTCCTATAGCATGAGATGTGATATCCAACTCCTTCCATTCCAATCCTGAGACCCGTCCTATAGCATGAGATGTGATATCTCAATGCTTCTAATACCAAACCTGAGATCCTTCCTCTAACATGAAATGTGATATCCAACTCCTTCCCTTTCCAAACCTGAGACCCTTCCTTTAGCATGAGATGTGATATCTCAATGCTTATACCAAATCTGAGACCCTTCCTATAGCATGAGATGTGATATCCAAATCCTTCCCATTCCAATCCTGAGACCCTTCCTATAGCATGAGATGTGATACCTCAATGCTTATACCAAACCTGAGAGCCTACCTATAGCATGAGATGTGATGTCCAAGTCCATCCCATTCCAATCCTTAGACCCTTCCAACAGCATGCGATGTGATATCTCAATGATTCTAATACCAAACCAGAGACTCTTCCTATAACATGAGATGGGATATCCAACTCCTTCCCATTCCAATCCTGAGCCGCTTCCGATAGCAGAGATGTGATATCTCAATGCTTATACCAAACCTGAGACCCTTCCTATAACATGAGATGTGATATCCAACTCCTTCCCGTTCCAAACCTGAGACACTAACTATAGCATATGTGATATCCAACTCCTACCCATTCCAATCCTGAGACCCTTCCTATAGCAAGAGATGTGATATCCAAATCCTTCCCATTCCAATCCTGAGACCCTTCCTATAACATGAGATGTGATATCCAACTCCTTACCATTCCAACCTGAGACACTTCCTATAGCATGAGAAGGGATATCCAACTCCTTCCCAATCCAATCCTGAGACCCTTCCGATAGCAGAGATGTGATATCTCAATGCTTATACCAAACCTGAGACCCTTCCTATGGCATGAGATGTGATATCCAACTCCTTGCCATTCAAATCCTGAGACCCTTCCTATAGCATGAGAAGGGATATCCAACTCCTTCCCAATCCAATCCTGAGACCCTTCCGATAGCAGAGACGTGATATCTCAATGCTTCTACCAAACCCGAGACCCTTCCTTTAGCATGAGATGTGATATCCAAATCCTTCACATTCCAATCCTGAGACCCTTCCTATAGCATGAGATGTGATATCTCAATGCTTCTAATACCAAACCTGAGATCCTTCCTATAACATGAGATGTGATATCCAATTCCTTCCCATTCCAAACCTGAGACCCTTCCTATTGGATGAGATGTGATATCCAACTCCTTCCCATTCCAACCCTGAGACCCTTCCTACAGCATGAGATGTGATGTCTCAATGCTTCTAATACCAAACCTGAGATCCTTCCTATAACATGAGATGTGATATCCAACTCCTTCCATTCCAATCCTGAGACCCATCCTATAGCATGAGATGTGATATCTCAATGCTTATACCAAATCTGAGACCCTTCCTATAGCATGAGATGTGATATCCAAGTCCTTCCCATTCCAACCCTTAGACCCTTCCTACAGCATGCAATATGATATATCAATGATTCTAATAACAAACCTGAGACCCGTCCTATAACATGAGATGGGATATCCAACTCCTTCCCATTCCAATCCTGAGACACTTCCGATAGCAGAGATGTGATATCTCAATGCTTATACCAAACCTGAGAACCTTCCTATAACATGAGATGTGATATCCAAATCCTTCCCGTTCCAAACCTGAGACCCTTCCTTTAGCATGAGATGTGATATCCAGCTCCTTCCCATTCCAATCCTGAGACCCTTCCTATAGCATGAGATGTGATATCTCAATGCTTCTAATACCAAACCTGAGATCCTTCCTCTAACATGAAATGTGATATCCAACTCCTTCCCTTTCCAAACCTAAGAGCCTATCTATAGCATGAGATGTGATATCCAAGTCCATCCCATTCCAATCCTTAGACCCTTCCTACAGCATGCGATGTGATATCTCAATGATTCTAATACCAAACCAGAGACTCGTCCTATAACATGAGATGGGATATCCAACTCCTTCCCATTCCAATCCTGAGCCACTTCCGATAGCAGAGATGAGATATCTCAATGCTTATACCAAACCTGAGACCCTTCCTATAACATGAGATGTGATATCCAACTCCTTCCCGTTCCAAACCTGAGACACTAACTATAGCATATGTGATATCCAACTCCTTCCCATTCCAAACATGAGACCCTTCCTATAGCAAGAAAGTAATATCCAACTCCTACCCATTCCAATCCTGAGACCCTTCCTATAGCAAGAGATGTGATATCCAAATCCTTCCCATTCCAATCCTGAGACCCTTCCTATAACATGAGATGTGATATCCAACTCCTTCCCATTCCAACCTGAGACACTTCCTATAGCATGAGAAGGGATATCCAACTCCTTCCCAATCCAATCCTGAGACCCTTCCGATAGCAGAGATGTGATATCTCAATGCTTATACCAAACCTGAGACCCTTCCTATAGCATGAGAAGGGATATCCAACTCCTTCCCAATCCAATCCTGAGACCCTTCCGATAGCAGAGACGTGATATCTCAATGCTTCTACCAAACCTGAGACCCTTCCTTTAGCATGAGATGTGATATCCAAATCCTTCACATTCCAATCCGGAGACCCTTCCTATAGCATGAGAAGGGATATCTCAATGCTTCTAATACCAAACCTGAGATCCTTCCTATAACATGAGATGTGATATCCAATTCCTTCCCATTCCAATCCTGAGACCCTTCCGATAGCAGAGATGTGATATCTCAATGCTTATACCAAACCTGAGACCCTTCCTATGGCCTGAGATGTCATATACAACTCCTTCCCATTCCAATCCTGAGACCCTTCCTATAGCATGAGATGTGATATCTCAATGCTTATACCAAATCTGAGACCCTTCCTATAGCATGAGATGTGATATCCAACTCCTTCCCATTCCAATCCTGAGACCCTTCCTATAGCATGAGATGTGATGTCTCAATGCTTCTAATACCAAACCTGAGATCCTTCCTATAACATCAGATGTGATATCCAACTCCTTCCCATTCCAATCCTGAGACCCTTATGAAAGCATGAGATGTGATATCTCAATGCTTCTAATACCAAACCTGAGATCCTTCCTATAACATGAGATGTGATTTCCAAATCCTTCCCCTTCCAAACCTGAGACCCTCCCTTTAGCATGAGATGTGATATCCAACTCCTTCCCATTCCAATCCTGAGACCCTTCTGATAGCATGAGATGTGATATCTCAATGCCTCTAATACCAAACCTGAGATCCTACCTCTAACATGAAATGTGATATCCATCTCATTCCCTTTCCAAACCTGAGACCCTGCCTATAGCATGAGATGTGATATCCAAGTCCTTCCCATTCCAATCCTGAGACCCTTCCTATAGCATGTGATGTGATATCTCAATGCCTATACCAAACCTGAGACCCTTCCTATGGCATGAGATGTCATATACAACTCCTTCCCATTCCAATCCTGAGACCCTTCCTATAGCATGAGATGTAATATCTCAATGCTTATACCAAACCTGAGACCCTTCCTATAGCATGAGATGTGATATCCAACTTCTTCCCATTCCAATCCTGAGACCCTTCCTATAACATGAGATGTGATGTCTCAATGCTTCTAATACCAAACCTGAGATCTTTCCTATAACATGAGATGTGATATCCAACTCCTTCCCATTCCAATCCTGAGACCCTTCCTATAGCATGAGATGTGATATCACAATGCTTATACCAAACCTGAGACCGTTCCTATAGCTTGAGATGTGATATCCAACTCCTTCCCATTCCAATCCTGAGACCCTTCCTATAGCATGAGATGTGATATCTCAAGGCCTCTAATACCAAACCTGAGATCCTTCCTCTAACATGAAATGTGATATCCAACTCCTTCCCCTTCCAAACCTGAGAGCTTTCCTATAGCATGGGATATGATATCCAAGTCCTTCCCATTCCAATCCTGAGACCCTTCCTATAACATGAAATGTGATATCCAACTCCTTCCCATTCTAAACTGAGACCCTTCCTATATCATGAGATGGGATATCTCAATGCTTCTAATACCAAACCTGAGACTCTTCCTATAACATGAGATGGGATATCCAACTCCTTCCCATTCCAATCCTAAGACCCTTTCGATAGCAGAGATGTGATATCTCAATGCTTATACCAAACCTGAGACCCTTCCTACGGCATGAGATGTCATATACAACTCCTTCCCATTCCAATCCTGAGACCCTTCCTATAGCACGAGATGTGATATCTCAATGCTTATACCAAACCTGAGACCCTTCCTCTAGCATGAGATGTGATATCCAACTCCTTCCCATTCCAATCCTGAGACCCTTCCTATAGCCTGAGATCTGATATCTCAATGCCTCTAATACCAAACCTGAGATCCTTCCTCTAACATGAAATGTGATATCCAACTCCTTCCCTTTCCAAACCTGAGAGCCTATCTATAGCATGAGATGTGATATCCAAGTCCTTCCCATTCCAATCCTGAGACACTTCCGATAGCAGAGATGTGATATCTCAATGCTTATACCAAACCTGAGACCCTTCCTATAAAATGAGATGTGATATCCAACTCCTTCCCGTTCCAAACCTGAGATCCTTCCTTTAGCATGAGATGTGATATCCAGCTCCTTCCCATTCCAATCCTGAGACCCTTCTGATAGCATGAGATGTGATATCTCAATGCTTCTAATATCAAAACTGAGACCCTCCCTATAGCATGATATGTGATATCTAAGTCCTTCCCATTCCAATCCTGAGACCCTTCCTATAGCATGAGATGTGATATCTCAATGCTTATACCAAATGTGAGACCCTTCCTATAGCATGAGATGTGATATCCAACTCCTTCCCATTCCAATCCTGAGACCCTTCCTATAGCATGAGATGTGATGTCTCAATGCTTCTAATACCAAACCTGAGATCCTTCCTATAACATGAGATGTGATATCCAACTCCTTCCCATTCCAATCCTGAGACCCTTCCTATAGCATGAGATGTGATGTCTCAATGCTTCTAATGCCAAACCTGAGAACCTTCCTACAGCATGCGATGTGATATCTCAATGCTTCTAATACCAAACCTGAGACCAGTCCTATAACATGAGATTGGATATCCAACTCCTTCCCCTTCCAAACCTGAGACCCTTCCTATAGCATGAGATGTGATATCCAACTTCTTCCCATTCCAATCCTGAGACCCTTCCTATAACATGAGATGTGATGTCTCAATGCTTCTAATACCAAACCTGAGATCTTTCCTATAACATGAGATGTGATATCCAACTCCTTCCCATTCCAATCCTGAGACCCTTCCTATAGCATGAGATGTGCTATCGCAATGGTTATACCAAACCTGAGACCCTTCCTAAAGCTTGAGATGTGATATCCAACTCCTTCCCATTCCAATCCTGACACCCTTCCTATAGCATGAGATATGATATCTCAAGGCCTCTAATACCAAACCTGAGATCCTTCCTCTAACATGAAATGTGATATCCAACTCCTTCCCCTTCCAAACCTGAGAGCCTTCCTATAGCATGAGATATGATATCCAAGTCCTTCCCATTCCAATCCTGAGACCCTTCCTATAACATGAAATGTGATATCCAACTCCTTCCCATTCCAACCTGAGACCCTTCCTATAGCATGAGATGGGATATCCAACTCCTTCGAAATCCAATACTGATACCCTTCCAATAGCATGAATTGTGATATCCCAATGCTTCTACCAAACCTGAGACTCATACTATGGCATGAGATGTGATATCAAACTCATTCCCATTCCAATCCTGAGACTCTTCCTATAGCTTGAGATGTGATATCCAACTCCTTCCCATTCCAATTCTGAGACCCTTCCTATGCCATGAGACTTGATATCTCAATGCTTCTAATACCAAACCTGAGACCCGTCCTATAACATGAGATGTGATATCCAAATCTTTCCCCTTCCAAACCTTAGACCCTTCCTTTATCATGAGATGTGATATCCAACTCCTTCCCATTCCAATCCTGAGACCCTTCCGATATCATGAGATTTGTTATCTCAATGCTTCTAATATCAAACTTGAGACCCTCCCTATAGCATGAGATGTGACATCCAAGTCCTCCCCATTCCAATCCTGAGACCCTTCCTATAGCATGAGATGTGATATCTCAATGCTTCTAATACCAAACCTGAGACCCTTCCTATAACATGAGATGTCATATGCAACTCCTTCCCAATCCAATCCTGAGACCCTTCCTATAGCATGAGATGTGATATCTCAATGCTTATACCAAATCTGAGACCCTTCCTATAGCATGAGATGTGATATCCAACTCCTTCCCATTCCAATCCTGAGACCCTTCCTATAGCATGAGATGTGATGTCTCAATGCTTCTAATACCAAACCTGCGATCCTTCCAATAACATGAGATGTGATATCCAACTCCTTCCCATTCCAATCCTGAGACCCTTATGATAGCATGAGATGTGATATCTCAATGCCTCTAATACCAAACCTGAGATACTTCCGATAGCATGAGATGTGATATCTCAATGCTTCTAATACCAAACCTGAGATCCTTCCTATAACATGAGATGTGATTTCCAAATCCTTCCCCTTCCAAACCTGAGACCCTCCATTTAGCATGAGATGTGATATACAACTCCTTCCCATTCCAATCCTGAGACCCTTCTGATAGCATGAGATGTGATATCTCAATGCCTCTAATACCAAACCTGAGATCCTATCTCTAACATGAAATGTGAAATCCATCTCCTTCCCTTTCCAAACCTGAGGCCCTGCCTATAGCATGAGATGTGATATCCAAGTCCTTCCCATTCCAATCCTGAGAGGAAGGATCTCAGGTTTGGTATTAGAAGCATTGAGACATCACATCTCATGCTATAGGAAGGGTCTCAGGGTTGGAATGGGAAGGAGTTGGATATCACATCTCATCCAATAGGAAGGGTCTCAGGTTTGGAATGGGAAGGAATTGGATATCACATCTCATGTTATAGGAAGGATCTCAGGTTTGGTATGAGAAGCATTGAGATATCACATCTCATGCTATAGGAAGGGTCTCAGGATTGGAATGTGAAGGATTTGGATATCACATCTCATGCTAAAGGAAGGGTCTCAGGTATGGTAGAAGCATTGAGATATCACGTCTCTGCTATCGGAAGGGTCTCAGGATTGGATTGGGAAGGCGTTGGATATCCCTTCTCATGCTATAGGAAGGGTCTCAGGATTTGAATGGGAAGGAGTTGGATATCACATCTCATGTTATAGGAAGGGTCTCAGGATTGGAATGGGAAGGATTTGGATATCACATCTCTTGCTTTAGGAAGGGTCTCAGGATTGGAATGGGTAGGAGTTGGATATTACTTTCTTGCTATAGGAAGGGTCTCATGTTTGGAATGGGAAGCAGTTGGATATCACATCTCATGTTATAGGAAGGGTCTCAGGTTTGGTATAAGCATTGAGATATCACATCTCTGCTATCGGAAGCGGCTCAGGATTGGAATGGGAAGGAGTTGGATATCCCATCTCATGTTATAGGAAGAGTCTCTGGTTTGGTATTAGAATCATTGAGATATCACATTGCATGCTGTAGGAAGGGTCTAAGGATTGGAATGGGATGGACGTGGATATCACATCTCATGCTATAGGTAGGCTCTCAGGTTTGGTATAAGCATTGAGATATCACATCTCATGCTATAGGAAGGGTCTCAGGATTGGAATGGGAAGGAATTGGATATCACATCTCATGCTGTAGGAAGGGTCTCAGATTTGGTATAAGCATTGAGATATCACATCTCATGCTAAAGGAAGGGTCTCAGGATTGGAATGGGAAGGAGTTGTATATGACATCTCAGGCCATAGGAAGGGTCTCAGGTTTGGTATAAGCATTGAGATATCACATCTCTGCTATCGGAAGGGTCTCAGGATTGGAATGGGAAGGAGTTGGATATCCCATCTCATGTTATAGGAATGGTCTCAGGTTTGGTATTAGAAGCATAGAGATATCACATCTCATGCTATAGGAAGGGTCTCAGGATTGGAATGGGAAGGACTTGGATGTCACATCTCATGCTGTAGGGAGGGTCTCAAGTTTGATATTAGAAGCATTGAGATAACAAATCTCATGATATCGGAAGGGTCTAAGGTTTGGAAGGGGAAGGATTTGGATATCACATCTCATGTTATAGGACGGGTCTCAGGTTTGGTATTAGAAGCATTGAGATATCAAGTCTCATGGTATAAGAAGGGTCTCAGAATTGGAATGGGAAGGAGTTGGATATCACACCTCAAGCTATAGGAAGGGTCTCAGGATTGGAATGGGAAGGAGTTTGATATCACATCTCATGCCATAGTATGGGTCTCAGGTTTGGTAGAAGCATTGGGATATCACATCTCATGCTATCGGAAGGGTATCAGTATTGGATTTGGAAGAAGTTGGATATCCCATCTCATGCTATAGGAAGGGTCTCAGGTTGGAATGGGAAGGAGTTGGATATCACATTTCATGTTATAGGAAGGGTCTCAGGATTGGAATGGGAAGGACTTGGATATCATATCTCATGCTATAGGAAGGCTCTCAGGTTTGGAAGGGGAAGGAGTTGGATATCACATTTCATGTTAGAGGAAGGATCTCAGGTTTGGTATAAGCATTGAGATATCACATCTCATGCTATAGGAAGGGTCTCAGGATTGGAATGGGAAGGAGTTGGATATCACATCTCATGTTATAGGAAATATCTCAGGTTTGGTATTAGAAGCATTGAGACATCACATCTCATGTTATAGGAAGGGTCTCAGGATTGGAATGGGAAGAAGTTGGATATCACATCTCATGCTATAGGAAGGGTCTCAGGTTTGGTATAAGCATTGAGATATCACATCTCATGCTATAGGAAGGGTCTCAGGATTGGAATGGGAAGGACTTGTATATGACATCTCATGCCATAGGAAGGGTCTCAGGTTTGGTATAAGCATTGAGATATCACATCACATGCTATAGGAAGGGCCTCAGGATTGGAATGGGAAGGACTTGGATATCACATCTCATGCTATAGGCAGGGCCTCAGGTTTGGAAAGGGAAGGAGATGGATATCACATTTCATGTTAGAGATAGGATCTCAGGTTTGGTATTAGAGGCATTGAGATATCACATCTCATGCTATCAGAAGGGTCTCAGGATTGGAATGGGAAGGAGTTGTATATCACATCTCATGCTAAATGGAGGGTCTCAGGTTTGGAAGGGGAAGGATTTGGAAATCACATCTCATGTTATAGGAAGGATCTCAGGTTTGGTATTAGAAGCATTGAGATATCACATCTCATGCTATCGGAAGTATCTCAGGTTTGGTATTAGAGGCATTGAGATATCACATCTCATGCTATCATAAGGGTCTCAGGATTGGAATGGGAAGGAGTTGGATATCACATCTCATGTTATTGGAAGGATCACAGGTTTGGTATTAGAAGCATTGAGATATCACATCTCATGCTATAGGAAGGGTCTCAGGATTGGAATGGGGAGGACTTGGATGTCACATCTCATGCTATAGGGAGGGTCTCAAGTTTGATATTAGAAGCATTGAGATAACAAATCTCATGATATCGGAAGGGTCTCAGGATTGGAATGGGAAGGAGTTGGATATCACATCTCATGATACAGGAAGGGGCTAAGGTTTGGAAGGGGAAAGATTTGGATATCACATCTCATGTTATAGGACGGGTCTCAGGTTTGGTATTAGAAGCATTGAGATATCAAGTCTCGTGGCATAGGAAGGGTCTCAGAATTGGAATGGGAAGGAGTTGGATATCACATCTCAAGCTATAGGAAGAGTCTCAGGATTGGAATGGGAATGAGTTTGATATCACATCTCATGCCATAGTATGGGTCTCAGGTTTGGTAGAAGCATTGGGATATCACAATTCATGCTATTGGAAGGGTATCAGTATTGGATTTCGAAGGAGTTGGATATCCCATCTCATGCTATAGGAAGGGTCTCAGGTTGGAATGGGAAGGAGTTGGATATCACATTTCATGTTATAGGAAGGGTCTCAGGATTGGAATGGGAAGGACTTGGATATCATATCTCATGCTATAGGAAGGCTCTCAGGTTTGGAAGGGGAAGGAGTTGGATATCACATTTCATGTTAGAGGAAGGATCTCAGGTTTGGTATTAGAGGCCTTGAGATATCACATCTCATGCTATAGGAAGGGTCTCAGGATTGGAATGGGAAGGAGTTGGATATCACATCTCAAGCTTTAGGAAGGGTCTCAGGTTTGGTATAAGCATTGAGATAGCACATCTCATGCTATAGGAAGGGTCTCAGGATTGGAATGGGAAGGAGTTGGATATCACATCTCATGTTATAGGAAGGATCTCAGGTTTGGTATTAGAAACATTGAGACATCACATCTCATGCTATAGGAAGGGTCTCAGGATTGGAATGGGAAGGAGTTGGATATCACATCTCATGCTATAGGAAGGGTCTCAGATTTGGTATAAGCATTGAGATATCACATCTCTGCTATCGGAAGGGTCTCAGGATTGGAATGGGAAGGAGTTGGATATCCCATCTCATGCTATAGGGAGGGTCTCAATTTTGATATTAGAAGCATTGAGATAACAAATCTCATGATATCGGAAGGGTCTCAGGATTGGAATGGGAAGGAGTTGGATATCACATCTCATGATAAAGGAAGGGTCTAAGGTTTGGAAGGGGAAAGATTTGGATATCACATCTCATGTTATAGGACGGGTCTCAGGTTTGGTATTAGAAGCATTGAGATATCAAGTCTCATGGTATAGGAAGGGTCTCAGAATTGGAATGGGAAGGAGTTGGATATCACATCTCATGCCATAGTATGGTTCTCAGGTTTGATAGAAGCATTGGGATATCACATCTCATGCTATTGGAAGGGTATCAGTATTGGATTTGGAAGGAGTTGGATATCCCATCTCATGCTATAGGAAGGGTCTCAGGTTGGAATGGGAAGGAGTTGGATATCACATTTCATGTTATAGGAAGGGTCTCAGGATTGGAATGGGAAGGACTTGGATATCATATCTCATGCTATAGGAAGGCTCTCAGGTTTGGAAGGAGAAGGAGTTGGATATCACATTTCATGTTAGAGGAAGGATCTCAGGTTTGGTATTAGAGGCCTTGAGATATCACATCTCATGCTATAGGAAGGGTCTCAGGTTGGAATGGGAAGGAGTTGGATATCACATTTCATGTTATAGGAAGGGTCTCAGGATTGGAATGGGAAGGAGTTGGATATCACATCTCAAGCTTTAGGTGGGTCTCAGGTTTGGTATAAGCATTGAGATAGCACATCTCATGCTATAGGAAGGGTCTCAGGATTGGAATGGGAAGGAGTTGGATATCACATCTCATGTTATAGGAAAGATCTCAGGTTTGGGATTAGAAGCATTGAGACATCACATCTCATGTTATAGGAAGGGTCTCAGGATTGGAATGGGAAGAAGTTGAAAATCACATCTCATGCTATTGAAAGGGTCTCAGGTTTGCAAGGGGAAAGAATTGTATATCCAATCTCATGTTATAGGACTGGTCTCAGGTTTGGTATTAGAAGCATTGAGATATCACATCGCATGCTGTAGGAAGGTTCTCAGGTTTGGAATGGGGAGGAATTGGATATCACATCTCATGTCATAGGAAGGATCTCAGGTTTGGTATTAGAAGCATTGAGATATCACATCTCATGCTATAGGAATGGTCTCAGGATTGGAATGGGAAGGAGTTGGATATTACATTCCTGCTATAGGAAGGGTCTCATGTTTGGAATGGGAATGTGTTGGATATCACATATGCTATAGGAAGGGTCTCAGGTTTGGAACGGGAAGGAGTTGGATATCACATCTCATGTTATAGGAAGGGTCTCAGGTTTGGTATAAGCATTGAGATATCACATCTCTGCTATCGGAAGTGTCTCAGGATTGGAATGGGAAGGTGTTGGATATCCCATCTCATGTTATAGGACGGGTCTCAGGTTTGGTATTAGAATCATTGAGATATCATATTGCATGCTGTAGGAAGGGTCTAAGGATTGGAATGGGAAGCAGTTGGATATCCCATCTCATGTTATAGGAAGAGTCTCAAGTTTGGTATTAGAAGCATTTAGATATCACATCTCATGCTATAGGAAGTGTCTCAGGATTGGAATGGGAAGGAGTTGGATATCACATTTCATGTTAGAGGAAGGATCTCAGGTTTGGTATTAGAGGAATTGAGATATCACATCTCATGCTATAGGAAGGGTCTCAGGATTGGAATGGGAAGGAGTTGGATATCACATCTCATGCTATAGGAAGGGTCTCAGGTTTGGTATAAGCATTGAGATATCACATCTCATGCTATAGGAAGGGTCTCAGGATTGGAATGGGAAGGAGTTGGATATCACATCTCATGGTATAGGAAGGATCTCAGGTTTGGTATTAGAAGCATTGAGACATCACATCTCATGCTATCGGAAGGGTCTCAGGATTGGAATGGGAAGGACTTGGATATCACATCTCATGCTATAGGGAGGGTCTCAAGTTTGATATTAGAAGCATTGAGATATCATATCTCATGCTATAGGAAGGGTCTCAGGATTGGAATGGGAAGGAGTTGGATATCACATCTCATGCTATAGGAAGGGTCTCAGGTTTGGTATAAGCAGTGAGATATCACATCTCATGCTATAGCAAGTGTCTCAGGATTGGAATGGGAAGGAGTTGGATATCACATCTCATGTTATAGGAAGGATCTCAGGTTTGGTATAAGCATTGAGATATCACATCTCTACTATCGGAAGGGTCTCAGGATTGGAATGGGAAGGAGTTGGATATTCCCATCTCATGTTATAGGAAGGGTCTCAGGTTTGGTATTAGAAGCATTGAGATATCACATCTCATGCTATAGAAAGGGTCTCAGGATTGGAATGGGAAGGACTTGGATATCACATCTCATGCTATAAGGAGGGTCTCAAGTTTGATATTAGAAGCATTGAGATATCACATCTCATGATATCGGAAGGGTCTCAAGGATGGAATGGGAAGGAGTTGGATATCACATCTCATGATAAAGGAAGTGTCTAAGGTTTGGAAGGGGAAGGAGTTTGATATCACATCTCATGCCATAGTATGGGTCTCAGGTTTGGTAGAAGCATTGGGATATCACATCTCATGCTATCGGAAGGGTATCAGGATTGGATTTGGAAGGAGTTGGATATCCCATCTCATGCTATAGGAAGGGCCTCAGGTTGGAATGGGAAGGAGTTGGATATCACATCTCATGTTATAGGAAGGGTCTCAGGATTGGAATTAGAAGGACTTGGATATCACATCTCATGCTATAGGAAGGCTCTCAGGTTTGGAAGGGGAAAGAGTTGGATATCACATTTCATGTTAGAGGTAGGATCTCAGGTTTGGTATTAGAGGCATTGAGATATCACATCTCATGCTATCAGAAGAGTCTCAGGATTGGAATGGGAAGGAGTTGGATATCACATCTCATGCTAAAGGGAGGGTCTCAGGTTTGGAAGGGGAAGGATTTGGATATCACATCTCATGTTATAGGAAGGATCTCAGGTTTGGTATTAGAAGCATTGAGATATCACATCTCATGCTATCGGAAGGATCTCAGGTTTGGTATAGAAGCATTGAGATATCACATCTCATGCTATCAGAAGGTTCTCAGGATTGGAATGGGAAGGAGTTGGATATCACATCTCATGCTAAAGGGAGGGTCTCAGGTTTGGAAGGGGAAGGATTTGGATATCATATCTCATGTTATCAGAAGGATCTCAGGTTTGGTATTAGAAGTATTGAGATATCACATCTCATGCTATAGGAAGGGTCTCAGGATTGGAATGGGAAGGAGCTGGATATCACATCTCATGCTAAAGGAAGGGTCTCAGGTTTGGAACGGGAAGGAGTTGGATATCACATCTCATGTTATAGGAAGGGTCTCAGGTTTGGTATAAGCATTGAGATATCACATCTCTGCTATCGGAAGTGTCTCAGTATTGGAATGGGAAGGACTTGGATATCACATCTCATGCTATAGATAGGCTCTCAGGTTTGGAAAGGGAAGGAGTTGGATATCACATGTCATGTTAGAGGAAGGATCTCAGGTTTGGTATTAGAGGCATTGAGATATCAGATCTCAGGCTATAGGAAGGGTCTCAGGATTGGAATGGGAAGGAGTTGGATATCACATCTCATGCTAGAGGAAGGGTCTCAGGTTTGGTATAAGCATTGAGATATCACATCTCGTGCTATAGGAAGGGTCTCAGGATTGGAATGGGAAGGAGTTGTATATGACATCTCATGCCGCAGGAAGGGTCTCAGGTTTGGCATAAGCATTGAGATATCACATCTCTGCTATCGAAAGGGTCTTAGGATTGGAATGGGAAGGAGTTGGATATCCCATCTCATGTTATAGGAAGAGTCTCAGGTTTGGTATTAGAAGCATTGAGATATCCCATCTCATGATATAGGAAGGGTCTCAGTTTGGAATGGGAAGGAGTTGGATATCACATTTCATGTTATAGGAAGGGTCTCAGGATTGGAATGGGAAGGACTTGGATATCATATCCCATGCTATAGGAAGGCTCTAAGGTTTGGAAGGGGAAGGAGTTGGATATCACATTTCATGTTAGAGGAAGGATCTCAGGTTTGGTATTAGAGGCCTTGAGATATCACATCTCATGCTATAGGAAGGGTCTCAGGATTGGAATGGGAAGGAGTTGGTTATCACATCTCAAGCTATAGGAACGGTCTCAGGTTTGGTATAAGCATTGTGATATCACATCTCATGCTATAGGAAGGGTCTCAGGATTGGAATGGGAAGGAGTTGGATATCACATCTCATGTTATAGGAAAGATCTCAGGTTTGGTATTAGAAGCATTGAGACATCACATCTCATGTTATAGGAAGGGTCTCAGGATTGGAATGGGAAGAAGTTGGATATCACATCTCATGCTATAGGAAGGGTCTCAGGTTTGGTATAAGCATTGAGATATTACATCTCATGCTATAGGAAGGGTCTCAGGATTGGAATGGGAAGGAGTTGTATATGACATCTCATGCTATAGGAAGGGTCTCAGGTTTGGTATAAGCATTGAGATATCACATCACATGCTATAGGAAGGGTCTCAGGATTGGAATGGGAAGGACTTGGATATCACATCTCATGCTATAGGCAGGGTCTCAGGTTTGGAAAGGGAATGAGATGGATATCACATTTCATGTTAGAGGTAGGATCTCAGGTTTGGTATTAGAGGCATTGAGATATCACATCTCATGCTATCAGAAGGGTCTCAGGATTGGAATGGGAAGGAGTTGGATATCACATCTCATGCTAAAGGGAGGGTCTCAGGTTTGGAAGGGGAAGGATTTGGAAATCACATCTCATGTTATAGGAAGGATCTCAGGTTTGGTATTAGAAGCATTGAGATATCACATCTCATGCTTTCATAGGGGTCTCAGGATTGGAATGGGAAGGAGTTGGATATCACATCTGATGTTATAGGAAGGATCTCAGGTTTGGTATTAGAAGCATTGAGACATCACATCTCATGCTATAGGAAGGGTCTCAGGATTGGAATGGGAAGGAGTTGGATATCACATCTCATGCTATAGGAAGGGTCTCAGATTTGGTATAAGCATTGAGATATCACATCTCATGCTATAGGAAGGGTCTCAGGATTGGAATGGGAAGGAGTTGTATATGACATCTCAGGCCATAGGAAGGGTCTCAGGTTTGGTATAAGCATTGAGATATCACATCTCTGCTATCGGAAGGGTCTCAGGATTGGAATGGGAAGGAATTGGATATCACATCTCATGTTATAGGAAGGATCTCAGGTTTGGTATTAGAAGCATTGAGATATCCCTTCTCATGCTATAGGAAGGGTCTCAGGATTGGAATGTGAAGGATTTGGATATCACATCTCATGCTAAAGGAAGGGTCTCAGGTTTGGTAGAAGCATTGAGATATCACGTCTCTGCTATCGGAAGGGTCTCAGGATTGGATTGGGAAGGAGTTGGATATCCCTTCTCATGCTATAGGAAGGGTCTCAGGTTTGGTATAAGCATTGAGATATCACATCTCTGCTATCGGAAGGGTCTCAGGATTGGATTGGGAAGGAGTTGGATATCCCTTCTCATGCTATAGGAAGTGTCTTAGGTTGGAATGGGAAGGAGTTGGATATCACATCTCATGTTATAGGAAGGGTCTCAGGATTGGAATGGGAAGGATTTGGATATCACATCTCTTGCTATAGGAAGGGTCTCAGGATTGGAATGGGTAGGAGTTGGATATTACTTTCTTGCTATAGGAAGGGTCTCATGTTTGGAATGGGAAGGAGTTGGATATCACATATGCTATAGTTAGTGTCTCAGGTTTGGAACGGGAAGGAGTTGGATATCACATCTCATGTTACAGGAAGGGTCTCAGGTTTGGTATAAGCATTGAGATATCACATCTCTGCTATCGGAAGTGGCTCAGGATTGGAATGGGAAGGAGTTGGATATCCCATCTCATGTTATAGGACGAGTCTCTGGTTTGGTATTAGAATCATTGAGATATCACATCGCATGCTGTAGGAAGGGTCTAAGGATTGGAATGGGATGGACTTGGATATCACATCTCATGCTATAGATAGGCTCTTAGGTTTGGAAAGGGAAGGAGTTGGATATCACATTTCATGTTAGAGGAAGGATCTCAGGTTTGGTATTAGAAGCATTGAGATATCACATCTCATGCTATAGGAAGGGTCTCAGGATTGGAATGGGAAGGAGCTGGATATCACATCTCATGCTAAAGGAAGGGTCTCAGGTTTGGAACGGGAAGGATTAGGATATCACATCTCATGTTATAGGAACGGTCTCAGGTTTGGTATAAGCATTGAGATATCACATCTCTGCTATCGGAAGTGTCTCAGGATTGGAATGGGAAGGAGTTGGATATCCCATCTCATGTTATAGGACGGGTCTCAGGTTTGTTATTAGAATCATTGAGATATCATATTGCATGCTGTAGGAAGGGTCTAAGGGTTGGAATGGGAAGGACTTGGATATCACATCTCATGCTATAGATAGGCTCCTAGGTTTGGAAAGGGAAGGAGTTGGATATCACATTTCATGTTAGAGGAAGGATCTCAGGTTTGGTATTAGAAGCATTGAGATATCACATCTCATGCTATAGGAAGGGTCTCAGGATTGGAATGGGAAGTAGTTGGATATCACATCTCATGCTATAGGAAGGGTCTCATGTTTGGTATAAGCATTGAGATATCACATCTCATGCTATAGGACGGGTCTCAGGATTGGAATGGAAGGAGTTGGATATCACATCTCATGTTATAGTAAGGATCTCAGGTTTGGTATTAGAAGCATTGAGACATCACATCTCATGCTGTAGGAAGGGTCTCAGGGTTGGAATGGGAAGGAGTTGGATATCACATCTCATCCAATAGGAAGGGTCTCAGGTTTGGAATGGGAAGGAATTGGATATCACATCTCATGTTATAGGAAGGATCTCAGGTTTGGTATTAGAAGCATTGAGATATCACATCTCATGCTATAGGAAGGGTCTCAGGATTGGAATGTGAAGGATTTGGATATCACATCTCATGCTAAAGGAAGGGTCTCAGGTTTGGTAGAAGCATTGAGATATCACGTCTCTGCTATCGGAAGGGTCTCAGGATTGGATTGGGAAGGAGTTGGATATCCCTTCTCATGCTATAGGAAGGGTCTCAGGATTTGAATTGCAAGGAGTTGGATATCACATCTCATGCCATAGGAAGGGTCTCAGGTTTGGTATAAGCATTGAGATATCACATCTCTGCTATCGGAAGGGTCTCAGGATTGGATTGGGAAGGAGTTGGATATCCCTTCTCATGCTATAGGAAGTGTCTCAGGTTGGAATGGTAAGGAGTTGGATATCACATCTCATGTTATAGGAAGGGTCTCAGGATTGGAATGGGAAGGATTTGGATATCACATCTCTTGCTATAGGAAGGGTCTCAGGATTGGAATGGGTAGGAGTTGGATATTACTTTCTTGCTATAGGAAGGGTCTCATGTTTGGAATGGGAAGGAGTTGGATATCACATATGCTATAGTTAGTGTCTCAGGTTTGGAACGGGAAGGAGTTGGATATCACATCTCATGTTATAGGAAGGGTCTCAGGTTTGGTATAAGCATTGAGATATCACATCTCTGCTATCGGAAGCGGCTCAGGATTGGAATGGGAAGGAGTTGGATATCCCATCTCATGTTATAGGAAGAGTCTCTGGTTTGGTATTAGAATCATTGAGATATCACATCGCATGCTGTTGGAAGGGTCTAAGGATTGGAATGGGATGGACTTGGATATCACATCTCATGCTATAGGTAGGCTCTCAGGTTTGGTATAAGCATTGAGATGTCACATCTCATGCTATAGGAAGGGTCTCAGGATTGGAATGGGAAGGATTTGGATATCACATCTCATGCTATAGGAAGGGTCTCAGATTTGGTATAAGCATTGAGATATCACATCTCATGCTAAAGGAAGGGTCTCAGGTTTGGAAAGGGAAGGAGTTGGATATCACATTTCATGTTAGAGGAAGGATCTCAGGTTTGGTATTAGAAGCATTGAGATATCACATCTCATGCTATAGGACGGGTCTCAGGATTGGAATGGAAGGAGTTGGATATCACATCTCATGCTATAGGAAGGGTCTCAGGTTTGGTATAAGCATTGAGATATCACATCTCATGCTATAGGACGGGTCTCAGGATTGGAATGGAAGGAGTTGGATATCACATCTCATGTTATAGGAAGGATCTCAGGTTTGGTATTAGATGCATTGAGACATCACATCTCATGCTATAGGAAGGGTCTCAGGGTTGGAATGGGAAGGAGTTGGATATCACATCTCATCCAATAGGAAGGGTCTCAGGTTTGGAATGGGAAGGAATTGGATATCACATCTCATGTTATAGGAAGAATCTCAGGTTTGGTATTAGAAGCATTGAGATATCACATCTCATGCTATAGGAAGGGTCTCAGGATTGGAATGTGAAGGATTTGGATATCACATCTCATGCTAAAGGAAGGGTCTCAGGTTTGGTAGAAGCATTGAGATATCACGTTTCTGCTATCGGAAGGGTCTCAGGATTGGATTGGGAAGGAGTTGGATATCCCTTCTCATGCTATAGGAAGGGTCTCAGGATTTGAATGGGAAGGAGTTGGATATCACATCTCATGTTATAGGAAGGGTCTCAGGATTGGAATGGGAAGGATTTGGATATCACATCTCTTGCTATAGGAAGGGTCTCAGGATTGGAATGGGTAGGAGTTGGATATTACTTTCTTGCTATAGGAAGGGTCTCATGTTTGGAATGGGAAGCAGTTGGATATCACATATGCTATAGTTAGTGTCTCAGGTTTGGAACGGGAAGGAGTTGGATATCCCATCTCATGTTATAGGAAGAGTCTCTGGTTTGGTATTAGAATCATTGAGATATCACATTGCATGTTGTAGGAAGGGTCTAAGGATTGGAATGGGATGGACTTGGATATCACATCTCATGCTATAGGTAGGCTCTCAGGTTTGGTATAAGCATTGAGATATCACATCCCATGCTATAGGAAGGGTCTCAGGATTGGAATGGGAAGGAATTGGATATCACATCTCATGCTATAGGAAGGGTCTCAGATTTGGTATAAGCATTGAGATATCACATCTCATGCTAAAGAAAGGGTCTCAGGATTGGAATGGGAAGGAGTTGTATATGACATCTCAGGCCATAGGAAGGGTCTCAGGTTTGGTATAAGCATTGAGATATCACATCTCTGCTATCGGAAGGGTCTCAGGATTGGAATGGGAAGGAGTTGGATATCCCATCTCATGTTATAGGAATGGTCTCAGGTTTGGTATTAGAAGCATAGAGATATCACATCTCATGCTATAGGAAGGGTCTCAGGATTGGAATGGGAAGGACTTGGATGTCACATCTCATGCTATAGGGAGGGTCTCAAGTTTGATATTAGAAGCATTGAGATAACAAATCTCATGATATCGGAAGGGTCTCAGGATTGGAATGGGAAGGAGTTGGATATCACATCTCATGATAAAGGAAGGGTCTAAGGTTTGGAAGGGGAAGGATTTGGATATCACATCTCATGTTATAGGACGGGTCTCAGTTTTGGTATTAGAAGCATTGAGATATCAAGTCTCATGGTATAAGAAGGGTCTCAGAATTGGAATGGGAAGGAGTTGGATATCACACCTCAAGCTATAGGAAGGGTCTCAGGATTGGAATGGGAAGGAGTTTGATATCACATCTCATGCCATAGTATGGGTCTCAGGTTTGGTAGAAGCATTGGGATATCACATCTCATGCTATCGGAAGGGTATCAGTATTGGATTTGGAAGAAGTTGGATATCCCATCTCATGCTATAGGAAGGGTCTCAGGTTGGAATGGGAAGGAGTTGGATATCACATTTCATGTTATAGGAAGGGTCTCAGGATTGGAATGGGAAGGACTTGGATATCATATCTCATGCTATAGGAAGGCTCTCAGGTTTGGAAGGGGAAGGAATTGGATATCACATCTCAAGCTATAGGAAGGGTCTCAGGATTGGAATGGGAAGGAGTTGGATATCACATCTCAAGCTATAGGAAGGGTCTCAGGTTTGGTATAAGCATTGAGATATCACATCTCATGCTATAGGAAGGGTCTCAGGATTGGAATGGGAAGGAGTTGGATATCACATCTCATGTTATAGGAAATATCTCAGGTTTGGTATTAGAAGCATTGAGACATCACATCTCATGTTATAGGAAGGGTCTCAGGATTGGAATGGGAAGAAGTTGGATATCACATCTCATGCTATAGGAAGGGTCTCAGGTTTGGTATAAGCATTGAGATATCACATCTCATGCTATAGGAAGGGTCTCAGGATTGGAACGGGAAGGAGTTGTATATGACATCTCATGCCATAGGAAGGGTCTCAGGTTTGGTATAAGCATTGAGATATCACATCACATGCTATAGGAAGGGTCTCAGGATTGGAATGGGAAGGACTTGGATATCACATCTCATGCTATAGGCAGGGCCTCAGGTTTGGAAAGGGAAGGAGATGGATATCACATTTCATGTTAGAGATAGGATCTCAGGTTTGGTATTAGAGGCATTGAGATATCACATCTCATGCTATCAGAAGGGTCTCAGGATTGGAATGGGAAGGAGTTGTATATCACATCTCATGCTAAATGGAGGGTCTCAGGTTTGGAAGGGGAAGGATTTGGAAATCACATCTCATGTTATAGGAAGGATCTCAGGTTTGGTATTAGAAGCATTGAGATATCACATCTCATGCTATCGGAAGTATCTCAGGTTTGGTATTAGATGCATTGAGATATCACATCTCATGCTATCATAAGGGTCTCAGGATTGGAATGGGAAGGAGTTGGATATCACATCTCATGTTATTGGAAGGATCTCAGGTTTGGTATTAGAAGCATTGAGACATCACATCTCATGCTATAGGAAGGGTCTCAGGATTGGAATGGGAAGGAGTTGAATATCACATCTCATGCTATAGGAAGGGTCTCAGATTTGGTATAAGCATTGAGATATCACATCTCATGCTATAGGAAGGGTCTCAGGATTGGATTGGGAAGGAGTTGTATATGACATCTCATGTTATAGGAAGCGTCTCAGGTTTGGTATTAGAAGCATTGAGATATCACATCTCATGCTATAGGAAGGGTCTCAGGATTGGAATGGGGAGGACTTGGATGTCACATCTCATGCTATAGGGAGGGTCTCAAGTTTGATATTAGAAGCATTGAGATAACAAATCTCATGATATCGGAAGGGTCTCAGGATTGGAATGGGAAGGAGTTGGATATCACATCTCATGATAAAGGAAGGGTCTAAGGTTTGGAAGGGGAAAGATTTGGATATCACATCTCATGTTATAGGACGGGTCTCAGGTTTGGTATTAGAAGCATTGAGATATCAAGTCTCATGGCATAGGAAGGGTCTCAGAATTGGAATGGGAAGGAGTTGGATATCACATCTCAAGCTATAGGAAGAGTCTCAGGATTGGAATGGGAATGAGTTTGATATCACATCTCATGCCATAGTATGGGTCTCAGGTTTGGTAGAAGCATTGGGATATCACATCTCATGCTATTGGAAGGGTATCAGTATTGGATTTGGAAGGAGTTGGATATCCCATCTCATGCTATAGGAAGGGTCTCAGGTTGGAATGGGAAGGAGTTGGATATCACATTTCATGTTATAGGAAGGGTCTCAGGATTGGAATGGGAAGGACTTGGATATCATATCTCATGCTATAGGAAGGGTCTCAGGATTGGAATGGGAAGGAGTTGGATATCACATCTCATGTTATAGGAAATATCTCAGGTTTGGTATTAGAAGCATTGAGACATCACATCTCATGTTATAGGAAGGGTCTCAGGATTGGAATGGGAAGAAGTTGGATATCACATCTCATGCTATAGGAAGGGTCTCAGGTTTGGTATAAGCATTGAGATATCACATCTCATGCTATAGGAAGGGTCTCAGGATTGGAACGGGAAGGAGTTGTATATGACATCTCATGCCATAGGAAGGGTCTCAGGTTTGGTATAAGCATTGAGATATCACATCACATGCTATAGGAAGGGTCTCAGGATTGGAATGGGAAGGACTTGGATATCACATCTCATGCTATAGGCAGGGCCTCAGGTTTGGAAAGGGAAGGAGATGGATATCACATTTCATGTTAGAGATAGGATCTCAGGTTTGGTATTAGAGGCATTGAGATATCACATCTCATGCTATCAGAAGGGTCTCAGGATTGGAATGGGAAGGAGTTGTATATCACATCTCATGCTAAATGGAGGGTCTCAGGTTTGGAAGGGGAAGGATTTGGAAATCACATCTCATGTTATAGGAAGGATCTCAGGTTTGGTATTAGAAGCATTGAGATATCACATCTCATGCTATCGGAAGTATCTCAGGTTTGGTATTAGATGCATTGAGATATCACATCTCATGCTATCATAAGGGTCTCAGGATTGGAATGGGAAGGAGTTGGATATCACATCTCATGTTATTGGAAGGATCTCAGGTTTGGTATTAGAAGCATTGAGACATCACATCTCATGCTATAGGAAGGGTCTCAGGATTGGAATGGGAAGGAGTTGAATATCACATCTCATGCTATAGGAAGGGTCTCAGATTTGGTATAAGCATTGAGATATCACATCTCATGCTATAGGAAGGGTCTCAGGATTGGATTGGGAAGGAGTTGTAAATGACATCTCATGTTATAGGAAGCGTCTCAGGTTTGGTATTAGAAGCATTGAGATATCACATCTCATGCTATAGGAAGGGTCTCAGGATTGGAATGGGGAGGACTTGGATGTCACATCTCATGCTATAGGGAGGGTCTCAAGTTTGATATTAGAAGCATTGAGATAACAAATCTCATGATATCGGAAGGGTCTCAGGATTGGAATGGGAAGGAGTTGGATATCACATCTCATGATAAAGGAAGGGTCTAAGGTTTGGAAGGGGAAAGATTTGGATATCACATCTCATGTTATAGGACGGGTCTCAGGTTTGGTATTAGAAGCATTGAGATATCAAGTCTCATGGCATAGGAAGGGTCTCAGAATTGGAATGGGAAGGAGTTGGATATCACATCTCAAGCTATAGGAAGAGTCTCAGGATTGGAATGGGAATGAGTTTGATATCACATCTCATGCCATAGTATGGGTCTCAGGTTTGGTAGAAGCATTGGGATATCACATCTCATGCTATTGGAAGGGTATCAGTATTGGATTTGGAAGGAGTTGGATATCCCATCTCATGCTATAGGAAGGGTCTCAGGTTGGAATGGGAAGGAGTTGGATATCACATTTCATGTTATAGGAAGGGTCTCAGGATTGGAATGGGAAGGACTTGGATATCATATCTCATGCTATAGGAAGGCTCTCAGGTTTGGAAGGGGAAGGAGTTGGATATCACATTTCATGTTAGAGGAAGGATCTCAGGTTTGGTATTAGAGGCCTTGAGATATCACATCTCATGCAATAGGAAGGGTCTCAGGATTGGAATGGGAAGGAGTTGGATATCACATCTCAAGCTTTAGGAAGGGTCTCAGGTTTGGTATAAGCATTGAGATAGCACATCTCATGCTATAGGAAGGGTCTCAGGATTGGAATGGGAAGGAGTTGGATATCACATCTCATGTTATAGGAAAGATCTCAGGTTTGGTATTAGAAGCATTGAGACATCACATCTCATGTTATAGGAATGGTCTCAGGATTGGAATGGGAAGAAGTTGGATATCACATCTCATGCTATAGGAAGGGTCTCAGGTTTGGAAGGGGAAGGAGTTGGATATCCAATCTCATGTTATAGGACTGGTCTCAGGTTTGGTATTAGAAGCATTGAGATATCACATCGCATGCTGTAGGAAGGTTCTCAGGTTTGGTATTAGAAGCATTGAGACATCACATCTCATGCTATAGGAAGGGTCTCAGGATTGGAATGGGAAGGAGTTGGATATCACATCTCATGTTATAGGAAGGATCTCAGGTTTGGTATTAGAAGCATTGAGACATCACATCTCATGCTATAGGAAGGGTCTCAGGATTGGAATGGGAAGGAGTTGGATATCACATCTCATGCTATAGGAAGGGTCTCACATTTGGTATAAGCATTGAGATATCACATCTCATGCTATAGGAAGGGTCTCAGGATTGGATTGGGAAGGAGTTGTATATGACATCTCAGGCCATAGGAAGGGTCTCAGGATTGGTATAAGCATTGAGATATCACATCTCTGCTATCGGAAGGGTCTCAGGATTGGAATGGGAAGGAGTTGGATATCCCATCTCATGTTATAGGAAGGGTCTCAGGTTTGGTATTAGAAGCATTGAGACATCACATCTCATGCTATAGGAAGGGTCTCAGGATTGGAATGGGGAGGACTTGGATGTCACATCTCATGCTATAGGGAGGGTCTCAAGTTTGATATTAGAAGCATTGAGATAACAAATCTCATGATATCGGAAGGGTCTCAGGATTGGAATGGGAAGGAGTTAGATATCACATCTCATGATAAAGGAAGGGTCTAAGGTTTGGAAGGGGAAAGATTTGGATATCACATCTCATGTTATAGGACGGGTCTCAGGTTTGGTATTAGAAGCATTGAGATATCAAGTCTCATGGCATAGGAAGGGTCTCAGAATTGGAATGTGAAGGAGTTGGATATCACATCTCAAGCTATAGGAAGAGTCTCAGGATTGGAAGGGGAAGGAGTTGGATATCCAATCTCATGTTATAGGACTGGTCTCAGGTTTGGTATTAGAAGCATTGAGATATCACATCGCATGCTGTAGGAAGGTTCTCAGGTTTGGTATTAGAAGCATTGAGACATCACATCTCATGCTATAGGAAGGGTCTCAGGATTGGAATGGGAAGGAGTTGGATATCACATCTCATGTTATAGGAAGGATCTCAGGTTTGGTATTAGAAGCATTGAGACATCACATCTCATGCTATAGGAAGGGTCTCAGGATTGGAATGGGAAGGAGTTGGATATCACATCTCATGCTATAGGAAGGGTCTCACATTTGGTATAAGCATTGAGATATCACATCTCATGCTATAGGAAGGGTCTCAGGATTGGATTGGGAAGGAGTTGTATATGACATCTCAGGCCATAGGAAGGGTCTCAGGATTGGTATAAGCATTGAGATATCACATCTCTGCTATCGGAAGGGTCTCAGGATTGGAATGGGAAGGAGTTGGATATCCCATCTCATGTTATAGGAAGGGTCTCAGGTTTGGTATTAGAAGCATTGAGATATCACATCTCATGCTATAGGAAGGTCTCAGGATTGGAATGGGGAGGACTTGGATGTCACATCTCATGCTATAGGGAGGGTCTCAAGTTTGATATTAGAAGCATTGAGATAACAAATCTTATGATATCGGAAGGGTCTCAGGATTGGAATGGGAAGGAGTTGGATATCACATCTCATGATAAAGGAAGGGTCTAAGGTTTGGAAGGGGAAAGATTTGGATATCACATCTCATGTTATAGGACGGGTCTCAGGTTTGGTATTAGAAGCATTGAGATATCAAGTCTCATGGCATAGGAAGGGTCTCAGAATTGGAATGTGAAGGAGTTGGATATCACATCTCAAGCTATAGGAAGAGTCTCAGGATTGGAATGGGAAGGAGTTTGATATCACATCTCATGCCATAGTATGGGTCTCAGGTTTGGTAGAAGCATTGGGATATCACATCTCATGCTATTGGAAGGGTATCAGTATTGGATTTGGAAGGAGTTGGATATCCCATCTCATGCTATAGGAAGGGTCTCAGGTTGGAATGGGAAGGAGTTGGATATCACATTTCATGTTATAGGAAGGGTCTCAGGATTGGAATGGGAAGGACTTGGATATCATATCTCATGCTATAGGAAGGCTCTCAGGTTTGGAAGGGGAAGGAGTTGGATATCACATTTCATGTTAGAGGAAGGATCTCAGGTTTGGTATTAGAGGCCTTGAGATATCACATCTCATGCTATAGGAAGGGTCTCAGGATTGGAATGGGAAGGAGTTGGATATCACATCTCAAGCTTTGGAAGGGGTCTCAGCTTTGGTATAAGCATTGAGATAGCACATCTCATGCTATAGGAAGGGTCTCAGGATTGGAATGGGAAGGAGTTGGATATCACATCTCATGTTATAGGAAGGATCTCAGGTTTGGTATTAGAAGCATTGAGACATCACATCTCATGCTATAGGAAGGGTCTCAGGATTGGAATGGGAAGGAGTTGGATATCACATCTCATGCTATAGGAAGGGTCTCAGATTTGGTATAAGCATTGAGATATCACATCTCTGCTATCGGAAGGGTCTCAGGATTGGAATGGGAAGGAGTTGGATATCCCATCTCATGCTATAGGGAGGGTCTCAATTTTGATATTAGAAGCATTGAGATAACAAATCTCATGATATCGGAAGGGTCTCAGGATTGGAATGGGAAGGAGTTGGATATCACATCTCATGATAAAGGAAGGGTCTAAGGTTTGGAAGGGGAAAGATTTGGATATCACATCTCATGTTATAGGACGGGTCTCAGGTTTGGTATTAGAAGCATTGAGATATCAAGTCTCATGGTATAGGAAGGGTCTCAGAATTGGAATGGGAAGGAGTTGGATATCACATCTCAAGCTATAGGAAGAGTCTCAGGATTGGAATGGGAAGGAGTTTGATATCACATCTCATGCCATAGTATGGTTCTCAGGTTTGATAGAAGCATTGGGATATCACATCTCATGCTATTGGAAGGGTATCAGTATTGGATTTGGAAGGAGTTGGATATCCCATCTCATGCTATAGGAAGGGTCTCAGGTTGGAATGGGAAGGAGTTGGATATCACATTTCATGTTATAGGAAGGGTCTCAGGATTGGAATGGGAAGGACTTGGATATCATATCTCATGCTATAGGAAGGCTCTCAGGTTTGGAAGGAGAAGGAGTTGGATATCACATTTCATGTTAGAGGAAGGATCTCAGGTTTGGTATTAGAGGCCTTGAGATATCACATCTCATGCTATAGGAAGGGTCTCAGGTTGGAATGGGAATATCTCACTGCTTATACCAAACCTGAGACCCTTCCTATAGCATGAGATGTGATATCCAACTCCTTCCCATTCCAATCCTGAGACCCTTCCTTTAGCATGAGATGTGATATCCAGCTCCTTCCCATTCCAATCCTGAGACCCTTCTGATAGCATGAGATGTGATATCTCAATGCTTCTAATATCAAAACTGAGACCCTCCCTATAGCATGAGATGTGATATCCAACTCCTTCCCATTCCAATCCTGAGACCCTTCCTTTAGCATGAGATGTGATATCCAGCTCCTTCCCATTCCAATCCTGAGACCCTTCCTATAGCATGGGATGTGATATCTCAATGCTTCTACCAAACCTGAGACCCTTCCTTTAGCATGAGATGTGATAACCAACTCCTTCCCATTCCAATCCTGAGACCCTTCCTATAGCATGAGATGTGATATCTCAATACTTCTAATACCAAACCTGAGATCCTTCTGATAACATGAGATATGATATCCAAATCCTTCCCCTTCCAAACCTGAGACCCTCCCTTTAGCATGAGATGTGATATCCAACTCCTTCCCATTCCAATCCTGAGAACCTTCTGATAGCATGAGATGTGATATCTCAATGCTTCTATACCAAACCTGAGATCCTTCCGATAGCATGAGATGTGATATCTCAATGCTTCTAATACCAAACCTGAGATCCTTCCTATAACATGAGATGTGATATCCAAATCCTTCCCCTTCCAAACCTGAGACCCTCCCTTTAGCATGAGATGTGATATCCAACTCCTTCCCATTCCAATCCTGAGAACCTTCTGATAGCATGAGATGTGATATCTCAATGCTTCTATACCAAACCTGAGATCCTTCCGATAGCATGAGATGTGATATCTCAATGCTTCTAATACCAAACCTGAGATCCTACCTCTAACATGAAATGTGATATCCAACTCTTTCCCCTTCCAAACCTGAGAGCCTTCCTATAGCATGAGATGTGATATCCAAGTCCTTCTAATTCCAATCCTGAGACCCTTCCTATAACATGAGATGTGATATCCAACTCCTTCCCATTCCAACCTAAACCCTTCCTATAGCATGAGATGGGATATCCAACTCCTTCCAAATCCAATCCTGATACCCTTCCGATAGCATGAGATGTGATATCCCAATGCTTCTACCAAACCTGAGACCCATACTATGGCATGAGATGTGATATCAAACTCCTTCCCCTTCCAAACCTTAGACACTTCCTTTATCATGAGATGTGATATCCAACTCCTTCCCATTCCATCCTTGAGACCCTTCCGATATCATGAGATGTGATATCTCAATGCTTCTAATATCAAACTTGAGACCCTCCTTATAGCATGAGATGTGATATCCAAGTCCTTCCCATTCCAATCCTGAGACCCTTCCTATAGCATGAGATGTGATATCTCAATGCTTCTAATACCAAACCTGAGACCCTTCCTATAACATGAGATGGGAATATCCAACTCCTTCCCATTCCAATCCTGAGACCCTTCCGATAGTAGAGATGTGATATCTCAATGCTTATACCAAACCTGAGATCCTTCCTATAACATGAGATGTGATATCCAACTCCTTCCCATTCCAATCCTGAGACACTTCCTATAGCATGAGATGTGATATCTCACTGCTTATACCAAACCTGAGACCCTTCCTATAGCATGAGATGTGATATCCAACTCCTTCCCATTCCAATCCTGAGACCCTTCCTATAGCATGAGATATGATATCTCAATGCTTCTAATATCAAACTTGAGACCCTCCCTATAGCATGAGATGTGATATCCAAGTCCTTCCCATTCCAATCCTGAGACCCTTCCGATAGCATGAGATGTGATGTCTCAATGCTTCTAATATCAAACCTGAGATCCTTCCTATAACATGAGATGTGATATCCAACTCCTTCCCATTCCAATCCTGAGACCCTTCCTATAGCATGAGATGTGATATCTCAATGCTTATACCAAACCTGAGACCCTTCCTATAGCATGAGATGTGATATCCAACTCCTTCCCATTCCAATCCTGAGACCCTTCCTATAGCATGAGATGTGATATCTCAATGCCTCTAATACCAAACCTGAGATCCTTCCTCTAACATGAAATGTGATATCCAACTCCTTCCCATTCCAATCCTGAGACACTTCCTATAGCATGAGATGTGATATCTAAATGCTTCTAATACCAAACTTGAGACTCTTCCTATAACATGAGATGGGATATCCAACTCCTTCCCATTCCAATCCTTAGACCCTTCCTACAGCATGCAATATGATATCTCAATGATTCTAATAACAAACCTGAGACCCGTCCTATAACATGAGATGGGATATCCAACACCTTCCGTTTCCAATCCTGAGACACTTCCGATAGCAGAGATGTGATATCTCAATGCTTATACCAAACCTGAGACCCTTCCTATAACATGAGATGTGATATCCAACTCCTTCCCGTTCCAAACCTGAGACCCTTCCTATAGCATATGTGATATCCAACACATTCCCATTCCAAACATGAGACCCTTCCTATAGCAGGAATGTAATATCCAACTCCTTCCCATTCCAATCCTGAGACCATTCCTATAGCATGAGATGTGATATCTCAATGCTTCTAATACCAAACCTGAGATCCTTCCTATGACATGAGATGTGATATCCAATTCCTCCCCATTCCAAACCTGAGAACCTTCCTACAGCATGCAATGTGATATCTCAATGCTTCTAATACCAAACCTGAGACCAGTCCTATAACATGAGATTGGATATCCAACTCCTTCCCCTTCCAAACCTGAGACCCTTCCTATAGCATGAGATGTGATATCCAACTTCTTCCCATTCCAATCCTGAGACCCTTCCTATAACATGAGATGTGATGTCTCAATGCTTCTAATACCAAACCTGAGATCTTTCCTATAACATGAGATGTGATATCCAACTCCTTCCCATTCCAATCCTGAGACCCTTCCTATAGCATGAGATGTGCTATCTCAATGCTTATACCAAACCTGAGACCCTTCCTAAAGCTTGAGATGTGATATCCAACTCCTTCCCATTCCAATCCTGAGACCCTTCCTATAACATGAAATGTGATATCCAACTCCTTCCCATTCCAACCTGAGACCCTTCTTATAGCATGAGATGTGATATCTCAAGGCCTCTAATACCAAACCTGAGATCCTTCCTCTAACATGAAATGTGATATCCAACTCCTTCTCCTTCCAAACCTGAGAGCCTTCCTATAGCATGAGATATGATATCCAAGTCCTTCCCATTCCAATCCTGAGACCCTTCCTATAACATGAAATGTGATATCCAACTCCTTCCCATTCCAACCTGAGACCCTTCCTATAGCATGAGATGGGATATCCAACTCCTTCCAAATCCAATACTGATACCCTTCCAATAGCATGAGATGTGATATCCCAATGCTTCTATCAAACCTGAGAACCATACTATGGCATGAGATGTGATATCAAACTCCTTCCCATTCCAATCCTGAGACTCTTCCTATAGCTTGAGATGTGATATCCAACTCCTTCCCATTCCAATTCTGAGACCCTTCCTATACCATGAGACTTGATATCTCAATGCTTCTAATACCAAACCTGAGACCCGTCCTATAACATGAGATGTGATATCCAAATCTTTCCCCTTCCAAACCTTAGACCCTTCCTTTATCATGAGATGTGATATCCAACTCCTTCCCATTCCAATCCTGAGACCCTTCCGATATCATGAGATTTGTTATCTCAATGCTTCTAATATCAAAATTGAGACCCTCCCTATAGCATGAGATGGGATATCCAACTCCTTCCCATTCCAATCCTGAGACCCTTCCGATAGCAGAGATGTGATATCTCAATGCTTATACCAAATCTGAGACCCTTCCTATAGCATGAGATGTGATATCCAACTCCTTCCCATTCCAATCCTGAGACCCTTCCTATAGCATGAGATGTGATGTCTCAATGCTTCTAATACCAAACCTGAGATCCTTCCTATAACATGAGATGTGATATCCAACTCCTTCCCATTCCAATCCTGAGACCCTTCCTATAGCATGAGATGTGCTATCTCAATGCTTATACCAAACCTGAGACCCTTCCTAAAGCTTGAGATGTGATATCCAACTCCTTCCCATTCCAATCCTGAGACCCTTCCTATAGCATGAGATGTGATATCTCAAGGCCTCTAATACCATACCTGAGATCCTTCCTCTAACATGAAATGTGATATCCAACTCCTTCCCCTTCCAAACCTGAGAGCCTTCCTATAGCATGAGATATGATATCCAAGTCCTTCCCATTCCAATCCTGAGACCCTTCCTATAACATGAAATGTGATATCCAACTCCTTCCCATTCCAACCTGAGACCCTTCCTATAACATGAAATGTGATATCCAACTCCTTCCAAATCCAATACTGATACCCTTCCAATAGCATGAAATGTGATATCCCAATGCTTCTACCAAACCTGAGACCCATACTATGGCATGAGAGGTGATATCAAACTCCTTCCAATTCCAATCCTGAGACTCTTCCTATAGCTTGAGATGTGATATCCAACTCCTTCACATTCCAATTCTGAGACCCTTCCTATGCCATGAGACTTGATATCTCAATGCTTCTAATACCAAACCTGAGACCCGTCCTATAACATGAGATGTGATATACAAATCTTTCCCCTTCCAAACCTTAGACCCTTCCTTTATCATGAGATGTGATATCCAACTCCTTCCCATTCCAATCCTGAGACCCTTCCGATATCATGAGATTTGTTATCTCAATGCTTCTAATATCAAACTTGAGACACTCCCTATAGCATGAGATGTGACATCCAAGTCCTCCCCATTCCAATCCTGAGACCCTTCCTATAGCATGAGATGTGATATCTCAATGCTTCTAATACCAAACCTGAGACCCTTCCTATAACATGAGATGGGATATCCAACTCCTTCCCATTCCAATCCTGAGACCCTTCCGATAGCAGAGATGTGATATCTCAATGCTTATACCAATCCTGAGACCCTTCCTATGGCCTGAGATGTCATATACAACTCCTTCCCAATCCAATCCTGAGACCCTTCCTATAGCATGAGATGTGATATCTCAATGCTTATACCAAATGTGAGACCCTTCCTATAGCATGAGATGTGATATCCAACTCCTTCCCATTCCAATCCTGAGACCCTTCCTATAGCATGAGATGTGATGTCTCAATGCTTCTAATACCAAACCTGAGATCCTTCCTATAACATGAGATGTGATATCCAACTCCTTCCCATTCCAATCCTGAGACCCTTCCTATAGCATGAGATGTGATGTCTCAATGCTTCTAATACCAAACCTGAGAACCTTCCTACAGCATGCGATGTGATATCTCAATGCTTCTAATACCAAACCTGAGACCAGTCCTATAACATGAGATTGGATATCCAACTCCTTCCCCTTCCAAACCTGAGACCCTTCCTATAGCATGAGATGTGATATCCAACTTCTTCCCATTCCAATCCTGAGACCCTTCCTATAACATGAGATGTGATGTCTCAATGCTTCTAATACCAAACCTGAGATCTTTCCTATAACATGAGATGTGATATCCAACTCCTTCCCATTCCAATCCTGAGACCCTTCCTATAGCATGCGATGTGCTATCGCAATGCTTATACCAAACCTGAGACCCTTCCTAAAGCTTGAGATGTGATATCCAACTCCTTCCCATTCCAATCCTGACACCCTTCCTATAGCATGAGATGTGATATCTCAAGGCCTCTAATACCAAACCTGAGATCCTTCCTCTAACATGAAATGTGATATCCAACTCCTTCCCCTTCCAAACCTGAGAGCCTTCCTATAGCATGAGATATGATATCCAAGTCCTTCCCATTCCAATCCTGAGACCCTTCCTATAACATGAAATGTGATATCCAACTCCTTCCCATTCCAACCTGAGACCCTTCCTATAGCATGAGATGGGATATCCAACTCCTTCGAAATCCAATACTGATACCCTTCCAATAGCATGAATTGTGATATCCCAATGCTTCTACCAAACCTGAGACCCATACTATGGCATGAGATGTGATATCAAACTCATTCCCATTCCAATCCTGAGACTCTTCCTATAGCTTGAGATGTGATATCCAACTCCTTCCCATTCCAATTCTGAGACCCTTCCTATGCCATGAGACTTGATATCTCAATGCTTCTAATACCAAACCTGAGACCCGTCCTATAACATGAGATGTGATATCCAAATCTTTCCCCTTCCAAACCTTAGACCCTTCCTTTATCATGAGATGTGATATCCAACTCCTTCCCATTCCAATCCTGAGACCCTTCCGATATCATGAGATTTGTTATCTCAATGCTTCTAATATCAAACTTGAGACCCTCCCTATAGCATGAGATGTGACATCCAAGTCCTCCCCATTCCAATCCTGAGACCCTTCCTATAGCATGAGATGTGATATCTCAATGCTTCTAATACCAAACCTGAGACCCTTCCTATAACATGAGATGGGATATCCAACTCCTTCCCATTCCAATCCTGAGACCCTTCCGATAGCAGAGATGTGATATCTCAATGCTTATACCAATCCTGAGACCCTTCCTATGGCCTGAGATGTCATATACAACTCCTTCCCAATCCAATCCTGAGACCCTTCCTATAGCATGAGATGTGATATCTCAATGCTTATACCAAATGTGAGACCCTTCCTATAGTATGAGATGTGATATCCAACTCCTTCCCATTCCAATCCTGAGACCCTTCCTATAGCATGAGATGTGATGTCTCAATGCTTCTAATACCAAACCTGAGATACTTCCTATAACATGAGATGTGATATCCAACTCCTTCCCATTCCAATCCTGAGACCCTTCCTATAGCATGAGATGTGATGTCTCAATGCTTCTAATACCAAACCTGAGAACCTTCCTACAGCATGCGATGTGATATCTCAATGCTTCTAATACCAAACCTGAGACCAGTCCTATAACATGAGATTGGATATCCAACTCCTTCCCCTTCCAAACCTGAGACCCTCCCTATAGCATGAGATGTGATATCCAACTTCTTCCCATTCCAATCCTGAGACCCTTCCTATAACATGAGATGTGATGTCTCAATGCTTCTAATACCAAACCTGAGATCTTTCCTATAACATGAGATGTGATATCCAACTCCTTCCCATTCCAATCCTGAGACCCTTCCTATAGCATGAGATGTGCTATCTCAATGCTTATACCAAACCTGAGACCCTTCCTAAAGCTTGAGATGTGATATCCAACTCCTTCCCATTCCAATCCTGAGACCCTTCCTATAGCATGAGATGTGATATCTCAAGGCCTCTAATACCAAACCTGAGATCCTTCCTCTAACATGAAATGTGATATCCAACTCCTTCCCCTTCCAAACCTGAGAGCCTTCCTATAGCATGAGATATGATATCCAAGTCCTTCCCATTCCAATCCTGAGACCCTTCCTATAACATGAAATGTGATATCCAACTCCTTCCCATTCCAACCTGAGACCCTTCCTATAGCATGAGATGGGATATCCAACTCCTTCCAAATCCAATACTGATACCCTTCCAATAGCATGAGATGTGATATCCCAATGCTTCTACCAAACCTGAGACCCATACTATGGCATGAGATGTGATATAAAACTCATTCCCATTCCAATCCTGAGACTCTTCCTATAGCTTGAGATGTGATATCCAACTCCTTCCCATTCCAATTCTGAGACCCTTCCTATGCCATGAGACTTGATATCTCAATGCTTCTAATACCAAACCTGAGACCCGTCCTATAACATGAGATGTGATATCCAAATCTTTCCCCTTCCAAACCTTAGACCCTTCCTTTATCATGAGATGTGATATCCAACTCCTTCCCATTCCAATCCTGAGACCCTTCCGATATCATGAGATTTGTTATCTCAATGCTTCTAATATCAAACTTGAGACCCTCCCTATAGCATGAGATGTGACATCCAAGTCCTCCCCATTCCAATCCTGAGACCCTTCCTATAGCATGAGATGTGATATCTCAATGCTTCTAATACCAAACCTGAGACCCTTCCTATAACATGAGATGTCATATACAACTCCTTCCCAATCCAATCCTGAGACCCTTCCTATAGCATGAGATGTGATATCTCAATGCTTATACCAAATCTGGGACCCTTCCTATAGCATGAGATGTGATATTCAACTCCTTCCCATTCCAATCCTGAGACCCTTCCTATAGCATGAGATGTGATGTCTCAATGCTTCTAATACCAAACCTGAGATCCTTCCAATAACATGAGATGTGATATCCAACTCCTTCCCATTCCAATCCTGAGACCCTTATGATAGCATGAGATGTGATATCTCAATGCCTCTAATACCAAACCTGAGATACTTCCGATAGCATGAGATGTGATATCTCAATGCTTCTAATACCAAAACTGAGATCCTTCCTATAACATGAGATGTGATTTCCAAATCCTTCCCCTTCCAAACCTGAGACCCTCCATTTAGCATGAGATGTGATATACAACTCCTTCCCATTCCAATCCTGAGACCCTTCTGATAGCATGAGATGTGATATCTCAATGCCTCTAATACCAAACCTGAGATCCTATCTCTAACATGAAATGTGATATCCATCTCCTTCCCTTTCCAAACCTGAGGCCCTGCCTATAGCATGAGATGTGATATCCAAGTCCTTCCCATTCCAATCCTGAGACCCTTCCTATAGCATGTGATGTGATATCTCAATGCTTATACCAAACCTGAGACCCTTCCTATGGCATGAGATGTCATATACAACTCCTTCCCGTTCCAATCCTGAGACCCTTCCTATAGCATGAGATGTGATATCTCAATGCTTATACCAAACCTGAGACCTTTCCTATAGCATGAGATGTGATATCCAACCTCTTCCCATTCCAATCCTGAGACCCTTCCTATAACATGAGATGTGATGTCTCAATGCTTCTAATACCAAACCTGAGATATTTCCTATAACATGAGATGTGATATCCAACTCCTTCCCATTCCAATCCTGAGACCCTTCCTATAGCATGAGATGTGATATCTCAATGCTTATACCAAACCTGAGACCCTTCCTATAGCTTGAGATGTGATATCCAACTCCTTCCCATTCCAATCCTGAGACCCTTCCTATAGCTTGAGATGTGATATCCAACTCCTTCCCCTTCCAAACCTGAGAGCCTTCCTATAGCATGAGATATGATATCCAAGTCCTTCCCATTCCAATCCTGAGACCCTTCCTATAACATGAAATGTGATATCCAACTCCTTCCCATTCCAACCTGAGACCCTTCCTATAGCAAGAGATGGGATATCCAACTTCTTCCAAATCCAATACTGATACCCTTCCGATAGCATGAGATGTGATATCCCAATGCTTCTACCAAACCTGAGACCCATACTATGGCATGAGATGTGATATCAAACTCCTTCCCATTCCAATCCTGAGACACTTCCTATAGCTTGAGGTGTGATATCCAACTCCTTCCCATTCCAATTCTGAGACCCTTCTTATACCATGAGACTTGATATCTCAATGCTTCTAATACCAAAACTGAGACCCGTCCTATAACATGAGATGTGATATCCAAATCCTTCCCCTTCCAAACCTTAGACCCTTCCTTTATCATGAGATGTGATATCCAACTCCTTCCCATTCCAATCCTGAGACCCTTCCGATATCATGAGATTTGTTATCTCAATGCTTCTAATATCAAACTTGAGACCCTCCCTATAGCATGAGATGTGACATCCAAGTCCTTCCCATTCCAATCCTGAGACCCTTCCTATAGCATGAGATGTGATATCTCTATGCTTCTAATACCAAACCTGAGACCATTCCTATAACATGAGATGGGATATCTAACTCCTTCCCATTCCAATCCTGAGACCCTTCCGATAGCAGAGATGTGATATCTCAATGCTTATACCAAACCTGAGACCCTTCCTATGGCCTGAGATGTCATATACAACTCCTTCCCATTCCAATCCTGAGACCCTTTCTTTAGCATGAGATGTGATATCTCAATGCTTATACCAAATCTGAGACCCTTCCTATAGCATGAGATGTGATATCCAATTCCTTCCCATTCCAATCCTGAGACCCTTCCTATAGCATGAGATGTGATATCTCAATGCTTATACCAAACCTGAGAGCCTACCTATAGCATGAGATGTGATATCCAAGTCCATCCCATTCCAATCCTTAGACCCTTCCTACAGCATGCGATGTGATATCTCAATGATTCTAATACCAAACCAGAGACTCTTCCTATAACATGAGATGGGATATCCAACTCCTTCCCGTTCCAAACCTGAGACACTAACTATAGCATATGTGATATCCAACTGCTTCCCATTCCAAACATGAGACCCTTCCTATAGCAAGAAAGTAATATCCAACTCCTACCCATTCCAATCCTGAGACCCTTCCTATAGCAAGAGATGTGATATCCAAATCCTTCCCATTCCAATCCTGAGACCCTTCCTATAACATGAGATGTGATATCCAACTCCTTCCCATTCAAATCCTGAGACCCTTCCTATAGCATGAGAAGGGATATCCAACTCCTTCCCAATCCAATCCTGAGACCCTTCCGATAGCAGAAACGTGATATCTCAATGCTTCTACCAAACCTGAGACCCTTCCTTTAGCATGAGATGTGATATCCAAATCCTTCACATTCCAATCCTGAGACCCTTCCTATAGCATGAGATGTGATATCTCAATGCTTCTAATACCAAACCTGAGATTCTTCCTATAACATGAGATGTGATATCCAAGTCCTTCCCATTCCAAACCTGAGACCCTTCCTATTGGATGAGATGTGATATCCAACTCCTTCCCATTCCAACCCTGAGACCCTTCCTATAGCATGAGATGTGATGTCTCAATGCATCTAATACCAAACCTGAGATCCTTCCTATAGCATGAGATGTGATATCCAACTCCTTCCATTCCAATCCTGAGACCCGTCCTATAGCATGAGATGTGATATCTCAATCCTTATACCAAACCTGAGACCCTTCCTATAGCATGAGATGTGATATCCAACTCCTTCCATTCCAATCCTGAGACCCGTCCTATAGCATGAGATGTGATATCTCAATGCTTCTAATACCAAACCTGAGATCCTTCCTCTAACATGAAATGTGATATCCAACTCCTTCCCTTTCCAAACCTGAGACCCTTCCTTTAGCATGAGATGTGATATCTCAATGCTTATACCAAATCTGAGACCCTTCCTATAGCATGAGATGTGATATCCAAATCCTTCCCATTCCAATCCTGAGACCCTTCCTATAGCATGAGATGTGATATCTCAATGCTTATACCAAACCTGAGAGCCTACCTATAGCATGAGATGTGATATCCAAGTCCATCCCATTCCAATCCTTAGACCCTTCCAACAGCATGCGATGTGATATCTCAATGATTCTAATACCAAACCAGAGACTCTTCCTATAACATGAGATGGGATATCCAACTCCTTCCCATTCCAATCCTGAGCCGCTTCCGATAGCAGAGGTGTGATATCTCAATGCTTATACCAAACCTGAGACCCTTCCTATAACATGAGATGTGATATCCAACTCCTTCCCGTTCCAAACCTGAGACACTAACTATAGCATATGTGATATCCAACTCCTTCCCATTCCAAACATGAGACCCTTCCTATAGCAAGAAAGTAATATCCAACTCCTACCCATTCCAATCCTGAGACCCTTCCTATAGCAAGAGATGTGATATCCAAATCCTTCCCATTCCAATCCTGAGACCCTTCCTATAACATGAGATGTGATATCCAACTCCTTACCATTCCAACCTGAGACACTTCCTATAGCATGAGAAGGGATATCCAACTCCTTCCCAATCCAATCCTGAGACCCTTCCGATAGCAGAGATGTGATATCTCAATGCTTATACCAAACCTGAGACCCTTCCTATGGCATGAGATGTGATATCCAACTCCTTGCAATTCAAATCCTGAGACCCTTCCTATAGCATGAGAAGGGATATCCAACTCCTTCCCAATCCAATCCTGAGACCCTTCCGATAGCAGAGACGTGATATCTCAATGCTTCTACCAAACCTGAGACCCTTCCTTTAGCATGAGATGTGATATCCAAATACTTCACATTCCAATCCTGAGACCCTTCCTATAGCATGAGATGTGATATCTCAATGCTTCTAATACCAAACCTGAGATCCTTCCTATAACATGAGATGTGATATCCAATTCCTTCCCATTCCAAACCTGAGACCCTTCCTATTGGATGAGATGTGATATCCAACTCCTTCCCATTCCAACCCTGAGACCCTTCCTACAGCATGAGATGTGATGTCTCAATGCTTCTAATACCAAACCTGAGATACTTACTATAACATGAGATGTGATATCCAACTCCTTCCATTCCAATCCTGAGACCCGTCCTATAGCATGAGATGTGATATCTCAATGCTTATACCAAACCTGAGACCCTTCCTATAGCATGAGATGTGATATCCAACTACTTCCCATTCCAATCCTGAGACCCTTCCTATAGCATGAGATGTGATATCTCAATGCTTCTAATACCAAACCTGAGATCCTTCCTCTAACATGAAATGTGATATCCAACTCCTTCCCTTTCCAAACCTAGGAGCCTATCTATAGCATGAGATGTGATATCCAAGTCCTTCCCATTCCAACCCTTAGACCCTTCCTACAGCATGCAATATGATATCTCAATGATTCTAATAACAAACCTGAGACCCGTCCTAAAACATGAGATGGGATATCCAACTCCTTCCCATTCCAATCCTGAGACACTTCCGATAGCAGAGATGTGATATCTCAATGCTTATACCAAACCTGAGACCCTTCCTATAACATGAGATGTGATATCCAACTCCTTCCCATTCCAATAGGTAGGCTCTCAGGTTTGGTATAAGCATTGAGATATCACATCTCATGCTATAGGAAGGGTCTCAGGATTGGAATGGGAAGGATTTGGATATCACATCTCATGCTATAGGAAGGGTCTCAGATTTGGTATAAGCATTGAGATATCACATCTCATGCTAAAGGAAGGGTCTCAGGTTTGGAAAGGGAAGGAGTTGGATATCACATTTCATGTTAGAGGAAGGATCTCAGGTTTGGTATTAGAAGCATTGAAATATCACATCTCATGCTATAGGACGGGTCTCAGGATTGGAATGGAAGGAGTTGGATATCACATCTCATGCTATAGGAAGGGTCTCAGGTTTGGTATAAGCATTGAGATATCACATCTCATGCTATAGGACGGGTCTCAGGATTGGAATGGAAGGAGTTGGATATCACATCTCATGTTATAGGAAGGATCTCAGGTTTGGTATTAGATGCATTGAGACATCACATCTCATGCTATAGGAAGGGTCTCAGGGTTGGAATGGGAAGGAGTTGGATATCACATCTCATCCAATAGGAAGGGTCTCAGGTTTGGAATGGGAAGGAATTGGATATCACATCTCATGTTATAGGAAGAATCTCAGGTTTGGTATTAGAAGCATTGAGATATCACATCTCATGCTATAGGAAGGGTCTCAGGATTGGAATGTGAAGGATTTGGATATCACATCTTATGCTAAAGGAAGGGTCTCAGGTTTGGTAGAAGCATTGAGATATCACGTTTCTGCTATCGAAAGGGTCTCAGGATTGGATTGGGAAGGAGTTGGATATCCCTTCTCATGCTATAGGAAGGGTCTCACGATTTGAATGGGAAGGAGTTGGATATCACATCTCATGTTATAGGAAGGGTCTCAGGATTGGAATGGGTAGGAGTTGGATATTACTTTCTTGCTATAGGAAGGGTCTCATGTTTGGAATGGGAAGCAGTTGGATATCACATATGCTATAGTTAGTGTCTCAGGTTTGGAACGGGAAGGAGTTGGATATCCCATCTCATGTTATAGGAAGAGTCTCTGGTTTGGTATTAGAATCATTGAGATATCACATCGCATGCTGTAGGAAGGGTCTAAGGATTGGAATGGGATGGACTTGGATATCACATCTCATGCTATAGGTAGGCTCTCAGGTTTGGTATAAGCATTGAGATATCACATCTCATGCTATAGGAAGGGTCTCAGGATTGGAATGGGAAGGAATTGGATATCACATCTCATGCTATAGGAAGGGTCTCAGATTTGGTATAAGCATTGAGATATCACATCTCATGCTAAAGAAAGGGTCTCAGGATTGGAATGGGAAGGAGTTGTATATGACATCTCAGGCCATAGGAAGGGTCTCAGGTTTGGTATAAGCATTGAGATATCACATCTCTGCTATCGGAAGGGTCTCAGGATTGGAATGGGAAGGAGTTGGATATCCCATCTCATGTTATAGGAATGGTCTCAGGTTTGGTATTAGAAGCATAGAGATATCACATCTCATGCTATAGGAAGGGTCTCAGGATTGGAATGGGAAGGACTTGGATGTCACATCTCATGCTATAGGGAGGGTCTCAAGTTTGATATTAGAAGCATTGAGAGAACAAATCTCATGATATCGGAAGGGTCTCAGGATTGGAATGGGAAGGAGTTGGATATCACATCTCATGATAAAGGAAGGGTCTAAGGTTTGGAAGGGGAAGGATTTGGATATCACATCTCATGTTATAGGACGGGTCTCAGTTTTGGTATTAGAAGCATTGAGATATCAAGTCTCATGGTATAAGAAGGGTCTCAGAATTGGAATGGGAAGGAGTTGGATATCACACCTCAAGCTATGGGAAGGGTCTCAGGATTGGAATGGGAAGGAGTTTGATATCACATCTCATGCCATAGTATGGGTCTCAGGTTTGGTAGAAGCATTGGGATATCACATCTCATGCTATCGGAAGGGTATCAGTATTGGATTTGGAAGAAGTTGGATATCCCATCTCATGCTATAGGAAGGGTCTCAGGTTGGAATGGGAAGGAGTTGGATATCACATTTCATGTTATAGGAAGGGTCTCAGGATTGGAATGGGTAGGACTTGGATATCATATCTCATGCTATAGGAAGGCTCTCAGGTTTGGAAGGGGAAGGAGTTGGATATCACATCTCAAGCTATAGGAAGGGTCTCAGGATTGGAATGGGAAGGAGTTGGATATCACATCTCAAGCTATAGGAAGGGTCTCAGGTTTGGTATAAGCATTGAGATATCACATCTCATGCTATAGGAAGGGTCTCAGGATTGGAATGGGAAGGAGTTGGATATCTCATCTCATGTTATAGGAAATATCTCAGGTTTGGTATTAGATGCATTGAGACATCACATCTCATGTTATAGGAAGGGTCTCAGGATTGGAATGGGAAGAAGTTGGATATCACATCTCATGCTATAGGAAAGGTCTCAGGTTTGGTATAAGCATTGAGATATCACATCTCATGCTATAGGAAGGGTCTCAGGATTGGAACGGGAAGGAGTTGTATATGACATCTCATGCCATAGGAAGGGTCTCAGGTTTGGTATAAGCATTGAGATATCACATCACATGCTATAGGAAGGGTCTCAGGATTGGAATGGGAAGGACTTGGATATCACATCTCATGCTATAGGCAGGGCCTCAGGTTTGGAAAGGGAAGGAGATGGATATCACATTTCATGTTAGAGATAGGATCTCAGGTTTGGTATTAGAGGCATTGAGATATCACATCTCATGCTATCAGAAGGGTCTCAGGATTGGAATGGGAAGGAGTTGTACATCACATCTCATGCTAAATGGAGGGTCTCAGGTTTGGAAGGGGAAGGATTTGGAAATCACATCTCATGTTATAGGAAGGATCTCAGGTTTGGTATTAGAAGCATTGAGATATCACATCTCATGCTATCGGAAGTATCTCAGGTTTGGTATTAGAGGCATTGAGATATCACATCTCATGCTATCATAAGGGTCTCAGGATTGGAATGGGAAGGAGTTGGATATCACATCTCATGATATTGGAAGGATCTCAGGTTTGGTATTAGAAGCATTGAGACATCACATCTCATGCTATAGGAAGGGTCTCAGGATTGGAATGGGAAGGAGTTGAATATCACATCTCATGCTATAGGAAGGGTCTCAGATTTGGTATAAGCATTGAGATATCACATCTCATGCTATAGGAAGGGTCTCAGGATTGGATTGGGAAGGAGTTGTATATGACATCTCATGTTATAGGAAGGGTCTCAGGTTTGGTATTAGAAGCATTGAGATATCACATCTCATGCTATAGGAAGGGTCACAGGATTGGAATGGGGAGGACTTGGATGTCACATCTCATGCTATAGGGAGGGTCTCAAGTTTGATATTAGAAGCATTGAGATAACAAATCTCATGATATCGGAAGGGTCTCAGGATTGGAATGGGAAGGAGTTGGATATCCCATCTCATGTTATAGGAATGGTCTCAGGTTTGGTATTAGAAGCATAGAGATATCACATCTCATGCTATAGGAAGGGTCTCAGGATTGGAATGGGAAGGACTTGGATGTCACATCTCATGCTATAGGGAGGGTCTCAAGTTTGATATTAGAAGCATTGAGAGAACAAATCTCATGATATCGGAAGGGTCTCAGGATTGGAATGGGAAGGAGTTGGATATCACATCTCATGATAAAGGAAGGGTCTAAGGTTTGGAAGGGGAAGGATTTGGATATCACATCTCATGTTATAGGACGGGTCTCAGTTTTGGTATTAGAAGCATTGAGATATCAAGTCTCATGGTATAAGAAGGGTCTCAGAATTGGAATGGGAAGGAGTTGGATATCACACCTCAAGCTATGGGAAGGGTCTCAGGATTGGAATGGGAAGGAGTTTGATATCACATCTCATGCCATAGTATGGGTCTCAGGTTTGGTAGAAGCATTGGGATATCACATCTCATGCTATCGGAAGGGTATCAGTATTGGATTTGGAAGAAGTTGGATATCCCATCTCATGCTATAGGAAGGGTCTCAGGTTGGAATGGGAAGGAGTTGGATATCACATTTCATGTTATAGGAAGGGTCTCAGGATTGGAATGGGTAGGACTTGGATATCATATCTCATGCTATAGGAAGGCTCTCAGGTTTGGAAGGGGAAGGAGTTGGATATCACATCTCAAGCTATAGGAAGGGTCTCAGGATTGGAATGGGAAGGAGTTGGATATCACATCTCAAGCTATAGGAAGGGTCTCAGGTTTGGTATAAGCATTGAGATATCACATCTCATGCTATAGGAAGGGTCTCAGGATTGGAATGGGAAGGAGTTGGATATCTCATCTCATGTTATAGGAAATATCTCAGGTTTGGTATTAGATGCATTGAGACATCACATCTCATGTTATAGGAAGGGTCTCAGGATTGGAATGGGAAGAAGTTGGATATCACATCTCATGCTATAGGAAAGGTCTCAGGTTTGGTATAAGCATTGAGATATCACATCTCATGCTATAGGAAGGGTCTCAGGATTGGAACGGGAAGGAGTTGTATATGACATCTCATGCCATAGGAAGGGTCTCAGGTTTGGTATAAGCATTGAGATATCACATCACATGCTATAGGAAGGGTCTCAGGATTGGAATGGGAAGGACTTGGATATCACATCTCATGCTATAGGCAGGGCCTCAGGTTTGGAAAGGGAAGGAGATGGATATCACATTTCATGTTAGAGATAGGATCTCAGGTTTGGTATTAGAGGCATTGAGATATCACATCTCATGCTATCAGAAGGGTCTCAGGATTGGAATGGGAAGGAGTTGTACATCACATCTCATGCTAAATGGAGGGTCTCAGGTTTGGAAGGGGAAGGATTTGGAAATCACATCTCATGTTATAGGAAGGATCTCAGGTTTGGTATTAGAAGCATTGAGATATCACATCTCATGCTATCGGAAGTATCTCAGGTTTGGTATTAGAGGCATTGAGATATCACATCTCATGCTATCATAAGGGTCTCAGGATTGGAATGGGAAGGAGTTGGATATCACATCTCATGATATTGGAAGGATCTCAGGTTTGGTATTAGAAGCATTGAGACATCACATCTCATGCTATAGGAAGGGTCTCAGGATTGGAATGGGAAGGAGTTGAATATCACATCTCATGCTATAGGAAGGGTCTCAGATTTGGTATAAGCATTGAGATATCACATCTCATGCTATAGGAAGGGTCTCAGGATTGGATTGGGAAGGAGTTGTATATGACATCTCATGTTATAGGAAGGGTCTCAGGTTTGGTATTAGAAGCATTGAGATATCACATCTCATGCTATAGGAAGGGTCACAGGATTGGAATGGGGAGGACTTGGATGTCACATCTCATGCTATAGGGAGGGTCTCAAGTTTGATATTAGAAGCATTGAGATAACAAATCTCATGATATCGGAAGGGTCTCAGGATTGGAATGGGAAGGAGTTGGATATCACATCTCAAGCTATAGGAAGAGTCTCAGGATTGGAATGGGAATGAGTTTGATAATACATCTCATGCCATAGTATGGGTCTCAGGTTTGGTAGAAGCATTGGGATATCACATCTCATGCTATTGGAAGGGTATCAGTATTGGATTTGGAAGGAGTTGGATATCCCATCTCATGCTATAGGAAGGGTCTCAGGTTGGAATGGGAAGGAGTTGGATATCACATTTCATGTTATAGGAAGGGTTTCAGGATTGGAATGGGAAGGACTTGGATATCATATCTCATGCTATAGGAAGGCTCTCAGGTTTGGAAGGGGAAGGAGTTGGATATCACATTTCATGTTAGAGGAAGGATCTCAGGTTTGGTATTAGAGGCCTTGAGATATCACATCTCATGCTATAGGAAGGGTCTCAGGATTGGAATGGGAAGGAGTTGGATATCACATCTCAAGCTTTAGGAAGGGTCTCAGGTTTGGTATAAGCATTGAGATAACACATCTCATGCTATAGGAAGGGTCTCAGGATTGGAATGGGAAGGAGTTCGATATCACATCTCATATTATAGGAAAGATCTCAGGTTTGGTATTAGAAGCATTGAGACATCACATCTCATGTTATAGGAAGGGTCTCAGGATTGGAATGGGAAGAAGTTGGATATCACATCTCATGCTATAGGAAGGGTCTCAGGTTTGGAAGGGGAAGGAGTTGGATATCCAATCTCATGTTATAGGACTGGTCTCAGGTTTGGTATTAGAAGCTTTGAGATATCACATCGCATGCTGTAGGAAGGTTCTCAGGTTTGGTATTAGAAGCATTGAGACATCACATCTCATGCTATAGGAAGGGTCTCAGGATTGGAATGGGAAGGAGTTGGATATCACATCTCATGTTATAGGAAGGATCTCAGGTTTGGTATTAGAAGCATTGAGACATCACATCTCATGCTATAGGAAGGGTCTCAGGATTGGAATGGGAAGGAGTTGGATATCACATCTCATACTATAGGAAGGGTCTCACATTTGGTATAAGCATTGAGATATCACATCTCATGCTATAGGAAGGGTCTCAGGATTGGATTGGGAAGGAGTTGTATATGACATCTCAGGCCATAGGGAGGGTCTCAGGATTGGTATAAGCATTGAGATATCACATCTCTGCTATCGGAAGGGTCTCAGGATTGGAATGGGAAGGAGTTGGATATCCAATCTCATGTTATAGGAAGGGTCTCAGGTTTGGTATTAGAAGCATTGAGATATCACATCTCATGCTATAGGAAGGGTCTCAGGATTGGAATGGGGAGGACTTGGATGTCACATCTCATGCTATAGGGAGGGTCTCAAGTTTGATATTAGAAGCATTGAGATAACAAATCTCATGATATCGGAAGGGTCTCAGGATTGGAATGGGAAGGAGTTGGATATCACATCTCATGATAAAGGAAGGGTCTAAGGTTTGGAAGGGGAAAGATTTGGATATCACATCTCATGTTATAGGACGGGTCTCAGGTTTGGTATTAGAAGCATTGAGATATCAAGTCTCATGGCATAGGAAGGGTCTCAGAATTGGAATGGGAAGGAGTTGGATATCACATCTCAAGCTATAGGAAGAGTCTTAGGATTGGAATGGGAATGAGTTTGATATCACATCTCATGCCATAGTATGGGTCTCAGGTTTGGTAGAAGCATTGAGATATCACAATTCATGCTATTGGAAGGGTATCAGTATTGGATTTCGAAGGAGTTGGATATCCCATCTCATGCTATAGGAAGGGTCTCAGGTTGGAATGGGAAGGAGTTGGATAACACATTTCATGTTATAGGAAGGGTCTCAGGATTGGAATGGGAAGGACTTGGATATCATATCTCATGCTATAGGAAGGCTCTCAGGTTTGGAAGGGGAAGGAGTTGGATATCACATTTCATGTTTGAGGAAGGATCTCAGGTTTGGTATTAGAGGCCTTGAGATATCACATCTCATGCTATAGGAAGGGTGTCAGGATTGGAATGGGAAGGAGTTGGATATCACATCTCAAGCTTTAGGAAGGGTCTCAGGTTTGGTATAAGCATTGTGATAGCACATCTCATGCTATAGGAAGGGTCTCAGGATTGGAATGGGAAGGAGTTGGATATCACATCTCATGTTATAGGAAAGATCTCAGGTTTGGTATTAGAAGCATTGAGACATCACATCTCATGTTATAGGAAGGGTCTCAGGATTGGAATGGGAAGAAGTTGGATATCACATCTCATGCTATAGGAAGGGTCTCTGGTTTGGAAGGGGAAGGAGTTGGATATCCAATCTCATGTTATAGGACTGGTCTCAGGTTTGGTATTAGAAGCATTGAGATATCACATCGCATGCTGTAGGAAGGTTCTCAGGTTTGGTATTAGAAGCATTGAGACATCACATCTCATGCTATAGGAAGGGTCTCAGGATTGGAATGGGAAGGAGTTGGATATCACATCTCATGCTATAGGAAGGGTCTCACATTTGGTATAAGCATTGAGATATCACATCTCATGCTATAGGAAGGGTCTCAGGATTGGATTGGGAAGGAGTTGTATATGACATCTCAGGCCATAGGAAGGGTCTCAGGATTGGTATAAGCATTGAGATATCACATCTCTGCTATCGGAAGGGTCTCAGGATTGGAATGGGAAGGAGTTGGATATCCCATCTCATGTTATAGGAAGGGTCTCAGGTTTGGTATTAGAAGCATTGAGATATCACATCTCATGCTATAGGAAGGGTCTCAGGATTGGAATGGGAAGGACTTGGATGTCACATCTCATGCTATAGGGAGTGTCTCAAGTTTGATATTAGAAGCATTGAGATAACAAATCTCATGATATCGGAAGGGTCTCAGGATTGGAATGGGAAGGAGTTGGATATCACATCTCATGATAAAGGAAGAGTCTAAGGTTTGGAAGGGGAAAGATTTGGATATCACATCTCATGTTATAGGACGGGTCTCAGGTTTGGTATTAGAAGCATTGAGATATCAAGTCTCATGGCATAGGAAGGGTCTCAGAATTGGAATGTGAAGGAGTTGGATATCACATCTCAAGCTATAGGAAGAGTCTCAGGATTGGAATGGGAAGGAGTTTGATATCACCTCTCATGCCATAGTATGGGTCTCAGGTTTGGTAGAAGCATTGGGATATCACATTTCATGCTATTGGAAGGGTATCAGTATTGGATTTGGAAGGAGTTGGATATCACATTTCATGTTATAGGAAGGATCTCAGGTTGGAATGGGAAGGAGTTGGATATCACATTTCATGTTATAGGAAGGGTCTCAGGATTGGAATGGGAAGGACTTGGATATCATATCTCATGCTATAGGAAGGCTCTCAGGTTTGGAAGGGGAAGGAGTTGGATATCACATTTCATGTTAGAGGAAGGATCTCAGGTTTGGTATTAGAGGCCTTGAGATATCACATCTCATGCTATAGGAAGGGTCTCAGGATTGGAATGGGAAGGAGTTGGATATCACATCTCAAGCTTTAGGAAGGGTCTCAGGTTTGGTATAAGCATTGAGATAGCACATCTCATGCTATAGGAAGGGTCTCAGGATTGGAATGGGAAGGAGTTGGATATCACATCTCATGTTATAGGAAGGATCTCAGGTTTGGTATTAGAAGCATTGAGACATCACATCTCATGCTATAGGAAGGGTCTCAGGATTGGAATGGGAAGGAGTTGGATATCACATCTCATGCTATAGGAAGGGTCTCAGATTTGGTATAAGCATTGAGATATCACATCTCTGCTATCGGAAGGGTCTCAGGATTGGAATGGGAAGGAGTTGGATATCCCATCTCATGCTATAGGGAGGGTCTCAATTTTGATATTAGAAGCATTGAGATAACAAATCTCATGATATCGGAAGGGTCTCAGGATTGGAATGGGAAGGAGTTGGATATCACATCTCATGATAAAGGAAGGGTCTAAGGTTTGGAAGGGGAAAGATTTGGATATCACATCTCATGTTATAGGACGGGTCTCAGGTTTGGTATTAGAAGCATTGAGATATCAAGTCTCATGGTATAGGAAGGGTCTCAGAATTGGAATGGGAAGGAGTTGGATATCACATCTCAAGCTATAGGAAGAGTCTCAGGATTGGAATGGGAAGGAGTTTGATATCACATCTCATGCCATAGTATGGTTCTCAGGTTTGATAGAAGCATTGGGATATCACATCTCATGCTATTGGAAGGGTATCAGTATTGGATTTGGAAGGAGTTGGATATCCCATCTCATGCTATAGGAAGGGTCTCAGGTTGGAATGGGAAGGAGTTGGATATCACATTTCATGTTATAGGAAGGGTCTCAGGATTGGAATGGGAAGGACTTGTATATCATATCTCATGCTATAGGAAGGCTCTCAGGTTTGGAAGGAGAAGGAGTTGGATATCACATTTCATGTTAGAGGAAGGATCTCAGGTTTGGTATTAGAGGCCTTGAGATATCACATCTCATGCTATAGGAAGGGTCTCAGGTTGGAATGGGAAGGAGTTGGATATCACATTTCATGTTATAGGAAGGGTCTCAGGATTGGAATGGGAAGGAGTTGGATATCACATCTCAAGCTTTAGGAAGGGTCTCAGGTTTGGTATAAGCATTGAGATAGCACATCTCATGCTATAGGAAGGGTCTCAGGATTGGAATGGGAAGGAGTTGGATATCACATCTCATGTTATAGGAAAGATCTCAGGTTTGGTATTAGAAGCATTGAGACATCACATCTCATGTTATAGGAAGGGTCTCAGGATTGGAATGGGAAGAAGTTGGATATCACATCTCATGCTATAGGAAGGGTCTCAGGTTTGGAAGGGGAAGGAGTTGGATATCCAATCTCATGTTATAGGACTGGTCTCAGGTTTGGTATTAGAAGCATTGAGATATCACATCGCATGCTGTAGGAAGGTTCTCAGGTTTGGAATGGGGAGGAATTGGATATCACATCTCATGTCATAGGAAGGATCTCAGGTTTGGTATTAGAAGCATTGAGATATCACATCTCATGCTATAGGAATGGTCTCAGGATTGGAATGGGAAGGAGTTGGATATTACATTCCTGCTATAGGAAGGGTCTCATGTTTGGAATGGGAATGTGTTGGATATCACATATGCTATAGGAAGGGTCTCAGGTTTGGAACGGGAAGGAGTTGGATATCACATCTCATGTTATAGGAAGGGTCTCAGGTTTGGTATAAGCATTGAGATATCACATCTCTGCTATCGGAAGTGTCTCAGGATTGGAATGGGAAGGTGTTGGACGGGTCTCAGGTTTGTTATTAGAATCATTGAGATATCATATTGCATGCTGTAGGAAGGGTCTAAGGATTGGAATGGGAAGGAGTTGGATATCCCATCTCATGTTATAGGAAGAGTCTCAAGTTTGATATTAGAAGCATTTAGATATCACATCTCATGCTATAGGAAGTGTCTCAGGATTGGAATGGGAAGGAGTTGGATATCACATTTCATGTTAGAGGAAGGATCTCAGGTTTGGTATTAGAGGCATTGAGATATCACATCTCATGCTATAGGAAGGGTCTCAGGATTGGAATGGGAAGGAGTTGGATATCACATCTCATGCTATAGGAAGGGTCTCAGGTTTGGTATAAGCATTGAGATATCACATATCATGCTATAGGAAGGGTCTCAGGATTGGAATGGGAAGGAGTTGGATATCACATCTCATGTTATAGGAAGGATCTCAGGTTTGGTATTAGAAGCATTGAGACATCACATCTCATGCTATCGGAAGGGTCTCAGGATTGGAATGGGAAGGACTTGGATATCACATCTCATGCTATAGGAAGGGTCTCAAGTTTGATATTAGAAGCATTGAGATATCATATCTCATGCTATAGGAAGGGTCTCAGGATTGGAATGGGAAGGAGTTGGATATCACATCTCATGCTATAGGAAGGGTCTCAGGTTTGGTATAAGCAGTGAGATATCACATCTCATGCTATAGGAAGTGTCTCAGGATTGGAATGGGAAGGAGTTGGATATCACATCTCATGTTATAGGAAGGATCTCAGGTTTGGTATAAGCATTGAGATATCACATCTCTACTATCGGAAGGGTCTCAGGATTGGAATGGGAAGGAGTTGGATATTCCCATCTCATGTTATAGGAAGGGTCTCAGGTTTGGTATTAGAAGCATTGAGATATCACATCTCATGCTATAGGAAGGGTCTCAGGATTGGAATGGGAAGGACTTGGATATCACATCTCATGCTATAAGGAGGGTCTCAAGTTTGATATTAGAAGCATTGAGATATCACATCTCATGATATCGGAATGGTCTCAAGGATGGAATGGGAAGGAGTTGGATATCACATCTCATGATAAAGGAAGTGTCTAAGGTTTGGAAGGGGAAGGAGTTTGATATCACATCTCATGCCATAGTATGGGTCTCAGGTTTGGTAGAAGCATTGGGATATCACATCTCATGCTATCGGAAGGGTATCAGGATTGGATTTGGAAGGAGTTGGATATCCCATCTCATGCTATAGGAAGGGTCTCAGGTTGGAATGGGAAGGAGTTGGATATCACATCTCATGTTATAGGAAGGGTCTCAGGATTGGAATTAGAAGGACTTGGATATCACATCTCATGCTATAGGAAGGCTCTCAGGGTTGGAAGGGGAAAGAGTTGGATATCACATTTCATGTTAGAGGTAGGATCTCAGGTTTGGTATTAGAAGCATTGAGATATCACATCTCATGCTATCGGAAGGATCTCAGGTTTGGTATAGAAGCATTGAGATATCACATCTCATGCTATCAGAAGGTTCTCAGGATTGGAATGGGAAGGAGTTGGATATCACATCTCATGCTAAAGGGAGGGTCTCAGGTTTGGAAGGGGAAGGATTTGGATATCACATCTCATGTTATAGGAAGGATCTCAGGTTTGGTATTAGAAGCATTGAGATATCACATCTCATGCTATCGGAAGGATCTCAGGTTTGGTATAGAAGCATTGAGATATCACATCTCATGCTATCAGAAGGTTCTCAGGATTGGAATGGGAAGGAGTTGGATATCACATCTCATGCTAAAGGGAGGGTCTCGGGTTTGGAAGGGGAAGGATTTGGATATCATATCTCATGTTATCAGAAGGATCTCAGGTTTGGTATTAGAAGTATTGAGATATCACATCTCATGCTATAGGAAGGGTCTCAGGATTGGAATGGGAAGGAGTTGGTTATCACATCTCATGCTAAAGGAAGGGTCTCAGGTTTGGTAGAAGCATTGAGATATCACATCTCATGCTATAGGAAGGGTCTCAGGATTGGAATGGGAAGGACTTAGATATCACATATCATGCTATAGGGAGGGTCTCAGTTTTGATATTAGAAGCATTGAGATATCACATCTTATGCTATCAGAAGGGTCTCAGGATTGGAATGGGAAGGAGCTGGATATCACATCTCATGCTAAAGGAAGGGTCTCAGGATTGGAATGGGAAGGAGTTGGATATCACATCTCATGCTATAGGAAGGGTCTCAGGTTTGGTATAAGCAGTGAGATATTCCCATTCCAACCTGAGACCCTTCCTATAGCATGAGATGTGATATCTCAAGGCCTCTAATACCAAACCTGAGATCCTTCCTCTAACATGAAATGTGATATCCAACTCCTTCTCCTTCCAAACCTGAGAGCCTTCCTATAGCATGAGATATGATATCCAAGTCCTTCCCATTCCAATCCTGAGACCCTTCCTATAACATGAAATGTGATATCCAACTCCTTCCCATTCCAACCTGAGACCCTTCCTATAGCATGAGATGGGATATCCAACTCCTTCCAAATCCAATACTGATACCCTTCCAATAGCATGAGATGTGATATCTCAATGCTTCTATCAAACCTGAGAACCATACTATGGCATGAGATGTGATATCAAACTCCTTCCCATTCCAATCCTGAGACTCTTCCTATAGCTTGAGATGTGATATCCAACTCCTTCCCATTCCAATTCTGAGACCCTTCCTATACCATGAGACTTGATATCTCAATGCTTCTAATACCAAACCTGAGACCCGTCCTATAACATGAGATGTGATATCCAAATCTTTCCCCTTCCAAACCTTAGACCCTTCCTTTATCATGAGATGTGATATCCAACTCCTTCCCATTCCAATCCTGAGACCTTTCCGATATCATGAGATTTGTTATCTCAATGCTTCTAATATCAAAATTGAGACCCTCCCTATAGCATGAGATGGGATATCCAACTCCTTCCCATTCCAATCCTGAGACCCTTCCGATAGCAGAGATGTGATATCTCAATGCTTATACCAAATCTGAGACCCTTCCTATAGCATGAGATGTGATATCCAACTCCTTCCCATTCCAATCCTGAGACCCTTCCTGTAGCATGAGATGTGATGTCTCAATGCTTCTAATACCAAACCTGAGATCCTTCCTATAACATGAGATGTGATATCCAACTCCTTCCCATTCCAATCCTGAGACCCTTCCTATAGCATGAGATGTGCTATCTCAATGCTTATACCAAACCTGAGACCCTTCCTAAAGCTTGAGATGTGATATCCAACTCCTTCCCATTCCAATCCTGAGACCCTTCCTATAGCATGAGATGTGATATCTCAAGGCCTCTAATACCAAACCTGAGATCCTTCCTCTAACATGAAATGTGATATCCAACTCCTTCTCCTTCCAAACCTGAGAGCCTTCCTATAGCATGAGATATGATATCCAAGTCCTTCCCATTCCAATCCTGAGACCCTTCCTATAACATGAAATGTGATATCCAACTCCTTCCCATTCCAACCTGAGACCCTTCCTATAGCATGAGATGGGATATCCAACTCCTTCCAAATCCAATACTGATACCCGTCCAATAGCATGAGATGTGATATCCCAATGCTTCTACCAAACCTGAGACCCATACTATGGCATGAGATGTGATATCAAACTCCTTCCCATTCCAATCCTGAGACTCTTCCTATAGCTTGAGATGTGATATCCAACTCCTTCACATTCCAATTCTGAGACCCTTCCTATGCCATGAGACTTGATATCTCAATGCTTCTAATACCAAACCTGAGACCCGTCCTATAACATGAGATGTGATATCCAAATCTTTCCCCTTCCAAACCTTAGACCCTTCCTTTATCATGAGATGTGATATCCAACTCCTTCCCATTCCAATCCTGAGACCCTTCCGATATCATGAGATTTGTTATCTCAATGCTTCTAATATCAAACTTGAGACCCTCCCTATAGCATGAGATGTGACATCCAAGTCCTCCCCATTCCAATCCTGAGACCCTTCCTATAGCATGAGATGTGATATCTCAATGCTTCTAATACCAAACCTGAGACCCTTCCTATAACATGAGATGGGATATCCAACTCCTTCCCATTCCAATCCTGAGACCCTTCCGATAGCAGAGATGTGATATCTCAATGCTTATACCAATCCTGAGACCCTTCCTATGGCCTGAGATGTCATATACAACTCCTTCCCAATCCAATCCTGAGACCCTTCCTATAGCATGAGATGTGATATCTCAATGCTTATACCAAATGTGAGACCCTTCCTATAGCATGAGATGTGATATCCAACTCCTTCCCATTCCAATCCTGAGACCCTTCCTATAGCATGAGATGTGATGTCTCAATGCTTCTAATACCAAACCTGAGATCCTTCCTATAACATGAGATGTGATATCCAACTCCTTCCCATTCCAATCCTGAGACCCTTCCTATAGCATGAGATGTGATGTCTCAATGCTTCTAATACCAAACCTGAGAACCTTCCTACAGCATGCGATGTGATATCTCAATGCTTCTAATACCAAACCTGAGACCAGTCCTATAACATGAGATTGGATATCCAACTCCTTCCCCTTCCAAACCTGAGACCCTTCCTATAGCATGAGATGTGATATCCAACTTCTTCCCATTCCAATCCTGAGACCCTTCCTATAACATGAGATGTGATGTCTCAATGCTTCTAATACCAAACCTGAGATCTTTCCTATAACATGAGATGTGATATCCAACTCCTTCCCATTCCAATCCTGAGACCCTTCCTATAGCATGAGATGTGCTATCTCAATGCTTATACCAAACCTGAGACCCTTCCTAAAGCTTGAGATGTGATATCCAACTCCTTCCCATTCCAATCCTGAGAAACTTCCTATAGCATGAGATGTGATATCTCAAGGCCTCTAATACCAAACCTGAGATCCTTCCTCTAACATGAAATGTGATATCCAACTCCTTCCCCTTCCAAACCTGAGAGCCTTCCTATAGCATGAGATATGATATCCAAGTCCTTCCCATTCCAATCCTGAGACCCTTCCTATAACATGAAATGTGATATCCAACTCCTTCCCATTCCAACCTGAGACCCTTCCTATAGCATGAGATGGGATATCCAACTCCTTCCAAATCCAATACTGATACCCTTCCAATAGCATGAGATGTGATATCCCAATGCTTCTACCAAACCTGAGACCCATACTATGGCATGAGATGTGATATCAAACTCATTCCCATTCCAATCCTGAGACTCTTCCTATAGCTTGAGATGTGATATCCAACTCCTTCCCATTCCAATTCTGAGACCCTTCCTATGCCATGAGACTTGATATCTCAATGCTTCTAATACCAAACCTGAGACCCGTCCTATAACATGAGATGTGATATCCAAATCTTTCCCCTTCCAAACCTTAGACCCTTCCTTTATCATGAGATGTGATATCCAACTCCTTCCCATTCCAATCCTGAGACCCTTCCGATATCATGAGATTTGTTATCTCAATGCTTCTAATATCAAACTTGAGACCCTCCCTATAGCATGAGATGTGACATCCAAGTCCTCCCCATTCCAATCCTGAGACCCTTCCTATAGCATGAGATGTGATATCTCAATGCTTCTAATACCAAACCTGAGACCCTTCCTATAACATGAGATGTCATATACAACTCCTTCCCAATCCAATCCTGAGACCCTTCCTATAGCATGAGATGTGATATCTCAATGCTTATACCAAATCTGAGACCCTTCCTATAGCATGAGATGTGATATTCAACTCCTTCCCATTCCAATCCTGAGACCCTTCCTATAGCATGAGATGTGATGTCTCAATGCTTCTAATACCAAACCTGAGATCCTTCCAATAACATGAGATGTGATATCCAACTCCTTCCCATTCCAATCCTGAGACCCTTATGATAGCATGAGATGTGATATCTCAATGCCTCTAATACCAAACCTGAGATACTTCCGATAGCATGAGATGTGATATCTCAATGCTTCTAATACCAAACCTGAGATCCTTCCTATAACATGAGATGTGATTTCCAAATCCTTCCCCTTCCAAACCTGAGACCCTCCATTTAGCATGAGATGTGATATACAACTCCTTCCCATTCCAATCCTGAGACCCTTCTGATAGCATGAGATGTGATATCTCAATGCCTCTAATACCAAACCTGAGATCCTATCTCTAACATGAAATGTGATATCCATCTCCTTCCCTTTCCAAACCTGAGACCCTTCCTATAGCATGAGATGTGATATCTCAATGCTTATACCAAACCTGAGACCCTTCCTATAGCATGAGATGTGATATCCAACTTCTTCCCATTCCAATCCTGAGACCCTTCCTATAACATGAGATGTGATGTCTCAATGCTTCTAATACCAAACCTGAGATATTTCCTATAACATGAGATGTGATATCCAACTCCTTCCCATTCCAATCCTGAGACCCTTCGTATAGCATGAGATGTGATATCTCAATGCTTATACCAAACCTGAGACCCTTCCTATAGCTTGAGATGTGATATCCAACTCCTTCCCATTCCAATCCTGAGACCCTTCCTATAGCTTGAGATGTGATATCCAATTCCTTCCCCTTCGAAACCTGAGAGCCTTCCTATAGCATGAGATATGATATCCAAGTCCTTCCCATTCCAATCCTGAGACCCTTCCTATAACATGAAATGTGATATCCAACTCCTTCCCATTCCAACCTGAGACCCTTCCTATAGCATGAGATGGGATATCCAACTTCTTCCAAATCCAATACTGATACCCTTCCGATAGCATGAGATGTGATATCCCAATGCTTATACCAAACCTGAGACCCATACTATGGCATGAGATGTGATATCAAACTCCTTCCCATTCCAATCCTGAGACCCTTCCTATAGCTTGAGGTGTGATATCCAACTCCTTCCCATTCCAATTCTGAGACCCTTCTTATACCATGAGACTTGATATCTCAATGCTTCTAATACCAAAACTGAGACCCGTCCTATAACATGAGATGTGATATCCAAATCCTTCCCCTTCCAAACCTTAGACCCTTCCTTTATCATGAGATGTGATATCCAACTCCTTCCCATTCCAATCCTGAGACCCTTCCGATATCATGAGATTTGTTATCTCAATGCTTCTAATATCAAACTTGAGACCCTCCCTATAGCATGAGATGTGACATCCAAGTCCTTCCCATTCCAATCCTGAGACCCTTCCTATAGCATGAGATGTGATATCTCTATGCTTCTAATACCAAACCTGAGACCATTCCTATAACATGAGATGGGATATCCAACTCCTTCCCATTCCAATCCTGAGACCCTTCCGATAGCAGAGATGTGATATCTCAATGCTTATACCAAACCTGAGACCCTTCCTATGGCCTGAGATGTCATATACAACTCCTTCCCATTCCAATCCTGAGACCCTTCCTATAGCATGAGATGTGATATCTCAATGCTTATACCAAACCTGAGAGCCTACCTATAGCATGAGATGTGATATCCAAGTCCATCCCATTCCAATCCTTAGACCCTTCCTACAGCATGCGATGTGATATCTCAATGATTCTAATACCAAACCAGAGACTCTTCCTATAACATGAGATGGGATATCCAACCCCTTCCCGTTCCAAACCTGAGACACTAACTATAGCATATGTGATATCCAACTGCTTCCCATTCCAAACATGAGACCCTTCCTATAGCAAGAAAGTAATATCCAACTCCTACCCATTCCAATCCTGAGACCCTTCCTATAGCAAGAGATGTGATATCCAAATCCTTCCCATTCCAATCCTGAGACCCTTCCTATAACATGAGATGTGATATCCAACTCCTTCCCATTCAAATCCTGAGACCCTTCCTATAGCATGAGAAGGGATATCCAACTCCTTCCCAATCCAATCCTGAGACCCTTCCGATAGCAGAAACGTGATATCTCAATGCTTCTACCAAACCTGAGACCCTTCCTTTAGCATGAGATGTGATATCCAAATCCTTCACATTCCAATCCTGAGACCCTTCCTATAGCATGAGATGTGATATCTCAATGCTTCTAATACCAAACCTGAGATTCTTCCTATAACATGAGATGTGATATCCAATTCCTTCCCATTCCAAACCTGAGACCCTTCCTATTGGATGAGATGTGATATCCAACTCCTTCCCATTCCAACCCTGAGACCCTTCCTATAGCATGAGATGTGATGTCTCAATGCATCTAATACCAAACCTGAGATCCTTCCTATAACATGAGATGTGATATCCAACTCCTTCCATTCCAATCCTGAGACCCGTCCTATAGCATGAGATGTGATATCTCAATGCTTATACCAAACCTGAGACCCTTCCTATAGCATGAGATGTGATATCCAACTCCTTCCATTCCAATCCTGAGACCCGTCCTATAGCATGAGATGTGATATCTCAATGCTTCTAATACCAAACCTGAGATCCTTTATCTAACATGAAATGTGATATCCAACTCCTTCCCTTTCCAAACCTGAGACCCTTCCTTTAGCATGAGATGTGATATCTCAATGCTTATACCAAATCTGAGACCCTTCCTATAGCATGAGATGTGATATCCAAATCCTTGCCATTCCAATCCTGAGACCCTTCCTATAGCATGAGATGTGATATCTCAATGCTTATACCAAACCTGAGAGCCTACCTATAGCATGAGATGTGATATCCAAGTCCATCCCATTCCAATCCTTAGACCCTTCCAACAGCATGCGATGTGATATCTCAATGATTCTAATACCAAACCAGAGACTCTTCCTATAACATGAGATGGGATATCCAACTCCTTCCCATTCCAATCCTGAGCCGCTTCCGATAGCAGAGATGTGATATCTCAATGCTTATACCAAACCTGAGACCCTTCCTATAACATGAGATGTGATATCCAACTCCTTCCCGTTCCAAACCTGAGACACTAACTATAGCATATGTGATATCCAACTCCTTCCCATTCCAAACATGAGACCCTTCCTATAGCAAGAAAGTAATATCCAACCCCTACCCATTCCAATCCTGAGACCCTTCCTATAGCAAGAGATGTGATATCCAAATCCTTCCCATTCCAATCCTGAGACCCTTCCTATAACATGAGATGTGATATCCAACTCCTTACCATTCCAACCTGAGACACTTCCTATAGCATGAGAAGGGATATCCAAATCCTTCCCAATCCAATCCTGAGACCCTTCCGATAGCAGAGATGTGATATCTCAATGCTTATACCAAACCTGAGACCCTTCCTATGGCATGAGATGTGATATCCAACTCCTTGCAATTCAAATCCTGAGACCCTTCCTATAGCATGAGAAGGGATATCCAACTCCTTCCCAATCCAATCCTGAGACCCTTCCGATAGCAGAGACGTGATATCTCAATGCTTCTACCAAACCTGAGACCCTTCCTTTAGCATGAGATGTGATATCCAAATCCTTCACATTCCAATCCTGAGACCCTTCCTATAGCATGAGATGTGATATCTTAATGCTTCTAATACCAAACCTGAGATCCTTCCTATAACATGAGATGTGATATCCAATTCCTTCCCATTCCAAACCTGAGACCCTTCCTATTGGATGAGATGTGATATCCAACTCCTTCCCATTCCAACCCTGAGACCCTTCCTACAGCATGAGATGTGATGTCTCAATGCTTCTAATACCAAACCTGAGATCCTTACTATAACATGAGATGTGATATCCAACTCCTTCCATTCCAATCCTGAGACCCGTCCTATAGCATGAGATGTGATATCTCAATGCTTATACCAAACCTGAGACCCTTCCTATAGCATGAGATGTGATATCCAACTACTTCCCATTCCAATCCTGAGACCCTTCCTATAGCATGAGATGTGATATCTCAATGCTTCTAATACCAAACCTGAGATCCTTCCTCTAACATGAAATGTGATATCCAACTCCTTCCCTTTCCAAACCTAGGAGCCTATCTATAGCATGAGATGTGATATCCAAGTCCTTCCCATTCCAACCCTTAGACCCTTCCTACAGCATGCAATATGATATCTCAATGATTCTAATAACAAACCTGAGACCCGTCCTATAACATGAGATGGGATATCCAACTCCTTCCCATTCCAATCCTGAGACACTTCCGATAGCAGAGATGTGATATCTCAATGCTTATACCAAACCTGAGACCCTTCCTATAACATGAGATGTGATATCCAAATCCTTCCCGTTCCAAACCTGAGACCCTTCCTTTAGCATGAGATGTGATATCCAGCTCCTTCCCATTCCAATCCTGAGACCCTTCCTATAGCATGAGATGTGATATCTCAATGCTTCTAATACCAAACCTGAGATCCTTCCTCTAACATGAAATGTGATATCCAACTCCTTCCCTTTCCAAACCTAAGAGCCTATCTATAGCATGAGATGTGATATCCAAGTCCATCCCATTCCAATCCTTAGACCCTTCCTACAGCATGCGATGTGATATCTCAATGATTCTAATACCAAACCAGAGACTCGTCCTATAACATGAGATGGGATATCCAACTCCTTCCCATTCCAATCCTGAGCCACTTCCGATAGCAGAGATGTGATATCTCAATGCTTATACCAAACCTGAGACCCTTCCTATAACATGAGATGTGATATCCAACTCCTTCCCGTTCCAAACCTGAGACACTAACTATAGCATATGTGATATCCAACTCCTTCCCATTCCAAACATGAGACCCTTCCTATAGCAAGAAAGTAATATCCAACTCCTACCCATTCCAATCCTGAGACCCTTCCTATAGCAAGAGATGTGATATCCAAATCCTTCCCATTCCAATCCTGAGACCCTTCCTATAACATGAGATGTGATATCCAACTCCTTCCCATTCCAACCTGAGACACTTCCTATAGCATGAGAAGGGATATCCAACTCCTTCCCAATCCAATCCTGAGACCCTTCCGATAGCAGAGATGTGATATCTCAATGCTTATACCAAACCTGAGACCCTTCCTATAGCATGAGAAGGGATATCCAACTCCTTCCCAATCCAATCCTGAGACCCTTCCGATAGCAGAGACGTGATATCTCAATGCTTCTACCAAACCTGAGACCCTTCCTTTAGCATGAGATGTGATATCCAAATCCTTCACATTCCAATCCTGAGACCCTTCCTATAGCATGAGAAGGGATATCTCAATGCTTCTAATACCAAACCTGAGATCCTTCCTATAACATGAGATGTGATATCCAATTCCTTCCCATTCCAATCCTGAGACCCTTCCGATAGCAGAGATGTGATATCTCAATGCTTATACCAAACCTGAGACCCTTCCTATGGCCTGAGATGTCATATACAACTCCTTCCCATTCCAATCCTGAGACCCTTCCTATAGCATGAGATGTGATATCTCAATGCTTATACCAAATCTGAGACCCTTCCTATAGCATGAGATGTTATATCCAACTCCTTCCCATTCCAATCCTGAGACCCTTCCTATAGCATGAGATGTGATGTCTCAATGCTTCTAATACCAAACCTGAGATCCTTCCTATAACATCAGATGTGATATCCAACTCCTTCCCATTCCAATCCTGAGACCCTTATGAAAGCATGAGATGTGATATCTCAATGCTTCTAATACCAAACCTGAGATCCTTCCTATAACATGAGATGTGATTTCCAAATCCTTCCCCTTCCAAACCTGAGACCCTCCCTTTAGCATGAGATGTGATATCCAACTCCTTCCCATTCCAATCCTGAGACCCTTCTGATAGCATGAGATGTGATATCTCAATGCCTCTAATACCAAACCTGAGATCCTACCTCTAACATGAAATGTGATATCCATCTCATTCCCTTTCCAAACCTGAGACCCTGCCTATAGCATGAGATGTGATATCCAAGTCCTTCCCATTCCAATCCTGAGACCCTTCCTATAGCATGTGATGTGATATCTCAATGCTTATACCAAACCTGAGACCCTTCCTATAGCATGAGATGTCATATACAACTCCTTCCCATTCCAATCCTGAGACCCTTCCTATAGCATGAGATGTAATATCTCAATGCTTATACCAAACCTGAGACCCTTCCTATAGCATGAGATGTGATATCCAACTTCTTCCCATTCCAATCCTGAGACCCTTCCTATAACATGAGATGTGATGTCTCAATGCTTCTAATACCAAACCTGAGATCTTTCCTATAACATGAGATGTGATATCCAACTCCTTCCCATTCCAATCCTGAGACCCTTCCTATAGCATGAGATGTGATATCACAATGCTTATACCAAACCTGAGACCGTTCCTATAGCTTGAGATGTGATAACCAACTCCTTCCCATTCCAATCCTGAGACCCTTCCTATAGCATGAGATGTGATATCTCAAGGCCTCTAATACCAAACCTGAGATCCTTCCTCTAACATGAAATGTGATATCCAACTCCTTCCCCTTCCAAACCTGAGAGCCTTCCTATAGCATGGGATATGATATCCAAGTCCTTCCCATTCCAATCCTGAGACCCTTCCTATAACATGAAATGTGATATCCAACTCCTTCCCATTCCAAACTGAGACCCTTCCTATATCATGAGATGGGATATCTCAATGCTTCTAATACCAAACCTGAGACTCTTCCTATAACATGAGATGGGATATCCAACTCCTTCCCATTCCAATCCTAAGACCCTTTCGATAGCAGAGATGTGATATCTCAATGCTTATGCCAAACCTGAGACCCTTCCTACGGCATGAGATGTCATATACAACTCCTTCCCATTCCAATCCTGAGACCCTTCCTATAGCACGAGATGTGATATCTCAATGCTTATACCAAACCTGAGACCCTTCCTCTAGCATGAGATGTGATATCCAACTCCTTCCCATTCCAATCCTGAGACCCTTCCTATAGCCTGAGATCTGATATCTCAATGCCTCTAATACCAAACCTGAGATCCTTCCTCTAACATGAAATGTGATATCCAACTCCTTCCCTTTCCAAACCTGAGAGCCTATCTATAGCATGAGATGTGATATCCAAGTCCTTCCCATTCCAATCCTGAGACACTTCCGATAGCAGAGATGTGATATCTCAATGCTTATACCAAACCTGAGACCCTTCCTATAACATGAGATGTGATATCCAACTCCTTCCCGTTCCAAACCTGAGACCCTTCCTTTAGCATGAGATGTGATATCCAGCTCCTTCCCATTCCAATCCTGAGACCCTTCCTATAGCATGAGATGTGATATCTCAATACTTCTAATACCAAACCTGAGATCCTTCTGATAACATGAGATGTGATATCCAACTCCTTCCCATTCCAATCCTGAGAACCTTCTGATAGCATGAGAAGTGATATCTCAATGCTTCTATACCAAACCTGAGATCCTTCCGATAGCATGAGATGTGATATCTCAATGCTTCTAATACCAAACCTGAGATCCTTCCTATAACATGAGATGTGATATCCAAATCCTTCCCCTTCCAAACCTGAGACCCTCCCTTTAGCATGAGATGTGATATCCAACTCCTTCCCATTCCAATCCTGAGACTCTTCTGATAGCATGAGATGTGATATCTCAATGCCTCTAATACCAAACCTGAGATCCTACCTCTAACATGAAATGTGATATCCAACTCTTTCCCCTTCCAAACCTGAGAGCCTTCCTATAGCATGAGATGTGATATCCAAGTCCTTCTAATTCCAATCCTGAGACCCTTCCTATAACATGAGATGTGATATCCAACTCCTTCCCATTCCAACCTGAGACCCTTCCTATAGCATGAGATGGGATATCCAACTCCTTCCAAATCCAATCCTGATACCCTTCCGATAGCATGAGATGTGATATCCCAATGCTTCTACCAAACCTGAGACCCATACTATGGCATGAGATGTGATATCAAACTCCTTCCCCTTCCAAACCTTAGACACTTCCTTTATCATGAGATGTGATATCCAACTCCTTCCCATTCCATCCTTGAGACCCTTCCGATATCATGAGATGTGATATCTCAATGCTTCTAATATCAAACTTGAGACCCTCCTTATAGCATGAGATGTGATATCCAAGTCCTTCCCATTCCAATCCTGAGACCCTTTCTATAGCATGAGATGTGATATCTCAATGCTTCTAATACCAAACCTGAGACCCTTCCTATAACATGAGATGGGAATATCCAACTCCTTCCCATTCCAATCCTGAGACCCTTCCGATAGTAGAGATGTGATATCTCAATGCTTATACCAAACCTGAGATCCTTCCTATAACATGAGATGTGATATCCAACTCCTTCCCATTCCAATCCTGAGACACTTCCTATAGCATGAGATGTGATATCTCACTGCTTATACCAAACCTGAGACCCTTCCTATAGCATGAGATGTGATATCCAACTCCTTCCCATTCCAATCCTGAGACCCTTCCTATAGCATGAGATATGATATCTCAATGCTTCTAATATCAAACTTGAGACCCTCCCTATAGCATGAGATGTGATATCCAAGTCCTTCCCATTCCAATCCTGAGACCCTTCCGATAGCATGAGATGTGATGTCTCAATGCTTCTAATACCAAACCTGAGATCCTTCCTATAACATGAGATGTGATATCCAACTCCTTCCCATTCCAATCCTGAGACCCTTCCTATAGCATGAGATGTGATATTTCTATGCTTATGCCAAACCTGAGACCCTTCCTATAGCATGAGATGTGATATCCAACTCCTTCCCATTCCAATCCTGAGACCCTTCCTATAGCATGAGATGTGATATCTCAATGCCTCTAATACCAAACCTGAGATCCTTCCTCTAACATGAAATGTGATATCCAACTCCTTCCCATTCCAATCCTGAGACACTTCCTATAGCATGAGATGTGATATCTAAATGCTTCTAATACCAAACTTGAGACTCTTCCTATAACATGAGATGGGATATCCAACTCCTTCCCATTCCAATCCTTAGACCCTTCCTACAGCATGCAATATGATATCTCAATGATTCTAATAACAAACCTGAGACCCGTCCTATAACATGAGATGGGATATCCAACACCTTCCCATTCCAATCCTGAGACACTTCCGATAGCAGAGAAGGGATATCTCAATGCTTATACCAAACCTGAGACCCTTCCTATAACATGAGATGTGATATCCAACTCCTTCCCGTTCCAAACCTGAGACCCTTCCTATAGCATATGTGATATCCAACACATTCCCATTCCAAACATGAGACCCTTCCTATAGCAGGAATGTAATATCCAACTCCTTCCCATTCCAATCCTGAGACCATTCCTATAGCATGAGATGTGATATCTCAATGCTTATACCAAACCTGAGATCCTTCCTATAGCATGAGATGTGATATCCAACTACTTCCCATTCCAATCCTGAGACCCTTCCTATAGCATGAGATGTGATATCTCAATGCTTCTAATACCAAACCTGAGATCCTTCCTCTAACATGAAATGTGATATCCAACTCCTTCCCTTTCCAAACCTAGGAGCCTATCTATAGCATGAGATGTGATATCCAAGTCCTTCCCATTCCAACCCTTAGACCCTTCCTACAGCATGCAATATGATATCTCAATGATTCTAATAACAAACCTGAGACCCGTCCTATAACATGAGATGGGATATCCAACTCCTTCCCATTCCAATCCTGAGACCCTTCCGATAGCAGAGATGTGATATCTCAATGCTTATACCAAACCTGAGACCCTTCCTATGGCCTGAGATGTCATATACAACTCCTTCCCATTCCAATCCTGAGACCCTTTCTTTAGCATGAGATGTGATATCTCAATGCTTATACCAAATCTGAGACCCTTCCTATAGCATGAGATGTGATATCCAATTCCTTCCCATTCCAATCCTGAGACCCTTCCTATAGCATGAGATGTGATATCTCAATGCTTATACCAAACCTGAGAGCCTACCTATAGCATGAGATGTGATATCCAAGTCCATCCCATTCCAATCCTTAGACCCTTCCTACAGCATGCGATGTGATATCTCAATGATTCTAATACCAAACCAGAGACTCTTCCTATAACATGAGATGGGATATCCAACCCCTTCCCGTTCCAAACCTGAGACACTAACTATAGCATATGTGATATCCAACTGCTTCCCATTCCAAACATGAGACCCTTCCTATAGCAAGAAAGTAATATCCAACTCCTACCCATTCCAATCCTGAGACCCTTCCTATAGCAAGAGATGTGATATCCAAATCCTTCCCATTCCAATCCTGAGACCCTTCCTATAACATGAGATGTGATATCCAACTCCTTCCCATTCAAATCCTGAGACCCTTCCTATAGCATGAGAAGGGATATCCAACTCCTTCCCAATCCAATCCTGAGACCCTTCCGATAGCAGAAACGTGATATCTCAATGCTTCTACCAAACCTGAGACCCTTCCTTTAGCATGAGATGTGATATCCAAATCCTTCACATTCCAATCCTGAGACCCTTCCTATAGCATGAGATGTGATATCTCAATGCTTCTAATACCAAACCTGAGATTCTTCCTATAACATGAGATGTGATATCCAATTCCTTCCCATTCCAAACCTGAGACCCTTCCTATTGGATGAGATGTGATATCCAACTCCTTCCCATTCCAACCCTGAGACCCTTCCTATAGCATGAGATGTGATGTCTCAATGCATCTAATACCAAACCTGAGATCCTTCCTATAACATGAGATGTGATATCCAACTCCTTCCATTCCAATCCTGAGACCCGTCCTATAGCATGAGATGTGATATCTCAATGCTTATACCAAACCTGAGACCCTTCCTATAGCATGAGATGTGATATCCAACTCCTTCCATTCCAAACCTGAGACCCGTCCTATAGCATGAGATGTGATATCTCAATGCTTCTAATACCAAACCTGAGATCCTTCCTCTAACATGAAATGTGATATCCAACTCCTTCCCTTTCCAAACCTGAGACCCTTCCTTTAGCATGAGATGTGATATCTCAATGCTTATACCAAACCTGAGAGCCTACCTATAGCATGAGATGTGATATCCAAGTCCATCCCATTCCAATCCTTAGACCCTTCCAACAGCATGCGATGTGATATCTCAATGATTCTAATACCAAACCAGAGACTCTTCCTATAACATGAGATGGGATATCCAACTCCTTCCCATTCCAATCCTGAGCCGCTTCCGATAGCAGAGATGTGATATCTCAATGCTTATACCAAACCTGAGACCCTTCCTATAACATGAGATGTGATATCCAACTCCTTCCCGTTCCAAACCTGAGACACTAACTATAGCATATGTGATATCCAACTCCTTCCCATTCCAAACATGAGACCCTTCCTATAGCAAGAAAGTAATATCCAACCCCTACCCATTCCAATCCTGAGACCCTTCCTATAGCAAGAGATGTGATATCCAAATCCTTCCCATTCCAATCCTGAGACCCTTCCTATAACATGAGATGTGATATCCAACTCCTTACCATTCCAACCTGAGACACTTCCTATAGCATGAGAAGGGATATCCAAATCCTTCCCAATCCAATCCTGAGACCCTTCCGATAGCAGAGATGTGATATCTCAATGCTTATACCAAACCTGAGACCCTTCCTATGGCATGAGATGTGATATCCAACTCCTTGCAATTCAAATCCTGAGACCCTTCCTATAGCATGAGAAGGGATATCCAACTCCTTCCCAATCCAATCCTGAGACCCTTCCGATAGCAGAGACGTGATATCTCAATGCTTCTACCAAACCTGAGACCCTTCCTTTAGCATGAGATGTGATATCCAAATCCGTCACATTCCAATCCTGAGACCCTTCCTATAGCATGAGATGTGATATCTTAATGCTTCTAATACCAAACCTGAGATCCTTCCTATAACATGAGATGTGATATCCAATTCCTTCCCATTCCAAACCTGAGACCCTTCCTATTGGATGAGATGTGATATCCAACTCCTTCCCATTCCAACCCTGAGACCCTTCCTACAGCATGAGATGTGATGTCTCAATGCTTCTAATACCAAACCTGAGATCCTTACTATAACATGAGATGTGATATCCAACTCCTTCCATTCCAATCCTGAGACCCGTCCTATAGCATGAGATGTGATATCTCAATGCTTATACCAAACCTGAGACCCTTCCTATAGCATGAGATGTGATATCCAACTACTTCCCATTCCAATCCTGAGACCCTTCCTATAGCATGAGATGTGATATCTCAATGCTTCTAATACCAAACCTGAGATCCTTCCTCTAACATGAAATGTGATATCCAACTCCTTCCCTTTCCAAACCTAGGAGCCTATCTATAGCATGAGATGTGATATCCAAGTCCTTCCCATTCCAACCCTTAGACCCTTCCTACAGCATGCAATATGATATCTCAATGATTCTAATAACAAACCTGAGACCCGTCCTATAACATGAGATGGGATATCCAACTCCTTCCCATTCCAATCCTGAGACACTTCCGATAGCAGAGATGTGATATCTCAATGCTTATACCAAACCTGAGACCCTTCCTATAACATGAGATGTGATATCCAAATCCTTCCCGTTCCAAACCTGAGACCCTTCCTTTAGCATGAGATGTGATATCCAGCTCCTTCCCATTCCAATCCTGAGACCCTTCCTATAGCATGAGATGTGATATCTCAATGCTTCTAATACCAAACCTGAGATCCTTCCTCTAACATGAAATGTGATATCCAACTCCTTCCCTTTCCAAACCTAAGAGCCTATCTATAGCATGAGATGTGATATCCAAGTCCATCCCATTCCAATCCTTAGACCCTTCCTACAGCATGCGATGTGATATCTCAATGATTCTAATACCAAACCAGAGACTCGTCCTATAACATGAGATGGGATATCCAACTCCTTCCCATTCCAATCCTGAGCCACTTCCGATAGCAGAGATGTGATATCTCAATGCTTATACCAAACCTGAGACCCTTCCTATAACATGAGATGTGATATCCAACTCCTTCCCGTTCCAAACCTGAGACACTAACTATAGCATATGTGATATCCAACTCCTTCCCATTCCAAACATGAGACCCTTCCTATAGCAAGAAAGTAATATCCAACTCCTACCCATTCCAATCCTGAGACCCTTCCTATAGCAAGAGATGTGATATCCAAATCCTTCCCATTCCAATCCTGAGACCCTTCCTATAACATGAGATGTGATATCCAACTCCTTCCCATTCCAACCTGAGACACTTCCTATAGCATGAGAAGGGATATCCAACTCCTTCCCAATCCAATCCTGAGACCCTTCCGATAGCAGAGACGTGATATCTCAATGCTTCTACCAAACCTGAGACCCTTCCTTTAGCATGAGATGTGATATCCAAATCCTTCACATTCCAATCCTGAGACCCTTCCTATAGCATGAGAAGGGATATCTCAATGCTTCTAATACCAAACCTGAGATCCTTCCTATAACATGAGATGTGATATCCAATTCCTTCCCATTCCAATCCTGAGACCCTTCCGATAGCAGAGATGTGATATCTCAATGCTTATACCAAACCTGAGACCCTTCCTATGGCCTGAGATGTCATATACAACTCCTTCCCATTCCAATCCTGAGACCCTTCCTATAGCATGAGATGTGATATCTCAATGCTTATACCAAATCTGAGACCCTTCCTATAGCATGAGATGTTATATCCAACTCCTTCCCATTCCAATCCTGAGACCCTTCCTATAGCATGAGATGTGATGTCTCAATGCTTCTAATACCAAACCTGAGATCCTTCCTATAACATCAGATGTGATATCCAACTCCTTCCCATTCCAATCCTGAGACCCTTATGAAAGCATGAGATGTGATATCTCAATGCTTCTAATACCAAACCTGAGATCCTTCCTATAACATGAGATGTGATTTCCAAATCCTTCCCCTTCCAAACCTGAGACCCTCCCTTTAGCATGAGATGTGATATCCAACTCCTTCCCATTCCAATCCTGAGACCCTTCTGATAGCATGAGATGTGATATCTCAATGCCTCTAATACCAAACCTGAGATCCTACCTCTAACATGAAATGTGATATCCATCTCATTCCCTTTCCAAACCTGAGACCCTGCCTATAGCATGAGATGTGATATCCAAGTCCTTCCCATTCCAATCCTGAGACCCTTCCTATAGCATGTGATGTGATATCTCAATGCTTATACCAAACCTGAGACCCTTCCTATAGCATGAGATGTCATATACAACTCCTTCCCATTCCAATCCTGAGACCCTTCCTATAGCATGAGATGTAATATCTCAATGCTTATACCAAACCTGAGACCCTTCCTATAGCATGAGATGTGATATCCAACTTCTTCCCATTCCAATCCTGAGAACCTTCCTATAACATGAGATGTGATGTCTCAATGCTTCTAATACCAAACCTGAGATCTTTCCTATAACATGAGATGTGATATCCAACTCCTTCCCATTCCAATCCTGAGACCCTTCCTATAGCATGAGATGTGATATCACAATGCTTATACCAAACCTGAGACCGTTCCTATAGCTTGAGATGTGATAACCAACTCCTTCCCATTCCAATCCTGAGACCCTTCCTATAGCATGAGATGTGATATCTCAAGGCCTCTAATACCAAACCTGAGATCCTTCCTCTAACATGAAATGTGATATCCAACTCCTTCCCCTTCCAAACCTGAGAGCCTTCCTATAGCATGGGATATGATATCCAAGTCCTTCCCATTCCAATCCTGAGACCCTTCCTATAACATGAAATGTGATATCCAACTCCTTCCCATTCCAAACTGAGACCCTTCCTATATCATGAGATGGGATATCTCAATGCTTCTAATACCAAACCTGAGACTCTTCCTATAACATGAGATGGGATATCCAACTCCTTCCCATTCCAATCCTAAGACCCTTTCGATAGCAGAGATGTGATATCTCAATGCTTATGCCAAACCTGAGACCCTTCCTACGGCATGAGATGTCATATACAACTCCTTCCCATTCCAATCCTGAGACCCTTCCTATAGCACGAGATGTGATATCTCAATGCTTATACCAAACCTGAGACCCTTCCTCTAGCATGAGATGTGATATCCAACTCCTTCCCATTCCAATCCTGAGACCCTTCCTATAGCCTGAGATCTGATATCTCAATGCCTCTAATACCAAACCTGAGATCCTTCCTCTAACATGAAATGTGATATCCAACTCCTTCCCTTTCCAAACCTGAGAGCCTATCTATAGCATGAGATGTGATATCCAAGTCCTTCCCATTCCAATCCTGAGACACTTCCGATAGCAGAGATGTGATATCTCAATGCTTATACCAAACCTGAGACCCTTCCTATAACATGAGATGTGATATCCAACTCCTTCCCGTTCCAAACCTGAGACCCTTCCTTTAGCATGAGATGTGATATCCAGCTCCTTCCCATTCCAATCCTGAGACCCTTCCTATAGCATGAGATGTGATATCTCAATACTTCTAATACCAAACCTGAGATCCTTCTGATAACATGAGATGTGATATCCAACTCCTTCCCATTCCAATCCTGAGAACCTTCTGATAGCATGAGAAGTGATATCTCAATGCTTCTATACCAAACCTGAGATCCTTCCGATAGCATGAGATGTGATATCTCAATGCTTCTAATACCAAACCTGAGATCCTTCCTATAACATGAGATGTGATATCCAAATCCTTCCCCTTCCAAACCTGAGACCCTCCCTTTAGCATGAGATGTGATATCCAACTCCTTCCCATTCCAATCCTGAGACTCTTCTGATAGCATGAGATGTGATATCTCAATGCCTCTAATACCAAACCTGAGATCCTACCTCTAACATGAAATGTGATATCCAACTCTTTCCCCTTCCAAACCTGAGAGCCTTCCTATAGCATGAGATGTGATATCCAAGTCCTTCTAATTCCAATCCTGAGACCCTTCCTATAACATGAGATGTGATATCCAACTCCTTCCCATTCCAACCTGAGACCCTTCCTATAGCATGAGATGGGATATCCAACTCCTTCCAAATCCAATCCTGATACCCTTCCGATAGCATGAGATGTGATATCCCAATGCTTCTACCAAACCTGAGACCCATACTATGGCATGAGATGTGATATCAAACTCCTTCCCCTTCCAAACCTTAGACACTTCCTTTATCATGAGATGTGATATCCAACTCCTTCCCATTCCATCCTTGAGACCCTTCCGATATCATGAGATGTGATATCTCAATGCTTCTAATATCAAACTTGAGACCCTCCTTATAGCATGAGATGTGATATCCAAGTCCTTCCCATTCCAATCCTGAGACCCTTTCTATAGCATGAGATGTGATATCTCAATGCTTCTAATACCAAACCTGAGACCCTTCCTATAACATGAGATGGGAATATCCAACTCCTTCCCATTCCAATCCTGAGACCCTTCCGATAGTAGAGATGTGATATCTCAATGCTTATACCAAACCTGAGATCCTTCCTATAACATGAGATGTGATATCCAACTCCTTCCCATTCCAATCCTGAGACACTTCCTATAGCATGAGATGTGATATCTCACTGCTTATACCAAACCTGAGACCCTTCCTATAGCATGAGATGTGATATCCAACTCCTTCCCATTCCAATCCTGAGACCCTTCCTATAGCATGAGATATGATATCTCAATGCTTCTAATATCAAACTTGAGACCCTCCCTATAGCATGAGATGTGATATCCAAGTCCTTCCCATTCCAATCCTGAGACCCTTCCGATAGCATGAGATGTGATGTCTCAATGCTTCTAATACCAAACCTGAGATCCTTCCTATAACATGAGATGTGATATCCAACTCCTTCCCATTCCAATCCTGAGACCCTTCCTATAGCATGAGATGTGATATTTCTATGCTTATGCCAAACCTGAGACCCTTCCTATAGCATGAGATGTGATATCCAACTCCTTCCCATTCCAATCCTGAGACCCTTCCTATAGCATGAGATGTGATATCTCAATGCCTCTAATACCAAACCTGAGATCCTTCCTCTAACATGAAATGTGATATCCAACTCCTTCCCATTCCAATCCTGAGACACTTCCTATAGCATGAGATGTGATATCTAAATGCTTCTAATACCATACTTGAGACTCTTCCTATAACATGAGATGGGATATCCAACTCCTTCCCATTCCAATCCTTAGACCCTTCCTACAGCATGCAATATGATATCTCAATGATTCTAATAACAAACCTGAGACCCGTCCTATAACATGAGATGGGATATCCAACACCTTCCCATTCCAATCCTGAGACACTTCCGATAGCAGAGATGTGATATCTCAATGCTTATACCAAACCTGAGACCCTTCCTATAACATGAGATGTGATATCCAACTCCTTCCCGTTCCAAACCTGAGACCCTTCCTATAGCATATGTGATATCCAACACATTCCCATTCCAAACATGAGACCCTTCCTATAGCAGGAATGTAATATCCAACTCCTTCCCATTCCAATCCTGAGACCATTCCTATAGCATGAGATGTGATATCTCAATGCTTATACCAAACCTGAGACCCTTCCTATAGCATGAGATGTGATATCCAACTACTTCCCATTCCAATCCTGAGACCCTTCCTATAGCATGAGATGTGATATCTCAATGCTTCTAATACCAAACCTGAGATCCTTCCTCTAACATGAAATGTGATATCCAACTCCTTCCCTTTCCAAACCTAGGAGCCTATCTATAGCATGAGATGTGATATCCAAGTCCTTCCCATTCCAACCCTTAGACCCTTCCTACAGCATGCAATATGATATCTCAATGATTCTAATAACAAACCTGAGACCCGTCCTATAACATGAGATGGGATATCCAACTCCTTCCCATTCCAATCCTGAGACACTTCCGATAGCAGAGATGTGATATCTCAATGCTTATACCAAACCTGAGACCCTTCCTATAACATGAGATGTGATATCCAAATCCTTCCCGTTCCAAACCTGAGACCCTTCCTTTAGCATGAGATGTGATATCCAGCTCCTTCCCATTCCAATCCTGAGACCCTTCCTATAGCATGAGATGTGATATCTCAATGCTTCTAATACCAAACCTGAGATCCTTCCTCTAACATGAAATGTGATATCCAACTCCTTCCCTTTCCAAACCTAAGAGCCTATCTATAGCATGAGATGTGATATCCAAGTCCATCCCATTCCAATCCTTAGACCCTTCCTACAGCATGCGATGTGATATCTCAATGATTCTAATACCAAACCAGAGACTCGTCCTATAACATGAGATGGGATATCCAACTCCTTCCCATTCCAATCCTGAGCCACTTCCGATAGCAGAGATGTGATATCTCAATGCTTATACCAAACCTGAGACCCTTCCTATAACATGAGATGTGATATCCAACTCCTTCCCGTTCCAAACCTGAGACACTAACTATAGCATATGTGATATCCAACTCCTTCCCATTCCAAACATGAGACCCTTCCTATAGCAAGAAAGTAATATCCAACTCCTACCCATTCCAATCCTGAGACCCTTCCTATAGCAAGAGATGTGATATCCAAATCCTTCCCATTCCAATCCTGAGACCCTTCCTATAACATGAGATGTGATATCCAACTCCTTCCCATTCCAACCTGAGACACTTCCTATAGCATGAGAAGGGATATCCAACTCCTTCCCAATCCAATCCTGAGACCCTTCCGATAGCAGAGATGTGATATCTCAATGCTTATACCAAACCTGAGACCCTTCCTATAGCATGAGAAGGGATATCCAACTCCTTCCCAATCCAATCCTGAGACCCTTCCGATAGCAGAGACGTGATATCTCAATGCTTCTACCAAACCTGAGACCCTTCCTTTAGCATGAGATGTGATATCCAAATCCTTCACATTCCAATCCTGAGACCCTTCCTATAGCATGAGAAGGGATATCTCAATGCTTCTAATACCAAACCTGAGATCCTTCCTATAACATGAGATGTGATATCCAATTCCTTCCCATTCCAATCCTGAGACCCTTCCGATAGCAGAGATGTGATATCTCAATGCTTATACCAAACCTGAGACCCTTCCTATGGCCTGAGATGTCATATACAACTCCTTCCCATTCCAATCCTGAGACCCTTCCTATAGCATGAGATGTGATATCTCAATGCTTATACCAAATCTGAGACCCTTCCTATAGCATGAGATGTTATATCCAACTCCTTCCCATTCCAATCCTGAGACCCTTCCTATAGCATGAGATGTGATGTCTCAATGCTTCTAATACCAAACCTGAGATCCTTCCTATAACATCAGATGTGATATCCAACTCCTTCCCATTCCAATCCTGAGACCCTTATGAAAGCATGAGATGTGATATCTCAATGCTTCTAATACCAAACCTGAGATCCTTCCTATAACATGAGATGTGATTTCCAAATCCTTCCCCTTCCAAACCTGAGACCCTCCCTTTAGCATGAGATGTGATATCCAACTCCTTCCCATTCCAATCCTGAGACCCTTCTGATAGCATGAGATGTGATATCTCAATGCCTCTAATACCAAACCTGAGATCCTACCTCTAACATGAAATGTGATATCCATCTCATTCCCTTTCCAAACCTGAGACCCTGCCTATAGCATGAGATGTGATATCCAAGTCCTTCCCATTCCAATCCTGAGACCCTTCCTATAGCATGTGATGTGATATCTCAATGCTTATACCAAACCTGAGACCCTTCCTATAGCATGAGATGTCATATACAACTCCTTCCCATTCCAATCCTGAGACCCTTCCTATAGCATGAGATGTAATATCTCAATGCTTATACCAAACCTGAGACCCTTCCTATAGCATGAGATGTGATATCCAACTTCTTCCCATTCCAATCCTGAGACCCTTCCTATAACATGAGATGTGATGTCTCAATGCTTCTAATACCAAACCTGAGATCTTTCCTATAACATGAGATGTGATATCCAACTCCTTCCCATTCCAATCCTGAGACCCTTCCTATAGCATGAGATGTGATATCACAATGCTTATACCAAACCTGAGACCGTTCCTATAGCTTGAGATGTGATAACCAACTCCTTCCCATTCCAATCCTGAGACCCTTCCTATAGCATGAGATGTGATATCTCAAGGCCTCTAATACCAAACCTGAGATCCTTCCTCTAACATGAAATGTGATATCCAACTCCTTCCCCTTCCAAACCTGAGAGCCTTCCTATAGCATGGGATATGATATCCAAGTCCTTCCCATTCCAATCCTGAGACCCTTCCTATAACATGAAATGTGATATCCAACTCCTTCCCATTCCAAACTGAGACCCTTCCTATATCATGAGATGGGATATCTCAATGCTTCTAATACCAAACCTGAGAATCTTCCTATAACATGAGATGGGATATCCAACTCCTTCCCATTCCAATCCTAAGACCCTTTCGATAGCAGAGATGTGATATCTCAATGCTTATGCCAAACCTGAGACCCTTCCTACGGCATGAGATGTCATATACAACTCCTTCCCATTCCAATCCTGAGACCCTTCCTATAGCACGAGATGTGATATCTCAATGCTTATACCAAACCTGAGACCCTTCCTCTAGCATGAGATGTGATATCCAACTCCTTCCCATTCCAATCCTGAGACCCTTCCTATAGCCTGAGATCTGATATCTCAATGCCTCTAATACCAAACCTGAGATCCTTCCTCTAACATGAAATGTGATATCCAACTCCTTCCCTTTCCAAACCTGAGAGCCTATCTATAGCATGAGATGTGATATCCAAGTCCTTCCCATTCCAATCCTGAGACACTTCCGATAGCAGAGATGTGATATCTCAATGCTTATACCAAACCTGAGACCCTTCCTATAACATGAGATGTGATATCCAACTCCTTCCCGTTCCAAACCTGAGACCCTTCCTTTAGCATGAGATGTGATATCCAGCTCCTTCCCATTCCAATCCTGAGACCCTTCCTATAGCATGAGATGTGATATCTCAATACTTCTAATACCAAACCTGAGATCCTTCTGATAACATGAGATATGATATCCAAATCCTCCCCCTTCCAAACCTGAGACCCTCCCTTTAGCATGAGATGTGATATCCAACTCCTTCCCATTCCAATCCTGAGAACCTTCTGATAGCATGAGAAGTGATATCTCAATGCTTCTATACCAAACCTGAGATCCTTCCGATAGCATGAGATGTGATATCTCAATGCTTCTAATACCAAACCTGAGATCCTTCCTATAACATGAGATGTGATATCCAAATCCTTCCCCTTCCAAACCTGAGACCCTCCCTTTAGCATGAGATGTGATATCCAACTCCTTCCCATTCCAATCCTGAGACTCTTCTGATAGCATGAGATGTGATATCTCAATGCCTCTAATACCAAACCTGAGATCCTACCTCTAACATGAAATGTGATATCCAACTCTTTCCCCTTCCAAACCTGAGAGCCTTCCTATAGCATGAGATGTGATATCCAAGTCCTTCTAATTCCAATCCTGAGACCCTTCCTATAACATGAGATGTGATATCCAACTCCTTCCCATTCCAACCTGAGACCCTTCCTATAGCATGAGATGGGATATCCAACTCCTTCCAAATCCAATCCTGATACCCTTCCGATAGCATGAGATGTGATATCCCAATGCTTCTACCAAACCTGAGACCCATACTATGGCATGAGATGTGATATCAAACTCCTTCCCCTTCCAAACCTTAGACACTTCCTTTATCATGAGATGTGATATCCAACTCCTTCCCATTCCATCCTTGAGACCCTTCCGATATCATGAGATGTGATATCTCAATGCTTTTAATATCAAACTTGAGACCCTCCTTATAGCATGAGATGTGATATCCAAGTCCTTCCCATTCCAATCCTGAGACCCTTTCTATAGCATGAGATGTGATATCTCAATGCTTCTAATACCAAACCTGAGACCCTTCCTATAACATGAGATGGGAATATCCAACTCCTTCCCATTCCAATCCTGAGACCCTTCCGATAGTAGATATGTGATATGTCAATGCTTATACCAAACCTGAGATCCTTCCTATAACATGAGATGTGATATCCAACTCCTTCCCATTCCAATCCTGAGACACTTCCTATAGCATGAGATGTGATATCTCACTGCTTATACCAAACCTGAGACCCTTCCTATAGCATGAGATGTGATATCCAACTCCTTCCCATTCCAATCCTGAGACCCTTCCTATAGCATGAGATATGATATCTCAATGCTTCTAATATCAAACTTGAGACCCTCCCTATAGCATGAGATGTGATATCCAAGTCCTTCCCATTCCAATCCTGAGACCCTTCCGATAGCATGAGATGTGATGTCTCAATGCTTCTAATACCAAACCTGAGATCCTTCCTATAACATGAGATGTGATATCCAACTCCTTCCCATTCCAATCCTGAGACCCTTCCTATAGCATGAGATGTGATATCTCAATGCTTATGCCAAACCTGAGACCCTTCCTATAGCATGAGATGTGATATCCAACTCCTTCCCATTCCAATCCTGAGACCCTTCCTATAGCATGAGATGTGATATCTCAATGCCTCTAATACCAAACCTGAGATCCTTCCTATAACATGAGATGTGATATCCAACTCCTTCCCATTCCAATCCTGAGACCCTTCCTATAGCATGAGATGTGATATCTCAATGCTTATGCCAAACCTGAGACCCTTCCTATAGCATGAGATGTGATATCCAACTCCTTCCCATTCCAATCCTGAGACCCTCCTTATAGCATGAGATGTGATATCCAAGTCCTTCCCATTCCAATCCTGAGACCCTTTCTATAGCATGAGATGTGATATCTCAATGCTTCTAATACCAAACCTGAGACCCTTCCTATAACATGAGATGGGAATATCCAACTCCTTCCCATTCCAATCCTGAGACCCTTCCGATAGTAGAGATGTGATATCTCAATGCTTATACCAAACCTGAGATCCTTCCTATAACATGAGATGTGATATCCAACTCCTTCCCATTCCAATCCTGAGACACTTCCTATAGCATGAGATGTAATATCTCACTGCTTATACCAAACCTGAGACCCTTCCTATAGCATGAGATGTGATATCCAACTCCTTCCCATTCCAATCCTGAGACCCTTCCTATAGCATGAGATATGATATCTCAATGCTTCTAATATCAAACTTGAGACCCTCCCTATAGCATGAGATGTGATATCCAAGTCCTTCCCATTCCAATCCTGAGACCCTTCCGATAGCATGAGATGTGATGTCTCAATGCTTCTAATACCAAACCTGAGATCCTTCCTATAACATGAGATGTGATATCCAACTCCTTCCCATTCCAATCCTGAGACCCTTCCTATAGCATGAGATGTGATATCTCAATGCTTATGCCAAACCTGAGACCCTTCCTATAGCATGAGATGTGATATCCAACTCCTTCCCATTCCAATCCTGAGACCCTTCCTATAGCATGAGATGTGATATCTCAATGCCTCTAATACCAAACCTGAGATCCTTCCTCTAACATGAAATGTGATATCCAACTCCTTCCCATTCCAATCCTGAGACACTTCCTATAGCATGAGATGTGATATCTAAATGCTTCTAATACCAAACTTGAGACTCTTCCTATAACATGAGATGGGATATCCAACTCCTTCCCATTCCAATCCTTAGACCCTTCCTACAGCATGCAATATGATATCTCAATGATTCTAATAACAAACCTGAGACCCGTCCTATAACATGAGATGGGATATCCAACACCTTCCCATTCCAATCCTGAGACACTTCCGATAGCAGAGATGTGATATCTCAATGCTTATACCAAACCTGAGACCCTTCCTATAACATGAGATGTGATATCCAACTCCTTCCCGTTCCAAACCTGAGACCCTTCCTATAGCATATGTGATATCCAACACATTCCCATTCCAAACATGAGACCCTTCCTATAGCAGGAATGTAATATCCAACTCCTTCCCATTCCAATCCTGAGACCATTCCTATAGCATGAGATGTGATATCTCAATGCTTATACCAAACCTGAGACCCTTCCTATAGCATGAGATGTGATATCCAACTACTTCCCATTCCAATCCTGAGACCCTTCCTATAGCATGAGATGTGATATCTCAATGCTTCCAATACCAAACCTGAGATCCTTCCTCTAACATGAAATGTGATATCCAACTCCTTCCCTTTCCAAACCTAGGAGCCTATCTATAGCATGAGATGTGATATCCAAGTCCTTCCCATTCCAACCCTTAGACCCTTCCTACAGCATGCAATATGATATCTCAATGATTCTAATAACAAACCTGAGACCCGTCCTATAACATGAGATGGGATATCCAACTCCTTCCCATTCCAATCCTGAGACACTTCAGATAGCATAGATGTGATATCTCAATGCTTATACCAAACCTGAGACCCTTCCTATAACATGAGATGTGATATCCAAATCCTTCCCGTTCCAAACCTGAGACCCTTCCTTTAGCATGAGATGTGATATCCAGCTCCTTCCCATTCCAATCCTGAGACCCTTCCTATAGCATGAGATGTGATATCTCAATGCTTCTAATACCAAACCTGAGATCCTTCCTCTAACATGAAATGTGATATCCAACTCCTTCCCTTTCCAAACCTAAGAGCCTATCTATAGCATGAGATGTGATATCCAAGTCCATCCCATTCCAATCCTTAGACCCTTCCTACAGCATGCGATGTGATATCTCAATGATTCTAATACCAAACCAGAGACTCGTCCTATAACATGAGATGGGATATCCAACTCCTTCCCATTCCAATCCTGAGCCACTTCCGATAGCAGAGATGTGATATCTCAATGCTTATACCAAACCTGAGAACCTTCCTATAACATGAGATGTGATATCCAACTCCTTCCCATTCCAATCCTGAGACCCTTAAGATTGCATGAGATGTGATATCTCAATGCCTCTAATACCAAACCTGAGATACTTCCGATAGCATGAGATGTGATATCTCAATGCTTCTAATACCAAACCTGAGATCCTTCCTATAACATGAGATGTGATTTCCAAATCCTTCCCCTTCCAAACCTGAGACCCTCCCTTTAGCATGAGATGTGATATCCAACTCCTTCCCATTCCAATCCTGAGACCCTTCTGATAGCATGAGATGTGATATTTCAATGCCTCTAATACCAAACCTGAGATCCTACCTCTAACATGAAATGTGATATCCATCTCCTTCCCTTTCCAAACCTGAGACCCTGCCTATAGCATGAGATGTGATATCCAAGTCCTTCCCATTACAATCCTGAGACCCTTCCTATAGCATGTGATGTGATATCTCAATGCTTATACCAAACCTGAGACCCTTCCTATGGCATGAGATGTCATATACAACTCCTTCCCATTCCAATCCTGAGACCCTTCCTATAGCATGAGATGTGATATCTCAATGCTTATACCAAACCTGAGACCCTTCCTATAGCATGAGATGTGATATCCAACTTCTTCCCATTCCAATCCTGAGACCCTTCCTATAACATGAGATGTGATGTCTCAATGCTTCTAATACCAAACCTGAGATCTTTCCTATAACATGAGATGTGATATCCAACTCCTTCCCATTCCAATCCTGAGACCCTTCCTATAGCATGAGATGTGATATCCAAAACCTTCCCTTTCCAAAACTGAGAGCCTACCTATAGCATGAGATGTGATATCCAACTCCTTCCCATTCCAATCCTGAGACCCTTCCTATAGCATGAGATGTGATATCTCAAGGCCTCTAATACCAAACCTGAGATCGTTCCTCTAACATGAAATGTGATATCCAACTCCTTCCCCTTCCAAACCTGAGAGCCTTCCTATAGCATGAGATATGATAGCCAAGTCCTTCCAATTCCAATCCTGAGACCCTTCCTATAACATGAAATGTGATATCCAACTCCTTCCCATTCCAACCTGAGACCCTTCCTATAGCATGAGATGGAATATCTCAATGCTTCTAATACCAAACCTGAGACTCTTCCTATAACATGAGATGGGATATCCAACTCCTTCCCATTCCAATCCTGAGACCCTTCCGATAGCAGAGATGTGATATCTCAATGCTTATACCAAACCTGAGACCCTTCCTATGGCCTGAGATGTGATATCCAACTGCTTCCCATTCCAATCCTGAGACCCTTCCTATAGCATGAGATGTGATATCTCAATGCTTATACCAAATCTGAGACCCCTCCTATAGCATGAGATGTGATATCCAACTCCTTCCCATTCCAATCCAGAGACCCTTCCTATAGCATGAGATGTGATGTCTCAATGCTTCTAATACCAAACCTGAGATCCTTCCTATAACATGAGATGTGATATCCAACTCCTTCCGATTCCAATCCTGAGACCCTTATGATAGCATGAGATGTGATATCTCAATGCTTCTAATACCAAACCTGAGATCCTTCCTATAACATGAGATGTGATTTCCAAATCCTTCCCCTTCCAAACCTGAGACCCTCCCTTTAGCATGAGATGTGATATCCAACTCCTTCCCATTCCAATCCTGAGACCCTTCTGATAGCATGTGATGTGATATCTCAATGCCTCTAATTCCAAACCTGAGATCCTACCTCTAACATGAAATGTGATATCCATCTCCTTCCCTTTCCAAACCTGAGACCCTGTCTATAGCATGAGATGTCATATACAACTCCTTCCCATTCCAATCCTGAGACCCTTCCTATAGCACGAGATGTGATATCTCAATGCTTATACCAAACCTGAGACCCTTCCTATAGCATGAGATGTGATATCCAACTCCTTCCCATTCCAATCCTGAGACCCTTCCTTTAGCATGAGATGTGATATCCAACTCCTTCCCATTCCAATCCTGAGACCCTTCCTATAGCCTGAGATGTGATGTCTCAATGCCTCTAATACCAAACCTGAGATCCTTCCTCTAACATGAAATGTGATATCCAACTCCTTCCCTTTCCAAACCTGAGAGCCTATCTATAGCATGAGATGTGATATCCAAGTCCTTCCCATTCCAATCCTGAGACACTTCCGATAGCAGAGATGTGATATCTCAATGCTTATACCAAACCTGAAACCCTTCCTATAACATGAGATGTGATATCCAACTCCTTCCCGTTCCAAACCTGAGACCCTTCCTTTAGCATGAGATGTGATATCCAGCTCCTTCCCATTCCAATCCTGAGACACTTCCGATAGCATGAGATGTGATATCTCAATGCTTCTAATATCAAAACTGAGACCCTCCCTATAGCATGATATGTGATATCTAAGTCCTTCCCATTCCAATCCTGAGACCCTTCCTATAGCATGAGATGTGATATCTCAATGCTTCTACCAAACCTGAGACCCTTCCTTTAGCATGAGATGTGATAACCAACTCCTTCCAATTCCAATCCTGAGACCCTTCCTATAGCATGAGATGTGATATCTCAATACTTCTAATACCAAACCTGAGATCCTTCCGATAACATGAGATGTGATATCCAAATCCTTCCCCTTCCAAACCTGAGACCCTCCCTTTAGCATGAGATGTGATATCCAACTCCTTCCCATTCCAATCCTGAGACCCTTCTGATAGCATGAGATGTGATATCTCAATGCTTCTATACCAAACCTGAGATCCTTCCGATAGCATGAGATGTGATATCTGAATGCTTCTAATACTAAACCTGAGATCCTTCCTATAACATGAGATGTGATATCCAAATCCTTCCCCTTCCAAACCTGAGACCCTCCCTTTAGCATGAGATGTGATATCCAACTCCTTCCCATTCCAATCCTGAGACCCTTCCGATATCATGAGATTTGTTATCTCAATGCTTCTAATATCAAACTTGAGACCCTCCCTATAGCATGAGATGTGACATCCAAGTCCTCCCCATTCCAATCCTGAGACTCTTCCTATAGCATGAGATGTGATATCTCAATGCTTCTAATACCAAACCTGAGACCCTTCCTATAACATGAGATGGGATATCCAACTCCTTCCCATTCCAATCCTGAGACCCTTCCGATAGCAGAGATGTGATATCTCAATGCTTATACCAAACCTGAGACCCTTCCTATGGCCTGATTTGTCATATACAACTCCTTCCCATTCCAATCCTGAGACCCTTCCTATAGCATGAGATGTGATATCTCAATGCTTATACCAAATCCGAGACCCTTCCTATAACATGAGATGTGATATCCAACTCCTTCCCATTCCAATCCTGAGACCCTTCCTATAGCATGAGATGTGATGTCTCAATGCTTCTAATACCAAACCTGAGATCCTTCTGATAGCATGAGATGTGATATCTCAATGCTTCTAGTACCAAACCTGAGATCCTTCCTATAACATGAGATGTGATTTCCAAATCCTTCCACTTCCAAACCTGAGACACTCCCTTTAGCATGAGATGTGATATCCAACTCCTTCCCATTCCAATCCTGAGACCCTTCTGATAGCATGAGATGTGATATTTCAATGCCTCTAATACCAAACCTGAGATCCTACCTCTAACATGAAATGTGATATCCATCTCCTTCCCTTTCCAAACCTGAGACCCTGCCTATAGCATGAGATGTGATATCAAAAGTCCTTCCCATTCCAATCCTGAGACCCTTCCTATAGCATGTGATGTGATATCTCAATGCTTATACCAAACCTGAGACCCTTCCTATGGCATGAGATGTCATATACAACTCCTTCCCATTCCAATCCTGAGACCCTTCCTATAGCATGAGATGTGATATCTCAATGCTTATACCAAACCTGAGACCCTTCCTATAGCATGAGATGTGATATCCAATTTCTTCCCATTCCAATCCTGAGACCCTTCCTATAACATGAGATGTGATGTCTCAATGCTTCTAATACCAAACCTGAGACCCTTCCTATAACATGAGATGGGATATCCAACTCCTTCCCATTCCAATCCTGTGACCCTTCCGATAGCAGAGATGTGATATTTCAATGCTTATACCAAACCTGAGACCCTTCCTATGGCCTGAGATGTCATATACAACTCCTTCCCATTCCAATCCTGAGACCGTTCCTATAGCATGAAATGTGATATCTCAATGCTTATACCAAATCTGAGACCCTTCCTATAGCATGAGATGTGATATCCAACTCCTTCCCATTCCAATCCTGAGACCCTTCCTATAGCATGAGATGTGATGTCTCAATGCTTCTAATACCAAACCTGAGATCCTTCCTATAACATGAGATGTGATATCCAACTCCTTCCCATTCCAATCCTGAGACCCTTATGATAGCATGAGATGTGATATCTCAATGCCTCTAATACCAAACCTGAGATACTTCCGATAGCATGAGATGTGATATCTCAATGCTTCTAATACCAAACCTGAGATCCTTCCTATAACATGAGATGTGATTTCCAAATCCTTCCCCTTCCAAACCTGAGACCCTCCCTTTAGCATGAGATGTGATATCCAACTCCTTCCCATTCCAATCCTGCGACCCTTCCTATAGCATGAGATGTGATATCTCAAGGCCTCTAATACCAAACCTGAGATCGTTCCTCTAACATGAAATGTGATATCCAACTCCTTCCCCTTCCAAACCTGAGAGCCTTCCTATAGCATGAGCTATGATAGCCAAGTCCTTCCAATTCCAATCCTGAGACCCTTCCTATAACATGAAATGTGATATCCAACTCCTTCCCATTCCAACCTGAGACCCTTCCTATAGCATGAGATGGGATATCTCAATGCTTCTAATACCAAACCTGAGACTCTTCCTATAACATGAGATGGGATATCCAACTCCTTCCCATTCCAATCCTGAGACCCTTCCGATAGCAGAGATGTGATATCTCAATGCTTATACCAAACCTGAGACCCTTCCTATGGCCTGAGATGTGACATCCAAGTCCTCCCCATTCCAATCCTGAGACCCTGCCTATAGCATGAGATGTGATATCAAAAGTCCTTCCCATTCCAATCCTGAGACCCTTCCTATAGCATGTGATGTGATATCTCAATGCTTATACCAAACCTGAGACCCTTCCTATGGCATGAGATGTCATATACAACTCCTTCCCATTCCAATCCTGAGACCCTTCCTATAGCATGAGATGTGATATCTCAATGCTTATACCAAACCTGAGACCCTTCCTATAGCATGAGATGTGATATCCAATTTCTTCCCATTCCAATCCTGAGACCCTTCCTATAACATGAGATGTGATGTCTCAATGCTTCTAATACCAAACCTGAGACCCTTCCTATAACATGAGATGGGATATCCAACTCCTTCCCATTCCAATCCTGAGACCCTTCCTATAGCATGAGATGTGATATCTCAATGCCTCTAATACCAAACCTGAGATCCTTCCTCTAACATGAAATGTGATATCCAACTCCTTCCCATTCCAATCCTGAGACACTTCCTATAGCATGAGATGTGATATCTAAATGCTTCTAATACCAAACTTGAGACTCTTCCTATAACATGAGATGGGATATCCAACTCCTTCCCATTCCAATCCTTAGACCCTTCCTACAGCATGCAATATGATATCTCAATGATTCTAATAACAAACCTGAGACCCGTCCTATAACATGAGATGGGATATCCAACACCTTCCCATTCCAATCCTGAGACACTTCCGATAGCAGAGATGTGATATCTCAATGCTTATACCAAACCTGAGACCCTTCCTATAACATGAGATGTGATATCCAACTCCTTCCCGTTCCAAACCTGAGACCCTTCCTATAGCATATGTGATATCCAACACATTCCCATTCCAAACATGAGACCCTTCCTATAGCAGGAATGTAATATCCAACTCCTTCCCATTCCAATCCTGAGACCATTCCTATAGCATGAGATGTGATATCTCAATGCTTATACCAAACCTGAGACCCTTCCTATAGCATGAGATGTGATATCCAACTACTTCCCATTCCAATCCTGAGACCCTTCCTATAGCATGAGATGTGATATCTCAATGCTTCCAATACCAAACCTGAGATCCTTCCTCTAACATGAAATGTGATATCCAACTCCTTCCCTTTCCAAACCTAGGAGCCTATCTATAGCATGAGATGTGATATCCAAGTCCTTCCCATTCCAACCCTTAGACCCTTCCTACAGCATGCAATATGATATCTCAATGATTCTAATAACAAACCTGAGACCCGTCCTATAACATGAGATGGGATATCCAACTCCTTCCCATTCCAATCCTGAGACACTTCAGATAGCATAGATGTGATATCTCAATGCTTATACCAAACCTGAGACCCTTCCTATAACATGAGATGTGATATCCAAATCCTTCCCGTTCCAAACCTGAGACCCTTCCTTTAGCATGAGATGTGATATCCAGCTCCTTCCCATTCCAATCCTGAGACCCTTCCTATAGCATGAGATGTGATATCTCAATGCTTCTAATACCAAACCTGAGATCCTTCCTCTAACATGAAATGTGATATCCAACTCCTTCCCTTTCCAAACCTAAGAGCCTATCTATAGCATGAGATGTGATATCCAAGTCCATCCCATTCCAATCCTTAGACCCTTCCTACAGCATGCGATGTGATATCTCAATGATTCTAATACCAAACCAGAGACTCGTCCTATAACATGAGATGGGATATCCAACTCCTTCCCATTCCAATCCTGAGCCACTTCCGATAGCAGAGATGTGATATCTCAATGCTTATACCAAACCTGAGACCCTTCCTATAACATGAGATGTGATATCCAACTCCTTCCCGTTCCAAACCTGAGACACTAACTATAGCATATGTGATATCCAACTCCTTCCCATTCCAAACATGAGACCCTTCCTATAGCAAGAAAGTAATATCCAACTCCTACCCATTCCAATCCTGAGACCCTTCCTATAGCAAGAGATGTGATATCCAAATCCTTCCCATTCCAATCCTGAGACCCTTCCTATAACATGAGATGTGATATCCAACTCCTTCCCATTCCAACCTGAGACACTTCCTATAGCATGAGAAGGGATATCCAACTCCTTCCCAATCCAATCCTGAGACCCTTCCGATAGCAGAGATGTGATATCTCAATGCTTATACCAAACCTGAGACCCTTCCTATAGCATGAGAAGGGATATCCAACTCCTTCCCAATCCAATCCTGAGACCCTTCCGATAGCAGAGACGTGATATCTCAATGCTTCTACCAAACCTGAGACCCTTCCTTTAGCATGAGATGTGATATCCAAATCCTTCACATTCCAATCCTGAGACCCTTCCTATAGCATGAGAAGGGATATCTCAATGCTTCTAATACCAAACCTGAGATCCTTCCTATAACATGAGATGTGATATCCAATTCCTTCCCATTCCAATCCTGAGACCCTTCCGATAGCAGAGATGTGATATCTCAATGCTTATACCAAACCTGAGACCCTTCCTATGGCCTGAGATGTCATATACAACTCCTTCCCATTCCAATCCTGAGACCCTTCCTATAGCATGAGATGTGATATCTCAATGCTTATACCAAATCTGAGACCCTTCCTATAGCATGAGATGTTATATCCAACTCCTTCCCATTCCAATCCTGAGACCCTTCCTATAGCATGAGATGTGATGTCTCAATGCTTCTAATACCAAACCTGAGATCCTTCCTATAACATCAGATGTGATATCCAACTCCTTCCCATTCCAATCCTGAGACCCTTATGAAAGCATGAGATGTGATATCTCAATGCTTCTAATACCAAACCTGAGATCCTTCCTATAACATGAGATGTGATTTCCAAATCCTTCCCCTTCCAAACCTGAGACCCTCCCTTTAGCATGAGATGTGATATCCAACTCCTTCCCATTCCAATCCTGAGACCCTTCTGATAGCATGAGATGTGATATCTCAATGCCTCTAATACCAAACCTGAGATCCTACCTCTAACATGAAATGTGATATCCATCTCATTCCCTTTCCAAACCTGAGACCCTGCCTATAGCATGAGATGTGATATCCAAGTCCTTCCCATTCCAATCCTGAGACCCTTCCTATAGCATGTGATGTGATATCTCAATGCTTATACCAAACCTGAGACCCTTCCTATAGCATGAGATGTCATATACAACTCCTTCCCATTCCAATCCTGAGACCCTTCCTATAGCATGAGATGTAATATCTCAATGCTTATACCAAACCTGAGACCCTTCCTATAGCATGAGATGTGATATCCAACTTCTTCCCATTCCAATCCTGAGACCCTTCCTATAACATGAGATGTGATGTCTCAATGCTTCTAATACCAAACCTGAGATCTTTCCTATAACATGAGATGTGATATCCAACTCCTTCCCATTCCAATCCTGAGACCCTTCCTATAGCATGAGATGTGATATCACAATGCTTATACCAAACCTGAGACCGTTCCTATAGCTTGAGATGTGATAACCAACTCCTTCCCATTCCAATCCTGAGACCCTTCCTATAGCATGAGATGTGATATCTCAAGGCCTCTAATACCAAACCTGAGATCCTTCCTCTAACATGAAATGTGATATCCAACTCCTTCCCCTTCCAAACCTGAGAGCCTTCCTATAGCATGGGATATGATATCCAAGTCCTTCCCATTCCAATCCTGAGACCCTTCCTATAACATGAAATGTGATATCCAACTCCTTCCCATTCCAAACTGAGACCCTTCCTATATCATGAGATGGGATATCTCAATGCTTCTAATACCAAACCTGAGACTCTTCCTATAACATGAGATGGGATATCCAACTCCTTCCCATTCCAATCCAAAGACCCTTTCGATAGCAGAGATGTGATATCTCAATGCTTATGCCAAACCTGAGACCCTTCCTACGGCATGAGATGTCATATACAACTCCTTCCCATTCCAATCCTGAGACCCTTCCTATAGCACGAGATGTGATATCTCAATGCTTATACCAAACCTGAGACCCTTCCTCTAGCATGAGATGTGATATCCAACTCCTTCCCATTCCAATCCTGAGACCCTTCCTATAGCCTGAGATCTGATATCTCAATGCCTCTAATACCAAACCTGAGATCCTTCCTCTAACATGAAATGTGATATCCAACTCCTTCCCTTTCCAAACCTGAGAGCCTATCTATAGCATGAGATGTGATATCCAAGTCCTTCCCATTCCAATCCTGAGACACTTCCGATAGCAGAGATGTGATATCTCAATGCTTATACCAAACCTGAGACCCTTCCTATAACATGAGATGTGATATCCAACTCCTTCCCGTTCCAAACCTGAGACCCTTCCTTTAGCATGAGATGTGATATCCAGCTCCTTCCCATTCCAATCCTGAGACCCTTCCTATAGCATGAGATGTGATATCTCAATACTTCTAATACCAAACCTGAGATCCTTCTGATAACATGAGATGTGATATCCAACTCCTTCCCATTCCAATCCTGAGAACCTTCTGATAGCATGAGAAGTGATATCTCAATGCTTCTATACCAAACCTGAGATCCTTCCGATAGCATGAGATGTGATATCTCAATGCTTCTAATACCAAACCTGAGATCCTTCCTATAACATGAGATGTGATATCCAAATCCTTCCCCTTCCAAACCTGAGACCCTCCCTTTAGCATGAGATGTGATATCCAACTCCTTCCCATTCCAATCCTGAGACTCTTCTGATAGCATGAGATGTGATATCTCAATGCCTCTAATACCAAACCTGAGATCCTACCTCTAACATGAAATGTGATATCCAACTCTTTCCCCTTCCAAACCTGAGAGCCTTCCTATAGCATGAGATGTGATATCCAAGTCCTTCTAATTCCAATCCTGAGACCCTTCCTATAACATGAGATGTGATATCCAACTCCTTCCCATTCCAACCTGAGACCCTTCCTATAGCATGAGATGGGATATCCAACTCCTTCCAAATCCAATCCTGATACCCTTCCGATAGCATGAGATGTGATATCCCAATGCTTCTACCAAACCTGAGACCCATACTATGGCATGAGATGTGATATCAAACTCCTTCCCCTTCCAAACCTTAGACACTTCCTTTATCATGAGATGTGATATCCAACTCCTTCCCATTCCATCCTTGAGACCATTCCGATATCATGAGATGTGATATCTCAATGCTTCTAATATCAAACTTGAGACCCTCCTTATAGCATGAGATGTGATATCCAAGTCCTTCCCATTCCAATCCTGAGACCCTTTCTATAGCATGAGATGTGATATCTCAATGCTTCTAATACCAAACCTGAGACCCTTCCTATAACATGAGATGGGAATATCCAACTCCTTCCCATTCCAATCCTGAGACCCTTCCGATAGTAGAGATGTGATATCTCAATGCTTATACCAAACCTGAGATCCTTCCTATAACATGAGATGTGATATCCAACTCCTTCCCATTCCAATCCTGAGACACTTCCTATAGCATGAGATGTGATATCTCACTGCTTATACCAAACCTGAGACCCTTCCTATAGCATGAGATGTGATATCCAACTCCTTCCCATTCCAATCCTGAGACCCTTCCTATAGCATGAGATATGATATCTCAATGCTTCTAATATCAAACTTGAGACCCTCCCTATAGCATGAGATGTGATATCCAAGTCCTTCCCATTCCAATCCTGAGACCCTTCCGATAGCATGAGATGTGATGTCTCAATGCTTCTAATACCAAACCTGAGATCCTTCCTATAACATGAGATGTGATATCCAACTCCTTCCCATTCCAATCCTGAGACCCTTCCTATAGCATGAGATGTGATATCTCTATGCTTATGCCAAACCTGAGACCCTTCCTATAGCATGAGATGTGATATCCAACTCCTTCCCATTCCAATCCTGAGACCCTTCCTATAGCATGAGATGTGATATCTCAATGCCTCTAATACCAAACCTGAGATCCTTCCTCTAACATGAAATGTGATATCCAACTCCTTCCCATTCCAATCCTGAGACACTTCCTATAGCATGAGATGTGATATCTAAATGCTTCTAATACCAAACTTGAGACTCTTCCTATAACATGAGATGGGATATCCAACTCCTTCCCATTCCAATCCTTAGACCCTTCCTACAGCATGCAATATGATATCTCAATGATTCTAATAACAAACCTGAGACCCGTCCTATAACATGAGATGGGATATCCAACACCTTCCCATTCCAATCCTGAGACACTTCCGATAGCAGAGATGTGATATCTCAATGCTTATACCAAACCTGAGACCCTTCCTATAACATGAGATGTGATATCCAACTCCTTCCCGTTCCAAACCTGAGACCCTTCCTATAGCATATGTGATATCCAACACATTCCCATTCCAAACATGAGACCCTTCCTATAGCAGGAATGTAATATCCAACTCCTTCCCATTCCAATCCTGAGACCATTCCTATAGCATGAGATGTGATATCTCAATGCTTCTAATACCAAACCTGAGATCCTTCCTATGACATGAGATGTGATATCCAATTCCTCCCCATTCCAAACCTGAGAACCTTCCTACAGCATGCGATGTGATATCTCAATGCTTCTAATACCAAACCTGAGACCAGTCCTATAACATGAGATTGGATATACAATTCTTTCCCCTTGCAAACCTGAGACCCTTCCAATAGCATGAGATGTGATATCCAACTTCTTCCCATTCCAATCCTGAGACCCTTCCTATAACATGAGATGTGATATCCAAGTCCTTCCCATTCCAATCCTGAGACCCTTCCTATAGCTTGAGATGTGATATCCAACTCCTTCCCATTCCAATTCTGAGACCCTTCCTATACTATGAGACTTGATATCTCAATGCTTCTAATACCAAACCTGAGACCCGTAATATAACATGAGATGTGATATCCAAATCCTTCCCCTTCCAAACCTTAGACCCTTCCTTTATCATGAGATGTGATATCCAACTCCTTCCCATTCCAATCCTGAGACCCTTCCGATAGCATGAGATGTGATATCCAAGTCCTTCCCATTCCAATCCTGAGACCCTTCCTATAGCTTGAGATGTGATATCCAACTCCTTCCCATTCCAATTCTGAGACCCTTCCTATACTATGAGACTTGATATCTCAATGCTTCTAATACCAAACCTGAGACCCGTAATATAACATGAGATGTGATATCCAAATCCTTCCCCTTCCAAACCTTAGACCCTTCCTTTATCATGAGATGTGCTATCCAACTCCTTCCCATTCCAATCCTGAGACCCTTCCGATATCATGAGATGTGATATCTCAAAGCTTCTAATATCAAACTTGAGACCCTCCCTATAGCATGAGATGTTATATCCAAGTCCTTCCCATTCCAATCCTGAGACCCTTCCTATAGCATGAGATGTGATATCTCAATGCTTCTAATACCAAACCTGAGACCCTTCCTATAACATGAGATGGGAATATCCAACTCCTTCCCATTCCAATCCTGAGACCCTTCCGATAGCAGAGATGTGATATCTCAATGCTTATACCAAACCTGAGATCCTTCCTATAACATGAGATGTGATATCCAACTCCTTCCCATTCCAATCCTGAGACACTTCCTATAGCATGAGATGTGATATCTCACTGCTTATACCAAACCTGAGACCCTTCCCATAGCATGAGATGTGATATCCAACTCCTTCCCATTCCAATCCTCAGACCCTTCCTATAGCATGAGATGTGATATCTCAATGCTTCTAATATCAAACTTGAGACCCTACCTATAGCATGAGATGTGATATCCAAGTCCTTCCCATTCCAATCCTGAGACACTTCCTATAGCATGAGATGTGATATCTCAATGCTTCTAATACCAAACCTGAGACTCTTCCTATAACATGAGATGGGATATCCAATTCCTTCCCATTCCAATCCTGAGACCCTTTTGATAGCAGAGATGTGATATCTCAATGTTTATACCAAACCTGAGACCCTTCCTACGGCATGAGATATCATATTCAACTCCTTCCCATTCCAATCCTGAGACCCTTCCTATAGCATGAGATGTGATATCCAACTCCTTCCCATTCCAATCCTGAGACCCTTCCTATAGCATGAGATGTGATGTCTCAATGCTTCTAATACCAAACCTGAGATCCTTCCTATAACATGAGATGTGATATCCAACTCCTTCCATTCCAATCCTGGACCCTTCCTATAGCATGAGATGTGATATCTCAATGCTTATACCAAACCTGAGACCCTTCCTTTAGCATGAGATGTGATATCCAACTCCTTCCCATTCCAATCCTGAGACCCTTCCTATAGCCTGAGATGTGATATCTCAATGCCTCTAATACCAAACCTGAGATCCTTCCTCTAACATGAAATGTGATATCCAACTCCTTCACTTTCCAAACCTGAGAGCCTATCTATAGCATGAGATGTGATATCCAAGTCCTTCCCATTCCAATCCTTAGACCCTTCCTACAGCATGCAATATGATATCTCAATGATTCTAATAAAAAACCTGAGACCCGTCCTATAACATGAGATGGGATATCCAACTCCTTCCCATTCCAATCCTGAGACACTTCCGATAGCAGAGATGTGATATCTCAATGTTTATACCAAACCTGAGACCCTTCCTATAACATGAGATGTGATATCCAACTCCTTCCCGTTCCAAACCTGAGACCCTTCCTTTAGCATGAGATGTGATATCCAGCTCCTTCCCATTCCAATCCTGAGACAATTCCGATAGCATGAGATGTGATATCTCAATGCTTCTAATATCAAAACTGAGACCCTCCCTATAGCATGATATGTGATATCTAAGTCCTTCCCATTCCAATCCTGAGACCCTTCCTATAGCATGAGATGTGATATCTCAATGCTTCTACCAAACCTGAGACCCTTCCTTTAGCATGAGATGTGATATCCAACTCCTTCCCATTCCAATCCTGAGACCCTTCCTATAGCATGAGAGGTGATATCTCAATACTTCTAATACCAAACCTGAGATCCTTCCGATAACATGAGATGTGATATCTCAATACTTCTAATACCAAACCTGAGATCCATCCTATAACATGAGATGTGATATCCAAATCCTTCCCCTTCCAAACCTGAGACCCGCCCTTTAGCATGAGATGTGATATCCAACTCCTTCCCATTCCAATCCTGAGACCCTTCTGATAGCATAAGATATGATATCTCAATGCTTCTATACCAAAACCTGAGATCCTTCCGATAGCATGAGATGTGATATCTCAATACTTCTAATACCAAACCTGAGATCCTTCCTATAACATGAGATGTGATATCCAAATCCTTATCTTCCAAACCTGAGACCCTCCCTTTAGCATGAGATGTGATATCCAACTCCTTCCCATTCCAATCCTGAGACCCTTCCTATAGCATGAGAAGGGATATCCAACTCCTTCCCAATCCAATCCTGAGACCCTTCTGATAGCAGAGACGTGATATCTCATTGCTTCTACCAAACCTGAGACCCTTCCTTTAGCATGAGATGTGATATCCAAATCCTTCACATTCCAATCCTGAGACCCTTCCTATAGCATGTGATGTGATATCTCAATGCTTCTAATACCAAACCTGAGATCCTTCCTATAACATGAGATGTGATATCCAATTCCTTCCCATTCCAAACCTGAGACCCTTCCTATTGGATGAGATGTGATATCCAACTCCTTCCCATTCCAACCCTGAGACCCTTCCTATAGCATGAGATGTGATGTCTCAATGCTTCTAATACCAAACCTGAGATCCTTCCTATAACATGAGATGTGATATCCAACTCCTTCCCTTTCCAAACCTAAGAGCCTATCTATAGCATGAGATGTGATATCCAAGTCCTTCCCATTCCAATCCTTAGACCCTTCCTACAGCATGCAATATGATATCTCAATGATTCTAATAAAAAACCTGAGACCCGTCCTATAGCATGAGATATGATATCCAAGTCCTTCCCATTCCAATCCTGAGACCCTTCCTATAACATGAAATGTGATATCCAACTCCTTCCCATTCCAGCCTGAGACCCTTCCTATAGCATGAGATGGGATATCCAACTTCTTCCAAATCCAATACTGATACCCTTCCGATACCATGAGATGTGATATCCCAATGCTTCTACCAAACCTGAGACCCATACTATGGCATGAGATGTGATATCAAACTCCTTCCCATTCCAATCCTGAGACCCTTCCTATAGCTTGAGGTGTGATATCCAACTCCTTCCCATTCCAATTCTGAGACCCTTCTTATACCATGAGACTTGATATCTCAATGCTTCTAATACCAAACCTGAGACCCGTCCTATAACATGAGATGTGATATCCAAATCCTTCCCCTTCCAAACCTTAGACCCTTCCTTTATCATGAGATGTGATATCCAACTCCTTCCCATTCCAATCCTGAGACCCTTCCGATATCATGAGATTTGTTATCTCAATGCTTCTAATACCAAACCTGAGACCCTTCCTATAACATGAGATGGGATATCCAACTCCTTCCCATTCCAATCCTGAGACCCTTCCGATAGCAGAGATGTGATATCTCAATGCTTATACCAAACCTGAGAACCTTCCTATGGCCTGAGATGTCATATACAACTCCTTCTCATTCCAATCCTGAGACCCTTCCTTTAGCATGAGCTGTGATATCTCAATGCTTATACCAAATCTGAGACCCTTCCTATAGCATGAGATGTGATATCCAATTCCTTCCCATTCCAATCCTGAGACCCTTCCTATAGCATGATATGTGATATCTCAATGCTTATACCAAACCTGAGAGCCTACCTATAGCATGAGATGTGATATCCAAGTCCATCCCATTCCAATCCTTAGACCCTTCCTACAGCATGCGATGTGATATCTCAATGATTCTAATACCAAACCAGAGACTCTTCCTATAACATGAGATGGGATATCCAACTCCTTCCCATTCCAATCCTGAGCCGCTTCCGATAGCAGAGATGTGATATCTCAATGCTTATACCAAACCTGAGACCCTTCCTATAACATGAGATGTGATATCCAACTCCTTCCCGTTCCAAACCTGAGACACTAACTATAGCATATGTGATATCCAACTCCTTCCCATTCCAAACATGAGACCCTTCCTATAGCAAGAAAGTAATATCCAACTCCTACCCATTCCAATCCTGAGACCCTTCCTATAGCAAGAGATGTGATATCCAAATCCTTCATATTCCAATCCTGAGACCCTTCCTATAACATGAGATGTGATATCCAACTCCTTCCCATTCCAACCTGGGACACTTCCTATAGCATGAGAAGGGATATCCAACTCCTTCCCAATCCAATCCTGAGACCCTTCCGATAGCAGAGATGTGATATCTCAATGCTTATACCAAACCTGAGACCCTTCCTATGGCATGAGATGTGATATCCAACTCCTTGCCATTCAAATCCTAAAACCCTTCCTATAGCATGAGATGTGACATCTCTACGCTTATACCAAATCTGAGACCCTTCCTATAGCATGAGATGTGATATCCAATTCCTTCCCATTCCAATCCTGAGACCCTTCCTATAGCATGAGAAGGGATATCCAACTCCTTCCCAATCCAATCCTGAGACCCTTCCGATAGCAGAGATGTGATATCTCAATGCTTATACCAAACCTGAGAACCTTCCTATGGCCTGAGATGTCATATACAACTCCTTCCCATTCCAATCCTGAGACCCTTCCTTTAGCATGAGATGTGATATCTCAATGCTTATACCAAATCTGAGACCCTTCCTATAGCATGAGATGTGATATCCAATTCCTTCCCATTCCAATCCTGAGACCCTTCCTATAGCATGAGATGTGATATCTCAATGCTTATACCAAACCTGAGAGCCTACCTATAGCATGAGATGTGATATCCAAGTCCATCCCATTCCAATCCTTAGACCCTTCCTACAGCATGCGATGTGATATCTCAATGATTCTAATACCAAACCAGAGACTCTTCCTATAACATGAGATGGGATATCCAACTCCTTCCCATTCCAATCCTGAGCCGCTTCCGATAGCAGAGATGTGATATCTCAATGCTTATACCAAACCTGAGACCCTTCCTATAACATGAGATGTGATATCCAACTCCTTCCCGTTCCAAACCTGAGACACTAACTATAGCATATGTGATATCCAACTCCTTCCCATTCCAAACATGAGACCCTTCCTATAGCAAGAAAGTAATATCCAACTCCTACCCATTCCAATCCTGAGACCCTTCCTATAGCAAGAGATGTGATATCCAAATCCTTCCCATTCCAATCCTGAGACCCTTCCTATAACATGAGATGTGATATCCAACTCCTTCCCATTCCAACCTGAGACACTTCCTATAGCATGAGAAGGGATATCCAACTCCTTCCCAATCCAATCCTGAGACCCTTCCGATAGCAGAGATGTGATATCTCAATGCTTATACCAAACCTGAGACCTTTCCTATGGCATGAGATGTGATATCCAACTCCTTCCCAATCCAATCCTGAGACCCTTCCGATAGCAGAGACGTGATATCTCAATGCTTCTACCAAACCTGAGACCCTTCCTTTAGCATGAGATGTGATATCCAAATCCTTCACATTCCAATCCTGAGACCCTTCCTATAGCATGAGATGTGATATCTCAATGCTTCTAATACCAATCCTGAGATCCTTCCTATAACATGAGATGTGATATCCAATTCCTTCCCATTCCAAACCTGAGACCCTTCCTATTGGATGAGATGTGATATCCAACTCCTTCCCATTCCAACCCTGAGACCCTTCCTATAGCATGAGATGTGATGTCTCAATGCTTCTAATACCAAACCTGAGATCCTTCCTATAACATGAGATGTGATATCCAACTCCTTCCATTCCAATCCTGAGACCCGTCCTATAGCATGAGATGTGATATCTCAATGCTTATACCAAACCTGAGACCCTTCCTATAGCATGAGATGTTATATCCAACTGCTTCCCATTCCAATCCTGAGACCCTTCCTATAGCATGAGATGTGATATCTCAATGCTTCTAATACCAAACCTGAGATCCTTCCTCTAACATGAAATGTGATATCCAACTCCTTCCCTTTCCAAACCTAAGAGCCTATCTATAGCATGAGATGTGATATCCAAGTCCTTCCCATTCCAACCCTTCGACCCTTCCTACAGCATGCAATATGATATCTCAATGATTCTAATAACAAACCTGAGACCCGTCCTATAACATGAGATGGGATATCCAACTCCTTCCCATTCCAATCCTGAGACACTTCCGATAGCAGAGATGTGATATCTCAATGCTTATACCAAACCTGAGACCCTTCCTATAACATGAGATGTGATATCCAAATCCTTCCCGTTCCAAACCTGAGACCCTTCCTTTAGCATGAGATGTGATATCCAGCACCTTCCCATTCCAATCCTGAGACACTTCCGATAGCATGAGATGTGATATCTCAATGCTTCTAATATCAAAACTGAGACCCTCCCTATAGCATGATATGTGATATCTAAGTCCTTCCCATTCCAATCCTGAGACCCTCCCTATAGCATGAGATGTGATATCCAACTCCTTCCCATTCCAATCCTGAGACCCTTCCTATAGCATGAGATATGATATCTCAATACTTCTAATACCAAACGTGAGATCCTTCCGATAACATGAGATGTGATATCCAAATCTTTCCCCTTCCAAACCTGAGACCCTCCCTTTAGCATGAGATGTGATATCCAACTCCTTCCTATTCCAATCCTGAGACTCTTCTGATAGCATGAGATGTGATATCTCAATGCTTCTAATACCAAACCTGAGATCCTTCCGATAGCATGAGATGTGATATCTCAATGCTTCTAATACCAAACCTGAGATCCTACCTCTAACATGAAATGTGATATCCAACTCTTTCCCCTTCCAAACCTGAGAGCCTTCCTATAGCATGAGATATGATATCCAAGTCCTTCCCATTCCAATCCTGAGACCCTTCCTATAGCTTGAGATGTGATATCCAACTCCTTCCCATTCCAATTCTGAGACCCTTCCTATACTATGAGACTTGATATCTCAATGCTTCTAATACTAAACGTGAGACCCGTAATATAACATGAGATGTGATATCCAAATCCTTCCCCTTCCAAACCGTAGACCCTTCCTTTATCATGAGATGTGATATCCAACTCCTTCCCATTCCAATCCTGAGACCCTTCCGATATCCTGAGATGTGATATCTCAAAGCTTCTAATATCAAACTTGAGACCCTCCCTATAGCATGAGATGTGATATCCAAGTCCTTCCCATTCCAATCCTGAGACCCTTCCTATAGCATGAGATGTGATATCTCAATGCTTCTAATACCAAACCTGAGACCCTTCCTATAACATGAGATGGGAATATCCAACTCCTTCCCATTCCAATCCTGAGACCCTTCCGATAGCAGAGATGTGATATCTCAATGCTTCTAATACCAAACCTGAGATCCTTCCTATAACATGAGATGTGATATCCAAATCCTTCCTCTTCCAAACCTGAGACCCTCCCTTTAGCATGAGATGTGATATCCAACTCCTTCCCATTCCATTCCTGAGACCCTTCTGATAGCATGAGATGTGATATCTCAATGCCTCTAATACCAAACCTGAGATCCTACCTCTAACATGAAATGTGATATCCAACTCTTTCCCCTTCCAAACCTGAGAGCCTTCCTATAGCATGAGATGTGATATCCAAGTCCTTCCCATTCCAATCCTGAGACCCTTCCTATAGCTTGAGATGTGATATCCAACTCCTTCCCATTCCAATTCTGAGACCCTTCCTATACTCTGAGACTTGATATCTCAATGCTTCTAATACCAAACATGAGACCCGTAATATAACATGAGATGTGATATCCAAATCCTTCCCCTTCCAAACCTTAGACCCTTCCTTTATCATGAGATGTGATATCCAACTCCTTCCCATTCCAATCCTGAGACCCTTCCGATATCATGAGATGTGATATCTCAAAGCTTCTAATATCAAACTTGAGACCCTCCCTATAGCATGAGATGTGATATCCAAGTCCTTCCCATTCCAATCCTGAGACCCTTCCTATAGCATGAGATGTGATATCTCAATGCTTCTAATACCAAACCTGAGACCCTTCCTATAACATGAGATGGGAATATCCAACTGTTAGGAAAGATTTCGTAATTGTAGGTAATTTTCCTTCCATGTGGCAACCCCTAAACTTTTTGCTGTTGTTTTCACCTTGTTCTTGACTTTGCCAGAGAAGTGCAGCCTTCTGCCGCACTCCTCTGGGCTTTCGCTCCTTTCTTACGGGGAAACTGACATGCCCTTAAGACAGTCAGTACCGGGGAACGCTGTTTCCCGTAGTTTCTTTTATCGTGTTGCGGCTTTAGTGCAACATGACACAAGAGGGCACTGTAAGCTAAGTTACAGCTCTCTTGGGTCTCTAGCCTTCTACAGGCCCTAGATACTCTTTTAGGATGGTATTTGATCGGTGCAAGTCATTCAGGGACTGGAATGGTGGCAGCGATCGTTTTGTTTATTTTGAGCTCCTTTTGGCATTCTGAGCACGTTTTTCGCACTGAACCCAAAATGGTGGCCTGGCTCCCAAAATGGCCAGACCACGAGGCTCCTTTGTCTTGTCCACTGACCGTCTTGCTCCCTTCACCTTCCCCAGGTCGAGCGACCCGGGGCCTTCCTTATTTGGGCATGTACTTTCCCGCGAAACGTGGTTGCTTTCGCGGGCTTCTACATGTCGTTTGTGTGCCTCCAGGGTGTGGGCGCGACAATCCAAGCTCCGTTGGTACCGCTCCCAGTTGTGGGGGTACCATTTGAAAGGGTAGGGATCGACATGGTTGGTCCCCTTGACCCGCAAACATCCTCGGGCAATAGGTTTATCCTGGTGCTGGTCGACCATGCAACCAGGTATCCTGAGGCCATCCCATGGAAAACTGTAACTGCCAAGTCAGTTGCAGAAGCTTTACTCGGCATATTTACTAGGGTTGGCTTCCCTAAAGAAGTTGTGCCGGATGATGGCAGCAACTTTATGTCGAAGTATAGGCAGGCTATGTGGAAAGAATGTGGGGTCACCTACAGGTTCTCTTCTGCATGCCACCCCCAGACCAATGGTCTGGGGGGGCGTTTCAACAGGACGTTAAAGAGCATGATTGGGGCTCTGGAGGAGCCTCAGAGAAGAAAATGGGATCTTCTTGTTTCATGCTTACTGTTTGCCTACCGAGAGGTACCACAGGAGGGTGTTGGCTTCAGCCCCTTCGAACTTCTGTTCGGTCATCCCGTACGGGGACCCTTAGCCATCGTCAAAGAGGGATGGGAGATGCCCACTCCCCCTGTTACTACCAACGTAGTTGATTATGTGCTAGGGCTCAGAAAACGGATGGTACTTCTGATGGGCTTGGCTAGTGATAAACATTCCAATCCTGAGACCCTTCCGATATCATGAGATTTGTTATCTCAATGCTTCTAATATCAAACTTGAGACCCTCCCTATAGCATGAGATGTGACATCCAAGTCCTTCCCATTCCAATCCTGAGACCATTGAGATATCACTTCTCTGCTATCTTTGATCCTCCAGCCCCGCAAAGAAACTGGAGTATTCCGGGGAGAATGTCCACTTTACATATTGAATACAGCTTTGGCTGTCCTTCAAATGGAAAGTCTCCATCATTTGTTCAAACAACTCTAAGTGCTCCCAAACAGAATACTTAGCGTTCTTATGGTAAGGCGTGATGACGCTCCTGATCGCCTTAATCTGCTTTAAGGGGTCCTTAAGCAAGGCCCTTTTTGCCTTATTGGCCTTTTTGGTTCGGGTAACCCTTGTCCATTCATCCTCGGACTCAGAGGCACTGCTCCCAGAGGTTCCCGTCTGATCTTCCAGGTTTTCCCGGATTCTGCGAGCCTGGGAATGGCTGGCAGAATGTGGGGACCTGGTCTCCTGTGTCCTGCGCAGTTCAGAGGAGTCTTCAGATTCCTCCTTGCTGCCAGGATTTGATGGGTACCCCCTCCACTGACCTAACTGGGCAGAGGTTTTCAGGATGCCCTTAATGGGCCTACTCTCCTGGGGTTCCCCACTGAACTGTACTGTACTTGGGTGCCCATACCCGGATGCCCACCCCTCCATTCCTGAGTGGTACTGGCCTATGAGCCCCATACTCTTAGCTGGATAGTAATCTGCCATCCCTGTGGCCCTGTGCTCATGTGCGCCAGGGGACATGGGGGTGGTAGAGTCCAGGGACTGGGGGAGATGAAGGCCCCTGATGTTAGGGCTCCTGCGGTTATGGTCAGGAGTCTCTCTTTCCCAGCGGACCTCATCTCTATCCGCCCCTGCTCCCTGTTGCAATGCAAGAGCCTGCATTTGTGCTTTCAGTTCCTCAGTCAAGGCCTTACTCGACTCTATCAGTTTCTCCTGCATCGCTAACTGTTGCTGGAGCCTCTCATTGTGCTGGCAGAGAGCCTCATTTTCCCTCTGTGCTTCCTGATTGGTCCTGGAGCACTGGGCCAGTCTTTGCTGCAGGAGGGTTACCTCCTGATTCCCATCCCTACTGGCCTGCTCCTTTCTTGCCAGAGCATCTTCCACCCTTCTGGTGTGCTCTACCAAGTTCTGGTTTTCTTTTTGGAGGTCACCCAGCCCCTGGTGGGCCAGGTGATTTTCTTCCATTTTTCTTTTTAAATGGCAGACTTCCTGGCCTAAGGTATCCCTTTCCTGACTAAGAGCCTGCATCTGTGCCGCCAGGTCGTCCCTTTGCCTTTGGAAGGCACCAGCATTCTGGCGCTCCTGATCAAACTCTGCCTGGGTATCCAGGTCTTTCAGAATTAGTTTGTTGCTCTCTGCCTTCACTCTATTTAGGTGGCCTTGCAGGGTGACTACCTGCTCAGCACATACCCTGTTGAAGTCCAGTTGTTGCTCCAGCTTTTTCTGGTTTTGCAGTAGGGAGTCCAAACCTTCTTGGTATTCCTTCTGCAAGGCCAGAAATCTGGTATCCTGTTCTACCTTTTCCTGTTGCAGCACATCCATATCCTTCTTTATTTTAATGATGTGCTGCCTACTATCATCTTCTGACTCCTGGCTCCTCTGCAGCCTCTGCTCAGAAGAGACCAGGTCAGATTGGACCTTCTCTAACGCCATCTGTTGCCTATTTGCCAGATTTTGGCTTTCAGCACATCTATCCTGCATGTCTCCCATATATAGGTACAGGTATGCCGCTATCCTAAGAATCTTGTCGTGTTCATCTTTGGCCTTAGGAGCCATATATAGTTCACTCAGGGCCACATGTAATGGACCCTGATCTCTCCATAAGTCTGACCCTGTTTCAGTGACCTGTCGCGTGATGGCCTGCAACCAGGCATCCTGGCCCTGCTCAGCCCATTCACCTCTCACAAATAGTTTATGTAAGAAGTGCTCTCTGGCTATTTTCATATCTACCAAGGTCGTCATTCTAGAGATTGGTCTCTGTCCTGACTTACAGAAGTTTGTATTTTATTTTTGCAGAACAGAACTTTTCTTGGAGTGTCCCTTTTGAGGAATGCTTCACAGCGTAATGCAGCGTGGTGATCCGACCGGATGTATGTATCCCGTCAGTTAGCACACTGTATTAAGCTGCACAAGTGGTATTCTAACCCAAACGTCCGGCCGAGCCCCCAATTTGTAAGAGGATTCAATTCAGCACTACAGCTAAGTTAACGCCTAGTCTAGAATACTGAATGAAAACCCTTATTGATATATCTTTATGTCCAGTTCATGCGTTCTGGATGACTACCCCTATATAACACCCCTCTCTTGGAATCCCCCTGACCCCACTGAGCCAAGAAGTAGTTCTGTTTTGCAAGTTTAAAAGGTTTATTTGATAATTTAAAATATATATATATCACACTTTATAATAAATTAATAATTGAATAGCACACTTAATCTGATATGATAAAGATCAACAACGGAGAATCTGGCACTAGCACACTTCTTATAATCACTAATGAGTTGACATGAAATGGATAAGGTAGCACACTGGTAAATAGGAACACAAGTATAATGTGGTAGAGGATGCTTTATGTAAGCTCAGGTGGATGCAATATTCAATGAATGCAGTACAGAAAATACTCAATATGATTTCAACCAAACAATGTAATCACTTTTCTCTGGCAATCCCCTCCCCCCCTTGATGCAAGGCAAGGAAATGGATGGAAAACACACAGTTCTCAGAAATGCAATCAATGTAAATCAGTTCACCCCAGCAAGCTTAGACTACAGAAGTTTGAAAACACAGGCCCAATGCTTTGATATGTGCTAGCAATGGATGAGAAATATGCTGGAATGCTTTTAATTCCCTTTCAGAGGTTCAGGGTGAGTGGTATCTAGTTAATATTAGTCCAGGCTCACACTAGCAATGATGCAGGGATAGTTAGCAGGTTAAACGAATTTCTGGCAAATGGAAGGCAAGCAGCAGCAGTTTTTAAACATGAAGAAATTTGCAAATCGCTGCAAAATTCGCGGATGCGCCGAGCGCTATTACAGAGGAACCACAAGGACTATCTCTATCGTTTTGGGGTCCTAGGAAAGCCTAGGATCTCATCTTCCAAATGAAAGTTACTGCAAGTCTCTAGCACAAACGGTTGCGGAGATATGAGCGATTAAATAAAGGTCGTTTTTCAGATTTGAAATTTTAAAGTTCAAAAAGACACGTGCAGCTTGCAACTAGGAAATGACAAGTGACAGCTTTGCAAATGACAGGTGACAGTTAGGAGACAGTTCTACTTAGATTAAAATAGGATTGAATTATATTATTTTAACTAGGAGATTGGTTCTGCACAGTTTTCTAGGTACTCACACTATATTCTTGAGTGAAATGGGCCTCGCCATGGATCTGGTCAGGGTTTTAAACTGGACTCTGGTCTGGTCTGGCCTCTGCACTTCACAGTGATCTGGGTCAGCTCTCTCTGCTGGTCTGGGTCTCTCTGGGTACAGCACTGCTTTCTCTCTGGTCTGGTCTCTTAGTTCTGGATAGATTGAAGTCTCTGGTTTGGTCTGGTCTGGCCTCTGCACTTCACAGTGATCTGGGTCAGCTCTCTCTGCTGGTCTGGGTCTCTCTGGGTACAGCACTGCTTTCTCTCTGGACTGGTCTCTTAGTTCTGGATAGATTGAAGTCTCTAAGTTGGCTTTCTGGAGGTTTGATGAATTTGAAGTCTGGATCTCTGGATGTTGTATGGTCCGGCAGAGTGCGTTGCAGCAAATGGAATTGAAGGTCCCTATCTGTCCTGTCTGTCTGCTTTTATGTGTTTAGAATGTGGGCGTGTTCTAGCATCACTGACCCTACCTCTCTCTCAGCTTCTTATTGGTCAAACTTCCATTTATCATTTGATTGGGGAATGAACTGTGAGTCAGAGGGATGTAATTTTATGGCTTGCAGATAGGACACTCCTCTGTCAGATTGCACACATTCTATATTTGATAATAAAAGACATATTTCACAGTTACACAGTTGCTTGAAATTACATATACATGGTGTGGCTGAATTTAGCCATGTCTCTGTCCAAATCTGCTGTTTCTAAGAGCTTGCATTCAGAAATGGCACATAATTGACTTTTTAACTGATTTTTCACTTTCTGACATTGACCCAACTTTACATACATGTGCGCAGGGAGTATGGACATTAACTGATGAAGTTTCAGATTTTTAACATGCACACATTTTGAGTAATATCCTCTTTTCCGCTAAAACCCCCCTGAACATGCCACCGGGTCGAAAAACCTCTTAAAATGTGGGCAGAAAAATCACAAGAATTATGGTGTCATTTATAAAATTTTCACATGTCCGCTCTATGAATGATCCATCTTTTTAAAGTTATGTTCTGGCTCCAAAGGGGTGTGGTTTCCTCCCAGCACAAGGTAGAAATACTGGTTTATCCAGTTCTGCCAAGCCAGCTTGCTCTCACAGGCAGTGCTCCTCCCAGCTTCTGCCAAGAGGAAGCTACATTTTACGACTGCTGTAATAAAACCTTTGCCTGAGTCAGGACAGGGCTTTGTTCACTTTCCTGCAGAGCACAGGTAATTCAATTATCAGATAGATGGCATATCCTTAGTGTGAGCAGCAAAAGGGCAGCTAGGCCTGGGAACACAGCTGTGACTCAAGTTTCACTCCTGATGGGGGTAGTTGCCAGGCAGAATTGGAATCTCTTTAAGCCAGTTTCAGATAAAATGTCACTTTTTGTTCCCCAGTTCCTGCATTCAAATAAAACTAAACATTTTTACATATGCAGCTAGAATGCTGATTCTAAGTGCAAAACTATGGCATTTCAACAGTTACAAAGGCATGTGACACCAAACATAGGTCACTCATTTAATCTAAACATTTTCGATTTTAGTGTCTTTAACCCAGTGCAACTTAAACTGCTGCAATCCACAGCTCAGCCAGTCTTGTTATAAACCTTCAAGTCACTTCAGAATATCACTTTACATTGTATCCACCTCTCAGTAAGTCTTTCTTTGGCATGTTTTGGGTTCATTTATTCAGTTTTCTACAAAAAAGTAAAATCTGGTGTTGTTTTAAATTGCCGGCTTTTGGATAGTGGTGAGTACTGGTACTGCACCCATTTTTGGGATTTAAGAATGAATTCCCCACAATTCTAGGTTGCATTTGGCAATCAGCATTGCCATTCCCAATGGTTTCAGACTACTGTGCGGGTAGTCCAATGGTGGTTTTAGGCAGTGTCCTTCTGTGCCCATAACATCGGCAAAAATGGGTGGCAGCCTATTCTTCCTGCATTTCCCTGTGCATTTTCTGGGAAGCTCTGGCCATCATGATGTTTTCATGTCAGTACTGCACAGTTTTGAGGTAGGGCTCGGATGCATGGGTAAATACATCCCACAACCCTACCTATAGCATGAGATGTGATATCCAAGTCCTTCCCATTCCAATCCTGAGACACTTCCTATAGCATGAGATGTGATATCCAACTCCTTCCCATTCCAATCCTGAGACCCTTCCTATAACATGAAATGTGATATCCAACTCCTTCCCATTCCAACCTGAGACCCTTCCTATAGCATGAGATGTGATATCTCAATGCTTATACCAAACCTGAGATCCTTCCTATAACATGAGATGTGATATCCAACTCCTTCCCATTCCAATCCTGAGACACTTCCTATAGCATGAGATGTGATATCTCACTGCTTATACCAAACCTGAGACCCTTCCCATAGCATGAGATGTGATATCCAACTCCTTCCCATTCCAATCCTCAGACCCTTCCTATAGCATGAGATGTGATATCTCAATGCTTCTAATATCAAACTTGAGACCCTACCTATAGCATGAGATGTGATATCCAAGTCCTTCCCATTCCAATCCTGAGACACTTCCTATAGCATGAGATGTGATATCCAACTCCTTCCCATTCCAATCCTGAGACCCTTCCTATAGCATGAGATATGATATCTCAATACTTCTAATACCAAATGTGAGATCCTTCCGATAACATGAGACCCTTCCTATGGCATGAGATGTGATATCCAACTCCTTGCCATTCAAATCCTGAGACCCTTCCTATAGCATGAGAAGGGATATCCAACTCCTTCCCAATCCAATCCTGAGACACTTCCTATAGCATGAGATGTGATATCTCACTGCTTATACCAAACCTGAGACCCTTCCCATAGCATGAGATGTGATATCCAAATCCTTCCCATTCCAATCCTGAGACCCTTCTGATAGCATGAGATGTGATATCTCAATGCTTCTAATACCAAACCTGAGATCCTTCCGATAGCATGAGATGTGATATCTCAATGCTTCTAATACCAAACCTGAGATCCTTCCTATAACATGAGATGTGATATCCAAATCCTTCCCCTTCCAAACCTGAGACCCTCTCTTTAGCATGAGATGTGATATCCAACTCCTTCCCATTCCATTCCTGAGACCCTTCTGATAGCATGAGATGTGATATCTCAATGCCTCTAATACCAAACCTGAGATCCTACCTCTAACATGAAATGTGATATCCAACTCTTTCCCCTTCCAAACCTGAGAGCCTTCCTATAGCATGAGATGTGATATCCAAGTCCTTCCCATTCCAATCCTGAGACCCTTCCTATAGCTTGAGATGTGATATCCAACTCCTTCCCATTCCAATTCTGAGACCCTTCCTATACTCTGAGACTTGATATCTCAATGCTTCTAATACCAAACCTGAGACCCGTAATATAACATGAGATGTGATATCCAAATCCTTCCCCTTCCAAAACTTAGACCCTTCCTTTATCATGAGATGTGATATCCAACTCCTTCCCATTCCAATCCTGAGACCCTTCCGATATCATGAGATTTGATATCTCAAAGCTTCTAATATCAAACTTGAGACCCTCCCTATAGCATGAGATGTGATATCCAAGTCCTTCCCATTCCAATCCTGAGACCCTTCCTATAGCATGAGATGTGATATCTCAATGCTTCTAATACCAAACCTGAGACCCTTCCTATAACATGAGATGGGAATATCCAACTCCTTCCCATTCCAATCCTGAGACCCTTCCGATAGCAGAGATGTGATATCTCAATGCTTATACCAAACCTGAGACCCTTCCTATGGCATGAGATGTGATATCCAACTCCTTGCCATTCAAATCCTGAGACCCTTCCTATAGCATGAGAAGGGATATCCAACTCCTTCCCAATCCAATCCTGAGACCCTTCCGATAGCAGAGACGTGATATCTCAATGCTTCTACCAAACCTGAGACCCTTCCTTTAGCATGAGATGTGATATCCAAATCCTTCACATTCCAATCCTGAGACCCTTCCTATAGCATGAGATGTGATATCTCAATGCTTCTAATACCAAACCTGAGATCCTTCCTATAACATGAGATGTGATATCCAATTCCTTCCCATTCCAAACCTGAGACCCTTCCTATTGGATGAGTTGTGATATCCAACTCCTTCCCATTCCAACCCTGAGACCCTTCCTATAGCATGAGATGTGATGTCTCAATGCTTCTAATACCAAACCTGAGATCCTTCCTATAACATGAGATGTGATATCCAACTCCTTCCATTCCAATCCTGAGACCCGTCCTATAGCATGAGATGTGATATCTCAATGCTTATACCAAACCTGAGACCCTTCCTATAGCATGAGATGTGATATCCAACTACTTCCCATTCCAATCCTGAGACCCTTCCTATAGCATGAGATGTGATATCTCAATGCTTCTAATACCAAACCTGAGATCCTTCCTCTAACATGAAATGTGATATCCAACTCCTTCCCTTTCCAAACCTAAGAGCCTATCTATAGCATGAGATGTGATATCCAGGTCCTTCCCATTCCAATCCTTAGACCCTTCCTACAGCATGCAATATGATATCTCAATGATTCTAATAACAAACCTGAGACCCGTCCTATAGCATGAGATATGATATCCAAGTCCTTCCCATTCCAATCCTGAGACCCTTCCTATAACATGAAATGTGATATCCAACTCCTTCCCATTCCAACCTGAGACCCTTCCTATAGCATGAGATGGGATATCCAACTTCTTCCAAATCCAATACTGATACCCTTTCTGATAGCATGAGATGTGATATCCCAATGCTTCTACCAAACCTGAGACCCATACTATGGCATGAGATGTGATATCAAACTCCTTCCCATTCCAATCCTGAGACCCTTCCTATAGCTTGAGGTGTGATATCCAACTCCTTCCCATTCCAATTCTGAGACCCTTCTTATACCATGAGACTTGATATCTCAATGCTTCTAATACCAAACCTGAGACCCGTCCTATAACATGAGATGTGATATCCAAATCCTTCCCCTTCCAAACCTTAGACCCTTCCTTTATCATGAGATGTGATATCCAACTCCTTCCCATTCCAATCCTGAGACCCTTCCGATATCATGAGATTTGTTATCTCAATGCTTCTAATATCAAACTTGAGACCCTCCCTATAGCATGAGATGTGACATCCAAGTCCTTCCCATTCCAATCCTGAGACCCTTCCTATAGCATGAGATGTGATATCTCTATGCTTCTAATACCAAACCTGAGACCCTTCCTATAACATGAGATGGGATATCCAACTCCTTCCCATTCAAATCCTGAGACCTTTCCGATAGCAGAGATGTGATATCTCAATGCTTATACCAAACCTGAGAACCTTCCTATGGCCTGAGATGTGATATACAACTCCTTCCCATTCCAATCCTGAGACCCTTCCTTTAGCATGAGATGTGATATCTCAATGCTTATACCAAATCTGAGACCCTTCCTATAGCATGAGATGTGATATCCAATTCCTTCCCATTCCAATCCTGAGACCCTTCCTATAGCATGAGATGTGATATCTCAATGCTTATACCAAACCTGAGAGCCTACCTATAGCATGAGATGTGATATCCAAGTGCATCCCATTCCAATCCTTAGACCCTTCCTACAGCATGCGATGTGATATCTCAATGATTCTAATACCAAACCAGAGACTCTTCCTATAACATGAGATGGGATATCCAACTCCTTCCCATTCCAATCCTGAGCCGCTTCCGATAGCAGAGATGTGATATCTCAATGCTTATACCAAACCTGAGACCCTTCCTATAACATGAGATGTGATATCCAACTCCTTCCCGTTCCAAACCTGAGACACTAACTATAGCATATGTGATATCCAACTCCTTCCCATTCCAAACATGAGACCCTTCCTATAGCAAGAAAGTAATATCCAACTCCTACCCATTCCAATCCTGAGACCCTTCCTATAGCAAGAGATGCGATATCCAAATCCTTCCCATTCCAATCCTGAGACCCTTCCTATAACATGAGATGTGATATCCAACTCCTTCCCATTCCAACCTGAGACATTTCCTATAGCATGAGAAGGGATATCCAACTCCTTCCCAATCCAATCCTGAGACCCTTCCGATAGCAGAGATGTGATATCTCAATGCTTATACCAAACCTGAGACCCTTCCTATGGCATGAGATGTGATATCCAACTCCTTGCCATTCAAATCCTGAGACCCTTCCTATAGCATGAGAAGGGATATCCAACTCCTTCCCAATCCAATCCTGAGACCCTTCCGATAGCAGAGACGTGATATCTCAATGCTTCTACCAAACCTGAGACCCTTCCTTTAGCATGAGATGTGATATCCAAATCCTTCACATTCCAATCCTGAGACCCTTCCTATAGCATGAGATGTGATATCTCAATGCTTCTAATACCAAACCTGAGATCCTTCCTATAACATGAGATGTGATATCCAATTCCTTCCTATTCCAAACCTGAGACCCTTCCTATTGGATGAGATGTGATATCCAACTCCTTCCCATTCCAACCCTGAGACCCTTCCTATAGCATGAGATTTGATGTCTCAATGCTTCTAATACCAAACCTGAGATCCTTCCTATAACATGAGATGTGATATCCAACTCCTTCCATTCCAATCCTGAGACCCGTCCTATAGCATGAGATGTGATATCTCAATGCTTATACCAAACCTGAGACCCTTCCTATAGCATGAGATGTGATATCCAACTGCTTCCCATTCCAATCCTGAGACCCTTCCTATAGCATGAGATGTGATATCTCAATGCTTCTAATACCAAACCTGAGATCCTTCCTCTAACATGAAATGTGATATCCAACTCCTTCCCTTTCCAAACCTAAGAGCCTATCTATAGCATGAGATGTGATATCCAAGTCCTTCACATTCCAACCCTTAGACCCTTCCTACAGCATGCAATATGATATCTCAATGATTCTAATAACAAACCTGAGACCCGTCCTATAACATGAGATGGGATATCCAACTCCTTCCCATTCCAATCCTGAGACCCTTCTGATAGCATGAGATGTGATATCTCAATGCCTCTAATACCAAACCTGAGATCCTACCTCTAACATGAAATGTGATATCCAACTCTTTCCCCTTCCAAACCTGAGAGCCTTCCTATAGCATGAGATGTGATATCCAAGTCCTTCCCATTCCAATCCTGAGACCCTTCCTATAGCTTGAGATGTGATATCCAACTCCTTCCCATTCCAATTCTGAGACCCTTCCTATACTCTGAGACTTGATATCTCAATGCTTCTAATACCAAACCTGAGACCCGTAATATAACATGAGATGTGATATCCAAATCCTTCCCCTTCCAAAACTTAGACCCTTCCTTTATCATGAGATGTGATATCCAACTCCTTCCCATTCCAATCCTGAGACCCTTCCGATATCATGAGATTTGATATCTCAAAGCTTCTAATATCAAACTTGAGACCCTCCCTATAGCATGAGATGTGATATCCAAGTCCTTCCCATTCCAATCCTGAGACCCTTCCTATAGCATGAGATGTGATATCTCAATGCTTCTAATACCAAACCTGAGACCCTTCCTATAACATGAGATGGGAATATCCAACTCCTTCCCATTCCAATCCTGAGACCCTTCCGATAGCAGAGATGTGATATCTCAATGCTTATACCAAACCTGAGACCCTTCCTATGGCATGAGATGTGATATCCAACTCCTTGCCATTCAAATCCTGAGACCCTTCCTATAGCATGAGAAGGGATATCCAACTCCTTCCCAATCCAATCCTGAGACCCTTCCGATAGCAGAGACGTGATATCTCAATGCTTCTACCAAACCTGAGACCCTTCCTTTAGCATGAGATGTGATATCCAAATCCTTCACATTCCAATCCTGAGACCCTTCCTATAGCATGAGATGTGATATCTCAATGCTTCTAATACCAAACCTGAGATCCTTCTTATAACATGAGATGTGATATCCAATTCCTTCCCATTCCAAACCTGAGACCCTTCCTATTGGATGAGTTGTGATATCCAACTCCTTCCCATTCCAACCCTGAGACCCTTCCTATAGCATGAGATGTGATGTCTCAATGCTTCTAATACCAAACCTGAGATCCTTCCTATAACATGAGATGTGATATCCAACTCCTTCCATTCCAATCCTGAGACCCGTCCTATAGCATGAGATGTGATATCTCAATGCTTATACCAAACCTGAGACCCTTCCTATAGCATGAGATGTGATATCCAACTACTTCCCATTCCAATCCTGAGACCCTTCCTATAGCATGAGATGTGATATCTCAATGCTTCTAATACCAAACCTGAGATCCTTCCTCTAACATGAAATGTGATATCCAACTCCTTCCCTTTCCAAACCTAAGAGCCTATCTATAGCATGAGATGTGATATCCAGGTCCTTCCCATTCCAATCCTTAGACCCTTCCTACAGCATGCAATATGATATCTCAATGATTCTAATAACAAACCTGAGACCCGTCCTATAGCATGAGATATGATATCCAAGTCCTTCCCATTCCAATCCTGAGACCCTTCCTATAACATGAAATGTGATATCCAACTCCTTCCCATTCCAACCTGAGACCCTTCCTATAGCATGAGATGGGATATCCAACTTCTTCCAAATCCAATACTGATACCCTTTCTGATAGCATGAGATGTGATATCCCAATGCTTCTACCAAACCTGAGACCCATACTATGGCATGAGATGTGATATCAAACTCCTTCCCATTCCAATCCTGAGACCCTTCCTATAGCTTGAGGTGTGATATCCAACTCCTTCCCATTCCAATTCTGAGACCCTTCTTATACCATGAGACTTGATATCTCAATGCTTCTAATACCAAACCTGAGACCCGTCCTATAACATGAGATGTGATATCCAAATCCTTCCCCTTCCAAACCTTAGACCCTTCCTTTATCATGAGATGTGATATCCAACTCCTTCCCATTCCAATCCTGAGACCCTTCCGATATCATGAGATTTGTTATCTCAATGCTTCTAATATCAAACTTGAGACCCTCCCTATAGCATGAGATGTGACATCCAAGTCCTTCCCATTCCAATCCTGAGACCCTTCCTATAGCATGAGATGTGATATCTCTATGCTTCTAATACCAAACCTGAGACCCTTCCTATAACATGAGATGGGATATCCAACTCCTTCCCATTCAAATCCTGAGACCTTTCCGATAGCAGAGATGTGATATCTCAATGCTTATACCAAACCTGAGAACCTTCCTATGGCCTGAGATGTGATATACAACTCCTTCCCATTCCAATCCTGAGACCCTTCCTTTAGCATGAGATGTGATATCTCAATGCTTATACCAAATCTGAGACCCTTCCTATAGCATGAGATGTGATATCCAATTCCTTCCCATTCCAATCCTGAGACCCTTCCTATAGCATGAGATGTGATATCTCAATGCTTATACCAAACCTGAGAGCCTACCTATAGCATGAGATGTGATATCCAAGTGCATCCCATTCCAATCCTTAGACCCTTCCTACAGCATGCGATGTGATATCTCAATGATTCTAATACCAAACCAGAGACTCTTCCTATAACATGAGATGGGATATCCAACTCCTTCCCATTCCAATCCTGAGCCGCTTCCGATAGCAGAGATGTGATATCTCAATGCTTATACCAAACCTGAGACCCTTCCTATAACATGAGATGTGATATCCAACTCCTTCCCGTTCCAAACCTGAGACACTAACTATAGCATATGTGATATCCAACTCCTTCCCATTCCAAACATGAGACCCTTCCTATAGCAAGAAAGTAATATCCAACTCCTACCCATTCCAATCCTGAGACCCTTCCTATAGCAAGAGATGTGATATCCAAATCCTTCCCATTCCAATCCTGAGACCCTTCCTATAACATGAGATGTGATATCCAACTCCTTCCCATTCCAACCTGAGACATTTCCTATAGCATGAGAAGGGATATCCAACTCCTTCCCAATCCAATCCTGAGACCCTTCCGATAGCAGAGATGTGATATCTCAATGCTTATACCAAACCTGAGACCCTTCCTATGGCATGAGATGTGATATCCAACTCCTTGCCATTCAAATCCTGAGACCCTTCCTATAGCATGAGAAGGGATATCCAACTCCTTCCCAATCCAATCCTGAGACCCTTCCGATAGCAGAGACGTGATATCTCAATGCTTCTACCAAACCTGAGACCCTTCCTTTAGCATGAGATGTGATATCCAAATCCTTCACATTCCAATCCTGAGACCCTTCCTATAGCATGAGATGTGATATCTCAATGCTTCTAATACCAAACCTGAGATCCTTCCTATAACATGAGATGTGATATCCAATTCCTTCCTATTCCAAACCTGAGACCCTTCCTATTGGATGAGATGTGATATCCAACTCCTTCCCATTCCAACCCTGAGACCCTTCCTATAGCATGAGATTTGATGTCTCAATGCTTCTAATACCAAACCTGAGATCCTTCCTATAACATGAGATGTGATATCCAACTCCTTCCATTCCAATCCTGAGACCCGTCCTATAGCATGAGATGTGATATCTCAATGCTTATACCAAACCTGAGACCCTTCCTATAGCATGAGATGTGATATCCAACTGCTTCCCATTCCAATCCTGAGACCCTTCCTATAGCATGAGATGTGATATCTCAATGCTTCTAATACCAAACCTGAGATCCTTCCTCTAACATGAAATGTGATATCCAACTCCTTCCCTTTCCAAACCTAAGAGCCTATCTATAGCATGAGATGTGATATCCAAGTCCTTCACATTCCAACCCTTAGACCCTTCCTACAGCATGCAATATGATATCTCAATGATTCTAATAACAAACCTGAGACCCGTCCTATAACATGAGATGGGATATCCAACTCCTTCCCATTCCAATCCTGAGACACTTCCGATAGCAGAGATGTGATATCTCAATGCTTATACCAAACCTGAGACCCTTCCTATAACATGAGATGTGATATCCAAATCCTTCCCGTTCCAAACCTGAGACCCTTCCTTTAGCATGAGATGTGATATCCAGCTCCTTCCCATTCCAATCCTGAGACACTTCCGATAGCATGAGATGTGATATCTCAATGCTTCTAATATCAAAACTGAGACCCTCCCTATAGCATGATATGTGATATCTAAGTCCTTCCCATTCCAATCCTGAGACCCTCCCTATAGCATGATATGTGATATCTAAGTCCTTCCCATTCCAATCCTGAGACCCTCCCTATAGCATGAGATGTGATATCCAATTCCTTCCCATTCCAATCCTGAGACCCTTCCTATAGCATGAGAGGTGATATCTCAATGCTTATACCAAACCTGAGAGCCTACCTATAGCATGAGATGTGATATCCAAGTGCATCCCATTCCAATCCTTAGACCCTTCCTACAGCATGCGATGTGATATCTCAATGATTCTAATACCAAACCAGAGACTCTTCCTATAACATGAGATGGGATATCCAACTCCTTCCCATTCCAATCCTGAGCCGCTTCCGATAGCAGAGATGTGATATCTCAATGCTTATACCAAACCTGAGACCCTTCCTATAACATGAGATGTGATATCCAACTCCTTCCCGTTCCAAACCTGAGACACTAACTATAGCATATGTGATATCCAACTCCTTCCCATTCCAAACATGAGACCCTTCCTATAGCAAGAAAGTAATATCCAACTCCTACCCATTCCAATCCTGAGACCCTTCCTATAGCAAGAGATGTGATATCCAAATCCTTCCCATTCCAATCCTGAGACCCTTCCTATAACATGAGATGTGATATCCAACTCCTTCCCATTCCAACCTGAGACACTTCCTATAGCATGAGAAGGGATATCCAACTCCTTCCCAATCCAATCCTGAGACCCTTCCGATAGCAGAGATGTGATATCTCAATGCTTATACCAAACCTGAGACGCTTCCTATGGCATGAGATGTGATATCCAACTCCTTGCCATTCAAATCCTGAGACCCTTCCTATAGCATGAGAAGGGATGTCCAACTCCTTCCCAATCCAATCCTGAGACCCTTCCGATAGCAGAGACGTGATATCTCAATGCTTCTACCAAACCTGAGACCCTTCCTTTAGCATGAGATGTGATATCCAAATCCTTCACATTCCAATCCTGAGACCCTTCCTATAGCTTGAGATGTGATATCTCAATGCTTCTAATACCAAACCTGAGATCCTTCCTATAACATGAGATGTGATATCCAATTCCTTCCTATTCCAAACCTGAGACCCTTCCTATTGGATGAGATGTGATATCCAACTCCTTCCCATTCCAACCCTGAGACCCTTCCTATAGCATGAGATGTGATGTCTCAGTGCTTCTAATACCAAACCTGAGATCCTTCCTATAACATGAGATGTGATATCCAACTCCTTCCATTCCAATCCTGAGACCCGTCCTATAGCATGAGATGTGATATCTCAATGCTTATACCAAACCTGAGACCCTTCATATAGCATGAGATGTGATATCCAACTGCTTCCCATTCCAATCCTGAGACCCTTCCTATAGCATGAGATGTGATATCTCAATGCTTCTAATACCAAACCTGAGATCCTTCCTCTAACATGAAATGTGATATCCAACTCCTTCCCTTTCCAAACCTAAGAGCCTATCTATAGCATGAGATGTGATATCCAAGTCCTTCACATTCCAACCCTTAGACCCTTCCTACAGCATGCAATATGATATCTCAATGATTCTAATAACAAACCTGAGACCCGTCCTATAACATGAGATGGGATATCCAACTCCTTCCCATTCCAATCCTGAGACACTTCCGATAGCAGAGATGTGATATCTCAATGCTTATACCAAACCTGAGACCCTTCCTATAACATGAGATGTGATATCCAAATCCTTCCCGTTCCAAACCTGAGACCCTTCCTTTAGCATGAGATGTGATATCCAGCTCCTTCCCATTCCAATCCTGAGACACTTCCGATAGCATGAGATGTGATATCTCAATGCTTCTAATATCAAAACTGAGACCCTCCCTATAGCATGATATGTGATATCTAAGTCCTTCCCATTCCAATCCTGAGACCCTCCCTATAGCATGAGATGTGATATCCAACTCCTTCTCATTCCAATCCTGAGACCCTTCCTATAGCATGAGATATGATATCTCAATACTTCTAATACCAAACGTGAGATCCTTCCGATAACATGAGATGTGATATCCAAATCCTTCCCCTTCCAAACCTGAGACCCTCCCTTTAGCATGAGATGTGATATCCAACTCCTTCCTATTCCAATCCTGAGACTCTTCTGATAGCATGAGATGTGATATCTCAATGCTTCTAATACCAAACCTGAGATCCTTCCGATAGCATGAGATGTGATATCTCAATGCTTCTAATACCAAACCTGAGATCCTTCCTATAACATGAGATGTGATATCCAAATCCTTCCCCTTCCAAACCTGAGACCCTCCCTTTAGCATGAGATGTGATATCCAACTCCTTCCCATTCCATTCCTGAGACCCTTCTGATAGCATGAGATGTGATATCTCAATGCCTCTAATACCAAACCTGAGATCCTACCTCTAACATGAAATGTGATATCCAACTCTTTCCCCTTCCAAACCTGAGAGCCTTCCTATAGCATGAGATGTGATATCCAAGTCCTTCCCATTCCAATCCTGAGACCCTTCCTATAGCTTGAGATGTGATATCCAACTCCTTCCCATTCCAATTCTGAGACCCTTCCTATACTATGAGACTTGATATCTCAATGCTTCTAATACCAAACCTGAGACCCGTAATATAACATGAGATGTGATATCCAAATCCTTCCCCTTCCAAACCTTAGACCCTTCCTTTATCATGAGATGTGATATCCAACTCCTTCCCATTCCAATCCTGAGACCCTTCCGATATCATGAGATGTGATATCTCAAAGCTTCTAATATCAAACTTGAGACACTCCCTATAGCATGAGATGTGATATCCAAGTCCTTCCCATTCCAATCCTGAGACCCTTCCTATAGCATGAGATGTGATATCCAACTGCTTCCCATTCCAATCCTGAGACCCTTCCTATAGCATGAGATGTGATATCTCTATGCTTCTAATACCAAACCTGAGATCCTTCCTCTAACATGAAATGTGATATCCAACTCCTTCCCTTTCCAAACCTAAGAGCCTATCTATAGCATGAGATGTGATATCCAGGTCCTTCACATTCCAACCCTTAGACCCTTCCTACAGCATGCAATATGATATCTCAATGATTCTAATAACAAACCTGAGACCCGTCCTATAACATGAGATGGGATATCCAACTCCTTCCCATTCCAATCCTGAGACTCTTCCGATAGCAGAGATGTGATATCTCAATGCTTATACCAAACCTGAGACCCTTCCTATAACATGAGATGTGATATCCAAATCCTTCCCGTTCCAAACCTGAGACCCTTCCTTTAGCATGAGATGTGATATCCAGCTCCTTCCCATTCCAATCCTGAGACACTTCCGATAGCATGAGATGTGATATCTCAATGCTTCTAATATCAAAACTGAGACCCTCCCTATAGCATGATATGTGATATCTAAGTCCTTCCCATTCCAATCCTGAGACCCTCCCTATAGCATGAGATGTGATATCCAACTCCTTCCCATTCCAATCCTGAGACCCTTCCTATAGCATGAGATATGATATCTCAATACTTCTAATACCAAACGTGAGATCCTTCCGATAACATGAGATGTGATATCCAAATCCTTCCCCTTCCAAACCTGAGACCCTCCCTTTAGCATGAGATGTGATATCCAACTCCTTCCTATTCCAATCCTGAGACTCTTCTGATAGCATGAGATGTGATATCTCAATGCTTCTAATACCAAACCTGAGATCCTTCCGATAGCATGAGATGTGATATCTCAATGCTTCTAATACCAAACCTGAGATCCTTCCTATAACATGAGATGTGATATCCAAATCCTTCCCCTTCCAAACCTGAGACCCTCCCTTTAGCATGAGATGTGATATCCAACTCCTTCCCATTCCATTCCTGAGACCCTTCTGATAGCATGAGATGTGATATCTCAATGCCTCTAATACCAAACCTGAGATCCTACCTCTAACATGAAATGTGATATCCAACTCTTTCCCCTTCCAAACCTGAGAGCCTTCCTATAGCATGAGATGTGATATCCAAGTCCTTCCCATTCCAATTCTGAGACCCTTCCTATAGCTTGAGATGTGATATCCAACTCCTTCCCATTCCAATTCTGAGACCCTTCCTATACTATGAGACTTGATATCTCAATGCTTCTAATACCAAACCTGAGACCCGTAATATAACATGAGATGTGATATCCAAATCCTTCCCCTTCCAAACCTTAGACCCTTCCTTTATCATGAGATGTGATATCCAACTCCTTCCCATTCCAATCCTGAGACCCTTCCGATATCATGAGATGTGATATCTCAAAGCTTCTAATATCAAACTTGAGACCCTCCCTATAGCATGAGATGTGATATCCAAGTCCTTCCCATTCCAATCCTGAGACCCTTCCTATAGCATGAGATGTGATATCTCAATGCTTCTAATACCAAACCTGAGACCCTTCCTATAACATGAGATGGGAATATCCAACTCCTTCCCATTCCAATCCTGAGACCCTTCCGATAGCAGAGATGTGATATCTCAATGCTTATACCAAACCTGAGATCCTTCCTATAACATGAGATGTGATATCCAACTCCTTCCCATTCCAATCCTGAGACACTTCCTATAGCATGAGATGTGATATCTCACTGCTTATACCAAACCTGAGACCCTTCCCATAGCATGAGATGTGATATCCAACTCCTTCCCATTCCAATCCTCAGACCCTTCCTATAGCATGAGATGTGATATCTCAATGCTTCTAATATCAAACTTGAGACCCTACCTATAGCATGAGATGTGATATCCAAGTCCTTCCCATTCCAATCCTGAGACACTTCCTATAGCATGAGATGTGATATCTCAATGCTTCTAATACCAAACCTGAGACTCTTCCTATAACATGAGATGGGATATCCAACTCCTTCCCATTCCAATCCTGAGACCCTTTTGATAGCAGAGATGTGATATCTCAATGTTTATACCAAACCTGAGACCCTTCCTACGGCATGAGATGTCATATTCAACTCCTTCCCATTCCAATCCTGAGACCCTTCCTATAGCATGAGATGTGATATCCAACTCCTTCCCATTCCAATCCTGAGACCCTTCCTATAGCATGAGATGTGATGTCTCAATGCTTCTAATACAAAACCTGAGATCCTTCCTATAACATGAGATGTGATATCCAACTCCTTCCATTCCAATCCTGGACCCTTCCTATAGCATGAGATGTGATATCTCAATGCTTATACCAAACCTGAGACCCTTCCTTTAGCATGAGATGTGATATCCAACTCCTTCCCATTCCAATCCTGAGACCCTTCCTATAGCCTGAGATGTGATATCTCAATGCCTCTAATACCAAACCTGAGATCCTTCCTCTAACATGAAATGTGATATCCAACTCCTTCACTTTCCAAACCTGAGAGCCTATCTATAGCATGAGATGTGATATCCAAGTCCTTCCCATTCCAATCCTTAGACCCTTCCTACAGCATGCAATATGATATCTCAATGATTCTAATAAAAAACCTGAGACCCGTCCTATAACATGAGATGGGATATCCAACTCCTTCCCATTCCAATCCTGAGACACTTCCGATAGCAGAGATGTGATATCTCAATGTTTATACCAAACCTGAGACCCTTCCTATAACATGAGATGTGATATCCAACTCCTTCCCGTTCCAAACCTGAGACCCTTCCTTTAGCATGAGATGTGATATCCAGCTCCTTCCCATTCCAATCCTGAGACACTTCCGATAGCATGAGATGTGATATCTCAATGCTTCTAATATCAAAACTGAGACCCTCCCTATAGCATGATATGTGATATCTAAGTCCTTCCCATTCCAATCCTGAGACCCTTCCTATAGCATGAGATGTGATATCTCAATGCTTCTACCAAACCTGAGACCCTTCCTTTAGCATGAGATGTGATATCCAACTCCTTCCCATTCCAATCCTGAGACCCTTCCTATAGCATGAGAGGTGATATCTCAATACTTCTAATACCAAACCTGAGATCCTTCCGATAACATGAGATGTGATATCTCAATACTTCTAATACCAAACCTGAGATCCATCCTATAACATGAGATGTGATATCCAAATCCTTCCCCTTCCAAACCTGAGACCCGCCCTTTAGCATGAGATGTGATATCCAACTCCTTCCCATTCCAATCCTGAGACCCTTCTGATAGCATAAGATATGATATCTCAATGCTTCTATACCAAACCTGAGATCCTTCCGATAGCATGAGATGTGATATCTCAATACTTCTAATACCAAACCTGAGATCCTTCCTATAACATGAGATGTGATATCCAAATCCTTATCTTCCAAACCTGAGACCCTCCCTTTAGCATGAGATGTGATATCCAACTCCTTCCCATTCCAATCCTGAGGTTCTTCTGATAGCATAAGATATGATATCTCAATGCTTCTATACCAAACCTGAGATCCTTCTGATAGCATGAGATGTGATATCTCAATACTTCTAATACCAAACCTGAGATCCTACCTCTAACATGAAATGTGATATCCAACTCTTTCCCCTTGCAAACCTGAGAGCCTTCCTATAGCATGAGATGTGATATCCAAGTCTTTCCCATTCCAATCCTGAGACCCTTCCTATAACATGAGATGTGATACCCAACTCCTTCCCATTCCAACCTGAGACCCTTCCTATAGCATGAGATGGGATATCCAACTCCTTCCAAATCCAATCCCGATACCCTTCCGATAGCATGAGATCTGATATCCCAATGCTTCTACCAAACCTGAGACCCATACTATGGCATGAGATGTGATATCAAACTCCTTCCCATTCTAATCCTGAGACCCTTCATATAGCTTGAGATGTGATATCCAACTCCTTCCCATTCCAATTCTGAGACCCTTCCTATACCATGAGACTTGATATCTCAATGCTTCTAATACCAAACCTGAGACCCGTCCTATAACATGAGATGTGATATCCAAATGCTTCCCCTTCCAAACCTTAGACCCTTCCTTTATCATGAGATGTGATAGCCAACTCCTTCCCATTCCAATCTTGAGACCCTTCCGATATCATGAAATGTGATATCTCAATGCTTCTAATATCAAACTTGAGACCCTCCCTATAACATGAGATGGGAATATCCAACTCCTTCCCATTCCAATCCTGAGACCCTTCCGATAGCAGAGATGTGATATCTCAATGCTTATACCAAACCTGAGATCCTTCCTATAACATGAGATGTGTAATCCAACTCCTTCCCATTCCAATCCTGAGACACTTCCTATAGCATGAGATGTGATATCTCACTGCTTATACCAAACCTGAGACCCTTCCTATAGCATGAGATGTGATATCCAACTCCTTCCCATTCCAATCCTGAGACCCTTCCTATAGCATGAGATGTGATATCTCAATGCTTCTAATATCAAACTTGAGACCCTCCCTATAGCATGAGATGTGATACCCAAGTCCTTCCCATTCCAATCCTGAGACACTTCCTATAGCATGAGATGTGATATCCAACTGCTTCCCATTCCAATCCTGAGACCCTTCCTATAGCATGAGATGTGATATCTCTATGCTTCTAATACCAAACCTGAGATCCTTCCTCTAACATGAAATGTGATATCCAACTCCTTCCCTTTCCAAACCTAAGAGCCTATCTATAGCATGAGATGTGATATCCAAGTCCTTCACATTCCAACCCTTAGACCCTTCCTACAGCATGCAATATGATATCTCAATGATTCTAATAACAAACCTGAGACCCGTCCTATAACATGAGATGGGATATCCAACTCCTTCCCATTCCAATCCTGAGACTCTTCCGATAGCAGAGATGTGATATCTCAATGCTTGTACCAAACCTGAGATCCTTCCTATAACATGAGATGTGATATCCAACTCCTTCCCATTCCAATCCTGAGACACTTCCTATAGCATGAGATGTGATATCCAACTCCTTCCCATTCCAATTCTGAGACCCTTCCTATACTATGAGACTTGATATCTCAATGCTTCTAATACCAAACCTGAGACCCGTAATATAACATGAGATGTGATATCCAAATCCTTCCCCTTCCAAACCTTAGACCCTTCCTTTATCATGAGATGTGATATCCAACTCCTTCCCATTCCAATCCTGAGACCCTTCCGATATCATGAGATGTGATATCTCAAAGCTTCTAATATCAAACTTGAGACCCTCCCTATAGCATGAGATGTGATATCCAAGTCCTTCCCATTCCAATCCTGAGACCCTTCCTATAGCATGAGATGTGATATCTCAATGCTTATACCAAACCTGAGACCCTTCCTATAGCATGAGATGTGATATCCAACTGCTTCCCATTCCAATCCTGAGACGCTTCCTATAGCATGAGATGTGATATCTCTATGCTTCTAATACCAAACCTGAGATCCTTCCTCTAACATGAAATGTGATATCCAACTCCTTCCCTTTCCAAACCTAAGAGCCTATCTATAGCATGAGATGTGATATCCAAGTCCTTCACATTCCAACCCTTAGACCCTTCCTACAGCATGCAATATGATATCTCAATGATTCTAATAACAAACCTGAGACCCGTCCTATAACATGAGATGGGATATCCAACTCCTTCCCATTCCAATCCTGAGACTCTTCCGATAGCAGAGATGTGATATCTCAATGCTTGTACCAAACCTGAGATCCTTCCTATAACATGAGATGTGATATCCAACTCCTTCCCATTCCAATCCTGAGACACTTCCTATAGCATGAGATGTGATATCCAACTCCTTCCCATTCCAATTCTGAGACCCTTCATATACTATGAGACTTGATATCTCAATGCTTCTAATACCAAACCTGAGACCCGTAATATAACATGAGATGTGATATCCAAATCCTTCCCCTTCCAAACCTTAGACCCTTCCTTTATCATGAGATGTGATATCCAACTCCTTCCCATTCCAATCCTGAGACCCTTCCGATATCATGAGATGTGATATCTCAAAGCTTCTAATATCAAACTTGAGACCCTCCCTATAGCATGAGATGTGATATCCAAGTCCTTCCCATTCCAATCCTGAGACCCTTCCTATAGCATGAGATGTGATATCTCAATGCTTATACCAAACCTGAGACCCTTCCTATAGCATGAGATGTGATATCCAACTGCTTCCCATTCCAATCCTGAGACGCTTCCTATAGCATGAGATGTGATATCTCTATGCTTCTAATACCAAACCTGAGATCCTTCCTCTAACATGAAATGTGATATCCAACTCCTTCCCTTTCCAAACCTAAGAGCCTATCTATAGCATGAGATGTGATATCCAAGTCCTTCACATTCCAACCCTTAGACCCTTCCTACAGCATGCAATATGATATCTCAATGATTCTAATAACAAACCTGAGACCCGTCCTATAACATGAGATGGGATATCCAACTCCTTCCCATTCCAATCCTGAGTCTCTTCCGATAGCAGAGATGTGATATCTCAATGCTTATACCAAACCTGAGACCCTTCCTGTAACATGAGATGTGATATCCAAATCCTTCCCGTTCCAAACCTGAGACCCTTCCTTTAGCATGAGATGTGATATCCAGCTCCTTCCCATTCCAATCCTGAGACACTTCCGATAGCATGAGATGTGATATCACAATGCTTCTAATATCAAAACTGAGACCCTCCCTATAGCATGATATGTGATATCTAAGTCCTTCCCTTTCCAATCCTGAGACCCTCCCTATAGCATGAGATGTGATATCCAACTCCTTCCCATTCCAATCCTGAGACCCTTCCTATAGCATGAGATATGATATCTCAATACTTCTAATACCAAACGTGAGATCCTTCCGATAACATGAGATGTGATATCCAAATCCTTCCTGTTAAGACGGATTTCTGAACTCTGTCCTGGTGGCGCAGAAGTTCAGAAGGCCAACCTAATTACTTGGAACAGGGTAACCTCTGGACAAGCCAGACCAATCAAGGTAGCGATCGCGGCGGTCAAGACTAGGTCTCAAGAGGGGTGAGGGTGACTGAAAGCCCGCAATGAGCACACAAAGCAAGAGCGCTTACAAACTACTCCAAACAGTTGTTATATCAAAAATAGATACACATTTATTTTAAGGCCTTTAAAATAATGACCGTAGCGAGAAAATCACAATATTAAACCAACACATACCATATCAACACAATATATATACAAATACACAGTCGCAAGCGTTTAAAGCACGAAATATGTAGTCCACCTGCCAGGGAAGGAAAACAGGCAGTGCGATAATGCTTTCGACTCAGTTCGCCTTCATAGGCACCTAACTAGATGGAAGTCCGAGCCCTGCGAAGAGTGGAGCCTTGTGCTCAAAGTACCTGCCACGCCGGTGCCGACGGGCACAAGGGGAAGCTCTTCGGAGGAAGTCAGGCGGTTCACGTTAGTGCACAGCAGAAGAAGAACAGGTTCCGCAACTCAAGCGCAGCCTCCACAGCGGGCAGAAGCAGAGCGCGAGCGCGGCAAAAGGGTGCTGTTTTTACACAGCAGGGAAAAGCAATGGGATACTGCAGGAGGGCGACCAGATCCTAGATATACTACTCACCGGTCCCCAAAGCAAGCAGACCCAGGCTTCTCCACGATAGTTTCAGCAGCTGGCAGGTTCAGAAGAGCAGGGAACGCTTTGTAGTCGTGCAGAGCAAAAAGACGTCCCAATCGACGAAACCGGCACAGTTTTGTTGCCGCACAGGACAACGGAGCGGCCGTGTGTATTCGAGCCAAATGAACCCTCCTCCCTTCAGACCTGGGGACGCCAAGCGTACAAAGCGTGGGAGAGGGACAAGGACTCGCAATACAACACAACCTGGCGGCGGTTGCAGAGCCAAACTCCTTTGTAAGCTGGTCAGTCAACTGGATGGCCCAGAGACGCTTCCGAAGGCTTACTTGGCAGGAGATGGTTGAAGATGCCGGGAATAGCTGTTCCTGCTATTCCAAAGGTCGAAGCACCAGTACAGGCCTTCTGGTTCGATCAAAGGAGGACAGGGGCTCTCCGGACGACAGCAGTGCAAAGGAGGATTCCTTCAGCGGGTCACCAGCGATTCCTCGGTCCAGCCTCGTAGTTGCAGGATACTTGGCTCCTGTATTCCTTCGTTCGTGAGAACTCAGGAGATCGACATGGTAGTGGTGTTTCCAGCCCCCTCTTATCCACGGTTCCCTTCGCGCCAAAACGGAGGGGAGCCAATGGGAGATCCGCTCTTCAAAACACATACCATACGTGGACCAATCACGGACCACGGTGGTCCCAGGCATTCACACCACCCTAGACTCTCTGGCACCCAGGATGTGTATTGGGACCAGACATCCCAGCCCACACCCTGGAGGCACACAAACGACATGTAGAAGCCCGCGAAAGCAACCATGTTTCGCGGGAAAGTACATGCCCAAATAAGGAAGGCCCCGGGTCGCCGGACCTGGGGAAGGTGAAGGGAGCAAGACGGACAGTGGACAGGACAAAGGAGCCTCGCGGCCTGGCCATTTTGGGAGCCAGGCCACCATTTTGGGTTCAGTGCAAAAACGTGCTCAGAACGCCAAAAGGAGCTCAAAATAAACAAAACGATCGCTGCCACCATTCCAGTCCCTGAATGACTTGCACCGATCAAATACCATCCTAAAAGAGTATCTAGGGCCTGTAGAAGGCTAGAGACCCAAGAGAGCTGTAACTTAGCTTACAGTGCCCTCTTGTGTCGTGTTGCACTAAAGCTGCGACACGATAAAAGAAACTACGGGAAACCACGTTCCCCGGTACTGACTGTCTTAAGGGCATGTCAGTTTATCCGTAAGAAAGGAGCGAAAGCCCAGAGAAGTGCGGCAGAAGGCTGTACTTCTCTGGCAAAGTCAAGAACAAGGTTAAAAACAATAGCAAAAAGTTTAGGGGTTGCCACATGGAAGGAAAATTCCCTACAATTACGAAATCTTTCCTAACACTTCCCCTTCCAAACCTGAGACCCTCCCTTTAGCATGAGATGTGATATCCAACTCCTTCCTATTCCAATCCTGAGACTCTTCTGATAGCATGAGATGTGATATCTCAATGCTTCTAATACCAAACCTGAGATCCTTCCTATAGCATGAGATGTGATATCTCAATGCTTCTAATACCAAACCTGAGACCCTTCCTATAACATGAGATGGGAATATCCAACTCCTTCCCATTCCAATCCTGAGACCCTTCCGATAGCAGAGATGTGATATCTCAATGCTTATACCAAACCTGAGATCCTTCCTATAACATGAGATGTGATATCCAACTCCTTCCCATTCCAATCCTGAGACACTTCCTATAGCATGAGATGTGATATCTCACTGCTTATACCAAACCTGAGACCCTTCCTATAGCATGAGATGTGATATCTCAATGCTTCTAATATCAAACTTGAGACCCTACCTATAGCATGAGATGTGATGTCTCAATGCTTCTAATACCAAACCTGAGATCCTTCCTTGGTCAATATAGGGCAGAGGCCATCGGGAAGTATGGACCCGTTTGTTGAGCTCCCTGAGGTCGGCACAGAGTCTCCACTGGCCGTTTGGCTTCAATATTCCCAGCACCGGATTATTGAAGGTGCTGTGGACTGGACGGATTATTCCCCTGGACTCAAGGTTCTTAATTATTTCAGCAAGGGACTCCATTGATGCGAGAGGCAAGCGATATTGCTTCACAAACACAGGAGTAATGCCAGGGTCCGTGGGGATTGTTGTTGTGTGGATGTCAGTGCGACCACAGTCATATGAGTCTACCGCAAAGAGATCTTGGAAATCCAAGAAAACTTGTTTCAACTTTTGCTTTTGTTCCAGAGTCACACAGGCATCCGCTAGGTTGACTCTCTCTTCCACCATCTGCCTGAAGCCTGGAAAGACTTCTGGTCTGGCTATCTCCGCGGCCTCCTCCAGCTGGGTGGAGAAGTCCCTGGTCAGAGTGCTGATTTGGACTGGAAGCTTCAGGTGGGAAAGGCAGCCCTCATGGACCTGGAAAATCACCTCATCCCTCCTGAAGTCACAAGTCACATCTTCCTTACCATAGGGGCAGGAAGTGTACACCAGAAAGTTCCCCCCATGCCGGGTAAAAATCCTGTCTGGTGTTGTGTTGTCATCACTGTCACTGTCAAAGCAGTCCTTGGGGATTGGCCCTAACAGTTCATTTCCAAGATCCATGGAGAAATGTCGGTCATCAACCGCCATTCCAATAATGGTGCCTGCGGCTAGAGTAATACTCTTTAAGTCGCTGTTATCCACCTCTATTGGAATAGTGTCATGTTCTATGTTGACTAATGGTGTTGGGTTTACCCCTAACCCTTGCTGTTGGAGAGAAGCATTTAGATGTATGTAAGCATCAGGGTTTTTCAAATGTTGTCCTCTTTTAACTTTCACTTCCAGGGAGAATTGTCGGGTCCTTTCTGGGATGGTGACTTCCTCTTTAATCTGAATTTCAACTGCATAAGGTAGCAATTGAGCTGACCTAAATGCTTTTTCTGGATCATCAAAGCCCATGGGATTATCCGCTAATCGGGACCAAGCTTTGAAGTTTATTAGGTCCAAACTAATGGCAAAGCGATTGAGAATGTCACTGCCTAAGTAAAAGGCGGCAGGGACGTCTCGCACGACCCAACAATTGTGGACTATGCTCTTGTTGCCAATGGAGATTTTGAGCATACACCTGCTTGGCAGGAGATGTTTGGAATTAGGTGCTTCCAGGTCCATTTCCCATTTGTCTATCAGTTTGAAGGTGGGAATGGCTGGATCTTTTGGGAGTTGGCGAAACATGGCTTCGCTGATGAAGCTCTTACCGTTGTTCACACACACTCGAGCGAGAACAGAGTCCTTCCCATCATTTAACTGAACAGGGATGAACAACTGCTCTCCAATTTGCTGAATATCAGCCAGGCTCTGAGCCGATTTCACATCTTTCTGGACTATAGGAGTGGGAGTTTCAGGTTGTGGATTGGTATAGAATTTCAGAGTGTTTCCTTCCAGCGTGGAATACCACTTTAGACTGGAAGGAAGGTTGATTTTCAGAAACAGAGAGGACCCCCCATCACCAGTCTGTTGTCCTACTGCTATTACTGTCACATCTGGAATTTGGCTATTCTGGAAGTGAAATTCTACTTGGTCAGATTTTTGTTCAACCATGTGGCATGTGCCGTTTAAACTAACATGGTTGACACTCTGTTTTAATTTTATTGGTCGGCTAGTCTGGGTCCAGAGGACCTTGTTTACACAATCTATTAGGGGTGACAACCTTCTCAGGAGGTCATTCCCTAGTAAACAAGGGGTGCCCTCTGGGGTCACAACTATGACCGGGTGTTTCAACTTATGTCGCCCAATTTTAATGTCCAAATCTGCCGTCCCCTCGACGGGAATTTCCTTCCCGTCAAAGTTCTGCAGTTGTCCAGGAAGAGAGGTGAGAGGAATTTGGTAATTCTCTCCCCTTCCTGCATTCAGTTCATCAAAGGCCCTTCTGGACAGAAGGGTAGCTTGAGATCCCGTGTCCACCAGTGCCGAGATTGTACCCTGCCCCTGTACTTGTACCGGGGCATAATATCTTCCCTCCTTCTCCTCAAGGGGGCACAGATAATGCACATTTTTGGACAACTGGTGGGATAACTTTCTGGTTTTGGACATTGCTAGCGAAGAGATTTGGGCAGAATTCTGTGGAGAGCCTCGGGAATCTGAAAGAAAAAGTTGGCAACTGGAGATCAGAGCCATTGTGGGTTCCCCTGGCTCCGGTTCTGGGCCGCCCCCCCCTTTTTGGAGGCAGTCACCAGGATGGGTTTGAACCAGGGGATTTTCTTGCTGTTGGTTCTGGGATGAGATGGTGGGCGGCGGTAGCTCAGTCTCCACATCTCCCCAGTCTGGATTTGCATTCCTAGGGACCCATTTTTCTTTGGGAGGAGTTCCCCCCTCTCTGAAGGAGAAGATCCTTTTCTCAGGATCCTCTGAGGATCCCTCTCCCTCAAATTGGAAGATCTGTACCTCCTCCTCAAACTGAGTCTGTTTGGGTCTTTTGTTTCTCCTACCCCCCCTCTGCTCCTTAGGAGGCAGACTTTCAGGGGCAAGAGATTTTGTTTCCGGTTCCTGGGTTTCCAGGGGCTGTTTACAAGTGAGGAAGGAAGCTTCCTCCAAGGCTTTACACCCCCCTTCCCTTTGTGCCTCCTCCCTGGGAACCGGTGAGTTATCGGGGTGCTGCCCCTGTCATTGTTCTGGAGCACCAGGTCCAGAGTTGGGTGCGTTCTGCGCCGGCATGCTGATCTGAGGGTTCTGCTGCGCCCTCAGTATATGACCCATATCCCGCGCCATGTTTTGAACCTGGCGCTCTAACTGGGAAACCCGCTCAGGCTGATACGGGGCCCTGTTTTCTCCCCTGGGCTGATCCCGGGAAGGGTAGCTATCCCTCCTCTGGTAATACCCCGGGTTGGGAAGATTTGGGTACCCCTCCACCCTTGGCCTCCCCTCTCCCGGATTCAGTGGTCTGGGCTCAGGGAATTGGGGAAAGAAGGATGGATGGTTTTGGGGCTGAAAGTTGGGTGAATACCTGGGGAAAAAGTTCTGCCCAGGATTTGGAGAGTTTCTGCCCTCCGGTGGGAAGTTAGGAGGGAAGTTCCCTGGGTTAGGTGCTTGGCTGGATCCCCCCCCTTGGGCTGGAGGAGTCCACACATAACCCAGGATGGGTCTGTTTCCCTTGTAACGGGGACTTACATAATCAGGAGAGCGAGGGACCCCATTTGTGGGGCTGCCTCCCTGGCTCCCTGTCGGTGACTGGCCCGAGGACCTTCTGGGCCTAGCATTATTAGGTGCAGGTAGGTTTTTAGGCCCCCCCATCTCCAAATCTAAAACGGGGGTGACCTTTACCTCTGCCACCTTGGCAGCAGCAGGGGTGGTGTTGGCTTTGGGGTTTTTCTGGGCATTACTTTTGCTATCTATCGGTTTCTGCACCTCATAGATCCGGGTAGCCTGTTCAATGACCCAATCTAGGGATCTTTTCTCGTGAAAATCCCTCACGAGCTGGGTCATGATGTATTTGGGCAAGGCATGGAAAAACGTATTTATGAACTCTCTACTATCTGTGCGCACCCTTCTTGTGGTCTGTGCAAAAGCACGCTTTAACTCCTGCACAAATTCTTGTGGGGCCTGATCCTCCCCACATTGCAAATTGTAGGCTGCCTTGCGAGCCTCTTGAGGATTTCTGTGAACAGAAAAATGTTTCAGGATGGCCGCCTTATATGTGGACCATCTTAAATGATTTTGATCCTCCAGCCCCGCAAAGAAACTGGAGTATTCCGGGGAGAATGTCCACTTTACATATTGAATACAGCTTTGGCTGTCCTTCAAATGGAAAGTCTCCATCATTTGTTCAAACAACTCTAAGTGCTCCCAAACAGAATACTTAGCGTTCTTATGGTAAGGCGTGATGACGCTCCTGATCGCCTTAATCTGCTTTAAGGGGTCCTTAAGCAAGGCCCTTTTTGCCTTATTGGCCTTTTTGGTTCGGGTAATCCTTGTCCATTCATCCTCGGACTCAGAGGCACTGCTCCCAGAGGTTCCCGTCTGATCTTCCAGGTTTTCCCGGATTCTGCGAGCCTGGGAATGGCTGGCAGAATGTGGGGACCTGGTCTCCTGTGTCCTGCGCAGTTCAGAGGAGTCTTCAGATTCCTCCTTGCTGCCAGGATTTGATGGGTACCCCCTCCACTGACCTAACTGGGCAGAGGTTTTCAGGATGCCCTTAATGGGCCTACTCTCCTGGGGTTCCCCACTGAACTGTACTGTACTTGGGTGCCCATACCCGGATGCCCACCCCTCCATTCCTGAGTGGTACTGGCCTATGAGCCCCATACTCTTAGCTGGATAGTAATCTGCCATCCCTGTGGCCCTGTGCTCATGTGCGCCAGGGGACATGGGGGTGGTAGAGTCCAGGGACTGGGGGAGATGAAGGCCCCTGATGTTAGGGCTCCTGCGGTTATGGTCAGGAGTCTCTCTTTCCCAGCGGACCTCATCTCTATCCGCCCCTGCTCCCTGTTGCAATGCAAGAGCCTGCATTTGTGCTTTCAGTTCCTCAGTCAAGGCCTTACTCGACTCTATCAGTTTCTCCTGCATCGCTACCTGTTGCTGGAGCCTCTCATTGTGCTGGCAGAGAGCCTCATTTTCCCTCTGTGCTTCCTGATTGGTCCTGGAGCACTGGGCCAGTCTTTGCTGCAGGAGGGTTACCTCCTGATTCCCATCCCTACTGGCCTGCTCCTTTCTTGCCAGAGCATCTTCCACCCTTCTGGTGTGCTCTACCAAGTTCTGGTTTTCTTTTTGGAGGTCACCCAGCCCCTGGTGGGCCAGGTGATTTTCTTCCATTTTTCTTTTTAAATGGCAGACTTCCTGGCCTAAGGTATCCCTTTCCTGACTAAGAGCCTGCATCTGTGCCGCCAGGTCGTCCCTTTGCCTTTGGAAGGCACCAGCATTCTGGCGCTCCTGATCAAACTCTGCCTGGGTATCCAGGTCTTTCAGAATTAGTTTGTTGCTCTCTGCCTTCACTCTATCTAGGTGGCCTTGCAGGGTGACTACCTGCTCAGCACATACCCTGTTGAAGTCCAGTTGTTGCTCCAGCTTTTTCTGGTTTTGCAGTAGGGAGTCCAAACCTTCTTGGTATTCCTTCTGCAAGGCCAGAAATCTGGTATCCTGTTCTACCTTTTCCTGTTGCAGCACATCCATATCCTTCTTTATTTTAATGATGTGCTGCCTACTATCATCTTCTGACTCCTGGCTCCTCTGCAGCCTCTGCTCAGAAGAGACCAGGTCAGATTGGACCTTCTCTAACGCCATCTGTTGCCTATTTGCCAGATTTTGGCTTTCAGCACATCTATCCTGCATGTCTCCCATATATAGGTACAGGTATGCCGCTATCCTAACAATCTTGTCGTGTTCATCTTTGGCCTTAGGAGCCATATATAGTTCACTCAGGGCCACATGTAATGGACCCTGATCTCTCCATAAGTCTGACCCTGTTTCAGTGACCTGTCGCGTGATGGCCTGCAACCAGGCATCCTGGCCCTGCTCAGCCCATTCACCTCTCACAAATAGTTTATGTAAGAAGTGCTCTCTGGCTATTTTCATATCTACCAAGGTCGTCATTCTAGAGATTGGTCTCTGTCCTGACTTACAGAAGTTTGTATTTTATTTTTGCAGAACAGAACTTTTCTTGGAGTGTCCCTTTTGAGGAATGCTTCACAGCGTAATGCAGCGTGGTGATCCGACCGGATGTATGTATCCCGTCAGTTAGCACACTGTATTAAGCTGCACAAGTGGTATTCTAACCCAAACGTCCGGCCGAGCCCCCAATTTGTAAGAGGATTCAATTCAGCACTACAGCTAAGTTAACGCCTAGTCTAGAATACTGAATGAAAACCCTTATTGATATATCTTTATGTCCAGTTCATGCGTTCTGGATGACTACCCCTATATAACACCCCTCTCTTGGAATCCCCCTGACCCCACTGAGCCAAGAAGTAGTTCAGTTTTGCAAGTTTAAAAGGTTTATTTGATAATTTAAAATATATATATATCACACTTTATAATAAATTAATAATTGAATAGCACACTTAATCTGATATGATAAAGATCAACAACGGAGAATCTGGCACTAGCACACTTTTTATAATCACTAATGAGTTGACATGAAATGGATAAGGTAGCACACTGGTAAATAGGAACAAAAGTATAATGTGGTAGAGGATGCTTTATGTAAGCTCAGGTGGATGCAATATTCAATGAATGCAGTACAGAAAATACTCAATATGATTTCAACCAAACAATGTAATCACTTTTCTCTGGCAATCCCCTCCCCCCCTTGATGCAAGGCAAGGAAATGGATGGAAAACACACAGTTCTCAGAAATGCAATCAATGTAAATCAGTTCACCCCAGCAAGCTTAGACTACAGAAGTTTGAAAACACAGGCCCAATGCTTTGATATGTGCTAGCAATGGATGAGAAATATGCTGGAATGCTTTTAATTCCCTTTCAGAGGTTCAGGGTGAGTGGTATCTAGTTAATATTAGTCCAGGCTCACACTAGCAATGATGCAGGGATAGTTAGCAGGTTAAACGAATTTCTGGCAAATGGAAGGCAAGCAGCAGCAGTTTTTAAACATGAAGAAATTTGCAAATCGCGGCAAAATTCGCGGATGCGCCGAGCGCTATTACAGAGGAACCACAAGGACTATCTCTATCGTTTTGGGGTCCTAGGAAAGCCTAGGATCTCATCTTCCAAATGAAAGTTACTGCAAGTCTCTAGCACAAACGGTTGCGGAGATATGAGCGATTAAATAAAGGTCGTTTTTCAGATTTGAAATTTTAAAGTTCAAAAAGACACGTGCAGCTTGCAACTAGGAAATGACAAGTGACAGCTTTGCAAATGACAGGTGACAGTTAGGAGACAGTTCTACTTAGATTAAAATAGGATTGAATTATATTATTTTAACTAGGAGATTGGTTCTGCACAGTTTTCTAGGTACTCACACTATATTCTTGAGTGAAATGGGCCTCGCCATGGATCTGGTCAGGGTTTTAAACAGGACTCTGGTCTGGTCTGGCCTCTGCACTTCACAGTGATCTGGGTCAGCTCTCTCTGCTGGTCTGGGTCTCTCTGGGTACAGCACTGCTTTCTCTCTGGTCTGGTCTCTTAGTTCTGGATAGATTGAAGTCTCTGGTTTGGTCTGGTCTGGCCTCTGCACTTCACAGTGATCTGGGTCAGCTCTCTCTGCTGGTCTGGGTCTCTCTGGATACAGCACTGCTTTCTCTCTGGACTGGTCTCTTAGTTCTGGATAGATTGAAGTCTCTAGTTTGGCTTTCTGGAGGTTTGATGAATTTGAAGTCTGGATCTCTGGATGTATAGGAAGGGTCTCAGGGTTGGAATGGGAAGGAGTTGGATATCACATCTCATCCAATAGGAAGGGTCTCAGGTTTGGAATGGGAAGGAATTGGATATCACATCTCATGTTATAGGAAGGATCTCAGGTTTGGTATTAGAAGCATTGAGATATCACATCTCATGCTATAGGAAGGGTCTCAGGATTGGAATGTGAAGGATTTGGATATCACATCTCATGCTAAAGGAAGGGTCTCAGGTTTGGTAGAAGCATTGAGATATCACATCTCATGCTATAGGAAGGGTCTCAGGATTTGAATGGCAAGGAGTTGGATATCACATCTCATGCCAGAGGAAGCGTCTCAGGTTTGGTATAAGCATTGAGATATCACATCTCTGCTATCGGAAGGTTCTCAGGATTGGATTGGGAAGGAGTTGGATATCCCTTCCCATGCTATAGGAAGTGTCTCAGGTTGGAATGGGAAGGAGTTGAATATCACATCTCATGTTATAGGAAGGGTCTCAGGATTGGAATGGGAAGGATTTGGATATCACATCTCTTGCTATAGGAAGGGTCTCAGGATTGGAATGGGAAGGATTTGGATATCACATCTCATGTCATAGGAAGGATCTCAGGTTTGGTATTAGAAGCATTGATATATCACATCTCATGCTATAGGAATGGTCTCAGGATTGGAATGGGTAGGAGTTGGATATTACATTCTTGCTATAGTAAGGGTCTCATGTTTGGAATGGGAAGGAGTTGGATATCACATATGCTATAGGAAGTATCTCAGGTTTGGAACGGGAAGGAGTTGGATATCACATCTCATGTTATAGGAAGGGTCTCAGGTTTGGTATAAGCATTGAGATATCACATCTCTGCTATCAGGAGTGGCTCAGGATTGGAATGGGAAGGAGTTGGATATCCCATCTCATGTTAAAGGACGGGTCTCTGGTTTGGTATTAGAATCATTGAGATATCACATCGCATGCTGTAGGAAGGGTCTAAGGATTGGAATGGGATGGACTTGGATATCACATCTCATGCTATAGGTAGGCTCTCAGGTTTGGTATAAGCATTGAGATATCACATCTCATGCTATAGGAAGGGTCTCAGGATTGGAATGGGAAGGATTTGGATATCACATCTCATGCTATAGGAAGGGTCTCAGATTTGGTATAAGCATTGAGATATCACATCTCATGCTATAGGAAGGGTCTCAGGATTGGAATGGGAAGGAGTTGTATATGACATCTCAAGCCTTAGGAAGGGTCTCAGGTTTGGTATAAGCATTGAGATATCACATCTCTGCTATCGGAAGGGTCTCAGGATTGGAATGGGAAGGAGTTGGATATCCCATCTCATGTTATAGGAAGGGTCTCAGGTTTGGTATTAGAAGCATTGAGATATCACATCTCATGCTATAGGAAGGGTCTCAGGATTGGAATGGGAAGGAGTTGGATATCACATCTCATTATAAAGGAAGGGTCTAAGGTTTGGAAGGGGAAGGATTTGGATATCACATCTCATGTTATAGGACGGGTCTCAGGTTTGGTATTAGAAGCATTGAGATATCAAGTCTCATGGTATAAGAAGGGTCTCAGAATCGGAATGGGAAGGAGTTGGATATCACATCTCAAGCTATAGGAAGCGTCTCAGGATTGGAATGGGAAGGAGTTTGATATCACATCTCATGCCATAGTATGGGTCTCAGGTTTGGTAGAAGCATTGGGATATCACATCTCATGCTATAGGAAGGGTCTCAGGATTGGAATGGGAAGAAGTTGGATATCACATCTCAAGCTATAGGAAGGGTCTCAGGTTTGGTATAAGCATTGAGATATCACATCTCATGCTATAGGAAGGGTCTCAGGGTTGGAATGGGAAGGAGTTGTATATGACATCTCATGCCATAGGAAGGGTCTCAGGTTTGGTATAAGCATTGAGATATCACATCACATGCTATAGGAAGGGTCTCAGCATTGGAATGGGAAGGACTTGGATATCACATCACATGCTATAGGAAGGGTCTCAGGATTGGAATGGGAAGGACTTGGATATCACATCTCATGCTATAGGCAGGGTCTCAGGTTTGGAAAGGGAAGGAGATGGATATCACATTTCATGTTAGAGGTAGGATCTCAGGTTTGGTATTAGAGGCAATGAGATATCACATCTCATGCTATCAGAAGGGTCTCAGGATTGGAATGGGAAGGAGTTGGATATCACATTTCATGCTAAAGGGAGGGTCTCAGGTTTGGAAGGGGAAGGATTTGGAAATCACATCTCATATTATAGGAAGGATCTCAGGTTTGGTATTAGAAGCATTGAGATATCACATCTCATGCTATCGGAAGGATCTCAGGTTTGGTATAAGAGGCATTGAGATATCACATCTCATGCTATCATAAGGGTCTCGGGATTGGAATGGGAAGGAGTTGGATATCACATCTCATGTTATAGGAAGGATCTCAGGTTTGGTATTAGAAGCATTGAGACATCACATCTCATGCTATAGGAAGGGTCTCAGGATTGGAATGGGAAGGAGTTGGATATCACATCTCATGCTATAGGAAGGGTCTCAGGTTTGGTATAAGCATTGAGATATCACATCTCATGCTATAGGAAGGGTCTCAGGATTGGAATGGGAAGGATTTGGATATCACATCTTATGCTATAGGAAGGGTCTCAGGTTTGGTATAAGCACTGAGATATCACATCTCATGCTATAGGAAGGGTCTCAGGATTGGAATGGGAAGAAGTTGGATATCACATCTCATGCTATAGGAAGGGTCTCAGGTTTGGTATAAGCATTGAGATATCACATCTCATGCTATAGGAAGGGTCTCAGGGTTGGAATGGGAAGGAGTTGTATATGACATCTCATGCCATAGGAAGGGTCTCAGGTTTGGTATAAGCATTGAGATATCACATCACATGCTATAGGAAGGGTCTCACGATTGGAATGGGAAGGACTTGGATATCACATCTCATGCTATAGGCAGGGTCTCAGGGTTGGAAAGGGAAGGAGATGGATATCACATTTCATGTTAGAGGTAGGATCTCAGGTTTGGTATTAGAGGCATTGAGATATCACATCTCATGCTATCAGAAGGGTCTCAGGATTGGAATGGGAAGGAGTTGGATATCACATTTCATGCTAAAGGGAGGGTCTCAGTTTTGGAAGGGGAAGGATTTGGAAATCACATCTCATATTATAGGAAGGATCTCAGGTTTGGTATTAGAAGCATTGAGATATCACATCTCATGCTATCGGAAGGATCTCAGGTTTGGTATAAGAGGCATTGAGATATCACATCTCATGCTATCATAAGGGTCTCAGGATTGGAATGGGAAGGAGTTGGATATCACATCTCATGTTATAGGAAGGATCTCAGGTTTGGTATTAGAAGCATTGAGACATCACATCTCATGCTATAGGAAGGGTCTCAGGATTGGAATGGGAAGGAGATGGATATCACATCTCATGCTATAGGAAGGGTCTCAGGTTTGGTATAAGCATTGAGATATCACATCTCATGCTATAGGAAGGGTCTCAGGATTGGAAAGGGAAGGATTTGGATATCACATCTTATGCTATAGGAAGGGTCTCAGGTTTGGTATAAGCATGGAGATATCACTTCTCATGCTATAGGAAGGGTCTCAGGATTGGAATGGGAAGGAGTTGGATATCCCATCTCATGCTATAGGAAGGGTCTCAGATTTGGTATAAGCATTGAGATATCACATCTCATGCTATAGGAAGGGTCTCAGGATTGGAATGGGAAGGAGTTGTATATGACATCTCAGGCCATAGGAAGGGTCTCAGATTTGGTATAAGCATTGAGATATCACATCTCATGATATCGGAAGGGTCTCAGGATTGGAATGGGAAGGAGTTGGATATCACATCTCATTATAAAGGAAGGGTCTAAGGTTTGGAAGGGGATGGATTTGGATATCACATCTCATGTTATAGGACGGGTCTCAGGTTTGGTATTAGAAGCATTGAGATATCAAGTGTCATGGTATAAGAAGGGTCTCAGAATTGGAATGGGAAGGAGTTGGATATCACATCTCAAGCTATAGGAAGCGTCTCAGGATTGGAATGGGAAGGAGTTTGATATCACATCTCATGCCATAGTATGGGTCTCAGGTTTGGTAGAAGCATTGGGATATCACATCTCATGCTATCGGAAGGGTATCAGTATTGGATTTGGAAGTAGTTGGATATCCCATCTCATGCTATAGGAAGGGTCTCAGGTTAGAATGGGAAGGAGTTGGATATCACATTTCATGTTATAGGAAGGGTCTCAGGATTGGAATGGGAAGGACTTGGATATCATATCTCATGCTATAGGAAGGCTCTCAGGTTTGGAAGGGGAAGGAGTTGGATATCACATTTCATGTTAGAGGAAGGATCTCAGGTTTGGTATTAGAGGCCTTGAGATATCACATCTCATGCTATAGGAAGGGTCTCAGGATTGGAATGGGAAGGAGTTGGATATCACATCTCAAGCTATAGGAAGGGTCTCAGGTTTGGTATAAGCATTGAGATATCACATCTCATGCTATAGGAAGGGTCTCAGGATTGGAATGGGAAGAAGTTGGATATCACATCTCATGCTATAGGAAGGGTCTCAGATTTGGTATAAGCATTGAGATATCACATCTCATGCTATAGGAAGGGTCTCAGGGTTGGAATGGGAAGGAGTTGTATATGACATCTCATGCCATAGGAAGGGTCTCAGGTTTGGTATAAGCATTGAGATATCACATCACATGCTATAGGAAGGGTCTCAGGATTGGAATGGGAAGGACTTGGATATCACATCTCATGCTATAGGCAGGGTCTCAGGTTTGGAAAGGGAAGGAGATGGATATCACATTTCATGTTAGAGGTAGGATCTCAGGTTTGGTATTAGAGGCATTGAGATATCACATCTCATGCTATCAGAAGGGTCTCAGGATTGGAATGGGAAGGAGTTGGATATCAAATCTCATGCTAAAGGGATGGTCTAAGGTTTGGAAGGGGAGGGATTTGGACATCATATCTCATGTTATTGGAAGGATCTCAGGTTTGGTATTAGAAGCATTGAGATATCACATCTCATGCTATCGGAAGGGTCTTAGGTTTGGTATAAGCATTGAGATATCACATCTCTGCTATCGGAAGGGTCTCAGGATTGGAATGGGAAGGATTTGGATATCACAATTCATGTTATAGGGAGGGTCTCAGTTTTCATATTAGAAGCATTGAGATATCACATATGCTATTGGAAGGGTCTCAGTATTGGAATGGGAAGGAGTTGGATATCACATCTCATGTTATAGGGAGGGTCTCAGTTTTGATATTAGAAGCATTGAGATATCACATATGCTATTGGAAGGGTCTCAGTATTGGAATTGGAAGGAGTTGGATATCACATATGCTAAAGGAAAGGTCTCAGGTTTGGAATGGGAAGGAGTTGGATATCACGTCTCATGTTATAGGAAGGGTCTCAGGTTTGGAATGGGAAGGAGTTGAATATCACATCTCATGCTAAAGGAAGGGTCATCAGGTTCGGTATAAGCATTGAGATATCACATCTCTGCTATCGGAAGGGTCTCAGGATAGGAATGGGAAGGACGTAGATTTCACATCTCATACTATAGGGAGGGTCTCAGTTTTGATATTAGAAGCATTGAGCTATCACATCTCATGCTATCGGAAGGGTCTCAGGATTGGAATGGGATGGAGTTGGATATCACATCTCAAGCTATCTCAGGATTGTAATGGGAAGGAGTTTGATATCACATATCAAGCTATAGGAAGGGTCTCAGGTTTGGAAGGGGAAGGATTTGGATCTCACATCTCAAGCTATCTCAGGATTGGAATGGGAAGGAGTTTGATATTTCATCTCAAGCTATAGGAAGGGTCTCAGGTTTGGAAAGGGAAGGATTTGGATTTCACATCTCATGTTATAGGATGGTTCTCATGTTTGGTTTTAGAAGCATTGAGATATCACATCTCATGCTATGGGAAGGGTCTCAGGTTTGGAATGGGAAGGAGTTGGTTATCACATTTCATGCTAAAGGAAAGGTCTCAGGTCTGGAAGGGGAAGGATTTGGATCTCACATCTCATGTTTTAGGACGGGTCTCAGGTTTGGTATTAGAAGCATTGAACTATCACATCTCATGGTATAGGAAGGGTCCCAGGATTGGAATGGGAAGGAGTTGGATATCACATTGAATGGGAAGGAGTTTGATATCACATCTCAAGCTATAGGAAGGGCCTCATGTTTGGAATGGGAATGATTTGGATTTCACATCTCATGTTATAGGATGGTTCTCATGTTTGGTTTTAGAAGCATTGAAATATCACATCTCATGCTATCTGAAGGGTCTCAGGTTTGGAATGGGAAGGAGTTTGATATCACATCTCATGTTAGAGGTAGGATCTCAGGTTTGGTATTAGAGGCATTGAGATATGACATCTCATGCCATCAGAAGGGTCTCAGGATTGGAATGGGAAGGAGTTGGATATCACATCTCATGCTAAAGGGAGGGTCTAAGGTTTGGAAGGGGAAGGATTTGGACATCACATCTCATGTTATTGGAAGGATCTGAGGTTTGGTATTAGAAGCATTGAGATATCACATCTCATGCTATCGGAAGGGTCTCAGGTTTGGTATAAGCATTGAGATATCACATCTCTGCTATCGGAAGGGTCTCAGGATTGGAATGGGAAGGATTTGGATATCACATCTCATGTTATAGGAAGGGTCTCAGGTTTGGTATTAGAAGCATTGAGATATCACATCTCATGCTATATTAAGGGTCTCAGGAATGGAATGGGAAGGACTTGGATATCACATCTCATGATAAAGGAAGGGTCTAAGGTTTGGAAGGGGAAGGATTTGGATATCACATCTCATGTTATTGGACCGGTCTCAGGTTTGGTATTAGAAGCATTGAGATATCAAGTCTCATGGTATAGGACGGGAGTTTGATATCACATCTCATGCCATGGTATGGGTCTCAGGTTTTGTAGAAGCATTGGGATATCACATCTCATGCTATTGGAAGGGTATCAGGATTGGATTTGGAAGGAGTTGGATATCCCATCTCATGCTATAGGAAGGGTCTCAGGTTGGAGTAGAAGGAGTTGGATATCACATCTCATGTTATAGGAAGGGTCTCAGGATTGGAATGGGAAGGACTTGGATATCACATCTCATGTTATAGGAAGGATCTCAGGTTTTGTATTAGAAGCATTGAGATATCACATCTCATGCTATAGGAAGGGTCTCAGGATTGGAATGTGAAGCATTTGGATATCACATCTCATGCTAAAGGAAGGGTCTCAGGTTTGGTATAAGCATTGAGATATCACATCTCTGCTATCGGAAGGGTCTAAGGATTGGATTGGGAAGGAATTGGATATCCCTTCTCATGCTATAGGAAGGGTCTCAGGTTGGAATGGGTAGGAGTTGGATATCACATCTCATGTTATAGGAAGGGTCTCAAGATTGAAATGGGAAGGATTTGGATATCACATCTCTTGCTATAGGAAGGGTCTCAGGTTTTCTATTAGAAACATTGAGATATGACATCTCATGCTATAGGAAGGGTTTCAGTATTGGAATGGGAAGGATTTGGATATCACATCTCATGCTAAAGGAAGGGTCTCAGGTTTGGAAGGGGAAGGATTTGGATATCATATCTCATGTTATAGGACATATCTCATGTTATAGGACGGGTCCCAGGTTTGGTATTAGAAGCATTGAGATATCACATCTCATGGTATAGGAAGATTCTCAGGATTGGAATGGGAAGGAGTTGGATCTCCCTTCTCATGCTACAGGAAGGGTCTCAGGTTGGAATGGGAAGGAGTTGGATATCACATCTCGTTATAGGAAGGGTCTCAGGATTGGAATGGGAAGGAATTGGATATCACATCTCTTGCTATAGGAAGGGTCTCAGGTTTGGAAGGGGAAGGATTTGGATATCATATCTCATGTTATAGGACCGGTCCCAGGTCTGGTATTAGAAGCATTGAGATATCACATCTCATGCTATAGGAGGAGTCTCAGGATTGGAATGGGCAGGAGTTGAATATCACCTCTCATGCTAAAGGAAGGGTATCAGGTTTGATAGAAGCATTGAGATATCACATCTCATGCTATAGGAAGGAACTCAGGATTGGAATGGGAAGGAGTTGGATATCACATCTAATGCCATAGGAAGGGTCATCAGGTTTGGTATAAGCATTGAGATATCACATCTCTGCTATCGGAAGGGTCTCAGGATAGGAATGGTAAGGACTTAGAATTCACATCTCATACTATAGGGAGGGTCTCAGTTTTGATATTAGAAGCATTGAGCTATCACATCTCATGCTATCGGAAGGGTCTCAGGATTGGAATGGGAAGGAGTTTGATATTTCATCTCAAGCTATAGGAAGGGTCTCAGGTTTGGAAAGGGAAGGATTTGGATTTCACATCTCATGTTATAGGATGGTTCTCATGTTTGGTTTTAGAAGCATTGAGATATCACATCTCATGCTATCGGAAGGGTCTCAGGTTTGGAAAGGGAAGGATTTGGATTTCACATGTTATAGGATGGTTCTCAGGTTTGGTTTTAGAAGCATTAAATTATAACATCTCATGCTATAGGAAGGGTCTCAGGTTTGGAATGGGAATGATTTGGATTTCACATCTCATGTTATAGGATGGTTCTCATGTTTGGTTTTAGAAGCATTGAAATATCACATCTCATGCTATCTGAAGGGTCTCAGGTTTGGAATGGGAAGGAGTTTGATATCACATCTCATGTTAGAGGTAGGATCTCAGGTTTGGTATTAGAGGCATTGAGATATGACATCTCATGCCATCAGAAGGGTCTCAGGATTGGAATGGGAAGGAGTTGGATATCACATCTCATGCTAAAGGGAGGGTCTAAGGTTTGGAAGGGGAAGGATTTGGACATCACATCTCATGTTATTGGAAGGATCTGAGGTTTGGTATTAGAAGCATTGAGATATCACATCTCATGCTATCGGAAGGGTCTCAGGTTTGGTATAAGCATTGAGATATCACATCTCTGCTATCGGAAGGGTCTCAGGATTGGAATGGGAAGGATTTGGATATCACATCTCATGTTATAGGAAGGGTCTCAGGTTTGGTATTAGAAGCATTGAGATATCACATCTCATGCTATATTAAGGGTCTCAGGAATGGAATGGGAAGGACTTGGATATCACATCTCATGATAAAGGAAGGGTCTAAGGTTTGGAAGGGGAAGGATTTGGATATCACATCTCATGTTATTGGACCGGTCTCAGGTTTGGTATTAGAAGCATTGAGATATCAAGTCTCATGGTATAGGACGGGAGTTTGATATCACATCTCATGCCATGGTATGGGTCTCAGGTTTTGTAGAAGCATTGGGATATCACATCTCATGCTATTGGAAGGGTATCAGGATTGGATTTGGAAGGAGTTGGATATCCCATCTCATGCTATAGGAAGGGTCTCAGGTTGGAGTAGAAGGAGTTGGATATCACATCTCATGTTATAGGAAGGGTCTCAGGATTGGAATGGGAAGGACTTGGATATCACATCTCATGTTATAGGAAGGATCTCAGGTTTTGTATTAGAAGCATTGAGATATCACATCTCATGCTATAGGAAGGGTCTCAGGATTGGAATGTGAAGCATTTGGATATCACATCTCATGCTAAAGGAAGGGTCTCAGGTTTGGTATAAGCATTGAGATATCACATCTCTGCTATCGGAAGGGTCTAAGGATTGGATTGGGAAGGAATTGGATATCCCTTCTCATGCTATAGGAAGGGTCTCAGGTTGGAATGGGTAGGAGTTGGATATCACATCTCATGTTATAGGAAGGGTCTCAAGATTGAAATGGGAAGGATTTGGATATCACATCTCTTGCTATAGGAAGGGTCTCAGGTTTTCTATTAGAAACATTGAGATATGACATCTCATGCTATAGGAAGGGTTTCAGTATTGGAATGGGAAGGATTTGGATATCACATCTCATGCTAAAGGAAGGGTCTCAGGTTTGGAAGGGGAAGGATTTGGATATCATATCTCATGTTATAGGACATATCTCATGTTATAGGACGGGTCCCAGGTTTGGTATTAGAAGCATTGAGATATCACATCTCATGGTATTGGAAGGGTCTCAGGATTGGAATGGGAAGGAGTTGGATCTCCCTTCTCATGCTACAGGAAGGGTCTCAGGTTGGAATGGGAAGGAGTTGGATATCACATCTCGTTATAGGAAGGGTCTCAGGATTGGAATGGGAAGGAATTGGATATCACATCTCTTGCTATAGGAAGGGTCTCAGGTTTGGAAGGGGAAGGATTTGGATATCATATCTCATGTTATAGGACCGGTCCCAGGTCTGGTATTAGAAGCATTGAGATATCACATCTCATGCTATAGGAGGAGTCTCAGGATTGGAATGGGAAGGAGTTGGATATCACGTCTCATGATATAGGAAGGGTCTCAGGATTGGAATGGGCAGGAGTTGAATATCACCTCTCATGCTAAAGGAAGGGTATCAGGTTTGATAGAAGCATTGAGATATCACATCTCATGCTATAGGAAGGAACTCAGGATTGGAATGGGAAGGAGTTGGATATCACATCTAATGCCATAGGAAGGGTCATCAGGTTTGGTATAAGCATTGAGATATCACATCTCTGCTATCGGAAGGGTCTCAGGATAGGAATGGTAAGGACTTAGAATTCACATCTCATACTATAGGGAGGGTCTCAGTTTTGATATTAGAAGCATTGAGCTATCACATCTCATGCTATCGGAAGGGTCTCAGGATTGGAATGGGATGGAGTTGGATATCACATCTCAAGCTATCTCAGGATTGGAATGGGAAGGAGTTTGATATTTCATCTCAAGCTATAGGAAGGGTCTCAGGTTTGGAAAGGGAAGGATTTGGATTTCACATCTCATGTTATAGGATGGTTCTCATGTTTGGTTTTAGAAGCATTGAGATATCACATCTCATGCTATCGGAAGGGTCTCAGGTTTGGAAAGGGAAGGATTTGGATTTCACATGTTATAGGATGGTTCTCAGGTTTGGTTTTAGAAGCATTAAATTATAACATCTCATGCTATAGGAAGGGTCTCAGGTTTGGAATGGGAATGATTTGGATTTCACATCTCATGTTATAGGATGGTTCTCATGTTTGGTTTTAGAAGCATTGAAATATCACATCTCATGCTATCTGAAGGGTCTCAGGTTTGGAATGGGAAGGAGTTTGATATCACATCTCATGTTAGAGGTAGGATCTCAGGTTTGGTATTAGAGGCATTGAGATATGACATCTCATGCCATCAGAAGGGTCTCAGGATTGGAATGGGAAGGAGTTGGATATCACATCTCATGCTAAAGGGAGGGTCTAAGGTTTGGAAGGGGAAGGATTTGGACATCACATCTCATGTTATTGGAAGGATCTGAGGTTTGGTATTAGAAGCATTGAGATATCACATCTCATGCTATCGGAAGGGTCTCAGGTTTGGTATAAGCATTGAGATATCACATCTCTGCTATCGGAAGGGTCTCAGGATTGGAATGGGAAGGATTTGGATATCACATCTCATGTTATAGGAAGGGTCTCAGGTTTGGTATTAGAAGCATTGAGATATCACATCTCATGCTATATTAAGGGTCTCAGGAATGGAATGGGAAGGACTTGGATATCACATCTCATGATAAAGGAAGGGTCTAAGGTTTGGAAGGGGAAGGATTTGGATATCACATCTCATGTTATTGGACCGGTCTCAGGTTTGGTATTAGAAGCATTGAGATATCAAGTCTCATGGTATAGGACGGGAGTTTGATATCACATCTCATGCCATGGTATGGGTCTCAGGTTTTGTAGAAGCATTGGGATATCACATCTCATGCTATTGGAAGGGTATCAGGATTGGATTTGGAAGGAGTTGGATATCCCATCTCATGCTATAGGAAGGGTCTCAGGTTGGAGTAGAAGGAGTTGGATATCACATCTCATGTTATAGGAAGGGTCTCAGGATTGGAATGGGAAGGACTTGGATATCACATCTCATGTTATAGGAAGGATCTCAGGTTTTGTATTAGAAGCATTGAGATATCACATCTCATGCTATAGGAAGGGTCTCAGGATTGGAATGTGAAGCATTTGGATATCACATCTCATGCTAAAGGAAGGGTCTCAGGTTTGGTATAAGCATTGAGATATCACATCTCTGCTATCGGAAGGGTCTAAGGATTGGATTGGGAAGGAATTGGATATCCCTTCTCATGCTATAGGAAGGGTCTCAGGTTGGAATGGGTAGGAGTTGGATATCACATCTCATGTTATAGGAAGGGTCTCAAGATTGAAATGGGAAGGATTTGGATATCACATCTCTTGCTATAGGAAGGGTCTCAGGTTTTCTATTAGAAACATTGAGATATGACATCTCATGCTATAGGAAGGGTTTCAGTATTGGAATGGGAAGGATTTGGATATCACATCTCATGCTAAAGGAAGGGTCTCAGGTTTGGAAGGGGAAGGATTTGGATATCATATCTCATGTTATAGGACATATCTCATGTTATAGGACGGGTCCCAGGTTTGGTATTAGAAGCATTGAGATATCACATCTCATGGTATTGGAAGGGTCTCAGGATTGGAATGGGAAGGAGTTGGATCTCCCTTCTCATGCTACAGGAAGGGTCTCAGGTTGGAATGGGAAGGAGTTGGATATCACATCTCGTTATAGGAAGGGTCTCAGGATTGGAATGGGAAGGAATTGGATATCACATCTCTTGCTATAGGAAGGGTCTCAGGTTTGGAAGGGGAAGGATTTGGATATCATATCTCATGTTATAGGACCGGTCCCAGGTCTGGTATTAGAAGCATTGAGATATCACATCTCATGCTATAGGAGGAGTCTCAGGATTGGAATGGGAAGGAGTTGGATATCACGTCTCATGATATAGGAAGGGTCTCAGGATTGGAATGGGCAGGAGTTGAATATCACCTCTCATGCTAAAGGAAGGGTATCAGGTTTGATAGAAGCATTGAGATATCACATCTCATGCTATAGGAAGGAACTCAGGATTGGAATGGGAAGGAGTTGGATATCACATCTAATGCCATAGGAAGGGTCATCAGGTTTGGTATAAGCATTGAGATATCACATCTCTGCTATCGGAAGGGTCTCAGGATAGGAATGGTAAGGACTTAGAATTCACATCTCATACTATAGGGAGGGTCTCAGTTTTGATATTAGAAGCATTGAGCTATCACATCTCATGCTATCGGAAGGGTCTCAGGATTGGAATGGGATGGAGTTGGATATCACATCTCAAGCTATCTCAGGATTGGAATGGGAAGGAGTTTGATATTTCATCTCAAGCTATAGGAAGGGTCTCAGGTTTGGAAAGGGAAGGATTTGGATTTCACATCTCATGTTATAGGATGGTTCTCATGTTTGGTTTTAGAAGCATTGAGATATCACATCTCATGCTATCGGAAGGGTCTCAGGTTTGGAAAGGGAAGGATTTGGATTTCACATGTTATAGGATGGTTCTCAGGTTTGGTTTTAGAAGCATTAAATTATAACATCTCATGCTATAGGAAGGGTCTCAGGTTTGGAATGGGAAGGAGTTGGATATCACATCTCTGCTATCTGAAGGGTCTCAGGATTGGAATGGGAAGGAGTTGGATATCCCATCTCGTTATAGGAAGGGTCTCAGGTTTGGTATTAGAAGCAATGAGATATCACATCTCATGCTATAGGAAGGGTCTAAGGTTTGGAAGGGGACGGATTTGGGCATCACATCTCATGTTATAGGACCGGTCTCAGGTTTGGTATTTGAAGCATTGAGATATCAAGTCTCATGGTATAGGACGGGTCTCAGAATTGGAATGAGAAGGAGTTGGATATCACATCTCAAGCTATAGGAAGGGTCTCATGATTGGAATGGGAAGGAGTTGGATATCACATCTCATGTTATAGGAAGGGTCTCAGGATTGGAATGGGAAGGACTTGGATATCACATCTCATTCTATAGGAAGGCTCTCAGGGTTGGAAGGGGAAGGAGTTGGATATCACATTTCATGTTAGAGGTAGGATCTCAGGTTTGGTTTTAGAGGCATTGAGATATCACATCTCATGCCATCAGAAGGGTCTCAGGATTGGAATGGGAAGGAGTTGGATATCAAATCTCATGCTAAAGGGATGGTCTAAGGTTTGGGAGGGGAAGGATTTGGATATTCCATCTCATGTTATTGGACCGGTCTCAGGTTTGGTATTAGAAGCATTGAGATATCACATCTCATGCTATCGGAAGGGTCTTAGGTTTGGTATAAGCATTGAGATATCACATCTCTGCTATCGGAAGGGTCTCAGGATTGGAATGGGAAGGATTTGGATATCACAATTCATGTTATAGGAAGGGTCTCAGGTTTGGTATTAGAAGCATTGAGATATCACATCTCATGCTATAGGAAGGGTCTCAGGATTGGAATGGGAAGGACTTGGATATCACATCTCATGTTATAGGAAGGGTCTCAGGTTTGGTATTAGAAGCATTGAGATATCACATCTCATGCTATAGGAAGGGTCTCAGGAATGGAATGGGAAGGACTTGGATATCACATCTCATGATAAAGGAAGGGTCTAAGGTTTGGAAGGGGAAGGATTTGGATATCACATCTCATGTTATTGGACCGGTCTCAGGTTTGGTATTAGAAGCATTGAGATATCAAGTCTCATGGTATAGGACGGGAGTTTGATATCACATCTCATGCCATGGTATGGGTCTCAGGTTTTGTAGAAGCATTGGGATATCACATCTCATGCTATCGGAAGGGTATCAGGATTGGATTTGGAAGGAGTTGGATATCCCATCTCATGCTATAGGAAGGGTCTCAGGTTGGAATAGAAGGAGTTGGATATCACATCTCATGTTATAGGAAGGGTCTCAGGATTGGAATGGGAAGGACTTGGATATCACATCTCATGCTGTAGGAAGGGTCTCAGGTTTGGAAAAGGAAGGAGTTGGATATCACATTTCATGTTAGAGGTAGGATCTCAGGTTTGGTATTAGAGGCATTGAGATATCACATCTCATGCTATCAGAAGGGTATCAGGATTGGAATGGGAAGGAGTTGGGTATCACATCTCATGTTATAGGACCGGTCTCAGGTTTGGTATTTGAAGCATTGAGATATCAAGTCTCATGGTATAGGACGGGTCTCAGAATTGGAATGAGAAGGAGTTGGATATCACATCTCAAGCTATAGGAAGGGTCTCATGATTGGAATGGGAAGGAGTTGGATATCACATCTCATGTTATAGGAAGGGTCTCAGGATTGGAATGGGATGGACTTGGATATCACATCTCATTATATAGGAAGGCTCTCAGGGTTGGAAGGGGAAGGAGTTGGATATCACATTTCATGTTAGAGGTAGGATCTCAGGTTTGGTTTTAGAGGCATTGGGATATCACATCTCATGCTATCGGAAGGGTATCAGGATTGGATTTGGAAGGAGTTGGATATCCCATCTCATGCTATAGGAAGGGTCTCAGGTTGGAATAGAAGGAGTTGGATATCACATCTCATGTTATAGGAAGGGTCTCAGGATTGGAATGGGAAGGACTTGGATATCACATCTCATGCTGTAGGAAGGGTCTCAGGTTTGGAAAAGGAAGGAGTTGGATATCACATTTCATGTTAGAGGTAGGATCTCAGGTTTGGTATTAGAGGCATTGAGATATCACATCTCATGCTATCAGAAGGGTATCAGGATTGGAATGGGAAGGAGTTGGATATCACATCTCATGCTAAAGGGAGGGTCTCAGGTTTGGAATGGGAAGGATTTGGATATCACATCTCACGTTATAGGAAGGACCTTAGGTTTGGTATTAGAAGCATTGAGATATCACATCTCATGCTATAGGAAGGGTCTCGGGATTGGAATGGGAAGGAGTTGGATATCACATCTCATGTTATAGGAAGGATCTCAGGTTTGGTATTAGAAGCATTGAGATATCACATCTCATGCTATAGGAAGGGTCTCAGGATTGGAATGGGAAGGAGTTGGATATCACATCTCATGCTATGGGAAGGGTCTCAGGTTTGGTATAAGCATTGAAATATCACATCTCTGCTATCGGAAGGGTCTCAGGATTGGAATGGGAGGAGCTGGATATCACATCTCATGCTATGGGAAGGGTCTCAGGTTTGGTATAAGCATTGAAATATCACATCTCTGCTATCGGAAGGGTCTCAGGATTGGAATGGGAGGAGCTGGATATCACATCTCATGCTAAAGGAAGGGTCTCAGGTTTGGAAGGGGAAGGAGTTGGATATCACATCTCATGCTAAAGGGAGGGTCTCAGGTTTGGAATGGGAAGGATTTGGATATCACATCTCATGTTATAGGAAGGACCTTAGGTTTGGTATTAGAAGCATTGAGATATCACATCTCATGCTATAGGAAGGGTCTCGGGATTGGAATGGGAAGGAGTTGGATATCACATCTCATGTTATTGGAAGGATCTCAGGTTTGGTATTAGAAGCATTGAGATATCACATCTCATGCTATCGGAAGGGTCTTAGGTTTGGTATAAGCATTGAGATATCACATCTCTGCTATCGGAAGGGTCTCAGGATTGGAATGGGAAGGATTTGGATATCATAATTCATGTTATAGGAAGGGTCTCAGGTTTGGTATTAGAAGCATTGAGATATCACATCTCATGCTATAGGAAGGGTCTCAGGATTGGAATGGGAAGGACTTGGATATCACATCTCATGTTATAGGAAGGGTCTCAGGTTTGGTATTAGAAGCATTGAGATATCACATCTCATGCTATAGGAAGGGTCTCAGGAATGGAATGGGAAGGACTTGGATATCACATCTCATGATAAAGGAAGGGTCTAAGGTTTGGAAGGGGAAAGATTTGGATATCACATCTCATGTTATTGGACCGGTCTCAGGTTTGGTATTAGAAGCATTGAGATATCAAGTCTCATGGTATAGGACGGGAGTTTGATATCACATCTCATGCCATGGTATGGGTCTCAGGTTTTGTAGAAGCATTGGTATATCACATCTCATGCTATCGGAAGGGTATCAGGAATGGATTTGGAAGGAGTTGGATATCCCATCTCATGCTATAGGAAGGGTCTCAGGTTGGAATAGAAGGAGTTGGATATCACATCTCATTGTATAGGAAGGGTCTCAGGATTGGAATGGGAAGGACTTGGATATCACATCTCATGCTGTAGGAAGGGTCTCAGGTTTGGAAAAGGAAGGAGTTGGATATCACATTTCATGTTAGAGGTAGGATCTCAGGTTTGGTATTAGAGGCATTGAGATATCAGATCTCATGCTATCAGAAGGGTATCAGGATTGGAATGGGAAGGAGTTGGATATCACATCTCATGCTAAAGGGAGGGTCTCAGGTTTGGAATGGGAAGGATTTGGATATCACATCTCATGTTATAGGAAGGACCTTAGGTTTGGTATTAGAAGCATTGAGATATCACATCTCATGCTATAGGAAGGGTCTCGGGATTGGAATGGGAAGGAGTTGGATATCACATCTCATGTTATAGGAAGGATCTCAGGTTTGGTATTAGAAGCATTGAGATATCACATCTCATGCTATAGGAAGGGTCTCAGGATTGGAATGGGAAGGAGTTGGATATCACATCTCATGCTATGGGAAGGGTCTCAGGTTTGGTATAAGCATTGAAATGTCACATCTCTGCTATCGGAAGGGTCTCAGGATTGGAATGGGAGGAGCTATATATCACATCTCATGCTAAAGGAAGGGTCTCAGGTTTGGAAGGGGAAGGATTTGGATATCACATCTCATGTTATAGGACGGGTCTCAGGTTTGGTATTAGAAGCATTGTGATATCACATCTCATGCTATAGGGTGTGTCTCAGGATTGGAATGGGAAGGAGTTGGATATCACATCTCATGCTATAGGAAGGGTTTCAGGTTTGGTAGAAGCATTGAGATATCACATCTCATGTTATGGGAAGGGTCTCAGGATTGGAATGGGAAGGACTTGGATATCACATCTCATGCTGTAGGAAGGGTCTCAGGTTTGGAAAAGGAAGGAGTTGGATATCACATTTCATGTTAGAGGTAGGATCTCAGGTTTGCTATTAGAGGCATTGAGATATCACATCTCATGCTATCAGAAGGGTATCAGGATTGGAATGGGAAGGAGTTGGGTATCACATCTCATGTTATAGGACCGGTCTCAGGTTTGGTATTTGAAGCATTGAGATATCAAGTCTCATGGTATAGGACGGGTCTCAGAATTGGAATGAGAAGGAGTTGGATATCACATCTCAAGCTATAGGAAGGGTCTCATGATTGGAATGGGAAGGAGTTGGATATCACATCTCATGTTATAGGAAGGGTCTCAGGATTGGAATGGGAAGGACTTGGATATCACATCTCATTATATAGGAAGGCTCTCAGGGTTGGAAGGGGAAGGAGTTGGATATCACATTTCATGTTAGAGGTAGGATCTCAGGTTTGGTTTTAGAGGCATTGAGATATCACATCTCATGCCATCAGAAGGGTCTCAGGATTGGAATGGGAAGGAGTTGGATATCAAATCTCATGCTAAAGGGATGGTCTAAGGTTTGGAAGGGGAAGGATTTGGATATCACATCTCATGTTATTGGACCGGTCTCAGGTTTGGTATTAGAAGCATTGAGATATCACATCTCATGCTATCGGAAGGGTCTTAGGTTTGGTATAAGCATTGAGATATCACATCTCTGCTATCGGAAGGGTCTCAGGATTGGAATGGGAAGGATTTGGATATCACAATTCATGTTATAGGAAGGGTCTCAGGTTTGGTATTAGAAGCATTGAGATATCACATCTCATGCTATAGGAAGGGTCTCAGGATTGGAATGGGAAGGACTTGGATATCACATCTCATGTTATAGGAAGGGTCTCAGGTTTGGTATTAGAAGCATTGAGATATCACATCTCATGCTATAGGAAGGGTCTCAGGAATGGAATGGGAAGGACTTGGATATCACATCTCATGATAAAGGAAGGGTCTAAGGTTTGGAAGGGGAAGGATTTGGATATCACATCTCATGTTATTGGACCGGTCTCAGGTTTGGTATTAGAAGCATTGAGATATCAAGTCTCATGGTATAGGACGGGAGTTTGATATCACATCTCATGCCATGGTATGGGTCTCAGGTTTTGTAGAAGCATTGGGATATCACATCTCATGCTATCGGAAGGGTATCAGGATTGGATTTGGAAGGAGTTGGATATCCCATCTCATGCTATAGGAAGGGTCTCAGGTTGGAATAGAAGGAGTTGGATATCACATCTCATGTTATAGGAAGGGTCTCAGGATTGGAATGGGAAGGACTTGGATATCACATCTCATGCTGTAGGAAGGGTCTCAGGTTTGGAAAAGGAAGGAGTTGGATATCACATTTCATGTTAGAGGTAGGATCTCAGGTTTGGTATTAGAGGCATTGAGATATCACATCTCATGCTATCAGAAGGGTATCAGGATTGGAATGGGAAGGAGTTGGATATCACATCTCATGCTAAAGGGAGGGTCTCAGGTTTGGAATGGGAAGGATTTGGATATCACATCTCACGTTATAGGAAGGACCTTAGGTTTGGTATTAGAAGCATTGAGATATCACATCTCATGCTATAGGAAGGGTCTCGGGATTGGAATGGGAAGGAGTTGGATATCACATCTCATGTTATAGGAAGGATCTCAGGTTTGGTATTAGAAGCATTGAGATATCACATCTCATGCTATAGGAAGGGTCTCAGGATTGGAATGGGAAGGAGTTGGATATCACATCTCATGCTATGGGAAGGGTCTCAGGTTTGGTATAAGCATTGAAATATCACATCTCTGCTATCGGAAGGGTCTCAGGATTGGAATGGGAGGAGCTGGATATCACATCTCATGCTATGGGAAGGGTCTCAGGTTTGGTATAAGCATTGAAATATCACATCTCTGCTATCGGAAGGGTCTCAGGATTGGAATGGGAGGAGCTGGATATCACATCTCATGCTAAAGGAAGGGTCTCAGGTTTGGAAGGGGAAGGAGTTGGATATCACATCTCATGCTAAAGGGAGGGTCTCAGGTTTGGAATGGGAAGGATTTGGATATCACATCTCATGTTATAGGAAGGACCTTAGGTTTGGTATTAGAAGCATTGAGATATCACATCTCATGCTATAGGAAGGGTCTCGGGATTGGAATGGGAAGGAGTTGGATATCACATCTCATGTTATTGGAAGGATCTCAGGTTTGGTATTAGAAGCATTGAGATATCACATCTCATGCTATCGGAAGGGTCTTAGGTTTGGTATAAGCATTGAGATATCACATCTCTGCTATCGGAAGGGTCTCAGGATTGGAATGGGAAGGATTTGGATATCATAATTCATGTTATAGGAAGGGTCTCAGGTTTGGTATTAGAAGCATTGAGATATCACATCTCATGCTATAGGAAGGGTCTCAGGATTGGAATGGGAAGGACTTGGATATCACATCTCATGTTATAGGAAGGGTCTCAGGTTTGGTATTAGAAGCATTGAGATATCACATCTCATGCTATAGGAAGGGTCTCAGGAATGGAATGGGAAGGACTTGGATATCACATCTCATGATAAAGGAAGGGTCTAAGGTTTGGAAGGGGAAGGATTTGGATATCACATCTCATGTTATTGGACCGGTCTCAGGTTTGGTATTAGAAGCATTGAGATATCAAGTCTCATGGTATAGGACGGGAGTTTGATATCACATCTCATGCCATGGTATGGGTCTCAGGTTTTGTAGAAGCATTGGTATATCACATCTCATGCTATCGGAAGGGTATCAGGATTGGATTTGGAAGGAGTTGGATATCCCATCTCATGCTATAGGAAGGGTCTCAGGTTGGAATAGAAGGAGTTGGATATCACATCTCATTTTATAGGAAGGGTCTCAGGATTGGAATGGGAAGGACTTGGATATCACATCTCATGCTGTAGGAAGGGTCTCAGGTTTGGAAAAGGAAGGAGTTGGATATCACATTTCATGTTAGAGGTAGGATCTCAGGTTTGGTATTAGAGGCATTGAGATATCAGATCTCATGCTATCAGAAGGGTATCAGGATTGGAATGGGAAGGAGTTGGATATCACATCTCATGCTAAAGGGAGGGTCTCAGGTTTGGAATGGGAAGGATTTGGATATCACATCTCATGTTATAGGAAGGACCTTAGGTTTGGTATTAGAAGCATTGAGATATCACATCTCATGCTATAGGAAGGGTCTCGGGATTGGAATGGGAAGGAGTTGGATATCACATCTCATGTTATAGGAAGGATCTCAGGTTTGGTATTAGAAGCATTGAGATATCACATCTCATGCTATAGGAAGGGTCTCAGGATTGGAATGGGAAGGAGTTGGATATCACATCTCATGCTATGGGAAGGGTCTCAGGTTTGGTATAAGCATTGAAATGTCACATCTCTACTATCGGAAGGGTCTCAGGATTGGAATGGGAGGAGCTATATATCACATCTCATGCTAAAGGAAGGGTCTCAGGTTTGGAAGGGGAAGGATTTGGATATCACATCTCATGTTATAGGACGGGTCTCAGGTTTGGTATTAGAAGCATTGTGATATCACATCTCATGCTATAGGGTGTGTCTCAGGATTGGAATGGGAAGGAGTTGGATATCACATCTCATGCTATAGGAAGGGTTTCAGGTTTGGTAGATGCATTGAGATATCACATCTCATGCTATAGGAAGAGTCTCAGGTTTGGGAAGGGAAGGATTTGGATTTCACATCTCATGTTATAGGATGGTTCTCATGTTTGGTTTTTGAAGCATTGAGATATCACATCTCATGCTATCGGAAGGGTCTCAGGTTTGGAATGGGAAGGAGTTGGATATCACATCTCATGTTATAGGAAGGGTCTCAGGTTTGGAATGGGAAGGAGTTGGATATGACATCTCTTGTTATAGGGAGGGTCTCAGGATTTGAATGGTAAGGAGTTGGATATCACATCTCATGCTATAGGAAGGGTCTCAGGTTGGAATGGGAAGGAGTTGGATATCACATCTCATGTTATATACAGGAAGGGTCTCAGGATTGGAATGGGAAGGATTTGGATATCACATCTCTTGCTATAGGAAGGGTCTCAGGTTTTTTATTAGAAACATTGAGATATCACATCTCATGCTATAGGAAGGGTTTTAGGATTGGAATGGGAAGTATTTGGATATCACATCTCATGCTAAAGGAAGGGTCTCAGGTTTGGAAGGGGAAGGATTTGGATATCACATCTCATCCAATAGGAAGGGTCTCAGGTTTGGAATGGGAAGGAATTGGATATCACATCTCATGTTATAGGAAGGGTCTCAGGTTTTTTATTAGAAACATTGAGATATCACATCTCATGTTATAGGACGGTTCCCAGGTTTGGTATTAGAAGCATTGAGATATCACATCTCATGGTATAGGAAGGGTCTCAGGGTTGGAATGGGAAGGAGTTGGATATCACATCTCATCCAATAGGAAGGGTCTCAGGTTTGGAATGGGAAGGAATTGGATATCACATCTCATGTTATAGGAAGGATCTCAGGTTTGGTATTAGAAGCATTGAGATATCACATCTCATGCTATAGGAAGGGTCTCAGGATTGGAATGTGAAGGATTTGGATATCACATCTCATGCTAAAGGAAGGGTCTCAGGTTTGGTAGAAGCATTGAGATATCACATCTCATGCTATAGGAAGGGTCTCAGGATTTGAATAGCAAGGAGTTGGATATCACATCTCATGCCATAGGAAGGGTCTCAGGTTTGGTATAAGCATTGAGATATCACATCTCTGCTATCGGAAGGTTCTCAGGATTGGATTGGGAAGGAGTTGGATATCCCTTCCCATGCTATAGGAAGTGTCTCAGGTTGGAAGGGGAAGGAGTTGAATATCACATCTCATGTTATAGGAAGGGTCTCAGGATTGGAATGGGAAGGATTTGGATATCACATCTCTTGCTATAGGAAGGGTCTCAGGATTGGAATGGGAAGGATTTGGATATCACATCTCATGTCATAGGAAGGATCTCAGGTTTGGTATTAGAAGCATTGATATATCACATCTCATGCTATAGTAAGGGTCTCATGTTTGGAATGGGAAGGAGTTGGATATCACATATGCTATAGGAAGTGTCTCAGGTTTGGAACGGGAAGGAGTTGGATATCACATCTCATGTTATAGGAAGGGTCTCAGGTTTGGTATAAGCATTGAGATATCACATCTCTGCTATCAGGAGTGGCTCAGGATTGGAATGGGAAGGAGTTGGATATCCCATCTCATGTTAAAGGACGGGTCTCTGGTTTGGTATTAGAATCATTGAGATATCACATCGCATGCTGTAGGAAGGGTCTAAGGATTGGAATGGGATGGACTTGGATATCACATCTCATGCTATAGGTAGGCTCTCAGGTTTGGTATAAGCATTGAGATATCACATCTCATGCTATAGGAAGGGTCTCAGGATTGGAATGGGAAGGATTTGGATATCACATCTCATGCTATAGGAAGGGTCTCAGATTTGGTATAAGCATTGAGATATCACATCTCATGCTATAGGAAGGGTCTCAGGATTGGAATGGGAAGGAGTTGTATATGACATCTCAAGCCTTAGGAAGGGTCTCAGGTTTGGTATAAGCATTGAGATATCACATCTCTGCTATCGGAAGGGTCTCAGGATTGGAATGGGAAGGAGTTGGATATCCCATCTCATGTTATAGGAAGGGTCTCAGGTTTGGTATTAGAAGCATTGAGATATCACATCTCATGCTATAGGAAGGGTCTCAGGATTAGAAAGGGAAGGACTTGGATGTCACATCTCATGCTATAGGGAGGGTCTCAAGTTTGATATTAGAAGCATTGAGATAACAAATCTCATGATATCGGAAGGGTCTCAGGATTGGAATGGGAAGGAGTTGGATATCACATCTCATTATAAAGGAAGGGTCTAAGGTTTGGAAGGGGAAGGATTTGGATATCACATCTCATGTTATAGGACGGGTCTCAGGTTTGGTATTAGAAGCATTGAGATATCAAGTCTCATGGTATAAGAAGGGTCTCAGAATTGGAATGGGAAGGAGTTGGATATCACATCTCAAGCTATAGGAAGCGTCTCAGTATTGGAATGGGAAGGAGTTTGATATCACATCTCATGCCATAGTATGGGTCTCAGGTTTGGTAGAAGCATTGGGATATCACATCTCATGCTATAGGAAGGGTCTCAGGATTGGAATGGGAAGAAGTTGGATATCACATCTCAAGCTATAGGAAGGGTCTCAGGTTTGGTATAAGCATTGAGATATCACATCTCATGCTATAGGAAGGGTCTCAGGGTTGGAATGGGAAGGAGTTGTTTATGACATCTCATGCCATAGGAAGGGTCTCAGGTTTGGTATAAGCATTGAGATTTCACATCACATGCTATAGGAAGGGTCTCAGGATTGGAATGGGAAGTACTTGGATATCACATCACATGCTATAGGAAGGGTCTCAGGATTGGAATGGGAAGGACTTGGATATCACATCTCATGCTATAGGCAGGGTCTCAGGTTTGGAAAGGGAAGGAGATGGATATCACATTTCATGTTAGAGGTAGGATCTCAGGTTTGGTATTAGAGGCAATGAGATATCACATCTCATGCTATCAGAAGGGTCTCAGGATTGGAATGGGAAGGAGTTGGATATCACATTTCATGCTAAAGGGAGGGTCTCAGGTTTGGAAGGGGAAGGATTTGGAAATCACATCTCATATTATAGGAAGGATCTCAGGTTTGGTATTAGAAGCATTGAGATATCACATCTCATGCTATCGGAAGGATCTCAGGTTTGGTATAAGAGGCATTGAGATATCACATCTCATGCTATCATAAGGGTCTCAGGATTGGAATGGGAAGGAGTTGGATATCACATCTCATGTTATAGGAAGGATCTCAGGTTTGGTATTAGAAGCATTGAGACATCACATCTCATGCTATAGGAAGGGTCTCAGGATTGGAATGGGAAGGAGTTGGATATCACATCTCATGCTATAGGAAGGGTCTCAGGTTTGGTATAAGCATTGAGATATCACATCTCATGCTATAGGAAGGGTCTCAGGATTGGAATGGGAAGGATTTGGATATCACATCTTATGCTATAGGAAGGGTCTCAGGTTTGGTATAAGCATTGAGATATCACATCTCATGCTATAGGAAGGGTCTCAGGATTGGAATGGGAAGAAGTTGGATATCACATCTCATGCTATAGGAAGGGTCTTAGGGTTGGAATGGGAAGGAGTTGTATATGACATCTCATGCCATAGGAAGGGTCTCAGGTTTGGTATAAGCATTGAGATATCACATCACATGCTATAGGAAGGGTCTCAGGATTGGAATGGGAAGGACTTGGATATCACTTCTCATGCTATAGGCAGGGTCTCAGGTTTGGAAAGGGAAGGAGATGGATATCACATTTCATGTTAGAGGTAGGATCTCAGGTTTGGTATTAGAGGCATTGAGATATCACATCTCATGCTATCAGAAGGGTCTCAGGATTGGAATGGGAAGGAGTTGGATATCACATTTCATGCTAAAGGGAGGGTCTCAGGTTTGGAAGGGGAAGGATTTGGAAATCACATCTCATATTATAGGAAGGATCTCAGGTTTGGTATTAGAAGCATTGAGATATCACATCTCATGCTATCGGAAGGATCTCAGGTTTGGTATAAGAGGCATTGAGATATCACATCTCATGCTATCATAAGGGTCTCAGGATTGGAATGGGAAGGAGTTGGATATCACATCTCATGTTATAGGAAGGATCTCAGGTTTGGTATTAGAAGCATTGAGACATCACATCTCATGATATAGGAAGGGTCTCAGGATTGGAATGGGAAGGAGTTGGATATCACATCTCATGCTATAGGAAGGGTCTCAGGTTTGGTATAAGCATTGAGATATCACATCTCATGCTATAGGAAGGGTCTCAGGATTGGAATGGGAAGGATTTGGATATCACATCTTATGCTATAGGAAGGGTCTCAGGTTTGGTATAAGCATGGAGATATCACTTCTCATGCTATAGGAAGGGTCTCAGGATTGGAATGGGAAGGAGTTGGATATCACATCTCATGCTATAGGAAGGGTCTCAGATTTGGTATAAGCATTGAGATATCACATCTCATGCTATAGGAAGGGTCTCAGGATTGGAATGGGAAGGAGTTGTATATGACATCTCAGGCCATAGGAAGGGTCTCAGATTTGGTATAAGCATTGAGATATCACATCTCATGATATCGGAAGGGTCTCAGGATTGGAATGGGAAGGAGTTGGATATCACATTTCATGATAAAGGAAGGGTCTAAGGTTTGGAAGGGGAAGGATTTGGATATCACATCTCATGTTATAGGACGGGTCTCAGGTTTGGTATTAGAAGCATTGAGATATCAAGTCTCATGGTATAAGAAGGGTCTCAGGATTGGAAGGGGAAGGAGTTTGATATCACATCTCATGCCATAGTATGGGTCTCAGGTTTGGTAGAAGCATTGGGATATCACATCTCATGCTATCGGAAGGGTATCAGTATTGGATTTGGAAGGAGTTGGATATCCCATCTCATGCTATAGGAAGGGTCTCAGGTTGGAATGGGAAGGAGTTGGATATCACATTTCATGTTATAGGAAGGGTCTCAGGATTGGAATGGGAAGGACTTGGATATCATATCTCATGCTATAGGAAGGCTCTCAGGTTTGGAAGGGGAAGGAGTTGGATATCACATTTCATGTTAGAGGAAGGATCTCAGGTTTGGTATTAGAGGCCTTGAGATATCACATCTCATGCTATAGGAAGGGTCTCAGGATTGGAATGGGAAGGAGTTGGATATCACATCTCAAGCTATAGGAAGGGTCTCAGGTTTGGTATAAGCATTGAGATATCACATCTCATGCTATAGGAAGGGTCTCAGGATTGGAATGGGAAGAAGTTGGATATCACATCGCATGCTATAGGAAGGGTCTCAGGTTTGGTATAAGCATTGAGATATCACATCTCATGCTATAGGAAGGGTCTCAGGATTGGAATGGGAAGGAGTTGTATATGCCATCTCATGCCATAGGAAGGGTCTCAGGTTTGGTATAAGCATTGAGATATCACATCACATGCTATAGGAAGGGTCTCAGGATTGGAATGGGAAGGACTTGGATATCACATATCATGCTATAGGCAGGGTCTCAGGTTTGGAAAGGGAAGGAGATGGATATCACATTTCATGTTAGAGGTAGGATCTCAGGTTTGGTATTAGAGGCATTGAGAAATCACATCTCATGCTATCAGAAGGGTCTCAGGATTGGAATGGGAAGGAGTTGGATATCACATCTCATGCTAAAGGGAGGGTCTCAGGTTTGGAAGGGGAAGGATTTGGAAATCACATCTCATATTATAGGAAGGATCTCAGGTTTGGTATTAGAAGCATTGAGATATCACATCTCATGCTATCGGAAGGATCTCAGGTTTGGTATAAGAGGCATTGAGATATCACATCTCATGCTATCATAAGGGTCTCAGGATTGGAATGGGAAGGAGTTGGATATCACATCTCATGTTATAGGAAGGATCTCAGGTTTGGTATTGGAAGCATTGAGACATCACATCTCATGCTATAGGAATGGTCTCAGGATTGGAATGGGTAGGAGTTGGATGTTACATTCTTGCTATAGGAAGGGTCTCATGTTTGGAATGGGAAGGAGTTGGATATCACATATGCTATAGGAAGTGTCTTAGGTTTGGAACGGGAAGGAGTTGGATATCACATCTCATGTTATAGGAAGGGTCTCAGGTTTGGTATAAGCATTGAGATATCACATCTCTGCTATCAGGAGTGGCTCAGGATTGGAATGGGAAGGAGTTGGATATCCCATCTCATGTTAAAGGACGGGTCTCTGGTTTGGTATTAGAATCATTGAGATATCACATCGCTGTTAGGAAAGATTTCGTAATTGTAGGGAATTTTCCTTCCATGTGGCAACCCCTAAACTTTTTGCTATTGTTTTTAACCTTGTTCTTGACTTTGCCAGAGAAGTACAGCCTTCTGCCGCACTTCTCTGGGCTTTCGCTCCTTTCTTACGGGGAAACTGACATGCCCTTAAGACAGTCAGTACCGGGGAACGCTGTTTCCCGTAGTTTCTTTTATCATGTTGCGGCTTTAGTGCAACATGACACAAGAGGGCACTGTAAGCTAAGTTACAGCTCTCTTGGGTCTCTAGCCTTCTACAGGCCCTAGATACTCTTTTAGGATGGTATTTGATCGGTGCAAGTCATTCAGGGACTGGAATGGTGGCAGCGATCGTTTTGTTTATTTTGAGCTCCTTTTGGCGTTCTGAGCACGTTTTTCGCACTGAACCCAAAATGGTGGCCTGGCTCCCAAAATGGCCAGACCACGAGGCTCCTTTGTCCTGTCCACTGACCGTCTTGCTCCCTTCACCTTCCCCAGGTCGGGCGACCCGGGGCCTTCCTTATTTGGGCATGTACTTTCCCGCGAAACGTGGTTGCTTTCGCGGGCTTCTACATGTCGTTTGTGTGCCTCCAGGGTGGGGGCTGGGATGTCTGGTCCCAATACACATCCTGGGTGCCAGAGAGTCTAGGGTGGTGTGAATGCCTGGGACCACCGTGGTCCGTGATTGGTCCACGTATGGTATGTGTGTTGATGAGCGGATCTCCCATTGGCTCCCCTCCGTTTTGGCGCGAAGGGAACCGTGGATAAGAGGGAGCTGGAAACACCACTACCAGGTCGATCTCCTGAGTTCTCACGAACGAAGGAATACAGGAGCCAAGTATCCTGCAACCAAGAGGCTGGACCGAGGAATCGCTGGTGACCCGCTGAAGGAATCCTCCTTTGCACTGCTGTCGTCCTGTGAAACCCTTTCCTCCTTGGATCGAACCAGAAGGCCTGTACTGGTGCTTCGACCTTTGGAATAGCAGGAACAGCTATTCCCGGCGACTTCATCCTCTCCTGCCAAGTAAGCCTTCGGAAGTGTCTCTGGGCCATCCAGTTGACTGACCAGCTTACAAGGGAGTCCTGCTCTGTAACCGCCGCCAGGTTGTGTTGTATTCCGAGTCCTTGTCACTCTCCCACGCTTCGTACACTTGGCGTTCCCAAGTCTGAAGGGAGGAGTGTACATTTGGCTCGAATACACACGGCCGCTCCGTTGTCCTGCTGCGGCAACAAACTGTGCTGGTTTCGTCGATTGGGACGTCTTTTTGCTCTACACGACTACGAGGCGTTCCCTGCTCTTCTGAACCTGCCAGCTGCTAAAACGAACGTGGAGAAGCCTGGGTCTGCTTGCTTCGGGGACCGGTGAGTAGTTTAGCTAGGATCTGGTCGCCCTCCTGCAGTATCCCATTGCTTTTCCCTGCTGTGTAAAAACAGCACCCTTTTGGCCGTACTCGCGCTCTACTTCTGCCCGCTGTGGAGGCTGCGCTTGAGTTACGGAACCTGTTCTCCTTCTGCTGTGCACTAACCCGAACTGCCTGACTTCCTCCGAAGAGCTTCCCCTTTTGCCCGTTGGCACCGGCGTGGCAGGTACTTTGAGCACAAGGATCCACTCTTCGCAGGGCTCGGACTTCCATCTAGTAGGTGCCTCTGAAGGCGAACTGAGTCTAAAGCGGTATCGCACTGCCTGTTTTCCTTCCCTGGCAGGTGGACTACATATTTCGTGCTTTAAACGCTTGCGACTGTGTATTTGTATATATATTGTGTTGATATGGTATGTGTTGGTTTAATATTGTGATATTGTGATTTTCTCGCTACGGTCATTATTTTAAAGGCCTTAAAATAAATGTGTATCTATTTTTGATATAACAACTGTTTGGAGTAGTTTGTAAGCGCTCTTGCTTTGTGTGCTCATTGCGGGCTTTCAGTCACCCTCACCCCTCTTGAGACCTAGTCTTGACCGCCGCGATCGCTACCTTGATTGGTCTGGCTTGTCCAGAGGTTACCCTGTTCCAAGTAATTAGGTTGGCCTTCTGAACTTCTGCGCCACCAGGACAGAGTTCAGAAATCCGTCTTAACAAATTGGTGTACAGCGGTGGGATACGACTGAAGGTATCCAGTGTTGCGCTCGAACTAAGGCATTTCAGGTTATTCCAAACAGTACACGTAGTGAATTGTTATAGAATAACTTTAAAAAGGCCATAGTCCTATCAAACAGTATGGAAGCAAATACCTTGTTAACTTTAAATGCTTCCAAATCAGAAACATTGAAAAAGATGTGTGCGGAGAGAGGTGTTTCCTCTCAAGGCACAAAATTGGAAATGATCCAGAGAATCGTGGCGTGGCAAGAAGCGCAGCTTGACGCTATAACTTCCGAGGACAGTGCAGAAGGTGGTGGGGCTGCTCTCACTGGTAGAACCGACGGTTCTGCCGCTGCACTGATCCATCGCGACCACGAGGACAGGGAGGATGTAATGTTTAATGTTTCCTCTGCCAGTGTTGATGGGGAGGCTATGCTTGAATTCAAGAAGCAAGAGCTGCGGTTTAGGCAGCAGGAGCTTGAATTCAGCATAGCCAAACTAAAAATCGAACAGGCAGAAAAACAGAAAGACAGGGATCACCAGTTGGAACTGGCCAAGCTTCAGGTTGCAAATGGGTCCAAGGGTCCTGGACATGGGTCTGGGGCTTCCTCTCATCCACGGTTTCCAAAAGATCTGCTCAGTGTATATGAAGAAAGGAATGACATTATGGACTGGCTGAATGCGTTTGAGTATGCATGCGAGGTTCAAAAAGTTGACAGTGCTGATAAGATTGCGTGGTTGCTCAGTAGACTGCCCCATTCTGGCTGTAGTGCCATTATGGAAATGTCGAAGGCTGAGCGGGCTGATTTCGCAATGTTAAAGCAAACTCTCATTTTAAAGTTTGGGAAGACTCCGGCCCAATATTTAAAGCGTTTTCGAGAGTATAAGAAAAAGGAAGGTGGTACTTGGGTATCTTATGTCGCTGAATCCTTGAAAAACTTAACTGGCTGGGTCGAAGATTATAAGGTTTCTACCTTCGAAGGCATGATAAATCTTGTCATGCTGGAACATATTTTTGCTTCTTCTTCCCCGGAGCTTAAGCAGCATTTGGCCGATTCGAAGGAGATAGATCCTAAGAAGCTGGCCATTGCAGCAGACTTATGGGTGTCACATCGAGTGTCCCATAAGGACAAAACTCATCCTGGTAAGCAGGAGGAAGGGAAAAAGTCCAAAGATATGGAGGGTGGGGAATCTGCTAAATCTTCTTCCCATAAGGGCCACAAAAAGAAAAACAAGGGTAAGACACAAGAGAACTCACAGGGTAGTGGAGGTCAGCCTCCGAAACAGAACTCTGGTTACAATAAGCCTCCCTACGTAAACAGACCCACTGGGGCTTGTTTGTCTTGTGGAGCAACTGACCATGTGAAGGGGGATCCCCGGTGTAAGGTTAGACCTTTGGGGGTCCACTCCGCTAATCTGGCCTTCTCCTCCTACGAGGAAGAAGAGATTACAGGAGCATCCTTCTCCTCAGACTCATTTCCCAGCGGGATAGAGGCTGAGGTAGTTTTAGTGTCCCTGGGTTCCTGGGAGCCTAAAGTCGCAGAGGCTTATGCTAGGATTCCGGATAATACCAAGCACTACTTTAAAGACAGTGTGCTGATCAATGGAGTGGATACTCCAGCTCTTAGGGATAGTGGGTGCAGTCGCACTGTAGTGGATTCTACCTTGGTAGACTCAGAGGAAGTTGCCAGAGCTACTCTGATGCCCACTAAGTTGGCTGACAGCCCCCTCCGTATGTTTCCCGTGATCCCTGTAAATCTTACTTTAAATGGTACAGCAGTCAGGATTCCAGTGAGCATTCAGAGAAACGTCCCGGGAAAGGTCTTGTTAGGTAATGATCTCAGAGCTTTAGGGCTCGTAGGAGACACTGCCGAAAGACCCTACACACGGTCTCAAGCACGGGCAGCATTGGCCAAGTCCAATACGCCGCCCCAGCCGAAGGGGAAGCCCAAGGCGAAAGGAGTCTACAAGTCAAAACGAGGGAAAGAGAATATTCCCCCGAGCTCGCCTACCACTGCGGTGGAGGAAGTTGGTCAATCGCCCGGGCCTGACGAGGAGGTGGCGATGCCTGAAGTATTCGACCCCAACGATCATCCTGAACTAAAAGACTTGTTAGTTGAAGGAGGTCCTGATAGGGACGAATTCAGTAAAGGCCAACGTGAGTGCCCATCTCTGGAAGGCCTAAGAAGACAGGCCTGCTCCCAGCTTGAGGGTGAACCTCCTGGGATGCGTAGGATTTACCAGGAAGGTGGACTCCTGTATAGTGAGCCCACAGAGTCTACAGAAGGAGACCATAGGAGGTTGGTGGTTCCCCTTGCTGTTAGGCCCTTCCTCCTGCAGTTGGCGCATGAAGTTCCCATTGCTGGTCACCTCGGTATGAGGAAAACCAAGCAAAGGTTATCCATGCACTTCTACTGGCCCAAGATGGGGGAGCAAGTAGAAAGTCACTGCAGGAGTTGTGCCTCCTGCCAGTTGTCTGGTAAGGTTGGCGCGACAATCCAAGCTCCGTTGGTACCGCTCCCAGTTGTGGGGGTACCATTTGAAAGGGTAGGGATCGACATGGTTGGTCCCCTTGACCCGCAAACATCTTCAGGCAATAGGTTTATCCTGGTGCTGGTCGACCATGCAACCAGGTATCCTGAGGCCGTCCCATTTACAACTGTAACTGCCAAGCCAGTTGCAGAAGCTTTACTCGGCATGTTTACTAGGGTTGGCTTCCCTAAAGAAGTTGTGCCGGATCATGGCAGCAACTTTATGTCGAAGTATAGGCAGGCTATGTGGAAAGAATGTGGGGTCACCTACAGGTTCTCTTCTGCATACCACCCCCAGACCAATGGTCTGGGGGGGCGTTTCGACAGGACGTTAACGAGCATGATTGGGGCTCTGGAGGAGCCCCAGAGAAGAAAATGGGATCTTCTTGTTTCATGCTTACTGTTTGCCTACCGAGAGGTACCACAGGAGGGTGTTGGCTTCAGCCCCTTCAAACTTCTGTTCGGTCATCCCGTACGGGGACCCTTAGCCATTGTCAAGGAGGGATGGGAGATGCCCACTCCCCCTGTTACTACCAATGTAGTTGATTATGTGCTAGGGCTCAGAAAACGGATGGTACTTCTGATGGGCTTGGCTAGTGATAAATTGAAGGCAGGGCAAGCGCTGGTGAAACCTTGGTACGACCAGAAAGCTTCCCTCATCAACTTTACACTTGGTCAGCAAGTCCTGATCATGAATCCCATAAGGCCTCAAGCTTTACAGGACAATTGGTCAGGCCCTTACCCAGTGGTGGAGCCCCTGGGTGAGGTTAACTATTCAGTGGACCTTGGAAGGCCTGGAAAGGCTCCCAAAGTGTTTCACATGAATAGGCTGAAGGCTTTCGTCCCAAGCGGCGAAATCGCAGCACTGCTATTGGCTTCAGACGTTGAGGAAGAGGAGTCTGAACCTCTCCCCGACCTGTTCCAAAGCAGTCCTTCAGAGAGCTCTTTTGAGGGTATCCGCGTGGCCCCTCACCAAAATGGACAAGGCTCAGTGGTTTACCTTGGACATGAAGTAGGTGGAGGGAGGAGACAGCCTCTACTCAGTCAGGTACAAGCAGTACAAGACTGGCCTACCCCCACTACGCAAACCCAAGTGAGAGCCTTTTTAGGACTCACGGGGTATTACCACACTTTTGTGGCAGACTATGGCACCATAGCTGCTCCTCTGACTGCCCTCACAACTCCGAAGAAACCCAAGAAGGTAACTTGGACCGACGAGTGTGAGAAGGCCTTCAATGGCTTAAAAGACTCCTTGTGCCAGGCCCCTGTCCTTAGGGCCCCGGATTATCAAAGACCTTTTATCGTGCAGACGGATGCCTCTGACACTGGGATAGGAGCTGTACTATCACAAGTAGATGAGAAGGGTAAGGAACACCCTATCGGTTTTATTAGTCGCCAGTTTAAGGACAGAGAGCTCAGATGGTCCACGGTAGAGAAAGAATGTTTCTCTGTTGTGTGGGCCCTAAGGAAGCTGAGGCCCTACCTCTATGGGACCCACTTCACTGTGCAGACTGACCATAAGCCGTTAAAGTGGCTAATGAACATGAAGGGGGAGAATCCAAAGTTGCTTAGGTGGTCCATAAGTCTACAAGGCTTCGACTTCACTATTGAGCATAGGCCAGGTGTCCAACATAGCAATGCTGATGGGTTGTCCAGAATGTTTAACCGACCTGAACAAGAGACTCATCCAGGGGTGGATTAGTTCCCCCTGTCCATAGTCTGGGAGGGGCGAGTGTTAGGAAAGATTTCGTAATTGTAGGGAATTTTCCTTCCATGTGGCAACCCCTAAACTTTTTGCTATTGTTTTTAACCTTGTTCTTGACTTTGCCAGAGAAGTACAGCCTTCTGCCGCACTTCTCTGGGCTTTCGCTCCTTTCTTACGGGGAAACTGACATGCCCTTAAGACAGTCAGTACCGGGGAACGCTGTTTCCCGTAGTTTCTTTTATCATGTTGCGGCTTTAGTGCAACATGACACAAGAGGGCACTGTAAGCTAAGTTACAGCTCTCTTGGGTCTCTAGCCTTCTACAGGCCCTAGATACTCTTTTAGGATGGTATTTGATCGGTGCAAGTCATTCAGGGACTGGAATGGTGGCAGCGATCGTTTTGTTTATTTTGAGCTCCTTTTGGCGTTCTGAGCACGTTTTTCGCACTGAACCCAAAATGGTGGCCTGGCTCCCAAAATGGCCAGACCACGAGGCTCCTTTGTCCTGTCCACTGACCGTCATGCTCCCTTCACCTTCCCCAGGTCGGGCGACCCGGGGCCTTCCTTATTTGGGCATGTACTTTCCCGCGAAACGTGGTTGCTTTCGCAGGCTTCTACATGTCGTTTGTGTGCCTCCAGGGTGGGGGCTGGGATGTCTGGTCCCAATACACATCCTGGGTGCCAGAGAGTCTAGGGTGGTGTGAATGCCTGGGACCACCGTGGTCCGTGATTGGTCCACGTATGGTATGTGTGTTGATGAGCGGATCTCCCATTTGCTCCCCTCCGTTTTGGTGCGAAGGGAACCGTGGATAAGAGGGAGCTGGAAACACCACTACCAGGTCGATCTCCTGAGTTCTCACGAACGAAGGAATACAGGAGCCAAGTATCCTGCAACCAAGAGGCTGGACCGAGGAATCGCTGGTGACCCGCTGAAGGAATCCTCCTTTGCACTGCTGTCGTCCTGTGAAACCCTTTCCTCCTTGGATCGAACCAGAAGGCAGGTACTAGTGCTTCGACCTTTGGAATAGCAGGAACAGCTATTCCCGGCGACTTCATCCTCTCCTGCCAAGTAAGCCTTCGGAAGTGTCTCTGGGCCATCCAGTTGACTGACCAGCTTACAAGGGAGTCCTGCTCTGTAACCGCCGCCAGGTTGTATTGTATTCCGAGTCCTTGTCACTCTCCCACGCTTCGTACACTTGGCGTTCCCAAGTCTGAAGGGAGGAGTGTACATTTGGCTCGAATACACACGGCCGCTCCGTTGTCCTGCTGCGGCAACAAACTGTGCTGGTTTCGTCGATTGGGACGTCTTTTTGCTCTACACGACTACGAGGCGTTCCCTGCTCTTCTGAACCTGCCAGCTGCTGAAACGAACGTGGAGAAGCCTGGGTCTGCTTGCTTCGGGGACCGGTGAGTAGTTTAGCTAGGATCTGGTCGCCCTCCTGCAGTATCCCATTGCTTTTCCCTGCTGTGTAAAAACAGCACCCTTTTGGCCGTACTCGCGCTCTGCTTCTGCCCGCTGTGGAGGCTGCGCTTGAGTTACGGAACCTGTTCTCCTTCTGCTGTGCACTAACCCGAACTGCCTGACTTCCTCCGAAGAGCTTCCCCTTTTGCCCGTTGGCACCGGCGTGGCAGGTACTTTGAGCACAAGGCTCCACTCTTCGCAGGGCTCGGACTTCCATCTAGTAGGTGCCTCTGAAGGCGAACTGAGTCTAAAGCGGTATCGCACTGCCTGTTTTCCTTCCCTGGCAGGTGGACTACATATTTCGTGCTTTAAACGCTTGCGACTGTGTATTTGTATATATATTGTGTTGATATGGTATGTGTTGGTTTAATATTGTGATATTGTGATTTTCTCGCTACGGTCATTATTTTAAAGGCCTTAAAATAAATGTGTATCTATTTTTGATATAACAACTGTTTGGAGTAGTTTGTAAGCGCTCTTGCTTTGTGTGCTCATTGCGGGCTTTCAGTCACCCTCACCCCTCTTGAGACCTAGTCTTGACCGCCGCGATCGCTACCTTGATTGGTCTGGCTTGTCCAGAGGTTACCCTGTTCCAAGTAATTAGGTTGGCCTTCTGAACTTCTGCGCCACCAGGACAGAGTTCAGAAATCCGTCTTAACAATCGCATGCTGTAGGAAGGGTCTAAGGATTGGAATGGGATGGACTTGGATATCACATCTCATGCTATAGGTAGGCTCAGGTTTGGTATAAGCATTGAGATATCACATCTCATGCTATAGGAAGGGTCTCATGATTGGAATGGGAAGGATTTGGATATCACATCTCATGCTATAGGAAGGGTCTCAGGTTTGGTATAAGCATGGAGATATCACTTCTCATGCTATAGGAAGGGTCTCAGAATTGGAATGGGAAGGTGTTGGATATCACATCTCATGCTATAGGAAGGGTCTCAGATTTGGTATAAGCATTGAGATATCACATCTCATGCTATAGGAAGGGTCTCAGGATTGCAATGGGAAGGAGTTGTATATGACATCTCAGGCCTTAAGAAGGGTCTCAGGTTTGGTATAAGCATTGAGATATCACATCTCTGCTATCGGAAGGGTCTCAGGATTGGAATGGGAAGGAGTTGGATATCCCATCTCATGTTATAGGAAGGGTCTCAGGTTTGGTATTAGAAGCATTGAGATATCACATCTCATGCTATAGGAAGGGTCTCAGGATTGGAATGGGAAGGACTTGGATGTCACATCTCATGCTATAGGGAGGGTCTCAAGTTTGATATTAGAAGCATTGAGATAACAAATCTCATGATATCGGAAGGGTCTCAGGATTGGAATGGAAAGGAGTTGGATATCACATCTCATTATAAAGGAAGGGTCTAAGGTTTGGAAGGGGAAGGATTTGGATATCACATCTCATGTTATAGGACGGGTCTCAGGTTTGGTATTAGAAGCATTGAGATATCAAGTGTCATGGTATAAGAAGGGTCTCAGAATTGGAATGGGAAGGAGTTGGATATCACATCTCAAGCTATAGGAAGCGTCTCAGGATTGGAATGGGAAGGAGTTTGATATCACATCTCATGCCATAGTATGGGTCTCAGGTTTGGTAGAAGCATTGGGATATCACATCTCATGCTATCGGAAGGGTATCAGTATTGGATTTGGAAGGAGTTGGATATCCCATCTCATGCTATAGGAAGGGTCTCAGGTTAGAATGGGAAGGAGTTGGATATCACATTTCATGTTATAGGAAGGGTCTCAGGATTGGAATGGGAAGGACTTGGATATCATATCTCATGCTATAGGAAGGCTCTCAGGTTTGGAAGGGGAAGGAGTTGGATATCACATTTCATGTTAGAGGAAGGATCTCAGGTTTGGTATTAGAGGCCTTGAGATATCACATCTCATGCTATAGGAAGGGTCTCAGGATTGGAATGGGAAGGAGTTGGATATCACATCTCAAGCTATAGGAAGGGTCTCAGGTTTGGTATAAGCATTGAGATATCACATCTCATGCTATAGGAAGGGTCTCAGGATTGGAATGGGAAGAAGTTGGATATCACATCTCATGCTATAGGAAGGGTCTCAGGTTTGGTATAAGCATTGAGATATCACATCTCATGCTATAGGAAGGGTCTCAGGGTTGGAATGGGAAGGAGTTGTATATGACATCTCATGCCATAGGAAGGGTCTCAGGTTTGGTATAAGCATTGAGATATCACATCACATGCTATAGGAAGGGTCTCAGGATTGGAATGGGAAGGAGTTGGATATCACATCTCATGCTATAGGCAGGGTCTCAGGTTTGGAAAGGGAAGGAGATGGATATCACATTTCATGTTAGAGGTAGGATCTCAGGTTTGGTATTAGAGGCATTGAGATATCACATCTCATGCTATCAGAAGGGTCTCAGGATTGGAATGGGAAGGAGTTGGATATCACATTTCATGCTAAAGGGAGGGTCTCAGGTTTGGAAGGGGAAGGATTTGGAAATCACATCTCATATTATAGGAAGGATCTCAGGTTTGGTATTAGAAGCATTGAGATATCACATCTCATGCTATCGGAAGGATCTCAGGTTTGGTATAAGAGGCATTGAGATATCACATCTCATGCTATCATAAGGGTCTCAGGATTGGAATGGGAAGGAGTTGGATATCACATCTCATGTTATATGAAGGATCTCAGGTTTGGTATTAGAAGCATTGAGACATCACATCTCATGCTATAGGAAGGGTCTCAGGATTGGAATGGGAAGGAGTTGGATATCACATCTCATGCTATAGGAAGGGTCTCTGGTTTGCTATAAGCATTGAGATATCACATCTCATGCTATAGGAAGGGTCTCAGGATTGGAATGGGAAGGACTTGGATATCACATCTCATGCTATAGGCAGGATCTCAGGTTTGGAAAGGGAAGGAGTTGGATATCATATTTCATGTTAGAGGTAGGATCTCAGGTTTGGTATTAGAGGCATTGAGATATCACATCTCATGCTATCAGAAGGGTCTCAGGATTGGAATGGGAAGGAGTTGGATATCACATTTCATGCTAAAGGGAGGGTCTCAGGTTTGGAAGGGGAAGGATTTGGAAATCACATCTCATATTATAGGAAGGATCTCAGGTTTGGTATTAGAAGCATTGAGATATCACATCTCATGCTATCGGAAGGATCTCAGGTTTGGTATAAGAGGCATTGAGATATCACATCTCATGCTATCATAAGGGTCTCAGGATTGGAATGGGAAGGAGGTGGATATCACATCTCATGTTATATGAAGGATCTCAGGTTTGGTATTAGAAGTATTGAGACATCACATCTCATGCTATAGGAAGGGTCTCAGGATTGGAATGGGAAGGAGTTGGATATCACATCTCATGTTATAGGAAGGGTCTCAGGTTTGGTATTAGAAGCATTGAGATATCACATCTCATGCTATAGGAAGGGTCTCAGGAATGGAATGGGAAGGACTTGGATATCACATCTCATGATAAAGGAAGGGTCTAAGGTTTGGAAGGGGAAGGATTTGGATATCACATCTCATGTTATTGGACCGGTCTCAGGTTTGGTATTAGAAGCATTGAGATATCAAGTCTCATGGTATAGGACGGGAGTTTGATATCACATCTCATGCCATGGTATGGGTCTCAGGTTTTGTAGAAGCATTGGTATATCACATCTCATGCTATCGGAAGGGTATCAGGATTGGATTTGGAAGGAGTTGGATATCCCATCTCATGCTATAGGAAGGGTCTCAGGTTGGAATAGAAGGAGTTGGATATCACATCTCATTGTATAGGAAGGGTCTCAGGATTGGAATGGGAAGGACTTGGATATCACATCTCATGCTGTAGGAAGGGTCTCAGGTTTGGAAAAGGAAGGAGTTGGATATCACATTTCATGTTAGAGGTAGGATCTCAGGTTTGGTATTAGAGGCATTGAGATATCAGATCTCATGCTATCAGAAGGGTATCAGGATTGGAATGGGAAGGAGTTGGATATCACATCTCATGCTAAAGGGAGGGTCTCAGGTTTGGAATGGGAAGGATTTGGATATCACATCTCATGTTATAGGAAGGACCTTAGGTTTGGTATTAGAAGCATTGAGATATCACATCTCATGCTATAGGAAGGGTCTCGGGATTGGAATGGGAAGGAGTTGGATATCACATCTCATGTTATAGGAAGGATCTCAGGTTTGGTATTAGAAGCATTGAGATATCACATCTCATGCTATAGGAAGGGTCTCAGGATTGGAATGGGAAGGAGTTGGATATCACATCTCATGCTATGGGAAGGGTCTCAGGTTTGGTATAAGCATTGAAATGTCACATCTCTGCTATCGGAAGGGTCTCAGGATTGGAATGGGAGGAGCTATATATCACATCTCATGCTAAAGGAAGGGTCTCAGGTTTGGAAGGGGAAGGATTTGGATATCACATCTCATGTTATAGGACGGGTCTCAGGTTTGGTATTAGAAGCATTGTGATATCACATCTCATGCTATAGGGTGTGTCTCAGGATTGGAATGGGAAGGAGTTGGATATCACATCTCATGCTATAGGAAGGGTTTCAGGTTTGGTAGAAGCATTGAGATATCACATCTCATGTTATGGGAAGGGTCTCAGGATTGGAATGGGAAGGACTTGGATATCACATCTCATGCTGTAGGAAGGGTCTCAGGTTTGGAAAAGGAAGGAGTTGGATATCACATTTCATGTTAGAGGTAGGATCTCAGGTTTGCTATTAGAGGCATTGAGATATCACATCTCATGCTATCAGAAGGGTATCAGGATTGGAATGGGAAGGAGTTGGGTATCACATCTCATGTTATAGGACCGGTCTCAGGTTTGGTATTTGAAGCATTGAGATATCAAGTCTCATGGTATAGGACGGGTCTCAGAATTGGAATGAGAAGGAGTTGGATATCACATCTCAAGCTATAGGAAGGGTCTCATGATTGGAATGGGAAGGAGTTGGATATCACATCTCATGTTATAGGAAGGGTCTCAGGATTGGAATGGGAAGGACTTGGATATCACATCTCATTATATAGGAAGGCTCTCAGGGTTGGAAGGGGAAGGAGTTGGATATCACATTTCATGTTAGAGGTAGGATCTCAGGTTTGGTTTTAGAGGCATTGAGATATCACATCTCATGCCATCAGAAGGGTCTCAGGATTGGAATGGGAAGGAGTTGGATATCAAATCTCATGCTAAAGGGATGGTCTAAGGTTTGGAAGGGGAAGGATTTGGATATCACATCTCATGTTATTGGACCGGTCTCAGGTTTGGTATTAGAAGCATTGAGATATCACATCTCATGCTATCGGAATGGTCTTAGGTTTGGTATAAGCATTGAGATATCACATCTCTGCTATCGGAAGGGTCTCAGGATTGGAATGGGAAGGATTTGGATATCACAATTCATGTTATAGGAAGGGTCTCAGGTTTGGTATTAGAAGCATTGAGATATCACATCTCATGCTATAGGAAGGGTCTCAGGATTGGAATGGGAAGGACTTGGATATCACATCTCATGTTATAGGAAGGGTCTCAGGTTTGGTATTAGAAGCATTGAGATATCACATCTCATGCTATAGGAAGGGTCTCAGGAATGGAATGGGAAGGACTTGGATATCACATCTCATGATAAAGGAAGGGTCTAAGGTTTGGAAGGGGAAGGATTTGGATATCACATCTCATGTTATTGGACCGGTCTCAGGTTTGGTATTAGAAGCATTGAGATATCAAGTCTCATGGTATAGGACGGGAGTTTGATATCACATCTCATGCCATGGTATGGGTCTCAGGTTTTGTAGAAGCATTGGGATATCACATCTCATGCTATCGGAAGGGTATCAGGATTGGATTTGGAAGGAGTTGGATATCCCATCTCATGCTATAGGAAGGGTCTCAGGTTGGAATAGAAGGAGTTGGATATCACATCTCATGTTATAGGAAGGGTCTCAGGATTGGAATGGGAAGGACTTGGATATCACATCTCATGCTGTAGGAAGGGTCTCAGGTTTGGAAAAGGAAGGAGTTGGATATCACATTTCATGTTAGAGGTAGGATCTCAGGTTTGGTATTAGAGGCATTGAGATATCACATCTCATGCTATCAGAAGGGTATCAGGATTGGAATGGGAAGGAGTTGGATATCACATCTCATGCTAAAGGGAGGGTCTCAGGTTTGGAATGGGAAGGATTTGGATATCACATCTCACATTATAGGAAGGACCTTAGGTTTGGTATTAGAAGCATTGAGATATCACATCTCATGCTATAGGAAGGGTCTCGGGATTGGAATGGGAAGGAGTTGGATATCACATCTCATGTTATAGGAAGGATCTCAGGTTTGGTATTAGAAGCATTGAGATATCACATCTCATGCTATAGGAAGGGTCTCAGGATTGGAATGGGAAGGAGTTGGATATCACATCTCATGCTATGGGAAGGGTCTCAGGTTTGGTATAAGCATTGAAATATCACATCTCTGCTATCGGAAGGGTCTCAGGATTGGAATGGGAGGAGCTGGATATCACATCTCATGCTATGGGAAGGGTCTCAGGTTTGGTATAAGCATTGAAATATCACATCTCTGCTATCGGAAGGGTCTCAGGATTGGAATGGGAGGAGCTGGATATCACATCTCATGCTAAAGGAAGGGTCTCAGGTTTGGAAGGGGAAGGAGTTGGATATCACATCTCATGCTAAAGGGAGGGTCTCAGGTTTGGAATGGGAAGGATTTGGATATCACATCTCATGTTATAGGAAGGACCTTAGGTTTGGTATTAGAAGCATTGAGATATCACATCTCATGCTATAGGAAGGGTCTCGGGATTGGAATGGGAAGGAGTTGGATATCACATCTCATGTTATTGGAAGGATCTCAGGTTTGGTATTAGAAGCATTGAGATATCACATCTCATGCTATCGGAAGGGTCTTAGGTTTGGTATAAGCATTGAGATATCACATCTCTGCTATCGGAAGGGTCTCAGGATTGGAATGGGAAGGATTTGGATATCATAATTCATGTTATAGGAAGGGTCTCAGGTTTGGTATTAGAAGCATTGAGATATCACATCTCATGCTATAGGAAGGGTCTCAGGATTGGAATGGGAAGGACTTGGATATCACATCTCATGTTATAGGAAGGGTCTCAGGTTTGGTATTAGAAGCATTGAGATATCACATCTCATGCTATAGGAAGGGTCTCAGGAATGGAATGGGAAGGACTTGGATATCACATCTCATGATAAAGGAAGGGTCTAAGGTTTGGAAGGGGAAGGATTTGGATATCACATCTCATGTTATTGGACCGGTCTCAGGTTTGGTATTAGAAGCATTGAGATATCAAGTCTCATGGTATAGGACGGGAGTTTGATATCACATCTCATGCCATGGTATGGGTCTCAGGTTTTGTAGAAGCATTGGTATATCACATCTCATGCTATCGGAAGGGTATCAGGATTGGATTTGGAAGGAGTTGGATATCCCATCTCATGCTATAGGAAGGGTCTCAGGTTGGAATAGAAGGAGTTGGATATCACATCTCATTTTATAGGAAGGGTCTCAGGATTGGAATGGGAAGGACTTGGATATCACATCTCATGCTGTAGGAAGGGTCTCAGGTTTGGAAAAGGAAGGAGTTGGATATCACATTTCATGTTAGAGGTAGGATCTCAGGTTTGGTATTAGAGGCATTGAGATATCAGATCTCATGCTATCAGAAGGGTATCAGGATTGGAATGGGAAGGAGTTGGATATCACATCTCATGCTAAAGGGAGGGTCTCAGGTTTGGAATGGGAAGGATTTGGATATCACATCTCATGTTATAGGAAGGACCTTAGGTTTGGTATTAGAAGCATTGAGATATCACATCTCATGCTATAGGAAGGGTCTCGGGATTGGAATGGGAAGGAGTTGGATATCACATCTCATGTTATAGGAAGGATCTCAGGTTTGGTATTAGAAGCATTGAGATATCACATCTCATGCTATAGGAAGGGTCTCAGGATTGGAATGGGAAGGAGTTGGATATCACATCTCATGCTATGGGAAGGGTCTCAGGTTTGGTATAAGCATTGAAATGTCACATCTCTACTATCGGAAGGGTCTCAGGATTGGAATGGGAGGAGCTATATATCACATCTCATGCTAAAGGAAGGGTCTCAGGTTTGGAAGGGGAAGGATTTGGATATCACATCTCATGTTATAGGACGGGTCTCAGGTTTGGTATTAGAAGCATTGTGATATCACATCTCATGCTATAGGGTGTGTCTCAGGATTGGAATGGGAAGGAGTTGGATATCACATCTCATGCTATAGGAAGGGTTTCAGGTTTGGTAGATGCATTGAGATATCACATCTCATGCTATAGGAAGAGTCTCAGGTTTGGGAAGGGAAGGATTTGGATTTCACATCTCATGTTATAGGATGGTTCTCATGTTTGGTTTTTGAAGCATTGAGATATCACATCTCATGCTATCGGAAGGGTCTCAGGTTTGGAATGGGAAGGAGTTGGATATCACATCTCATGTTATAGGAAGGGTCTCAGGTTTGGAATGGGAAGGAGTTGGATATGACATCTCTTGTTATAGGGAGGGTCTCAGGATTTGAATGGTAAGGAGTTGGATATCACATCTCATGCTATAGGAAGGGTCTCAGGTTGGAATGGGAAGGAGTTGGATATCACATCTCATGTTATATACAGGAAGGGTCTCAGGATTGGAATGGGAAGGATTTGGATATCACATCTCTTGCTATAGGAAGGGTCTCAGGTTTTTTATTAGAAACATTGAGATATCACATCTCATGCTATAGGAAGGGTTTTAGGATTGGAATGGGAAGTATTTGGATATCACATCTCATGCTAAAGGAAGGGTCTCAGGTTTGGAAGGGGAAGGATTTGGATATCACATCTCATCCAATAGGAAGGGTCTCAGGTTTGGAATGGGAAGGAATTGGATATCACATCTCATGTTATAGGAAGGGTCTCAGGTTTTTTATTAGAAACATTGAGATATCACATCTCATGTTATAGGACGGTTCCCAGGTTTGGTATTAGAAGCATTGAGATATCACATCTCATGGTATAGGAAGGGTCTCAGGGTTGGAATGGGAAGGAGTTGGATATCACATCTCATCCAATAGGAAGGGTCTCAGGTTTGGAATGGGAAGGAATTGGATATCACATCTCATGTTATAGGAAGGATCTCAGGTTTGGTATTAGAAGCATTGAGATATCACATCTCATGCTATAGGAAGGGTCTCAGGATTGGAATGTGAAGGATTTGGATATCACATCTCATGCTAAAGGAAGGGTCTCAGGTTTGGTAGAAGCATTGAGATATCACATCTCATGCTATAGGAAGGGTCTCAGGATTTGAATAGCAAGGAGTTGGATATCACATCTCATGCCATAGGAAGGGTCTCAGGTTTGGTATAAGCATTGAGATATCACATCTCTGCTATCGGAAGGTTCTCAGGATTGGATTGGGAAGGAGTTGGATATCCCTTCCCATGCTATAGGAAGTGTCTCAGGTTGGAAGGGGAAGGAGTTGAATATCACATCTCATGTTATAGGAAGGGTCTCAGGATTGGAATGGGAAGGATTTGGATATCACATCTCTTGCTATAGGAAGGGTCTCAGGATTGGAATGGGAAGGATTTGGATATCACATCTCATGTCATAGGAAGGATCTCAGGTTTGGTATTAGAAGCATTGATATATCACATCTCATGCTATAGTAAGGGTCTCATGTTTGGAATGGGAAGGAGTTGGATATCACATATGCTATAGGAAGTGTCTCAGGTTTGGAACGGGAAGGAGTTGGATATCACATCTCATGTTATAGGAAGGGTCTCAGGTTTGGTATAAGCATTGAGATATCACATCTCTGCTATCAGGAGTGGCTCAGGATTGGAATGGGAAGGAGTTGGATATCCCATCTCATGTTAAAGGACGGGTCTCTGGTTTGGTATTAGAATCATTGAGATATCACATCGCATGCTGTAGGAAGGGTCTAAGGATTGGAATGGGATGGACTTGGATATCACATCTCATGCTATAGGTAGGCTCTCAGGTTTGGTATAAGCATTGAGATATCACATCTCATGCTATAGGAAGGGTCTCAGGATTGGAATGGGAAGGATTTGGATATCACATCTCATGCTATAGGAAGGGTCTCAGATTTGGTATAAGCATTGAGATATCACATCTCATGCTATAGGAAGGGTCTCAGGATTGGAATGGGAAGGAGTTGTATATGACATCTCAAGCCTTAGGAAGGGTCTCAGGTTTGGTATAAGCATTGAGATATCACATCTCTGCTATCGGAAGGGTCTCAGGATTGGAATGGGAAGGAGTTGGATATCCCATCTCATGTTATAGGAAGGGTCTCAGGTTTGGTATTAGAAGCATTGAGATATCACATCTCATGCTATAGGAAGGGTCTCAGGATTAGAAAGGGAAGGACTTGGATGTCACATCTCATGCTATAGGGAGGGTCTCAAGTTTGATATTAGAAGCATTGAGATAACAAATCTCATGATATCGGAAGGGTCTCAGGATTGGAATGGGAAGGAGTTGGATATCACATCTCATTATAAAGGAAGGGTCTAAGGTTTGGAAGGGGAAGGATTTGGATATCACATCTCATGTTATAGGACGGGTCTCAGGTTTGGTATTAGAAGCATTGAGATATCAAGTCTCATGGTATAAGAAGGGTCTCAGAATTGGAATGGGAAGGAGTTGGATATCACATCTCAAGCTATAGGAAGCGTCTCAGGATTGGAATGGGAAGGAGTTTGATATCACATCTCATGCCATAGTATGGGTCTCAGGTTTGGTAGAAGCATTGGGATATCACATCTCATGCTATAGGAAGGGTCTCAGGATTGGAATGGGAAGAAGTTGGATATCACATCTCAAGCTATAGGAAGGGTCTCAGGTTTGGTATAAGCATTGAGATATCACATCTCATGCTATAGGAAGGGTCTCAGGGTTGGAATGGGAAGGAGTTGTTTATGACATCTCATGCCATAGGAAGGGTCTCAGGTTTGGTATAAGCATTGAGATTTCACATCACATGCTATAGGAAGGGTCTCAGGATTGGAATGGGAAGTACTTGGATATCACATCACATGCTATAGGAAGGGTCTCAGGATTGGAATGGGAAGGACTTGGATATCACATCTCATGCTATAGGCAGGGTCTCAGGTTTGGAAAGGGAAGGAGATGGATATCACATTTCATGTTAGAGGTAGGATCTCAGGTTTGGTATTAGAGGCAATGAGATATCACATCTCATGCTATCAGAAGGGTCTCAGGATTGGAATGGGAAGGAGTTGGATATCACATTTCATGCTAAAGGGAGGGTCTCAGGTTTGGAAGGGGAAGGATTTGGAAATCACATCTCATATTATAGGAAGGATCTCAGGTTTGGTATTAGAAGCATTGAGATATCACATCTCATGCTATCGGAAGGATCTCAGGTTTGGTATAAGAGGCATTGAGATATCACATCTCATGCTATCATAAGGGTCTCAGGATTGGAATGGGAAGGAGTTGGATATCACATCTCATGTTATAGGAAGAATTTCAGGTTTGGTATTAGAAGCATTGAGACATCACATCTCATGCTATAGGAAGGGTCTCAGGATTGGAATGGGAAGGAGTTGGATATCACATCTCATGCTATAGGAAGGGTCTCAGGTTTGGTATAAGCATTGAGATATCACATCTCATGCTATAGGAAGGGTCTCAGGATTGGAATGGGAAGGATTTGGATATCACATCTTATGCTATAGGAAGGGTCTCAGGTTTGGTATAAGCATTGAGATATCACATCTCATGCTATAGGAAGGGTCTCAGGATTGGAATGGGAAGAAGTTGGATATCACATCTCATGCTATAGGAAGGGTCTTAGGGTTGGAATGGGAAGGAGTTGTATATGACATCTCATGCCATAGGAAGGGTCTCAGGTTTGGTATAAGCATTGAGATATCACATCACATGCTATAGGAAGGGTCTCAGGATTGGAATGGGAAGGACTTGGATATCACTTCTCATGCTATAGGCAGGGTCTCAGGTTTGGAAAGGGAAGGAGATGGATATCACATTTCATGTTAGAGGTAGGATCTCAGGTTTGGTATTAGAGGCATTGAGATATCACATCTCATGCTATCAGAAGGGTCTCAGGATTGGAATGGGAAGGAGTTGGATATCACATTTCATGCTAAAGGGAGGGTCTCAGGTTTGGAAGGGGAAGGATTTGGAAATCACATCTCATATTATAGGAAGGATCTCAGGTTTGGTATTAGAAGCATTGAGATATCACATCTCATGCTATCGGAAGGATCTCAGGTTTGGTATAAGAGGCATTGAGATATCACATCTCATGCTATCATAAGGGTCTCAGGATTGGAATGGGAAGGAGTTGGATATCACATCTCATGTTATAGGAAGGATCTCAGGTTTGGTATTAGAAGCATTGAGACATCACATCTCATGATATAGGAAGGGTCTCAGGATTGGAATGGGAAGGAGTTGGATATCACATCTCATGCTATAGGAAGGGTCTCAGGTTTGGTATAAGCATTGAGATATCACATCTCATGCTATAGGAAGGGTCTCAGGATTGGAATGGGAAGGATTTGGATATCACATCTTATGCTATAGGAAGGGTCTCAGGTTTGGTATAAGCATGGAGATATCACTTCTCATGCTATAGGAAGGGTCTCAGGATTGGAATGGGAAGGAGTTGGATATCACATCTCATGCTATAGGAAGGGTCTCAGATTTGGTATAAGCATTGAGATATCACATCTCATGCTATAGGAAGGGTCTCAGGATTGGAATGGGAAGGAGTTGTATATGACATCTCAGGCCATAGGAAGGGTCTCAGATTTGGTATAAGCATTGAGATATCACATCTCATGATATCGGAAGGGTCTCAGGATTGGAATGGGAAGGAGTTGGATATCACATTTCATGATAAAGGAAGGGTCTAAGGTTTGGAAGGGGAAGGATTTGGATATCACATCTCATGTTATAGGACGGGTCTCAGGTTTGGTATTAGAAGCATTGAGATATCAAGTCTCATGGTATAAGAAGGGTCTCAGGATTGGAAGGGGAAGGAGTTTGATATCACATCTCATGCCATAGTATGGGTCTCAGGTTTGGTAGAAGCATTGGGATATCACATCTCATGCTATCGGAAGGGTATCAGTATTGGATTTGGAAGGAGTTGGATATCCCATCTCATGCTATAGGAAGGGTCTCAGGTTGGAATGGGAAGGAGTTGGATATCACATTTCATGTTATAGGAAGGGTCTCAGGATTGGAATGGGAAGGACTTGGATATCATATCTCATGCTATAGGAAGGCTCTCAGGTTTGGAAGGGGAAGGAGTTGGATATCACATTTCATGTTAGAGGAAGGATCTCAGGTTTGGTATTAGAGGCCTTGAGATATCACATCTCATGCTATAGGAAGGGTCTCAGGATTGGAATGGGAAGGAGTTGGATATCACATCTCAAGCTATAGGAAGGGTCTCAGGTTTGGTATAAGCATTGAGATATCACATCTCATGCTATAGGAAGGGTCTCAGGATTGGAATGGGAAGAAGTTGGATATCACATCGCATGCTATAGGAAGGGTCTCAGGTTTGGTATAAGCATTGAGATATCACATCTCATGCTATAGGAAGGGTCTCAGGATTGGAATGGGAAGGAGTTGTATATGCCATCTCATGCCATAGGAAGGGTCTCAGCTTTGGTATAAGCATTGAGATATCACATCACATGCTATAGGAAGGGTCTCAGGATTGGAATGGGAAGGACTTGGATATCACATATCATGCTATAGGCAGGGTCTCAGGTTTGGAAAGGGAAGGAGATGGATATCACATTTCATGTTAGAGGTAGGATCTCAGGTTTGGTATTAGAGGCATTGAGAAATCACATCTCCTGCTATCAGAAGGGTCTCAGGATTGGAATGGGAAGGAGTTGGATATCACATCTCATGCTAAAGGGAGGGTCTCAGGTTTGGAAGGGGAAGGATTTGGAAATCACATCTCATATTATAGGAAGGATCTCAGGTTTGGTATTAGAAGCATTGAGATATCACATCTCATGCTATCGGAAGGATCTCAGGTTTGGTATAAGAGGCATTGAGATATCACATCTCATGCTATCATAAGGGTCTCAGGATTGGAATGGGAAGGAGTTGGATATCACATCTCATGTTATAGGAAGGATCTCAGGTTTGGTATTGGAAGCATTGAGACATCACATCTCATGCTATAGGAATGGTCTCAGGATTGGAATGGGTAGGAGTTGGATGTTACATTCTTGCTATAGGAAGGGTCTCATGTTTGGAATGGGAAGGAGTTGGATATCACATATGCTATAGGAAGTGTCTTAGGTTTGGAACGGGAAGGAGTTGGATATCACATCTCATGTTATAGGAAGGGTCTCAGGTTTGGTATAAGCATTGAGATATCACATCTCTGCTATCAGGAGTGGCTCAGGATTGGAATGGGAAGGAGTTGGATATCCCATCTCATGTTAAAGGACGGGTCTCTGGTTTGGTATTAGAATCATTGAGATATCACATCGCTGTTAGGAAAGATTTCGTAATTGTAGGGAATTTTCCTTCCATGTGGCAACCCCTAAACTTTTTGCTATTGTTTTTAACCTTGTTCTTGACTTTGCCAGAGAAGTACAGCCTTCTGCCGCACTTCTCTGGGCTTTCGCTCCTTTCTTACGGGGAAACTGACATGCCCTTAAGACAGTCAGTACCGGGGAACGCTGTTTCCCGTAGTTTCTTTTATCATGTTGCGGCTTTAGTGCAACATGACACAAGAGGGCACTGTAAGCTAAGTTACAGCTCTCTTGGGTCTCTAGCCTTCTACAGGCCCTAGATACTCTTTTAGGATGGTATTTGATCGGTGCAAGTCATTCAGGGACTGGAATGGTGGCAGCGATCGTTTTGTTTATTTTGAGCTCCTTTTGGCGTTCTGAGCACGTTTTTCGCACTGAACCCAAAATGGTGGCCTGGCTCCCAAAATGGCCAGACCACGAGGCTCCTTTGTCCTGTCCACTGACCGTCTTGCTCCCTTCACCTTCCCCAGGTCGGGCGACCCGGGGCCTTCCTTATTTGGGCATGTACTTTCCCGCGAAACGTGGTTGCTTTCGCGGGCTTCTACATGTCGTTTGTGTGCCTCCAGGGTGGGGGCTGGGATGTCTGGTCCCAATACACATCCTGGGTGCCAGAGAGTCTAGGGTGGTGTGAATGCCTGGGACCACCGTGGTCCGTGATTGGTCCACGTATGGTATGTGTGTTGATGAGCGGATCTCCCATTGGCTCCCCTCCGTTTTGGCGCGAAGGGAACCGTGGATAAGAGGGAGCTGGAAACACCACTACCAGGTCGATCTCCTGAGTTCTCACGAACGAAGGAATACAGGAGCCAAGTATCCTGCAACCAAGAGGCTGGACCGAGGAATCGCTGGTGACCCGCTGAAGGAATCCTCCTTTGCACTGCTGTCGTCCTGTGAAACCCTTTCCTCCTTGGATCGAACCAGAAGGCCTGTACTGGTGCTTCGACCTTTGGAATAGCAGGAACAGCTATTCCCGGCGACTTCATCCTCTCCTGCCAAGTAAGCCTTCGGAAGTGTCTCTGGGCCATCCAGTTGACTGACCAGCTTACAAGGGAGTCCTGCTCTGTAACCGCCGCCAGGTTGTGTTGTATTCCGAGTCCTTGTCACTCTCCCACGCTTCGTACACTTGGCGTTCCCAAGTCTGAAGGGAGGAGTGTACATTTGGCTCGAATACACACGGCCGCTCCGTTGTCCTGCTGCGGCAACAAACTGTGCTGGTTTCGTCGATTGGGACGTCTTTTTGCTCTACACGACTACGAGGCGTTCCCTGCTCTTCTGAACCTGCCAGCTGCTAAAACGAACGTGGAGAAGCCTGGGTCTGCTTGCTTCGGGGACCGGTGAGTAGTTTAGCTAGGATCTGGTCGCCCTCCTGCAGTATCCCATTGCTTTTCCCTGCTGTGTAAAAACAGCACCCTTTTGGCCGTACTCGCGCTCTACTTCTGCCCGCTGTGGAGGCTGCGCTTGAGTTACGGAACCTGTTCTCCTTCTGCTGTGCACTAACCCGAACTGCCTGACTTCCTCCGAAGAGCTTCCCCTTTTGCCCGTTGGCACCGGCGTGGCAGGTACTTTGAGCACAAGGATCCACTCTTCGCAGGGCTCGGACTTCCATCTAGTAGGTGCCTCTGAAGGCGAACTGAGTCTAAAGCGGTATCGCACTGCCTGTTTTCCTTCTCTGGCAGGTGGACTACATATTTCGTGCTTTAAACGCTTGCGACTGTGTATTTGTATATATATTGTGTTGATATGGTATGTGTTGGTTTAATATTGTGATATTGTGATTTTCTCGCTACGGTCATTATTTTAAAGGCCTTAAAATAAATGTGTATCTATTTTTGATATAACAACTGTTTGGAGTAGTTTGTAAGCGCTCTTGCTTTGTGTGCTCATTGCGGGCTTTCAGTCACCCTCACCCCTCTTGAGACCTAGTCTTGACCGCCGCGATCGCTACCTTGATTGGTCTGGCTTGTCCAGAGGTTACCCTGTTCCAAGTAATTAGGTTGGCCTTCTGAACTTCTGCGCCACCAGGACAGAGTTCAGAAATCCGTCTTAACAAATTGGTGTACAGCGGTGGGATACGACTGAAGGTATCCAGTGTTGCGCTCGAACTAAGGCATTTCAGGTTATTCCAAACAGTACACGTAGTGAATTGTTATAGAATAACTTTAAAAAGGCCATAGTCCTATCAAACAGTATGGAAGCAAATACCTTGTTAACTTTAAATGCTTCCAAATCAGAAACATTGAAAAAGATGTGTGCGGAGAGAGGTGTTTCCTCTCAAGGCACAAAATTGGAAATGATCCAGAGAATCGTGGCGTGGCAAGAAGCGCAGCTTGACGCTATAACTTCCGAGGACAGTGCAGAAGGTGGTGGGGCTGCTCTCACTGGTAGAACCGACGGTTCTGCCGCTGCACTGATCCATCGCGACCACGAGGACAGGGAGGATGTAATGTTTAATGTTTCCTCTGCCAGTGTTGATGGGGAGGCTATGCTTGAATTCAAGAAGCAAGAGCTGCGGTTTAGGCAGCAGGAGCTTGAATTCAGCATAGCCAAACTAAAAATCGAACAGGCAGAAAAACAGAAAGACAGGGATCACCAGTTGGAACTGGCCAAGCTTCAGGTTGCAAATGGGTCCAAGGGTCCTGGACATGGGTCTGGGGCTTCCTCTCATCCACGGTTTCCAAAAGATCTGCTCAGTGTATATGAAGAAAGGAATGACATTATGGACTGGCTGAATGCGTTTGAGTATGCATGCGAGGTTCAAAAAGTTGACAGTGCTGATAAGATTGCGTGGTTGCTCAGTAGACTGCCCCATTCTGGCTGTAGTGCCATTATGGAAATGTCGAAGGCTGAGCGGGCTGATTTCGCAATGTTAAAGCAAACTCTCATTTTAAAGTTTGGGAAGACTCCGGCCCAATATTTAAAGCGTTTTCGAGAGTATAAGAAAAAGGAAGGTGGTACTTGGGTATCTTATGTCGCTGAATCCTTGAAAAACTTAACTGGCTGGGTCGAAGATTATAAGGTTTCTACCTTCGAAGGCATGATAAATCTTGTCATGCTGGAACATATTTTTGCTTCTTCTTCCCCGGAGCTTAAGCAGCATTTGGCCGATTCGAAGGAGATAGATCCTAAGAAGCTGGCCATTGCAGCAGACTTATGGGTGTCACATCGAGTGTCCCATAAGGACAAAACTCATCCTGGTAAGCAGGAGGAAGGGAAAAAGTCCAAAGATATGGAGGGTGGGGAATCTGCTAAATCTTCTTCCCATAAGGGCCACAAAAAGAAAAACAAGGGTAAGACACAAGAGAACTCACAGGGTAGTGGAGGTCAGCCTCCGAAACAGAACTCTGGTTACAATAAGCCTCCCTACGTAAACAGACCCACTGGGGCTTGTTTGTCTTGTGGAGCAACTGACCATGTGAAGGGGGATCCCCGGTGTAAGGTTAGACCTTTGGGGGTCCACTCCGCTAATCTGGCCTTCTCCTCCTACGAGGAAGAAGAGATTACAGGAGCATCCTTCTCCTCAGACTCATTTCCCAGCGGGATAGAGGCTGAGGTAGTTTTAGTGTCCCTGGGTTCCTGGGAGCCTAAAGTCGCAGAGGCTTATGCTAGGATTCCGGATAATACCAAGCACTACTTTAAAGACAGTGTGCTGATCAATGGAGTGGATACTCCAGCTCTTAGGGATAGTGGGTGCAGTCGCACTGTAGTGGATTCTACCTTGGTAGACTCAGAGGAAGTTGCCAGAGCTACTCTGATGCCCACTAAGTTGGCTGACAGCCCCCTCCGTATGTTTCCCGTGATCCCTGTAAATCTTACTTTAAATGGTACAGCAGTCAGGATTCCAGTGAGCATTCAGAGAAACGTCCCGGGAAAGGTCTTGTTAGGTAATGATCTCAGAGCTTTAGGGCTCGTAGGAGACACTGCCGAAAGACCCTACACACGGTCTCAAGCACGGGCAGCATTGGCCAAGTCCAATACGCCGCCCCAGCCGAAGGGGAAGCCCAAGGCGAAAGGAGTCTACAAGTCAAAACGAGGGAAAGAGAATATTCCCCCGAGCTCGCCTACCACTGCGGTGGAGGAAGTTGGTCAATCGCCCGGGCCTGACGAGGAGGTGGCGATGCCTGAAGTATTCGACCCCAACGATCATCCTGAACTAAAAGACTTGTTAGTTGAAGGAGGTCCTGATAGGGACGAATTCAGTAAAGGCCAACGTGAGTGCCCATCTCTGGAAGGCCTAAGAAGACAGGCCTGCTCCCAGCTTGAGGGTGAACCTCCTGGGATGCGTAGGATTTACCAGGAAGGTGGACTCCTGTATAGTGAGCCCACAGAGTCTACAGAAGGAGACCATAGGAGGTTGGTGGTTCCCCTTGCTGTTAGGCCCTTCCTCCTGCAGTTGGCGCATGAAGTTCCCATTGCTGGTCACCTCGGTATGAGGAAAACCAAGCAAAGGTTATCCATGCACTTCTACTGGCCCAAGATGGGGGAGCAAGTAGAAAGTCACTGCAGGAGTTGTGCCTCCTGCCAGTTGTCTGGTAAGGTTGGCGCGACAATCCAAGCTCCGTTGGTACCGCTCCCAGTTGTGGGGGTACCATTTGAAAGGGTAGGGATCGACATGGTTGGTCCCCTTGACCCGCAAACATCTTCAGGCAATAGGTTTATCCTGGTGCTGGTCGACCATGCAACCAGGTATCCTGAGGCCGTCCCATTTACAACTGTAACTGCCAAGCCAGTTGCAGAAGCTTTACTCGGCATGTTTACTAGGGTTGGCTTCCCTAAAGAAGTTGTGCCGGATCATGGCAGCAACTTTATGTCGAAGTATAGGCAGGCTATGTGGAAAGAATGTGGGGTCACCTACAGGTTCTCTTCTGCATACCACCCCCAGACCAATGGTCTGGGGGGGCGTTTCGACAGGACGTTAACGAGCATGATTGGGGCTCTGGAGGAGCCCCAGAGAAGAAAATGGGATCTTCTTGTTTCATGCTTACTGTTTGCCTACCGAGAGGTACCACAGGAGGGTGTTGGCTTCAGCCCCTTCAAACTTCTGTTCGGTCATCCCGTACGGGGACCCTTAGCCATTGTCAAGGAGGGATGGGAGATGCCCACTCCCCCTGTTACTACCAATGTAGTTGATTATGTGCTAGGGCTCAGAAAACGGATGGTACTTCTGATGGGCTTGGCTAGTGATAAATTGAAGGCAGGGCAAGCGCTGGTGAAACCTTGGTACGACCAGAAAGCTTCCCTCATCAACTTTACACTTGGTCAGCAAGTCCTGATCATGAATCCCATAAGGCCTCAAGCTTTACAGGACAATTGGTCAGGCCCTTACCCAGTGGTGGAGCCCCTGGGTGAGGTTAACTATTCAGTGGACCTTGGAAGGCCTGGAAAGGCTCCCAAAGTGTTTCACATGAATAGGCTGAAGGCTTTCGTCCCAAGCGGCGAAATCGCAGCACTGCTATTGGCTTCAGACGTTGAGGAAGAGGAGTCTGAACCTCTCCCCGACCTGTTCCAAAGCAGTCCTTCAGAGAGCTCTTTTGAGGGTATCCGCGTGGCCCCTCACCAAAATGGACAAGGCTCAGTGGTTTACCTTGGACATGAAGTAGGTGGAGGGAGGAGACAGCCTCTACTCAGTCAGGTACAAGCAGTACAAGACTGGCCTACCCCCACTACGCAAACCCAAGTGAGAGCCTTTTTAGGACTCACGGGGTATTACCACACTTTTGTGGCAGACTATGGCACCATAGCTGCTCCTCTGACTGCCCTCACAACTCCGAAGAAACCCAAGAAGGTAACTTGGACCGACGAGTGTGAGAAGGCCTTCAATGGCTTAAAAGACTCCTTGTGCCAGGCCCCTGTCCTTAGGGCCCCGGATTATCAAAGACCTTTTATCGTGCAGACGGATGCCTCTGACACTGGGATAGGAGCTGTACTATCACAAGTAGATGAGAAGGGTAAGGAACACCCTATCGGTTTTATTAGTCGCCAGTTTAAGGACAGAGAGCTCAGATGGTCCACGGTAGAGAAAGAATGTTTCTCTGTTGTGTGGGCCCTAAGGAAGCTGAGGCCCTACCTCTATGGGACCCACTTCACTGTGCAGACTGACCATAAGCCGTTAAAGTGGCTAATGAACATGAAGGGGGAGAATCCAAAGTTGCTTAGGTGGTCCATAAGTCTACAAGGCTTCGACTTCACTATTGAGCATAGGCCAGGTGTCCAACATAGCAATGCTGATGGGTTGTCCAGAATGTTTAACCGACCTGAACAAGAGACTCATCCAGGGGTGGATTAGTTCCCCCTGTCCATAGTCTGGGAGGGGCGAGTGTTAGGAAAGATTTCGTAATTGTAGGGAATTTTCCTTCCATGTGGCAACCCCTAAACTTTTTGCTATTGTTTTTAACCTTGTTCTTGACTTTGCCAGAGAAGTACAGCCTTCTGCCGCACTTCTCTGGGCTTTCGCTCCTTTCTTACGGGGAAACTGACATGCCCTTAAGACAGTCAGTACCGGGGAACGCTGTTTCCCGTAGTTTCTTTTATCATGTTGCGGCTTTAGTGCAACATGACACAAGAGGGCACTGTAAGCTAAGTTACAGCTCTCTTGGGTCTCTAGCCTTCTACAGGCCCTAGATACTCTTTTAGGATGGTATTTGATCGGTGCAAGTCATTCAGGGACTGGAATGGTGGCAGCGATCGTTTTGTTTATTTTGAGCTCCTTTTGGCGTTCTGAGCACGTTTTTCGCACTGAACCCAAAATGGTGGCCTGGCTCCCAAAATGGCCAGACCACGAGGCTCCTTTGTCCTGTCCACTGACCGTCATGCTCCCTTCACCTTCCCCAGGTCGGGCGACCCGGGGCCTTCCTTATTTGGGCATGTACTTTCCCGCGAAACGTGGTTGCTTTCGCAGGCTTCTACATGTCGTTTGTGTGCCTCCAGGGTGGGGGCTGGGATGTCTGGTCCCAATACACATCCTGGGTGCCAGAGAGTCTAGGGTGGTGTGAATGCCTGGGACCACCGTGGTCCGTGATTGGTCCACGTATGGTATGTGTGTTGATGAGCGGATCTCCCATTTGCTCCCCTCCGTTTTGGTGCGAAGGGAACCGTGGATAAGAGGGAGCTGGAAACACCACTACCAGGTCGATCTCCTGAGTTCTCACGAACGAAGGAATACAGGAGCCAAGTATCCTGCAACCAAGAGGCTGGACCGAGGAATCGCTGGTGACCCGCTGAAGGAATCCTCCTTTGCACTGCTGTCGTCCTGTGAAACCCTTTCCTCCTTGGATCGAACCAGAAGGCAGGTACTAGTGCTTCGACCTTTGGAATAGCAGGAACAGCTATTCCCGGCGACTTCATCCTCTCCTGCCAAGTAAGCCTTCGGAAGTGTCTCTGGGCCATCCAGTTGACTGACCAGCTTACAAGGGAGTCCTGCTCTGTAACCGCCGCCAGGTTGTATTGTATTCCGAGTCCTTGTCACTCTCCCACGCTTCGTACACTTGGCGTTCCCAAGTCTGAAGGGAGGAGTGTACATTTGGCTCGAATACACACGGCCGCTCCGTTGTCCTGCTGCGGCAACAAACTGTGCTGGTTTCGTCGATTGGGACGTCTTTTTGCTCTACACGACTACGAGGCGTTCCCTGCTCTTCTGAACCTGCCAGCTGCTGAAACGAACGTGGAGAAGCCTGGGTCTGCTTGCTTCGGGGACCGGTGAGTAGTTTAGCTAGGATCTGGTCGCCCTCCTGCAGTATCCCATTGCTTTTCCCTGCTGTGTAAAAACAGCACCCTTTTGGCCGTACTCGCGCTCTGCTTCTGCCCGCTGTGGAGGCTGCGCTTGAGTTACGGAACCTGTTCTCCTTCTGCTGTGCACTAACCCGAACTGCCTGACTTCCTCCGAAGAGCTTCCCCTTTTGCCCGTTGGCACCGGCGTGGCAGGTACTTTGAGCACAAGGCTCCACTCTTCGCAGGGCTCGGACTTCCATCTAGTAGGTGCCTCTGAAGGCGAACTGAGTCTAAAGCGGTATCGCACTGCCTGTTTTCCTTCCCTGGCAGGTGGACTACATATTTCGTGCTTTAAACGCTTGCGACTGTGTATTTGTATATATATTGTGTTGATATGGTATGTGTTGGTTTAATATTGTGATATTGTGATTTTCTCGCTACGGTCATTATTTTAAAGGCCTTAAAATAAATGTGTATCTATTTTTGATATAACAACTGTTTGGAGTAGTTTGTAAGCGCTCTTGCTTTGTGTGCTCATTGCGGGCTTTCAGTCACCCTCACCCCTCTTGAGACCTAGTCTTGACCGCCGCGATCGCTACCTTGATTGGTCTGGCTTGTCCAGAGGTTACCCTGTTCCAAGTAATTAGGTTGGCCTTCTGAACTTCTGCGCCACCAGGACAGAGTTCAGAAATCCGTCTTAACAATCGCATGCTGTAGGAAGGGTCTAAGGATTGGAATGGGATGGACTTGGATATCACATCTCATGCTATAGGTAGGCTCAGGTTTGGTATAAGCATTGAGATATCACATCTCATGCTATAGGAAGGGTCTCATGATTGGAATGGGAAGGATTTGGATATCACATCTCATGCTATAGGAAGGGTCTCAGGTTTGGTATAAGCATGGAGATATCACTTCTCATGCTATAGGAAGGGTCTCAGAATTGGAATGGGAAGGTGTTGGATATCACATCTCATGCTATAGGAAGGGTCTCAGATTTGGTATAAGCATTGAGATATCACATCTCATGCTATAGGAAGGGTCTCAGGATTGCAATGGGAAGGAGTTGTATATGACATCTCAGGCCTTAAGAAGGGTCTCAGGTTTGGTATAAGCATTGAGATATCACATCTCTGCTATCGGAAGGGTCTCAGGATTGGAATGGGAAGGAGTTGGATATCCCATCTCATGTTATAGGAAGGGTCTCAGGTTTGGTATTAGAAGCATTGAGATATCACATCTCATGCTATAGGAAGGGTCTCAGGATTGGAATGGGAAGGACTTGGATGTCACATCTCATGCTATAGGGAGGGTCTCAAGTTTGATATTAGAAGCATTGAGATAACAAATCTCATGATATCGGAAGGGTCTCAGGATTGGAATGGAAAGGAGTTGGATATCACATCTCATTATAAAGGAAGGGTCTAAGGTTTGGAAGGGGAAGGATTTGGATATCACATCTCATGTTATAGGACGGGTCTCAGGTTTGGTATTAGAAGCATTGAGATATCAAGTGTCATGGTATAAGAAGGGTCTCAGAATTGGAATGGGAAGGAGTTGGATATCACATCTCAAGCTATAGGAAGCGTCTCAGGATTGGAATGGGAAGGAGTTTGATATCACATCTCATGCCATAGTATGGGTCTCAGGTTTGGTAGAAGCATTGGGATATCACATCTCATGCTATCGGAAGGGTATCAGTATTGGATTTGGAAGGAGTTGGATATCCCATCTCATGCTATAGGAAGGGTCTCAGGTTAGAATGGGAAGGAGTTGGATATCACATTTCATGTTATAGGAAGGGTCTCAGGATTGGAATGGGAAGGACTTGGATATCATATCTCATGCTATAGGAAGGCTCTCAGGTTTGGAAGGGGAAGGAGTTGGATATCACATTTCATGTTAGAGGAAGGATCTCAGGTTTGGTATTAGAGGCCTTGAGATATCACATCTCATGCTATAGGAAGGGTCTCAGGATTGGAATGGGAAGGAGTTGGATATCACATCTCAAGCTATAGGAAGGGTCTCAGGTTTGGTATAAGCATTGAGATATCACATCTCATGCTATAGGAAGGGTCTCAGGATTGGAATGGGAAGAAGTTGGATATCACATCTCATGCTATAGGAAGGGTCTCAGGTTTGGTATAAGCATTGAGATATCACATCTCATGCTATAGGAAGGGTCTCAGGGTTGGAATGGGAAGGAGTTGTATATGACATCTCATGCCATAGGAAGGGTCTCAGGTTTGGTATAAGCATTGAGATATCACATCACATGCTATAGGAAGGGTCTCAGGATTGGAATGGGAAGGAGTTGGATATCACATCTCATGCTATAGGCAGGGTCTCAGGTTTGGAAAGGGAAGGAGATGGATATCACATTTCATGTTAGAGGTAGGATCTCAGGTTTGGTATTAGAGGCATTGAGATATCACATCTCATGCTATCAGAAGGGTCTCAGGATTGGAATGGGAAGGAGTTGGATATCACATTTCATGCTAAAGGGAGGGTCTCAGGTTTGGAAGGGGAAGGATTTGGAAATCACATCTCATATTATAGGAAGGATCTCAGGTTTGGTATTAGAAGCATTGAGACATCACATCTCATGCTATCGGAAGGGTCTCAGGATTGGAATGGGAAGGAGTTGGATATCACATCTCATGCTATAGGAAGGGTCTCTGGTTTGCTATAAGCATTGAGATATCACATCTCATGCTATAGGAAGGGTCTCAGGATTGGAATGGGAAGGACTTGGATATCACATCTCATGCTATAGGCAGGATCTCAGGTTTGGAAAGGGAAGGAGTTGGATATCATATTTCATGTTAGAGGTAGGATCTCAGGTTTGGTATTAGAGGCATTGAGATATCACATCTCATGCTATCAGAAGGGTCTCAGGATTGGAATGGGAAGGAGTTGGATATCACATTTCATGCTAAAGGGAGGGTCTCAGGTTTGGAAGGGGAAGGATTTGGAAATCACATCTCATATTATAGGAAGGATCTCAGGTTTGGTATTAGAAGCATTGAGATATCACATCTCATGCTATCGGAAGGATCTCAGGTTTGGTATAAGAGGCATTGAGATATCACATCTCATGCTATCATAAGGGTCTCAGGATTGGAATGGGAAGGAGGTGGATATCACATCTCATGTTATATGAAGGATCTCAGGTTTGGTATTAGAAGTATTGAGACATCACATCTCATGCTATAGGAAGGGTCTCAGGATTGGAATGGGAAGGAGTTGGATATCACATCTCATGCTATAGGAAGGGTCTCTGGTTTGCTATAAGCATTGAGATATCACATCTCATGCTATAGGAAGGGTCTCAGGATTGGAATGGGAAGGAGTTGTATATGACATCTCATGCCGTAGGAAGGGTCTCAGGTTTGGTATAAGCATTGAGATATCACATCTCTGCTATCGGAAAGGTCTCAGGATTGGAATGGGAAGGAGTTGGATATCCCATCTCATGTTATAGGAAGAGTCTCAGGTTTGGTATTAGAAGCATTGAGATATCACATCTCATGCTATAGGAAGTGTCTCAGGATTGGAATGGGAAGGACTTGGATATCACATCTCATGCTATAGGGAGGATCTCACGTTTGATATTAGAAGCATTGAGATATCACATATGCTATAGGAAGGGTCTCAGGTTTGGTATAAGCAGTGAGATATCACATCTCATGCTATAGGAAGTGTCTCTGGATTGGAATGGGAAGGAGTTGGATATCACATCTCATGCTATAGGATGGGTCTCAGGTTTGGTATAAGCAGTGAGATATCACATCTCATGCTATAGGAAGTGTCTCAGGATTGGAATGGGAAGGAGTTGGATATCACATCTCATGTTATAGGAAGGATCTCAGGTTTGGTATAAGCATTGAGATATCACATCTCTGCTATCGGAAGGGTCTCAGGATTGGAATGGGAAGGAGTTGGATATTCCCATCTCATGTTATAGGAAGGGTCTCAGGTTTGGTATTAGAAGCATTGAGACATCACATCTCATGCTATAGGAAGGGTCTCAGGATTGGAATGGGAAGGACTTGGATATCACATCTCATGCTATAGGGAGGGTCTCAAGTTTGATATTAGAAGCATTGAGATATCACATCTCATGATATCGGAAGGGTCTCAGGATTGGAATGGGAAGGAGTTGGATATCACATCTCATGATAAAGGAAGGGTCTAAGGTTTGGAAGGGGAAGGATTTGGATATCACATCTCATGTTATAGGGCGGGTCTCAGGTTTGGTATTAGAAGCATTGAGATATCAAGTCTCATGGTATAGGAAGGGTCTCAGAATTAGAATGGGAAGGAGTTGGATATCACATCTCAAGCTATAGGAAGGGTCTCAGGATTGGAATGGGAAGGAGTTTGATATCACATCTCATGCCATAGTATGGGTCTCAGGTTTGGTATAAGCATTGGGATATCACATCTCATGCTATCGGAAGGGTATCAGGATTGGATTTGGAAGGAGTTGGATATCCCATCACATGCTATAGAAAGGGTCTCAGGTTGGAATGGGAAGGAGTTGGATATCACATCTCATGTTATAGGAAGGGTCTCAGGATTGGAATGGGAAGGACTTGGATATCACATCTCATGCTATAGGAAGGCTCTCAGGTTTGGAAGGGGAAAGAGTTGGATATCACATTTCATGTTAGAGGTAGGATCTCAGGTTTGGTATTAGAGGCATTGAGATATCACATCTCATGCTATCAGAAGGGTCTCAGGATTGGAATGGGAATGAGTTGGATATCACATTTCATGCTAAAGGGAGGGTCTCAGGTTTGGAAGGGGAAGGATTTGGATATCACATCTCATGTTATAAGAAGGAGCTCAGGTTTGGTATTAGAAGCATTGAGATATCACATCTCATGCTATCGGAAGGATCTCAGGTTTGGTATTAGAAGCATTGAGATATCACATCTCATGCTATCAGAAGGGTCTCAGGATTGGAATGGGAAGGAGTTGGATATCACATCTCATGCTAAAGGGAGGGTCTCAGGTTTGGAAGGGGAAGGATTTGGATATCACATCTCATGTTATCGGAAGGATCTCAGGTTTGGTATTAGAAGTATTGAGATATCACATCTCATGCTATAGGAAGGGTCTCAGGATTGGAATGGGAAGGAGTTGGATATCACATCTCAAGCTATAGGAAGGGTCTCAGGTTTGGTATAAGCATTGAGATATCACATGACATGCTATAGGAAGGGTCTCAGGATTGGAATGGGAAGGTGTTGTATATGACATCTCATGCCATAGGAAGGGTCTCAGGTTTGGTATAAGCATTGAGATATCACATCACATGCTATAGGAAGGGTCTCAGGATTGGAATGGGAAGGACTTGGATATCACATCTCATGCTATAGGCAGGGTCTCAGGTTTGGAAAGGGAAGGAGTTGGATATCACATTTCATGTTAGAGGTAGGATATCAGGTTTGGTATTAGAGGCATTGAGATATCACATCTCATGCTATCAGAAGGGTCTCAGGATTGGAATGGGAAGGAGTTGGATATCACATCTCATGCTAAAGGGAGAGTCTCAGGTTTGGAAGGGGAAGGATTTGGATATCACATCTCATGTTATAGGAAGGATCTCAGGTTTGGGATTAGAGGCATTGAGATATCACATCTCATGCTATCATAAGGGTCTCAGGATTGGAATGGGAAGGAGTTGGATATCACATCTCATGCTAAAGGGAGGGTCTCAGGTTTGGAAGGGGAAGAATTTGGATATCACATCACATGTTATAGGAAGGATCTCAGGTTTGGTATTAGAAGCATTGAGATATCACATCTCATGCTATCGGAAGGGTCTCAGGATTGGAATGGGAAGGAGTTGGATATCACATCTCATGCTATAGGAAGGGTCTCAGGTTTGGAACGGGAAGGAGTTGGATATCACATCTCATGTTATAGGAAGAGTCTCAGGTTTTGTATAAGCATTGAGATATCACATCTCTGCAATCGGAAATGTCTCAGGATTGGGATGGGAAGGAGTTGGATATCACATCTCATGCTATAGGAAGGGTCTCAGGTTTGGAACGGGAAGGAGTTGGATATCACATCTCATGCTATAGGAAGGCTCTCAGGTTTGGAAGGGGAAAGAGTTGGATATCACATTTCATGTTAGAGGTAGGATCTCAGGTTTGGTATTAGAGGCATTGAGATATCACATCTCATGCTATCAGAAGGGTCTCAGGATTGGAATGGGAAGGAGTTGGATATCACATCTCATGCTAAAGGGAGGGTCTCAGGTTTGGAAGGGGAAGGATTTGCATATCACATCTCATGTTATAAGAAGGAGCTCAGGTTTGGTATTAGAAGCATTGAGATATCACATCTCATGCTATCGGAAGGATCTCAGGTTTGGTATTAGAAGCATTGAGATATCACATCTCATGCTATCAGAAGGGTCTCAGGATTGGAATGGGAAGGAGTTGGATATCACATCTCATGCTAAAGGGAGGGTCTCAGGTTTGGAAGGGGAAGGATTTGGATATCACATCTCATGTTATCGGAAGGATCTCAGGTTTGGTATTAGAAGTATTGAGATATCACATCTCATACTATAGGAAGGGTCTCAGGATTGGAATGGGAAGGAGTTGGATATCACATCTCAAGCTATAGGAAGGGTCTCAGGTTTGGTATAAGCATTGAGATATCACATCACATGCTATAGGAAGGGTCTCAGGATTGGAATGGGAAGGAGTTGTATATGACATCTCATGCCATAGGAAGGGTCTCAGGTTTGGTATAAGCATTGAGATATCACATCACATGCTATAGGAAGGGTCTCAGGATTGGAATGGGAAGGACTTGGATATCACATCTCATGCTATAGGCAGGGTCTCAGGTTTGGAAAGGGAAGGAGTTGGATATCACATTTCATGTTAGAGGTAGGATATCAGGTTTGGTATTAGAGGCATTGAGATATCACATCTCATGCTATCAGAAGGGTCTCAGGATTGGAATGGGAAGGAGTTGGATATCACATCTCATGCTAAAGGGAGGGTCTCAGGTTTGGAAGGGGAAGGATTTGGATATCACATCTCATGTTATAGGAAGGATCTCAGGTTTGGTATTAGAGGCATTGAGATATCACATCTCATGCTATCATAAGGGTCTCAGGATTGGAATGGGAAGGAGTTGGATATCACATCTCATGCTAAAGGGAGGGTCTCAGGTTTGGAAGGGGAAGAATTTGGATATCACATCACATGTTATAGGAAGGATCTCAGGTTTGGTATTAGAAGCATTGAGATATCACATCTCATGCTATCGGAAGGGTCTCAGGATTGGAATGGGAAGGAGTTGGATATCACATCTCATGCTATAGGAAGGGTCTCAGGTTTGGAACGGGAAGGATTTGGATATCACATCTCATGTTATAGGAAGAGTCTCAGGTTTGGTATAAGCATTGAGATATCACATCTCTGCAATCAGAAATGTCTCAGGATTGGGATGGGAAGGAGTTGGATATCACATCTCATGCTATAGGAAGGGTCTCAGGTTTGGAATGGGAAGGAGTTGGATATTGTTAAGACGGATTTCTGAACTCTGTCCTGGTGGCGCAGAAGTTCAGATGGCCAACCTAATTTCTTGGAACAGGGTAACCTCTGGACAAGCCAGACCAATCAAGGTAGCGATCGCGGCGGTCAAGACTAGGTCTCAAGAGAGGTGAGGGTGACTGAAAGCCCGCAATGAGCACACAAAGCAAGGACACTTACAAACTACTCCAAACAGGTGCTATATTAAAAATATATACACATTTATTCCAAGGCCTTTAAAACAATGACCGTAGCGAGAAATCACAATACAACTCTAGTAAACCAACACATACCATACCAATACAATATATATACAAATACAAACAAGTCTCAAGTGTTAGATGCACGAAATGTGTAGTCCACCTAAAAGGGAAGGAAAACAGGCAGTGCGAAATAATGCTTAGACCCAGTCCGCCTTCAGAGGCACCTAACTAAAAGGAAGTCCGAGCCCTACGAAGAGTGGAGCCTTGTGCTCAAAAGTACCTGCACACGCTGGTGCCAACGGGCAAAAGGGGAGTCTCTTCGAGGGAGATCAGGCAGTTCAGTTTAGTGCACAAACGAAGAAGAACAGTGTTCCGCGACTCAAGGGCAGAAGCAGAGCGCGAGTACGGAAAGGCATGCTGTTTTGACACAGCGGGGAAAAGCTATGGGTTCCTGCAGGAGGGCGACCAGTTCCTAGCTATGCTACTCACCGGTCCCCGATGCAAGCAGACCCAGGCTTCTCCGCGTCAGTTTCAGTCGCTGGCAGGTTCAGAAGAGCAGGGGATGTCTCGTCGTCGTGTTGAGTCTGCAGCAGCAGAGTTGAGTAAAAGACGTCCCAAACGAAGGAACCCGCACAGTTTGTTACCACAGCAGGGCAACGGAGCGGCCGTGTGTATCTGAGCCAAATGTACACTACTCACTTCAGACCTGGGAACGCCAAGTGTACGAATCGTGTGAGAGTGACAAGGACTCGATATACTACACAACCTGGTGGCAGTTACAGAGCAAGACTCCTGTGTAGGCTGGTCAGTCTGCTGGATGGGCCAGAGACGCTTCCGAAGGCTTACTAGCAGGAGCTGGTGAAGATGCCGAGAATAGCTGTCCCCGCTATTCCAAGGGTCGAAGTACTAGTACAGGCCTTCTGGTTCGATCAAAGGTGAAAAGGGTTTCACAAGGCGACAGCAGTGCAGAGGAGCAGTCCTTCAGCGGGTCACCAGCGATTCCTCGGTTCAGCCTCTTGGTTGCAGGATACTTGGCTCCTGTATTCCTTCGTTCGTGAGAACTCAGGAGATCGACATGGTAGTGGTGTTTCCAGCCCCCTCTTATCCACGGTTCCCTTCGTGCCAAAACGGTGGGGACCCAATGGGAGATCCGCTCATCAACACTCACACCATTCGTGGACCTATCACGGACCACGGTGGTCCCAGGCATTCACACGGGACCAGACATCCCAGCCCACATCCTGGAGGCACACACAAGACATGTAGAAGCCCGCGAAAGCATCCGTGTTTCGCGGGAAAGTACATGCCCAAATAAGGAAGGCCCCGGGTCGGCTCGACCTGGGGAAGGTGAAGGGAGCAAGACGGTCAGCGGACAGGATAAAGGAGCCTCGTGGTCTGGCCAATTTTGGGAGCCAGGCCATCATTTTGGGTTAAGTGCGAGAAACGCGCTTAGAACGCCAAAAGGAGCTCAAAACACAAGAAACGATCGCTGCCACCATTCACCGTCCGTGAATCACTTGCACCGATCAGTTACAATCCTGAAAGAGTATCTAGGGCCTGTAGAAGGCTAGAATCCCAAGAGAGCAGTAACTTAGCTTACAGTGCCCTCTTGTGTCATGTTGCACGAAAGCCGCAACATGATAAAAGAAACTACGGAAAACAGCGTTTCCCGGTACTGACTGTCTTAAGGCCATGCAAGTTTCCCCGTAAGAAAGGAGCGAAAGCCCAGAGGAGTGCGGCAGAAGGCTGCACTTCTCTGGCAAAGTCGAGAACAAGGTGAAAAACAACAGCAAAAAGTTTAGGGGTTGCCACATGGAAGGAAAATTACCTACAATTACGAAATCTTTCCTAACAGATATCACATCTCATGTTATAGGAAGAGTCTCAGGTTTGGTATAAGCATTGAGATATCACATCTCTGCAATCGGAAGTGTCTCAGGATTGGGATGGGAAGGAGTTGGATATCCCATCTCATGTTATAGGACGGGTCTCAGGATTGTTATTAGAATCATTGAGATATCATATATATTGCATGCTGTAGGAAGGGTCTAAGGATTGGAATGGGAAGGACTTGGATATCACATCTCATGCTATGGATAGGCTCTCAGGTTTGGAAAGGGAAGGAGTTGGATATCACATTTCATGTTAGAGGAAGGATCTCAGGTTTGGTATTAGAGGCATTGAGATATCACATCTCATGCTATAGGAAGGGTCTCAGGATTGGAATGGGAAGGAGTTGGATATCACATCTCATGCTATAGGAAGGGTCTCAGGTTTGGTATAAGCATTGAGATATCACATCTCATGCTATAGGAAGGGTCTCAGGATTGGAATGGAAGGAGTTGGATATCACATCTCATGTTAAACGAAGGATCTCAGGTTTGGTATTAGAAGCATTGAGACATCACATCTCATGCTATAGGAAGGGTCTCAGGATTGGAATGGGAAGGAGTTGGATATCACATCTCATGCTATAGGAAGGGTCTCAGGCTTGGTATAAGCATTGAGATATCACATCTCATGCTATCGGAAGGGTCTCAGGATTGGAATGGGAAGGAGTTGTATATGACATCTCAAGCCATAGGAAGGGTCTCAGGTTTGGTATAAGCTTTGAGATATCACATCTCTGCTATCGGAAGGGTCTCAGGATTGGAATGGGAAGGAGTTGGATATCCCATCTCATGTTATAGGAAGAGTCTCAGGTTTGGTATTAGAAGCATTGAGATATCACATCTCATGCTATAGGAAGTGTCTCAGGATTGGAATGGGAAGGACTTGGATATCACATCTCATGCTATAGGGAGGGTCTCAAGTTTGATATTAGAAGCATTGAGATATCACATCTTATGCTATAGGAAGGGTCTCAGGATTGGAATGGGAAGGAGTAGGATATCACATCTCATGCTATAGGAAGGATCTCAGGTTTGGTATGAGCATTGAGATATCACATCTCTTCTATCGGAAGGGTCTCAGGATTGGAATGGGAAGAGTTGGATATTCCCATCTCATGTTATAGGAAGGGTCTCAGGTTTGGTATTAGAAGCATTGAGATATCACATCTCATGCTATAGGAAGGGTCTCAGGATTGGAATGGGAAGGACTTGGATATCACATCTCATGCTATAGGGAGGGTCTCAAGTTTGATATTAGAAGCATTGAGATATCACATCTCACGATATCGGAAGGGTCTCAGGATTGGAATGGGAAGGAGTTGGATATCACATCTCATGATAAAGGAAGGGTCTAAGGTTTGAAGGGGAAGGATTTGGATATCACATCTCATGTTATAGGACGGGTCTCAGGTTTGGTATTAGAAGCACTGAGATATCAAGTCTCATGGTATAGGAAGGGTCTCAGAATTGGAATCAGAAAGAGTTGGATATCACATCTCAAGCTATAGGAAGGGTCTCAGGATTGGAATGGGAAGGAGTTTGATATCACATCTCATGCAATAGTATGGGTCTCAGGTTTGGTATAAGCATTGGGATATCACATCTCATGCTATCGGAAGGGTATCAGGATTGGATTTGGAAGGAGCTGGATATCCCATCTCATGCTATACGAAGGGTCTCAGGTTGGAATGGGAAGGAGTTGGATATCACATCTCATGTTATAGGAAGGGTCTCAGGATTGGAATGGGAAGGACTTGGATATCACATCTCATGCTATAGGAAGGCTCTCAGGTTTGGAAGGGGAAAGAGTTGGATATCACATTTCATGTTAGAGGTAGGATCTCAGGTTTGGTATTAGAGGCATTGAGATATCACATCTCATGCTATCAGAAGGGTCTCAGGATTGGAATGGGAAGGAGTTGGATATCACATCTCATGCTAAAGGGAGGGTCTCAGGTTTGGAAGGGGAAGGATTTGGATATCACATCTCATGTTATAGGAAGGATCTCAGGTTTGGTATTAGAAGCATTGAGATATCACATCTCATGCTATCGGAAGGATCTCAGGTTTGGTATTAGAAGCATTGAGATATCACATCTCATGCTATCAGAATGGTCTCAGGATTGGAATCGGAAGGAGTTGGATATCACATCTCATGCTAAAGGGAGGGTCTCAGGTTTGGAAGGGGAAGGATTTGGATATCACATCTCATGTTATCAGAAGGATCTCAGGTTTGGTATTAGAAGTATTGAGATATCACATCTCATGCTATAGGAAGGGTCTCAGGATTGGAATGGGAAGGAGTTGGATATCACATCTCAAGCTATAGGAAGGGTCTCAGGTTTGGTATAAGCATTGAGATATCACATCACATGCTATAGGAAGGGTCTCAGGATTGGAATGGGAAGGAGTTGGATATCACATCTCATGTTATAGGAAAGATCTCAGGTTTGGTATTAGAAGCATTGAGACATCACATCTCATGTTATAGGAAGGGTCTCAGGATTGGAATGGGAAGAAGTTGGATATCACATCTCATGCTATAGGAAGAGTCTCAGGTTTGGTATAAGCATTGAGATATTACATCTCATGATATAGGAAGAGCTCAGGATTGGAATGGGAAGGAGTTGTATATGACATCTCATGCCATAGGAAGGGTCTCAGGTTTGGTATAAGCATTGAGATATCACATCACATGCTATAGGAAGGGTCTCAGGATTGGAATGGGAAGGACTTGGATATCACATCTCATGCTAAAGGGAGGGTCTCAGGTTTGGAAGGGGAAGGATTTGGATATCACATCTCATGTTATAGGAAGGATCTCAGGTTTGGTATAAGAAGCATTGAGATATCACATCTCATGCTATCGGAAGAATCTCAGATTTGGTATTAGAGGCATTGAGATATTACATCTCATGCTATCATAAGGGTCTCAGGATTGGAATGGGAAGGAGTTGGATATCACATCTCATGCTATAGGAAGGATCTCAGGTTTGGAACGGGAAGGAGTTGGATATCACATCTCATGCTATAGGAAGGGTCTCAGGTTTGGAACGGGAAGGAGTTGGATATCCCATCTCATGTTATAGGACTGGTCTCAGGTTTGGTATTAGAAGCATTGAGATATCACATCACATGCTGTAGGAAGGGTCTCAGGTTTGGAATGGGAAGGAATTGGATATCACATCTCATGTTATAGGAAGGGTCTCAGGTTTGGTATAAGCATTGAGATATCACATCTCTGCTATCGGAAGTGTCTCAGGATTGGAATGGGAAGGAGTTGGATATCACATCTCATGTTATAGGACGGGTCTCAGGTTTGTTATTAGAATCATTGAGATATCATATTGCATGCTGTAGGAAGGGTCTAAGGATTGGAATGGGAAGGACTTTGATATCACATCTCATGCTATAGGTAGGCTCTCAGGTTTGGAAAGGGAAGGAGTTGGATATCACATTTCATGTTAGAGGAAGGATCTCAGGTTTGGTATTAGAGCCATTGGATATCACATCTCATGCTATAGGAAGGGTCTCAGGATTGGAATGGGAAGGAGTTGGATATCACATCTCATGCTATAGGAAGGGTTTTAGGTTTGGTATAAGCATTGAAATATCACATCTCATGCTATAGGAAGGGTCTCAGGATTGGAATGGGAAGGATCTGTATATGACATCTCATGCCATAGGAAGGGTCTCAGGTTTGGTATAAGCATTGAGATATCACATCTCTGCTTTCGGAAGGGTCTCAGGATTGGAATGGGAAGGAGTTGGATATCCCATCTCATGTTATAGGAAGAGTCTCAGGTTTGGTATTAGAAGCATTGAGATATCACATCTCATGCTATAGGAAGTGTCTCAGGATTGGAATGGGAAGGACTTGGATATCACATCTCATGCTATAGGGAGGGTCTCAAGTTTGATATTAGAAGCATTGAGATATCACATCTCATGCTATAGGAAGGGTCTCAGTATTGGAATGGGAAGGAGTTGGATATCACATCTCATGCTATAGGAAGGGTCTCAGGTTTGGTATAAGCATTGAGATATCACATCTCTGCTATCGGAAGGGTCTCAGGATTGGAATGGGAAGGAGTTGGATATTCCCATCTCATGTTATAGGAAGGGTCTATCAGGTCTTAGCATGAGACTCTTCCTATAACATGAGATGTGATATCCAACTCCTTCCCATTCCAATCCTGAGACCCTTCCGATAGCTTGAGATGTGATATCTCAATGCTTCTAATATCAATACTGAGACCCTCCCTATAGCATGAGATGTGATATCTAAGTCCTTCCCATTCCAATCCTGAGACCCTTCTGATAGCAGAGATGTGATATCTCAATGCTTATACCAAACCTGAGACCCTTCCTATAGCATGAGATGTGATATCCAACTCCTTCCCATTCCAATCCTGAGACCCTTCCTATAGCATGATATGTGAAATCTCAATGCTTCTACCAAAACTGAGACCCTTCCTTTAGCATGAGATGTGATATCCAACTCCTTCCCATTCCAATCCTGAGACCAGTCCTATAGCATGAGATGTGATATCTCAATGCTTCTAATACCAAACCTGAGATCCTTCCTATAACATGAGATGTGATATCCAACTCCTTCCCATTCCAATCCTGAGACCCTTCCTATAGCATGAGATGTGATATCTCAATGCTTCTAATACCAAACCTGAGATCCATCCGATAGCATGAGATGTGATATCTCAATGCTTCTAATACCAAACCTGAGATCCTTCCTATAACATGAGATGTGATATCCAAATCCTTCCCCTTCTGAACCTGAGACCCTCCCTTTAGCATGAGATGTGATATCCAACTCCTTCCCATTCCAATCCTGATACCCTTCTGATAGCATGAGATGTGATATCTCAATGCCTCTAATACCAAACCTGAGATCCTAACTCTAACATGAAATGTGATATCCAACTGCTTCCCTTTCCAAACCTGAGAGCCTTCCTACAGCATGAGATGTGATATCCAAGTCCTTCCCATTCAAATCCTGAGACCCTTCCTATAACATGAGATGTCATATCCAACTCCTTCCCATTCCAACCTGAGACCCTTCCTATAGCATGAGATGGGATATCCAACTCCTTCCAAATCCAATCCTGATACCCTTCCGATAGCATGAGATGTGATATCCCAATGCTTCTACAAAACCTGAGACCCATACCATGGCATGAGATGTGATATCAAACTCCCGTCCTATACCATGAGACTTGATATCTCAATGCTTCTAATACCAAACCTGAGACCGGTCCAATAACATGAGATGTGATATCCAAATCCTTCCCCTTCCAAACCTTAGACCCTTCCTTTATCATGAGATGTGATATCCAAGTCCTTCCCATTCCATTCCTGAGACCCTTCCTATAGCATGAGATGTGATATCTCAATGCTTCTAATACCAAACCTGAGACCCTTCCTATAACATGAGATGTGATATCCAAGTCCTTCCCATTTCAATCCTGAGACCCTTCCTATAGCATGAGATGTGATATCTCAATGCTTCTAATACCAAACTTGAGACCCTTCCTATAACATGAATTCTGATATCCAAGTCCTTCCCATTCCAATCCTGAGACCCTTCCAATAGCAGAGATGTGATATCTCAATGCTTCTAATATCAAACCTGAGACCTGCCCTATAACATGAGATGGGATATCCAACTCCTTCCCGTTCCAAACCTGATACCCTTCCTATAGCATGAGATGTGATATCCAATTCCTTCCCATCCCAATCCTGAGACACCTCCGATAGCAGAGATGTGATATCTCAATGCTTATACCAAACCTGAGACTCTTCCTATAACATGAGATGTGATATCTAACTCCTTCCCGTTCCAAACCTGAGACCCTTCCTATAGCATGAGATGTGATATCCAACTCCTTCCCATTCCAATCCTGAGACCCTTCCTATAGCATGAGATGTGATATCTCACTGCTTATACCAAATCTGAGACCCTTCCTATAGCATAAGATGTGATATCCAACTCCTTCCCATTCCAATCCTGAGACCCTTCCTATAGCATGAGATGTGATATCTCAATGCTTCTAATACCAAACCTGAGATCCTTCCTATAACATGAGATGTGATATCCAACTCCTTCCCATTCCAATCCTGAGACCCTTATGATAGCATGAGATGTGATATCTCAATGCCTCTAATACCAAACCTGAGATACTTCCGATAGCATGAGATGTGATATCTCAATGCTTTTAATACCAAACCTGAGATCCTTCCTATAACATGAGATGTGATTTCCAAATCCTTCCCCTTCCAAACCTGAGACACTCCCTTTAGCATGAGATGTGATATACAACTCCTTCCCATTCCAATCCTGAGACCCTTCTGATAGCATGAGATGTGATATCTCAATGCCTCTAATACCAAACCTGAGATCCTACCTCTAACATGAAATGTGATATCCATCTCCTTTCCAAACCTGAGACCCTGCCTATAGCATGAGATGTGATATTCAAGTCCTTCCCATTCCAATCCTGAGACCCTTCCTATAGCATGTGATGTGATATCTCAATGCGTATACCAAACCTGAGACCCTTCCTATGGCATGAGATGTCATATACAACTCCTTCCCATTCCAATCCTGAGACCCTTCCTATAGCATGAGATGTGATATCTCAATGCTTATACCAAACCTGAGACCCTTCCTATAGCATGAGATGTGATATCCAACTTCTTCCCATTCCAATCCTAAGACCCTTCCTATAACATGAGATGTGATGTCTCAATGCTTCTAATACCAAACCTGAGATCTTTCCTATAACATGAGATGTGATATCCAACTCCTTCCCATTCCAATCCTGAGACCCTTCCTATAGCATGAGATGTGATATCTCAATGCTTATACCAAACCTGAGACCCTTCCTATAGCTTGAGATGTGATATCCAACTCCTTCCCATTCCAATCCTGAGACCCTTCCTATAGCATGAGATGTGATATCTCAAGGCCTCTAATACCAAACCTGAGATCCTTCCTCTAACATGAAATGTGATATCCAACTCCTTCCCCTTCCTAACCTGAGACCCTTCCTATAGCATGAGATGTGATATCCAACTCCTTCCCATTCCAATCCTGAGACCCTTCCGATAGCTTGAGATGTGATATCTCAATGCTTCTAATATCAATACTGAGACCCTCCCTATAGCATGAGATGTGATATCTAAGTCCTTCCCATTCCAATCCTGAGACCCTTCCGATAGCAGAGATGTGATATCTCAATGCTTATACCAAACCTGAGACCCTTCCTATAGCATGAGATGTGATATCCAACTCCTTCCCATTCCAATCCTGAGACCCTTCCTATAGCATGATATGTGAAATCTCAATGCTTCTACCAAAACTGAGACCCTTCCTTTAGCATGAGATGTGATATCCAACTCCTTCCCATTCCAATCCTGAGACCAGTCCTATAGCATGAGATGTGATATCTCAATGCTTCTAATACCAAACCTGAGATCCTTCCTATAACATGAGATGTGATATCCAACTCCTTCCCATTCCAATCCTGAGACCCTTCCTATAGCATGAGATGTGATATCTCAATGCTTCTAATACCAAACCTGAGATCCTTCCGATAGCATGAGATGTGATATCTCAATGCTTCTAATACCAAACATGAGATCCTTCCTATAACATGAGATGTGATATCCAAATCCTTCCCCTTCCGAACCTGAGACCCTCCCTTTAGCATGAGATGTGATATCCCACTCCTTCCCATTCCAATCCTGATACCCTTCTGATAGCATGAGATGTGATATCTCAATGCCTCTAATACCAAACCTGAGATCCTACCTCTAACATGAAATGTGATATCCAACTCCTTCCCTTTCCAAACCTGAGAGCCTTCCTACAGCATGAGATGTGATATCCAAGTCCTTCCCATTCCAATCCTGAGACCCTTCCTATAACATGAGATGTCATATCCAACTCCTTCCCATTCCAACCTGAGACCCTTCCTATAGCATGAGATGGGATATCCAACTCCTTCTTATGCCAAACCTGAGACCCTTCCTATGGCATGATATGTGATATCCAACTCCTTGCCATTCAAATCCTGAGACCCTTCCTATAGCATGAGAAGGGATATCCAACTCCTTCCCAATCCAATCCTGAGACCCTTCCGATAGCAGAGATGTGATATCTCAACGCTTCTACCAAACCTGAGACCCTTCCTATAACATGAGATGTGATATCCAATTCCTTCCCATTCCAAACCTGAGACCCTTACTATTGGATGAGATGTGATATCCAACTCCTTCCCATTCCAACCCTGAGACCCTTCCTATACCATGAGATGTGATATCTCAATGCTTCTAATACCAAACCTGGGTCCCGTCCTATAACATGAGATATGATATCCAAATCCTTCCCCTTCCAAACCTGAGAACCTTCCTTTAGCATGAGATGTGATATCCAAATACTTCCCATTCCAATCCTAAAACCCTTCCTATAGCATGAGATGTGATATCTCAATGTTTCTAATAAAAAACCTGAGACCCTTCCTATAGCAAGAGATGCGATATCCAAATCCTTCCCATTCCAATCCTGAGACCCTTCCTATAACATGAGATGTGATATCCAACTCCTTCCCATTCCAACCTGAGACCCTTCCTATAGCATGAGAAGGGATATCCAACTCCTTCCCAATCCAATCCTGAGACCCTTCCGATAGCAGAGATGTGATATCTCAATGCTTATACCAAACCTGAGACCCTTCCTATGGCATGAGATGTGATATCCAACTCCTTGCCATTCAAATCCTGAGACCCTCCCTATAACAAGAGATGTCATATCCAACTCCTTCCCATTCCAAACCTGAGATCCTTCCTTTAGCATGAGATGTAATATCCAAATCCTTCACATTCCAATCCGGAGACCCTTCCTATAGCATGAGATGTGATATCTCAATGCTTCTAATACCAAACATGAGATCCTTCCTATAACATGAGATGTGATATCCAACTCCTTCCCATTCCAAACCTGAGACCCTTCAGATAGCATGAGATGTGATATCTCAATGCTTCAAAAACCAAACATGAGAACCATCCTATAACATGAGATGTGAAATCCAAATCCTTCCCTTCCCAAACCTGAGACTCTTCCTATAGCATGAGATGTGATATCTCAATGCTTCTACCAAACCTTAAACCCTTCCTATAGCATGAGAAGTGATATCCAACTCCTTCCCATTCCAATCCTGAGACACTTCCTATAGCATGAGATGTGATATCACAATGCTTCTAATACCAAACCTGAGACCCGTCCTATAACATGAGATGTGATATCCAAATCCTTCCCCTTCCAAACCTTAGACCGTTCTGATAGCATGAGATGTGATATCTCAATGCTTCTAATACCAAACCTGAGATCCTTCCGATAGCATGAGATGTGATATTTCAATTCTTCTAATACCAAACCTGAGATCCTTCCTATAACACGAGATGTGATATTCAAATCCTTCCCCTTCCAAACCTGAGACCCTCCCTTTAGCATGAGATGTGATATCCAACTCCTTCCCATTCCAATCCTGAGACCCTTCTGATAGCATGAGATGTTATATCTCAATGCCTCTAATACCAAACCTGAGATTCTACCTCTAACATGAAATGTGATATCCAACTCCTTCCCCTTCCAAACCTGGGAGCCTTCCTATAACATGAGATGTGATATCGAAGTCCTTCCCATTCCAATCCTGAGACCCTTCCTATAACATGAGATGTGATATCCAACTCCTTCCCATTCCAATCCTGAGACCCTTCCTATAGCATGGGATGTGATATTTCAATGCTTATAGCAAACCTGAGACCCTTCCTATAGCATGAGATGTGATATCCAAATCCTTCCCATTCCAATCGTGAGACCCTTCCTATAGCATGAGATGTGATATCTCAATGCCTCTAATACCAAACCTGAGATCCTTCCTCTAACATGAAATGTGATATCCAAATCCTTCCCTTTCCAAACCTGAGAGCCTACCTATAGCATGAGATGTGATATCCAACTCCTTCCCATTCCAATCCTGAGACCCTTCCTATAGCATGAGATGTGATATCTCAATGCTTATACCAAACCTGAGACCCTTCCTATAGCATGAGATGTGATATCCAAATCCTTCCCATTCCAATCCTAAGACCCTTCCTATAGCATGGGATGTGATATCTCAATGCCTCTAATACCAAACCTGAGATCCTTCCTTGAACATGAAATGTGATATCCCACTCCTTCCCTTTCCAAACCTGAGAGTCTACCTATAGCATGAGATGTGATATCCAAGTCCTTCCCATTCCAATCCTTAGACACTTCCTACAGCATGAGATGTGATATCTCAATGATTCTATTACCAAACCTGAGACCCGTCCTATAACATGAGATGGGATATCCAACTCCTTCCCATTTCAATCCTGAGAAACTTCCGATAGCAGAGATGTGATATCTCAATGCTTAGACCAAACCTGAGACCCTTCCTATAACATGAGATGTGATATCCAACTCCTTCCCGTTCCAAACCTGAGACCCTTTCTATAGCAAGAATCTAATATCCAACTCCTTCCCATTCCAATCCTGAGACCATTCCTATAGCATGAGATGTGATATCTCAATGCTTCTAATACCAAACCTGAGACCCTTCCTATAACATGAGATGTGATATCCAAGTCCTTCCCATTCCAATCCTGAGACCCTCCCTTTAGCATGAGATGTGATATCCAACTCCTTCCCATTCCAATCCTGAGACCGTTCTGATAGCATGAGATGTGATATCTCAATGCTTCTAATACCAAACCTGAGATCCTTCCGATAGCATGAGATGTGATATTTCAATTCTTCTAATACCAAACCTGAGATCCTTCCTATAACACAAGATGTGATATTCAAATCCTTCCCCTTCCAAACCTGAGACCCTCCCTTTAGCATGAGATGTGATATCCAACTCCTTCCCATTCCAATCCTGAGACCCTTCTGATAGCATGAGATGTTATATCTCAATGCCTCTAATACCAAACCTGAGATTCTACCTCTAACATGAAATGTGATATCCAACTCCTTCCCCTTCCAAACCTGGGAGCCTTCCTATAACATGAGATGTGATATCGAAGTCCTTCCCATTCCTATCCTGAGACCCTTCCTATAACATGAGATGTGATATCCAACTCCTTCCCATTCCAATCCTGAGACCCTTCCTATAGCATGAGATGTGATGTCTCAATGCTTCTAATACCAAATCTGAGATCCTTCCTATAACATGAGATGTGATATCCAACTCCTTCCATTCCAATCCTGAGACCCTTCCTATAGCATGGGATGTGATATTTCAATGCTTATAGCAAACCTGAGACCCTTCCTATAGCATGAGATGTGATATCCAAATCCTTCCCATTCCAATCGTGAGACCCTTCCTATAGCATGAGATGTGATATCTCAATGCCTCTAATACCAAACCTGAGATCCTTCCTCTAACATGAAATGTGATATCCAAATCCTTCCCTTTCCAAACCTGAGAGCCTACCTATAGCATGAGATGTGATATCCAACTCCTTCCCATTCCAATCCTGAGACCCTTCCTATAGCATGAGATGTGATATCTCAATGCTTATACCAAACCTGAGACCCTTCCTATAGCATGAGATGTGATATCCAAATCCTTCCCATTCCAATCCTGAGACCCTTCCTATAGCATGAGATGTGATATCTCAATGCCTCTAATACCAAACCTGAGATCCTTCCTTGAACATGAAATGTGATATCCCACTCCTTCCCTTTCCAAACCAGAGAGTCTACCTATAGCATGAGATGTGATATCCAAGTCCTTCCCATTCCAATCCTTAGACACTTCCTACAGCATGAGATGTGATATCTCAATGATTCTATTACCAAACCTGAGGCCCGTCCTATAACATGAGATGGGATATCCAACTCCTTCCCATTTCAATCCTGAGAAACTTCCGATAGCAGAGATGTGATATCTCAATGCTTAGACCAAACCTGAGACCCTTCCTATAACATGAGATGTGATATCTCAATGCTTCTAATACCAAACCTGAGATCCTTCCTATGACATGAGATGTGATATCCAATTCCTTCCCATTCCAAACCTGAGACCCTTCCTATAGCATGAGATGTGATATCTCAATGCTTCTAATACCAAACCTGAGATCCTTCCTATAACATGAGATGTGATATCCAAATCCTTCCCCTTCCAAACCAGAGACCCTCCCTTTAGCATGAGATGTGATATCCAACTCCTTCCCATTCCAATCCTGAGACATTTCTGATAGCATGAGATGTGATATCTCAATGCTTCTAATACCAAACCTGAGATCCTTCCTATGACATGAGATGTGATATCCAATTCCTTCCCATTCCAAACCTGAGACCCTTCCTATAGCATGAGATGTGATATCTCAATGCTTCTAATACCAAACCTGAGATCCTTCCTATAACATGAGATGTGATATCCAAATCCTTCCCCTTCCAAACCAGAGACCCTCCCTTTAGCATGAGATGTGATATCCAACTCCTTCCCATTCCAATCCTGAGACATTTCTGATAGCATGAGATGTGATATCTCAATGCCTCTAATACCAAACCTGAGATCCTACCTCTAACATGAAATGTGATATCCAACTCCTTCCCCTTGCAAACCTGAGAGCCTTCCTATAGCATGAGATGTGATATCGAAGTATTTCCCATTCCAATCCTGAGACCCTTCCTATAACATGAGATGTGATATCCAACTCCTTCCCATTCCAACCTGAGACCCTTCCTATAGCATGAGATGGGATATCCAACTACTTCCAAATCCAATCCTGATACCCTTCCGATAGCATGAGATGTGATATCTCAATCCCTCTAATACCAAACCTGAGATCCTTCCTATAACATGAGATGTGATATCAAAATCCTTCCCCTTCCAAACCTGAGACCCTCCCTTTAGCATGAGATGTGATATCCAACTCCTTCCCATTCCAATCCTGAGACCCTTCTGATAGCATGAGATGTGATATTCAATGCCTCTAATACCAAACCTGAGATCCTACCTCTAACATGAAATGTGATATCCAACTCCTTCCCTTTCCAAACGTGAGAGCCTCCCTATAGTATGAGATGGGATATTCAAGTCCTTCCCATTCCAATCCTGAGACCCTTCCTATAGCATGAGATGTGATATCTCAATGCTTCTAATACCAAACCTGAGACCGTTCCTATAACATAAGATGGGATATCCAACTCCTTCCCATTCCAATCCTGAGACCCTTCCGATAGCAGAGATGTGATATCTCAATGCTGATACCAAACCTGAGACCCTTCCTATGGCATGAGATGTCATATACAACTCCTTCCCATTCCAATCCTGAGACCATTCCTATAGCATGAGATGTGATATCTCAATGCTTCTAATACCAAACCTGAGATCCTTCCTATGACATGAGATGTGATATCCAATTCCTTCCCATTCCAAACCTGAGACCCTTCCTATAGCATGAGATGTGATATCTCAATGCTTCTAATACCAAACCTGAGATCCTTCCTATAACATGAGATGTGATATCCAAATCCTTCCCCTTCCAAACCAGAGACCCTCCCTTTAGCATGAGATGTGATATCCAACTCCTTCCCATTCCAATCCTGAGACATTTCTGATAGCATGAGATGTGATATCTCAATGCCTCTAATACCAAACCTGAGATCCTACCTCTAACATGAAATGTGATATCCAACTCCTTCCCCTTGCAAACCTGAGAGCCTTCCTATAGCATGAGATGTGATATCGAAGTATTTCCCATTCCAATCCTGAGACCCTTCCTATAACATGATATGTGATATCCAACTCCTTCCCATTCCAACCTGAGACCCTTCCTATAGCATGAGATGGGATATCCAACTACTTCCAAATCCAATCCTGATACCCTTCCGATAGCATGAGATGTGATATCTCAATCCCTCTAATACCAAACCTGAGATCCTTCCTATAACATGAGATGTGATATCAAAATCCTTCCCCTTCCAAACCTGAGACCCTCCCTTTAGCATGAGATGTGATATCCAACTCCTTCCCATTCCAATCCTGAGACCCTTCTGATAGCATGAGATGTGATATTCAATGCCTCTAATACCAAACCTGAGATCCTACCTCTAACATGAAATGTGATATCCAACTCCTTCCCTTTCCAAACGTGAGAGCCTCCCTATAGCATGAGATGGGATATTCAAGTCCTTCCCATTCCAATCCTGAGACCCTTCCTATAGCATGAGATGTGATATCTCAATGCTTCTAATACCAAACCTGAGACCCTTCCTATAACATAAGATGGGATATCCAACTCCTTCCCATTCCAAACCTGAGACCCTTCCGATAGCAGAGATGTGATATCTCAATGCTGATACCAAACCTGAGACCCTTCCTATGGCATGAGATGTCATATACAACTCCTTCCCATTCCAATCCTGAGACCCTTCCTATAGCATGGGATGTGATATCTCAATGCTTATACCAAACCTGAGACCCTTCCTATAGCATGAGATGTGATATCCAACTCCTTCCCATTCCAATCCTGAGACCCTTCCTATAACATGAGATGTGATGTCTCAATGCTTCTAATACCAAACCTGAGATCCTTCCTATGGCATGAGATGTCATATAAAACTCCTTCCCATTCCATTCCTGAGACCCTTCCTATAGCATGAGATGTGATGTCCAACTCCTTCCCATTCCAATCCTGAGACCCTTCCTATAGCATGAGATGTGATATCCAAATCCTTCCCATTCCAATCGTGAGACCCTTCCTATAGCATGAGATGTGATATCCAAAACCTTCCCTTTCCAAAACTGAGAGCCTACCTATAGCATGAGATGTGATATCCAATTCCTTCCCATTCCAAACCTGAGACCCTTCCTATAGCATGAGATGTGATATCTCAATGCTTCTAATACCAAACCTGAGATCCTTCCTATAACATGAGATGTGATATCCAAATCCTTCCCCTTCCAAACCAGAGACCCTCCCTTTAGCATGAGATGTGATATCCAACTCCTTCCCATTCCAATCCTGAGACATTTCTGATAGCATGAGATGTGATATCTCAATGCTTCTAATACCAAACCTGAGATCCTTCCTATGACATGAGATGTGATATCCAACTCCTTCCCATTCCAATCCTGAGACCCTTCCTATAGCATGGGATGTGATATCTCAATGCTTATACCAAACCTGAGACCCTTCCTATAGCATGAGATGTGATATCCAACTCCTTCCCATTCCAATCCTGAGACCCTTCCTATAACATGAGATGTGATGTCTCAATGCTTCTAATACCAAACCTGAGATCCTTCCTATGGCATGAGATGTCATATAAAACTCCTTCCCATTCCATTCCTGAGACCCTTCCTATAGCATGAGATGTGATGTCCAACTCCTTCCCATTCCAATCCTGAGACCCTTCCTATAGCATGAGATGTGATATCCAAATCCTTCCCATTCCAATCGTGAGACCCTTCCTATAGCATGAGATGTGATATCCAAAACCTTCCCTTTCCAAAACTGAGAGCCTACCTATAGCATGAGATGTGATATCCAACTCCTTCCCATTCCAATCCTGAGACCCTTCCTATAGCATGAGATGTGATATCTCAATGCTTATACCAAACCTGAGACCCTTCCTATAGCATGAGAAGTGATATCCAAATCCTTCCCATTCCAATCCTGAGACCCTTCCTATAGCATGAGATGTGATATCCAAATCCTTCCCCTTCCAAACCTGAGACCCTCCCTTTAGCATGAGATGTGATATCCAACTCCTTCCCATTCCAATCCTGAGACCCTTCTGATAGCATGAGATGTTATATCTCAATGCCTCTAATACCAAACCTGAGATCCTACCTCTAACATGAAATGTGATATCCAACTCCTTCCCCTTTTAAACCTGGGAGCCTTCCTATAACATGAGATGTGATATCGAAGTGCTTCCCATTCCAATCCTGAGACCCTTCCTATAACATGAGATGTGATATCCAACTCCTTCCCATTCCAATCCTGAGACCCTTCCTATAGCATGAGATGGGATGTCTCAATGCTTCTAATACCAAATCTGAGATCCTTCCTATAACATGAGATGTGATATCCAACTCCTTCCCATTACAATCTTGAGACCGTTTCTATAGCATGAGATGTGATATCTCAATGCTTATACCAAACCTGAGACCCTTCCTATAGCATGAGATGTGATATCCAAATCCTTCCCATTCCAATCGTGAGACCCTTAATATAGCATGAGATGTGATATCTCAATGCCTCTAATACCAAACCTGAGATCCTACCTCTAAAATGAAATTTGATATGCAACTCCTTCCCCTTCCAAACCTGATAGCCTTCCTATAGCATGAGATGTGATATCCAAGTCCTTCCCATTCCAATCCTGATACCCTTCCTATAACATGAGATGTGATATCCAATTCCTTCCCATTCCAACCTGAGACCCTTCCTATAGCATGAGATGGGATATCCAACTCCTTCCAAATCCAATCCTGATACCCTTCCGATAGCATGAGATGTGATATCCCAATGCTTCTACAAAACCTGAAACCCATACATGGCATGAGATGTGATATCAAACTCCTTCCCATTCCAATCCTGAGACACTTCCTATAGCATGAGATGTGATATCTCAATGCTTCTAATACCAAACCTGAGACTCTTCCTATAACATGAGATGGGATATCCAACTCTTTCCCATTCTAATCCTGAGACCCTTCCGATAGCAGAGATGTGATATCTCAATGCTTATACCAAACCTGAGACCCTTCCTATAGCATGAGATGTCATATACAACTCCTTCCCATTCCAATCCTGAGACCCTTCCTATAGCATGAGATGTGATATCTCAATGCTTATACCAAACCTGAGACCCTTCCTATAGCATGAGATGTGATATCCAACTCCTTCCCATTTCAATCCTGAGACCCTTCCTATAGCATGAGATGTGATGTCTCAATGCTTCTAATACCAAACCTGAGATCCTTCCTATAACATCAGATGTGATATCCAACTCCTTCCCATTCCAATCCTGAGACCCTTCCTATAGCATGAGATGTGATATCTCAATGTTCATACCAAACCTGAGACCCTTCCTATAGCATGAGATGTGATATCCAACTCCTTCCCATTCCAATCCTGAGACCCTTCCTATAGCATGAGATGTGATATCTCAATGCCTCTAATACCAAATCTGAGATCCTTCCTCTAACATGAAATGTGATATCCAACTCCTTCCCTTTCCAAACCTGAGAGCCTACCTATAGCATGAGATGTGATATCCAAGACCTTCCCATTCCAATCCTTAGACCCTTCCTACAGCATACAATATGATATCTCAATGATTGTAATAACAAACCTGAGACCCGTCCTATAACATGAGATGTGATATCCAACTCCTTCCCATTCCAATCCTGAGACACTTCCGATAGCAGAGATGTGATATCTCAATGCTTATTCCAAACCTGAGACCCTTCCTATAGCATGAGATGTGATATCCAACTCCTTCCCGTTCCAAACCTGAGACCCTTCCTATAGCATATGTGATATCCAACTCCTTCCCATTCCAAACATGAGACCCTTCCTATAGCATGAGATGTGATATCCAACTCCTTCCCATTCCAATCCTGAGACCCTTCCTATAGCATGAGATGTGATATCTCAATGCCTCTAATACCAAACCTGAAATCCTTCCTCTAACATGAAATGTGATATCCAACTCCTTCCCTTTCCAAACCTGAGAGCCTACCTATAGCATGAGATGTGATATCCAAGACCTTCCCATTCCAATCCTTAGACCCTTCCTACAGCATACAATATGATATCTCAATGATTCTAATAACAAACCTGAGACCCGTCCTATAACATGAGATATGATATCCAACTCCTTCCCATTCCAATCCTGAGACACTTCCGATAGCAGAGATGTGATATCTCAATGCTTATTCCAAACCTGAGACCCTTCCTATAGCATGAGATGTGATATCCAACTCCTTCCCGTTCCAAACCTGAGACCCTTCCTATAGCATATGTGATATCCAACTCCTTCCCATTCCAAACATGAGACCCTTCCTATAGCAAGAATGTAATATCCAACTCCTTCCCATTCCAATCCTGAGACCCTTCCTACAGCATGCGATGTGATATCTCAATGCTTCTAATACCAAACCTGAGACCCGTCCTATAACATGAGATGGGATATCCAACTCCTTCCCGTTCCAAACCTGAGACCCTTCCTATAGCATGAGATGTGATATCCAACTCCTTCCCATCCCAATCCTGAGACACTTCCGATTGCAGAGATGTGATATCTCAATGCTTATACCAAACCTGAGACTCTTCCTATAACATGAGATGTGATATCCAAATCCTTCCCGTTCCAAACCTGAGACCCTTCCTATAGCATAAGATGTGATATCCAACTCCTTCCCATTCCAATCCTGAGACCCTTCCGATAGCATGAGATGTGATATCTCAATGCTTCTAATACCAAACCTGAGATCCTTCTTATAACATATGATGTGATATCCAAATCCTTCCCCTTCCAAACCTGAGACCCTCCCTTTAGCATGAAATGTGATATCCAACTCCTTCCCATTCCAATCCTGAGACCCTTATGATAGCATGAGATGTGATATCTCAATGCCTCTAATACCAAACCTGAGATACTTCCGATAGCATGAGATGTGATATCTCAATGCTTCTAATACCAAACCTGAGATCCTTCCTATAACATGAGATGTGATATCCAAATCCTTCCCCTTCCAAACCTGAGACCCTCCCTTTAGCATGAGATGTGATATCCAACTCCTTCCCATTCCAATCCTGAGACCCTTCTGATAGCATGAGATGTGATATCTCAATGCCTCTAATACCAAACCTGAGATCCTACCTCTAACATGAAATATGATATCCAACTCCTTCCCTTTCCAAACCTGAGATCCTGCCTATAGCATGAGATGTGATATCCAAGTCCTTCCCATTCCAATCCTGAGACCCTTCCTATAGCATGAGATGTGATATTTCAATGCTTATACCAAACCTGAGACCCTTCCTATGGCATGAGATGCCATATACAACTCCTTCCCATTCCAATCCTGAGACCCTGCTTATAGCATGAGATGTGATATCTCAATGCTTCTAATGCCAAACCTGAGATCTTTCCTATAACATGAGATGTGATATCCAACTCCTTCCCATTCCAATCCTGAGACCATTCCTATAGCATGAGATGTGATATCTCAATGCTTATACCAAACCTGAGACCCTTCCTATAGCTTGAGATGTGATATCCAACTCCATCCCATTCCAATACTGAGACCCTTCCTATAGCATGAGATGTGATATCTCAATGCCTCTAATACCAAACCTGAGATCCTTCCTCTAACATGAAATGTGATATCCAACTCCTTCCCCTTCCAAACCTGAGAGCCTTCCTATAGCATGAGATATGATATCCAAGTCCTTTCCATTCCAATCCTGAGACCCTTCCTATAACATGAGATGTGATATCCAACTCCTTCCCATTCCAACCTGAGACCCTTCCTATAGCATGAGATGGGATATCCAACTCCTTCCAAATCCAATCCTGATACCCTTCCGATAGCATGAGATGTGATATCCCAATGCTTCTACCAAACCTGAGACCCATACTATGGCATGAGATGTGATATCAAACTGCTTCCAATTCTAACCTGAGACCCTTCCTATAGCATGAGATGGGATATCCAACTCCTTCCAAATCCAATCCTGAAATCCTTCCGATAGCATGAGATGTGATATCCCAATGCTTCTACCAAACCTGAGACCCATACTATGGCATGAGATGTGATATCCAACTCCTTCCCATTCCAATTCTGAGACTCTTCTGATAGCATGAGATGTGATATCTCAATGCCTCTAATACCAAACCTGAGATCCTACCTCTAACATGAAATGTGATATCCAACTCTTTCCCGTTGCAAACCTGAGAGCCTTCCTATAGCATGAGATGTGATATCCAAGTCCTTCCCATTCCAATCCTGAGACCCTTCCTATAACATGAGATGTGATATCCAACTCCTTCCCATTCCAACCTGAGACCCTTCCTATAGCATGAGATGGGATATCCAACTCCTTCCAAATCCAATCCTGATACCCTTCCGATAGCATGAGATGTGATATCCCAATGCTTCTACCAAACCTGAGACCCATACTATGGCATGAGATGTGATATCAAACTCCTTCCCATTCCAATCCTGTGACCCTTCCTATAGCTTGAGATGTGATATCCAACTCCTTCCCATTCCAATTCTGAGACCCTTCCTATACAATGAGACTTGATATCTCAATGCTTCTAATACCAAACCTGAGAGCCGTCCTATAACATGAGATGTGATATCCAAATCCTTCCCCTTCCAAACCTTAGACCCTTCCTTTATCATGAGATGTGATATCCAACTCCTTCCCATTCCAATCCTGAGACTCTTCCGATATCATGAGATGTGATATCTCAATGCTTCTAATATCAAACTTGAGACCCTCCCTATAGCATGAGATGTGATATCCAAGTCCTTCCCATTCCAATCCTGAGACCCTTCCTATAGCATGAGATGTGATATCTCAATGCTTCTAATACCAAACCTGAGACCCTTCCTATAACATGAGATGGGAATATCCAACTCCTTCCCATTCCAATCCTGAGACCCTTCCGATAGCAGAGATGTGATATCTCACTGCTTATACCAAACCTGAGACCCTTCCTATTGCATGAGATGTGATATCCAACTCCTTCCCATTCCAATCCTGAGACACTTCCTATAGCATGAGATGTGATATCTCACTGCTTATACCAAACCTGAGACCCTTCCTATAGCATGAGATGTGATATCCAACTCCTTCCCATTCCAATCCTGAGACCCTTCCTATAGCATGAGATGTGATATCTCAATGCTTCTAATATCAAACTTGAGACCCTCCCTATAGCATGAGATGTGATACCCAAGTCCTTCCCATTCCAATCCTGAGACCCTTCCTACAGCATGCGATGTGATGTCTCAATGCTTCTAATACCAAACCTGAGACTCTTCCTATAACATGAGATGGGATATCCAACTCCTTCCCATTCCAATCGTGAGACCCTTCCGATAGCAGAGATGTGATATCTCAATGCTTATACCAAACCTAAGACCCTTCCTATGGCATGAGATGTCATATACAACTCCTTCCCATTCCAATCCTGAGACCCTTCCTATAGCATGAGATGTGATATCTCAATGCTTATACCAAACCTGAGACCCTTCCTATAGCATGAGATGTGATATCCAACTCCTTCCCATTCCAATCCTGAGACCCTTCCTATAGCATGAGATGTGATGTCTCAATGCTTCTAATACCAAACCTGAGATCCTTCCTATAACATGAGATGTGATATCCAACTCCTTCCCATTCCAATCCCGAGACCCTTCCTATAGCATGAGATGTGATATCCAACTCCTTCCCATTCCAATCCTGAGACTCTTCCTATAGCATGAGATGTGATATCTCAATGCCTCTAATACCAAACCTGAGATCCTTCCTCTAACATGAAATGTGATATCCAACTCCTTCCCTTTACAAACCTGAGAGCCTACCTATAGCATGAGATGTGATATCCAAGTTCTTCCCATTCCAATCCTTAGACCCTTCCTACAGCATGCAATATGATATCTCAATGATTCTAATAACAAACCTGAGACCCGTCCTATAACATGAGATGGGATATCCAACTCCTTCCCATTCCAATCCTGAGACACTTCCGATAGCAGAGATGTGATATCTCAATGCTTATACCAAACCTGAGACCCTTCCTATAACATGAGATGTGATATCCAACTCCTTCCCGGTCCAAACCTGAGACCCTTCATATAGCATATGTGATATCCAACTCCTTCCCATTCCAAACATGAGACCCTTCCTATAGCAAGAGTGTAATATCCAACTCCTTCCCATTCCAATCCTGAGACCATTCCTATAGCATGAGATGTGATATCTCAATGCTTCTAATACCAAACCTGAGATGTGATATCCAATTCCTCCCCATTCCAAACCTGAGAACCTTCCTACAGCATGCGATGTGATATCTCAATGCTTCTAATACCAAACCCGAGACCAGTCCTATAACATGAGATTGGATATCCAACTCCTTCCCCTTCCAAACCTGAGACTCTTCCTATAGCATGAGATGTGATATCCAACTTCTTCCCATTCCAATCCTGAGACCCTTCCTATAACATGAGAGATGTGATGTCTCAATGCTTCTAATACCAAACCTGAGATCTTTCCTATAACATGAGATGTGATATCCAACTCCTTCCCATTCCAATCCTGAGACCCTTCCTATAGCATGAGATGTGATATCTCAATGCTTATACCAAACCTGAGACCCTTCCTATAGCTTGAGATGTGATATCCAACTCCTTCCCATTCCAATCCTGAGACCCTTCCTATAGCATGAGATGTGATATCTCAAGGCCTCTAATACCAAACCTGAGATCCTTCCTCTAACATGAAATGTGATATCCAACTCCTTCCCCTTCCAAACCTGAGAGCCTTCCTATAACATGAAATGTGATATCCAATTCCTTCCCATTCCAACCTGAGACCCTTCCTATAGCATGAGATGGGATATCCAACTCCTTCCAAATCCAATACTGATACCCTTCCGATAGCATGAGATGTGATATCCCAATGCTTCTACGAAACCTGAGACCCATACTATGGCATGAGATGTGATATCAAACTCCTTCCCATTCCAATCCTGAGACCCTACCTATAGCTTGAGATGTGATATCCAACTCCTTCCCATTCCAATTCTGAGACCCTTCCTATACCATGAGACTTGATATCTCAATGCTTCTAATACCAAACCTGAGACCCGTCCTATAACATGAGATGTGATATCCAAATCCTTCCCCTTCCAAACCTTAGACCCTTCCTTTATCATGAGATGTGATATCCAATTCCTTCCCATTCCAATCCTGAGACCCTTCCGATATCATGAGATTTGTTATCTCAATGCTTCTAATATCAAACTTGAGACCCTCCCTATAACATGAGATGTGACATCCAAGTCCTCCCCATTCCAATCCTGAGACCCTTCCTATAGCATGAGATGTGATATCTCAATGCTTCTAATACCAAACCTGAGACCCTTCCTATAACATGATTTGGGATATCCAACTCCTTCCCATTCCAATCCTGAGACCCTTCCGATAGCAGAGATGTGATATCTCAATGCTTATACCAAACCTGAGACCCTTCCTATGGCCTGAGATGTCATATGCAACTCCTTCCCATTCCAATCCTGAGACCCTTCCTATAGCATGAGATGTGATATCTCAATGCCTCTAATACAAACCTGAAATCCTTCCCCTAACATGAAATGTGATATCCAACTCCTTCCCTTTCCAAACCTGAGAGCCTACCTATAGCATGAGATGTGATATCCAAGACCTTCCCATTCCAATCCTTAAACCCTTCCTACATCATACAATATGATATCTCAATGATTCTAATAACAAACCTGAGACCCGTCCTATAACATGAGATGTGATATCCAACTCCTTCCCATTCCAATCCTGAGACACTTCCGATAGCAGAGATGTGATATCTCAATGCTTATTCCAAACCTGAGACCCTTCCTATAGCATGAGATGTGATATCCAACTCCTTCCCTTTCCAAACCTGAGACCCTTCCTATAGCATATGTGATATCCAACTCCTTCCCATTCCAAACATGAGACCCTTCCTATAGCAAGAATGTAATATCCAACTCCTTCCCATTCCAATCCTCAGACCCTTCCTACAGCATGCGATGTGATATCTCAATGCTTCTAATACCAAACCTGAGACCCGTCCTATAACATGAGATGGGATATCCAACTCCTTCCCGTTCCAAACCTGAGACCCTTCCTATAGCATGAGATGTGATATCCAACTCCTTCCCATCCCAATCCTGAGACACTTCCGATTGCAGAGATGTGATATCTCAATGCTTATACCAAACCTGAGACTCTTCCTATAACATGAGATGTGATATCCAACTCCTTCCCGTTCCAAACCTGAGACCCTTCCTATAGCATAAGATGTGATATCCAACTCCTTCCCATTCCAATCCTTAGACCCTTCCTACAGCATGCAATATGATATCTCAATGATTCTAATAACAAACCTGAGACCCGTCCTATAACATGAGATGGGATATCCAACTCCTTCCCATTCCAATCCTGAGACACTTCCGATAGCAGAGATGTGATATCTCAATGCTTATACCAAACCTGAGACCCTTCCTATAACATGAGATGTGATATCCAACTCCTTCCCGGTCCAAACCTGAGACCCTTCCTATAGCATATGTGATATCCAACTCCTTCCCATTCCAAACATGAGACCCTTCCTATAGCAATAGTGTAATATCCAACTCCTTCCCATTCCAATCCTGAGACCATTCCTATAGCATGAGATGTGATATCTCAATGCTTCTAATACCAAACCTGAGATCCTTCCTATGACATGAGATGTGATATCCAATTCCTCCCCATTCCAAACCTGAGAACCTTCCTACAGCATGCAATGTGATATCTCAATGCTTCTAATACCAAACCCGAGACCAGTCCTATAACATGAGATTGGATATCCAACTCCTTCCCCTTCCAAACCTGAGACTCTTCCTATAGCATGAGATGTGATATCCAACTTCTTCCCATTCCAATCCTGAGACCCTTCCTATAACATGAGATGTGATGTCTCAATGCTTCTAATACCAAACCTGAGATCTTTCCTATAACATGAGATGTGATATCCAACTCCTTCCCATTCCAATCCTGAGACCCTTCCTATAGCATGAGATGTGATATCTCAAGGCCTCTAATACCAAACCTGAGATCCTTCCTCTAACATGAAATGTGATATCCAACTCCTTCCCCTTCCAAACCTGAGAGCCTTCCTATAACATGAAATGTGATATCCAATTCCTTCCCATTCCAACCTGAGACCCTTCCTATAGCATGAGATGGGATATCCAACTCCTTCCAAATCCAATACTGATACCCTTCCGATAGCATGAGATGTGATATCCCAATGCTTCTACCAAACCTGAGACCCATACTATGGCATGAGATGTGATATCAAACTCCTTCCCATTCCAATCCTGAGACCCTACCTATAGCTTGAGATGTGATATCCAACTCCTTCCCATTCCAATTCTGAGACCCTTCCTATACCATGAGACTTGATATCTCAATGCTTCTAATACCAAACCTGAGACCCGTCCTATAACATGAGATGTGATATCCAAATCCATCCCCTTCCAAACCTTAGACCCTTCCTTTATCATGAGATGTGATATCCAATTCCTTCCCATTCCAATCCTGAGACCCTTCCGATATCATGAGATTTGTTATCTCAATGCTTCTAATATCAAACTTGAGACCCTCCCTATAACATGAGATGTGACATCCAAGTCCTCCCCATTCCAATCCTGAGACCCTTCCTATAGCATGAGATGTGATATCTCAATGCTTCTAATACCAAACCTGAGACCCTTCCTATAACATGATTTGGGATATCCAACTCCTTCCCATTCCAATCCTGAGACCCTTCCGATAGCAGAGATGTGATATCTCAATGCTTATACCAAACCTGAGACCCTTCCTATGGCCTGAGATGTCATATGCAACTCCTTCCCATTCCAATCCTGAGACCCTTCCTATAGCATGAGATGTGATATCTCAATGCCTCTAATACCAAACCTGAAATCCTTCCTCTAACATGAAATGTGATATCCAACTCCTTCCCTTTCCAAACCTGAGAGCCTACCTATAGCATGAGATGTGATATCCAAGACCTTCCCATTCCAATCCTTAGACCCTTCCTACAGCATACAATATGATATCTCAATGATTCTAATAACAAACCTGAGACCCGTCCTATAACATGAGATGTGATATCCAACTCCTTCTCATTCCAATCCTGAGACACTCTGATAGCAGAGATGTGATATCTCAATGCTTATTCCAAACCTGAGACCCTTCCTATAGCATGAGATGTGATATCCAACTCCTTCCCGTTCCAAACCTGAGACCCTTCCTATAGCATATGTGATATCCAACTCCTTCCCATTCCAAACATGAGACCCTTCCTATAGCAAGAATGTAATATCCAACTCCTTCCCATTCCAATCCTCAGACCCTTCCTACAGCATGCGATGTGATATCTCAATGCTTCTAATACCAAACCTGAGACCCGTCCTATAACATGAGATGGGATATCCAACTCCTTCCCGTTCCAAACCTGAGACCCTTCCTATAGCATGAGATGTGATATCCAACCCCTTCCCATCCCAATCCTGAGACACTTCCGATTGCAGAGATGTGATATCTCAATGCTTATACCAAACCTGAGACTCTTCCTATAACATGAGATGTGATATCCAACTCCTTCCCGTTCCAAACCTGAGACCCTTCCTATAGCATAAGATGTGATATCCAACTCCTTCCCATTCCAATCCTGAGACCCTTCCGATAGCATGAGATGTGATATCTCAATGCTTCTAATACCAAACCTGAGATCCTTCTTATAACATGTGATGTGATATCCAAATCCTTCCCCTTCCAAACTTGAGACCCTCCCTTTAGCATGAAATGTGATATCCAACTCCTTCCCATTCCAATCCTGAGACCCTTATGATAGCATGAGATGTGATATCTCAATGCCTCTAATACCAAACCTGAGATACTTCCGATAGCATGAGATGTGATATCTCAATGCTTCTAATACCAAACCTGAGATCCTTCCTATAACATGAGATGTGATATCCAAATCCTTCCCCTTCCAAACCTGAGACCCTCCCTTTAGCATGAGATGTGATATCCAACTCCTTCCCATTCCAATCCTGAGACCCTTCTGATAGCATGAGATGTGATATCTCAATGCCTCTAATACCAAACCTGAGATCCTACCTCTAACATGAAATATGATATCCAACTCCTTCCCTTTCCAAACCTGAGATCCTGCCTATAGCATGAGATGTGATATCCAAGTCCTTCCCATTCCAATCCTGAGACCCTTCCTATAGCATGAGATGTGATGTCTCAATGCTTATACCAAACCTGAGACCCTTCCTATGGCATGAGATGCCATATACAACTCCTTCCCATTCCAATCCTGAGACCCTGCTTATAGCATGAGATGTGATATCTCAATGCTTCTAATACCAAACCTGAGATCTTTCCTATAACATGAGATGTGATATCCATCTCCTTCCCATTCCAATCCTGAGACCATTCCTATAGCATGAGATGTGATATCTCAATGCTTATACCCAACCTGAGACCCTTCCTATAGCTTGAGATGTGATATCCAACTCCTTCCCATTCCAATCCTGAGACCCTTCCTATAGCATGAGATGTGATATCTCAATGCCTCTAATACCAAACCTGAGATCCTTCCTCTAACATGAAATGTGATATCCAACTCCTTCCCCTTCCAAACCTGAGAGCCTTCCTATAGCATGAGATATGATATCCAAGTCCTTTCCATTCCAATCCTGAGACCCTTCCTATAACATGAGATGTGATATCCAACTCCTTCCCATTCCAACCTGAGACCCTTCCTATAGCATGAGATGGGATATCCAACTCCTTCCAAATCCAATCCTGATACCCTTCCGATAGCATGAGATGTGATATCCCAATGCTTCTACCAAACCTGAGACCCATACTATGGCATGAGATGTGATATCAAACTCCTTCCCATTCCAACCTGAGACCCTTCCTATAGCATGAGATGGGATATCCAACTCCTTCCAAATCCAATACTGAAATCCTTCCGATAGCATGAGATGTGATATCCCAATGCTTCTACCAAACCTGAGACCCATACTATGGCATGAGATGTGATATCCAACTCCTTCCCATTCCAATTCTGAGACTCTTCTGATAGCATGAGATGTGATATATCAATGCCTCTAATACCAAACCTGAGATCCTACCTCTAACATGAAATGTGATATCCAACTCTTTCCCGTTGCAAACCTGAGAGCCTTCCTATAGCATGAGATGTGATATCCAAGTCCTTCCCATTCCAATCCTGAGACCCTTCCTATAACATGAGATGTGATATCCAACTCCTTCCCATTCCAACCTGAGACCCTTCCTATAGCATGAGATGGGATATCCAACTCCTTCCAAATCCAATCCTGATACCCTTCCGATAGCATGAGATGTGATATCCCAATGCTTCTACCAAACCTGAGACCCATACTATGGCATGAGATGTGATATCAAACTCCTTCCCATTCCAATCCTGTGACCCTTCCTATAGCTTGAGATGTGATATCCAACTCCTTCCCATTCCAATTCTGAGACCCTTCCTATACAACGAGACTTGATATCTCAATGCTTCTAATACCAAACCTGAGACCCGTCCTATAACATGAGATGTGATATCCAAATCCTTCCCCTTCCAAACCTTAGACCCTTCCTTTATCATGAGATGTGATATCCAACTCCTTCCCATTCCAATCCTGAGACTCTTCCGATATCATGAGATGTGATATCTCAATGCTTCTAATATCAAACTTGAGACCCTCCCTATAGCATGAGATATGATATCCAAGTCCTTCCCATTCCAATCCTGAGACCCTTCTTATAGCATGAGATGTGATATCTCAATGCTTCTAATACCAAACCTGAGACCCTTCCTATAACATGAGATGGGAATATCCAACTCCTTCCCATTCCAATCCTGAGACCCTTCCGATAGCAGAGATGTGATATCTCAATGCTTATACCAAACCTGAGATCCTTCCTATAACATGAGATGTGATATCCAACTCCTTCCCATTTCAATCCTGAGACACTTCCTATAGCATGAGATGTGATATCTCACTGCTTATACCAAACCTGAGACCCTTCCTATAGCATGAGATGTGATATCCAACTCCTTCCCATTCCAATCCTGAGACCCTTCCTATAGCATGAGATGTGATATCTCAATGCTTATACCAAACCTGAGACCCTTCCTATAGCATGAGATGTGATATCCAACTCCTTCCCATTCCAATCCTGAGACCCTTCCTATAGCATGAGATGTGATGTCTCAATGCTTCTAATACCAAACCTGAGATCCTTCCTATAACATGAGATGTGATATCCAACTCCTTCCCATTCCAATCCCGAGACCCTTCCTATAGCATGAGATGTGATATCTCAATGCTTATACCAAACCTGAGACCCTTCCTATAGCATGAAATGTGATATCCAACTCCTTCCCATTCCAATCCTGAGACTCTTCCTATAGCATGAGAGGTGATATCTCAATGCCTCTAATACCAAACCTGAGATCCTTCCTCTAACATGAAATGTGATATCCAACTCCTTCCCTTTCCAAACCTGAGAGCCTACCTATAGCATGAGATGTGATATCCAAGTCCTTCCCATTCCAATCCTTAGACCCTTCCTACAGCATGCAATATGATATCTCAATGATTCTAATAACAAACCTGAGACCCGTCCTATAACATGAGATGGGATATCCAACTCCTTCCCGGTCCAAACCTGAGACCCTTCCTATAGCATATGTGATATCCAACTCCTTCCCATTCCAAACATGAGACCCTTCCTATAGCAAGAGTGTAATATCCAACTCCTTCCCATTCCAATCCTGAGACCATTCCTATAGCATGAGATGTGATATCTCAATGCTTCTAATACCAAACCTGAGATCCTTCCTATGACATGAGATGTGATATCCAATTCCTCCCCATTCCAAACCTGAGAACCTTCCTACAGCATGCGATGTGATATCTCAATGCTTCTAATACCAAACCCGAGACCAGTCCTATAACATGAGATTGGATATCCAACTCCTTCCCCTTCCAAACCTGAGACTCTTCCTATAGCATGAGATGTGATATCCAACTTCCTCCCATTCCAATCCTGAGACCCTTCCTATAACATGAGATGTGATGTCTCAATGCTTCTAATACCAAACCTGAGATCTTTCCTATAACATGAGATGTGATATCCAACTCCTTCCCATTCCAATCCTGAGACCCTTCCTATAGCATGAGATGTGATATCTCAATGCTTATACCAAACCTGAGACCCTTCCTATAGCTTGAGATGTGATATCCAACTCCTTCCCATTCCAATCCTGAGACCCTTCCTATAGCATGAGATGTGATATCTCAAGGCCTCTAATACCAAACCTGAGATCCTTCCTCTAACATGAAATGGGATATCCAACTCCTTCCCCTTCCAAACCTGAGAGCCTTCCTATAACATGAAATGTGATATCCAATTCCTTCCCATTCCAACCTGAGACCCTTCCTATAGCATGAGATGGGATATCCAACTCCTTCCAAATCCAATACTGATACCCTTCCGATAGCATGAGATGTGATATCCCAATGCTTCTACCAAACCTGAGACCCATACTATGGCATGAGATGTGATATCAAACTCCTTACTATTCCAATCCTGAGACCCTACCTATAGCTTGAGATGTGATATCCAACTCCTTCCCATTCCAATTCTGAGACCCTTCCTATACCATGAGACTTGATATCTCAATGCTTCTAATACCAAACCTGAGACCCGTCCTATAACATGAGATGTGATATCCAAATCCTTCCCCTTCCAAACCTTAGACCCTTCCTTTATCATGAGATGTGATATCCAATTCCTTCCCATTCCAATCCTGAGACCCTACCGATATCATGAGATTTGTTATCTCAATGCTTCTAATATCAAACTTGAGACCCTCCCTATAACATGAGATGTGACATCCAAGTCCTCCCCATTCCAATCCTGAGACCCTTCCTATAGCATGAGATGTGATATCTCAATGCTTCTAATACCAAACCTGAGACCCTTCCTATAACATGATTTGGGATATCCAACTCCTTCCCATTCCAATCCTGAGACCCTTCCGATAGCAGAGATGTGATATCTCAATGCTTATACCAAACCTGAGACCCTTCCTATGGCCTGAGATATCATATGCAACTCCTTCCCATTCCAATCCTGAGACCCTTCCTATAGCATTAGATGTGATATCTCAATGCTTATACCAAATCTGAGACCCTTCCTATAGCATGAGATGTGATATCCAACTTCTTCCCATTCCAATCCTGAGACCCTTCCTATAGCATGAGATGTGATGTCTCAATTCTTCTAATACCAAACCTGAGATCCTTCCTATAACATGAGATGTGATATCCAACTCCTTCCCATTCCAATCCTGAGACCCTTATGATAGCATGAGATGTGATATCTCAATGCTTCTATTACCAAACCTGAGATCCTTCCTATAACATGAGATGTGATTTCCAAATCCTTCCACTTCCAAACCTGAGACCCTCCCTTTAGCATGAGATGTGATATCCAACTCCTTCCCATTCCAATCCTGAGACCCTTCTGATAGCATGAGATGTGATATTTCAATGCCTCTAATACCAAACCTGAGATCCTACCTCTAACATGAAATGTGATATCCATCTCCTTCCCTTTCCAAACCTGAGACCCTGCCTATAGCATGAGATGTGATATCCAAGTCCTTCCAATTCCAATCCTGAGACCCTTCCTATAGCATGTGATGTGATATCTCAATGCTTATACCAAATCTGAGACCCTTCCTATAGCATGAGATGTGATATCCAACTCCTTCCCATTCCAATCCTGAGACCCTTCCTATAGCATGAGATGTGATGTCTCAATGCTTCTAATACCAAACCTGAGATCCTTCCTATAACATGAGATGTGATATCCAACTCCTTCCCATTCAAATCCTGAGACCCTTATGATAGCATGAGATGTGATATCTCAATGCCTCTAATACCAAACCTGAGATACTTCCGATAGCATGAGATGTGATATCTCAATGCTTCTAATACCAAACCTGAGATCCTTCCTATAACATGAGATGTGATTTCCAAATCCTTCCCCTTCCAAACCTGAGACCCTCCCTTTAGCATGAGATGTGATATCCAACTCCTTCACATTCCAATACTGAGACCCATCTGATAGCATGAGATGTGATATTTCAATGCCTCTAATACCAAACCTGAGAAACTACCTCTAACATGAAATGTGATATCCATCTCCTTCCCTTTCCAAACCTGAGACCCTGCCTATAGCATGAGATGTGATATCCAAGTCCTTTCCATTCCAATCCTGAGACCCTTCCGATAGCATGTGATGTGATATCTCAATGCTTATACCAAACCTGAGACCCTTCCTATGGCATGAGATGTCATATACAACTCCTTCCCATTCCAATCCTGAGACCCTTCCTATAGCATGAGATGTGATATCTCAATGCTTATACCAAACCTGAGACCCTTCCTATAGCATGAGATGTGATATCCAACTTCTTCCCATTCCAATCCTGAGACCCTTCCTATAACATGAGATGTGATGTCGCAATGCTTCTAATACCAAACCTGAGATCTTTCCTATAACATGAGATGTGATATCCAACTCCTTCCCATTCCAATCCTGAGACCCTTCCTATAGCATGAGATGTGATATCACAATGCTTATACCAAACCTGAGACCGTTCCTATAGCTTGAGATGTGATATCCAACTCCTTCCCATTCCAATCCTGAGACCCTTCCTATAGCATGAGATGTGATATCTCAAGGCCTCTAATACCAAACCTGAGATCGTTCCTCTAACATGAAATGTGATATCCAACTCCTTCCCCTTCCAAACCTGAGAGCCTTCCTATAACATGAGATGTGACATCCAAGTCCTCCCCATTCCAATCCTGAGACCCTTCCTATAGCATGAGATGTGATATCTCAATGCTTCTAATACCAAACCTGAGACCCTTCCTATAACATGATTTGGGATATCCAACTCCTTCCCATTCCAATCCTGAGACCCTTCCGATAGCAGAGATGTGATATCTCAATGCTTATACCAAACCTGAGACCCTTCCTATAGCATGAGATGTGATATCCAACTTCTTCCCATTCCAATCCTGAGACCCTTCCTATAGCATGAGATGTGATGTCTCAATTCTTCTAATACCAAACCTGATATCCTTCCTATAACATGAGATGTGATATCCAACTCCTTCCCATTCCAATCCTGAGACCCTTATGATAGCATGAGATGTGATATCTCAATGCTTCTATTACCAAACCTGAGATCCTTCCTATAACATGAGATGTGATTTCCAAATCCTTCCACTTCCAAACCTGAGACCCTCCCTTTAGCATGAGATGTGATATCCAACTCCTTCCCATTCCAATCCTGAGACCCTTCTGATAGCATGAGATGTGATATTTCAATGCCTCTAATACCAAACCTGAGATCCTACCTCTAACATGAAATGTGATATCCATCTCCTTCCCTTTCCAAACCTGAGACCCTGCCTATAGCATGAGATGTGATATCCAAGTCCTTCCCATTCCAATCCTGAGACCCTTCCTATAGCATGTGATGTGATATCTCAATGCTTATACCAAATCTGAGACCCTTCCTATAGCATGAGATGTGATATCCAACTCCTTCCCATTCCAATCCTGAGACCCTTCCTATAGCATGAGATGTGATGTCTCAATGCTTCTAATACCAAACCTGAGATCCTTCCTATAACATGAGATGTGATATCCAACTCCTTCCCATTCCAATCCTGAGACCCTTCCTATAGCATGAGATGGGATGTCTCAATGCTTCTAATACCAAATCTGAGATCCTTCCTATAACATGAGATGTGATATCCAACTCCTTCCCATTACAATCTTGAGACCGTTTCTATAGCATGAGATGTGATATCTCAATGCTTATACCAAACCTGAGACCCTTCCTATAGCATGAGATGTGATATCCAAATCCTTCCCATTCCAATCGTGAGACCCTTCCTATAGCATGAGATGTGATATCTCAATGCCTCTAATACCAAACCTGAGATCCTACCTCTAAAATGAAATTTGATATGCAACTCCTTCCCCTTCCAAACCTGATAGCCTTCCTATAGCATGAGATGTGATATCCAAGTCCTTCCCATTCCAATCCTGATACCCTTCCTATAACATGAGATGTGATATCCAATTCCTTCCCATTCCAACCTGAGACCCTTCCTATAGCATGAGATGGGATATCCAACTCCTTCCAAATCCAATCCTGATACCCTTCCGATAGCATGAGATGTGATATCCCAATGCTTCTACAAAACCTGAGACCCATACATGGCATGAGATGTGATATCAAACTCCTTCCCATTCCAATCCTGAGACACTTCCTATAGCATGAGATGTGATATCTCAATGCTTCTAATACCAAACCTGAGACTCTTCCTATAACATGAGATGGGATATCCAACTCTTTCCCATTCCAATCCTGAGACCCTTCCGATAGCAGAGATGTGATATCTCAATGCTTATACCAAACCTGAGACCCTTCCTATAGCATGAGATGTCATATACAACTCCTTCCCATTCCAATCCTGAGACCCTTCCTATAGCATGAGATGTGATATCTCAATGCTTATACCAAACCTGAGACCCTTCCTATAGCATGAGATGTGATATCCAACTCCTTCCCATTTCAATCCTGAGACCCTTCCTATAGCATGAGATGTGATGTCTCAATGCTTCTAATACCAAACCTGAGATCCTTCCTATAACATCAGATGTGATATCCAACTCCTTCCCATTCCAATCCTGAGACCCTTCCTATAGCATGAGATGTGATATCTCAATGTTCATACCAAACCTGAGACCCTTCCTATAGCATGAGATGTGATATCCAACTCCTTCCCATTCCAATCCTGAGACCCTTCCTATAGCATGAGATGTGATATCTCAATGCCTCTAATACCAAATCTGAGATCCTTCCTCTAACATGAAATGTGATATCCAACTCCTTCCCTTTCCAAACCTGAGAGCCTACCTATAGCATGAGATGTGATATCCAAGACCTTCCCATTCCAATCCTTAGACCCTTCCTACAGCATACAATATGATATCTCAATGATTGTAATAACAAACCTGAGACCCGTCCTATAACATGAGATGTGATATCCAACTCCTTCCCATTCCAATCCTGAGACACTTCCGATAGCAGAGATGTGATATCTCAATGCTTATTCCAAACCTGAGACCCTTCCTATAGCATGAGATGTGATATCCAACTCCTTCCCGTTCCAAACCTGAGACCCTTCCTATAGCATATGTGATATCCAACTCCTTCCCATTCCAAACATGAGACCCTTCCTATAGCATGAGATGTGATATCCAACTCCTTCCCATTCCAATCCTGAGACCCTTCCTATAGCATGAGATGTGATATCTCAATGCCTCTAATACCAAACCTGAAATCCTTCCTCTAACATGAAATGTGATATCCAACTCCTTCCCTTTCCAAACCTGAGAGCCTACCTATAGCATGAGATGTGATATCCAAGACCTTCCCATTCCAATCCTTAGACCCTTCCTACAGCATACAATATGATATCTCAATGATTCTAATAACAAACCTGAGACCCGTCCTATAACATGAGATATGATATCCAACTCCTTCCCATTCCAATCCTGAGACACTTCCGATAGCAGAGATGTGATATCTCAATGCTTATTCCAAACCTGAGACCCTTCCTATAGCATGAGATGTGATATCCAACTCCTTCCCGTTCCAAACCTGAGACCCTTCCTATAGCATATGTGATATCCAACTCCTTCCCATTCCAAACATGAGACCCTTCCTATAGCAAGAATGTAATATCCAACTCCTTCCCATTCCAATCCTGAGACCCTTCCTACAGCATGCGATGTGATATCTCAATGCTTCTAATACCAAACCTGAGACCCGTCCTATAACATGAGATGGGATATCCAACTCCTTCCCGTTCCAAACCTGAGACCCTTCCTATAGCATGAGATGTGATATCCAACTCCTTCCCATCCCAATCCTGAGACACTTCCGATTGCAGAGATGTGATATCTCAATGCTTATACCAAACCTGAGACTCTTCCTATAACATGAGATGTGATATCCAAATCCCTCCCGTTCCAAACCTGAGACCCTTCCTATAGCATAAGATGTGATATCCAACTCCTTCCCATTCCAATCCTGAGACCCTTCCGATAGCATGAGATGTGATATCTCAATGCTTCTAATACCAAACCTGAGATCCTTCTTATAACATATGATGTGATATCCAAATCCTTCCCCTTCCAAACCTGAGACCCTCCCTTTAGCATGAAATGTGATATCCAACTCCTTCCCATTCCAATCCTGAGACCCTTATGATAGCATGAGATGTGATATCTCAATGCCTCTAATACCAAACCTGAGATACTTCTGATAGCATGAGATGTGATATCTCAATGCTTCTAATACCAAACCTGAGATCCTTCCTATAACATGAGATGTGATATCCAAATCCTTCCCCTTCCAAACCTGAGACCCTCCCTTTAGCATGAGATGTGATATCCAACTCCTTCCCATTCCAATCCTGAGACCCTTCTGATAGCATGAGATGTGATATCTCAATGCCTCTAATACCAAACCTGAGATCCTACCTCTAACATGAAATATGATATCCAACTCCTTCCCTTTCCAAACCTGAGATCCTGCCTATAGCATGAGATGTGATATCCAAGTCCTTCCCATTCCAATCCTGAGACCCTTCCTATAGCATGAGATGTGATATCTCAATGCTTATACCAAACCTGAGACCCTTCCTATGGCATGAGATGCCATATACAACTCCTTCCCATTCCAATCCTGAGACCCTGCTTATAGCATGAGATGTGATATCTCAATGCTTCTAATGCCAAACCTGAGATCTTTCCTATAACATGAGATGTGATATCCAACTCCTTCCCATTCCAATCCTGAGACCATTCCTATAGCATGAGATGTGATATCTCAATGCTTATACCAAACCTGAGACCCTTCCTATAGCTTGAGATGTGATATCCAACTCCATCCCATTCCAATACTGAGACCCTTCCTATAGCATGAGATGTGATATCTCAATGCCTCTAATACCAAACCTGAGATCCTTCCTCTAACATGAAATGTGATATCCAACTCCTTCCCCTTCCAAACCTGAGAGCCTTCCTATAGCATGAGATATGATATCCAAGTCCTTTCCATTCCAATCCTGAGACCCTTCCTATAACATGAGATGTGATATCCAACTCCTTCCCATTCCAACCTGAGACCCTTCCTATAGCATGAGATGGGATATCCAACTCCTTCCAAATCCAATCCTGATACCCTTCCGATAGCATGAGATGTGATATCCCAATGCTTCTACCAAACCTGAGACCCATACTATGGCATGAGATGTGATATCAAACTGCTTCCAATTCTAACCTGAGACCCTTCCTATAGCATGAGATGGGATATCCAACTCCTTCCAAATCCAATCCTGAAATCCTTCCGATAGCATGAGATGTGATATCCCAATGCTTCTACCAAACCTGAGACCCATACTATGGCATGAGATGTGATATCCAACTCCTTCCCATTCCAATTCTGAGACTCTTCTGATAGCATGAGATGTGATATCTCAATGCCTCTAATACCAAACCTGAGATCCTACCTCTAACATGAAATGTGATATCCAACTCTTTCCCGTTGCAAACCTGAGAGCCTTCCTATAGCATGAGATGTGATATCCAAGTCCTTCCCATTCCAATCCTGAGACCCTTCCTATAACATGAGATGTGATATCCAACTCCTTCCCATTCCAACCTGAGACCCTTCCTATAGCATGAGATGGGATATCCAACTCCTTCCAAATCCAATCCTGATACCCTTCCGATAGCATGAGATGTGATATCCCAATGCTTCTACCAAACCTGAGACCCATACTATGGCATGAGATGTGATATCAAACTCCTTCCCATTCCAATCCTGTGACCCTTCCTATAGCTTGAGATGTGATATCCAACTCCTTCCCATTCCAATTCTGAGACCCTTCCTATACAATGAGACTTGATATCTCAATGCTTCTAATACCAAACCTGAGAGCCGTCCTATAACATGAGATGTGATATCCAAATCCTTCCCCTTCCAAACCTTAGACCCTTCCTTTATCATGAGATGTGATATCCAACTCCTTCCCATTCCAATCCTGAGACTCTTCCGATATCATGAGATGTGATATCTCAATGCTTCTAATATCAAACTTGAGACCCTCCCTATAGCATGAGATGTGATATCCAAGTCCTTCCCATTCCAATCCTGAGACCCTTCCTATAGCATGAGATGTGATATCTCAATGCTTCTAATACCAAACCTGAGACCCTTCCTATAACATGAGATGGGAATATCCAACTCCTTCCCATTCCAATCCTGAGACCCTTCCGATAGCAGAGATGTGATATCTCACTGCTTATACCAAACCTGAGACCCTTCCTATAGCATGAGATGTGATATCCAACTCCTTCCCATTCCAATCCTGAGACACTTCCTATAGCATGAGATGTGATATCTCACTGCTTATACCAAACCTGAGACCCTTCCTATAGCATGAGATGTGATATCCAACTCCTTCCCATTCCAATCCTGAGACCCTTCCTATAGCATGAGATGTGATATCTCAATGCTTCTAATATCAAACTTGAGACCCTCCCTATAGCATGAGATGTGATACCCAAGTCCTTCCCATTCCAATCCTGAGACCCTTCCTACAGCATGCGATGTGATGTCTCAATGCTTCTAATACCAAACCTGAGACTCTTCCTATAACATGAGATGGGATATCCAACTCCTTCCCATTCCAATCGTGAGACCCTTCCGATAGCAGAGATGTGATATCTCAATGCTTATACCAAACCTAAGACCCTTCCTATGGCATGAGATGTCATATACAACTCCTTCCCATTCCAATCCTGAGACCCTTCCTATAGCATGAGATGTGATATCTCAATGCTTATACCAAACCTGAGACCCTTCCTATAGCATGAGATGTGATATCCAACTCCTTCCCATTCCAATCCTGAGACCCTTCCTATAGCATGAGATGTGATGTCTCAATGCTTCTAATACCAAACCTGAGATCCTTCCTATAACATGAGATGTGATATCCAACTCCTTCCCATTCCAATCCCGAGACCCTTCCTATAGCATGAGATGTGATATCCAACTCCTTCCCATTCCAATCCTGAGACTCTTCCTATAGCATGAGATGTGATATCTCAATGCCTCTAATACCAAACCTGAGATCCTTCCTCTAACATGAAATGTGATATCCAACTCCTTCCCTTTACAAACCTGAGAGCCTACCTATAGCATGAGATGTGATATCCAAGTTCTTCCCATTCCAATCCTTAGACCCTTCCTACAGCATGCAATATGATATCTCAATGATTCTAATAACAAACCTGAGACCCGTCCTATAACATGAGATGGGATATCCAACTCCTTCCCATTCCAATCCTGAGACACTTCCGATAGCAGAGATGTGATATCTCAATGCTTATACCAAACCTGAGACCCTTCCTATAACATGAGATGTGATATCCAACTCCTTCCCGGTCCAAACCTGAGACCCTTCATATAGCATATGTGATATCCAACTCCTTCCCATTCCAAACATGAGACCCTTCCTATAGCAAGAGTGTAATATCCAACTCCTTCCCATTCCAATCCTGAGACCATTCCTATAGCATGAGATGTGATATCTCAATGCTTCTAATACCAAACCTGAGATGTGATATCCAATTCCTCCCCATTCCAAACCTGAGAACCTTCCTACAGCATGCGATGTGATATCTCAATGCTTCTAATACCAAACCCGAGACCAGTCCTATAACATGAGATTGGATATCCAACTCCTTCCCCTTCCAAACCTGAGACTCTTCCTATAGCATGAGATGTGATATCCAACTTCTTCCCATTCCAATCCTGAGACCCTTCCTATAACATGAGAGATGTGATGTCTCAATGCTTCTAATACCAAACCTGAGATCTTTCCTATAACATGAGATGTGATATCCAACTCCTTCCCATTCCAATCCTGAGACCCTTCCTATAGCATGAGATGTGATATCTCAATGCTTATACCAAACCTGAGACCCTTCCTATAGCTTGAGATGTGATATCCAACTCCTTCCCATTCCAATCCTGAGACCCTTCCTATAGCATGAGATGTGATATCTCAAGGCCTCTAATACCAAACCTGAGATCCTTCCTCTAACATGAAATGTGATATCCAACTCCTTCCCCTTCCAAACCTGAGAGCCTTCCTATAACATGAAATGTGATATCCAATTCCTTCCCATTCCAACCTGAGACCCTTCCTATAGCATGAGATGGGATATCCAACTCCTTCCAAATCCAATACTGATACCCTTCCGATAGCATGAGATGTGATATCCCAATGCTTCTACGAAACCTGAGACCCATACTATGGCATGAGATGTGATATCAAACTCCTTCCCATTCCAATCCTGAGACCCTACCTATAGCTTGAGATGTGATATCCAACTCCTTCCCATTCCAATTCTGAGACCCTTCCTATACCATGAGACTTGATATCTCAATGCTTCTAATACCAAACCTGAGACCCGTCCTATAACATGAGATGTGATATCCAAATCCTTCCCCTTCCAAACCTTAGACCCTTCCTTTATCATGAGATGTGATATCCAATTCCTTCCCATTCCAATCCTGAGACCCTTCCGATATCATGAGATTTGTTATCTCAATGCTTCTAATATCAAACTTGAGACCCTCCCTATAACATGAGATGTGACATCCAAGTCCTCCCCATTCCAATCCTGAGACCCTTCCTATAGCATGAGATGTGATATCTCAATGCTTCTAATACCAAACCTGAGACCCTTCCTATAACATGATTTGGGATATCCAACTCCTTCCCATTCCAATCCTGAGACCCTTCCGATAGCAGAGATGTGATATCTCAATGCTTATACCAAACCTGAGACCCTTCCTATGGCCTGAGATGTCATATGCAACTCCTTCCCATTCCAATCCTGAGACCCTTCCTATTGCATGAGATGTGATATCTCAATGCCTCTAATACAAACCTGAAATCCTTCCCCTAACATGAAATGTGATATCCAACTCCTTCCCTTTCCAAACCTGAGAGCCTACCTATAGCATGAGATGTGATATCCAAGACCTTCCCATTCCAATCCTTAAACCCTTCCTACATCATACAATATGATATCTCAATGATTCTAATAACAAACCTGAGACCCGTCCTATAACATGAGATGTGATATCCAACTCCTTCCCATTCCAATCCTGAGACACTTCCGATAGCAGAGATGTGATATCTCAATGCTTATTCCAAACCTGAGACCCTTCCTATAGCATGAGATGTGATATCCAACTCCTTCCCTTTCCAAACCTGAGACCCTTCCTATAGCATATGTGATATCCAACTCCTTCCCATTCCAAACATGAGACCCTTCCTATAGCAAGAATGTAATATCCAACTCCTTCCCATTCCAATCCTCAGACCCTTCCTACAGCATGCGATGTGATATCTCAATGCTTCTAATACCAAACCTGAGACCCGTCCTATAACATGAGATGGGATATCCAACTCCTTCCCGTTCCAAACCTGAGACCCTTCCTATAGCATGAGATGTGATATCCAACTCCTTCCCATCCCAATCCTGAGACACTTCCGATTGCAGAGATGTGATATCTCAATGCTTATACCAAACCTGAGACTCTTCCTATAACATGAGATGTGATATCCAACTCCTTCCCGTTCCAAACCTGAGACCCTTCCTATAGCATAAGATGTGATATCCAACTCCTTCCCATTCCAATCCTTAGACCCTTCCTACAGCATGCAATATGATATCTCAATGATTCTAATAACAAACCTGAGACCCGTCCTATAACATGAGATGGGATATCCAACTCCTTCCCATTCCAATCCTGAGACACTTCCGATAGCAGAGATGTGATATCTCAATGCTTATACCAAACCTGAGACCCTTCCTATAACATGAGATGTGATATCCAACTCCTTCCCGGTCCAAACCTGAGACCCTTCCTATAGCATATGTGATATCCAACTCCTTCCCATTCCAAACATGAGACCCTTCCTATAGCAAGAGTGTAATATCCAACTCCTTCCCATTCCAATCCTGAGACCATTCCTATAGCATGAGATGTGATATCTCAATGCTTCTAATACCAAACCTGAGATCCTTCCTATGACATGAGATGTGATATCCAATTCCTCCCCATTCCAAACCTGAGAACCTTCCTACAGCATGCAATGTGATATCTCAATGCTTCTAATACCAAACCCGAGACCAGTCCTATAACATGAGATTGGATATCCAACTCCTTCCCCTTCCAAACCTGAGACTCTTCCTATAGCATGAGATGTGATATCCAACTTCTTCCCATTCCAATCCTGAGACCCTTCCTATAACATGAGATGTGATGTCTCAATGCTTCTAATACCAAACCTGAGATCTTTCCTATAACATGAGATGTGATATCCAACTCCTTCCCATTCCAATCCTGAGACCCTTCCTATAGCATGAGATGTGATATCTCAAGGCCTCTAATACCAAACCTGAGATCCTTCCTCTAACATGAAATGTGATATCCAACTCCTTCCCCTTCCAAACCTGAGAGCCTTCCTATAACATGAAATGTGATATCCAATTCCTTCCCATTCCAACCTGAGACCCTTCCTATAGCATGAGATGGGATATCCAACTCCTTCCAAATCCAATACTGATACCCTTCCGATAGCATGAGATGTGATATCCCAATGCTTCTACCAAACCTGAGACCCATACTATGGCATGAGATGTGATATCAAACTCCTTCCCATTCCAATCCTGAGACCCTACCTATAGCTTGAGATGTGATATCCAACTCCTTCCCATTCCAATTCTGAGACCCTTCCTATACCATGAGACTTGATATCTCAATGCTTCTAATACCAAACCTGAGACCCGTCCTATAACATGAGATGTGATATCCAAATCCATCCCCTTCCAAACCTTAGACCCTTCCTTTATCATGAGATGTGATATCCAATTCCTTCCCATTCCAATCCTGAGACCCTTCCGATATCATGAGATTTGTTATCTCAATGCTTCTAATATCAAACTTGAGACCCTCCCTATAACATGAGATGTGACATCCAAGTCCTCCCCATTCCAATCCTGAGACCCTTCCTATAGCATGAGATGTGATATCTCAATGCTTCTAATACCAAACCTGAGACCCTTCCTATAACATGATTTGGGATATCCAACTCCTTCCCATTCCAATCCTGAGACCCTTCCGATAGCAGAGATGTGATATCTCAATGCTTATACCAAACCTGAGACCCTTCCTATGGCCTGAGATGTCATATGCAACTCCTTCCCATTCCAATCCTGAGACCCTTCCTATAGCATGAGATGTGATATCTCAATGCCTCTAATACCAAACCTGAAATCCTTCCTCTAACATGAAATGTGATATCCAACTCCTTCCCTTTCCAAACCTGAGAGCCTACCTATAGCATGAGATGTGATATCCAAGACCTTCCCATTCCAATCCTTAGACCCTTCCTACAGCATACAATATGATATCTCAATGATTCTAATAACAAACCTGAGACCCGTCCTATAACATGAGATGTGATATCCAACTCCTTCCCATTCCAATCCTGAGACACTCTGATAGCAGAGATGTGATATCTCAATGCTTATTCCAAACCTGAGACCCTTCCTATAGCATGAGATGTGATATCCAACTCCTTCCCGTTCCAAACCTGAGACCCTTCCTATAGCATATGTGATATCCAACTCCTTCCCATTCCAAACATGAGACCCTTCCTATAGCAAGAATGTAATATCCAACTCCTTCCCATTCCAATCCTCAGACCCTTCCTACAGCATGCGATGTGATATCTCAATGCTTCTAATACCAAACCTGAGACCCGTCCTATAACATGAGATGGGATATCCAACTCCTTCCCGTTCCAAACCTGAGACCCTTCCTATAGCATGAGATGTGATATCCAACTCCTTCCCATCCCAATCCTGAGACACTTCCGATTGCAGAGATGTGATATCTCAATGCTTATACCAAACCTGAGACTCTTCCTATAACATGAGATGTGATATCCAACTCCTTCCCGTTCCAAACCTGAGACCCTTCCTATAGCATAAGATGTGATATCCAACTCCTTCCCATTCCAATCCTGAGACCCTTCCGATAGCATGAGATGTGATATCTCAATGCTTCTAATACCAAACCTGAGATCCTTCTTATAACATGTGATGTGATATCCAAATCCTTCCCCTTCCAAACTTGAGACCCTCCCTTTAGCATGAAATGTGATATCCAACTCCTTCCCATTCCAATCCTGAGACCCTTATGATAGCATGAGATGTGATATCTCAATGCCTCTAATACCAAACCTGAGATACTTCCGATAGCATGAGATGTGATATCTCAATGCTTCTAATACCAAACCTGAGATCCTTCCTATAACATGAGATGTGATATCCAAATCCTTCCCCTTCCAAACCTGAGACCCTCCCTTTAGCATGAGATGTGATATCCAACTCCTTCCCATTCCAATCCTGAGACCCTTCTGATAGCATGAGATGTGATATCTCAATGCCTCTAATACCAAACCTGAGATCCTACCTCTAACATGAAATATGATATCCAACTCCTTCCCTTTCCAAACCTGAGATCCTGCCTATAGCATGAGATGTGATATCCAAGTCCTTCCCATTCCAATCCTGAGACCCTTCCTATAGCATGAGATGTGATGTCTCAATGCTTATACCAAACCTGAGACCCTTCCTATGGCATGAGATGCCATATACAACTCCTTCCCATTCCAATCCTGAGACCCTGCTTATAGCATGAGATGTGATATCTCAATGCTTCTAATACCAAACCTGAGATCTTTCCTATAACATGAGATGTGATATCCATCTCCTTCCCATTCCAATCCTGAGACCATTCCTATAGCATGAGATGTGATATCTCAATGCTTATACCCAACCTGAGACCCTTCCTATAGCTTGAGATGTGATATCCAACTCCTTCCAATTCCAATCCTGAGACCCTTCCTATAGCATGAGATGTGATATCTCAATGCCTCTAATACCAAACCTGAGATCCTTCCTCTAACATGAAATGTGATATCCAACTCCTTCCCCTTCCAAACCTGAGAGCCTTCCTATAGCATGAGATATGATATCCAAGTCCTTTCCATTCCAATCCTGAGACCCTTCCTATAACATGAGATGTGATATCCAACTCCTTCCCATTCCAACCTGAGACCCTTCCTATAGCATGAGATGGGATATCCAACTCCTTCCAAATCCAATCCTGATACCCTTCCGATAGCATGAGATGTGATATCCCAATGCTTCTACCAAACCTGAGACCCATACTATGGCATGAGATGTGATATCAAACTCCTTCCCATTCCAACCTGAGACCCTTCCTATAGCATGAGATGGGATATCCAACTCCTTCCAAATCCAATACTGAAATCCTTCCGATAGCATGAGATGTGATATCCCAATGCTTCTACCAAACCTGAGACCCATACTATGGCATGAGATGTGATATCCAACTCCTTCCCATTCCAATTCTGAGACTCTTCTGATAGCATGAGATGTGATATATCAATGCCTCTAATACCAAACCTGAGATCCTACCTCTAACATGAAATGTGATATCCAACTCTTTCCCGTTGCAAACCTGAGAGCCTTCCTATAGCATGAGATGTGATATCCAAGTCCTTCCCATTCCAATCCTGAGACCCTTCCTATAACATGAGATGTGATATCCAACTCCTTCCCATTCCAACCTGAGACCCTTCCTATAGCATGAGATGGGATATCCAACTCCTTCCAAATCCAATCCTGATACCCTTCCGATAGCATGAGATGTGATATCCCAATGCTTCTACCAAACCTGAGACCCATACTATGGCATGAGATGTGATATCAAACTCCTTCCCATTCCAATCCTGTGACCCTTCCTATAGCTTGAGATGTGATATCCAACTCCTTCCCATTCCAATTCTGAGACCCTTCCTATACAACGAGACTTGATATCTCAATGCTTCTAATACCAAACCTGAGACCCGTCCTATAACATGAGATGTGATATCCAAATCCTTCCCCTTCCAAACCTTAGACCCTTCCTTTATCATGAGATGTGATATCCAACTCCTTCCCATTCCAATCCTGAGACTCTTCCGATATCATGAGATGTGATATCTCAATGCTTCTAATATCAAACTTGAGACCCTCCCTATAGCATGAGATGTGATATCCAAGTCCTTCCCATTCCAATCCTGAGACCCTTCTTATAGCATGAGATGTGATATCTCAATGCTTCTAATACCAAACCTGAGACCCTTCCTATAACATGAGATGGGAATATCCAACTCCTTCCCATTCCAATCCTGAGACCCTTCCGATAGCAGAGATGTGATATCTCAATGCTTATACCAAACCTGAGATCCTTCCTATAACATGAGATGTGATATCCAACTCCTTCCCATTTCAATCCTGAGACACTTCCTATAGCATGAGATGTGATATCTCACTGCTTATACCAAACCTGAGACCCTTCCTATAGCATGAGATGTGATATCCAACTCCTTCCCATTCCAATCCTGAGACCCTTCCTATAGCATGAGATGTGATATCTCAATGCTTATACCAAACCTGAGACCCTTCCTATAGCATGAGATGTGATATCCAACTCCTTCCCATTCCAATCCTGAGACCCTTCCTATAGCATGAGATGTGATGTCTCAATGCTTCTAATACCAAACCTGAGATCCTTCCTATAACATGAGATGTGATATCCAACTCCTTCCCATTCCAATCCCGAGACCCTTCCTATAGCATGAGATGTGATATCTCAATGCTTATACCAAACCTGAGACCCTTCCTATAGCATGAAATGTGATATCCAACTCCTTCCCATTCCAATCCTGAGACTCTTCCTATAGCATGAGAGGTGATATCTCAATGCCTCTAATACCAAACCTGAGATCCTTCCTCTAACATGAAATGTGATATCCAACTCCTTCCCTTTCCAAACCTGAGAGCCTACCTATAGCATGAGATGTGATATCCAAGTCCTTCCCATTCCAATCCTTAGACCCTTCCTACAGCATGCAATATGATATCTCAATGATTCTAATAACAAACCTGAGACCCATCCTATAACATGAGATGGGATATCCAACTCCTTCCCATTCCAATCCTGAGACACTTCCGATAGCAGAGATTTGATATCTCAATGCTTATACCAAACCTGAGACCCTTCCTATAACATGAGATGTGATATCCAACTCCTTCCCGGTCCAAACCTGAGACCCTTCCTATAGCATATGTGATATCCAACTCCTTCCCATTCCAAACATGAGACCCTTCCTATAGCAAGAGTGTAATATCCAACTCCTTCCCATTCCAATCCTGAGACCATTCCTATAGCATGAGATGTGATATCTCAATGCTTCTAATACCAAACCTGAGATCCTTCCTATGACATGAGATGTGATATCCAATTCCTCCCCATTCCAAACCTGAGAACCTTCCTACAGCATGCGATGTGATATCTCAATGCTTCTAATACCAAACCCGAGACCAGTCCTATAACATGAGATTGGATATCCAACTCCTTCCCCTTCCAAACCTGAGACTCTTCCTATAGCATGAGATGTGATATCCAATTTCTTCCCATTCCAATCCTGAGACCCTTCCTATAACATGAGATGTGATGTCTCAATGCTTCTAATACCAAACCTGAGATCTTTCCTATAACATGAGATGTGATATCCAACTCCTTCCCATTCCAATCCTGAGACCCTTCCTATAGCATGAGATGTGATATCTCAATGCTTATACCAAACCTGAGACCCTTCCTATAGCTTGAGATGTGATATCCAACTCCTTCCCATTCCAATCCTGAGACCCTTCCTATAGCATGAGATGTGATATCTCAAGGCCTCTAATACCAAACCTGAGATCCTTCCTCTAACATGAAATGGGATATCCAACTCCTTCCCCTTCCAAACCTGAGAGCCTTCCTATAACATGAAATGTGATATCCAATTCCTTCCCATTCCAACCTGAGACCCTTCCTATAGCATGAGATGGGATATCCAACTCCTTCCAAATCCAATACTGATACCCTTCCGATAGCATGAGATGTGATATCCCAATGCTTCTACCAAACCTGAGACCCATACTATGGCATGAGATGTGATATCAAACTCCTTACTATTCCAATCCTGAGACCCTACCTATAGCTTGAGATGTGATATCCAACTCCTTCCCATTCCAATTCTGAGACCCTTCCTATACCATGAGACTTGATATCTCAATGCTTCTAATACCAAACCTGAGACCCGTCCTATAACATGAGATGTGATATCCAAATCCTTCCCCTTCCAAACCTTAGACCCTTCCTTTATCATGAGATGTGATATCCAATTCCTTCCCATTCCAATCCTGAGACCCTACCGATATCATGAGATTTGTTATCTCAATGCTTCTAATATCAAACTTGAGACCCTCCCTATAACATGAGATGTGACATCCAAGTCCTCCCCATTCCAATCCTGAGACCCTTCCTATAGCATGAGATGTGATATCTCAATGCTTCTAATACCAAACCTGAGACCCTTCCTATAACATGATTTGGGATATCCAACTCCTTCCCATTCCAATCCTGAGACCCTTCCGATAGCAGAGATGTGATATCTCAATGCTTATACCAAACCTGAGACCCTTCCTATGGCCTGAGATGTCATATGCAACTCCTTCCCATTCCAATCCTGAGACCCTTCCTATAGCATTAGATGTGATATCTCAATGCTTATACCAAATCTGAGACCCTTCCTATAGCATGAGATGTGATATCCAACTTCTTCCCATTCCAATCCTGAGACCCTTCCTATAGCATGAGATGTGATGTCTCAATTCTTCTAATACCAAACCTGAGATCCTTCCTATAACATGAGATGTGATATCCAACTCCTTCCCATTCCAATCCTGAGACCCTTATGATAGCATGAGATGTGATATCTCAATGCTTCTATTACCAAACCTGAGATCCTTCCTATAACATGAGATGTGATTTCCAAATCCTTCCACTTCCAAACCTGAGACCCTCCCTTTAGCATGAGATGTGATATCCAACTCCTTCCCATTCCAATCCTGAGACCCTTCTGATAGCATGAGATGTGATATTTCAATGCCTCTAATACCAAACCTGAGATCCTACCTCTAACATGAAATGTGATATCCATCTCCTTCCCTTTCCAAACCTGAGACCCTGCCTATAGCATGAGATGTGATATCCAAGTCCTTCCAATTCCAATCCTGAGACCCTTCCTATAGCATGTGATGTGATATCTCAATGCTTATACCAAATCTGAGACCCTTCCTATAGCATGAGATGTGATATCCAACTCCTTCCCATTCCAATCCTGAGACCCTTCCTATAGCATGAGATGTGATGTCTCAATGCTTCTAATACCAAACCTGAGATCCTTCCTATAACATGAGATGTGATATCCAACTCCTTCCCATTCCAATCCTGAGACCCTTATGATAGCATGAGATGTGATATCTCAATGCCTCTAATACCAAACCTGAGATACTTCCGATAGCATGAGATGTGATATCTCAATGCTTCTAATACCAAACCTGAGATCCTTCCTATAACATGAGATGTGATTTCCAAATCCTTCCCCTTCCAAACCTGAGACCCTCCCTTTAGCATGAGATGTGATATCCAACTCCTTCCCATTCCAATCCTGAGACCCATCTGATAGCATGAGATGTGATATTTCAATGCCTCTAATACCAAACCTGAGAAACTACCTCTAACATGAAATGTGATATCCATCTCCTTCCCTTTCCAAACCTGAGACCCTGCCTATAGCATGAGATGTGATATCCAAGTCCTTTCCATTCCAATCCTGAGACCCTTCCTATAGCATGTGATGTGATATCTCAATGCTTATACCAAACCTGAGACCCTTCCTATGGCATGAGATGTCATATACAACTCCTTCCCATTCCAATCCTGAGACCCTTCCTATAGCATGAGATGTGATATCTCAATGCTTATACCAAACCTGAGACCCTTCCTATAGCATGAGATGTGATATCCAACTTCTTCCCATTCCAATCCTGAGACCCTTCCTATAACATGAGATGTGATGTCGCATTGCTTCTAATACCAAACCTGAGATCTTTCCTATAACATGAGATGTGATATCCAACTCCTTCCCATTCCAATCCTGAGACCCTTCCTATAGCATGAGATGTGATATCACAATGCTTATACCAAACCTGAGACCGTTCCTATAGCTTGAGATGTGATATCCAACTCCTTCCCATTCCAATCCTGAGACCCTTCCTATAGCATGAGATGTGATATCTCAAGGCCTCTAATACCAAACCTGAGATCGTTCCTCTAACATGAAATGTGATATCCAACTCCTTCCCCTTCCAAACCTGAGAGCCTTCCTATAACATGAGATGTGACATCCAAGTCCTCCCCATTCCAATCCTGAGACCCTTCCTATAGCATGAGATGTGATATCTCAATGCTTCTAATACCAAACCTGAGACCCTTCCTATAACATGATTTGGGATATCCAACTCCTTCCCATTCCAATCCTGAGACCCTTCCGATAGCAGAGATGTGATATCTCAATGCTTATACCAAACCTGAGACCCTTCCTAAGGCCTGAGATGTCATATGCAACTCCTTCCCATTCCAATCCTGAGACCCTTCCTATAGCATTAGATGTGATATCTCAATGCTTATACCAAATCTGAGACCCTTCCTATAGCATGAGATGTGATATCCAACTTCTTCCCATTCCAATCCTGAGACCCTTCCTATAGCATGAGATGTGATGTCTCAATTCTTCTAATACCAAACCTGAGATCCTTCCTATAACATGAGATGTGATATCCAACTCCTTCCCATTCCAATCCTGAGACCCTTATGATAGCATGAGATGTGATATCTCAATGCTTCTATTACCAAACCTGAGATCCTTCCTATAACATGAGATGTGATTTCCAAATCCTTCCACTTCCAAACCTGAGACCCTCCCTTTAGCATGAGATGTGATATCCAACTCCTTCCCATTCCAATCCTGAGACCCTTCTGATAGCATGAGATGTGATATTTCAATGCCTCTAATACCAAACCTGAGATCCTACCTCTAACATGAAATGTGATATCCATCTCCTTCCCTTTCCAAACCTGAGACCCTGCCTATAGCATGAGATGTGATATCCAAGTCCTTCCCATTCCAATCCTGAGACCCTTCCTATAGCATGTGATGTGATATCTCAATGCTTATACCAAATCTGAGACCCTTCCTATAGCATGAGATGTGATATCCAACTCCTTCCCATTCCAATCCTGAGACCCTTCCTATAGCATGAGATGTGATGTCTCAATGCTTCTAATACCAAACCTGAGATCCTTCCTATAACATGAGATGTGATATCCAACTCCTTCCCATTCCATTCCTGAGACCCTTATGATAGCATGAGATGTGATATCTCAATGCCTCTAATACCAAACCTGAGATACTTCCGATAGCATGAGATGTGATATCTCAATGCTTCTAATACCAAACCTGAGATCCTTCCTATAACATGAGATGTGATTTCCAAATCCTTCCCCTTCCAAACCTGAGACCCTCCCTTTAGCATGAGATGTGATATCCAACTCCTTCCCATTCCAATCCTGAGACCCATCTGATAGCATGAGATGTGATATTTCAATGCCTCTAATACCAAATCTGAGATCCTACCTCTAACATGAAATGTGATATCCATCTCCTTCCCTTTCCAAACCTGAGACCCTGCCTATAGCATGAGATGTGATATCCAAGTCCTTTCCATTCCAATCCTGAGACCCTTCCTATAGCATGTGATGTGATATCTCAATGCTTATACCAAACCTGAGACCCTTCCTATGGCATGAGATGTCATATACAACTCCTTCCCATTCCAATCCTGAGACCCTTCCTATAGCATGAGATGTGATATCTCAATGCTTATACCAAACCTGAGACCCTTCCTATAGCATGAGATGTGATATCCAACTTCTTCCCATTCCAATCCTGAGACCCTTCCTATAACATGAGATGTGATGTCGCAATGCTTCTAATACCAAACCTGAGATCTTTCCTATAACATGAGATGTGATATCCAACTCCTTCCCATTCCAATCCTGAGACCCTTCCTATAGCATGAGATGTGATATCACAATGCTTATACCAAACCTGAGACCGTTCCTATAGCTTGAGATGTGATATCCAACTCCTTCCCATTCCAATCCTGAGACCCTTCCTATAGCATGAGATGTGATATCTCAAGGCCTCTAATACCAAACCTGAGATCGTTCCTCTAACATGAAATGTGATATCCAACTCCTTCCCCTTCCAAACCTGAGAGCCTTCCTATAACATGAGATGTGACATCCAAGTCCTCCCCATTCCAATCCTGAGACCCTTCCTATAGCATGAGATGTGATATCTCAATGCTTCTAATACCAAACCTGAGACCCTTCCTATAACATGATTTGGGATATCCAACTCCTTCCCATTCCAATCCTGAGACCCTTCCGATAGCAGAGATGTGATATCTCAATGCTTATACCAAACCTGAGAGCCTTCCTATGGCCTGAGATGTCATATGCAACTCCTTCCCATTCCAATCCTGAGACCCTTCCTATAGCATTAGATGTGATATCTCAATGCTTATACCAAATCTGAGACCCTTCCTATAGCACGAGATGTGATATCCAACTTCTTCCCATTCCAATCCTGAGACCCTTCCTATAGCATGAGATGTGATGTCTCAATTCTTCTAATACCAAACCTGAGATCCTTCCTATAACATGAGATGTGATATCCAACTCCTTCCCATTCCAATCCTGAGACCCTTCTGATAGCATGAGATGTGATATTTCAATGCCTCTAATACCAAACCTGAGATCCTACCTCTAACATGAAATGTGATATCCATCTCCTTCCCTTTCCAAACCTGAGACCCTTCCTATAGCATGAGATGTGATATCCAACTTCTTCCCATTCCAATCCTGAGACCCTTCCTATAGCATGAGATGTGATGTCTCAATTCTTCTAATACCAAACCTGAGATCCTTCCTATAACATGAGATGTGATATCCAACTCCTTCCCATTCCAATCCTGAGACCCTTATGATAGCATGAGATGTGATATCTCAATGCCTCTAATACCAAACCTGAGATACTTCTGATAGCACGAGATGTGATATCTCAATGCTTCTAATACCAAACCTGAGATCCTTCCTATAACATGAGATGTGATTTCCAAATCCTTCCACTTCCAAACCTGAGAACCTACCTTTAGCATGAGATGTGATATCCAACTCCTTCCCATTCCAATCCTGAGACCCTTCTGATAGCATGAGATGTGATATTTCAATGCCTCTAATACCAAACCTGAGATCCTACCTCTAACATGAAATGTGATATCCATCTCCTTCCCTTTCCAAACCTGAGACCCTGCCTATAGCATGAGATGTGATATCCAAGTCCTTCCCATTCCAATCCTGAGACCCTTCCTATAGCATGTGATGTGATATCTCAATGCTTAGTCCAAACCTGAGACCCTTCCTATGGCATGAGATGTCATATACAACTCCTTCCCATTCCAATCCTGAGACCCTTCCTATAGCATGAGATGTGATATCTCAATGCTTATACCAAACCTGAGACCCTTCCTATAGCATGAGATGTGATATCCAACTTCTTCCCATTCCAATCCTGAGACCCTTCCTATAACATGAGATGTAATGTCTCAATGCTTCTAATACCAAACCTGAGACCCTTCCTATAACATGAGATGGGATATCCAACTCCTTCCCATTCCAATCCTGAGACCCTTCCGATAGCAGAGATGTGATATCTCAATGCTTTTACCAAACCTGAGACCCTTCCTATGGCCTGAGATGTCATATACAACTCCTTCCCATTCCAATCCTGAGACCCTTCCTATAGCATGAGATGTGATATCTGAATGCTTATACCAAATCTGAGACCCTTCCTATAGCATGAGATGTGATATCCAACTCCTTCCCATTCCAATCCTGAGACCCTTCCTATAGCATGAGATGTCATGTCTCAATGCTTCTAATACCAAACCTGAGATCCTTCCTATAACATGAGATGTGATATCCAACTCCTTCCCATTCCAATCCTGAGACCCTTATGATAGCATGAGATGTGATATCTCAATACCTCTAATACCAAACCTGAGATACTTACGATAGCATGAGATGTGATATCTCAATGCTTCTAATACCAAACCTGAGATCTTTCCTATAACATGAGATGTGATATCCAACTCCTTCCCATTCCAATCCTGAGACCCTTCCTATAGCATGAGATGTGATATCACAATGCTTATACCAAACCTGAGACCCTTCCTATAGCATGAGATGTGATATCTCAAGGCCTCTAATACCAAACCTGAGATCGTTCCTCTAACATGAAATGTGATATCCAACTCCTTCCCCTTGCAAACCAGAGAGCCTTCCTATAACATGAGATGTGATATCCAACTCCTTCCCATTCCAATCCTGAGACCCTTATGATAGCATGAGATGTGATATCTCAATACCTCTAATACCAAACCTGAGATACTTACGATAGCATGAGATGTGATATCTCAATGCTTCTAATACCAAACCTGAGATCCTTCCTATAACATGAGATGTGATTTCCAAATCCTTCCCCTTCCAAACCTGAGACCCTCCCTTTAGCATGAGATGTGATATCCAACTCCTTCCCATTCCAATCCTGAGACCCTTCTGATAGCATGAGATGTGATATTTCAATGCCTCTAATACCAAACCTGAGATCCTAATTCGAACATGAAATGTGATATCCATCTCCTTCCCTTTCCAAACCTGAGACCCTGCCTATAGCATGAGAGGTGATATCCAAGTCCTTTCCATTCCAATCCTGAGACCCTTCCTATAGCATGTGATGTGATATCTCAATGCTTATACCAAACCTGAGACCCTTCCTATGGCATGAGATGTCATATACAACTCCTTCCCATTCCAAACCTGAGACCCTTCCTATAGCATGAGATGTGATATCTCAATGCTTATACCAAACCTGAGACCCTTCTTATAGCATGAGATGTGATATCCAACTTCTTCCCATTCCAATCCTGAGACCCTTCCTATAACATGAGATGTGATGTCGCAATGCTTCTAATACCAAACCTGAGATCTTTCCTATAACATGAGATGTGATATCCAACTCCTTCCCATTCCAATCCTGAGACCCTTCCTATAGCATGAGATGTGATATCACAATGCTTATACCAAACCTGAGACCGTCCCTTTAGCTTGAGATGTGATATCCAACTCCTTCCCATTCCAATCCTGAGACCCTTCCTATAGCATGAGATGTGATATCTCAAGGCATCTAATACCAAACCTGAGATCGTTCCTCTAACATGAAATGTGATATCCAACTCCTTCCCCTTCCAAACCTGAGAGCCTTCCTATAGCATGAGATATGATAGCCAAGTCCTTCCAATTCCAATCCTGAGACCCTTCCTATAACATGAAATGTGATATCCAACTCCTTCCCATTCCAACCTGAGACCCTTCCTATAGCATGAGATGGGATATCTCAATGCTTCTAATACCAAACCTGAGACTCTTCCTATAGCATGAGATGTGATATCCAACTTCTTCCCATTCCAATCCTGAGACCCTTCCTATAACATGAGATGTGATGTCTCAATGCTTCTAATACCAAACCTGAGATCTTTCCTATAACATGAGATGTGATATCCAACTCCTTCCCATTCCAATCCTGAGACCCTTCCTATAGCATGAGATGTGATATCTCAATGCTTATACCAAACCTGAGACCCTTCCTATAGCTTGAGATGTGATATCCAACTCCTTCCCATTCCAATCCTGAGACCCTTCTTATAGCATGAGATGTGATATCTCAAGGCCTCTAATACCAAACCTGAGATCCTTCCTCTAACATGAAATGTGATATCCAACTCCTTCCCCTTCCAAACCTGAGAGCCTTCCTATAACATGAAATGTGATATCCAATTCCTTCCCATTCCAACCTGAGACTCTTCCTATAGCATGAGATGGGATATCCAACTCCTTCCAAATCCAATACTGATACCCTTCCGATAGCATGAGATGTGATATCCCAATGCTTCTACCAAACCTGAGACCCATACTATGGCATGAGATGTGATATCAAACTCCTTACTATTCCAATCCTGAGACCCTACCTATAGCTTGAGATGTGATATCCAACTCCTTCCCATTCCAATTCTGAGACCCTTCCTATACCATGAGACTTGATATCTCAATGCTTCTAATACCAAACCTGAGACCCGTCCTATAACATGAGATGTGATATCCAAATCCTTCCCCTTCCAAACCTTAGACCCTTCCTTTATCATGAGATGTGATATCCAATTCCTTCCCATTCCAATCCTGAGACCCTACCGATATCATGAGATTTGTTATCTCAATGCTTCTAATATCAAACTTGAGACCCTCCCTATAACATGAGATGTGACATCCAAGTCCTCCCCATTCCAATCCTGAGACCCTTCCTATAGCATGAGATGTGATATCTCAATGCTTCTAATACCAAACCTGAGACCCTTCCTATAACATGATTTGGGATATCCAACTCCTTCCCATTCCAATCCTGAGACCCTTCCGATAGCAGAGATGTGATATCTCAATGCTTATACCAAACCTGAGACCCTTCCTATGGCCTGAGATGTCATATGCAACTCCTTCCCATTCCAATCCTGAGACCCTTCCTATAGCATTAGATGTGATATCTCAATGCTTATACCAAATCTGAGACCCTTCCTATAGCATGAGATGTGACATCCAACTTCTTCCCATTCCAATCCTGAGACCCTTCCTATAGCATGAGATGTGATGTCTCAATTCTTCTAATACCAAACCTGAGATCCTTCCTATAACATGAGATGTGATATCCAACTCCTTCCCATTCCAATCCTGAGACCCTTATGATAGCATGAGATGTGATATCTCAATGCTTCTATTACCAAACCTGAGATCCTTCCTATAACATGAGATGTGATTTCCAAATCCTTCCACTTCCAAACCTGAGACCCTCCCTTTAGCATGAGATGTGATATCCAACTCCTTCCCATTCCAATCCTGAGACCCTTCTGATAGCATGAGATGTGATATTTCAATGCCTCTAATACCAAACCTGAGATCCTACCTCTAACATGAAATGTGATATCCATCTCCTTCCCTTTCCAAACCTGAGACCCTGCCTATAGCATGAGATGTGATATCCAAGTCCTTCCCATTCCAATCCTGAGACCCTTCCTATAGCATGTGATGTGATATCTCAATGCTTATACCAAATCTGAGACCCTTCCTATAGCATGAGATGTGATATCCAACTCCTTCCCATTCCAATCCTGAGACCCTTCCTATAGCATGAGATGTGATGTCTCAATGCTTCTAATACCAAACCTGAGATCCTTCCTATAACATGAGATGTGATATCCAACTCCTTCCCATTCCAATCCTGAGACCCTTATGATAGCATGAGATGTGATATCTCAATGCCTCTAATACCAAACCTGAGATACTTCCGATAGCATGAGATGTGATATCTCAATGCTTCTAATACCAAACCTGAGATCCTTCCTATAACATGAGATGTGATTTCCAAATCCTTCCCCTTCCAAACCTGAGACCCTCCCTTTAGCATGAGATGTGATATCCAACTCCTTCCCATTCCAATCCTGAGACCCATCTGATAGCATGAGATGTGATATTTCAATGCCTCTAATACCAAACCTGAGATCCTACCTCTAACATGAAATGTGATATCCATCTCCTTCCCTTTCCAAACCTGAGACCCTGCCTATAGCATGAGATGTGATATCCAAGTCCTTTCCATTCCAATCCTGAGACCCTTCCTATAGCATGTGATGTGATATCTCAATGCTTATACCAAACCTGAGACCCTTCCTATGGCATGAGATGTCATATACAACTCCTTCCCATTCCAATCCTGAGACCCTTCCTATAGCATGAGATGTGATATCTCAATGCTTATACCAAACCTGAGACCCTTCCTATAGCATGAGATGTGATATCCAACTTCTTCCCATTCCAATCCTGAGACCCTTCCTATAACATGAGATGTGATGTCGCAATGCTTCTAATACCAAACCTGAGATCTTTCCTATAACATGAGATGTGATATCCAACTCCTTCCCATTCCAATCCTGAGACCCTTCCTATAGCATGAGATGTGATATCACAATGCTTATACCAAACCTGAGACCGTTCCTATAGCTTGAGATGTGATATCCAACTCCTTCCCATTCCAATCCTGAGACCCTTCCTATAGCATGAGATGTGATATCTCAATGCTTCTAATACCAAACCTGAGACCCTTCCTATAACATGATTTGGGATATCCAACTCCTTCCCATTCCAATCCTGAGACCCTTCCGATAGCAGAGATGTGATATCTCAATGCTTATACCAAACCTGAGACCCTTCCTATGGCCTGAGATGTCATATGCAACTCCTTCCCATTCCAATCCCGAGACCCTTCCTATAGCATTAGATGTGATATCTCAATGCTTATACCAAATCTGAGACCCTTCCTATAGCATGAGATGTGATATCCAACTTCTTCCCATTCCAATCCTGAGACCCTTCCTATAGCATGAGATGTGATGTCTCAATTCTTCTAATACCAAACCTGAGATCCTTCCTATAACATGAGATGTGATATCCAACTCCTTCCCATTCCAATCCTGAGACCCTTATGATAGCGTGAGATGTGATATCTCAATGCTTCTATTACCAAACCTGAGATCCTTCCTATAACATGAGATGTGATTTCCAAATCCTTCCACTTCCAAACCTGAGACCCTCCCTTTAGCATGAGATGTGATATCCAACTCCTTCCCATTCCAATCCTGAGACCCTTCTGATAGCATGAGATGTGATATTTCAATGCCTCTAATACCAAACCTGAGATCCTACCTCTAACATGAAATGTGATATCCATCTCCTTCCCTTTCCAAACCTGAGACCCTGCCTATAGCATGAGATGTGATATCCAAGTCCTTCCCATTCCAATCCTGAGACCCTTCCTATAGCATGTGATGTGATATCTCAATGCTTATACCAAATCTGAGACCCTTCCTATAGCATGAGATGTGATATCCAACTCCTTCCCATTCCAATCCTGAGACCCTTCCTATAGCATGAGATGTGATGTCTCAATGCTTCTAATACCAAACCTGAGATCCTTCCTATAACATGAGATGTGATATCCAACTCCTTCCCATTCCAATCCTGAGACCCTTATGATAGCATGAGATGTGATATCTCAATGCCTCTAATACCAAACCTGAGATACTTCCGATAGCATGAGATGTGATATCTCAATGCTTCTAATACCAAACCTGAGATCCTTCCTATAACATGAGATGTGATTTCCAAATCCTTCCCCTTCCAAACCTGAGACCCTCCCTTTAGCATGAGATGTGATATCCAACTCCTTCCCATTCCAATCCTGAGACCCATCTGATAGCATGAGATGTGATATTTCAATGCCTCTAATACCAAACCTGAGATCCTACCTCTAACATGAAATGTGATATCCATCTCCTTCCCTTTCCAAACCTGAGACCCTGCCTATAGCATGAGATGTGATATCCAAGTCCTTTCCATTCCAATCCTGAGACCCTTCCTATAGCATGTGATGTGATATCTCAATGCTTATACCAAACCTGAGACCCTTCCTATGGCATGAGATGTCATATACAACTCCTTCCCATTCCAATCCTGAGACCCTTCCTATAGCATGAGATGTGATATCTCAATGCTTATACCAAACCTGAGACCCTTCCTATAGCATGAGATGTGATATCCAACTTCTTCCCATTCCAATCCTGAGACCCTTCCTATAGCATGAGATGTGATATCTCAATGCCTCTAATACCAAACCTGAGATCCTTCCTCTAACATGAAATGTGATATCCAACTCCTTCCCCTTCCAAACCTGAGAGCCTTCCTATAGCATGAGATATGATATCCAAGTCCTTTCCATTCCAATCCTGAGACCCTTCCTATAACATGAGATGTGATATCCAACTCCTTCCCATTCCAACCTGAGACCCTTCCTATAGCATGAGATGGGATATCCAACTCCTTCCAAATCCAATCCTGATACCCTTCCGATAGCATGAGATGTGATATCCCAATGCTTCTACCAAACCTGAGACCCATACTATGGCATGAGATGTGATATCAAACTCCTTCCCATTCCAACCTGAGACCCTTCCTATAGCATGAGATGGGATATCCAACTCCTTCCAAATCCAATACTGAAATCCTTCCGATAGCATGAGATGTGATATCCCAATGCTTCTACCAAACCTGAGACCCATACTATGGCATGAGATGTGATATCCAACTCCTTCCCATTCCAATTCTGAGACTCTTCTGATAGCATGAGATGTGATATATCAATGCCTCTAATACCAAACCTGAGATCCTACCTCTAACATGAAATGTGATATCCAACTCTTTCCCGTTGCAAACCTGAGAGCCTTCCTATAGCATGAGATGTGATATCCAAGTCCTTCCCATTCCAATCCTGAGACCCTTCCTATAACATGAGATGTGATATCCAACTCCTTCCCATTCCAACCTGAGACCCTTCCTATAGCATGAGATGGGATATCCAACTCCTTCCAAATCCAATCCTGATACCCTTCCGATAGCATGAGATGTGATATCCCAATGCTTCTACCAAACCTGAGACCCATACTATGGCATGAGATGTGATATCAAACTCCTTCCCATTCCAATCCTGTGACCCTTCCTATAGCTTGAGATGTGATATCCAACTCCTTCCCATTCCAATTCTGAGACCCTTCCTATACAACGAGACTTGATATCTCAATGCTTCTAATACCAAACCTGAGACCCGTCCTATAACATGAGATGTGATATCCAAATCCTTCCCCTTCCAAACCTTAGACCCTTCCTTTATCATGAGATGTGATATCCAACTCCTTCCCATTCCAATCCTGAGACTCTTCCGATATCATGAGATGTGATATCTCAATGCTTCTAATATCAAACTTGAGACCCTCCCTATAGCATGAGATGTGATATCCAAGTCCTTCCCATTCCAATCCTGAGACCCTTCTTATAGCATGAGATGTGATATCTCAATGCTTCTAATACCAAACCTGAGACCCTTCCTATAACATGAGATGGGAATATCCAACTCCTTCCCATTCCAATCCTGAGACCCTTCCGATAGCAGAGATGTGATATCTCAATGCTTATACCAAACCTGAGATCCTTCCTATAACATGAGATGTGATATCCAACTCCTTCCCATTTCAATCCTGAGACACTTCCTATAGCATGAGATGTGATATCTCACTGCTTATACCAAACCTGAGACCCTTCCTATAGCATGAGATCTGATATCCAACTCCTTCCCATTCCAATCCTGAGACCCTTCCTATAGCATGAGATGTGATATCTCAATGCTTATACCAAACCTGAGACCCTTCCTATAGCATGAGATGTGATATCCAACTCCTTCCCATTCCAATCCTGAGACCCTTCCTATAGCATGAGATGTGATGTCTCAATGCTTCTAATACCAAACCTGAGATCCTTCCTATAACATGAGATGTGATATCCAACTCCTTCCCATTCCAATCCCGAGACCCTTCCTATAGCATGAGATGTGATATCTCAATGCTTATACCAAACCTGAGACCCTTCCTATAGCATGAAATGTGATATCCAACTCCTTCCCATTCCAATCCTGAGACTCTTCCTATAGCATGAGAGGTGAAATCTCAATGCCTCTAATACCAAACCTGAGATCCTTCCTCTAACATGAAATGTGATATCCAACTCCTTCCCTTTCCAAACCTGAGAGCCTACCTATAGCATGAGATGTGATATCCAAGTCCTTCCCATTCCAATCCTTAGACCCTTCCTACAGCATGCAATATGATATCTCAATGATTCTAATAACAAACCTGAGACCCATCCTATAACATGAGATGGGATATCCAACTCCTTCCCATTCCAATCCTGAGACACTTCCGATAGCAGAGATTTGATATCTCAATGCTTATACCAAACCTGAGACCCTTCCTATAACATGAGATGTGATATCCAACTCCTTCCCGGTCCAAACCTGAGACCCTTCCTATAGCATATGTGATATCCAACTCCTTCCCATTCCAAACATGAGACCCTTCCTATAGCAAGAGTGTAATATCCAACTCCTTCCCATTCCAATCCTGAGACCATTCCTATAGCATGAGATGTGATATCTCAATGCTTCTAATACCAAACCTGAGATCCTTCCTATGACATGAGATGTGATATCCAATTCCTCCCCATTCCAAACCTGAGAACCTTCCTACAGCATGCGATGTGATATCTCAATGCTTCTAATACCAAACCCGAGACCAGTCCTATAACATGAGATTGGATATCCAACTCCTTCCCCTTCCAAACCTGAGACTCTTCCTATAGCATGAGATGTGATATCCAATTTCTTCCCATTCCAATCCTGAGACCCTTCCTATAACATGAGATGTGATGTCTCAATGCTTCTAATACCAAACCTGAGATCTTTCCTATAACATGAGATGTGATATCCAACTCCTTCCCATTCCAATCCTGAGACCCTTCCTATAGCATGAGATGTGATATCTCAATGCTTATACCAAACCTGAGACCCTTCCTATAGCTTGAGATGTGATATCCAACTCCTTCCCATTCCAATCCTGAGACCCTTCCTATAGCATGAGATGTGATATCTCAAGGCCTCTAATACCAAACCTGAGATCCTTCCTCTAACATGAAATGGGATATCCAACTCCTTCCCCTTCCAAACCTGAGAGCCTTCCTATAACATGAAATGTGATATCCAATTCCTTCCCATTCCAACCTGAGACCCTTCCTATAGCATGAGATGGGATATCCAACTCCTTCCAAATCCAATACTGATACCCTTCCGATAGCATGAGATGTGATATCCCAATGCTTCTACCAAACCTGAGACCCATACTATGGCATGAGATGTGATATCAAACTCCTTACTATTCCAATCCTGAGACCCTACCTATAGCTTGAGATGTGATATCCAACTCCTTCCCATTCCAATTCTGAGACCCTTCCTGTACCATGAGACTTGATATCTCAATGCTTCTAATACCAAACCTGAGACCCGTCCTATAACATGAGATGTGATATCCAAATCCTTCCCCTTCCAAACCTTAGACCCTTCCTTTATCATGAGATGTGATATCCAATTCCTTCCCATTCCAATCCTGAGACCATTCCTATAGCATGAGATGTGATATCTCAATGCTTCTAATACCAAACCTGAGATCCTTCCTATGACATGAGATGTGATATCCAATTCCTCCCCATTCCAAACCTGAGAACCTTCCTACAGCATGCGATGTGATATCTCAATGCTTCTAATACCAAACCCGAGACCAGTCCTATAACATGAGATTGGATATCCAACTCCTTCCCCTTCCAAACCTGAGACTCTTCCTATAGCATGAGATGTGATATCCAATTTCTTCCCATTCCAATCCTGAGACCCTTCCTATAACATGAGATGTGATGTCTCAATGCTTCTAATACCAAACCTGAGATCTTTCCTATAACATGAGATGTGATATCCAACTCCTTCCCATTCCAATCCTGAGACCCTTCCTATAGCATGAGATGTGATATCTCAATGCTTATACCAAACCTGAGACCCTTCCTATAGCTTGAGATGTGATATCCAACTCCTTCCCATTCCAATCCTGAGACCCTTCCTATAGCATGAGATGTGATATCTCAAGGCCTCTAATACCAAACCTGAGATCCTTCCTCTAACATGAAATGGGATATCCAACTCCTTCCCCTTCCAAACCTGAGAGCCTTCCTATAACATGAAATGTGATATCCAATTCCTTCCCATTCCAACCTGAGACCCTTCCTATAGCATGAGATGGGATATCCAACTCCTTCCAAATCCAATACTGATACCCTTCCGATAGCATGAGATGTGATATCCCAATGCTTCTACCAAACCTGAGACCCATACTATGGCATGAGATGTGATATCAAACTCCTTACTATTCCAATCCTGAGACCCTACCTATAGCTTGAGATGTGATATCCAACTCCTTCCCATTCCAATTCTGAGACCCTTCCTGTACCATGAGACTTGATATCTCAATGCTTCTATTACCAAACCTGAGATCCTTCCTATAACATGAGATGTGATTTCCAAATCCTTCCACTTCCAAACCTGAGACCCTCCCTTTAGCATGAGATGTGATATCCAACTCCTTCCCATTCCAATCCTGAGACCCTTCTGATAGCATGAGATGTGATATTTCAATGCCTCTAATACCAAACCTGAGATCCTACCTCTAACATGAAATGTGATATCCATCTCCTTCCCTTTCCAAACCTGAGACCCTGCCTATAGCATGAGATGTGATATCCAAGTCCTTCCCATTCCAATCCTGAGACCCTTCCTATAGCATGTGATGTGATATCTCAATGCTTATACCAAATCTGAGACCCTTCCTATAGCATGAGATGTGATATCCAACTCCTTCCCATTCCAATCCTGAGACCCTTCCTATAGCATGAGATGTGATGTCTCAATGCTTCTAATACCAAACCTGAGATCCTTCCTATAACATGAGATGTGATATCCAACTCCTTCCCATTCCATTCCTGAGACCCTTATGATAGCATGAGATGTGATATCTCAATGCCTCTAATACCAAACCTGAGATACTTCCGATAGCATGAGATGTGATATCTCAATGCTTCTAATACCAAACCTGAGATCCTTCCTATAACATGAGATGTGATTTCCAAATCCTTCCCCTTCCAAACCTGAGACCCTCCCTTTAGCATGAGATGTGATATCCAACTCCTTCCCATTCCAATCCTGAGACCCATCTGATAGCATGAGATGTGATATTTCAATGCCTCTAATACCAAATCTGAGATCCTACCTCTAACATGAAATGTGATATCCATCTCCTTCCCTTTCCAAACCTGAGACCCTGCCTATAGCATGAGATGTGATATCCAAGTCCTTTCCATTCCAATCCTGAGACCCTTCCTATAGCATGTGATGTGATATCTCAATGCTTATACCAAACCTGAGACCCTTCCTATGGCATGAGATGTCATATACAACTCCTTCCCATTCCAATCCTGAGACCCTTCCTATAGCATGAGATGTGATATCTCAATGCTTATACCAAACCTGAGACCCTTCCTATAGCATGAGATGTGATATCCAACTTCTTCCCATTCCAATCCTGAGACCCTTCCTATAACATGAGATGTGATGTCGCAATGCTTCTAATACCAAACCTGAGATCTTTCCTATAACATGAGATGTGATATCCAACTCCTTCCCATTCCAATCCTGAGACCCTTCCTATAGCATGAGATGTGATATCACAATGCTTATACCAAACCTGAGACCGTTCCTATAGCTTGAGATGTGATATCCAACTCCTTCCCATTCCAATCCTGAGACCCTTCCTATAGCATGAGATGTGATATCTCAAGGCCTCTAATACCAAACCTGAGATCGTTCCTCTAACATGAAATGTGATATCCAACTCCTTCCCCTTCCAAACCTGAGAGCCTTCCTATAACATGAGATGTGACATCCAAGTCCTCCCCATTCCAATCCTGAGACCCTTCCTATAGCATGAGATGTGATATCTCAATGCTTCTAATACCAAACCTGAGACCCTTCCTATAACATGATTTGGGATATCCAACTCCTTCCCATTCCAATCCTGAGACCCTTCCGATAGCAGAGATGTGATATCTCAATGCTTATACCAAACCTGAGAGCCTTCCTATGGCCTGAGATGTCATATGCAACTCCTTCCCATTCCAATCCTGAGACCCTTCCTATAGCATTAGATGTGATATCTCAATGCTTATACCAAATCTGAGACCCTTCCTATAGCACGAGATGTGATATCCAACTTCTTCCCATTCCAATCCTGAGACCCTTCCTATAGCATGAGATGTGATGTCTCAATTCTTCTAATACCAAACCTGAGATCCTTCCTATAACATGAGATGTGATATCCAACTCCTTCCCATTCCAATCCTGAGACCCTTATGATAGCATGAGATGTGATATCTCAATGCCTCTAATACCAAACCTGAGATACTTCTGATAGCATGAGATGTGATATCTCAATGCTTCTAATACCAAACCTGAGATCCTTCCTATAACATGAGATGTGATTTCCAAATCCTTCCACTTCCAAACCTGAGACCCTACCTTTAGCATGAGATGTGATATCCAACTCCTTCCCATTCCAATCCTGAGACCCTTCTGATAGCATGAGATGTGATATTTCAATGCCTCTAATACCAAACCTGAGATCCTACCTCTAACATGAAATGTGATATCCATCTCCTTCCCTTTCCAAACCTGAGACCCTTCCTATAGCATGAGATGTGATATCCAACTTCTTCCCATTCCAATCCTGAGACCCTTCCTATAGCATGAGATGTGATGTCTCAATTCTTCTAATACCAAACCTGAGATCCTTCCTATAACATGAGATGTGATATCCAACTCCTTCCCATTCCAATCCTGAGACCCTTATGATAGCATGAGATGTGATATCTCAATGCCTCTAATACCAAACCTGAGATACTTCTGATAGCACGAGATGTGATATCTCAATGCTTCTAATACCAAACCTGAGATCCTTCCTATAACATGAGATGTGATTTCCAAATCCTTCCACTTCCAAACCTGAGACCCTACCTTTAGCATGAGATGTGATATCCAACTCCTTCCCATTCCAATCCTGAGACCCTTCTGATAGCATGAGATGTGATATTTCAATGCCTCTAATACCAAACCTGAGATCCTACCTCTAACATGAAATGTGATATCCATCTCCTTCCCTTTCCAAACCTGAGACCCTGCCTATAGCATGAGATGTGATATCCAAGTCCTTCCCATTCCAATCCTGAGACCCTTCCTATAGCATGTGATGTGATATCTCAATGCTTAGTCCAAACCTGAGACCCTTCCTATGGCATGAGATGTCATATACAACTCCTTCCCATTCCAATCCTGAGACCCTTCCTATAGCATGAGATGTGATATCTCAATGCTTATACCAAACCTGAGACCCTTCCTATAGCATGAGATGTGATATCCAACTTCTTCCCATTCCAATCCTGAGACCCTTCCTATAACATGAGATGTAATGTCTCAATGCTTCTAATACCAAACCTGAGACCCTTCCTATAACATGAGATGGGATATCCAACTCCTTCCCATTCCAATCCTGAGACCCTTCCGATAGCAGAGATGTGATATCTCAATGCTTTTACCAAACCTGAGACCCTTCCTATGGCCTGAGATGTCATATACAACTCCTTCCCATTCCAATCCTGAGACCCTTCCTATAGCATGAGATGTGATATCTGAATGCTTATACCAAATCTGAGACCCTTCCTATAGCATGAGATGTGATATCCAACTCCTTCCCATTCCAATCCTGAGACCCTTCCTATAGCATGAGATGTGATGTCTCAATGCTTCTAATACCAAACCTGAGATCCTTCCTATAACATGAGATGTGATATCCAACTCCTTCCCATTCCAATCCTGAGACCCTTATGATAGCATGAGATGTGATATCTCAATACCTCTAATACCAAACCTGAGATACTTACGATAGCATGAGATGTGATATCTCAATGCTTCTAATACCAAACCTGAGATCTTTCCTATAACATGAGATGTGATATCCAACTCCTTCCCATTCCAATCCTGAGACCCTTCCTATAGCATGAGATGTGATATCACAATGCTTATACCAAACCTGAGACCCTTCCTATAGCATGAGATGTGATATCTCAAGGCCTCTAATACCAAACCTGAGATCGTTCCTCTAACATGAAATGTGATATCCAACTCCTTCCCCTTGCAAACCAGAGAGCCTTCCTATAACATGAGATGTGATATCCAACTCCTTCCCATTCCAATCCTGAGACCCTTATGATAGCATGAGATGTGATATCTCAATACCTCTAATACCAAACCTGAGATACTTACGATAGCATGAGATGTGATATCTCAATGCTTCTAATACCAAACCTGAGATCCTTCCTATAACATGAGATGTGATTTCCAAATCCTTCCCCTTCCAAACCTGAGACCCTCCCTTTAGCATGAGATGTGATATCCAACTCCTTCCCATTCCAATCCTGAGACCCTTCTGATAGCATGATATGTGATATTTCAATGCCTCTAATACCAAACCTGAGATCCTAATTCGAACATGAAATGTGATATCCATCTCCTTCCCTTTCCAAACCTGAGACCCTGCCTATAGCATGAGATGTGATATCCAAGTCCTTTCCATTCCAATCCTGAGACCCTTCCTATAGCATGTGATGTGATATCTCAATGCTTATACCAAACCTGAGACCCTTCCTATGGCATGAGATGTCATATACAACTCCTTCCCATTCCAAACCTGAGACCCTTCCTATAGCATGAGATGTGATATCTCAATGCTTATACCAAACCTGAGACCCTTCTTATAGCATGAGATGTGATATCCAACTTCTTCCCATTCCAATCCTGAGACCCTTCCTATAACATGAGATGTGATGTCGCAATGCTTCTAATACCAAACCTGAGATCTTTCCTATAACATGAGATGTGATATCCAACTCCTTCCCATTCCAATCCTGAGACCCTTCCTATAGCATGAGATGTGATATCACAATGCTTATACCAAACCTGAGACCGTCCCTTTAGCTTGAGATGTGATATCCAACTCCTTCCCATTCCAATCCTGAGACCCTTCCTATAGCATGAGATGTGATATCTCAAGGCATCTAATACCAAACCTGAGATCGTTCCTCTAACATGAAATGTGATATCCAACTCCTTCCCCTTCCAAACCTGAGAGCCTTCCTATAGCATGAGATATGATAGCCAAGTCCTTCCAATTCCAATCCTGAGACCCTTCCTATAACATGAAATGTGATATCCAACTCCTTCCCATTCCAACCTGAGACCCTTCCTATAGCATGAGATGGGATATCTCAATGCTTCTAATACCAAACCTGAGACTCTTCCTATAGCATGAGATGTGATATCCAACTTCTTCCCATTCCAATCCTGAGACCCTTCCTATAACATGAGATGTGATGTCTCAATGCTTCTAATACCAAACCTGAGATCTTTCCTATAACATGAGATGTGATATCCAACTCCTTCCCATTCCAATCCTGAGACCCTTCCTATAGCATGAGATGTGATATCTCAATGCTTATACCAAACCTGAGACCCTTCCTATAGCTTGAGATGTGATATCCAACTCCTTCCCATTCCAATCCTGAGACCCTTCTTATAGCATGAGATGTGATATCTCAAGGCCTCTAATACCAAACCTGAGATCCTTCCTCTAACATGAAATGTGATATCCAACTCCTTCCCCTTCCAAACCTGAGAGCCTTCCTATAACATGAAATGTGATATCCAATTCCTTCCCATTCCAACCTGAGACTCTTCCTATAGCATGAGATGGGATATCCAACTCCTTCCAAATCCAATACTGATACCCTTCCGATAGCATGAGATGTGATATCCCAATGCTTCTACCAAACCTGAGACCCATACTATGGCATGAGATGTGATATCAAACTCCTTACTATTCCAATCCTGAGACCCTACCTATAGCTTGAGATGTGATATCCAACTCCTTCCCATTCCAATTCTGAGACCCTTCCTATACCATGAGACTTGATATCTCAATGCTTCTAATACCAAACCTGAGACCCGTCCTATAACATGAGATGTGATATCCAAATCCTTCCCCTTCCAAACCTTAGACCCTTCCTTTATCATGAGATGTGATATCCAATTCCTTCCCATTCCAATCCTGAGACCCTACCGATATCATGAGATTTGTTATCTCAATGCTTCTAATATCAAACTTGAGACCCTCCCTATAACATGAGATGTGACATCCAAGTCCTCCCCATTCCAATCCTGAGACCCTTCCTATAGCATGAGATGTGATATCTCAATGCTTCTAATACCAAACCTGAGACCCTTCCTATAACATGATTTGGGATATCCAACTCCTTCCCATTCCAATCCTGAGACCCTTCCGATAGCAGAGATGTGATATCTCAATGCTTATACCAAACCTGAGACCCTTCCTATGGCCTGAGATGTCATATGCAACTCCTTCCCATTCCAATCCTGAGACCCTTCCTATAGCATTAGATGTGATATCTCAATGCTTATACCAAATCTGAGACCCTTCCTATAGCATGAGATGTGATATCCAACTTCTTCCCATTCCAATCCTGAGACCCTTCCTATAGCATGAGATGTGATGTCTCAATTCTTCTAATACCAAACCTGAGATCCTTCCTATAACATGAGATGTGATTTCCAAATCCTTCCACTTCCAAACCTGAGACCCTCCCTTTAGCATGAGATGTGATATCCAACTCCTTCCCATTCCAATCCTGAGACCCTTCTGATAGCATGAGATGTGATATTTCAATGCCTCTAATACCAAACCTGAGATCCTACCTCTAACATGAAATGTGATATCCATCTCCTTCCCTTTCCAAACCTGAGACCCTGCCTATAGCATGAGATGTGATATCCAAGTCCTTCCCATTCCAATCCTGAGACCCTTCCTATAGCATGTGATGTGATATCTCAATGCTTATACCAAATCTGAGACCCTTCCTATAGCATGAGATGTGATATCCAACTCCTTCCCATTCCAATCCTGAGACCCTTCCTATAGCATGAGATGTGATGTCTCAATGCTTCTAATACCAAACCTGAGATCCTTCCTATAACATGAGATGTGATATCCAACTCCTTCCCATTCCAATCCTGAGACCCTTATGATAGCATGAGATGTGATATCTCAATGCCTCTAATACCAAACCTGAGATACTTCCGATAGCATGAGATGTGATATCTCAATGCTTCTAATACCAAACCTGAGATCCTTCCTATAACATGAGATGTGATTTCCAAATCCTTCCCCTTCCAAACCTGAGACCCTCCCTTTAGCATGAGATGTGATATCCAACTCCTTCCCATTCCAATCCTGAGACCCATCTGATAGCATGAGATGTGATATTTCAATGCCTCTAATACCAAACCTGAGATCCTACCTCTAACATGAAATGTGATATCCATCTCCTTCCCTTTCCAAACCTGAGACCCTGCCTATAGCATGAGATGTGATATCCAAGTCCTTTCCATTCCAATCCTGAGACCCTTCCTATAGCATGTGATGTGATATCTCAATGCTTATACCAAACCTGAGACCCTTCCTATGGCATGAGATGTCATATACAACTCCTTCCCATTCCAATCCTGAGACCCTTCCTATAGCATGAGATGTGATATCTCAATGCTTATACCAAACCTGAGACCCTTCCTATAGCATGAGATGTGATATCCAACTTCTTCCCATTCCAATCCTGAGACCCTTCCTATAACATGAGATGTGATGTCGCAATGCTTCTAATACCAAACCTGAGATCTTTCCTATAACATGAGATGTGATATCCAACTCCTTCCCATTCCAATCCTGAGACCCTTCCTATAGCATGAGATGTGATATCACAATGCTTATACCAAACCTGAGACCGTTCCTATAGCTTGAGATGTGATATCCAACTCCTTCCCATTCCAATCCTGAGACCCTTCCTATAGCATGAGATGTGATATCTCAATGCTTCTAATACCAAACCTGAGACCCTTCCTATAACATGATTTGGGATATCCAACTCCTTCCCATTCCAATCCTGAGACCCTTCCGATAGCAGAGATGTGATATCTCAATGCTTATACCAAACCTGAGACCCTTCCTATGGCCTGAGATGTCATATGCAACTCCTTCCCATTCCAATCCCGAGACCCTTCCTATAGCATTAGATGTGATATCTCAATGCTTATACCAAATCTGAGACCCTTCCTATAGCATGAGATGTGATATCCAACTTCTTCCCATTCCAATCCTGAGACCCTTCCTATAGCATGAGATGTGATGTCTCAATTCTTCTAATACCAAACCTGAGATCCTTCCTATAACATGAGATGTGATATCCAACTCCTTCCCATTCCAATCCTGAGACCCTTATGATAGCGTGAGATGTGATATCTCAATGCTTCTATTACCAAACCTGAGATCCTTCCTATAACATGAGATGTGATTTCCAAATCCTTCCACTTCCAAACCTGAGACCCTCCCTTTAGCATGAGATGTGATATCCAACTCCTTCCCATTCCAATCCTGAGACCCTTCTGATAGCATGAGATGTGATATTTCAATGCCTCTAATACCAAACCTGAGATCCTACCTCTAACATGAAATGTGATATCCATCTCCTTCCCTTTCCAAACCTGAGACCCTGCCTATAGCATGAGATGTGATATCCAAGTCCTTCCCATTCCAATCCTGAGACCCTTCCTATAGCATGTGATGTGATATCTCAATGCTTATACCAAATCTGAGACCCTTCCTATAGCATGAGATGTGATATCCAACTCCTTCCCATTCCAATCCTGAGACCCTTCCTATAGCATGAGATGTGATGTCTCAATGCTTCTAATACCAAACCTGAGATCCTTCCTATAACATGAGATGTGATATCCAACTCCTTCCCATTCCAATCCTGAGACCCTTATGATAGCATGAGATGTGATATCTCAATGCCTCTAATACCAAACCTGAGATACTTCCGATAGCATGAGATGTGATATCTCAATGCTTCTAATACCAAACCTGAGATCCTTCCTATAACATGAGATGTGATTTCCAAATCCTTCCCCTTCCAAACCTGAGACCCTTCTTATAGCATGAGATGTGATATCTCAAGGCCTCTAATACCAAACCTGAGATCCTTCCTCTAACATGAAATGTGATATCCAACTCCTTCCCCTTCCAAACCTGAGAGCCTTCCTATAACATGAAATGTGATATCCAATTCCTTCCCATTCCAACCTGAGACTCTTCCTATAGCATGAGATGGGATATCCAACTCCTTCCAAATCCAATACTGATACCCTTCCGATAGCATGAGATGTGATATCCCAATGCTTCTACCAAACCTGAGACCCATACTATGGCATGAGATGTGATATCAAACTCCTTACTATTCCAATCCTGAGACCCTACCTATAGCTTGAGATGTGATATCCAACTCCTTCCCATTCCAATTCTGAGACCCTTCCTATACCATGAGACTTGATATCTCAATGCTTCTAATACCAAACCTGAGACCCGTCCTATAACATGAGATGTGATATCCAAATCCTTCCCCTTCCAAACCTTAGACCCTTCCTTTATCATGAGATGTGATATCCAATTCCTTCCCATTCCAATCCTGAGACCCTACCGATATCATGAGATTTGTTATCTCAATGCTTCTAATATCAAACTTGAGACCCTCCCTATAACATGAGATGTGACATCCAAGTCCTCCCCATTCCAATCCTGAGACCCTTCCTATAGCATGAGATGTGATATCTCAATGCTTCTAATACCAAACCTGAGACCCTTCCTATAACATGATTTGGGATATCCAACTCCTTCCCATTCCAATCCTGAGACCCTTCCGATAGCAGAGATGTGATATCTCAATGCTTATACCAAACCTGAGACCCTTCCTATGGCCTGAGATGTCATATGCAACTCCTTCCCATTCCAATCCTGAGACCCTTCCTATAGCATTAGATGTGATATCTCAATGCTTATACCAAATCTGAGACCCTTCCTATAGCATGAGATGTGATATCCAACTTCTTCCCATTCCAATCCTGAGACCCTTCCTATAGCATGAGATGTGATGTCTCAATTCTTCTAATACCAAACCTGAGATCCTTCCTATAACATGAGATGTGATTTCCAAATCCTTCCACTTCCAAACCTGAGACCCTCCCTTTAGCATGAGATGTGATATCCAACTCCTTCCCATTCCAATCCTGAGACCCTTCTGATAGCATGAGATGTGATATTTCAATGCCTCTAATACCAAACCTGAGATCCTACCTCTAACATGAAATGTGATATCCATCTCCTTCCCTTTCCAAACCTGAGACCCTGCCTATAGCATGAGATGTGATATCCAAGTCCTTCCCATTCCAATCCTGAGACCCTTCCTATAGCATGTGATGTGATATCTCAATGCTTATACCAAATCTGAGACCCTTCCTATAGCATGAGATGTGATATCCAACTCCTTCCCATTCCAATCCTGAGACCCTTCCTATAGCATGAGATGTGATGTCTCAATGCTTCTAATACCAAACCTGAGATCCTTCCTATAACATGAGATGTGATATCCAACTCCTTCCCATTCCAATCCTGAGACCCTTATGATAGCATGAGATGTGATATCTCAATGCCTCTAATACCAAACCTGAGATACTTCCGATAGCATGAGATGTGATATCTCAATGCTTCTAATACCAAACCTGAGATCCTTCCTATAACATGAGATGTGATTTCCAAATCCTTCCCCTTCCAAACCTGAGACCCTCCCTTTAGCATGAGATGTGATATCCAACTCCTTCCCATTCCAATCCTGAGACCCATCTGATAGCATGAGATGTGATATTTCAATGCCTCTAATACCAAACCTGAGATCCTACCTCTAACATGAAATGTGATATCCATCTCCTTCCCTTTCCAAACCTGAGACCCTGCCTATAGCATGAGATGTGATATCCAAGTCCTTTCCATTCCAATCCTGAGACCCTTCCTATAGCATGTGATGTGATATCTCAATGCTTATACCAAACCTGAGACCCTTCCTATGGCATGAGATGTCATATACAACTCCTTCCCATTCCAATCCTGAGACCCTTCCTATAGCATGAGATGTGATATCTCAATGCTTATACCAAACCTGAGACCCTTCCTATAGCATGAGATGTGATATCCAACTTCTTCCCATTCCAATCCTGAGACCCTTCCTATAACATGAGATGTGATGTCGCAATGCTTCTAATACCAAACCTGAGATCTTTCCTATAACATGAGATGTGATATCCAACTCCTTCCCATTCCAATCCTGAGACCCTTCCTATAGCATGAGATGTGATATCACAATGCTTATACCAAACCTGAGACCGTTCCTATAGCTTGAGATGTGATATCCAACTCCTTCCCATTCCAATCCTGAGACCCTTCCTATAGCATGAGATGTGATATCTCAATGCTTCTAATACCAAACCTGAGACCCTTCCTATAACATGATTTGGGATATCCAACTCCTTCCCATTCCAATCCTGAGACCCTTCCGATAGCAGAGATGTGATATCTCAATGCTTATACCAAACCTGAGACCCTTCCTATGGCCTGAGATGTCATATGCAACTCCTTCCCATTCCAATCCCGAGACCCTTCCTATAGCATTAGATGTGATATCTCAATGCTTATACCAAATCTGAGACCCTTCCTATAGCATGAGATGTGATATCCAACTTCTTCCCATTCCAATCCTGAGACCCTTCCTATAGCATGAGATGTGATGTCTCAATTCTTCTAATACCAAACCTGAGATCCTTCCTATAACATGAGATGTGATATCCAACTCCTTCCCATTCCAATCCTGAGACCCTTATGATAGCGTGAGATGTGATATCTCAATGCTTCTATTACCAAACCTGAGATCCTTCCTATAACATGAGATGTGATTTCCAAATCCTTCCACTTCCAAACCTGAGACCCTCCCTTTAGCATGAGATGTGATATCCAACTCCTTCCCATTCCAATCCTGAGACCCTTCTGATAGCATGAGATGTGATATTTCAATGCCTCTAATACCAAACCTGAGATCCTACCTCTAACATGAAATGTGATATCCATCTCCTTCCCTTTCCAAACCTGAGACCCTGCCTATAGCATGAGATGTGATATCCAAGTCCTTCCCATTCCAATCCTGAGACCCTTCCTATAGCATGTGATGTGATATCTCAATGCTTATACCAAATCTGAGACCCTTCCTATAGCATGAGATGTGATATCCAACTCCTTCCCATTCCAATCCTGAGACCCTTCCTATAGCATGAGATGTGATGTCTCAATGCTTCTAATACCAAACCTGAGATCCTTCCTATAACATGAGATGTGATATCCAACTCCTTCCCATTCCAATCCTGAGACCCTTATGATAGCATGAGATGTGATATCTCAATGCCTCTAATACCAAACCTGAGATACTTCCGATAGCATGAGATGTGATATCTCAATGCTTCTAATACCAAACCTGAGATCCTTCCTATAACATGAGATGTGATTTCCAAATCCTTCCCCTTCCAAACCTGAGACCCTCCCTTTAGCATGAGATGTGATATCCAACTCCTTCCCATTCCAATCCTGAGACCCATCTGATAGCATGAGATGTGATATTTCAATGCCTCTAATACCAAACCTGAGATCCTACCTCTAACATGAAATGTGATATCCATCTCCTTCCCTTTCCAAACCTGAGACCCTGCCTATAGCATGAGATGTGATATCCAAGTCCTTTCCATTCCAATCCTGAGACCCTTCCTATAGCATGTGATGTGATATCTCAATGCTTATACCAAACCTGAGACCCTTCCTATGGCATGAGATGTCATATACAACTCCTTCCCATTCCAATCCTGAGACCCTTCCTATAGCATGAGATGTGATATCTCAATGCTTATACCAAACCTGAGACCCTTCCTATAGCATGAGATGTGATATCCAACTTCTTCCCATTCCAATCCTGAGACCCTTCCTATAACATGAGATGTGATGTCGCAATGCTTCTAATACCAAACCTGAGATCTTTCCTATAACATGAGATGTGATATCCAACTCCTTCCCATTCCAATCCTGAGACCCTTCCTATAGCATGAGATGTGATATCACAATGCTTATACCAAACCTGAGACCGTTCCTATAGCTTGAGATGTGATATCCAACTCCTTCCCATTCCAATCCTGAGACCCTTCCAATAGCATGAGATGTGATATCTCAAGGCCTCTAATACCAAACCTGAGATCGTTCCTCTAACATGAAATGTGATATCCAACTCCTTCCCCTTCCAAACCTGAGAGCCTTCCTATAACATGAGATGTGACATCCAAGTCCTCCCCATTCCAATCCTGAGACCCTTCCTATAGCATGAGATGTGATATCTCAATGCTTCTAATACCAAACCTGAGACCCTTCCTATAACATGATTTGGGATATCCAACTCCTTCCCATTCCAATCCTGAGACCCTTCCGATAGCAGAGATGTGATATCTCAATGCTTATACCAAACCTGAGAGCCTTCCTATGGCCTGAGATGTCATATGCAACTCCTTCCCATTCCAATCCTGAGACCCTTCCTATAGCATTAGATGTGATATCTCAATGCTTATACCAAATCTGAGACCCTTCCTATAGCATGAGATGTGATATCCAACTTCTTCCCATTCCAATCCTGAGACCCTTCCTATAGCATGAGATGTGATGTCTCAATTCTTCTAATACCAAACCTGAGATCCTTCCTATAACATGAGATGTGATATCCAACTCCTTCCCATTCCAATCCTGAGACCCTTATGATAGCATGAGATGTGATATCTCAATGCCTCTAATACCAAACCTGAGATACTTCTGATAGCATGAGATGTGATTTCCAAATCCTTCCACTTCCAAACCTGAGACCCTACCTTTAGCATGAGATGTGATATCCAACTCCTTCCCATTCCAATCCTGAGACCCTTCTGATAGCATGAGATGTGATATTTCAATGCCTCTAATACCAAACCTGAGATCCTACCTCTAACATGAAATGTGATATCCATCTCCTTCCCTTTCCAAACCTGAGACCCTGCCTATAGCATGAGATGTGATATCCAAGTCCTTCCCATTCCAATCCTGAGACCCTTCCTATAGCATGTGATGTGATATCTCAATGCTTAGTCCAAACCTGAGACCCTTCCTATGGCATGAGATGTCATATACAACTCCTTCCCATTCCAATCCTGAGACCCTTCCTATAGCATGAGATGTGATATCTCAATGCTTATACCAAACCTGAGGCCCTTCCTATAGCATGAGATGTGATATCCAACTTCTTCCCATTCCAATCCTGAGACCCTTCCTATAACATGAGATGTGATGTCTCAATGCTTCTAATACCAAACCTGAGACCCTTCCTATAACATGAGATGGGATATCCAACTCCTTCCCATTACAATCCTGAGACCCTTCCGATAGCAGAGATGTGATATCTCAATGCTTTTACCAAACCTGAGACCCTTCCTATGGCCTGAGATGTCATATACAACTCCTTCCCATTCCAATCCTGAGACCCTTCCTATAGCATGAGATGTGATATCTCAATGCTTATACCAAATCTGAGACCCTTCCTATAGCATGAGATGTGATATCCAACTCCTTCCCATTCCAATCCTGAGACCCTTCCTATAGCATGAGATGTGATGTCTCAATGCTTCTAATACCAAACCTGAGATCCTTCCTATAACATGAGATGTGATATCCAACTCCTTCCCATTCCAATCCTGAGACCCTTATGATAGCATGAGATGTGATATCTCAATGCCTCTAATACCAAACCTGAGATACTTCCGATAGCATGAGATGTGATATCTCAATGCTTCTAATACCAAACCTGAGATCCTTCCTATAACATGAGATGTGATTTCCAAATCCTTCCCCTTCCAAACCTGAGACCCTCCCTTTAGCATGAGATGTGATATCCAACTCCTTCCCATTCCAATCCTGAGACCCATCTGATAGCATGAGATGTGATATTTCAATGCCTCTAATACCAAACCTGAGATCCTACCTCTAACATGAAATGTGATATCCATCTCCTTCCCTTTCCAAACCTGGGACCCTGCCTATAGCATGAGATTTGATATCCAAGTCCTTCCCATTCCAATCCTGAGACCCTTCCTATAGCATGTGATGTGATATCTCAATGCTTATACCAAACCTGAGACCCTTCCTATGGCATGAGATGTCATATACAACTCCTTCCCATTCCAATCCTGAGACCCTTCCTATAGCATGAGATGTGATATCTCAATGCTTATACCAAACCTGAGACCCTTCCTATAGCATGAGATGTGATATCCAACTTCTTCCCATTCCAATCCTGAGACCCTTCCTATAACATGAGATGTGATGTCGCAATGCTTCTAATACCAAACCTGAGATCTTTCCTATAACATGAGATGTGATATCCAACTCCTTCCCATTCCAATCCTGAGACCCTTCCTATAGCATGAGATGTGATATCACAATGCTTATACCAAACCTGAGACCGTTCCTATAGCTTGAGATGTGATATCCAACTCCTTCCCATTCCAATCCTGAGACCCTTCCTATAGCATGAGATGTGATATCTCAAGGCCTCTAATACCAAACCTGAGATCGTTCCTCTAACATGAAATGTGATATCCAACTCCTTCCCCTTGCAAACCAGAGAGCCTTCCTATAACATGAGATGTGATATCCAACTCCTTCCCATTCCAATCCTGAGACCCTTATGATAGCATGAGATGTGATATCTCAATACCTCTAATACCAAACCTGAGATACTTACGATAGCATGAGATGTGATATCTCAATGCTTCTAATACCAAACCTGAGATCCTTCCTATAACATGAGATGTGATTTCCAAATCCTTCCCCTTCCAAACCTGAGACCCTCCCTTTAGCATGAGATGTGATATCCAACTCCTTCCCATTCCAATCCTGAGACCCTTCTGATAGCATGAGATGTGATATTTCAATGCCTCTAATACCAAACCTGAGATCCTACCTCGAACATGAAATGTGATATCCATCTCCTTCCCTTTCCAAACCTGAGACCCTGCCTATAGCATGAGATGTGATATCCAAGTCCTTTCCATTCCAATCCTGAGACCCTTCCTATAGCATGTGATGTGATATCTCAATGCTTATACCAAACCTGAGACCCTTCCTATGGCATGAGATGTCATATACAACTCCTTCCCATTCCAAACCTGAGACCCTTCCTATAGCATGAGATGTGATATCTCAATGCTTATACCAAACCTGAGACCCTTCTTATAGCATGAGATGTGATATCCAACTTCTTCCCATTCCAATCCTGAGACCCTTCCTATAACATGAGATGTGATGTCGCAATGCTTCTAATACCAAACCTGAGATCTTTCCTATAACATGAGATGTGATATCCAACTCCTTCCCATTCCAATCCTGAGACCCTTCCTATAGCATGAGATGTGATATCACAATGCTTATACCAAACCTGAGACCGTCCCTTTAGCTTGAGATGTGATATCCAACTCCTTCCCATTCCAATCCTGAGACCCTTCCTATAGCATGAGATGTGATATCTCAAGGCCTCTAATACCAAACCTGAGATCGTTCCTCTAACATGAAATGTGATATCCAACTCCTTCCCCTTCCAAACCTGAGAGCCTTCCTATAGCATGAGATATGATAGCCAAGTCCTTCCAATTCCAATCCTGAGACCCTTCCTATAACATGAAATGTGATATCCAACTCCTTCCCATTCCAACCTGAGACCCTTCCTATAGCATGAGATGGGATATCTCAATGCTTCTAATACCAAACCTGAGACTCTTCCTATAACATGAGATGGGATATCCAACTCATTCCCATTCCAATCCTGAGACCCTTCCGATAGCAGAGATGTGATATCTCAATGCTTATACCAAACCTGAGACCCTTCCTATGGCCTGAGATGTCATATACAACTCCTTCCCATTCCAATCCTGAGACCCTTCCTATAGCATGAGATGTGATATCTCAATGCTTATACCAAATCTGAGACCCTTCCTATAGCATGAGATGTGATATCCAACTCCTTCCCATTCCAATCCTGAGACCCTTCCTATAGCATGAGATGTGATGTCTCAATGCTTCTAATACCAAACCTGAGATCCTTCCTATAACATGAGATGTGATATCCAACTCCTTCCCATTCCAATCCTGAGACCCTTATGATAGCATGAGATGTGATATCTCAATGCCTCTAATACCAAACCTGAGATACTTCCGATAGCATGAGATGTGATATCTCAATGCTTCTAATACCAAACCTGAGATCCTTCCTATAACATGAGATGTGATTTCCAAATCCTCCCCCTTCCAAACCTGAGACCCTCCCTTTAGCATGAGATGTGATATCCAACTCCTTCCCATTCCAATCCTGAGACCCGTCTGATAGCATGAGATGTGATATCTCAATGCCTCTAATTCCAAACCTGAGATCCTACCTCTAACATGAAATGTGATATCCATCTCCTTCCCTTTCCAAACCTGAGACCCTGCCTATAGCATGAGATGTGATATCCAAGTCCTTCCCATTCCAATCCTGAGACCCTTCCTATAGCATGTGATGTGATATCTCAATGCTTATACCAAACCTGAGACCCTTCCTATGGCATGAGATGTCATATACAACTCCTTCCCATTCCAATCCTGAGACCCTTCCTATAGCATGAGATGTGATATCTCAATGCTTATACCAAACCTGAGACCCTTCCTATAGCATGAGATGTGATATCCAACTTCTTCCCATTCCAATCCTGAGACCCTTCCTATAACATGAGATGTGATGTCTCAATGCTTCTAATACCAAACCTGAGATCTTTCCTATAACATGAGATGTGATATCCAACTCCTTCCCATTCCAATCCTGAGACCCTTCCTATAGCATGAGATGTGATATCTCAAGGCCTCTAATACCAAACCTGAGATCCTTCCTCTAACATGAAATGTGATATCCAACTCTTTCCCCTTCCAAACCTGAGAGCCTTCCTATAGCATGAGATATGATATCCAAATCCTTCCCATTCCAATCCTGAGACCCTTCCTATAACATGAAATGTGATATCCTACTCCTTCCCATTCCATCCTGGGACCCTTCCTATATCATGAGATGGGATATCTCAATGCTTCTAATACCAAACCTGAGACCCTTCCTATAACATGAGATGGGAATATCCAACTCCTTCCCATTCCAATCCTGAGACCCTTCCGATAGCAGAGATGTGATATCTCAATGCTTATACCAAACCTGAGATCCTTCCTATAACATGAGATGTGATATCCAACTCCTTCCCATTCCAATCCTGAGACACTTCCTATAGCATGAGATGTGATATCTCAATGCTTATACCAAATCTGAGACCCTTCCTATAGCATGAGATGTGATATCCAACTCCTTCCCATTCCAATCCTGAGACCCTTCCTATAGCATGAGATTTGATATCTCAATGCTTATACCAAATCTGAGACCCTTCCTATAGCATGAGATGTGATATCCAACTCCTTCCCATTCCAATCCTGAGACCCTTCCTATAGCATGAGATGTGATATCTCAATGCTTATACCAAATCTGAGACCCTTCCTATAGCATGAGATGTGATATCCAACTCCTTCCCATTCCAATCCTGAGACCCTTCCTATAGCATGAGATGTGATGTCTCAATGCTTCTAATACCAAACCTGAGATCCTTCCTATAACATGAGATGTGATATCCAACTCCTTCCCATTCCAATCCTGAGACCCTTATGATAGCATGAGATGTGATATCTCAATGCCTCTAATACCAAACCTGAGATACTTCCGATAGCATGAGATGTGATATCTCAATGCTTCTAATACCAAACCTGAGATCCTTCCTATAACATGAGATGTGATTTCCAAATCCTCCCCCTTCCAAACCTGAGACCCTCCCTTTAGCATGAGATGTGATATCCAACTCCTTCCCATTCCAATCCTGAGACCCGTCTGATAGCATGAGATGTGATATCTCAATGCCTCTAATTCCAAACCTGAGATCCTACCTCTAACATGAAATGTGATATCCATCTCCTTCCCTTTCCAAACCTGAGACCCTGCCTATAGCATGAGATGTGATATCCAAGTCCTTCCCATTCCAATCCTGAGACCCTTCCTATAGCATGTGATGTGATATCTCAATGCTTATACCAAACCTGAGACCCTTCCTATGGCATGAGATGTCATATACAACTCCTTCCCATTCCAATCCTGAGACCCTTCCTATAGCATGAGATGTGATATCTCAATGCTTATACCAAACCTGAGACCCTTCCTATAGCATGAGATGTGATATCCAACTTCTTCCCATTCCAATCCTGAGACCCTTCCTATAACATGAGATGTGATGTCTCAATGCTTCTAATACCAAACCTGAGATCTTTCCTATAACATGAGATGTGATATCCAACTCCTTCCCATTCCAATCCTGAGACCCTTCCTATAGCATGAGATGTGATATCTCAAGGCCTCTAATACCAAACCTGAGATCCTTCCTCTAACATGAAATGTGATATCCAACTCTTTCCCCTTCCAAACCTGAGAGCCTTCCTATAGCATGAGATATGATATCCAAATCCTTCCCATTCCAATCCTGAGACCCTTCCTATAACATGAAATGTGATATCCTACTCCTTCCCATTCCATCCTGGGACCCTTCCTATATCATGAGATGGGATATCTCAATGCTTCTAATACCAAACCTGAGACCCTTCCTATAACATGAGATGGGAATATCCAACTCCTTCCCATTCCAATCCTGAGACCCTTCCGATAGCAGAGATGTGATATCTCAATGCTTATACCAAACCTGAGATCCTTCCTATAACATGAGATGTGATATCCAACTCCTTCCCATTCCAATCCTGAGACACTTCCTATAGCATGAGATGTGATATCTCAATGCTTATACCAAATCTGAGACCCTTCCTATAGCATGAGATGTGATATCCAACTCCTTCCCATTCCAATCCTGAGACCCTTCCTATAGCATGAGATTTGATATCTCAAGGCCTCTAATACCAAACCTGAGATCCTTCCTCTAACATGAAATGTGATATCCAACTCTTTCCCCTTCCAAACCTGAGAGCCTTCCTATAGCATGAGATATGATAGCCAAGTCCTTCCAATTCCAATCCTGAGACCCTTCCTATAACATGAAATGTGATATCCAACTCCTTCCCATTCCAACCTGAGACCCTTCCTATAGCATGAGATGGGATATCTCAATGCTTCTAATACCAAACCTGAGACTCTTCCTATAACATGAGATGGGATATCCAACTCATTCCCATTCCAATCCTGAGACCCTTCCGATAGCAGAGATGTGATATCTCAATGCTTATACCAAACCTGAGACCCTTCCTATGGCCTGAGATGTCATATACAACTCCTTCCCATTCCAATCCTGAGACCCTTCCTATAGCATGAGATGTGATATCTCAATGCTTATACCAAATCTGAGACCCTTCCTATAGCATGAGATGTGATATCCAACTCCTTCCCATTCCAATCCTGAGACCCTTCCTATAGCATGAGATGTGATGTCTCAATGCTTCTAATACCAAACCTGAGATCCTTCCTATAACATGAGATGTGATATCCAACTCCTTCCCATTCCAATCCTGAGACCCTTATGATAGCATGAGATGTGATATCTCAATGCCTCTAATACCAAACCTGAGATACTTCCGATAGCATGAGATGTGATATCTCAATGCTTCTAATACCAAACCTGAGATCCTTCCTATAACATGAGATGTGATTTCCAAATCCTCCCCCTTCCAAACCTGAGACCCTCCCTTTAGCATGAGATGTGATATCCAACTCCTTCCCATTCCAATCCTGAGACCCTTCTGATAGCATGAGATGTGATATCTCAATGCCTCTAATTCCAAACCTGAGATCCTACCTCTAACATGAAATGTGATATCCATCTCCTTCCCTTTCCAAACCTGAGACCCTGCCTATAGCATGAGATGTGATATCCAAGTCCTTCCCATTCCAATCCTGAGACCCTTCCTATAGCATGTGATGTGATATCTCAATGCTTATACCAAACCTGAGACCCTTCCTATGGCATGAGATGTCATATACAACTCCTTCCCATTCCAATCCTGAGACCCTTCCTATAGCATGAGATGTGATATCTCAATGCTTATACCAAACCTGAGACCCTTCCTATAGCATGAGATGTGATATCCAACTTCTTCCCATTCCAATCCTGAGACCCTTCCTATAACATGAGATGTGATGTCTCAATGCTTCTAATACCAAACCTGAGATCTTTCCTATAACATGAGATGTGATATCCAACTCCTTCCCATTCCAATCCTGAGACCCTTCCTATAGCATGAGATGTGATATCTCAAGGCCTCTGATACCAAACCTGAGATCCTTCCTCTAACATGAAATGTGATATCCAACTCTTTCCCCTTCCAAACCTGAGAGCCTTCCTATAGCATGAGATATGATATCCAAATCCTTCCCATTCCAATCCTGAGACCCTTCCTATAACATGAAATGTGATATCCTACTCCTTCCCATTCCATCCTGGGACCCTTCCTATATCATGAGATGGGATATCTCAATGCTTCTAATACCAAACCTGAGACCCTTCCTATAACATGAGATGGGAATATCCAACTCCTTCCCATTCCAATCCTGAGACCCTTCCGATAGCAGAGATGTGATATCTCAATGCTTATACCAAACCTGAGATCCTTCCTATAACATGAGATGTGATATCCAACTCCTTCCCATTCCAATCCTGAGACACTTCCTATAGCATGAGATGTGATATCTCACTGCTTATACCAAACCTGAGAACCTTCCTATAGAATGAGATGTGATATCCAACTCCTTCCATTCCAATCCTGAGACCATTCCTATAGCATGAGATGTGATATCTCAATGCTTCTAATATCAAACTCGAGACCCTCCCTATAGCATGAGATGTGATACCCAAGTCCTTCCCATTCCAATCCTGAGACACTTCCTATAGCATGAGATGTGATATCTCAATGCTTCTAATACCAAACCTGAGACTCTTCCTATAACATGAGATGGGATATCCAACTCCTTCCCATTCCAATCCTGAGACCCTTCCAATAGCAGAGATGTGATATCTCGATGCTTATACCAAATCTGAGACCCTTCCTATAGCATGAGATGTGATATCCAACTCCTTCCCATTCCAATCCTAAGGCCCTTCCTTTAGCATGAGATGTGATATCCAACTCCTTCCCATTCCAATCCTGAGACCCTTCTGATAGCATGAGATGTGATATCTCAATGCCTCTAATTCCAAACCTGAGATCCTACCTCTAACATGAAATGTGATATCCATCTCCTTCCCTTTCCAAACCTGAGACCCTGCCTATAGCATGAGATGTGATATCCAAGTCCTTCCCATTCCAATCCTGAGACCCTTCCTATAGCATGTGATGTGATATCTCAATGCTTATACCAAACCTGAGACCCTTCCTATGGCATGAGATGTCATATACAACTCCTTCCCATTCCAATCCTGAGACCCTTCCTATAGCATGAGATGTGATATCTCAATGCTTATACCAAACCTGAGACCCTTCCTATAGCATGAGATGTGATATCCAACTTCTTCCCATTCCAATCCTGAGACCCTTCCTATAACATGAGATGTGATGTCTCAATGCTTCTAATACCAAACCTGAGATCTTTCCTATAACATGAGATGTGATATCCAACTCCTTCCCATTCCAATCCTGAGACCCTTCCTATAGCATGAGATGTGATATCTCAAGGCCTCTAATACCAAACCTGAGATCCTTCCTCTAACATGAAATGTGATATCCAACTCTTTCCCCTTCCAAACCTGAGAGCCTTCCTATAGCATGAGATATGATATCCAAATCCTTCCCATTCCAATCCTGAGACCCTTCCTATAACATGAAATGTGATATCCTACTCCTTCCCATTCCATCCTGGGACCCTTCCTATATCATGAGATGGGATATCTCAATGCTTCTAATACCAAACCTGAGACCCTTCCTATAACATGAGATGGGAATATCCAACTCCTTCCCATTCCAATCCTGAGACCCTTGCGATAGCAGAGATGTGATATCTCAATGCTTATACCAAACCTGAGATCCTTCCTATAACATGAGATGTGATATCCAACTCCTTCCCATTCCAATCCTGAGACACTTCCTATAGCATGAGATGTGATATCTCAATGCTTATACCAAATCTGAGACCCTTCCTATAGCATGAGATGTGATATCCAACTCCTTCCCATTCCAATCCTGAGACCCTTCCTTTAGCATGAGATTTGATATCTCAAGGCCTCTAATACCAAACCTGAGATCCTTCCTCTAACATGAAATGTGATATCCAACTCTTTCCCCTTCCAAACCTGAGAGCCTTCCTATAGCATGAGATATGATAGCCAAGTCCTTCCAATTCCTATCCTGAGACCCTTCCTATAACATGAAATGTGATATCCAACTCCTTCCCATTCCAACCTGAGACCCTTCCTATAGCATGAGATGGGATATCTCAATGCTTCTAATACCAAACCTGAGACTCTTCCTATAACATGAGATGGGATATCCAACTCATTCCCATTCCAATCCTGAGACCCTTCCGATAGCAGAGATGTGATATCTCAATGCTTATACCAAACCTGAGACCCTTCCTATGGCCTGAGATGTCATATAAAACTCCTTCCCATTCCAATCCTGAGACCCTTCCTATAGCATGAGATGTGATATCTCAATGCTTATACCAAATCTGAGACCCTTCCTATAGCATGAGATGTGATATCCAACTCCTTCCCATTCCAATCCTGAGACCCTTCCTATAGCATGAGATGTGATGTCTCAATGCTTCTAATACCAAACCTGAGATCCTTCCTATAACATGAGATGTGATATCCAACTCCTTCCCATTCCAATCCTGAGACCCTTATGATAGCATGAGATGTGATATCTCAATGCCTCTAATACCAAACCTGAGATACTTCCGATAGCATGAGATGTGATATCCCAATGCTTCTAATACCAAACCTGAGATCCTTCCTATAACATGAGATGTGATTTCCAAATCCTCCCCCTTCCAAACCTGAGACCCTCCCTTTAGCATGAGATGTGATATCCAACTCCTTCCCATTCCAATCCTGAGACCCTTCTGATAGCATGAGATGTGATATCTCAATGCCTCTAATTCCAAACCTGAGATCCTACCTCTAACATGAAATGTGATATCCATCTCCTTCCCTTTCCAAACCTGAGACCCTGCCTATAGCATGAGATGTGATATCCAAGTCCTTCCCATTCCAATCCTGAGACCCTTCCTATAGCATGTGATGTGATATCTCAATGCTTATACCAAACCTGAGACCCTTCCTATGGCATGAGATGTCATATACAACTCCTTCCCATTCCAATCCTGAGACCCTTCCTATAGCATGAGATGTGATATCTCAATGCTTCTAATACCAAACCTGAGATCTTTCCTATAACATGAGATGTGATATTCAACTCCTTCCCATTCCAATCCTGAGACCCTTCCTATAGCATGAGATGTGATATCTCAAGGCCTCTAATACCAAACCTGAGATCCTTCCTCTAACATGAAATGTGATATCCAACTCTTTCCCCTTCCAAACCTGAGAGCATTCCTATAGCATGAGATATGATATCCAAATCCTTCCCATTCCAATCCTGAGACCCTTCCTATAACATGAGATGTGATGTCTCAATGCTTCTAATACCAAACCTGAGATCTTTCCTATAACATGAGATGTGATATTCAACTCCTTCCCATTCCAATCCTGAGACCCTTCCTATAGCATGAGATGTGATATCTCAAGGCCTCTAATACCAAACCTGAGATCCTTCCTCTAACATGAAATGTGATATCCAACTCTTTCCCCTTCCAAACCTGAGAGCATTCCTATAGCATGAGATATGATATCCAAATCCTTCCCATTCCAATCCTGAGACCCTTCCTATAACATGAAATGTGATATCCTACTCCTTCCCATTCCATCCTGGGACCCTTCCTATATCATGAAATGGGATATCTCAATGCTTCTAATACCAAACCTGAGACCCTTCCTATAACATGAGATGGGAATATCCAACTCCTTCCCATTCCAATCCTGAGACCCTTCCGATAGCAGAGATGTGATATCTCAATGCTTATACCAAACCTGAGATCCTTCCTATAACATGAGATGTGATATCCAACTCCTTCCCATTCCAAACCTGAGACTCTTCCTATAGCATGAGATGTGATATCCAACTTCTTCCCATTCCAATCCTGAGACCCTTCCTATAACATGAGATGTGATATCTCAATGCTTCTAATACCAAACCTGAGACTCTTCCTATAACATGAGATGGGATATCCAACTCCTTCCCATTCCAATCCTGAGACCCTTCCAATAGCAGAGATGTGATATCTCGATGCTTATACCAAATCTGAGACCCTTCCTATAGCATGAGATGTGATATCCAACTCCTTCCCATTCCAATCCTAAAGCCCTTCCTATAGCATGAGATGTGATGTCTCAATGCTTCTAATACCAAACCTGAGATCCTTCCTATAACATGAGATGTGATATCCAACTCCTTCCCATTCCAATCCTGAGACCCTTCCTATAGCATGAGATGTGATGTCTCAATGCTTCTAATACCAAACCTGAGAACCTTCCTACAGCATGCGATGTGATATCTCAATGCTTCTAATACCAAACCTGAGACCAGTCCTATAACATGAGATTGGATATCCAACTCCTTCCCCTTCCAAGCCTGAGACCCTTCCTATAACATGAGATGTAATATCCAACTCCTTCCCATTCCAATCCTGAGACCCTTCCTATAGCATGAGATGTGCTATCTCAATGCTTATACCAAACCTGAGACCCTTCCTAAAGCTTGAGATGTGATATCCAACTCCTTCCCATTCCAATCCTGAGACCCTTCCTATAGCATGATATGTGATATCTCAATGCCTCTAATACCAAACCTGAGACCCTTCCTATAGCATGAGATGTGATATCCAACGTCTTCCCATTCCAATCCTGAGACCCTTCCTATAACATGAGATGTAATATCCAACTCCTTCCCATTCCAATCCTGAGACCCTTCCTATAGCATGAGATGTGCTATCTCAATGCTTATACCAAACCTGAGACCCTTCCTAAAGCTTGAGATGTGATATCCAACTCCTTCCCATTCCAATCCTGAGACCCTTCCTATAGCATGATATGTGATGTCTCAATGCTTCTAATACCAAACCTGAGATCTTTCCTATAACATGAGATGTAATATCCAACTCCTTCCCATTCCAATCCTGAGACCCTTCCTATAGCATGAGATGTGCTATCTCAATGCTTATACCAAACCTGAGACCCTTCCTAAAGCTTGAGATGTGATATCCAACTCCTTCCCATTCCAATCCTGAGACCCTTCCTATAGCATGATATGTGATATCTCAATGCCTCTAATACCAAACCTGAGATCCTTCCTCTAACATGAAATGTGATATCGAACTCCTTCCCTTTCCAAACCTGAGAGCCTACCTATAGCATGAGATGTGATATCCAAGTCCTTCCCATTCCAATCCTTAGACCCTTCCTACAGCATGCAATATGATATCTCAATGATTCTAATAACAAACCTGAGACCCGTCCTATAACATGAGATGTGATATCCAACTCCTTCCCGTTTCAAACCTGAGACCCTTCCTATAACATGAGATGTGATATCCAACTCCTTCCCGTTTCAAACCTGAGACCCTTCCTATAGCATATGTGATATCCAACTCCTTCCCATTCCAAACATGAGACCCTTCCTATAGCAAGAATGTAATATCCAACTCCTTCCCATTCCAATCCTGAGACCATTCCTATAGCATGAGATGTGATATCTCAATGCTTCTAATACCAAACCTGAGATCCTTCCTATGACATGAGATGTGATATCCAATTCCTCCCCATTCCAAACCTGAGAACCTTCCTACAGCATGCGATGTGATATCTCAATGCTTCTAATACCAAACCTGAGACCAGTCCTATAACATGAGATTGGATATCCAACTCCTTCCCCTTCCAAACATGAGACCCTTCCTATAGCATGAGATGTGATATCCAACTTCTTCCCATTCCAATCCTAAGACCCTTCCTATAACATTAGATGTGATGTCTCAATGCTTCTAATACCAAACCTGAGATCTTTCCTATAACATGAGATGTGATATCCAACTCCTTCCCATCCCAATCCTGAGACCCTTCCTATAGCATGAGATGTGCTATCTCAATGCTTATACCAAACCTGAGACCCTTCCTAAAGCTTGAGATGTGATATCCAACTCCTTCCCATTCCAATCCTGAGACCCTTCCTATAACATGAAATGTGATATCCAACTCTTCCCATTCCAACCTGAGACCCTTCCCATAGCATGAGATGGGATATCCAACTCCTTCCAAATCCAATACTGATACCCTTCCAATAGCATGAGATGTGATATCCCAATGCTTCTACCAAACCTGAGAACCATACTATGGCATGAGATGTGATATCAAACTCCTTCCCATTCCAATCCTGAGACTCTTCCTATAGCTTGAGATGTGATATCCGAAATCCTTCCCATTCCAATTCTGAGACCCTTCCTATACCATGAGACTTGATATCTCAATGCTTCTAATACCAAACCTGAGACCCGTCCTATAACATGAGATGTGATATCAAACTCCTTCCCATTCCAATCCTGAGACTCTTCCTATAGCTTGAGATGTGATATCCGAAATCCTTCCCATTCCAATCCTGAGACCCTTCCGATATCATGAGATTTGTTATCTCAATGCTTCTAATATCAAAATTGAGACCCGCCTATAACATGAGATGTGATATCCAAATCTTTCCCCTTCCAAACCTTAGACCCTTCCTTTATCATGAGATGGGATATCCAACTCCTTCCCATTCCAATCCTGAGACCCTTCCGATAGCAGAGATGTGATATCTCAATGCTTATACCAATCCTGAGACCCTTCCTATGGCCTGAGATGTCATATACAACCCCTTCCCAATCCAATCCTGAGATCCTTCCTATAGCATGAGATGTGATATCTCAATGCTTATACCAAATCTGAGACCCTTCCTATAGCATGAGATGTGATATCCAACTCCTTCCCATTCCAATCCTGAGACCCTTCCTATAGCATGAGATGTGATGTCTCAATGCTTCTAATACCAAACCTGAGATCCTTCCTATAACATGAGATGTGATATCCAACTCCTTCCCATTCCAATCCTGAGACCCTTCCTATAGCATGAGATGTGATATCTCAATGCTTCTAATATCAAACTTGAGACCCTTCCTATAGCATGAGATGTGATATCCAACTCCTTCCCATTCCAATCCTGAGACCCTTCCTATAGCATGAGATGTGATGTCTCAATGCTTCTAATACCAAACCTGAGATCCTTCCTATAACATGAGATGTGATATCCAACTCCTTCCCATTCTAATCCCGAGACCCTTCCTATAGCATGAGATGTGATATCTCGATGCTTATACCAAACCTGAGACCCTTCCTATAGCATGAGATGTGATATCCAACTCCTTCCCATTCCAATCCTGAGACCCTTCCTATAGCATGAGATGTGATATCTCAATGCCTCTAATACCAAACCTGAGATCCTTCCTCTAACATGAAATGTGATATCCAACTCCTTCCCTTTCCAAACCTGAGAGCCTACCTATAGCATGAGATGTGATATCCAAGTCCTTCCCATTCCAATCCTTAGACCCTTCCTACAGCATGCAATATGATATCTCAATGATTCTAATAACAAACCTGAGACCCATCCTATAACATGAGATGGGATATCCAACTCCTTCCTATTCCAATCCTGAGACACTTCCGATAGCAGAGATGTGATATCTCAATGCTTATACCAAACCTGAGACCCTTCCTATAACATGAGATGTGATTTCCAACTCCTTCCCGGTCCAAACCTGAGACCCTTCCTATAGCATATGTGATATCCAACTCCTTCCCATTCCAAACATGAGACCCTTCCTATAGCAAGAATGTAATATCCAACTCCTTCCCATTCCAATCCTGAGACCATTCCTATAGCATGCGATGTGATATCTCAATGCTTCTAATACCAAACCCGAGTCCAGTCCTATAACATGAGATTGGATATCCAACTCCTTCCCCTTCCAAACCTGAGACCCTTCCTATAGCATGAGATGTGATATCCAACTTCTTCCCATTCCACTCCTGAGACCCTTCCTATAACATGAGATGTGATGTCTCAATGCTTCTAATACCAAACCTGAGATCTTTCCTATAACATGAGATGTGATATCCAACTCCTTCCCATTCCAATCCTGAGACCCTTCCTATAGCATGAGATGTGATATCTCAATGCTTATACCAAACCTGAGACCCTTCCTATAGCTTGAGATGTGATATCCAACTCCTTCCCATTCCAATCCTGAGACCCTTCCTATAGCATGAGATGTGATATCTCAAGGCCTCTAATACCAAACCTGAGATTCTTCCTCTAACATGAAATGTGATATCCAACTCCTTCCCCTTCCAAACCTGAGAGCCTTCCTATAGCATGAGATATGATATCCAAGTCCTTCCCATCCAATCCTGAGACCCTTCCTATAACATGAAATGTGATATCCAACTCCTTCCCATTCCAACCTGAGACCCTTCCTATAGCATGAGATGGGATATCCAATTCCTTCCAAATCCAATACTGATACCCTTCCGATAGCATGAGATGTGATATCCCAATGCTTCTACCAAACCTGAGACCCATACTATGGCATGAGATGTGATATCAAACTCCTTCCCATTCCAATCCTGAGACCCTACCTATAGCTTGAGATGTGATATCCAACTCCTTCCCATTCCAATTCTGAGACCCTTCCTATACCATGAGTCTTGATATCTCAATGCTTCTAATACAAAACCTGAGACCCGTCCTATAACATGAGATGTGATATCCAAATCCTTCCCCTTCCAAACCTTAGACCCTTCCTTTATCATGAGATGTGATATCCAATTCCTTCCCATTCCAATCCTGAGACCCTTCCGATATCATGAGATTTGTTATCTCAATGCTTCTAATATCAAACTTGAGACCCTCCCTATAGCATGAGATGTGACATCCAAGTCCTCCCCATTCCAATCCTGAGACTCTTCCTATAGCATGAGATGTGATATCTCAATGCTTCTAATACCAAACCTGAGACCCTTCCTATAACATGAGATGGGATATCCAACTCCTTCCCATTCCAATCCTGAGACCCTTCCGATAGCAGAGATGTGATATCTCAATGCTTATACCAAACCTGAGACCCTTCCTATGGCCTGATTTGTCATATACAACTCCTTCCCATTCCAATCCTGAGACCCTTCCTATAGCATGAGATGTGATATCTCAATGCTTATACCAAATCCGAGACCCTTCCTATAGCATGAGATGTGATATCCAACTCCTTCCCATTCCAATCCTGAGACCCTTCCTATAGCATGAGATGTGATGTCTCAATGCTTCTAATACCAAACCTGAGATCCTTCTGATAGCATGAGATGTGATATCTCAATGCTTCTAGTACCAAACCTGAGATCCTTCCTATAACATGAGATGTGATTTCCAAATCCTTCCACTTCCAAACCTGAGACACTCCCTTTAGCATGAGATGTGATATCCAACTCCTTCCCATTCCAATCCTGAGACCCTTCTGATAGCATGAGATGTGATATTTCAATGCCTCTAATACCAAACCTGAGATCCTACCTCTAACATGAAATGTGATATCCATCTCCTTCCCTTTCCAAACCTGAGACCCTGCCTATAGCATGTGATGTGATATCAAAAGTCCTTCCCATTCCAATCCTGAGACCCTTCCTATAGCATGTGATGTGATATCTCAATGCTTATACCAAACCTGAGACCCTTCCTATGGCATGAGATGTCATATACAACTCCTTCCCATTCCAATCCTGAGACCCTTCCTATAGCATGAGATGTGATATCTCAATGCTTATACCAAACCTGAGACCCTTCCTATAGCATGAGATGTGATATCCAACTTCTTCCCATTCCAATCCTGAGACCCTTCCTATAACATGAGATGTGATGTCTCAATAGCATGAGATGTGATATCCAACTCCTTCCCATTCCAATCCTGAGACCCTTCCTATAGCATGAGATGTGATATCTCAATGCTTATACCAAACCTGAGACCCTTCCTATAGCATGAGATGTGATATCCAAATCCTTCCCATTCCAATCCTGAGACCCTTCCTATAGCATGAGATGTGATATCTCAATGCCTCTAATACCAAACCTGAGATCCTTCCTTGAACATGAAATGTGATATCCCACTCCTTCCCTTTCCAAACCAGAGAGTCTACCTATAGCATGAGATGTGATATCCAAGTCCTTCCCATTCCAATCCTTAGACACTTCCTACAGCATGAGATGTGATATCTCAATGATTCTATTACCAAACCTGAGACCCGTCCTATAACATGAGATGGGATATCCAACTCCTTCCCATTTCAATCCTGAGAAACTTCCGAGAGCAGAGATGTGATATCTCAATGCTTAGACCAAACCTGAGACCCTTCCTATAGCATGTGATGTGATATCTCAATGCTTATACCAAACCTGAGACCCTTCCTATGGCATGAGATGTCATATACAACTCCTTCCCATTCCAATCCTGAGACCCTTCCTATAGCATGAGATGTGATATCTCAATGCTTATACCAAACCTGAGACCCTTCCTATAGCATGAGATGTGATATCCAACTTCTTCCCATTCCAATCCTGAGACCCTTCCTATAACATGAGATGTGATGTCTCAATAGCATGAGATGTGATATCCAACTCCTTCCCATTCCAATCCTGAGACCCTTCCTATAGCATGAGATGTGATATCTCAATGCTTATACCAAACCTGAGACCCTTCCTATAGCATGAGATGTGATATCCAAATCCTTCCCATTCCAATCCTGAGACCCTTCCTATAGCATGAGATGTGATATCTCAATGCCTCTAATACCAAACCTGAGATCCTTCCTTGAACATGAAATGTGATATCCCACTCCTTCCCTTTCCAAACCAGAGAGTCTACCTATAGCATGAGATGTGATATCCAAGTCCTTCCCATTCCAATCCTTAGACACTTCCTACAGCATGAGATGTGATATCTCAATGATTCTATTACCAAACCTGAGACCCGTCCTATAACATGAGATGGGATATCCAACTCCTTCCCATTTCAATCCTGAGAAACTTCCGATAGCAGAGATGTGATATCTCAATGCTTAGACCAAACCTGAGACCCTTCCTATAACATGAGATGTGATATCTCAATGCTTCTAATACCAAACCTGAGATCCTTCCTATGACATGAGATGTGATATCCAATTCCTTCCCATTCCAAACCTGAGACCCTTCCTATAGCATGAGATGTGATATCTCAATGCTTCTAATACCAAACCTGAGATCCTTCCTATAACATGAGATGTGATATCCAAATCCTTCCCCTTCCAAACCAGAGACCCTCCCTTTAGCATGAGATGTGATATCCAACTCCTTCCCATTCCAATCCTGAGACATTTCCGATAGCATGAGATGTGATATCTCAATGCTTCTAATACCAAACCTGAGATCCTTCCTATGACATGAGATGTGATATCCAATTCCTTCCCATTCCAAACCTGAGACCCTTCCTATAGCATGAGATGTGATATCTCAATGCTTCTAATACCAAACCTGAGATCCTTCCTATAACATGAGATGTGATATCCAAATCCTTCCCCTTCCAAACCAGAGACCCTCCCTTTAGCATGAGATGTGATATCCAACTCCTTCCCATTCCAATCCTGAGACATTTCTGATAGCATGAGATGTGATATCTCAATGCCTCTAATACCAAACCTGAGATCCTACCTCTAACATGAAATGTGATATCCAACTCCTTCCCCTTGCAACCCTGAGAGCCTTCCTATAGCATGAGATGTGATATCGAAGTATTTCCCATTCCAATCCTGAGACCCTTCCTATAGCATGAGATGTGATATCTCAATGCTTATACCAAACCTGAGACCCTTCCTATAGCATGAGATGTGATATCCAAATCCTTCCCATTCCAATCCTGAGACCCTTCCTATAGCATGAGATGTGATATCTCAATGCCTCTAATACCAAACCTGAGATCCTTCCTTGAACATGAAATGTGATATCCCACTCCTTCCCTTTCCAAACCAGAGAGTCTACCTATAGCATGAGATGTGATATCCAAGTCCTTCCCATTCCAATCCTTAGACACTTCCTACAGCATGAGATGTGATATCTCAATGATTCTATTACCAAACCTGAGACCCGTCCTATAACATGAGATGGGATATCCAACTCCTTCCCATTTCAATCCTGAGAAACTTCCGATAGCAGAGATGTGATATCTCAATGCTTAGACCAAACCTGAGACCCTTCCTATAACATGAGATGTGATATCTCAATGCTTCTAATACCAAACCTGAGATCCTTCCTATGACATGAGATGTGATATCCAATTCCTTCCCATTCCAAACCTGAGACCCTTCCTATAGCATGAGATGTGATATCTCAATGCTTCTAATACCAAACCTGAGATCCTTCCTATAACATGAGATGTGATATCCAAATCCTTCCCCTTCCAAACCAGAGACCCTCCCTTTAGCATGAGATGTGATATCCAACTCCTTCCCATTCCAATCCTGAGACATTTCCGATAGCATGAGATGTGATATCTCAATGCTTCTAATACCAAACCTGAGATCCTTCCTATGACATGAGATGTGATATCCAATTCCTTCCCATTCCAAACCTGAGACCCTTCCTATAGCATGAGATGTGATATCTCAATGCTTCTAATACCAAACCTGAGATCCTTCCTATAACATGAGATGTGATATCCAAATCCTTCCCCTTCCAAACCAGAGACCCTCCCTTTAGCATGAGATGTGATATCCAACTCCTTCCCATTCCAATCCTGAGACATTTCTGATAGCATGAGATGTGATATCTCAATGCCTCTAATACCAAACCTGAGATCCTACCTCTAACATGAAATGTGATATCCAACTCCTTCCCCTTGCAACCCTGAGAGCCTTCCTATAGCATGAGATGTGATATCGAAGTATTTCCCATTCCAATCCTGAGACCCTTCCTATAACATGAGATGTGATATCCAACTCCTTCCCATTCCAACCTGAGACCCTTCCTATAGCATGAGATGGGATATCCAACTACTTCCAAATCCAATCCTGATACCCTTCCGATAGCATGAGATGTGATATCTCAATCCCTCTAATACCAAACCTGAGATCCTTCCTATAACATGAGATGTGATATCAAAATCCTTCCCCTTCCAAACCTGAGACCCTCCCTTTAGCATGAGATGTGATATCCAACTCCTTCCCATTCCAATCCTGAGACCCTTCTGATAGCATGAGATGTGATATTCAATGCCTCTAATACCAAACCTGAGATCCTACCTCTAACATGAAATGTGATATCCAACTCCTTCCCTTTCCAAACGTGAGAGCCTCCCTATAGCATGAGATGGGATATTCAAGTCCTTCCCATTCCAATCCTGAGACCCTTCCTATAGCATGAGATGTGATATCTCAATGCTTCTAATACCAAACCTGAGACCGTTCCTATAACATAAGATGGGATATCCAACTCCTTCCCATTCCAATCCTGAGACCCTTCCGATAGCAGAGATGTGATATCTCAATGCTGATACCAAACCTGAGACCCTTCCTATGGCATGAGATGTCATATACAACTCCTTCCCATTCCAATCCTGAGACCATTCCTATAGCATGAGATGTGATATCTCAATGCTTCTAATACCAAACCTGAGATCCTTCCTATGACATGAGATGTGATATCCAATTCCTTCCCATTCCAAACCTGAGACCCTTCCTATAGCATGAGATGTGATATCTCAATGCTTCTAATACCAAACCTGAGATCCTTCCTATAACATGAGATGTGATATCCAAATCCTTCCCCTTCCAAACCAGAGACCCTCCCTTTAGCATGAGATGTGATATCCAACTCCTTCCCATTCCAATCCTGAGACATTTCTGATAGCATGAGATGTGATATCTCAATGCCTCTAATACCAAACCTGAGATCCTACCTCTAACATGAAATGTGATATCCAACTCCTTCCCCTTGCAAACCTGAGAGCCTTCCTATAGCATGAGATGTGATATCGAAGTATTTCCCATTCCAATCCTGAGACCCTTCCTATAACATGATATGTGATATCCAACTCCTTCCCATTCCAACCTGAGACCCTTCCTATAGCATGAGATGGGATATCCAACTACTTCCAAATCCAATCCTGATACCCTTCCGATAGCATGAGATGTGATATCTCAATCCCTCTAATACCAAACCTGAGATCCTTCCTATAACATGAGATGTGATATCAAAATCCTTCCCCTTCCAAACCTGAGACCCTCCCTTTAGCATGAGATGTGATATCCAACTCCTTCCCATTCCAATCCTGAGACCCTTCTGATAGCATGAGATGTGATATTCAATGCCTCTAATACCAAACCTGAGATCCTACCTCTAACATGAAATGTGATATCCAACTCCTTCCCTTTCCAAACGTGAGAGCCTCCCTATAGCATGAGATGGGATATTCAAGTCCTTCCCATTCCAATCCTGAGACCCTTCCTATAGCATGAGATGTGATATCTCAATGCTTCTAATACCAAACCTGAGACCCTTCCTATAACATAAGATGGGATATCCAACTCCTTCCCATTCCAATCCTGAGACCCTTCCGATAGCAGAGATGTGATATCTCAATGCTGATACCAAACCTGAGACCCTTCCTATGGCATGAGATGTCATATACAACTCCTTCCCATTCCAATCCTGAGACCCTTCCTATAGCATGGGATGTGATATCTCAATGCTTATACCAAACCTGAGACCCTTCCTATAGCATGAGATGTGATATCCAACTCCTTCCCATTCCAATCCTGAGACCCTTCCTATAACATGAGATGTGATGTCTCAATGCTTCTAATACCAAACCTGAGATCCTTCCTATGGCATGAGATGTCATATAAAACTCCTTCCCATTCCATTCCTGAGACCCTTCCTATAGCATGAGATGTGATGTCCAACTCCTTCCCATTCCAATCCTGAGACCCTTCCTATAGCATGAGATGTGATATCCAAATCCTTCCCATTCCAATCGTGAGACCCTTCCTATAGCATGAGATGTGATATCCAAAACCTTCCCTTTCCAAAACTGAGAGCCTACCTATAGCATGAGATGTGATATCCAACTCCTTCCCATTCCAATCCTGAGACCCTTCCTATAGCATGAGATGTGATATCTCAATGCTTATACCAAACCTGAGACCCTTCCTATAGCATGAGAAGTGATATCCAAATCCTTCCCATTCCAATCCTGAGACCCTTCCTATAGCATGAGATGTGATATCCAAAACCTTCCCTTTCCAAAACTGAGAGCCTACCTATAGCATGAGATGTGATATCCAACTCCTTCCCATTCCAATCCTGAGACCCTTCCTATAGCATGAGATGTGATATCTCAATGCTTATACCAAACCTGAGACCCTTCCTATAGCATGAGAAGTGATATCCAAATCCTTCCCATTCCAAACCTGAGACCCTTCCTATAGCATGAGATGTGATATCTCAATGCTTCTAATACCAAACCTGAGATCCTTCCTATAACATGAGATGTGATATCCAAATCCTTCCCCTTCCAAACCAGAGACCCTCCCTTTAGCATGAGATGTGATATCCAACTCCTTCCCATTCCAATCCTGAGACATTTCTGATAGCATGAGATGTGATATCTCAATGCCTCTAATACCAAACCTGAGATCCTACCTCTAACATGAAATGTGATATCCAACTCCTTCCCCTTGCAAACCTGAGAGCCTTCCTATAGCATGAGATGTGATATCGAAGTATTTCCCATTCCAATCCTGAGACCCTTCCTATAACATGAGATGTGATATCCAACTCCTTCCCATTCCAACCTGAGACCCTTCCTATAGCATGAGATGGGATATCCAACTACTTCCAAATCCAATCCTGATACCCTTCCGATAGCATGAGATGTGATATCTCAATCCCTCTAATACCAAACCTGAGATCCTTCCTATAACATGAGATGTGATATCAAAATCCTTCCCCTTCCAAACCTGAGACCCTCCCTTTAGCATGAGATGTGATATCCAACTCCTTCCCATTCCAATCCTGAGACCCTTCTGATAGCATGAGATGTGATATTCAATGCCTCTAATACCAAACCTGAGATCCTACCTCTAACATGAAATGTGATATCCAACTCCTTCCCTTTCCAAACGTGAGAGCCTCCCTATAGCATGAGATGGGATATTCAAGTCCTTCCCATTCCAATCCTGAGACCCTTCCTATAGCATGAGATGTGATATCTCAATGCTTCTAATACCAAACCTGAGACCGTTCCTATAACATAAGATGGGATATCCAACTCCTTCCCATTCCAATCCTGAGACCCTTCCGATAGCAGAGATGTGATATCTCAATGCTGATACCAAACCTGAGACCCTTCCTATGGCATGAGATGTCATATACAACTCCTTCCCATTCCAATCCTGAGACCATTCCTATAGCATGAGATGTGATATCTCAATGCTTCTAATACCAAACCTGAGATCCTTCCTATGACATGAGATGTGATATCCAATTCCTTCCCATTCCAAACCTGAGACCCTTCCTATAGCATGAGATGTGATATCTCAATGCTTCTAATACCAAACCTGAGATCCTTCCTATAACATGAGATGTGATATCCAAATCCTTCCCCTTCCAAACCAGAGACCCTCCCTTTAGCATGAGATGTGATATCCAACTCCTTCCCATTCCAATCCTGAGACATTTCTGATAGCATGAGATGTGATATCTCAATGCCTCTAATACCAAACCTGAGATCCTACCTCTAACATGAAATGTGATATCCAACTCCTTCCCCTTGCAAACCTGAGAGCCTTCCTATAGCATGAGATGTGATATCGAAGTATTTCCCATTCCAATCCTGAGACCCTTCCTATAACATGATATGTGATATCCAACTCCTTCCCATTCCAACCTGAGACCCTTCCTATAGCATGAGATGGGATATCCAACTACTTCCAAATCCAATCCTGATACCCTTCCGATAGCATGAGATGTGATATCTCAATCCCTCTAATACCAAACCTGAGATCCTTCCTATAACATGAGATGTGATATCAAAATCCTTCCCCTTCCAAACCTGAGACCCTCCCTTTAGCATGAGATGTGATATCCAACTCCTTCCCATTCCAATCCTGAGACCCTTCTGATAGCATGAGATGTGATATTCAATGCCTCTAATACCAAACCTGAGATCCTACCTCTAACATGAAATGTGATATCCAACTCCTTCCCTTTCCAAACGTGAGAGCCTCCCTATAGCATGAGATGGGATATTCAAGTCCTTCCCATTCCAATCCTGAGACCCTTCCTATAGCATGAGATGTGATATCTCAATGCTTCTAATACCAAACCTGAGACCCTTCCTATAACATAAGATGGGATATCCAACTCCTTCCCATTCCAATCCTGAGACCCTTCCGATAGCAGAGATGTGATATCTCAATGCTGATACCAAACCTGAGACCATTCCTATGGCATGAGATGTCATATACAACTCCTTCCCATTCCAATCCTGAGACCCTTCCTATAGCATGGGATGTGATATCTCAATGCTTATACCAAACCTGAGACCCTTCCTATAGCATGAGATGTGATATCCAACTCCTTCCCATTCCAATCCTGAGACCCTTCCTATAACATGAGATGTGATGTCTCAATGCTTCTAATACCAAACCTGAGATCCTTCCTATGGCATGAGATGTCATATAAAACTCCTTCCCATTCCATTCCTGAGACCCTTCCTATAGCATGAGATGTGATGTCCAACTCCTTCCCATTCCAATCCTGAGACCCTTCCTATAGCATGAGATGTGATATCCAAATCCTTCCCATTCCAATCGTGAGACCCTTCCTATAGCATGAGATGTGATATCCAAAACCTTCCCTTTCCAAAACTGAGAGCCTACCTATAGCATGAGATGTGATATCCAACTCCTTCCCATTCCAATCCTGAGACCCTTCCTATAGCATGAGATGTGATATCTCAATGCTTATACCAAACCTGAGACCCTTCCTATAGCATGAGAAGTGATATCCAAATCCTTCCCATTCCAATCCTGAGACCCTTCCTATAGCATGAGATGTGATATCCAAATCCTTCCCCTTCCAAACCTGAGACCCTCCCTTTAGCATGAGATGTGATATCCAACTCCTTCCCATTCCAATCCTGAGACCCTTCTGATAGCATGAGATGTTATATCTCAATGCCTCTAATACCAAACCTGAGATCCTACCTCTAACATGAAATGTGATATCCAACTCCTTCCCCTTCTAAACCTGGGAGCCTTCCTATAACATGAGATGTGATATCGAAGTGCTTCCCATTCCAATCCTGAGACCCTTCCTATAACATGAGATGTGATATCCAACTCCTTCCCATTCCAATCCTGAGACCCTTCCTATAGCATGAGATGGGATGTCTCAATGCTTCTAATACCAAATCTGAGATCCTTCCTATAACATGAGATGTGATATCCAACTCCTTCCCATTACAATCTTGAGACCGTTTCTATAGCATGAGATGTGATATCTCAATGCTTATACCAAACCTGAGACCCTTCCTATAGCATGAGATGTGATATCCAAATCCTTCCCATTCCAATCGTGAGACCCTTCCTATAGCATGAGATGTGATATCTCAATGCCTCTAATACCAAACCTGAGATCCTACCTCTAAAATGAAATTTGATATGCAACTCCTTCCCCTTCCAAACCTGATAGCCTTCCTATAGCATGAGATGTGATATCCAAGTCCTTCCCATTCCAATCCTGATACCCTTCCTATAACATGAGATGTGATATCCAATTCCTTCCCATTCCAACCTGAGACCCTTCCTATAGCATGAGATGGGATATCCAACTCCTTCCAAATCCAATCCTGATACCCTTCCGATAGCATGAGATGTGATTTCCCAATGCTTCTACAAAACCTGAGACCCATACATGGCATGAGATGTGATATCAAACTCCTTCCCATTCCAATCCTGAGACACTTCCTATAGCATGAGATGTGATATCTCAATGCTTCTAATACCAAACCTGAGACTCTTCCTATAACATGAGATGGGATATCCAACTCTTTCCCATTCCAATCCCGAGACCCTTCCGATAGCAGAGATGTGATATCTCAATGCTTATACCAAACCTGAGACCCTTCCTATAGCATGAGATGTCATATACAACTCCTTCCCATTCCAATCCTGAGACCCTTCCTATAGCATGAGATGTGATATCTCAATGCTTATACCAAACCTGAGACCCTTCCTATAGCATGAGATGTGATATCCAACTCCTTCCCATTTCAATCCTGAGACCCTTCCTATAGCATGAGATGTGATGTCTCAATGCTTCTAATACCAAACCTGAGATCCTTCCTATAACATCAGATGTGATATCCAACTCCTTCCCATTCCAATCCTGAGACCCTTCCTATAGCATGAGATGTGATATCTCAATGTTCATACCAAACCTGAGACCCTTCCTATAGCATGAGATGTGATATCCAACTCCTTCCCATTCCAATCCTGAGACCCTTCCTATAGCATGAGATGTGATATCTCAATGCCTCTAATACCAAATCTGAGATCCTTCCTCTAACATGAAATGTGATATCCAACTCCTTCCCTTTCCAAACCTGAGAGCCTACCTATAGCATGAGATGTGATATCCAAGACCTTCCCATTCCAATCCTTAGACCCTTCCTACAGCATACAATATGATATCTCAATGATTCTAATAACAAACCTGAGACCCGTCCTATAACATGAGATGTGATATCCAACTCCTTCCCATTCCAATCCTGAGACACTTCCGATAGCAGAGATGTGATATCTCAATGCTTATTCCAAACCTGAGACCCTTCCTATAGCATGAGATGTGATATCCAACTCCTTCCCGTTCCAAACCTGAGACCCTTCCTATAGCATATGTGATATCCAACTCCTTCCCATTCCAAACATGAGACCCTTCCTATAGCATGAGATGTGATATCCAACTCCTTCCCATTCCAATCCTGAGACCCTTCCTATAGCATGAGATGTGATATCTCAATGCCTCTAATACCAAACCTGAAATCCTTCCTCTAACATGAAATGTGATATCCAACTCCTTCCCTTTCCAAACCTGAGAGCCTACCTATAGCATGAGATGTGATATCCAAGACCTTCCCATTCCAATCCTTAGACCCTTCCTACAGCATACAATATGATATCTCAATGATTCTAATAACAAACCTGAGACCCGTCCTATAACATGAGATATGATATCCAACTCCTTCCCATTCCAATCCTGAGACACTTCCGATAGCAGAGATGTGATATCTCAATGCTTATTCCAAACCTGAGACCCTTCCTATAGCATGAGATGTGATATCCAACTCCTTCCCGTTCCAAACCTGAGACCCTTCCTATAGCATATGTGATATCCAACTCCTTCCCATTCCAAACATGAGACCCTTCCTATAGCAAGAATGTAATATCCAACTCCTTCCCATTCCAATCCTAAGACCCTTCCTACAGCATGCGATGTGATATCTCAATGCTTCTAATACCAAACCTGAGACCCGTCCTATAACATGAGATGGGATATCCAACTCCTTCCCGTTCCAAACCTGAGACCCTTCCTATAGCATGAGATGTGATATCCAACTCCTTCCCATCCCAATCCTGAGACACTTCCGATTGCAGAGATGTGATATCTCAATGCTTATACCAAACCTGAGACTCTTCCTATAACATGAGATGTGATATCCAAATCCTTCCCGTTCCAAACCTGAGACCCTTCCTATAGCATAAGATGTGATATCCAACTCCTTCCCATTCCAATCCTGAGACCCTTCCGATAGCATGAGATGTGATATCTCAATGCTTCTAATACCAAACCTGAGATCCTTCTTATAACATATGATGTGATATCCAAATCCTTCCCCTTCCAAACCTGAGACCCTCCCTTTAGCATGAAATGTGATATCCAACTCCTTCCCATTCCAATCCTGAGACCCTTATGATAGCATGAGATGTGATATCTCAATGCCTCTAATACCAAACCTGAGATACTTCCGATAGCATGAGATGTGATATCTCAATGCTTCTAATACCAAACCTGAGATCCTTCCTATAACATGAGATGTGATATCCAAATCCTTCCCCTTCCAAACCTGAGACCCTCCCTTTAGCATGAGATGTGATATCCAACTCCTTCCCATTCCAATCCTGAGACCCTTCTGATAGCATGAGATGTGATATCTCAATGCCTCTAATACCAAACCTGAGATCCTACCTCTAACATGAAATATGATATCCAACTCCTTCCCTTTCCAAACCTGAGATCCTGCCTATAGCATGAGATGTGATATCCAAGTCCTTCCCATTCCAATCCTGAGACCCTTCCTATAGCATGAGATGTGATATCTCAATGCTTATACCAAACCTGAGACCCTTCCTATGGCATGAGATGCCATATACAACTCCTTCCCATTCCAATCCTGAGACCCTGCTTATAGCATGAGATGTGATATCTCAATGCTTCTAATGCCAAACCTGAGATCTTTCCTATAACATGAGATGTGATATCCAACTCCTTCCCATTCCAATCCTGAGACCATTCCTATAGCATGAGATGTGATATCTCAATGCTTATACCAAACCTGAGACCCTTCCTATAGCTTGAGATGTGATATCCAACTCCATCCCATTCCAATACTGAGACCCTTCCTATAGCATGAGATGTGATATCTCAATGCCTCTAATACCAAACCTGAGATCCTTCCTCTAACATGAAATGTGATATCCAACTCCTTCCCCTTCCAAACCTGAGAGCCTTCCTATAGCATGAGATATGATATCCAAGTCCTTTCCATTCCAATCCTGAGACCCTTCCTATAACATGAGATGTGATATCCAACTCCTTCCCATTCCAACCTGAGACCCTTCCTATAGCATGAGATGGGATATCCAACTCCTTCCAAATCCAATCCTGATACCCTTCCGATAGCATGAGATGTGATATCCCAATGCTTCTACCAAACCTGAGACCCATACTATGGCATGAGATGTGATATCAAACTGCTTCCAATTCTAACCTGAGACCCTTCCTATAGCATGAGATGGGATATCCAACTCCTTCCAAATCCAATCCTGAAATCCTTCCGATAGCATGAGATGTGATATCCCAATGCTTCTACCAAACCTGAGACCCATACTATGGCATGAGATGTGATATCCAACTCCTTCCCATTCCAATTCTGAGACTCTTCTGATAGCATGAGATGTGATATCTCAATGCCTCTAATACCAAACCTGAGATCCAACCTCTAACATGAAATGTGATATCCAACTCTTTCCCGTTGCAAACCTGAGAGCCTTCCTAAAGCATGAGATGTGATAACCAAGTCCTTCCCATTCCAATCCTGAGACCCTTCCTATAACATGAGATGTGATATCCAACTCCTTCCCATTCCAACCTGAGACCCTTCCTATAGCATGAGATGGGATATCCAACTCCTTCCAAATCCAATCCTGATACCCTTCCGATAGCATGAGATGTGATATCCCAATGCTTCTACCAAACCTGAGACCCATACTATGGCATGAGATGTGATATCAAACTCCTTCCCATTCCAATCCTGTGACCCTTCCTATAGCTTGAGATGTGATATCCAACTCCTTCCCATTCCAATTCTGAGACCCTTCCTATACAATGAGACTTGATATCTCAATGCTTCTAATACCAAACCTGAGAGCCGTCCTATAACATGAGATGTGATATCCAAATCCTTCCCCTTCCAAACCTTAGACCCTTCCTTTATCATGAGATGTGATATCCAACTCCTTCCCATTCCAATCCTGAGACTCTTCCGATATCATGAGATGTGATATCTCAATGCTTCTAATATCAAACTTGAGACCCTCCCTATAGCATGAGATGTGATATCCAAGTCCTTCCCATTCCAATCCTGAGACCCTTCCTATAGCATGAGATGTGATATCTCAATGCTTCTAATACCAAACCTGAGACCCTTCCTATAACATGAGATGGGAATATCCAACTCCTTCCCATTCCAATCCTGAGACCCTTCCGATAGCAGAGATGTGATATCTCACTGCTTATACCAAACCTGAGACCCTTCCTATAGCATGAGATGTGATATCCAACTCCTTCCCATTCCAATCCTGAGACACTTCCTATAGCATGAGATGTGATATCTCACTGCTTATACCAAACCTGAGACCCTTCCTATAGCATGAGATGTGATATCCAACTCCTTCCCATTCCAATCCTGAGACCCTTCCTATAGCATGAGATGTGATATCTCAATGCTTCTAATATCAAACTTGAGACCCTCCCTATAGCATGAGATGTGATACCCAAGTCCTTCCCATTCCAATCCTGAGACCCTTCCTACAGCATGCGATGTGATGTCTCAATGCTTCTAATACCAATCCTGAGACTCTTCCTATAACATGAGATGGGATATCCAACTCCTTCCCATTCCAATCGTGAGACCCTTCCGATAGCAGAGATGTGATATCTCAATGCTTATACCAAACCTAAGACCCTTCCTATGGCATGAGATGTCATATACAACTCCTTCCCATTCCAATCCTGAGACCCTTCCTTTAGCATGAGATGTGATATCTCAATGCTTATACCAAACCTGAGACCCTTCCTATAGCATGAGATGTGATATCCAACTCCTTCCCATTCCAATACTGAGACCGTTCCTATAGCATGAGATGTGATGTCTCAATGCTTCTAATACCAAACCTGAGATCCTTCCTATAACATGAGATGTGATATCCAACTCCTTCCCATTCCAATCCCGAGACCCTTCCTATAGCATGAGATGTGATATCTCAATGCTTATACCAAACCTGAGACCCTTCCTATAGCATGAGATGTGATATCCAACTCCTTCCCATTCCAATCCTGAGACTCTTCCTATAGCATGAGATGTGATATCTCAATGCCTCTAATACCAAACCTGAGATCCTTCCTCTAACATGAAATGTGATATCCAACTCCTTCCCATTACAAACCTGAGAGCCTACCTATAGCATGAGATGTGATATCCAAGTTCTTCCCATTCCAATCCTTAGACCCTTCCTACAGCATGCAATATGATATCTCAATGATTCTAATAACAAACCTGAGACCCGTCCTATAACATGAGATGGGATATCCAACTCCTTCCCATTCCAATCCTGAGACACTTCCGATAGCAGAGATGTGATATCTCAATGCTTATACCAAACCTGAGACCCTTCCTATAACATGAGATGTGATATCCAACTCCTTCCCGGTCCAAACCTGAGACCCTTCATATAGCATATGTGATATCCAACTCCTTCCCATTCCAAACATGAGACCCTTCCTATAGCAAGAGTGTAATATCCAACTCCTTCCCATTCCAATCCTGAGACCATTCCTATAGCATGAGATGTGATATCTCAATGCTTCTAATACCAAACCTGAGATCCTTCCTATGACATGAGATGTGATATCCAATTCCTCCCCATTCCAAACCTGAGAACCTTCCTACAGCATGCGATGTGATATCTCAATGCTTCTAATACCAAACCCGAGACCAGTCCTATAACATGAGATTGGATATCCAACTCCTTCCCCTTCCAAACCTGAGACTCTTCCTATAGCATGAGATGTGATATCCAACTTCTTCCCATTCCAATCCTGAGACCCTTCCTATAACATGAGAGATGTGATGTCTCAATGCTTCTAATACCAAACCTGAGATCTTTCCTATAACATGAGATGTGATATCCAACTCCTTCCCATTCCAATCCTGAGACCCTTCCTATAGCATGAGATGTGATATCTCAATGCTTATACCAAACCTGAGACCCTTCCTATAGCTTGAGATGTGATATCCAACTCCTTCCCATTCCAATCCTGAGACCCTTCCTATAGCATGAGATGTGATATCTCAAGGCCTCTAATACCAAACCTGAGATCCTTCCTCTAACATGAAATGTGATATCCAACTCCTTCCCCTTCCAAACCTGAGAGCCTTCCTTTAACATGAAATGTGATATCCAATTCCTTCCCATTCCAACCTGAGACCCTTCCGATAGCATGAGATGTGATATCCCAATGCTTCTACGAAACCTGAGACCCATACTATGGCATGAGATGTGATATCAAACTCCTTCCCATTCCAATCCTGAGACCCTACCTATAGCTTGAGATGTGATATCCAACTCCTTCCCATTCCAATTCTGAGACCCTTCCTATACCATGAGACTTGATATCTCAATGCTTCTAATACCAAACCTGAGACCCGTCCTATAACATGAGATGTGATATCCAAATCCTTCCCCTTCCAAACCTTAGACCCTTCCTTTATCATGAGATGTGATATCCAATTCCTTCCCATTCCAATCCTGAGACCCTTCCGATATCATGAGATTTGTTATCTCAATGCTTCTAATATCAAACTTGAGACCCTCCCTATAACATGAGATGTGACATCCAAGTCCTCCCCATTCCAATCCTGAGACCCTTCCTATAGCATGAGATGTGATATCTCAATGCTTCTAATACCAAACCTGAGACCCTTCCTATAACATGATTTGGGATATCCAACTCCTTCCCATTCCAATCCTGAGACCCTTCCGATAGCAGAGATGTGATATCTCAATGCTTATACCAAACCTGAGACCCTTCCTATGGCCTGAGATGTCATATGCAACCCCTTCCCATTCCAATCCTGAGACCCTTCCTATAGCATGAGATGTGATATCTCAATGCCTCTAATACAAACCTGAAATCCTTCCCCTAACATGAAATGTGATATCCAACTCCTTCCCTTTCCAAACCTGAGAGCCTACCTATAGCATGAGATGTGATATCCAAGACCTTCCCATTCCAATCCTTAAACCCTTCCTACATCATACAATATGATATCTCAATGATTCTAATAACAAACCTGAGACCCGTCCTATAACATGAGATGTGATATCCAACTCCTTCCCATTCCAATCCTGAGACACTTCCGATAGCAGAGATGTGATATCTCAATGCTTATTCCAAACCTGAGACCCTTCCTATAGCATGAGATGTGATATCCAACTCCTTCCCTTTCCAAACCTTAGACCCTTCCTATAGCATATGTGATATCCAACTCCTTCCCATTCCAAACATGAGACCCTTCCTATAGCAAGAATGTAATATCCAACTCCTTCCCATTCCAATCCTCAGACCCTTCCTACAGCATGCGATGTGATATCTCAATGCTTCTAATACCAAACCTGAGACCCGTCCTATAACATGAGATGGGATATCCAACTCCTTCCCGTTCCAAACCTGAGACCCTTCCTATAGCATGAGATGTGATATCCAACTCCTTCCCATCCCAATCCTGAGACACTTCCGATTGCAGAGATGTGATATCTCAATGCTTATACCAAACCTGAGACTCTTCCTATAACATGAGATGTGATATCCAACTCCTTCCCGTTCCAAACCTGAGACCCTTCCTATAGCATAAGATGTGATATTCAACTCCTTCCCATTCCAATCCTTAGACCCTTCCTACAGCATGCAATATGATATCTCAATGATTCTAATAACAAACCTGAGACCCGTCCTATAACATGAGATGGGATATCCAACTCCTTCCCATTCCAATCCTGAGACACTTCCGATAGCAGAGATGTGATATCTCAATGCTTATACCAAACCTGAGACCCTTCCTATAACATGAGATGTGATATCCAACTCCTTCCCGGTCCAAACCTGAGACCCTTCCTATAGCATATGTGATATCCAACTCCTTCCCATTCCAAACATGAGACCCTTCCTATAGCAAGAGTGTAATATCCAACTCCTTCCCATTCCAATCCTGAGACCATTCCTATAGCATGAGATGTGATATCTCAATGCTTCTAATACCAAACCTGAGATCCTTCCTATGACATGAGATGTGATATCCAATTCCTCCCCATTCCAAACCTGAGAACCTTCCTACAGCATGCAATGTGATATCTCAATGCTTCTAATACCAAACCCGAGACCAGTCCTATAACATGAGATTGGATATCCAACTCCTTCCCCTTCCAAACCTGAGACTCTTCCTATAGCATGAGATGTGATATCCAACTTCTTCCCATTCCAATCCTGAGACCCTTCCTATAACATGAGATGTGATGTCTCAATGCTTCTAATACCAAACCTGAGATCTTTCCTATAACATGAGATGTGATATCCAACTCCTTCCCATTCCAATCCTGAGACCCTGAGACCCCATGAGATGTGATATCTCAATGCTTATACCAAACCTGAGACCCTTCCTATAGCTTGAGATGTGATATCCAACTCCTTCCCATTCCAATCCTGAGACCCTTCCTATAGCATGAGATGTGATATCTCAAGGCCTCTAATACCAAACCTGAGATCCTTCCTCTAACATGAAATGTGATATCCAACTCCTTCCCCTTCCAAACCTGAGAGCCTTCCTATAACATGAAATGTGATATCCAATTCCTTCCCATTCCAACCTGAGACCCTTCCTATAGCATGAGATGGGATATCCAACTCCTTCCAAATCCAATACTGATACCCTTCCGATAGCATGAGATGTGATATCCCAATGCTTCTACCAAACCTGAGACCCATACTATGGCATGAGATGTGATATCAAACTCCTTCCCATTCCAATCCTGAGACCCTACCTATAGCTTGAGATGTGATATCCAACTCCTTCGCATTCCAATTCTGAGACCCTTCCTATACCATGAGACTTGATATCTCAATGCTTCTAATACCAAACCTGAGACCCGTCCTATAACATGAGATGTGATATCCAAATCCATCCCCTTCCAAACCTTAGACCCTTCCTTTATCATGAGATGTGATATCCAATTCCTTCCCATTCCAATCCTGAGACCCTTCCGATATCATGAGATTTGTTATCTCAATGCTTCTAATATCAAACTTGAGACCCTCCCTATAACATGAGATGTGACATCCAAGTCCTCCCCATTCCAATCCTGAGACCCTTCCTATAGCATGAGATGTGATATCTCAATGCTTCTAATACCAAACCTGAGACCCTTCCTATAACATGATTTGGGATATCCAACTCCTTCCCATTCCAATCCTGAGACCCTTCCGATAGCAGAGATGTGATATCTCAATGCTTATACCAAACCTGAGACCCTTCCTATGGCCTGAGATGTCATATGCAACTCCTTCCCATTCCAATCCTGAGACCCTTCCTATAGCATGAGATGTGATATCTCAATGCCTCTAATACCAAACCTGAAATCCTTCCTCTAACATGAAATGTGATATCCAACTCCTTCCCTTTCCAAACCTGAGAGCCTACCTATAGCATGAGATGTGATATCCAAGACCTTCCCATTCCAATCCTTAGACCCTTCCTACAGCATACAATATGATATCTCAATGATTCTAATAACAAACCTGAGACCCGTCCTATAACATGAGATGTGATATCCAACTCCTTCCCATTCCAATCCTGAGACACTCTGATAGCAGAGATGTGATATCTCAATGCTTATTCCAAACCTGAGACCCTTCCTATAGCATGAGATGTGATATCCAACTCCTTCCCGTTCCAAACCTGAGACCCTTCCTATAGCATATGTGATATCCAACTCCTTCCCATTCCAAACATGAGACCCTTCCTATAGCAAGAATGTAATATCCAACTCCTTCCCATTCCAATCCTCAGACCCTTCCTACAGCATGCGATGTGATATCTCAATGCTTCTAATACCAAACCTGAGACCCGTCCTATAACATGAGATGGGATATCCAACTCCTTCCCGTTCCAAACCTGAGACCCTTCCTATAGCATGAGATGTGATATCCAACTCCTTCCCATCCCAATCCTGAGACACTTCCGATTGCAGAGATGTGATATCTCAATGCTTATACCAAACCTGAGACTCTTCCTATAACATGAGATGTGATATCCAACTCCTTCCCGTTCCAAACCTGAGACCCTTCCTATAGCATAAGATGTGATATCCAACTCCTTCCCATTCCAATCCTGAGACCCTTCCGATAGCATGAGATGTGATATCTCAATGCTTCTAATACCAAACCTGAGATCCTTCTTATAACATGTGATGTGATATCCAAATCCTTCCCCTTCCAAACTTGAGACCCTCCCTTTAGCATGAAATGTGATATCCAACTCCTTCCCATTCCAATCCTGAGACCCTTATGATAGCATGAGATGTGATATCTCAATGCCTCTAATACCAAACCTGAGATACTTCCGATAGCATGAGATGTGATATCTCAATGCTTCTAATACCAAACCTGAGATCCTTCCCATAACATGAGATGTGATATCCAAATCCTTCCCCTTCCAAACCTGAGACCCTCCCTTTAGCATGAGATGTGATATCCAACTCCTCCCCATTCCATTCCTGAGACCCTTCTGATAGCATGAGATGTGATATCTCAATGCCTCTAATACCAAACCTGAGATCCTACCTCTAACATGAAATATGATATCCAACTCCTTCCCTTTCCAAACCTGAGATCCAGCCTATAGCATGAGATGTGATATCCAAGTCCTTCCCATTCCAATCCTGAGACCCTTCCTATAGCATGAGATGTGATGTCTCAATGCTTATACCAAACCTGAGACCCTTCCTATGGCATGAGATGCCATATACAACTCCTTCCCATTCCAATCCTGAGACCCTGCTTATAGCATGAGATGTGATATCTCAATGCTTCTAATACCAAACCTGAGATCTTTCCTATAACATGAGATGTGATATCCATCTCCTTCCCATTCCAATCCTGAGACCATTCCTATAGCATGAGATGTGATATCTCAATGCTTATACCCAACCTGAGACCCTTCCTATAGCTTGAGATGTGATATCCAACTCCTTCCCATTCCAATCCGGAGACCCTTCCTATAGCATGAGATGTGATATCTCAATGCCTCTAATACCAAACCTGAGATCCTTCCTCTAACATGAAATGTGATATCCAAATCCTTCCCCTTCCAAACCTGAGACCCTCCCTTTAGCATGAGATGTGATATCCAACTCCTTCCCATTCCAATCCTGAGACCCTTCTGATAGCATGAGATGTTATATCTCAATGCCTCTAATACCAAACCTGAGATCCTACCTCTAACATGAAATGTGATATCCAACTCCTTCCCCTTCTAAACCTGGGAGCCTTCCTATAACATGAGATGTGATATCGAAGTGCTTCCCATTCCAATCCTGAGACCCTTCCTATAACATGAGATGTGATATCCAACTCCTTCCCATTCCAATCCTGAGACCCTTCCTATAGCATGAGATGGGATGTCTCAATGCTTCTAATACCAAATCTGAGATCCTTCCTATAACATGAGATGTGATATCCAACTCCTTCCCATTACAATCTTGAGACCGTTTCTATAGCATGAGATGTGATATCTCAATGCTTATACCAAACCTGAGACCCTTCCTATAGCATGAGATGTGATATCCAAATCCTTCCCATTCCAATCGTGAGACCCTTCCTATAGCATGAGATGTGATATCTCAATGCCTCTAATACCAAACCTGAGATCCTACCTCTAAAATGAAATTTGATATGCAACTCCTTCCCCTTCCAAACCTGATAGCCTTCCTATAGCATGAGATGTGATATCCAAGTCCTTCCCATTCCAATCCTGATACCCTTCCTATAACATGAGATGTGATATCCAATTCCTTCCCATTCCAACCTGAGACCCTTCCTATAGCATGAGATGGGATATCCAACTCCTTCCAAATCCAATCCTGATACCCTTCCGATAGCATGAGATGTGATTTCCCAATGCTTCTACAAAACCTGAGACCCATACATGGCATGAGATGTGATATCAAACTCCTTCCCATTCCAATCCTGAGACACTTCCTATAGCATGAGATGTGATATCTCAATGCTTCTAATACCAAACCTGAGACTCTTCCTATAACATGAGATGGGATATCCAACTCTTTCCCATTCCAATCCTGAGACCCTTCCGATAGCAGAGATGTGATATCTCAATGCTTATACCAAACCTGAGACCCTTCCTATAGCATGAGATGTCATATACAACTCCTTCCCATTCCAATCCTGAGACCCTTCCTATAGCATGAGATGTGATATCTCAATGCTTATACCAAACCTGAGACCCTTCCTATAGCATGAGATGTGATATCCAACTCCTTCCCATTTCAATCCTGAGACCCTTCCTATAGCATGAGATGTGATGTCTCAATGCTTCTAATACCAAACCTGAGATCCTTCCTATAACATCAGATGTGATATCCAACTCCTTCCCATTCCAATCCTGAGACCCTTCCTATAGCATGAGATGTGATATCTCAATGTTCATACCAAACCTGAGACCCTTCCTATAGCATGAGATGTGATATCCAACTCCTTCCCATTCCAATCCTGAGACCCTTCCTATAGCATGAGATGTGATATCTCAATGCCTCTAATACCAAATCTGAGATCCTTCCTCTAACATGAAATGTGATATCCAACTCCTTCCCTTTCCAAACCTGAGATCCTACCTATAGCATGAGATGTGATATCCAAGACCTTCCCATTCCAATCCTTAGACCCTTCCTACAGCATACAATATGATATCTCAATGATTCTAATAACAAACCTGAGACCCGTCCTATAACATGAGATGTGATATCCAACTCCTTCCCATTCCAATCCTGAGACACTTCCGATAGCAGAGATGTGATATCTCAATGCTTATTCCAAACCTGAGACCCTTCCTATAGCATGAGATGTGATATCCAACTCCTTCCCGTTCCAAACCTGAGACCCTTCCTATAGCATATGTGATATCCAACTCCTTCCCATTCCAAACATGAGACCCTTCCTATAGCATGAGATGTGATATCCAACTCCTTCCCATTCCAATCCTGAGACCCTTCCTATAGCATGAGATGTGATATCTCAATGCCTCTAATACCAAACCTGAAATCCTTCCTCTAACATGAAATGTGATATCCAACTCCTTCCCTTTCCAAACCTGAGAGCCTACCTATAGCATGAGATGTGATATCCAAGACCTTCCCATTCCAATCCTTAGACCCTTCCTACAGCATACAATATGATATCTCAATGATTCTAATAACAAACCTGAGACCCGTCCTATAACATGAGATATGATATCCAACTCCTTCCCATTCCAATCCTGAGACACTTCCGATAGCAGAGATGTGATATCTCAATGCTTATTCCAAACCTGAGACCCTTCCTATAGCATGAGATGTGATATCCAACTCCTTCCCGTTCCAAACCTGAGACCCTTCCTATAGCATATGTGATATCCAACTCCTTCCCATTCCAAACATGAGACCCTTCCTATAGCAAGAATGTAATATCCAACTCCTTCCCATTCCAATCCTGAGACCCTTCCTACAGCATGCGATGTGATATCTCAATGCTTCTAATACCAAACCTGAGACCCGTCCTATAACATGAGATGGGATATCCAACTCCTTCCCGTTCCAAACCTGAGACCCTTCCTATAGCATGAGATGTGATATCCAACTCCTTCCCATCCCAATCCTGAGACACTTCCGATTGCAGAGATGTGATATCTCAATGCTTATACCAAACCTGAGACTCTTCCTATAACATGAGATGTGATATCCAAATCCTTCCCGTTCCAAACCTGAGACCCTTCCTATAGCATAAGATGTGATATCCAACTCCTTCCCATTCCAATCCTGAGACCCTTCCGATAGCATGAGATGTGATATCTCAATGCTTCTAATACCAAACCTGAGATCCTTCTTATAACATATGATGTGATATCCAAATCCTTCCCCTTCCAAACCTGAGACCCTCCCTTTAGCATGAAATGTGATATCCAACTCCTTCCCATTCCAATCCTGAGACCCTTATGATAGCATGAGATGTGATATCTCAATGCCTCTAATACCAAACCTGAGATACTTCCGATAGCATGAGATGTGATATCTCAATGCTTCTAATACCAAACCTGAGATCCTTCCTATAACATGAGATGTGATATCCAAATCCTTCCCCTTCCAAACCTGAGACCCTCCCTTTAGCATGAGATGTGATATCCAACTCCTTCCCATTCCAATCCTGAGACCCTTCTGATAGCATGAGATGTGATATCTCAATGCCTCTAATACCAAACCTGAGATCCTACCTCTAACATGAAATATGATATCCAACTCCTTCCCTTTCCAAACCTGAGATCCTGCCTATAGCATGAGATGTGATATCCAAGTCCTTCCCATTCCAATCCTGAGACCCTTCCTATAGCATGAGATGTGATATCTCAATGCTTATACCAAACCTGAGACCCTTCCTATGGCATGAGATGCCATATACAACTCCTTCCCATTCCAATCCTGAGACCCTGCTTATAGCATGAGATGTGATATCTCAATGCTTCTAATGCCAAACCTGAGATCTTTCCTATAACATGAGATGTGATATCCAACTCCTTCCCATTCCAATCCTGAGACCATTCCTATAGCATGAGATGTGATATCTCAATGCTTATACCAAACCTGAGACCCTTCCTATAGCTTGAGATGTGATATCCAACTCCATCCCATTCCAATACTGAGACCCTTCCTATAGCATGAGATGTGATATCTCAATGCCTCTAATACCAAACCTGAGATCCTTCCTCTAACATGAAATGTGATATCCAACTCCTTCCCCTTCCAAACCTGAGAGCCTTCCTATAGCATGAGATATGATATCCAAGTCCTTTCCATTCCAATCCTGAGACCCTTCCTATAACATGAGATGTGATATCCAACTCCTTCCCATTCCAACCTGAGACCCTTCCTATAGCATGAGATGGGATATCCAACTCCTTCCAAATCCAATCCTGATACCCTTCCGATAGCATGAGATGTGATATCCCAATGCTTCTACCAAACCTGAGACCCATACTATGGCATGAGATGTGATATCAAACTGCTTCCAATTCTAACCTGAGACCCTTCCTATAGCATGAGATGGGATATCCAACTCCTTCCAAATCCAATCCTGAAATCCTTCCGATAGCATGAGATGTGATATCCCAATGCTTCTACCAAACCTGAGACCCATACTATGGCATGAGATGTGATATCCAACTCCTTCCCATTCCAATTCTGAGACTCTTCTGATAGCATGAGATGTGATATCTCAATGCCTCTAATACCAAACCTGAGATCCAACCTCTAACATGAAATGTGATATCCAACTCTTTCCCGTTGCAAACCTGAGAGCCTTCCTAAAGCATGAGATGTGATAACCAAGTCCTTCCCATTCCAATCCTGAGACCCTTCCTATAACATGAGATGTGATATCCAACTCCTTCCCATTCCAACCTGAGACCCTTCCTATAGCATGAGATGGGATATCCAACTCCTTCCAAATCCAATCCTGATACCCTTCCGATAGCATGAGATGTGATATCCCAATGCTTCTACCAAACCTGAGACCCATACTATGGCATGAGATGTGATATCAAACTCCTTCCCATTCCAATCCTGTGACCCTTCCTATAGCTTGAGATGTGATATCCAACTCCTTCCCATTCCAATTCTGAGACCCTTCCTATACAATGAGACTTGATATCTCAATGCTTCTAATACCAAACCTGAGAGCCGTCCTATAACATGAGATGTGATATCCAAATCCTTCCCCTTCCAAACCTTAGACCCTTCCTTTATCATGAGATGTGATATCCAACTCCTTCCCATTCCAATCCTGAGACTCTTCCGATATCATGAGATGTGATATCTCAATGCTTCTAATATCAAACTTGAGACCCTCCCTATAGCATGAGATGTGATATCCAAGTCCTTCCCATTCCAATCCTGAGACCCTTCCTATAGCATGAGATGTGATATCTCAATGCTTCTAATACCAAACCTGAGACCCTTCCTATAACATGAGATGGGAATATCCAACTCCTTCCCATTCCAATCCTGAGACCCTTCCGATAGCAGAGATGTGATATCTCACTGCTTATACCAAACCTGAGACCCTTCCTATAGCATGAGATGTGATATCCAACTCCTTCCCATTCCAATCCTGAGACACTTCCTATAGCATGAGATGTGATATCTCACTGCTTATACCAAACCTGAGACCCTTCCTATAGCATGAGATGTGATATCCAACTCCTTCCCATTCCAATCCTGAGACCCTTCCTATAGCATGAGATGTGATATCTCAATGCTTCTAATATCAAACTTGAGACCCTCCCTATAGCATGAGATGTGATACCCAAGTCCTTCCCATTCCAATCCTGAGACCCTTCCTACAGCATGCGATGTGATGTCTCAATGCTTCTAATACCAATCCTGAGACTCTTCCTATAACATGAGATGGGATATCCAACTCCTTCCCATTCCAATCGTGAGACCCTTCCGATAGCAGAGATGTGATATCTCAATGCTTATACCAAACCTAAGACCCTTCCTATGGCATGAGATGTCATATACAACTCCTTCCCATTCCAATCCTGAGACCCTTCCTTTAGCATGAGATGTGATATCTCAATGCTTATACCAAACCTGAGACCCTTCCTATAGCATGAGATGTGATATCCAACTCCTTCCCATTCCAATCCTGAGACCCTTCCTATAGCATGAGATGTGATGTCTCAATGCTTCTAATACCAAACCTGAGATCCTTCCTATAACATGAGATGTGATATCCAACTCCTTCCCATTCCAATCCCGAGACCCTTCCTATAGCATGAGATGTGATATCTCAATGCTTATACCAAACCTGAGACCCTTCCTATAGCATGAGATGTGATATCCAACTCCTTCCCATTCCAATCCTGAGACTCTTCCTATAGCATGAGATGTGATATCTCAATGCCTCTAATACCAAACCTGAGATCCTTCCTCTAACATGAAATGTGATATCCAACTCCTTCCCATTACAAACCTGAGAGCCTACCTATAGCATGAGATGTGATATCCAAGTTCTTCCCATTCCAATCCTTAGACCCTTCCTACAGCATGCAATATGATATCTCAATGATTCTAATAACAAACCTGAGACCCGTCCTATAACATGAGATGGGATATCCAACTCCTTCCCATTCCAATCCTGAGACACTTCCGATAGCAGAGATGTGATATCTCAATGCTTATACCAAACCTGAGACCCTTCCTATAACATGAGATGTGATATCCAACTCCTTCCCGGTCCAAACCTGAGACCCTTCATATAGCATATGTGATATCCAACTCCTTCCCATTCCAAACATGAGACCCTTCCTATAGCAAGAGTGTAATATCCAACTCCTTCCCATTCCAATCCTGAGACCATTCCTATAGCATGAGATGTGATATCTCAATGCTTCTAATACCAAACCTGAGATCCTTCCTATGACATGAGATGTGATATCCAATTCCTCCCCATTCCAAACCTGAGAACCTTCCTACAGCATGCGATGTGATATCTCAATGCTTCTAATACCAAACCCGAGACCAGTCCTATAACATGAGATTGGATATCCAACTCCTTCCCCTTCCAAACCTGAGACTCTTCCTATAGCATGAGATGTGATATCCAACTTCTTCCCATTCCAATCCTGAGACCCTTCCTATAACATGAGAGATGTGATGTCTCAATGCTTCTAATACCAAACCTGAGATCTTTCCTATAACATGAGATGTGATATCCAACTCCTTCCCATTCCAATCCTGAGACCCTTCCTATAGCATGAGATGTGATATCTCAATGCTTATACCAAACCTGAGACCCTTCCTATAGCTTGAGATGTGATATCCAACTCCTTCCCATTCCAATCCTGAGACCCTTCCTATAGCATGAGATGTGATATCTCAAGGCCTCTAATACCAAACCTGAGATCCTTCCTCTAACATGAAATGTGATATCCAACTCCTTCCCCTTCCAAACCTGAGAGCCTTCCTTTAACATGAAATGTGATATCCAATTCCTTCCCATTCCAACCTGAGACCCTTCCGATAGCATGAGATGTGATATCCCAATGCTTCTACGAAACCTGAGACCCATACTATGGCATGAGATGTGATATCAAACTCCTTCCCATTCCAATCCTGAGACCCTACCTATAGCTTGAGATGTGATATCCAACTCCTTCCCATTCCAATTCTGAGACCCTTCCTATACCATGAGACTTGATATCTCAATGCTTCTAATACCAAACCTGAGACCCGTCCTATAACATGAGATGTGATATCCAAATCCTTCCCCTTCCAAACCTTAGACCCTTCCTTTATCATGAGATGTGATATCCAATTCCTTCCCATTCCAATCCTGAGACCCTTCCGATATCATGAGATTTGTTATCTCAATGCTTCTAATATCAAACTTGAGACCCTCCCTATAACATGAGATGTGACATCCAAGTCCTCCCCATTCCAATCCTGAGACCCTTCCTATAGCATGAGATGTGATATCTCAATGCTTCTAATACCAAACCTGAGACCCTTCCTATAACATGATTTGGGATATCCAACTCCTTCCCATTCCAATCCTGAGACCCTTCCGATAGCAGAGATGTGATATCTCAATGCTTATACCAAACCTGAGACCCTTCCTATGGCCTGAGATGTCATATGCAACTCCTTCCCATTCCAATCCTGAGACCCTTCCTATAGCATGAGATGTGATATCTCAATGCCTCTAATACAAACCTGAAATCCTTCCCCTAACATGAAATGTGATATCCAACTCCTTCCCTTTCCAAACCTGAGAGCCTACCTATAGCATGAGATGTGATATCCAAGACCTTCCCATTCCAATCCTTAAACCCTTCCTACATCATACAATATGATATCTCAATGATTCTAATAACAAACCTGAGACCCGTCCTATAACATGAGATGTGATATCCAACTCCTTCCCATTCCAATCCTGAGACACTTCCGATAGCAGAGATGTGATATCTCAATGCTTATTCCAAACCTGAGACCCTTCCTATAGCATGAGATGTGATATCCAACTCCTTCCCTTTCCAAACCTGAGACCCTTCCTATAGCATATGTGATATCCAACTCCTTCCCATTCCAAACATGAGACCCTTCCTATAGCAAGAATGTAATATCCAACTCCTTCCCATTCCAATCCTCAGACCCTTCCTACAGCATGCGATGTGATATCTCAATGCTTCTAATACCAAACCTGAGACCCGTCCTATAACATGAGATGGGATATCCAACTCCTTCCCGTTCCAAACCTGAGACCCTTCCTATAGCATGAGATGTGATATCCAACTCCTTCCCATCCCAATCCTGAGACACTTCCGATTGCAGAGATGTGATATCTCAATGCTTATACCAAACCTGAGACTCTTCCTATAACATGAGATGTGATATCCAACTCCTTCCCGTTCCAAACCTGAGACCCTTCCTATAGCATAAGATGTGATATTCAACTCCTTCCCATTCCAATCCTTAGACCCTTCCTACAGCATGCAATATGATATCTCAATGATTCTAATAACAAACCTGAGACCCGTCCTATAACATGAGATGGGATATCCAACTCCTTCCCATTCCAATCCTGAGACACTTCCGATAGCAGAGATGTGATATCTCAATGCTTATACCAAACCTGAGACCCTTCCTATAACATGAGATGTGATATCCAACTCCTTCCCGGTCCAAACCTGAGACCCTTCCTATAGCATATGTGATATCCAACTCCTTCCCATTCCAAACATGAGACCCTTCCTATAGCAAGAGTGTAATATCCAACTCCTTCCCATTCCAATCCTGAGACCATTCCTATAGCATGAGATGTGATATCTCAATGCTTCTAATACCAAACCTGAGATCCTTCCTATGACATGAGATGTGATATCCAATTCCTCCCCATTCCAAACCTGAGAACCTTCCTACAGCATGCAATGTGATATCTCAATGCTTCTAATACCAAACCCGAGACCAGTCCTATAACATGAGATTGGATATCCAACTCCTTCCCCTTCCAAACCTGAGACTCTTCCTATAGCATGAGATGTGATATCCAACTTCTTCCCATTCCAATCCTGAGACCCTTCCTATAACATGAGATGTGATGTCTCAATGCTTCTAATACCAAACCTGAGATCTTTCCTATAACATGAGATGTGATATCCAACTCCTTCCCATTCCAATCCTGAGACCCTGAGACCCCATGAGATGTGATATCTCAATGCTTATACCAAACCTGAGACCCTTCCTATAGCTTGAGATGTGATATCCAACTCCTTCCCATTCCAATCCTGAGACCCTTCCTATAGCATGAGATGTGATATCTCAAGGCCTCTAATACCAAACCTGAGATCCTTCCTCTAACATGAAATGTGATATCCAACTCCTTCCCCTTCCAAACCTGAGAGCCTTCCTATAACATGAAATGTGATATCCAATTCCTTCCCATTCCAACCTGAGACCCTTCCTATAGCATGAGATGGGATATCCAACTCCTTCCAAATCCAATACTGATACCCTTCCGATAGCATGAGATGTGATATCCCAATGCTTCTACCAAACCTGAGACCCATACTATGGCATGAGATGTGATATCAAACTCCTTCCCATTCCAATCCTGAGACCCTACCTATAGCTTGAGATGTGATATCCAACTCCTTCGCATTCCAATTCTGAGACCCTTCCTATACCATGAGACTTGATATCTCAATGCTTCTAATACCAAACCTGAGACCCGTCCTATAACATGAGATGTGATATCCAAATCCATCCCCTTCCAAACCTTAGACCCTTCCTTTATCATGAGATGTGATATCCAATTCCTTCCCATTCCAATCCTGAGACCCTTCCGATATCATGAGATTTGTTATCTCAATGCTTCTAATATCAAACTTGAGACCCTCCCTATAACATGAGATGTGACATCCAAGTCCTCCCCATTCCAATCCTGAGACCCTTCCTATAGCATGAGATGTGATATCTCAATGCTTCTAATACCAAACCTGAGACCCTTCCTATAACATGATTTGGGATATCCAACTCCTTCCCATTCCAATCCTGAGACCCTTCCGATAGCAGAGATGTGATATCTCAATGCTTATACCAAACCTGAGACCCTTCCTATGGCCTGAGATGTCATATGCAACTCCTTCCCATTCCAATCCTGAGACCCTTCCTATAGCATGAGATGTGATATCTCAATGCCTCTAATACCAAACCTGAAATCCTTCCTCTAACATGAAATGTGATATCCAACTCCTTCCCTTTCCAAACCTGAGAGCCTACCTATAGCATGAGATGTGATATCCAAGACCTTCCCATTCCAATCCTTAGACCCTTCCTACAGCATACAATATGATATCTCAATGATTCTAATAACAAACCTGAGACCCGTCCTATAACATGAGATGTGATATCCAACTCCTTCCCATTCCAATCCTGAGACACTCTGATAGCAGAGATGTGATATCTCAATGCTTACTCCAAACCTGAGACCCTTCCTATAGCATGAGATGTGATATCCAACTCCTTCCCGTTCCAAACCTGAGACCCTTCCTATAGCATATGTGATATCCAACTCCTTCCCATTCCAAACATGAGACCCTTCCTATAGCAAGAATGTAATATCCAACTCCTTCCCATTCCAATCCTCAGACCCTTCCTACAGCATGCGATGTGATATCTCAATGCTTCTAATACCAAACCTGAGACCCGTCCTATAACATGAGATGGGATATCCAACTCCTTCCCGTTCCAAACCTGAGACCCTTCCTATAGCATGAGATGTGATATCCAACTCCTTCCCATCCCAATCCTGAGACACTTCCGATTGCAGAGATGTGATATCTCAATGCTTATACCAAACCTGAGACTCTTCCTATAACATGAGATGTGATATCCAACTCCTTCCCGTTCCAAACCTGAGACCCTTCCTATAGCATAAGATGTGATATCCAACTCCTTCCCATTCCAATCCTGAGACCCTTCCGATAGCATGAGATGTGATATCTCAATGCTTCTAATACCAAACCTGAGATCCTTCTTATAACATGTGATGTGATATCCAAATCCTTCCCCTTCCAAACTTGAGACCCTCCCTTTAGCATGAAATGTGATATCCAACTCCTTCCCATTCCAATCCTGAGACCCTTATGATAGCATGAGATGTGATATCTCAATGCCTCTAATACCAAACCTGAGATACTTCCGATAGCATGAGATGTGATATCTCAATGCTTCTAATACCAAACCTGAGATCCTTCCCATAACATGAGATGTGATATCCAAATCCTTCCCCTTCCAAACCTGAGACCCTCCCTTTAGCATGAGATGTGATATCCAACTCCTCCCCATTCCATTCCTGAGACCCTTCTGATAGCATGAGATGTGATATCTCAATGCCTCTAATACCAAACCTGAGATCCTACCTCTAACATGAAATATGATATCCAACTCCTTCCCTTTCCAAACCTGAGATCCAGCCTATAGCATGAGATGTGATATCCAAGTCCTTCCCATTCCAATCCTGAGACCCTTCCTATAGCATGAGATGTGATGTCTCAATGCTTATACCAAACCTGAGACCCTTCCTATGGCATGAGATGCCATATACAACTCCTTCCCATTCCAATCCTGAGACCCTGCTTATAGCATGAGATGTGATATCTCAATGCTTCTAATACCAAACCTGAGATCTTTCCTATAACATGAGATGTGATATCCATCTCCTTCCCATTCCAATCCTGAGACCATTCCTATAGCATGAGATGTGATATCTCAATGCTTATACCCAACCTGAGACCCTTCCTATAGCTTGAGATGTGATATCCAACTCCTTCCCATTCCAATCCTGAGACCCTTCCTATAGCATGAGATGTGATATCTCAATGCCTCTAATACCAAACCTGAGATCCTTCCTCTAACATGAAATGTGATATCCAACTCCTTCCCCTTCCAAACCTGAGAGCCTTCCTATAGCATGAGATATGATATCCAAGTCCTTTCCATTCCAATCCTGAGACCCTTCCTATAACATGAGATGTGATATCCAACTCCTTCCCATTCCAACCTGAGACCCTTCCTATAGCATGAGATGGGATATCCAACTCCTTCCAAATCCAATCCTGATACCCTTCCGATAGCATGAGATGTGATATCCCAATGCTTCTACCAAACCTGAGACCCATACTATGGCATGAGATGTGATATCAAACTCCTTCCCATTCCAACCTGAGACCCTTCCTATAGCATGAGATGGGATATCCAACTCCTTCCAAATCCAATCCTGAAATCCTTCCGATAGCATGAGATGTGATATCCCAATGCTTCTACCAAACCTGAGACCCATACTATGGCATGAGATGTGATATCCAACTCCTTCCCATTCCAATTCTGAGACTCTTCTGATAGCATGAGATGTGATATATCAATGCCTCTAATACCAAACCTGAGATCCTACCTCTAACATGAAATGTGATATCCAACTCTTTCCCGTTGCAAACCTGAGAGCCTTCCTATAGCATGAGATGTGATATCCAAGTCCTTCCCATTCCAATCCTGAGACCCTTCCTATAACATGAGATGTGATATCCAACTCCTTCCCATTCCAACCTGAGACCCTTCCTATAGCATGAGATGGGATATCCAACTCCTTCCAAATCCAATCCTGATACCCTTCCGATAGCATGAGATGTGATATCCCAATGCTTCTACCAAACCTGAGACCCATACTATGGCATGAGATGTGATATCAAACTCCTTCCCATTCCAATCCTGTGACCCTTCCTATAGCTTGAGATGTGATATCCAACTCCTTCCCATTCCAATTCTGAGACCCTTCCTATACAACGAGACTTGATATCTCAATGCTTCTAATACCAAACCTGAGACCCGTCCTATAACATGAGATGTGATATCCAAATCCTTCCCCTTCCAAACCTTAGACCCTTCCTTTATCATGAGATGTGATATCCAACTCCTTCCCATTCCAATCCTGAGACTCTTCCGATATCATGAGATGTGATATCTCAATGCTTCTAATATCAAACTTGAGACCCTCCCTATAGCATGAGATGTGATATCCAAGTCCTTCCCATTCCAATCCTGAGACCCTTCTTATAGCATGAGATGTGATATCTCAATGCTTGTAATACCAAACCTGAGACCCTTCCTATAACATGAGATGGGAATATCCAACTCCTTCCCATTCCAATCCTGAGACCCTTCCGATAGCAGAGATGTGATATCTCAATGCTTATACCAAACCTGAGATCCTTCCTATAACATGAGATGTGATATCCAACTCCTTCCCATTCCAATCCTGAGACACTTCCTATAGCATGAGATGTGATATCTCACTGCTTATACCAAACCTGAGACCCTTCCTATAGCATGAGATGTGATATCCAACTCCTTCCCATTCCAATCCTGAGACCCTTTCTATAGCATGAGATGTGATATCTCAATGCTTCTAATATCAAACTTGTGACCCTCCCTATAGCATGAGATGTGATACCCAAGTCCTTCCCATTCCAATCCTGAGACCCTTCCTACAACATGCGATGTGATGTCTCAATGCTTCTAATACCAAACCTGAGACTCTTCCTATAACATGAGATGGGATATCCAACTCCTTCCCATTCCAATCCTGAGACCCTTCCGATAGCAGAGATGTGATATCTCAATGCTTATACCAAACCTAAGACCCTTCCTATGGCATGAGATGTCATATACAACTCCTTCCCATTCCAATCCTGAGACCCTTCCTATAGCATGAGATGTGATATCTCAATGCTTATACCAAACCTGAGACCCTTCCTATAGCATGAGATGTGATATCCAACTCCTTCCCATTCCAATCCTGAGACCCTTCCTATAGCATGAGATGTGATGTCTCAATGCTTCTAATACCAAACCTGAGATCCTTCCTATAACATGAGATGTGATATCCAACTCCTTCCCATTCCAATCCCGAGACCCTTCCTATAGCATGAGATGTGATATCTCAATGCTTATACCAAACCTGAGACCCTTCCTATAGCATGAAATGTGATATCCAACTCCTTCCCATTCCAATCCTGAGACTCTTCCTATAGCATGAGATGTGATATCTCAATGCCTCTAATACCAAACCTGAGATCCTTCCTCTAACATGAAATGTGATATCCAACTCCTTCCCTTTCCAAACCTGAGAGCCTACCTATAGCATGAGATGTGATATCCAAGTCCTTCCCATTCCAATCCTTAGACCCTTCCTACAGCATGCAATATGATATCTCAATGATTCTAATAACAAACCTGAGACCCGTCCTATAACATGAGATGGGATATCCAACTCCTTCCCATTCCAATCCTGAGACACTTCCGATAGCAGAGATGTGATATCTCAATGCTTATACCAAACCTGAGACCCTTCCTATAACATGAGATGTGATATCCAACTCCTTCCCGGTCCAAACCTGAGACCCTTCCTATAGCATATGTGATATCCAACTCCTTCCCATTCCAAACATGAGACCCTTCCTATAGCAAGAGTGTAATATCCAACTCCTTCCCATTCCAATCCTGAGACCATTCCTATAGCATGAGATGTGATATCTCAATGCTTCTAATACCAAACCTGAGATCCTTCCTATGACATGAGATGTGATATCCAATTCCTCCCCATTCCAAACCTGAGAACCTTCCTACAGCATGCGATGTGATATCTCAATGCTTCTAATACCAAACCCGAGACCAGTCCTATAACATGAGATTGGATATCCAACTCCTTCCCCTTCCAAACCTGAGACTCTTCCTATAGCATGAGATGTGATATCCAACTTCTTCCCATTCCAATCCTGAGACCCTTCCTATAACATGAGATGTGATGTCTCAATGCTTCTAATACCAAACCTGAGATCTTTCCTATAACATGAGATGTGATATCCAACTCCTTCCCATTCCAATCCTGAGACCCTTCCTATAGCATGAGATGTGATATCTCAATGCTTATACCAAACCTGAGACCCTTCCTATAGCTTGAGATGTGATATCCAACTCCTTCCCATTCCAATCCTGAGACCCTTCCTATAGCATGAGATGTGATATCTCAAGGCCTCTAATACCAAACCTGAGATCCTTCCTCTAACATGAAATGGGATATCCAACTCCTTCCCCTTCCAAACCTGAGAGCCTTCCTATAACATGAAATGTGATATCCAATTCCTTCCCATTCCAACCTGAGACCCTTCCTATAGCATGAGATGGGATATCCAACTCCTTCCAAATCCAATACTGATACCCTTCCGATAGCATGAGATGTGATATCCCAATGCTTCTATTACCAAACCTGAGATCCTTCCTATAACATGAGATGTGATTTCCAAATCCTTCCACTTCCAAACCTGAGACCCTCCCTTTAGCATGAGATGTGATATCCAACTCCTTCCCATTCCAATCCTGAGACCCTTCTGATAGCATGAGATGTGATATTTCAATGCCTCTAATACCAAACCTGAGATCCTACCTCTAACATGAAATGTGATATCCATCTCCTTCCCTTTCCAATCCTGAGACCCTACCTATAGCTTGAGATGTGATATCCAACTCCTTCCCATTCCAATTCTGAGACCCTTCCTATACCATGAGACTTGATATCTCAATGCTTCTAATACCAAACCTGAGACCCGTCCTATAACATGAGATGTGATATCCAAATCCTTCCCCTTCCAAACCTTAGACCCTTCCTTTATCATGAGATGTGATATCCAATTCCTTCCCATTCCAATCCTGAGACCCTACCGATATCATGAGATTTGTTATCTCAATGCTTCTAATATCAAACTTGAGACCCTCCCTATAACATGAGATGTGACATCCAAGTCCTCCCCATTCCAATCCTGAGACCCTTCCTATAGCATGAGATGTGATATCTCAATGCTTCTAATACCAAACCTGAGACCCTTCCTATAACATGATTTGGGATATCCAACTCCTTCCCATTCCAATCCTGAGACCCTTCCGATAGCAGAGATGTGATATCTCAATGCTTATACCAAACCTGAGACCCTTCCTATGGCCTGAGATGTCATATGCAACTCCTTCCCATTCCAATCCTGAGACCCTTCCTATAGCATTAGATGTGATATCTCAATGCTTATACCAAATCTGAGACCCTTCCTATAGCATGAGATGTGATATCCAACTTCTTCCCATTCCAATCCTGAGACCCTTCCTATAGCATGAGATGTGATGTCTCAATTCTTCTAATACCAAACCTGAGATCCTTCCTATAACATGAGATGTGATATCCAACTCCTTCCCATTCCAATCCTGAGACCCTTATGATAGCATGAGATGTGATATCTCAATGCTTCTATTACCAAACCTGAGATCCTTCCTATAACATGAGATGTGATTTCCAAATCCTTCCACTTCCAAACCTGAGACCCTCCCTTTAGCATGAGATGTGATATCCAACTCCTTCCCATTCCAATCCTGAGACCCTTCTGATAGCATGAGATGTGATATTTCAATGCCTCTAATACCAAACCTGAGATCCTACCTCTAACATGAAATGTGATATCCATCTCCTTCCCTTTCCAAACCTGAGACCCTGCCTATAGCATGAGATGTGATATCCAAGTCCTTCCCATTCCAATCCTGAGACCCTTCCTATAGCATGTGATGTGATATCTCAATGCTTATACCAAATCTGAGACCCTTCCTATAGCATGAGATGTGATATCCAACTCCTTCCCATTCCAATCCTGAGACCCTTCCTATAGCATGAGATGTGATGTCTCAATGCTTCTAATACCAAACCTGAGATCCTTCCTATAACATGAGATGTGATATCCAACTCCTTCCCATTCCAATCCTGAGACCCTTATGATAGCATGAGATGTGATATCTCAATGCCTCTAATACCAAACCTGAGATACTTCCGATAGCATGAGATGTGATATCTCAATGCTTCTAATACCAAACCTGAGATCCTTCCTATAACATGAGATGTGATTTCCAAATCCTTCCCCTTCCAAACCTGAGACCCTCCCTTTAGCATGAGATGTGATATCCAACTCCTTCCCATTCCAATCCTGAGACCCATCTGATAGCATGAGATGTGATATTTCAATGCCTCTAATACCAAACCTGAGATCCTACCTCTAACATGAAATGTGATATCCATCTCCTTCCCTTTCCAAACCTGAGACCCTGCCTATAGCATGAGATGTGATATCCAAGTCCTTTCCATTCCAATCCTGAGACCCTTCCTATAGCATGTGATGTGATATCTCAATGCTTATACCAAACCTGAGACCCTTCCTATGGCATGAGATGTCATATACAACTCCTTCCCATTCCAATCCTGAGACCCTTCCTATAGCATGAGATGTGATATCTCAATGCTTATACCAAACCTGAGACCCTTCCTATAGCATGAGATGTGATATCCAACTTCTTCCCATTCCAATCCTGAGACCCTTCCTATGACATGAGATGTGATGTCGCAATGCTTCTAATACCAAACCTGAGATCTTTCCTATAACATGAGATGTGATATCCAACTCCTTCCCATTCCAATCCTGAGACCCTTCCTATAGCATGAGATGTGATATCACAATGCTTATACCAAACCTGAGACCGTTCCTATAGCTTGAGATGTGATATCCAACTCCTTCCCATTCCAATCCTGAGACCCTTCCTATAGCATGAGATGTGATATCTCAAGGCCTCTAATACCAAACCTGAGATCGTTCCTCTAACATGAAATGTGATATCCAACTCCTTCCCCTTCCAAACCTGAGAGCCTTCCTATAACATGAGATGTGACATCCAAGTCCTCCCCATTCCAATCCTGAGACCCTTCCTATAGCATGAGATGTGATATCTCAATGCTTCTAATACCAAACCTGAGACCCTTCCTATAACATGATTTGGGATATCCAACTCCTTCCCATTCCAATCCTGAGACCCTTCCGATAGCAGAGATGTGATATCTCAATGCTTATACCAAACCTGAGACCCTTCCTATGGCCTGAGATGTCATATGCAACTCCTTCCCATTCCAATCCTGAGACCCTTCCTATAGCATTAGATGTGATATCTCAATGCTTATACCAAATCTGAGACCCTTCCTATAGCATGAGATGTGATATCCAACTTCTTCCAATTCCAATCCTGAGACCCTTCCTATAGCATGAGATGTGATGTCTCAATTCTTCTAATACCAAACCTGAGATCCTTCCTATAACATGAGATGTGATATCCAACTCCTTCCCATTCCAATCCTGAGACCCTTATGATAGCATGAGATGTGATATCTCAATGCTTCTATTACCAAACCTGAGATCCTTCCTATAACATGAGATGTGATTTCCAAATCCTTCCACTTCCAAACCTGAGACCCTCCCTTTAGCATGAGATGTGATATCCAACTCCTTCCCATTCCAATCCTGAGACCCTTCTGATAGCATGAGATGTGATATTTCAATGCCTCTAATACCAAACCTGAGATCCTACCTCTAACATGAAATGTGATATCCATCTCCTTCCCTTTCCAAACCTGAGACCCTGCCTATAGCATGAGATGTGATATCCAAGTCCTTTCCATTCCAATCCTGAGACCCTTCCTATAGCATGTGATGTGATATCTCAATGCTTATACCAAACCTGAGACCCTTCCTATGGCATGAGATGTCATATACAACTCCTTCCCATTCCAATCCTGAGACCCTTCCTATAGCATGAGATGTGATATCTCAATGCTTATACCAAACCTGAGACCCTTCCTATAGCATGAGATGTGATATCCAACTTCTTCCCATTCCAATCCTGAGACCCTTCCTATAACATGAGATGTGATGTCGCAATGCTTCTAATACCAAACCTGAAATCTTTCCTATAACATGAGATGTGATATCCAACTCCTTCCCATTCCAATCCTGAGACCCTTCCTATAGCATGAGATGTGATATCACAATGCTTATACCAAACCTGAGACCGTTCCTATAGCTTGAGATGTGATATCCAACTCCTTCCCATTCCAATCCTGAGACCCTTCCTATAGCATGAGATGTGATATCTCAAGGCCTCTAATACCAAACCTGAGATCGTTCCTCTAACATGAAATGTGATATCCAACTCCTTCCCCTTCCAAACCTGAGAGCCTTCCTATAACATGAGATGTGACATCCAAGTCCTCCCCATTCCAATCCTGAGACCCTTCCTATAGCATGAGATGTGATATCTCAATGCTTCTAATACCAAACCTGAGACCCTTCCTATAACATGATTTGGGATATCCAACTCCTTCCCATTCCAATCCTGAGACCCTTCCGATAGCAGAGATATGATATCTCAATGCTTATACCAAACCTGAGAGCCTTCCTATGGCCTGAGATGTCATATGCAACTCCTTCCCATTCCAATCCTGAGACCCTTCCTATAGCATTAGATGTGATATCTCAATGCTTATACCAAATCTGAGACCCTTCCTATAGCATGAGATGTGATATCCAACTTCTTCCCATTCCAATCCTGAGACCCTTCCTATAGCATGAGATGTGATGTCTCAATTCTTCTAATACCAAACCTGAGATCCTTCCTATAACATGAGATGTGATATCCAACTCCTTCCCATTCCAATCCTGAGACCCTTATGATAGCATGAGATGTGATATCTCAATGCCTCTAATACCAAACCTGAGATACTTCTGATAGCATGAGATGTGATATCTCAATGCTTCTAATACCAAACCTGAGATCCTTCCTATAACATGAGATGTGATTTCCAAATCCTTCCACTTCCAAACCTGAGACCCTACCTTTAGCATGAGATGTGATATCCAACTCCTTCCCATTCCAATCCCGAGACCCTTCTGATAGCATGAGATGTGATATTTCAATGCCTCTAATACCAAACCTGAGATCCTACCTCTAACATGAAATGTGATATCCATCTCCTTCCCTTTCCAAACCTGAGACCCTGCCTATAGCATGAGATGTGATATCCAAGTCCTTCCCATTCCAATCCTGAGACCCTTCCTATAGCATGTGATGTGATATCTCAATGCTTAGTCCAAACCTGAGACCCTTCCTATGGCATGAGATGTCATATACAACTCCTTCCCATTCCAATCCTGAGACCCTTCCTATAGCATGAGATGTGATATCTCAATGCTTATACCAAACCTGAGACCCTTCCTATAGCATGAGATGTGATATCCAACTTCTTCCCATTCCAATCCTGAGACCCTTCCTATAACATGAGATGTGATGTCTCAATGCTTCTAATACCAAACCTGAGACCCTTCCTATAACATGAGATGGGATATCCAACTCCTTCCCATTCCAATCCTGAGACCCTTCCGATAGCAGAGATGTGATATCTCAATGCTTTTACCAAACCTGAGACCCTTCCTATGGCCTGAGATGTCATATACAACTCCTTCCCATTCCAATCCTGAGACCCTTCCTATAGCATGAGATGTGATATCTGAATGCTTATACCAAATCTGAGACCCTTCCTATAGCATGAGATGTGATATCCAACTCCTTCCCATTCCAATCCTGAGACCCTTCCTATAGCATGAGATGTGATGTCTCAATGCTTCTAATACCAAACCTGAGATCCTTCCTATAACATGAGATGTGATATCCAACTCCTTCCCATTCCAATCCTGAGACCCTTATGATAGCATGAGATGTGATATCTCAATGCCTCTAATACCAAACCTGAGATACTTCCGATAGCATGAGATGTGATATCTCAATGCTTCTAATACCAAACCTGAGATCCTTCCTATAACATGAGATGTGATTTCCAAATCCTTCCCCTTCCAAACCTGAGACCCTCCCTTTAGCATGAGATGTGATATCCAACTCCTTCCCATTCCAATCCTGAGACCCATCTGATAGCATGAGATGTGATATTTCAATGCCTCTAATACCAAACCTGAGATCCTACCTCTAACATGAAATGTGATATCCATCTCCTTCCCTTTCCAAACCTGGGACCCTGCCTATAGCATGAGATTTGATATCCAAGTCCTTTCCATTCCAATCCTGAGACCCTTCCTATAGCATGTGATGTGATATCTCAATGCTTATACCAAACCTGAGACCCTTCCTATGGCATGAGATGTCATATACAACTCCTTCCCATTCCAATCCTGAGACCCTTCCTATAGCATGAGATGTGATATCTCAATGCTTATACCAAACCGGAGACCCTTCCTATAGCATGAGATGTGATATCCAACTTCTTCCCATTCCAATCCTGAGACCCTTCCTATAACATGAGATGTGATGTCGCAATGCTTCTAATACCAAACCTGAGATCTTTCCTATAACATGAGATGTGATATCCAACTCCTTCCCATTCCAATCCTGAGACCCTTCCTATAGCATGAGATGTGATATCACAATGCTTATACCAAACCTGAGACCCTTCCTATAGCATGAGATGTGATATCTCAAGGCCTCTAATACCAAACCTGAGATCGTTCCTCTAACATGAAATGTGATATCCAACTCCTTCCCCTTGCAAACCAGAGAGCCTTCCTATAACATGAGATGTGATATCCAACTCCTTCCCATTCCAATCCTGAGACCCTTATGATAGCATGAGATGTGATATCTCAATACCTCTAATACCAAACCTGAGATACTTACGATAGCATGAGATGTGATATCTCAATGCTTCTAATACCAAACCTGAGATCCTTCCTATAACATGAGATGTGATTTCCAAATCCTTCCCCTTCCAAACCTGAGACCCTCCCTTTAGCATGAGATGTGATATCCAACTCCTTCCCATTCCAATCCTGAGACCCTTCTGATAGCATGAGATGTGATATTTCAATGCCTCTAATACCAAACCTGAGATCCTACCTCGAACATGAAATGTGATATCCATCTCCTTCCCTTTCCAAACCTGAGACCCTGCCTATAGCATGAGATGTGATATCCAAGTCCTTTCCATTCCAATCCTGAGACCCTTCCTATAGCATGTGATGTGATATCTCAATGCTTATACCAAACCTGAGACCCTTCCTATGGCATGAGATGTCATATACAACTCCTTCCCATTCCAAACCTGAGACCCTTCCTATAGCATGAGATGTGATATCTCAATGCTTATACCAAACCTGAGACCCTTCTTATAGCATGAGATGTGATATCCAACTTCTTCCCATTCCAATCCTGAGACCCTTCCTATAACATGAGATGTGATGTCGCAATGCTTCTAATACCAAACCTGAGATCTTTCCTATAACATGAGATGTGATATCCAACTCCTTCCCATTCCAATCCTGAGACCCTTCCTATAGCATGAGATGTGATATCACAATGCTTATACCAAACCTGAGACCGTCCCTTTAGCTTGAGATGTGATATCCAACTCCTTCCCATTCCAATCCTGAGACCCTTCCTATAGCATGAGATGTGATATCTCAAGGCCTCTAATACCAAACCTGAGATCGTTCCTCTAACATGAAATGTGATATCCAACTCCTTCCCCTTCCAAACCTGAGAGCCTTCCTATAGCATGAGATATGATAGCCAAGTCCTTCCAATTCCAATCCTGAGACCCTTCCTATAACATGAAATGTGATATCCAACTCCTTCCCATTCCAACCTGAGACCCTTCCTATAGCATGAGATGGGATATCTCAATGCTTCTAATACCAAACCTGAGACTCTTCCTATAGCATGAGATGTGATATCCAACTTCTTCCCATTCCAATCCTGAGACCCTTCCTATAACATGAGATGTGATGTCTCAATGCTTCTAATACCAAACCTGAGATCTTTCCTATAACATGAGATGTGATATCCAACTCCTTCCCATTCCAATCCTGAGACCCTTCCTATAGCATGAGATGTGATATCTCAATGCTTATACCAAACCTGAGACCCTTCCTATAGCTTGAGATGTGATATCCAACTCCTTCCCATTCCAATCCTGAGACCCTTCCTATAGCATGAGATGTGATATCTCAAGGCCTCTAATACCAAACCTGAGATCCTTCCTCTAACATGAAATGTGATATCCAACTCCTTCCCCTTCCAAACCTGAGAGCCTTCCTATAACATGAAATGTGATATCCAATTCCTTCCCATTCCAACCTGAGACCCTTCCTATAGCATGAGATGGGATATCCAACTCCTTCCAAATCCAATACTGATACCCTTGCGATAGCATGAGATGTGATATCCCAATGCTTCTACCAAACCTGAGACCCATACTATGGCATGAGATGTGATATCAAACTCCTTACTATTCCAATCCTGAGACCCTACCTATAGCTTGAGATGTGATATCCAACTCCTTCCCATTCCAATTCTGAGACCCTTCCTATACCATGAGACTTGATATCTCAATGCTTCTAATACCAAACCTGAGACCCGTCCTATAACATGAGATGTGATATCCAAATCCTTCCCCTTCCAAACCTTAGACCCTTCCTTTATCATGAGATGTGATATCCAATTCCTTCCCATTCCAATCCTGAGACCCTACCGATATCATGAGATTTGTTATCTCAATGCTTCTAATATCAAACTTGAGACCCTCCCTATAACATGAGATGTGACATCCAAGTCCTCCCCATTCCAATCCTGAGACCCTTCCTATAGCATGAGATGTGATATCTCAATGCTTCTAATACCAAACCTGAGACCCTTCCTATAACATGATTTGGGATATCCAACTCCTTCCCATTCCAATCCTGAGACCCTTCCGATAGCAGAGATGTGATATCTCAATGCTTATACCAAACCTGAGACCCTTCCTATGGCCTGAGATGTCATATGCAACTCCTTCCCATTCCAATCCTGAGACCCTTCCTATAGCATTAGATGTGATATCTCAATGCTTATACCAAATCTGAGACCCTTCCTATAGCATGAGATGTGATATCCAACTTCTTCCCATTCCAATCCTGAGACCCTTCCTATAGCATGAGATGTGATGTCTCAATTCTTCTAATACCAAACCTGAGATCCTTCCTATAACATGAGATGTGATATCCAACTCCTTCCCATTCCAATCCTGAGACCCTTATGATAGCATGAGATGTGATATCTCAATGCTTCTATTACCAAACCTGAGATCCTTCCTATAACATGAGATGTGATTTCCAAATCCTTCCACTTCCAAACCTGAGACCCTCCCTTTAGCATGAGATGTGATATCCAACTCCTTCCCATTCCAATCCTGAGACCCTTCTGATAGCATGAGATGTGATATTTCAATGCCTCTAATACCAAACCTGAGATCCTACCTCTAACATGAAATGTGATATCCATCTCCTTCCCTTTCCAAACCTGAGACCCTGCCTATAGCATGAGATGTGATATCCAAGTCCTTCCCATTCCAATCCTGAGACCCTTCCTATAGCATGTGATGTGATATCTCAATGCTTATACCAAATCTGAGACCCTTCCTATAGCATGAGATGTGATATCCAACTCCTTCCCATTCCAATCCTGAGACCCTTCCTATAGCATGAGATGTGATGTCTCAATGCTTCTAATACCAAACCTGAGATCCTTCCTATAACATGAGATGTGATATCCAACTCCTTCCCATTCCAATCCTGAGACCCTTATGATAGCATGAGATGTGATATCTCAATGCCTCTAATACCAAACCTGAGATACTTCCGATAGCATGAGATGTGATATCTCAATGCTTCTAATACCAAACCTGAGATCCTTCCTATAACATGAGATGTGATTTCCAAATCCTTCCCCTTCCAAACCTGAGACCCTCCCTTTAGCATGAGATGTGATATCCAACTCCTTCCCATTCCAATCCTGAGACCCATCTGATAGCATGAGATGTGATATTTCAATGCCTCTAATACCAAACCTGAGATCCTACCTCTAACATGAAATGTGATATCCATCTCCTTCCCTTTCCAAACCTGAGACCCTGCCTATAGCATGAGATGTGATATCCAAGTCCTTTCCATTCCAATCCTGAGACCCTTCCTATAGCATGTGATGTGATATCTCAATGCTTATACCAAACCTGAGACCCTTCCTATGGCATGAGATGTCATATACAACTCCTTCCCATTCCAATCCTGAGACCCTTCCTATAGCATGAGATGTGATATCTCAATGCTTATACCAAACCTGAGACCCTTCCTATAGCATGAGATGTGATATCCAACTTCTTCCCATTCCAATCCTGAGACCCTTCCTATAACATGAGATGTGATGTCGCAATGCTTCTAATACCAAACCTGAGATCTTTCCTATAACATGAGATGTGATATCCAACTCCTTCCCATTCCAATCCTGAGACCCTTCCTATAGCATGAGATGTGATATCACAATGCTTATACCAAACCTGAGACCGTTCCTATAGCTTGAGATGTGATATCCAACTCCTTCCCATTCCAATCCTGAGACCCTTCCTATAGCATGAGATGTGATATCTCAAGGCCTCTAATACCAAACCTGAGATCGTTCCTCTAACATGAAATGTGATATCCAACTCCTTCCCCTTCCAAACCTGAGAGCCTTCCTATAACATGAGATGTGACATCCAAGTCCTCCCCATTCCAATCCTGAGACCCTTCCTATAGCATGAGATGTGATATCTCAATGCTTCTAATACCAAACCTGAGACCCTTCCTATAACATGATTTGGGATATCCAACTCCTTCCCATTCCAATCCTGAGACCCTTCCGATAGCAGAGATGTGATATCTCAATGCTTATACCAAACCTGAGACCCTTCCTATGGCCTGAGATGTCATATGCAACTCCTTCCCATTCCAATCCCGAGACCCTTCCTATAGCATTAGATGTGATATCTCAATGCTTATACCAAATCTGAGACCCTTCCTATAGCATGAGATGTGATATCCAACTTCTTCCCATTCCAATCCTGAGACCCTTCCTATAGCATGAGATGTGATGTCTCAATTCTTCTAATACCAAACCTGAGATCCTTCCTATAACATGAGATGTGATATCCAACTCCTTCCCATTCCAATCCTGAGACCCTTATGATAGCATGAGATGTGATATCTCAATGCTTCTATTACCAAACCTGAGATCCTTCCTATAACATGAGATGTGATTTCCAAATCCTTCCACTTCCAAACCTGAGACCCTCCCTTTAGCATGAGATGTGATATCCAACTCCTTCCCATTCCAATCCTGAGACCCTTCTGATAGCATGAGATGTGATATTTCAATGCCTCTAATACCAAACCTGAGATCCTACCTCTAACATGAAATGTGATATCCATCTCCTTCCCTTTCCAAACCTGAGACCCTGCCTATAGCATGAGATGTGATATCCAAGTCCTTCCCATTCCAATCCTGAGACCCTTCCTATAGCATGTGATGTGATATCTCAATGCTTATACCAAATCTGAGACCCTTCCTATAGCATGAGATGTGATATCCAACTCCTTCCCATTCCAATCCTGAGACCCTTCCTATAGCATGAGATGTGATGTCTCAATGCTTCTAATACCAAACCTGAGATCCTTCCTATAACATGAGATGTGATATCCAACTCCTTCCCATTCCAATCCTGAGACCCTTATGATAGCATGAGATGTGATATCTCAATGCCTCTAATACAAACCTGAGATACTTCTGATAGCATGAGATGTGATATCTCAATGCTTCTAATACCAAACCTGAGATCCTTCCTATAACATGAGATGTGATTTCCAAATCCTTCCCCTTCCAAACCTGAGACCCTCCCTTTAGCATGAGATGTGATATCCAACTCCTTCCCATTCCAATCCTGAGACCCATCTGATAGCATGAGATGTGATATTTCAATGCCTCTAATACCAAACCTGAGATCCTACCTCTAACATGAAATGTGATATCCATCTCCTTCCCTTTCCAAACCTGAGACCCTGCCTATAGCATGAGATGTGATATCCAAGTCCTTTCCATTCCAATCCTGAGACCCTTCCTATAGCATGTGATGTGATATCTCAATGCTTATACCAAACCTGAGACCCTTCCTATGGCATGAGATGTCATATACAACTCCTTCCCATTCCAATCCTGAGACCCTTCCTATAGCATGAGATGTGATATCTCAATGCTTATACCAAACCTGAGACCCTTCCTATAGCATGAGATGTGATATCCAACTTCTTCCCATTCCAATCCTGAGACCCTTCCTATAACATGAGATGTGATGTCGCAATGCTTCTAATACCAAACCTGAGATCTTTCCTATAACATGAGATGTGATATCCAACTCCTTCCCATTCCAATCCTGAGACCCTTCCTATAGCATGAGATGTGATATCACAATGCTTATACCAAACCTGAGACCGTTCCTATAGCTTGAGATGTGATATCCAACTCCTTCCCATTCCAATCCTGAGACCCTTCCTATAGCATGAGATGTGATATCTCAAGGCCTCTAATACCAAACCTGAGATCGTTCCTCTAACATGAAATGTGATATCCAACTCCTTCCCCTTCCAAACCTGAGAGCCTTCCTATAACATGAGATGTGACATCCAAGTCCTCCCCATTCCAATCCTGAGACCCTTCCTATAGCATGAGATGTGATATCTCAATGCTTCTAATACCAAACCTGAGACCCTTCCTATAACATGATTTGGGATATCCAACTCCTTCCCATTCCAATCCTGAGACCCTTCCGATAGCAGAGATGTGAAATCTCAATGCTTATACCAAACCTGAGAGCCTTCCTATGGCCTGAGATGTCATATGCCACTCCTTCCCATTCCAATACTGAGACCCTTCCTATAGCATTTGATGTGATATCTCAATGCTTATACCAAATCTGAGACCCTTCCTATAGCATGAGATGTGATATCCCACTTCTTCCCATTCCAATCCTGAGACCCTTCCTATAGCATGAGATGTGATGTCTCAATTCTTCTAATACCAAACCTGAGATCCTTCCTATAACATGAGATGTGATATCCAACTCCTTCCCATTCCAATCCTGAGACCCTTATGATAGCATGAGATGTGATATCTCAATGCCTCTAATACCAAACCTGAGATACTTCTGATAGCATGAGATGTGATATCTCAATGCTTCTAATACCAAACCTGAGATCCTTCCTATAACATGAGATGTGATTTCCAAATCCTTCCACTTCCAAACCTGAGACCCTACCTTTAGCATGAGATGTGATATCCAACTCCTTCCCATTCCAATCCTGAGACCCTTCTGATAGCATGAGATGTGATATTTCAATGCCTCTAATACCAAACCTGAGATCCTACCTCTAACATGAAATGTGATATCCATCTCCTTCCCTTTCCAAACCTGATACCCTGCCTATAGCATGAGATGTGATATCCAAGTCCTTCCCATTCCAATCCTGAGACCCTTCCTATAGCATGTGATGTGATATCTCAATGCTTAGTCCAAACCTGAGACCCTTCCTATGGCATGAGATGTCATATACAACTCCTTCCCATTCCAATCCTGAGACCCTTCCTATAGCATGAGATGTGATATCTCAATGCTTATACCAAACCTGAGGCCCTTCCTATAGCATGAGATGTGATATCCAACTTCTTCCCATTCCAATCCTGAGACCCTTCCTATAACATGAGATGTGATGTCTCAATGCTTCTAATACCAAACCTGAGACCCTTCCAATAACATGAGATGGGATATCCAACTCCTTCCCATTCCAATCCTGAGACCCTTCCGATAGCAGAGATGTGATATCTCAATGCTTTTACCAAACCTGAGACCCTTCCTATGGCCTGAGATGTCATATACAACTCCTTCCCATTCCAATCCTGAGACCCTTCCTATAGCATGAGATGTGATATCTCAATGCTTATACCAAATCTGAGACCCTTCCTATAGCATGAGATGTGATATCCAACTCCTTCCCATTCCAATCCTGAGACCCTTCCTATAGCATGAGATGTGATGTCTCAATGCTTCTAATACCAAACCTGAGATCCTTCCTATAACATGAGATGTGATATCCAACTCCTTCCCATTCCAATCCTGAGACCCTTATGATAGCATGAGATGTGATATCTCAATGCCTCTAATACCAAACCTGAGATACTTCCGATAGCATGAGATGTGATATCTCAATGCTTCTAATACCAAACCTGAGATCCTTCCTATAACATGAGATGTGATTTCCAAATCCTTCCCCTTCCAAACCTGAGACCCTCCCTTTAGCATGAGATGTGATATCCAACTCCTTCCCATTCCAATCCTGAGACCCATCTGATAGCATGAGATGTGATATTTCAATGCCTCTAATACCAAACCTGAGATCCTACCTCTAACATGAAATGTGATATCCATCTCCTTCCCTTTCCAAACCTGGGACCCTGCCTATAGCATGAGATTTGATATCCAAGTCCTTTCCATTCCAATCCTGAGACCCTTCCTATAGCATGTGATGTGATATCTCAATGCTTATACCAAACCTGAGACCCTTCCTATGGCATGAGATGTCATATACAACTCCTTCCCATTCCAATCCTGAGACCCTTCCTATAGCATGAGATGTGATATCTCAATGCTTATACCAAACCTGAGACCCTTCCTATAGCATGAGATGTGATATCCAACTTCTTCCCATTCCAATCCTGAGACCCTTCCTATAACATGAGATGTGATGTCGCAATGCTTCTAATACCAAACCTGAGATCTTTCCTATAACATGAGATGTGATATCCAACTCCTTCCCATTCCAATCCTGAGACCCTTCCTATAGCATGAGATGTGATATCACAATGCTTATACCAAACCTGAGACCGTTCCTATAGCTTGAGATGTGATATCCAACTCCTTCCCATTCCAATCCTGAGACCCTTCCTATAGCATGAGATGTGATATCTCAAGGCCTCTAATACCAAACCTGAGATCGTTCCTCTAACATGAAATGTGATATCCAACTCCTTCCCCTTGCAAACCAGAGAGCCTTCCTATAACATAAGATGTGATATCCAACTCCTTCCCATTCCAATCCTGAGACCCTTATGATAGCATGAGATGTGATATCTCAATACCTCTAATACCAAACCTGAGATACTTACGATAGCATGAGATGTGATATCTCAATGCTTCTAATACCAAACCTGAGATCCTTCCTATAACATGAGATGTGATTTCCAAATCCTTCCCCTTCCAAACCTGAGACCCTCCCTTTAGCATGAGATGTGATATCCAACTCCTTCCCATTCCAATCCTGAGACCCTTCTGATAGCATGAGATGTGATATTTCAATGCCTCTAATACCAAACCTGAGATCCTACCTCGAACATGAAATGTGATATCCATCTCCTTCCCTTTCCAAACCTGAGACCCTGCCTATAGCATGAGATGTGATATCCAAGTCCTTTCCATTCCAATCCTGAGACCCTTCCTATAGCATGTGATGTGATATCTCAATGCTTATACCAAACCTGAGACCCTTCCTATGGCATGAGATGTCATATACAACTCCTTCCCATTCCAAACCTGAGACCCTTCCTATAGCATGAGATGTTATATCTCAATGCTTATACCAAACCTAAGACCCTTCTTATAGCATGAGATGTGATATCCAACTTCTTCCCATTCCAATCCTGAGACCCTTCCTATAACATGAGATGTGATGTCGCAATGCTTCTAATACCAAACCTGAGATCTTTCCTATAACATGAGATGTGATATCCAACTCCTTCCCATTCCAATCCTGAGACCCTTCCTATAGCATGAGATGTGATATCACAATGCTTATACCAAACCTGAGACCGTCCCTTTAGCTTGAGATGTGATATCCAACTCCTTCCCATTCCAATCCTGAGACCCTTCCTATAGCATGAGATGTGATATCTCAAGGCCTCTAATACCAAACCTGAGATCGTTCCTCTGACATGAAATGTGATATCCAACTCCTTCCCCTTCCAAACCTGAGAGCCTTCCTATAGCATGAGAGATGATAGCCAAGTCCTTCCAATTCCAATCCTGAGACCCTTCCTATAACATGAAATGTGATATCCAACTCCTTCCCATTCCAACCTGAGACCCTTCCTATAGCATGAGATGGGATATCTCAATGCTTCTAATACCAAACCTGAGACTCTTCCTATAACATGAGATGGGATATCCAACTCATTCCCATTCCAATCCTGAGACCCTTCCGATAGCAGAGATGTGATATCTCAATGCTTATACCAAACCTGAGACCCTTCCTATGGCCTGAGATGTCATATACAACTCCTTCCCATTCCAATCCTGAGACCCTTCCTATAGCATGAGATGTGATATCTCAAGGCCTCTAATACCAAACCTGAGATCCTTCCTCTAACATGAAATGTGATATCCAACTCCTTCCCCTTCCAAACCTGAGAGCCTTCCTATAACATGAAATGTGATATCCAATTCCTTCCCATTCCAACCTGAGACCCTTCCTATAGCATGAGATGGGATATCCAACTCCTTCCAAATCCAATACTGATACCCTTCCGATAGCATGAGATGTGATATCCCAATGCTTCTACCAAACCTGAGACCCATACTATGGCATGAGATGTGATATCAAACTCCTTACTATTCCAATCCTGAGACCCTACCTATAGCTTGAGATGTGATATCCAACTCCTTCCCATTCCAATTCTGAGACCCTTCCTATACCATGAGACTTGATATCTCAATGCTTCTAATACCAAACCTGAGACCCGTCCTATAACATGAGATGTGATATCCAAATCCTTCCCCTTCCAAACCTTAGACCCTTCCTTTATCATGAGATGTGATATCCAATTCCTTCCCATTCCAATCCTGAGACCCTACCGATATCATGAGATTTGTTATCTCAATGCTTCTAATATCAAACTTGAGACCCTCCCTATAACATGAGATGTGACATCCAAGTCCTCCCCATTCCAATCCTGAGACCCTTCCTATAGCATGAGATGTGATATCTCAATGCTTCTAATACCAAACCTGAGACCCTTCCTATAACATGATTTGGGATATCCAACTCCTTCCCATTCCAATCCTGAGACCCTTCCGATAGCAGAGATGTGATATCTCAATGCTTATACCAAACCTGAGACCCTTCCTATGGCCTGAGATGTCATATGCAACTCCTTCCCATTCCAATCCTGAGACCCTTCCTATAGAATTAGATGTGATATCTCAATGCTTATACCAAATCTGAGACCCTTCCTATAGCATGAGATGTGATATCCAACTTCTTCCCATTCCAATCCTTAGACCCTTCCTATAGCATGAGATGTGATGTCTCAATTCTTCTAATACCAAACCTGAGATCCTTCCTATAACATGAGATGTGATATCCAACTCCTTCCCATTCCAATCCTGAGACCCTTATGATAGCATGAGATGTGATATCACAATGCTTCTATTACCAAACCTGAGATCATTCCTATAACATGAGATGTGATTTCCAAATCCTTCCACTTCCAAACCTGAGACCCTCCCTTTAGCATGAGATGTGATATCCAACTCCTTCCCATTCCAATCCTGAGACCCTTCTGATAGCATGAGATGTGATATTTCAATGCCTCTAATACCAAACCTGAGATCCTACCTCTAACATGAAATGTGATATCCATCTCCTTCCCTTTCCAAACCTGAGACCCTGCCTATAGCATGAGATGTGATATCCAAGTCCTTCCCATTCCAATCCTGAGACCCTTCCTATAGCATGTGATGTGATATCTCAATGCTTATACCAAATCTGAGACCCTTCCTATAGCATGAGATGTGATATCCAACTCCTTCCCATTCCAATCCTGAGACCCTTCCTATAGCATGAGATGTGATGTCTCAATGCTTCTAATACCAAACCTGAGATCCTTCCTATAACATGAGATGTGATATCCAACTCCTTCCCATTCCAATCCTGAGACCCTTATGATAGCATGAGATGTGATATCTCAATGCCTCTAATACCAAACCTGAGATACTTCCGATAGCATGAGATGTGATATCTCAATGCTTCTAATACCAAACCTGAGATCCTTCCTATAACATGAGATGTGATTTCCAAATCCTTCCCCTTCCAAACCTGAGACCCTCCCTTTAGCATGAGATGTGATATCCAACTCCTTCCCATTCCAATCCTGAGACCCATCTGATAGCATGAGATGTGATATTTCAATGCCTCTAATACCAAACCTGAGATCCTACCTCTAACATGAAATGTGATATCCATCTCCTTCCCTTTCCAAACCTGAGACCCTGCCTATAGCATGAGATGTGATATCCAAGTCCTTTCCATTCCAATCCTGAGACCCTTCCTATAGCATGTGATGTGATATCTCAATGCTTATACCAAACCTGAGACCCTTCCTATGGCATGAGATGTCATATACAACTCCTTCCCATTCCAATCCTGAGACCCTTCCTATAGCATGAGATGTGATATCTCAATGCTTATACCAAACCTGAGACCCTTCCTATAGCATGAGATGTGATATCCAACTTCTTCCCATTCCAATCCTGAGACACTTCCTATAACATGAGATGTGATGTCGCAATGCTTCTAATACCAAACCTGAGATCTTTCCTATAACATGAGATGTGATATCCAACTCCTTCCCATTCCAATCCTGAGACCCTTCCTATAGCATGAGATGTGATATCACAATGCTTATACCAAACCTGAGACCGTTCCTATAGCTTGAGATGTGATATCCAACTCCTTCCCATTCCAATCCTGAGACCCTTCCTATAGCATGAGATGTGATATCTCAAGGCCTCTAATACCAAACCTGAGATCGTTCCTCTAACATGAAATGTGATATCCAACTCCTTCCCCTTCCAAACCTGAGAGCCTTCCTATAACATGAGATGTGACATCCAAGTCCTCCCCATTCCAATCCTGAGACCCTTCCAATAGCATGAGATGTGATATCTCAATGCTTCTAATACCAAACCTGAGACCCTTCCTATAACATGATTTGGGATATCCAACTCCTTCCCATTCCAATCCTGAGACCCTTCCGATAGCAGAGATGTGATATCTCAATGCTTATACCAAACCTGAGACCCTTCCTATGGCCTGAGATGTCATATGCAACTCCTTCCCATTCCAATCCCGAGACCCTTCCTATAGCATTAGATGTGATATCTCAATGCTTATACCAAATCTGAGACCCTTCCTATAGCATGAGATGTGATATCCAACTTCTTCCCATTCCAATCCTGAGACCCTTCCTATAGCATGAGATGTGATGTCTCAATTCTTCTAATACCAAACCTGAGATCCTTCCTATAACATGAGATGTGATATCCAACTCCTTCCAATTCCAATCCTGAGACCCTTATGATAGCATGAGATGTGATATCTCAATGCTTCTATTACCAAACCTGAGATCCTTCCTATAACATGAGATGTGATTTCCAAATCCTTCCACTTCCAAACCTGAGACCCTCCCTTTAGCATGAGATGTGATATCCAACTCCTTCCCATTCCAATCCTGAGACCCTTCTGATAGCATGAGATGTGATATTTCAATGCCTCTAATACCAAACCTGAGATCCTACCTCTAACATGAAATGTGATATCCATCTCCTTCCCTTTCCAAACCTGAGACCCTGCCTATAGCATGAGATGTGATATCCAAGTCCTTCCCATTCCAATCCTGAGACCCTTCCTATAGCATGTGATGTGATATCTCAATGCTTATACCAAATCTGAGACCCTTCCTATAGCATGAGATGTGATATCCAACTCCTTCCCATTCCAATCCTGAGACCCTTCCTATAGCATGAGATGTGATATCCAACTCCTTCCCATTCCAATCCTGAGACCCTTATGATAGCATGAGATGTGATATCTCAATGCCTCTAATACAAACCTGAGATACTTCCGATAGCATGAGATGTGATATCTCAATGCTTCTAATACCAAACCTGAGATCCTTCCTATAACATGAGATGTGATTTCCAAATCCTTCCCCTTCCAAACCTGAGACCCTCCCTTTAGCATGAGATGTGATATCCAACTCCTTCCCATTCCAATCCTGAGACCCATCTGATAGCATGAGATGTGATATTTCAATGCCTCTAATACCAAACCTGAGATCCTACCTCTAACATGAAATGTGATATCCATCTCCTTCCCTTTCCAAACCTGAGACCCTGCCTATAGCATGAGATGTGATATCCAAGTCCTTTCCATTCCAATCCTGAGACCCTTCCTATAGCATGTGATGTGATATCTCAATGCTTATACCAAACCTGAGACCCTTCCTATGGCATGAGATGTCATATACAACTCCTTCCCATTCCAATCCTGAGACCCTTCCTATAGCATGAGATGTGATATCTCAATGCTTATACCAAACCTGAGACCCTTCCTATGGCATGAGATGTCATATACAACTCCTTCCCATTCCAATCCTGAGACCCTTCCTATAACATGAGATGTGATGTTGCAATGCTTCTAATACCAAACCTGAGATCTTTCCTATAACATGAGATGTGATATCCAACTCCTTCCCATTCCAATCCTGAGACCCTTCCTATAGCATGAGATGTGATATCACAATGCTTATACCAAACCTGAGACCGTTCCTATAGCTTGAGATGTGATATCCAACTCCTTCCCATTCCAATCCTGAGACCCTTCCTATAGCATGAGATGTGATATCTCAAGGCCTCTAATACCAAACCTGAGATCGTTCCTCTAACATGAAATGTGATATCCAACTCCTTCCCCTTCCAAACCTGAGAGCCTTCCTATAACATGAGATGTGACATCCAAGTCCTCCCCATTCCAATCCTGAGACCCTTCCTATAGCATGAGATGTGATATCTCAATGCTTCTAATACCAAACCTGAGACCCTTCCTATAACATGATTTGGGATATCCAACTCCTTCCCATTCCAATCCTGAGACCCTTCCGATAGCAGAGATGTGATATCTCAATGCTTATACCAAACCTGAGAGCCTTCCTATGGCCTGAGATGTCATATGCCACTCCTTCCCATTCCAATCCTGAGACCCTTCCTATAGCATTAGATGTGATATCTCAATGCTTATACCAAATCTGAGACCCTTCCTATAGCATGAGATGTGATATCCAACTTCTTCCCATTCCAATCCTGAGACCCTTCCTATAGCATGAGATGTGATGTCTCAATTCTTCTAATACCAAACCTGAGATCCTTCCTATAACATGAGATGTGATATCCAACTCCTTCCCATTCCAATCCTGAGACCCTTATGATAGCATGAGATGTGATATCTCAATGCCTCTAATACCAAACCTGAGATACTTCTGATAGCATGAGATGTGATATCTCAATGCTTCTAATACCAAACCTGAGATCCTTCCTATAACATGAGATGTGATTTCCAAATCCTTCCACTTCCAAACCTGAGACCCTACCTTTAGCATGAGATGTGATATCCAACTCCTTCCCATTCCAATCCTGAGACCCTTCTGATAGCATGAGATGTGATATTTCAATGCCTCTAATACCAAACCTGAGATCCTACCTCTAACATGAAATGTGATATCCATCTCCTTCCCTTTCCAAACCTGAGACCCTGCCTATAGCATGAGATGTGATATCCAAGTCCTTCCCATTCCAATCCTGAGACCCTTCCTATAGCATGTGATGTGATATCTCAATGCTTAGTCCAAACCTGAGACCCTTCCTATGGCATGAGATGTCATATACAACTCCTTCCCATTCCAATCCTGAGACCCTTCCTATAGCATGAGATGTGATATCTCAATGCTTATACCAAACCTGAGGCCCTTCCTATAGCATGAGATGTGGTATCCAACTTCTTCCCATTCCAATCCTGAGACCCTTCCTATAACATGAGATGTGATGTCTCAATGCTTCTAATACCAAACCTGAGACCCTTCCTATAACATGAGATGGGATATCCAACTCCTTCCCATTCCAATCCTGAGACCCTTCCGATAGCAGAGATGTGATATCTCAATGCTTTTACCAAACCTGAGACCCTTCCTATGGCCTGAGATGTCATATACAACTCCTTCCCATTCCAATCCTGAGACCCTTCCTATAGCATGAGATGTGATATCTCAATGCTTATACCAAATCTGAGACCCTTCCTATAGCATGAGATGTGATATCCAACTCCTTCCCATTCCAATCCTGAGACCCTTCCTATAGCATGAGATGTGATGTCTCAATGCTTCTAATACCAAACCTGAGATCCTTCCTATAACATGAGATGTGATATCCAACTCCTTCCCATTCCAATCCTGAGACCCTTATGATAGCATGAGATGTGATATCTCAATGCCTCTAATACCAAACCTGAGATACTTCCGATAGCATGAGATGTGATATCTCAATGCTTCTAATACCAAACCTGAGATCCTTCCTATAACATGAGATGTGATTTCCAAATCCTTCCCCTTCCAAACCTGAGACCCTCCCTTTAGCATGAGATGTGATATCCAACTCCTTCCCATTCCAATCCTGAGACCCATCTGATAGCATGAGATGTGATATTTCAATGCCTCTAATACCAAACCTGAGATCCTACCTCTAACATGAAATGTGATATCCATCTCCTTCCCTTTCCAAACCTGGGACCCTGCCTATAGCATGAGATTTGATATCCAAGTCCTTTCCATTCCAATCCTGAGACCCTTCCTATAGCATGTGATGTGATATCTCAATGCTTATACCAAACCTGAGACCCTTCCTATGGCATGAGATGTCATATACAACTCCTTCCCATTCCAATCCTGAGACCCTTCCTATAGCATGAGATGTGATATCTCAATGCTTATACCAAACCTGAGACCCTTCCTATAGCATGAGATGTGATATCCAACTTCTTCCCATTCCAATCCTGAGACCCTTCCTATAACATGAGATGTGATGTCGCAATGCTTCTAATACCAAACCTGAGATCTTTCCTATAACATGAGATGTGATATCCAACTCCTTCCCATTCCAATCCTGAGACCCTTCCTATAGCATGAGATGTGATATCACAATGCTTATACCAAACCTGAGACCGTTCCTATAGCTTGAGATGTGATATCCAACTCCTTCCCATTCCAATCCTGAGACCCTTCCTATAGCATGAGATGTGATATCTCAAGGCCTCTAATACCAAACCTGAGATCGTTCCTCTAACATGAAATGTGATATCCAACTCCTTCCCCTTGCAAACCAGAGAGCCTTCCTATAACATGAGATGTGATATCCAACTCCTTCCCATTCCAATCCTGAGACCCTTATGATAGCATGAGATGTGATATCTCAATACCTCTAATACCAAACCTGAGATACTTACGATAGCATGAGATGTGATATCTCAATGCTTCTAATACCAAACCTGAGATCCTTCCTATAACATGAGATGTGATTACCAAATCCTTCCCCTTCCAAACCTGAGACCCTCCCTTTAGCATGAGATGTGATATCCAACTCCTTCCCATTCCAATCCTGAGACCCTTCTGATAGCATGAGATGTGATATTTCAATGCCTCTAATACCAAACCTGAGATCCTACCTCGAACATGAAATGTGATATCCATCTCCTTCCCTTTCCAAACCTGAGACCCTGCCTATAGCATGAGATGTGATATCCAAGTCCTTTCCATTCCAATCCTGTGACCCTTCCTATAGCATGTGATGTGATATCTCAATGCTTATACCAAACCTGAGACCCTTCCTATGGCATGAGATGTCATATACAACTCCTTCCCATTCCAAACCTGAGACCCTTCCTATGGCATGAGATGTTATATCTCAATGCTTATACCAAACCTGAGACCCTTCTTATAGCATGAGATGTGATATCCAACTTCTTCCCATTCCAATCCTGAGACCCTTCCTATAACATGAGATGTGATGTCGCAATGCTTCTAATACCAAACCTGAGATCTTTCCTATAACATGAGATGTGATATCCAACTCCTTCCCATTCCAATCCTGAGACCCTTCCTATAGCATGAGATGTGATATCACAATGCTTATACCAAACCTGAGACCGTCCCTTTAGCTTGAGATGTGATATCCAACTCCTTCCCATTCCAATCCTGAGACCCTTCCTATAGCATGAGATGTGATATCTCAAGGCCTCTAATACCAAACCTGAGATCGTTCCTCTGACATGAAATGTGATATCCAACTCCTTCCCCTTCCAAACCTGAGAGCCTTCCTATAGCATGAGATATGATAGCCAAGTCCTTCCAATTCCAATCCTGAGACCCTTCCTATAACATGAAATGTGATATCCAACTCCTTCCCATTCCAACCTGAGACCCTTCCTATAGCATGAGATGGGATATCTCAATGCTTCTAATACCAAACCTGAGACTCTTCCTATAACATGAGATGGGATATCCAACTCATTCCCATTCCAATCCTGAGACCCTTCCGATAGCAGAGATGTGATATCTCAATGCTTATACCAAACCTGAGACCCTTCCTATGGCCTGAGATGTCATATACAACTCCTTCCCATTCCAATCCTGAGACCCTTCCTATAGCATGAGATGTGATATCTCAATGCTTATACCAAATCTGAGACCCTTCCTATAGCATGAGATGTGATATCCAACTCCTTCCCATTCCAATCCTGAGACCCTTCCTATAGCATGAGATGTGATGTCTCAATGCTTCTAATACCAAACCTGAGATCATTCCTATAACATGAGATGTGATATCCAACTCCTTCCCATTCCAATCCTGAGACCCTTATGATAGCATGAGATGTGATATCTCAATGCCTCTAATACCAAACCTGAGATACTTCCGATAGCATGAGATGTGATATCTCAATGCTTCTAATACCAAACCTGAGATCCTTCCTATAACATGAGATGTGATTTCCAAATTCTCCCCCTTCCAAACCTGAGACCCTCCCTTTAGCATGAGATGTGATATCCAACTCCTTCCCATTCCAATCCTGAGACCCTTCTGATAGCATGATATGTGATATCTCAATGCCTCTAATTCCAAACCTGAGATCCTACCTCTAACATGAAATGTGATATCCATCTCCTTCCCTTTCCAAACCTGAGACCCTGCCTATAGCATGAGATGTGATATCCAAGTCCTTCCCATTCCAATCCTGAGACCCTTCCTATAGCATGTGATGTGATATCTCAATGCTTATACCAAACCTGAGACCCTTCCTATGGCATGAGATGTCATATACAACTCCTTCCCATTCCAATCCTGAGACCCTTCCTATAGCATGAGATGTGATATCTCAATGCTTATACCAAACCTGAGACCCTTCCTATAGCATGAGATGTGATATCCAACTTCTTCCCATTCCAATCCTGAGACCCTTCCTATAACATGAGATGTGATGTCTCAATGCTTCTAATACCAAACCTGAGATCTTTCCTATAACATGAGATGTGATATCCAACTCCTTCCCATTCCAATCCTGAGACCCTTCCTATAGCATGAGATGTGATATCTCAAGGCCTCTAATACCAAACCTGAGATCCTTCCTCTAACATGAAATGTGATATCCAACTCTTTCCCCTTCCAAACCTGAGAGCCTTCCTATAGCATGAGATATGATATCCAAATCCTTCCCATTCCAATCCTGAGACCCTTCCTATAACATGAAATGTGATATCCTACTCCTTCCCATTCCATCCTGGGACCCTTCCTATATCATGAGATGGGATATCTCAATGCTTCTAATACCAAACCTGAGATCATTCCTATAACATGAGATGTGATATCCAACTCCTTCCCATTCCAATCCTGAGACCCTTATGATAGCATGAGATGTGATATCTCAATGCCTCTAATACCAAACCTGAGATACTTCCGATAGCATGAGATGTGATATCTCAATGCTTCTAATACCAAACCTGAGATCCTTCCTATAACATGAGATGTGATTTCCAAATTCTCCCCCTTCCAAACCTGAGACCCTCCCTTTAGCATGAGATGTGATATCCAACTCCTTCCCATTCCAATCCTGAGACCCTTCTGATAGCATGATATGTGATATCTCAATGCCTCTAATTCCAAACCTGAGATCCTACCTCTAACATGAAATGTGATATCCATCTCCTTCCCTTTCCAAACCTGAGACCCTGCCTATAGCATGAGATGTGATATCCAAGTCCTTCCCATTCCAATCCTGAGACCCTTCCTATAGCATGTGATGTGATATCTCAATGCTTATACCAAACCTGAGACCCTTCCTATGGCATGAGATGTCATATACAACTCCTTCCCATTCCAATCCTGAGACCCTTCCTATAGCATGAGATGTGATATCTCAATGCTTATACCAAACCTGAGACCCTTCCTATAGCATGAGATGTGATATCCAACTTCTTCCCATTCCAATCCTGAGACCCTTCCTATAACATGAGATGTGATGTCTCAATGCTTCTAATACCAAACCTGAGATCTTTCCTATAACATGAGATGTGATATCCAACTCCTTCCCATTCCAATCCTGAGACCCTTCCTATAGCATGAGATGTGATATCTCAAGGCCTCTAATACCAAACCTGAGATCCTTCCTCTAACATGAAATGTGATATCCAACTCTTTCCCCTTCCAAACCTGAGAGCCTTCCTATAGCATGAGATATGATATCCAAATCCTTCCCATTCCAATCCTGAGACCCTTCCTATAACATGAAATGTGATATCCTACTCCTTCCCATTCCATCCTGGGACCCTTCCTATATCATGAGATGGGATATCTCAATGCTTCTAATACCAAACCTGAGACCCTTCCTATAACATGAGATGGGAATATCCAACTCCTTCCCATTCCAATCCTGAGACCCTTCCGATAGCAGAGATGTGATATCTCAATGCTTATACCAAACCTGAGATCCTTCCTATAACATGAGATGTGATATCCAACTCCTTCCCATTCCAATCCTGAGACACTTCCTATAGCATGAGATGTGATATCTCAATGCTTATACCAAATCTGAGACCCTTCCTATAGCATGAGATGTGATATCCAACTCCTTCCCATTCCAATCCTGAGACCCTTCCTATAGCATGAGATTTGATATCTCAAGGCCTCTAATACCAAACCTGAGATCCTTCCTCTAACATGAAATGTGATATCCAACTCTTTCCCCTTCCAAACCTGAGAGCCTTCCTATAGCATGAGATATGATAGCCAAGTCCTTCCAATTCCAATCCTGAGACCCTTCCTATAACATGAAATGTGATATCCAACTCCTTCCCATTCCAACCTGAGACCCTTCCTATAGCATGAGATGGGATATCTCAATGCTTCTAATACCAAACCTGAGACTCTTCCTATAACATGAGATGGGATATCCAACTCATTCCCATTCCAATCCTGAGACCCTTCCGATAGCAGAGATGTGATATCTCAATGCTTATACCAAACCTGAGACCCTTCCTATGGCCTGAGATGTCATATACAACTCCTTCCCATTCCAATCCTGAGACCCTTCCTATAGCATGAGATGTGATATCCAACTCCTTCCCATTCCAATCCTGAGACCCTTCCTATAGCATGAGATGTGATGTCTCAATGCTTCTAATACCAAACCTGAGATCCTTCCTATAACATGAGATGTGATATCCAACTCCTTCCCATTCCAATCCTGAGACCCTTATGATAGCATGAGATGTGATATCTCAATGCCTCTAATACCAAACCTGAGATACTTCCGATAGCATGAGATGTGATATCTCAATGCTTCTAATACCAAACCTGAGATCCTTCCTATAACATGAGATGTGATTTCCAAATCCTCCCCCTTCCAAACCTGAGACCCTCCCTTTAGCATGAGATGTGATATCCAACTCCTTCCCATTCCAATCCTGAGACCCTTCTGATAGCATGAGATGTGATATCTCAATGCCTCTAATTCCAAACCTGAGATCCTACCTCTAACATGAAATGTGATATCCATCTCCTTCCCTTTCCAAACCTGAGACCCTGCCTATAGCATGAGATGTGATATCCAAGTCCTTCCCATTCCAATCCTGAGACCCTTCCTATAGCATGTGATGTGATATCTCAATGCTTATACCAAACCTGAGACCCTTCCTATGGCATGAGATGTCATATACAACTCCTTCCCATTCCAATCCTGAGACCCTTCCTATAGCATGAGATGTGATATCTCAATGCTTATACCAAACCTGAGACCCTTCCTATAGCATGAGATGTGATATCCAACTTCTTCCCATTCCAATCCTGAGACCCTTCCTATAACATGAGATGTGATGTCTCAATGCTTCTAATACCAAACCTGAGATCTTTCCTATAACATGAGATGTGATATCCAACTCCTTCCCATTCCAATCCTGAGACCCTTCCTATAGCATGAGATGTGATATCTCAAGGCCTCTAATACCAAACCTGAGATCCTTCCTCTAACATGAAATGTGATATCCAACTCTTTCCCCTTCCAAACCTGAGAGCCTTCCTATAGCATGAGATATGATATCCAAATCCTTCCCATTCCAATCCTGAGACCCTTCCTATAACATGAAATGTGATATCCTACTCCTTCCCATTCCATCCTGGGACCCTTCCTATATCATGAGATGGGATATCTCAATGCTTCTAATACCAAACCTGAGACCCTTCCTATAACATGAGATGGGAATATCCAACTCCTTCCCATTCCAATCCTGAGACCCTTCCGATAGCAGAGATGTGATATCTCAATGCTTATACCAAACCTGAGATCCTTCCTATAACATGAGATGTGATATCCAACTCCTTCCCATTCCAATCCTGAGACACTTCCTATAGCATGAGATGTGATATCTCACTGCTTATACCAAACCTGAGACCCTTCCTATAGAATGAGATGTGATATCCAACTCCTTCCCATTCCAATCCTGAGACCATTCCTATAGCATGAGATGTGATATCTCAATGCTTCTAATATCAAACTTGAGACCCTCCCTATAGCATGAGATGTGATACCCAAGTCCTTCCCATTCCAATCCTGAGACACTTCCTATAGCATGAGATGTGATATCTCAATGCTTCTAATACCAAACCTGAGACTCTTCCTATAACATGAGATGGGATATCCAACTCCTTCCCATTCCAATCCTGAGACCCTTCCAGTAGCAGAGATGTGATATCTCAATGCTTATACCAAATCTGAGACCCTTCCTATAGCATGAGATGTGATATCCAACTCCTTCCCATTCCAATCCTAAGGCCCTTCCTTTAGCATGAGATGTGATATCCAACTCCTTCCCATTCCAATCCTGAGACCCTTCTGATAGCATGAGATGTGATATCTCAATGCCTCTAATTCCAAACCTGAGATCCTACCTCTAACATGAAATGTGATATCCATCTCCTTCCCTTTCCAAACCTGAGACCCTGCCTATAGCATGAGATGTGATATCCAAGTCCTTCCCATTCCAATCCTGAGACCCTTCCTATAGCATGTGATGTGATATCTCAATGCTTATACCAAACCTGAGACCCTTCCTATGGCATGAGATGTCATATACAACTCCTTCCCATTCCAATCCTGAGACCCTTCCTATAGCATGAGATGTGATATCTCAATGCTTATACCAAACCTGAGACCCTTCCTATAGCATGAGATGTGATATCCAACTTCTTCCCATTCCAATCCTGAGACCCTTCCTATAACATGAGATGTGATGTCTCAATGCTTCTAATACCAAACCTGAGATCTTTCCTATAACATGAGATGTGATATCCAACTCCTTCCCATTCCAATCCTGAGACCCTTCCTATAGCATGAGATGTGATATCTCAAGGCCTCTAATACCAAACCTGAGATCCTTCCTCTAACATGAAATGTGATATCCAACTCTTTCCCCTTCCAAACCTGAGAGCCTTCCTATAGCATGAGATATGATATCCAAATCCTTCCCATTCCAATCCTGAGACCCTTCCTATAACATGAAATGTGATATCCTACTCCTTCCCATTCCATCCTGGGACCCTTCCTATATCATGAGATGTGATGTCTCAATGCTTCTAATACCAAACCTGAGATCCTTCCTATAACATGAGATGTGATATCCAACTCCTTCCCATTCCAATCCTGAGACCCTTATGATAGCATGAGATGTGATATCTCAATGCCTCTAATACCAAACCTGAGATACTTCCGATAGCATGAGATGTGATATCTCAATGCTTCTAATACCAAACCTGAGATCCTTCCTATAACATGAGATGTGATTTCCAAATCCTCCCCCTTCCAAACCTGAGACCCTCCCTTTAGCATGAGATGTGATATCCAACTCCTTCCCATTCCAATCCTGAGACCCTTCTGATAGCATGAGATGTGATATCTCAATGCCTCTAATTCCAAACCTGAGATCCTACCTCTAACATGAAATGTGATATCCATCTCCTTCCCTTTCCAAACCTGAGACCCTGCCTATAGCATGAGATGTGATATCCAAGTCCTTCCCATTCCAATCCTGAGACCCTTCCTATAGCATGTGATGTGATATCTCAATGCTTATACCAAACCTGAGACCCTTCCTATGGCATGAGATGTCATATACAACTCCTTCCCATTCCAATCCTGAGACCCTTCCTATAGCATGAGATGTGATATCTCAATGCTTATACCAAACCTGAGACCCTTCCTATAGCATGAGATGTGAGATCCAACTTCTTCCCATTCCAATCCTGAGACCCTTCCTATAACATGAGATGTGATGTCTCAATGCTTCTAATACCAAACCTGAGATCTTTCCTATAACATGAGATGTGATATCCAACTCCTTCCCATTCCAATCCTGAGACCCTTCCTATAGCATGAGATGTGATATCTCAAGGCCTCTAATACCAAACCTGAGATCCTTCCTCTAACATGAAATGTGATATCCAACTCTTTCCCCTTCCAAACCTGAGAGCCTTCCTATAGCATGAGATATGATATCCAAATCCTTCCCATTCCAATCCTGAGACCCTTCCTATAACATGAAATGTGATATCCTACTCCTTCCCATTCCATCCTGGGACCCTTCCTATATCATGAGATGGGATATCTCAATGCTTCTAATACCAAACCTGAGACCCTTCCTATAACATGAGATGGGAATATCCAACTCCTTCCCATTCCAATCCTGAGACCCTTCCGATAGCAGAGATGTGATATCTCAATGCTTATACCAAACCTGAGATCCTTCCTATAACATGAGATGTGATATCCAACTCCTTCCCATTCCAATCCTGAGACACTTCCTATAGCATGAGATGTGATATCTCACTGCTTATACCAAACCTGAGACCCTTCCTATAGAATGAGATGTGATATCCAACTCCTTCCCATTCCAATCCTGAGACCATTCCTATAGCATGAGATGTGATATCTCAATGCTTCTAATATCAAACTTGAGACCCTCCCTATAGCATGAGATGTGATACCCAAGTCCTTCCCATTCCAATCCTGAGACACTTCCTATAGCATGAGATGTGATATCTCAATGCTTCTAATACCAAACCTGAGACTCTTCCTATAACATGAGATGGGATATCCAACTCCTTCCCATTCCAATCCTGAGACCCTTCCAATAGCAGAGATGTGATATCTCGATGCTTATACCAAATCTGAGACCCTTCCTATAGCATGAGATGTGATATCCAACTCCTTCCCATTCCAATCCTAAGGCCCTTCCTATAGCATGAGATGTGATGTCTCAATGCTTCTAATACCAAACCTGAGAACCTTCCTACAGCATGCGATGTGATATCTCAATGCTTCTAATACCAAACCTGAGACCAGTCCTATAACATGAGATTGGATATCCAACTCCTTCCCCTTCCAAACCTGAGACCCTTCCTATAACATGAGATGTAATATCCAACTCCTTCCCATTCCAATCCTGAGACCCTTCCTATAGCATGAGATGTGCTATCTCAATGCTTATACCAAACCTGAGACCCTTCCTAAAGCTTGAGATGTGATATCCAACTCCTTCCCATTCCAATCCTGAGACCCTTCCTATAGCATGATATGTGATATCTCAATGCCTCTAATACCAAACCTGAGACCCTTCCTATAGCATGAGATGTGATATCCAACGTCTTCCCATTCCAATCCTGAGACCCTTCCTATAACATGAGATGTAATATCCAACTCCTTCCCATTCCAATCCTGAGACCCTTCCTATAGCATGAGATGTGATGTCTCAATGCTTCTAATACCAAACCTGAGATCCTTCCTATAACATGAGATGTGATATCCAACTCCTTCCCATTCCAATCCTGAGACCCTTATGATAGCATGAGATGTGATATCTCAATGCCTCTAATACCAAACCTGAGATACTTCCGATAGCATGAGATGTGATATCTCAATGCTTCTAATACCAAACCTGAGATCCTTCCTATAACATGAGATGTGATTTCCAAATCCTCCCCCTTCCAAACCTGAGACCCTCCCTTTAGCATGAGATGTGATATCCAACTCCTTCCCATTCCAATCCTGAGACCCTTCTGATAGCATGAGATGTGATATCTCAATGCCTCTAATTCCAAACCTGAGATCCTACCTCTAACATGAAATGTGATATCCATCTCCTTCCCTTTCCAAACCTGAGACCCTGCCTATAGCATGAGATGTGATATCCAAGTCCTTCCCATTCCAATCCTGAGACCCTTCCTATAGCATGTGATGTGATATCTCAATGCTTATACCAAACCTGAGACCCTTCCTATGGCATGAGATGTCATATACAACTCCTTCCCATTCCAATCCTGAGACCCTTCCTATAGCATGAGATGTGATATCTCAATGCTTATACCAAACCTGAGACCCTTCCTATAGCATGAGATGTGAGATCCAACTTCTTCCCATTCCAATCCTGAGACCCTTCCTATAACATGAGATGTGATGTCTCAATGCTTCTAATACCAAACCTGAGATCTTTCCTATAACATGAGATGTGATATCCAACTCCTTCCCATTCCAATCCTGAGACCCTTCCTATAGCATGAGATGTGATATCTCAAGGCCTCTAATACCAAACCTGAGATCCTTCCTCTAACATGAAATGTGATATCCAACTCTTTCCCCTTCCAAACCTGAGAGCCTTCCTATAGCATGAGATATGATATCCAAATCCTTCCCATTCCAATCCTGAGACCCTTCCTATAACATGAAATGTGATATCCTACTCCTTCCCATTCCATCCTGGGACCCTTCCTATATCATGAGATGGGATATCTCAATGCTTCTAATACCAAACCTGAGACCCTTCCTATAACATGAGATGGGAATATCCAACTCCTTCCCATTCCAATCCTGAGACCCTTCCGATAGCAGAGATGTGATATCTCAATGCTTATACCAAACCTGAGATCCTTCCTATAACATGAGATGTGATATCCAACTCCTTCCCATTCCAATCCTGAGACACTTCCTATAGCATGAGATGTGATATCTCACTGCTTATACCAAACCTGAGACCCTTCCTATAGAATGAGATGTGATATCCAACTCCTTCCCATTCCAATCCTGAGACCATTCCTATAGCATGAGATGTGATATCTCAATGCTTCTAATATCAAACTTGAGACCCTCCCTATAGCATGAGATGTGATACCCAAGTCCTTCCCATTCCAATCCTGAGACACTTCCTATAGCATGAGATGTGATATCTCAATGCTTCTAATACCAAACCTGAGACTCTTCCTATAACATGAGATGGGATATCCAACTCCTTCCCATTCCAATCCTGAGACCCTTCCAATAGCAGAGATGTGATATCTCGATGCTTATACCAAATCTGAGACCCTTCCTATAGCATGAGATGTGATATCCAACTCCTTCCCATTCCAATCCTAAGGCCCTTCCTATAGCATGAGATGTGATGTCTCAATGCTTCTAATACCAAACCTGAGAACCTTCCTACAGCATGCGATGTGATATCTCAATGCTTCTAATACCAAACCTGAGACCAGTCCTATAACATGAGATTGGATATCCAACTCCTTCCCCTTCCAAACCTGAGACCCTTCCTATAACATGAGATGTAATATCCAACTCCTTCCCATTCCAATCCTGAGACCCTTCCTATAGCATGAGATGTGCTATCTCAATGCTTATACCAAACCTGAGACCCTTCCTAAAGCTTGAGATGTGATATCCAACTCCTTCCCATTCCAATCCTGAGACCCTTCCTATAGCATGATATGTGATATCTCAATGCCTCTAATACCAAACCTGAGACCCTTCCTATAGCATGAGATGTGATATCCAACGTCTTCCCATTCCAATCCTGAGACCCTTCCTATAACATGAGATGTAATATCCAACTCCTTCCCATTCCAATCCTGAGACCCTTCCTATAGCATGAGATGTGCTATCTCAATGCTTATACCAAACCTGAGACCCTTCCTAAAGCTTGAGATGTGATATCCAACTCCTTCCCATTCCAATCCTGAGACCCTTCCTATAGCATGATATGTGATGTCTCAATGCTTCTAATACCAAACCTGAGATCTTTCCTATAACATGAGATGTAATATCCAACTCCTTCCCATTCCAATCCTGAGACCCTTCCTATAGCATGAGATGTGCTATCTCAATGCTTATACCAAACCTGAGACCCTTCCTAAAGCTTGAGATGTGATATCCAACTCCTTCCCATTCCAATCCTGAGACCCTTCCTATAGCATGATATGTGATATCTCAATGCCTCTAATACCAAACCTGAGATCCTTCCTCTAACATGAAATGTGATATCGAACTCCTTCCCTTTCCAAACCTGAGAGCCTACCTATAGCATGAGATGTGATATCCAAGTCCTTCCCATTCCAATCCTTAGACCCTTCCTACAGCATGCAATATGATATCTCAATGATTCTAATAACAAACCTGAGACCCGTCCTATAACATGAGATGTGATATCCAACTCCTTCCCGTTTCAAACCTGAGACCCTTCCTATAACATGAGATGTGATATCCAACTCCTTCCCGTTTCAAACCTGAGACCCTTCCTATAGCATATGTCATATCCAACTCCTTCCCATTCCAAACATGAGACCCTTCCTATAGCAAGAATGTAATATCCAACTCCTTCCCATTCCAATCCTGAGACCATTCCTATAGCATGAGATGTGATATCTCAATGCTTCTAATACCAAACCTGAGATCCTTCCTATGACATGAGATGTGATATCCAATTCCTCCCCATTCCAAACCTGAGAACCTTCCTACAGCATGCAATGTGATATCTCAATGCTTCTAATACCAAACCTGAGACCAGTCCTATAACATGAGATTGGATATCCAACTCCTTCCCCTTCCAAACATGAGACCCTTCCTATAGCATGAGATGTGATATCCAACTTCTTCCCATTCCAATCCTGAGACCCTTCCTATAACATGAGATGTGATGTCTCAATGCTTCTAATACCAAACCTGAGATCTTTCCTATAACATGAGATGTGATATCCAACTCCTTCCATTCCAATCCTGAGACCCTTCCTATAGCATGAGATGTGCTATCTCAATGCTTATACCAAACCTGAGACCCTTCCTAAAGCTTGAGATGTGATATCCAACTCCTTCCCTTTCCAATCCTGAGACCCTTCCTATAACATGAAATGTGATATCCAACTCCTTCCCATTCCAACCTGAGACCCTTCCCATAGCATGAGATGGGATATCCAACTCCTTCCAAATCCAATACTGATACCCTTCCAATAGCATGAGATGTGATATCCCAATGCTTCTACCAAACCTGAGAACCATACTATGTCATGAGATGTGATATCAAACTCCTTCCCATTCCAATCCTGAGACTCTTCCTATAGCTTGAGATGTGATATCCGAAATCCTTCCCATTCCAATTCTGAGACCCTTCCTATACCATGAGACTTGATATCTCAATGCTTCTAATACCAAACCTGAGACCCGTCCTATAACATGAGATGTGATATCAAACTCCTTCCCATTCCAATCCTGAGACTCTTCCTATAGCTTGAGATGTGATATCCGAAATCCTTCCCATTCCAATTCTGAGACCCTTCCTATACCATGAGACTTGATATCTCAATGCTTCTAATACCAAACCTGAGACCCTTCCTTTATCATGAGATGTGATATCCAACTCCTTCCCAATCCAATCCTGAGACCCTTCCGATATCATGAGATTTGTTATCTCAATGCTTCTAATATCAAAATTGAGACCCGCCTATAACATGAGATGTGATATCCAAATCTTTCCCCTTCCAAACCTTAGACCCTTCCTTTATCATGAGATGGGATATCCAACTCCTTCCCATTCCAATCCTGAGACCCTTCCGATAGCAGAGATGTGATATCTCAATGCTTATACCAATCCTGAGACCCTTCCTATGGCCTGAGATGTCATATACAACTCCTTCCCAATCCAATCCTGAGACCCTTCCTATAGCATGAGATGTGATATCTCAATGCTTATACCAAATCTGAGACCCTTCCTATAGCATGAGATGTGATATCCAACTCCTTCCCATTCCAATCCTGAGACCCTTCCTATAGCATGAGATGTGATGTCTCAATGCTTCTAATACCAAACCTGAGATCCTTCCTATAACATGAGATGTGATATCCAACTCCTTCCCATTCCAATCCTGAGACCCTTCCTATAGCATGAGATGTGATGTCTCAATGCTTCTAATACCAAACCTGAGAACCTTCCTACAGCATGCAATGTGTTATCTCAATACTTCTAATACCAAACCTGAGACCAGTCCTATAACATGAGATTGGATATCCAACTCCTTCCCCTTCCAAACCTGAGACCCTTCCTATAGCATGAGATGTGATATCCAACTTCTTCCCATTCCAATCCTGAGACCCTTCCTATAACATGAGATGTGATGTCTCAATGCTTCTAATACCAAACCTGAGATCTTTCCTATAACATGAGATGTAATATCCAACTCCTTCCCATTCCAATCCTGAGACCCTTCCTATAGCATGAGATGTGCTATCTCAATGCTTATACCAAACCTGAGACCCTTCCTAAAGCTTGAGATGTGATATCCAACTCCTTCCCATTCCAATCCTGAGACCCTTCCTATAGCATGAGATGTGATATCTCAATGCTTCTAATATCAAACTTGAGACCCTTCCTATAGCATGAGATGTGATATCCAACTCCTTCCCATTCCAATCCTGAGACCCTTCCTATAGCATGAGATGTGATGTCTCAATGCTTCTAATACCAAACCTGAGATCCTTCCTATAACATGAGATGTGATATCCAACTCCTTCCCATTCTAATCCCGAGACCCTTCCTATAGCATGAGATGTGATATCTCGATGCTTATACCAAACCTGAGACCCTTCCTATAGCATGAGATGTGATATCCAACTCCTTCCCATTCCAATCCTGAGACCCTTCCTATAGCATGAGATGTGATATCTCAATGCCTCTAATACCAAACCTGAGATCCTTCCTCTAACATGAAATGTGATATCCAACTCCTTCCCTTTCCAAACCTGAGAGCCTACCTATAGCATGAGATGTGATATCCAAGTCCTTCCCATTCCAATCCTTAGACCCTTCCTACAGCATGCAATATGATATCTCAATGATTCTAATAACAAACCTGAGACCCATCCTATAACATGAGATGGGATATCCAACTCCTTCCTATTCCAATCCTGAGACACTTCCGATAGCAGAGATGTGATATCTCAATGCTTATACCAAACCTGAGACCCTTCCTATAACATGAGATGTGATATCCAACTCCTTCCCGGTCCAAACCTGAGACCCTTCCTATAGCATATGTGATATCCAACTCCTTCCCATTCCAAACATGAGACCCTTCCTATAGCAAGAATGTAATATCCAACTCCTTCCCATTCCAATCCTGAGACCATTCCTATAGCATGCGATGTGATATCTCAATGCTTCTAATACCAAACCCGAGTCCAGTCCTATAACATGAGTTTGGATATCCAACTCCTTCCCCTTCCAAACCTGAGACCCTTCCTATAGCATGAGATGTGATATCCAACTTCTTCCCATTCCACTCCTGAGACCCTTCCTATAACATGAGATGTGATGTCTCAATGCTTCTAATACCAAACCTGAGATCTTTCCTATAACATGAGATGTGATATCCAACTCCTTCCCATTCCAATCCTGAGACCCTTCCTATAGCATGAGATGTGATATCTCAATGCTTATACCAAACCTGAGACCCTTCCTATAGCTTGAGATGTGATATCCAACTCCTTCCCATTCCAATCCTGAGACCCTTCCTATAGCATGAGATGTGATATCTCAAGGCCTCTAATACCAAACCTGAGATTCTTCCTCTAACATGAAATGTGATATCCAACTCCTTCCCCTTCCAAACCTGAGAGCCTTCCTATAGCATGAGATATGATATCCAAGTCCTTCCCATCCAATCCTGAGACCCTTCCTATAACATGAAATGTGATATCCAACTCCTTCCCATTCCAACCTGAGACCCTTCCTATAGCATGAGATGGGATATCCAATTCCTTCCAAATCCAATACTGATACCCTTCCGATAGCATGAGATGTGATATCCCAATGCTTCTACCAAACCTGAGACCCATACTATGGCATGAGATGTGATATCAAACTCCTTCCCATTCCAATCCTGAGACCCTACCTATAGCTTGAGATGTGATATCCAACTCCTTCCCATTCCAATTCTGAGACCCTTCCTATACCATGAGTCTTGATATCTCAATGCTTCTAATACAAAACCTGAGACCCGTCCTATAACATGAGATGTGATATCCAAATCCTTCCCCTTCCAAACCTTAGACCCTTCCTTTATCATGAGATGTGATATCCCATTCCTTCCCATTCCAATCCTGAGACCCTTCCGATATCATGAGATTTGTTATCTCAATGCTTCTAATATCAAACTTGAGACCCTCCCTATAGCATGAGATGTGACATCCAAGTCCTCCCCATTCCAATCCTGAGACTCTTCCTATAGCATGAGATGTGATATCTCAATGCTTCTAATACCAAACCTGAGACCCTTCCTATAACATGAGATGGGATATCCAACTCCTTCCCATTCCAATCCTGAGACCCTTCCGATAGCAGAGATGTGATATCTCAATGCTTATACCAAACCTGAGACCCTTCCTATGGCCTGATTTGTCATATACAACTCCTTCCCATTCCAATCCTGAGACCCTTCCTATAGCATGAGATGTGATATCTCAATGCTTATACCAAATCCGAGACCCTTCCTATAGCATGAGATGTGATATCCAACTCCTTCCCATTCCAATCCTGAGACCCTTCCTATAGCATGAGATGTGATGTCTCAATGCTTCTAATACCAAACCTGAGATCCTTCTGATAGCATGAGATGTGATATCTCAATGCTTCTAGTACCAAACCTGAGATCCTTCATTTAACATGAGTTGTGATTTCCAAATCCTTCCACTTCCAAACCTGAGACACTCCCTTTAGCATGAGATGTGATATCCAACTCCTTCCCATTCCAATCCTGAGACCCTTCTGATAGCATGAGATGTGATATTTCAATGCCTCTAATACCAAACCTGAGATCCTACCTCTAACATGAAATGTGATATCCATCTCCTTCCCTTTCCAAACCTGAGACCCTGCCTATAGCATGAGATGTGATATCAAAAGTCCTTCCCATTCCAATCCTGAGACCCTTCCTATAGCATGAGATGTGATATCTCAATGCTTATACCAAACCTGAGACCCTTCCTATAGCATGAGATGTGATATCCAACTTCTTCCCATTCCAATCCTGAGACCCTTCCTATAACATGAGATGTGATGTCTCAATGCTTCTAATACCAAACCTGAGACCCTTCCTATAACATGAGATGGGATATCCAACTCCTTCCCATTCCAATCCTGAGACCCTTCCTATAGCAGAGATGTGATATCTCAATGCTTATACCAAACCTGAGACCCTTCCTATGGCCTGAGATGTCATATACAACTCCTTCCCATTCCAATCCTGAGACCGTTCCTATAGCATGAGATGTGATATCTCAATGCTTATACCAAATCTGAGACCCTTCCTATAGCATGAGATGTGATATCCAACTCCTTCCCATTCCAATCCTGAGACCCTTCCTATAGCATGAGATGTGATGTCTCAATGCTTCTAATACCAAACCTGAGATCCTTCCTATAACATGAGATGTGATATCCAACTCCTTCCCATTCCAATCCTGAGACCCTTAAGATAGCATGAGATGTGATATCTCAATGCCTCTAATACCAAACCTGAGATACTTCTGATAGCATGAGATGTGATATCTCAATGCTTCTAATACCAAACCTGAGATCCTTCCTATAACATGAGATGTGATTTCCAAATCCTTCCCCTTCCAAACCTGAGACCCTCCCTTTAGCATGAGATGTGATATCCAACTCCTTCCCATTCCAATCCTGAGACCCTTCTGATAGCATGAGATGTGATATTTCAATGCCTCTAATACCAAACCTGAGATCCTACCTCTAACATGAAATGTGATATCCATCTCCTTCCCTTTCCAAACCTGAGACCCTGCCTATAGCATGAGATGTGATATCCAAGTCCTTCCCATTACAATCCTGAGACCCTTCCTATAGCATGTGATGTGATATCTCAATGCTTATACCAAACCTGAGACCCTTCCTATGGCATGAGATGTCATATACAACTCCTTCCCATTCCAATCCTGGGACCCTTCCTATAGCATGAGATGTGATATCTCAATGCTTATACCAAACCTGAGACCCTTCCTATAGCATGAGATGTGATATCCAACTTCTTCCCATTCCAATCCTGAGACCCTTCCTATAACATGAGATGTGATGTCTCAATGCTTCTAATACCAAACCTGAGATCTTTCCTATAACATGAGATGTGATATCCAACTCCTTCCCATTCCAATCCTGAGACCCTTCCTATAGCATGAGATGTGATATCTCAAGGCCTCTAATACCAAACCTGAGATCGTTCCTCTAACATGAAATGTGATATCCAACTCCTTCCCCTTCCAAACCTGAGAGCCTTCCTATAGCATGAGATATGATAGCCAAGTCCTTCCAATTCCAATCCTGAGACCCTTCCTATAACATGAAATGTGATATCCAACTCCTTCCCATTCCAACCTGAGACCCTTCCTATAGCATGAGATGGGATATCTCAATGCTTCTAATACCAAACCTGAGACTCTTCCTATAACATGAGATGGGATATCCAACTCCTTCCCATTCCAATCCTGAGACCCTTCCGATAGCAGAGATGTGATATCTCAATGCTTATACCAAACCTGAGACCCTTCCTATGGCCTGAGATGTGATATCCAACTGCTTCCCATTCCAATCCTGAGACCCTTCCTATAGCATGAGATGTGATATCTCAATGCTTATACCAAATCTGAGACCCTTCCTATAGCATGAGATGTGATATCCAACTCCTTCCCATTCCAATCCTGAGACCCTTCCTATAGCATGAGATGTGATGTCTCAATGCTTCTAATACCAAACCTGAGATCCTTCCTATAACATGAGATGTGATATCCAACTCCTTCCGATTCCAATCCTGAGACCCTTATGATAGCATGAGATGTGATATCTCAATGCTTCTAATACCAAACCTGAGATCCTTCCTATAACATGAGATGTGATTTCCAAATCCTTCCCCTTCCAAACCTGAGACCCTCCCTTTAGCATGAGATGTGATATCCAACTCCTTCCCATTCCAATCCTGAGACCCTTCTGATAGCATGAGATGTGATATCTCAATGCCTCTAATTCCAAACCTGAGATCCTACCTCTAACATGAAATGTGATATCCATCTCCTTCCCTTTCCAAACCTGAGACCCTGTCTATAGCATGAGATGTCATATACAACTCCTTCCCATTCCAATCCTGAGACCCTTCCTATAGCACGAGATGTGATATCTCAATGCTTATACCAAACCTGAGACCCTTCCTATAGCATGAGATGTGATATCCAACTCCTTCCCATTCCAATCCTGAGACCCTTCCTTTAGCATGAGATGTGATATCCAACTCCTTCCCATTCCAATCCTGAGACCCTTCCTATAGCCTGAGATGTGATGTCTCAATGCCTCTAATACCAAACCTGAGATCCTTCCTCTAACATGAAATGTGATATCCAACTCCTTCCCTTTCCAAACCTGAGAGCCTATCTATAGCATGAGATGTGATATCCAAGTCCTTCCCATTCCAATCCTGAGACACTTCCGATAGCAGAGATGTGATATCTCAATGCTTATACCAAACCTGAGACCCTTCTTATAACATGAGATGTGATATCCAACTCCTTCCCGTTCCAAACCTGAGACCCTTCCTTTAGCATGAGATGTGATATCCAGCTCCTTCCCATTCCAATCCTGAGACACTTCCGATAGCATGAGATGTGATATCTCAATGCTTCTAATATCAAAACTGAGACACTCCCTATAGCATGATATGTGATATCTAAGTCCTTCCCATTCCAATCCTGAGACCCTTCCTATAGCATGAGATGTGATATCTCAATGCTTCTACCAAACCTGAGACCCTTCCTTTAGCATGAGATGTGATAACCAACTCCTTCCCATTCCAATCCTGAGACCCTTCCTATAGCATGAGATGTGATATCTCGATACTTCTAATACCAAACCTGAGATCCTTCCGATAACATGAGATGTGATATCCAAATCCTTCCCCTTCCAAACCTGAGACCCTCCCTTTAGCATGAGATGTGATATCCAACTCCTTCCCATTCCAATCCTGAGACCCTTCTGATAGCATGAGATGTGATATCTCAATGCTTCTATACCAAACCTGAGATCCTTCCGATAGCATGAGATGTGATATCTGAATGCTTCTAATACCAAACCTGAGATCCTTCCTATAACATGAGATGTGATATCCAAATCCTTCCCCTTCCAAACCTGAGACCCTCCCTTTAGCATGAGATGTGATATCCAACTCCTTCCCATTCCAATCCTGAGACCCTTCCGATATCATGAGATTTGTTATCTCAATGCTTCTAATATCAAACTTGAGACCCTCCCTATAGCATGAGATGTGACATCCAAGTCCTCCCCATTCCAATCCTGAGACTCTTCCTATAGCATGAGATGTGATATCTCAATGCTTCTAATACCAAACCTGAGACCCTTCCTATAACATGAGATGGGATATCCAACTCCTTCCCATTCCAATCCTGAGACCCTTCCGATAGCAGAGATGTGATATCTCAATGCTTATGCCAAACCTGAGACCCTTCCTATGGCCTGATTTGTCATATACAACTCCTTCCCATTCCAATCCTGAGACCCTTCCTATAGCATGAGATGTGATATCTCAATGCTTGTACCAAATCCGAGACCCTTCCTATAGCATGAGATGTGATATCCAACTCCTTCCCATTCCAATCCTGAGACCCTTCCTATAGCATGAGATGTGATGTCTCAATGCTTCTAATACCAAACCTGAGATCCTTCTGATAGCATGAGATGTGATATCTCAATGCTTCTAGTACCAAACCTGAGATCCTTCCTATAACATGAGATGTGATTTCCAAATCCTTCCACTTCCAAACCTGAGACACTCCCTTTAGCATGAGATGTGATATCCAACTCCTTCCCATTCCAATCCTGAGACCCTTCTGATAGCATGAGATGTGATATTTCAATGCCTCTAATACCAAACCTGAGATCCTACCTCTAACATGAAATGTGATATCCATCTCCTTCCCTTTCCAAACCTGAGACCCTGCCTATAGCATGAGATGTGATATCAAAAGTCCTTCCCATTCCAATCCTGAGACCCTTCCTATAGCATGTGATGTGATATCTCAATGCTTATACCAAACCTGAGACCCTTCCTATGGCATGAGATGTCATATACAACTCCTTCCCATTCCAATCCTGAGACCCTTCCTATAGCATGAGATGTGATATCTCAATGCTTATACCAAACCTGAGACCCTTCCTATAGCATGAGATGTGATATCCAACTTCTTCCCATTCCAATCCTGAGACCCTTCCTATAACATGAGATGTGATGTCTCAATGCTTCTAATACCAAACCTGAGACCCTTCCTATAACATGAGATGGGATATCCAACTCCTTCCCATTCCAATCCTGTGACCCTTCCGATAGCAGAGATGTGATATCTCAATGCTTATACCAAACCTGAGACCCTTCCTATGGCCTGAGATGTCATATACAACTCCTTCCCATTCCAATCCTGAGACCGTTCCTATAGCATGAGATGTGATATCTCAATGCTTATACCAAATCTGAGACCCTTCCTATAGCATGAGATGTGATATCCAACTCCTTCCCATTCCAATCCTGAGACCCTTATGATAGCATGAGATGTGATATCTCAATGCCTCTAATAACAAACCTGAGATACTTCCGATAGCATGAGATGTGATATCTCAATGCTTCTAATACCAAACCTGAGATCCTTCCTATAACATGAGATGTGATTTCCAAATCCTTCCCCTTCCAAACCTGAGACCCTCCCTTTAGCATGAGATGTGATATCCAACTCCTTCCCATTCCAATCCTGAGACCCTTCTGATAGCATGAGATGTGATATTTCAATGCCTCTAATACCAAACCTGAGATCCTACCTCTAACATGAAATGTGATATCCATCTCCTTCCCTTTCCAAACCTGAGACCCTGCCTATAGCATGAGATGTGATATCCAAGTCCTTCCCATTACAATCCTGAGACCCTTCCTATAGCATGTGATGTGATATCTCAATGCTTATACCAAACCTGAGACCCTTCCTATGGCATGAGATGTCATATACAACTCCTTCCCATTCCAATCCTGAGACCCTTCCTATAGCATGCGATGTGATATCTCAATGCTTATACCAAACCTGAGACCCTTCCTATAGCATGAGATGTGATATCCAACTTCTTCCCATTCCAATCCTGAGACCATTCCTATAACATGAGATGTGATGTCTCAATGCTTCTAATACCAAACCTGAGATCTTTCCTATAACATGAGATGTGATATCCAACTCCTTCCCATTCCAATCCTGAGACCCTTCCTATAGCATGAGATGTGATATCTCAAGGCCTCTAATACCAAACCTGAGATCGTTCCTCTAACATGAAATGTGATATCCAACTCCTTCCCCTTCCAAACCTGAGAGCCTTCCTATAGCATGAGCTATGATAGCCAAGTCCTTCCAATTCCAATCCTGAGACCCTTCCTATAACATGAAATGTGATATCCAACTCCTTCCCATTCCAACCTGAGACCCTTCCTATAGCATGAGATGGGATATCTCAATGCTTCTAATACCAAACCTGAGACTCTTCCTATAACATGAGATGGGATATCCAACTCCTTCCCATTCCAATCCTGAGACCCTTCCGATAGCAGAGATGTGATATCTCAATGCTTATACCAAACCTGAGACCCTTCCTATGGCCTGAGATGTGATATCCAACTGCTTCCCATTCCAATCCTGAGACCCTTCCTATAGCATGAGATGTGATATCTCAATGCTTATACCAAATCTGAGACCCTTCCTATAGCATGAGATGTGATATCCAACTCCTTCCCATTCCAATCCTGAGACCCTTCCTATAGCATGAGATGTGATGTCTCAATGCTTCTAATACCAAACCTGAGATCCTTCCTATAACATGAGATGTGATATCCAACTCCTTCCGATTCCAATCCTGAGACCCTTATGATAGCATGAGATGTGATATCTCAATGATTCTAATACCAAACCTGAGATCCTTCCTATAACATGAGATGTGATTTCCAAATCCTTCCCCTTCCAAACCTGAGACCCTCCCTTTAGCATGAGATGTGATATCCAACTCCTTCCCATTCCAATCCTGAGACCCTTCTGATAGCATGAGATGTGATATCTCAATGCCTCTAATTCCAAACCTGAGATCCTACCTCTAACATGAAATGTGATATCCATCTCCTTCCCTTTCCAAACCTGAGACCCTGTCTATAGCATGAGATGTCATATACAACTCCTTCCCATTCCAATCCTGAGACCCTTCCTATAGCACGAGATGTGATATCTCAATGCTTATACCAAACCTGAGACCCTTCCTATAGCATGAGATGTGATATCCAACTCCTTCCCATTCCAATCCTGAGACCCTTCCTTTAGCATGAGATGTGATATCCAACTCCTTCCCATTCCAATCCTGAGACCCTTCCTATAGCCTGAGATGTGATATCTCAATGCCTCTAATACCAAACCTGAGATCCTTCCTCTAACATGAAATGTGATATCCAACTCCTTCCCTTTCCAAACCTGAGAGCCTATCTATAGCATGAGATGTGATATCCAAGTCCTTCCCATTCCAATCCTGAGACACTTCCGATAGCAGAGATGTGATATCTCAATGCTTATACCAAACCTGAGACCCTTCCTATAACATGAGATGTGATATCCAACTCCTTCCCGTTCCAAACCTGAGACCCTTCCTTTAGCATGAGATGTGATATCCAGCTCCTTCCCATTCCAATCCTGAGACACTTCCGATAGCATGAGATGTGATATCTCAATGCTTCTAATATCAAAACTGAGACCCGCCCTATAGCATGATATGTGATATCTAAGTCCTTCCCCTTCCAAACCTGAGAGCCTTCCTATAGCATGAGCTATGATAGCCAAGTCCTTCCAATTCCAATCCTGAGACCCTTCCTATAACATGAAATGTGATATCCAACTCCTTCCCATTCCAACCTGAGACCCTTCCTATAGCATGAGATGGGATATCTCAATGCTTCTAATACCAAACCTGAGACTCTTCCTATAACATGAGATGGGATATCCAACTCCTTCCCATTCCAATCCTGAGACCCTTCCGATAGCAGAGATGTGATATCTCAATGCTTATACCAAACCTGAGACCCTTCCTATGGCCTGAGATGTGATATCCAACTGCTTCCCATTCCAATCCTGAGACCCTTCCTATAGCATGAAATGTGATATCTCAATGCTTATACCAAATCTGAGACCCTTCCTATAGCATGAGATGTGATATCCAACTCCTTCCCATTCCAATCCTGAGACCCTTCCTATAGCATGAGATGTGATGTCTCAATGCTTCTAATACCAAACCTGAGATCCTTCCTATAACATGAGATGTGATATCCAACTCCTTCCGATTCCAATCCTGAGACCCTTATGATAGCATGAGATGTGATATCTCAATGATTCTAATACCAAACCTGAGATCCTTCCTATAACATGAGATGTGATTTCCAAATCCTTCCCCTTCCAAACCTGAGACCCTCCCTTTAGCATGAGATGTGATATCCAACTCCTTCCCATTCCAATCCTGAGACCCTTCTGATAGCATGAGATGTGATATCTCAATGCCTCTAATTCCAAACCTGAGATCCTACCTCTAACATGAAATGTGATATCCATCTCCTTCCCTTTCCAAACCTGAGACCCTGTCTATAGCATGAGATGTCATATACAACTCCTTCCCATTCCAATCCTGAGACCCTTCCTATAGCACGAGATGTGATATCTCAATGCTTATACCAAACCTGAGACCCTTCCTATAGCATGAGATGTGATATCCAACTCCTTCCCATTCCAATCCTGAGACCCTTCCTTTAGCATGAGATGTGATATCCAACTCCTTCCCATTCCAATCCTGAGACCCTTCCTATAGCCTGAGATGTGATATCTCAATGCCTCTAATACCAAACCTGAGATCCTTCCTCTAACATGAAATGTGATATCCAACTCCTTCCCTTTCCAAACCTGAGAGCCTATCTATAGCATGAGATGTGATATCCAAGTCCTTCCCATTCCAATCCTGAGACACTTCCGATAGCAGAGATGTGATATCTCAATGCTTATACCAAACCTGAGACCCTTCCTATAACATGAGATGTGATATCCAACTCCTTCCCGTTCCAAACCTGAGACCCTTCCTTTAGCATGAGATGTGATATCCAGCTCCTTCCCATTCCAATCCTGAGACACTTCCGATAGCATGAGATGTGATATCTCAATGCTTCTAATATCAAAACTGAGACCCGCCCTATAGCATGATATGTGATATCTAAGTCCTTCCCATTCCAAACCTGAGACCCTTCCTATAGCATGAGATGTGATATCTCAATGCTTATACCAAACCTGAGACCCTTCTTATAGCATGAGATGTGATATCCAACTTCTTCCCATTCCAATCCTGAGACCCTTCCTATAACATGAGATGTGATGTCGCAATGCTTCTAATACCAAACCTGAGATCTTTCCTATAACATGAGATGTGATATCCAACTCCTTCCCATTCCAATCCTGAGACCCTTCCTATAGCATGAGATGTGATATCACAATGCTTATACCAAACCTGAGACCGTCCCTTTAGCTTGAGATGTGATATCCAACTCCTTCCCATTCCAATCCTGAGACCCTTCCTATAGCATGAGATGTGATATCTCAAGGCCTCTAATGCCAAACCTGAGATCGTTCCTCTAACATGAAATGTGATATCCAACTCCTTCCCCTTCCAAACCTGAGAGCCTTCCTATAGCATGAGATATGATAGCCAAGTCCTTCCAATTCCAATCCTAAGACCCTTCCTATAACATGAAATGTGATATCCAACTCCTTCCCATTCCAACCTGAGACCCTTCCTATAGCATGAGATGGGATATCTCAATGCTTCTAATACCAAACCTGAGACTCTTCCTATAACATGAGATGGGATATCCAACTCATTCCCATTCCAATCCTGAGACCCTTCCGATAGCAGAGATGTGATATCTCAATGCTTATACCAAACCTGAGACCCTTCCTATGGCCTGAGATGTCATATACAACTCCTTCCCATTCCAATCCTGAGACCCTTCCTATAGCATGAGATGTGATATCTCAATGCTTATACCAAATCTGAGACCCTTCCTATAGCATGAGATGTGATATCCAACTCCTTCCCATTCCAATCCTGAGACCCTTCCTATAGCATGAGATGTGATGTCTCAATGCTTCTAATACCAAACCTGAGATCCTTCCTATAACATGAGATGTGATATCCAACTCCTTCTCATTCCAATCCTGAGACCCTTATGATAGCATGAGATGTGATATCTCAATGCCTCTAATACCAAACCTGAGATACTTCCGATAGCATGAGATGTGATATCTCAATGCTTCTAATACCAAACCTGAGATCCTTCCTATAACATGAGATGTGATTTCCAAATCCTCCCCCTTCCAAACCTGAGACCCTCCCTTTAGCATGAGATGTGATATCCAACTCCTTCCCATTCCAATCCTGAGACCCTTCTGATAGCATGAGATGTGATATCTCAATGCCTCTAATTCCAAACCTGAGATCCTACCTCTAACATGAAATGTGATATCCATCTCCTTCCCTTTCCAAACCTGAGACCCTGCCTATAGCATGAGATGTGATATCCAAGTCCTTCCCATTCCAATCCTGAGACCCTTCCTATAGCATGTGATGTGATATCTCAATGCTTATACCAAACCTGAGACCCTTCCTATGGCATGAGATGTCATATACAACTCCTTCCCATTCCAATCCTGAGACCCTTCCTATAGCATGAGATGTGATATCTCAATGCTTATACCAAACCTGAGACCCTTCCTATAGCATGAGATGTGATATCCAACTTCTTCCCATTCCAATCCTGAGACCCTTCCTATAACATGAGATGTGATGTCTCAATGCTTCTAATACCAAACCTGAGATCTTTCCTATAACATGAGATGTGATATCCAACTCCTTCCCATTCCAATCCTGAGACCCTTCCTATAGCATGAGATGTGATATCTCAAGGCCTCTAATACCAAACCTGAGATCCTTCCTCTAACATGAAATGTGATATCCAACTCTTTCCCCTCCCAAACCTGAGAGCCTTCCTATAGCATGAGATATGATATCCAAATCCTTCCCATTCCAATCCTGAGACCCTTCCTATAACATGAAATGTGATATCCTACTCCTTCCCATTCCATCCTGGGACCCTTCCTATATCATGAGATGGGATATCTCAATGCTTCTAATACCAAACCTGAGACCCTTCCTATAACATGAGATGGGAATATCCAACTCCTTCCCATTCCAATCCTGAGACCCTTCCGATAGCAGAGATGTGATATCTCAATGCTTATACCAAACCTGAGATCCTTCCTATAACATGAGATGTGATATCCAACTCCTTCCCATTCCAATCCTGAGAGCCTTCCTATACCATGAGATGTGATATCCAAATCCTTCCCATTCCAATCCTGAGACCCTTCCTATAACATGAAATGTGATATCCTACTCCTTCCCATTCCATCCTGGGACCCTTCCTATATCATGAGATGGGAATATCCAACTCCTTCCCATTCCAATCCTGAGACCCTTCCGATAGCAGAGATGTGATATCTCAATGCTTATACCAAACCTGAGATCCTTCCTATAACATGAGATGTGATATCCAACTCCTTCCCATTCCAATCCTGAGACACTTCCTATAGCATGAGATGTGATATCTCAATGCTTATACCAAATCTGAGACCCTTCCTATAGCATGAGATGTGATATCCAACTCCTTCCCATTCCAATCCTGAGACCCTTCCTATAGCATGAGATGTGATATCTCAAGGCCTCTAATACCAAACCTGAGATCCTTCCTCTAACATGAAATGTGATATCCAACTCTTTCCCCTTCCAAACCTGAGAGCCTTCCTATAGCATGAGATATTTTATTTATTTATTTTATTTGCATTTGTTAAGCGCACTTGCAGCCCATGAGGCATCGAGGCGCTGTTACAGAGGAAACACAGATTTTTTTTGTCTTAGTTACGTATTTATAACGCGCTTAAACACTCAGAGGTTTCTAAGCGTGGACCCGGGGATCGAACCTGTTGTTGCTTTGTGTCGTCTTGCTTCCAAGACGCGCACGCTGCCGCTGTGCTATCCTCCCGGGACATCCTATAATATGATAGCCAAGTCCTTCCAATTCCAATCCTGAGACCCTTCCGATAGCAGAGATGTGATATCTCAATGCTTATACCAAACCTGAGACCCTTCCTATGGCCTGAGATGTCATATACAACTCCTTCCCATTCCAATCCTGAGACCCTTTCTTTAGCATGAGATGTGATATCTCAATGCTTATACCAAATCTGAGACCCTTCCTATAGCATGAGATGTGATATCCAATTCCTTCCCATTCCAATCCTGAGACCCTTCCTATAGCATGAGATGTGATATCTCAATGCTTATACCAAACCTGAGAGCCTACCTATAGCATGAGATGTGATATCCAAGTCCATCCCATTCCAATCCTTAGACCCTTCCTACAGCATGCGATGTGATATCTCAATGATTCTAATACCAAACCAGAGACTCTTCCTATAACATGAGATGGGATATCCAACTCCTTCCCGTTCCAAACCTGAGACACTAACTATAGCATATGTGATATCCAACTGCTTCCCATTCCAAACATGAGACCCTTCCTATAGCAAGAAAGTAATATCCAACTCCTACCCATTCCAATCCTGAGACCCTTCCTATAGCAAGAGATGTGATATCCAAATCCTTCCCATTCCAATCCTGAGACCCTTCCTATAACATGAGATGTGATATCCAACTCCTTCCCATTCAAATCCTGAGACCCTTCCTATAGCATGAGAAGGGATATCCAACTCCTTCCCAATCCAATCCTGAGACCCTTCCAATAGCAGAAACGTGATATCTCAATGCTTCTACCAAACCTGAGACCCTTCCTTTAGCATGAGATGTGGTATCCAAATCCTTCACATTCCAATCCTGAGACCCTTCCTATAGCATGAGATGTGATATCTCAATGCTTCTAATACCAAACCTGAGATTCTTCCTATAACATGAGATGTGATATCCAATTCCTTCCCATTCCAAACCTGAGACCCTTCCTATTGGATGAGATGTGATATCCAACTCCTTCCCATTCCAACCCTGAGACCCTTCCTATAGCATGAGATGTGATGTCTCAATGCATCTAATACCAAACCTGAGATCCTTCCTATAACATGAGATGTGATATCCAACTCCTTCCATTCCAATCCTGAGACCCGTCCTATAGCATGAGATGTGATGTCTCAATGCTTATACCAAACCTGAGACCCTTCCTATAGCATGAGATGTGATATCCAACTCCTTCCATTCCAATCCTGAGACCCGTCCTATAGCATGAGATGTGATATCTCAATGCTTCTAATACCAAACCTGAGATCCTTCCTCTAACATGAAATGTGATATCCAACTCCTTCCCTTTCCAAACCTGAGACCCTTCCTTTAGCATGAGATGTGATATCTCAATGCTTATACCAAATCTGAGACCCTTCCTATAGCATGAGATGTGATATCCAAATCCTTCCCATTCCAATCCTGAGACCCTTCCTATAGCATGAGATGTGATACCTCAATGCTTATACCAAACCTGAGAGCCTACCTATAGCATGAGATGTGATGTCCAAGTCCATCCCATTCCAATCCTTAGACCCTTCCAACAGCATGCGATGTGATATCTCAATGATTCTAATACCAAACCAGAGACTCTTCCTATAACATGAGATGGGATATCCAACTCCTTCCCATTCCAATCCTGAGCCGCTTCCGATAGCAGAGATGTGATATCTCAATGCTTATACCAAACCTGAGACCCTTCCTATAACATGAGATGTGATATCCAACTCCTTCCCGTTCCAAACCTGAGACACTAACTATAGCATATGTGATATCCAACTCCTTCCCATTCCAAACATGAGACCCTTCCTATAGCAAGAAAGTAATATCCAACTCCTACCCATTCCAATCCTGAGACCCTTCCTATAGCAAGAGATGTGATATCCAAATCCTTCCCATTCCAATCCTGAGACCCTTCCTATAACATGAGATGTGATATCCAACTCCTTACCATTCCAACCTGAGACACTTCCTATAGCATGAGAAGGGATATCCAACTCCTTCCCAATCCAATCCTGAGACCCTTCCGATAGCAGAGATGTGATATCTCAATGCTTATACCAAACCTGAGACCCTTCCTATGGCATGAGATGTGATATCCAACTCCTTGCCATTCAAATCCTGAGACCCTTCCTATAGCATGAGAAGGGATATCCAACTCCTTCCCAATCCAATCCTGAGACCCTTCCGATAGCAGAGACGTGATATCTCAATGCTTCTACCAAACCTGAGACCCTTCCTTTAGCATGAGATGTGATATCCAAATCCTTCACATTCCAATCCTGAGACCCTTCCTATAGCATGAGATGTGACATCCAAGTCCTCCCCATTCCAATCCTGAGACCCTTCCTATAGCATGAGATGTGATATCTCAATGCTTCTAATACCAAACCTGAGACCCTTCCTATAACATGAGATGGGATATCCAACTCCTTCCCATTCCAATCCTGAGACCCTTCCGATAGCAGAGATGTGATATCTCAATGCTTATACCAATCCTGAGACCCTTCCTATGGCCTGAGATGTCATATACAACTCCTTCCCAATCCAATCCTGAGACCCTTCCTATAGCATGAGATGTGATATCTCAATGCTTATACCAAATGTGAGACCCTTCCTATAGCATGGATTTGATATCCAACTCCTTCCCATTCCAATCCTGAGACCCTTCCTATAGCATGAGATGTGATGTCTCAATGCTTCTAATACCAAACCTGAGATCCTTCCTATAACATGAGATGTGATATCCAACTCCTTCCCATTCCAATCCTGAGACCCTTCCTATAGCATGAGATGTGATGTCTCAATGCTTCTAATACCAAACCTGAGAACCTTCCTACAGCATGCGATGTGATATCTCAATGCTTCTAATACCAAACCTGAGACCAGTCCTATAACATGAGATTGGATATCCAACTCCTTCCCCTTCCAATCCTGAGACTCTTCCTATAGCTTGAGATGTGATATCCAACTCCTTCACATTCCAATTCTGAGACCCTTCCTATGCCATGAGACTTGATATCTCAATGCTTCTAATACCAAACCTGAGACCCGTCCTATAACATGAGATGTGATATCCAAATCTTTCCCCTTCCAAACCTTAGACCCTTCCTTTATCATGAGATGTGATATCCAACTCCTTCCCATTCCAATCCTGAGACCCTTCCGATATCATGAGATTTGTTATCTCAATGCTTCTAATATCAAACTTGAGACCCTCCCTATAGCATGAGATGTGACATCCAAGTCCTCCCCATTCCAATCCTGAGACCCTTCCTATAGCATGAGATGTGATATCTCAATGCTTCTAATACCAAACCTGAGACCCTTCCTATAACATGAGATGGGATATCCAACTCCTTCCCATTCCAATCCTGAGACCCTTCCGATAGCAGATATGTGATATCTCAATGCTTATACCAATCCTGAGACCCTTCCTATGGCCTGAGATGTCATATACAACTCCTTCCCAATCCAATCCTGAGACCCTTCCTATAGCATGAGATGTGATATCTCAATGCTTATACCAAATGTGAGACCCTTCCTATAGCATGAGATGTGATATCCAACTCCTTCCCATTCCAATCCTGAGACCCTTCCTATAGCATGAGATGTGATGTCTCAATGCTTCTAATACCAAACCTGAGATCCTTCCTATAACATGAGATGTGATATCCAACTCCTTCCCATTCCAATCCTGAGACCCTTCCTATAGCATGAGATGTGATGTCTCAATGCTTCTAATACCAAACCTGAGAACCTTCCTACAGCATGCGATGTGATATCTCAATGCTTCTAATACCAAACCTGAGACCAGTCCTATAACATGAGATTGGATATCCAACTCCTTCCCCTTCCAAACCTGAGACCCTTCCTATAGCATGAGATGTGATATCCAACTTCTTCCCATTCCAATCCTGAGACCATTCCTATAACATGAGATGTGATGTCTCAATGCTTCTAATACCAAACCTGAGATCTTTCCTATAACATGAGATGTGATATCCAACTCCTTCCCATTCCAATCCTGAGACCCTTCCTATAGCATGAGATGTGCTATCTCAATGCTTATACCAAACCTGAGACCCTTCCTAAAGCTTGAGATGTGATATCCAACTCCTTCCCATTCCAATCCTGAGACCCTTCCTATAGCATGAGATGTGATATCTCAAGGCCTCTAATACCAAACCTGAGATCCTTCCTCTAACATGAAATGTGATATCCAACTCCTTCCCCTTCCAAACCTGAGAGCCTTCCTATAGCATGAGATATGATATCCAAGTCCTTCCCATTCCAATCCTGAGACCCTTCCTATAACATGAAATGTGATATCCAACTCCTTCCCATTCCAACCTGAGACCCTTCCTATAGCATGAGATGGGATATCCAACTCCTTCCAAATCCAATACTGATACCCTTCCAATAGCATGAGATGTGATATCCCAATGCTTCTACCAAACCTGAGACCCTTCCTTTAGCATGAGATGTGATATCCAAATCCTTCACATTCCAATCCTGAGACCCTTCCTATAGCATGAGATGTGATATCTCAATGCTTCTAATACCAAACCTGAGATCCTGCCTATAACATGAGATGTGATATCCAATTCCTTCCCATTCCAAACCTGAGACCCTTCCTATTGGATGAGATGTGATATCCAACTCCTTCCCATTCCAACCCTGAGACCCTTCCTACAGCATGAGATGTGATGTCTCAATGCTTCTAATACCAAACCTGAGATCCTTACTATAACATGAGATGTGATATCCAACTCCTTCCATTCCAATCCTGAGACCCGTCCTATAGCATGAGATGTGATATCTCAATGCTTATACCAAACCTGAGACCCTTCCTATAGCATGAGATGTGATATCCAACTACTTCCCATTCCAATCCTGAGACCCTTCCTATAGCATGAGATGTGATATCTCAATGCTTCTAATACCAAACCTGAGATCCTTCCTCTAACATGAAATGTGATATCCAACTCCTTCCCTTTCCAAACCTAGGAGCCTATCTATAGCATGAGATGTGATATCCAAGTCCTTCCCATTCCAACCCTTAGACCCTTCCTACAGCATGCAATATGATATCTCAATGATTCTAATAACAAACTTGAGACCCGTCCTATAACATGAGATGGGATATCCAACTCCTTCCCATTCCAATCCTGAGACACTTCCGATAGCAGAGATGTGATATCTCAATGCTTATACCAAACCTGAGACCCTTCCTATAACATGAGATGTGATATCCAAATCCTTCCCGTTCCAAACCTGAGACCCTTCCTTTAGCATGAGATGTGATATCCAGCTCCTTCCCATTCCAATCCTGAGACCCTTCCTATAGCATGAGATGTGATATCTCAATGCTTCTAATACCAAACCTGAGATCCTTCCTCTAACATGAAATGTGATATCCAACTCCTTCCCTTTCCAAACCGAAGAGCCTATCTATAGCATGAGATGTGATATCCAAGTCCATCCCATTCCAATCCTTAGACCCTTCCTACAGCATGCGATGTGATATCTCAATGATTCTAATACCAAACCAGAGACTCGTCCTATAACATGAGATGGGATATCCAACTCCTTCCCATTCCAATCCTGAGCCACTTCCGATAGCAGAGATGTGATATCTCAATGCTTATACCAAACCTGAGACCCTTCCTGTAACATGAGATGAGATATCCAACTCCTTCCCGTTCCAAACCTGAGACACTAACTATAGCATATGTGATATCCAACTCCTTCCCATTCCAAACATGAGACCCTTCCTATAGCAAGAAAGTAATATCCAACTCCTACCCATTCCAATCCTGAGACCCTTCCTATAGCAAGAGATGTGATATCCAAATCCTTCCCATTCCAATCCTGAGACCCTTCCTATAGCATGAGAAGGGATATCCAACTCCTTCCCAATCCAATCCTGAGACCCTTCCGATAGCAGAGATGTGATATCTCAATGCTTATACCAAACCTGAGACCCTTCCTATAGCATGAGAAGGGATATCCAACTCCTTCCCAATCCAATCCTGAGACCCTTCCGATAGCAGAGACGTGATATCTCAATGCTTCTACCAAACCTGAGACCCTTCCTTTAGCATGAGATGTGATATCCAAATCCTTCACATTCCAATCCTGAGACCCTTCCTATAGCATGAGAAGGGATATCTCAATGCTTCTAATACCAAACCTGAGATCCTTCCTATAACATGAGATGTGATATCCAATTCCTTCCCATTCCAATCCTGAGACCCTTCCGATAGCAGAGATGTGATATCTCAATGCTTATACCAAACCTGAGACCCTTCCTATGGCCTGAGATGTCATATACAACTCCTTCCCATTCCAATCCTGAGACCCTTCCTATAGCATGAGATGTGATATCTCAATGCTTATACCAAATCTGAGACCCTTCCTATAGCATGAGATGTGATATCCAACTCCTTCCCATTCCAATCCTGAGACCCTTCCTATAGCATGAGATGTGATGTCTCAATGCTTCTAATACCAAACCTGAGATCCTTCCTATAACATCAGATGTGATATCCAACTCCTTCCCATTCCAATCCTGAGACCCCTATGAAAGCATGAGATGTGATATCTCAATGCTTCTAATACCAAACCTGAGATCCTTCCTATAACATGAGATGTGATTTCCAAATCCTTCCCCTTCCAAACCTGAGACCCTCCCTTTAGCATGAGATGTGATATCCAACTCCTTCCCATTCCAATCCTGAGACCCTTCTGATAGCATGAGATGTGATATCTCAATGCCTCTAATACCAAACCTGAGATCCTACCTCTAACATGAAATGTGATATCCATCTCATTCCCTTTCCAAACCTGAGACCCTGCCTATAGCATGAGATGTGATATCCAAGTCCTTCCCATTCCAATCCTGAGACCCTTCCTATAGCATGTGATGTGATATCTCAATGCTTATACCAAACCTGAGACCCTTCCTATAGCATGAGATGTCATATACAACTCCTTCCCATTCCAATCCTGAGACCCTTCCTATAGCATGAGATGTAATATCTCAATGCTTATACCAAACCTGAGACCCTTCCTATAGCATGAGATGTGATATCCAACTTCTTCCCATTCCAATCCTGAGACCCTTCCTATAACATGAGATGTGATGTCTCAATGCTTCTAATACCAAACCTGAGATCTTTCCTATAACATGAGATGTGATATCCAACTCCTTCCCATTCCAATCCTGAGACCCTTCCTATAGCATGAGATGTGATATCACAATGCTTATACCAAACCTGAGACCGTTCCTATAGCTTGAGATGTGATAACCAACTCCTTCCCATTCCAATCCTGAGACACTTCCTATAGCATGAGATGTGATATCTCAAGGCCTCTAATACCAAACCTGAGATCCTTCCTCTAACATGAAATGTGATATCCAACTCCTTCCCCTTCCAAACCTTAGAGCCTTCCTTTAGCATGGGATATGATATCCAAGTCCTTCCCATTCCAATCCTGAGACCCTTCCTATAACATGAAATGTGATATCCAACTCCTTCCCATTCCAAACTGAGACCCTTCCTATATCATGAGATGGGATATCTCAGTGCTTCTAATACCAAACCTGAGACTCTTCCTATAACATGAGATGGGATATCCAACTCCTTCCCATTCCAATCCTAAGACCCTTTCGATAGCAGAGATGTGATATCTCAATGCTTATGCCAAACCTGAGACCCTTCCTACGGCATGAGATGTCATATACAACTCCTTCCCATTCCAATCCTGAGACCCTTCCTATAGCACGAGATGTGATATCTCAATGCTTATACCAAACCTGAGACCCTTCCTCTAGCATGAGATGTGATATCCAACTCCTTCCCATTCCAATCCTGAGACCCTTCCTATAGCCTGAGATCTGATATCTCAATGCCTCTAATACCAAACCTGAGATCCTTCCTCTAACATGAAATGTGATATCCAACTCCTTCCCTTTCCAAACCTGAGAGCCTATCTATAGCATGAGATGTGATATCCAAGTCCTTCCCATTCCAATACTGAGACACTTCCGATAGCAGAGATGTGATATCTCAATGCTTATACCAAACCTGAGACCCTTCCTATAACATGAGATGTGATATCCAACTCCTTCCCGTTCCAAACCTGAGACCCTTCCTTTAGCATGAGATGTGATATCCAGCTCCTTCCCATTCCAATCCTGAGACCCTTCGTATAGCATGAGATGTGATATCTCAATACTTCTAATACCAAACCTGAGATCCTTCTGATAACATGAGATATGATATCCAAATCCTTCCCCTTCCAAACCTGAGACCCTCCCTTTAGCATGAGATGTGATATCCAACTCCTTCCCATTCCAATCCTGAGAACCTTCTGATAGCATGAGATGTGATATCTCAATGCTTCTATACCAAACCTGAGATCCTTCCGATAGCATGAGATGTGATATCTCAATGCTTCTAATACCAAACCTGAGATCCTTCCTATAACATGAGATGTGATATCCAAATCCTTCCCCTTCCAAACCTGAGACCCTCCCTTTAGCATGAGATGTGATATCCAACTCCTTCCCATTCCAATCCTGAGACTCTTCTGATAGCATGAGATGTGATATCTCAATGCCTCTAATACCAAACCTGAGATCCTACCTCTAACATGAAATGTGATATCCAACTCTTTCCCCTTCCAAACCTGAGAGCCTTCCTATAGCATGAGATGTGATATCCAAGTCCTTCTAATTCCAATCCTGAGACCCTTCCTATAACATGAGATGTGATATCCAACTCCTTCCCATTCCAACCTGAGACCCTTCCTATAGCATGAGATGGGATATCCAACTCCTTCCAAATCCAATCCTGATACCCTTCCGATAGCATGAGATGTGATATCCCAATGCTTCTACCAAACCTGAGACCCATACTATGGCATGAGATGTGATATCAAACTCCTTCCCCTTCCAAACCTTAGACACTTCCTTTATCATGAGATGTGATATCCAACTCCTTCCCATTCCATCCTTGAGACCCTTCCGATATCATGAGATGTGATATCTCAATGCTTCTAATATCAAACTTGAGACCCTCCTTATAGCATGAGATGTGATATCCAAGTCCTTCCCATTCCAATCCTGAGACCCTTTCTATAGCATGAGATGTGATATCTCAATGCTTCTAATACCAAACCTGAGACCCTTCCTATAACATGAGATGGGAATATCCAACTCCTTCCCATTCCAATCCTGAGACCCTTCCGATAGTAGAGATGTGATATCTCAATGCTTATACCAAACCTGAGATCCTTCCTATAACATGAGATGTGATATCCAACTCCTTCCCATTCCAATCCTGAGACACTTCCTATAGCATGAGATGTGATATCTCACTGCTTATACCAAACCTGAGACCCTTCCTATAGCATGAGATGTGATATCCAACTCCTTCCCATTCCAATCCTGAGACCCTTCCTATAGCCTGAGATCTGATATCTCAATGCCTCTAATACCAAACCTGAGATCCTTCCTCTAACATGAAATGTGATATCCAACTCCTTCCCTTTCCAAACCTGAGAGCCTATCTATAGCATGAGATGTGATATCCAAGTCCTTCCCATTCCAATACTGAGACACTTCCGATAGCAGAGATGTGATATCTCAATGCTTATACCAAACCTGAGACCCTTCCTATAACATGAGATGTGATATCCAACTCCTTCCCGTTCCAAACCTGAGACCCTTCCTTTAGCATGAGATGTGATATCCAGCTCCTTCCCATTCCAATCCTGAGACCCTTCCTATAGCATGAGATGTGATATCTCAATACTTCTAATACCAAACCTGAGATCCTTCTGATAACATGAGATATGATATCCAAATCCTTCCCCTTCCAAACCTGAGACCCTCCCTTTAGCATGAGATGTGATATCCAACTCCTTCCCATTCCAATCCTGAGAACCTTCTGATAGCATGAGATGTGATATCTCAATGCTTCTATACCAAACCTGAGATCCTTCCGATAGCATGAGATGTGATATCTCAATGCTTCTAATACCAAACCTGAGATCCTTCCTATAACATGAGATGTGATATCCAAATCCTTCCCCTTCCAAACCTGAGACCCTCCCTTTAGCATGAGATGTGATATCCAACTCCTTCCCATTCCAATCCTGAGACTCTTCTGATAGCACGAGATGTGATATCTCAATGCCTCTAATACCAAACCTGAGATCCTACCTCTAACATGAAATGTGATATCCAACTCTTTCCCCTTCCAAACCTGAGAGCCTTCCTATAGCATGAGATGTGATATCCAAGTCCTTCTAATTCCAATCCTGAGACCCTTCCTATAACATGAGATGTGATATCCAACTCCTTCCCATTCCAACCTGAGACCCTTCCTATAGCATGAGATGGGATATCCAACTCCTTCCAAATCCAATCCTGATACCCTTCCGATAGCATGAGATGTGATATCCCAATGCTTCTACCAAACCTGAGACCCATACTATGGCATGAGATGTGATATCAAACTCCTTCCCCTTCCAAACCTTAGACACTTCCTTTATCATGAGATGTGATATCCAACTCCTTCCCATTCCATCCTTGAGACCCTTCCGATATCATGAGATGTGATATCTCAATGCTTCTAATATCAAACTTGAGACCCTCCTTATAGCATGAGATGTGATATCCAAGTCCTTCCCATTCCAATCCTGAGACCCTTTCTATAGCATGAGATGTGATATCTCAATGCTTCTAATACCAAACCTGAGACCCTTCCTATAACATGAGATGGGAATATCCAACTCCTTCCCATTCCAATCCTGAGACCCTTCCGATAGTAGAGATGTGATATCTCAATGCTTATACCAAACCTGAGATCCTTCCTATAACATGAGATGTGATATCCAACTCCTTCCCATTCCAATCCTGAGACACTTCCTATAGCATGAGATGTGATATCTCACTGCTTATACCAAACCTGAGACCCTTCCTATAGCATGAGATGTGATATCCAACTCCTTCCCATTCCAATCCTGAGACCCTTCCTATAGCATGAGATATGATATCTCTATGCTTCTAATATCAAACTTGAGACCCTCCCTATAGCATGAGATGTGATATCCAAGTCCTTCCCATTCCAATCCTGAGACCCTTCCGATAGCATGAGATGTGATGTCTCAATGCTTCTAATACCAAACCTGAGATCCTTCCTATACCATGAGATGTGATATCCAACTCCTTCCCATTCCAATCCTGAGACCCTTCCTATAGCATGAGATGGGATATCTCAATGCTTATACCAAACCTGAGACCCTTCCTATAGCATGAGATGTGATATCCAACTCCTTCCCATTCCAATCCTGAGACCCTTCCTATAGCATGAGATGTGATATCTCAATGCCTCTAATACCAAACCTGAGATCCTTCCTCTAACATGAAATGTGATATCCAACTCCTTCCCATTCCAATCCTGAGACACTTCCTATAGCATGAGATGTGATATCTAAATGCTTCTAATACCAAACTTGAGACTCTTCCTATAACATGAGATGGGATATCCAACTCCTTCCCATTCCAATCCTTAGACCCTTCCTACAGCATGCAATATGATATCTCAATGATTCTAATAACAAACCTGAGACCCTTCCTATAACATGAGATGTGATATCCAACTCCTTCCCGTTCCAAACCTGAGACCCTTCCTATAGCATATGTGATATCCAACACATTCCCATTCCAAACATGAGACCCTTCCTATAGCAGGAATGTAATATCCAACTCCTTCCCATTCCAATCCTGAGACCATTCCTATAGCATGAGATGTGATATCTCAATGCTTCTAATACCAAACCTGAGATCCTTCCTATGACATGAGATGTGATATCCAATTCCTCCCCATTCCAAACCTGAGAACCTTCCTACAGCATGCGATGTGATATCTCAATGCTTCTAATACCAAACCTGAGACCAGTCCTATAACATGAGATTGGATATACAATTCTTTCCCCTTGCAAACCTGAGACCCTTTCAATAGCATGAGATGTGATATCCAACTTCTTCCCATTCCAATCCTGAGACCCTTCCTATAACATGAGATGTGATGTCTCAATGCTTCTAATCCCAAACCTGAGATCTTTCCTATAACATGAGATGTGATATCCAACTCCTTCCCATTCCAATCCTGAGACCCTTCCTATAGCATGAGATGTGCTATCTCAATGCTTATACCAAACCTGAGACCCACCTAAAGCTTGAGATGTGATATCCAACTCCTTCCCATTCCAATCCTGAGACCCTTCCTATAACATGAAATGTGATATCCAACTCCTTCCCATTCCAACCTGAGACCCTTCCCATAGCATGAGATGTGATATCTCAAGGCCTCTAATACCAAACCTGAGATCCTTCCTCTAACATGAAATGTGATATCCAACTCCTTCTCCTTCCAAACCTGAGAGCCTTCCTATAGCATGAGATATGATATCCAAGTCCTTCCCATTCCAATCCTGAGACCCTTCCTATAACATGAAATGTGATATCCAACTCCTTCCCATTCCAACCTGAGACCCTTCCTATAGCATGAGATGGGATATCCAACTCCTTCCAAATCCAATACTGATACCCTTCCAATAGCATGAGATGTGATATCCCAATGCTTCTATCAAACCTGAGAACCATACTATGGCATGAGATGTGATATCAAACTCCTTCCCATTCCAATCCTGAGACTCTTCCTATAGCTTGAGATGTGATATCCAACTCCTTCCCATTCCAATTCTGAGACCCTTCCTATACCATGAGACTTGATATCTCAATGCTTCTAATACCAAACCTGAGACCCGTCCTATAACATGAGATGTGATATCCAAATCTTTCCCCTTCCAAACCTTAGACCCTTCCTTTATCATGAGATGTGATATCCAACTCCTTCCCATTCCAATCCTGAGACCCTTCCGATATCATGAGATTTGTTATCTCAATGCTTCTAATATCAAAATTGAGACCCTCCCTATAGCATGAGATGGGATATCCAACTCCTTCCCATTCCAATCCTGAGACCCTTCCGATAGCAGAGATGTGATATCTCAATGCTTATACCAAATCTGAGACCCTTCCTATAGCATGAGATGTGATATCCAACTCCTTCCCATTCCAATCCTGAGACCCTTCCTATAGCATGAGATGTGATGTCTCAATGCTTCTAATACCAAACCTGAGATCCTTCCTATAACATGAGATGTGATATCCAACTCCTTCCCATTCCAATCCTGAGACCCTTCCTATAGCATGAGATGTGCTATCTCAATGCTTATACCAAACCTGAGACCCTTCCTAAAGCTTGAGATGTGATATCCAACTCCTTCCCATTCCAATCCTGAGACCCTTCCTATAGCATGAGATGTGATATCTCAAGGCCTCTAATACCAAACCTGAGATCCTTCCTCTAACATGAAATGTGATATCCAACTCCTTCCCCTTCCAAACCTGAGAGCCTTCCTATAGCATGAGATATGATATCCAAGTCCTTCCCATTCCAATCCTGAGACCCTTCCTATAACATGAAATGTGATATCCAACTCCTTCCCATTCCAACCTGAGACCCTTCCTATAGCATGAGATGGGATATCCAACTCCTTCGAAATCCAATACTGATACCCTTCCAATAGCATGAATTGTGATATCCCAATGCTTCTACCAAACCTGAGACCCATACTATGGCATGAGATGTGATATCAAACTCATTCCCATTCCAATCCTGAGACTCTTCCTATAGCTTGAGATGTGATATCCAACTCCTTCCCATTCCAATTCTGAGACCCTTCCTATGCCATGAGACTTGATATCTCAATGCTTCTAATACCAAACCTGAGACCCGTCCTATAACATGAGATGTGATATCCAAATCTTTCCCCTTCCAAACCTTAGACCCTTCCTTTATCATGAGATGTGATATCCAACTCCTTCCCATTCCAATCCTGAGACCCTTCCGATATCATGAGATTTGTTATCTCAATGCTTCTAATATCAAACTTGAGACCCTCCCTATAGCATGAGATGTGACATCCAAGTCCTCCCCATTCCAATCCTGAGACCCTTCCTATAGCATGAGATGTGATATCTCAATGCTTCTAATACCAAACCTGCGATCCTTCCAATAACATGAGATGTGATATCCAACTCCTTCCCATTCCAATCCTGAGACCCTTATGATAGCATGAGATGTGATATCTCAATGCCTCTAATACCAAACCTGATATACTTCCGATAGCATGAGATGTGATATCTCAATGCTTCTAATACCAAACCTGAGATCCTTCCTATAACATGAGATGTGATTTCCAAATCCTTCCCCTTCCAAACCTGAGACCCTCCATTTAGCATGAGATGTGATATACAACTCCTTCCCATTCCAATCCTGAGACACTTCTGATAGCATGAGATGTGATATCTCAATGCCTCTAATACCAAACCTGAGATCCTATCTCTAACATGAAATGTGATATCCATCTCCTTCCCTTTCCAAACCTGAGGCCCTGCCTATAGCATGAGATGTGATATCCAAGTCCTTCCCATTCCAATCCTGAGACCCTTCCTATAGCATGTGATGTGATATCTCAATGCTTATACCAAACCTGAGACCCTTCCTATGGCATGAGATGTCATATACAACTCCTTCCCATTCCAATCCTGAGACCCTTCCTATAGCCTGAGATGTGATATCTCAATGCTTATACCAAACCTGAGACCCTTCCTATAGCATGAGATGTGATATCCAACTTCTTCCCATTCCAATCCTGAGACCCTTCCTATAACATGAGATGTGATGTCTCAATGCTTCTAATACCAAACCTGAGATATTTCCTATAACATGAGATGTGATATCCAACTCCTTCCCATTCCAATCCTGAGACCCTTCCTATAGCATGAGATGTGATATCTCAATGCTTATACCAAACCTGAGATCCTTCCTCTAACATGAAATGTGATATCCAACTCCTTCCCCTTCCAAACCTGAGAGCCTTCCTATAGCATGAGATATGATATCCAAGTCCTTCCCATTCCAATCCTGAGACCCTTCCTATAACATGAAATGTGATATCCAACTCCTTCCCATTCCAACCTGAGACCCTTCCTATAGCATGAGATGGGATATCCAACTTCTTCCAAATCCAATACTGATACCCTTCCGATAGCATGAGATGTGATATCCCAATGCTTCTACCAAACCTGAGACCCATACTATGGCATGAGATGTGATATCAAACTCCTTCCCATTCCAATCCTGAGACCCTTCCTATAGCTTGAGGTGTGATATCCAACTCCTTCCCATTCCAATTCTGAGACCCTTCTTATACCATGAGACTTGATATCTCAATGCTTCTAATACCAAACCTGAGACCCGTCCTATAACATGAGATGTGATATCCAAATCCTTCCCCTTCCAAACCTTAGACCCTTCCTTTATCATGAGATGTGATATCCAACTCCTTCCCATTCCAATCCTGAGACCCTTCCGATATCATGAGATTTGTTATCTCAATGCTTCTAATATCAAACTTGAGACCCTCCCTACAGCATGAGATGTGACATCCAAGTCCTTCCCATTCCAATCCTGAGACCCTTCCTATAGCATGAGATGTGATATCTCTATGCTTCTAATACCAAACCTGAGACCATTCCTATAACATGAGATGGGATATCCAACTCCTTCCCATTCCAATCCTGAGACCCTTCCGATAGCAGAGATGTGATATCTCAATGCTTATACCAAACCTGAGACCCTTCCTATGGCCTGAGATGTCATATACAACTCCTTCCCATTCCAATCCTGAGACCCTTCCTTTAGCATGAGATGTGATATCTCAATGCTTATACCAAATCTGAGACCCTTCCTACAGCATGAGATGTGATATCCAATTCCTTCCCATTCCAATCCTGAGACCCTTCCTATAGCATGAGATGTGATATCTCAATGCTTATACCAAACCTGAGAGCCTACCTATAGCATGAGATGTGATATCCAAGTCCATCCCATTCCAATCCTTAGACCCTTCCTACAGCATGCAATGTGATATCTCAATGATTCTAATACCAAACCAGAGACTCTTCCTATAACATGAGATGGGATATCCAACTCCTTCCCATTCCAATCCTGAGCCGCTTCCGATAGCAGAGATGTGATATCTCAATGCTTATACCAAACCTGAGACCCTTCCTATAACATGAGATGTGATATCCAACTGCTTCCCATTCCAAACATGAGACCCTTCCTATAGCAAGAAAGTAATATCCAACTCCTACCCATTCCAATCCTGAGACCCTTCCTATAGCAAGAGATGTGATATCCAAATCCTTCCCATTCCAATCCTGAGACCCTTCCTATAACATGAGATGTGATATCCAACTCCTTCCCATTCAAATCCTGAGACCCTTCCTATAGCATGAGAAGGGATATCCAACGCCTTCCCAATCCAATCCTGAGACCCTTCCGATAGCAGAGACGTGATATCTCAATGCTTCTACCATACCTGAGACCCTTCCTTTAGCATGAGATGTGATATCCAAATCCTTCACATTCCAATCCTGAGACCCTTCCTATAGCATGAGATGTGATATCTCAATGCTTCTCATACCAAACCTGAGATCCTTCCTATAACATGAGATGTGATATCCAATTCCTTCCCATTCCAAACCTGAGACCCTTCCTATTGGATGAGATGTGATATCCAACTCCTTCCCATTCCAACCCTGAGACCCTTCCTATAGCATGAGATGTGATGTCTCAATGCTTCTAATACCAAACCTGAGATCCTTCCTCTCAGGATTGGAATGGGAAGGACTTGGATATCACATCTCATGCTATAGGCAGGGCCTCAGGTTTGGAAAGGGAAGGAGATGGATTTCACATTTCATGTTAGAGATAGGATCTCAGGTTTGGTATTAGAGGCATTGAGATATCACATCTCATGCTATCAGAAGGGTCTCAGGATTGGAATGGGAAGGAGTTGTATATCACATCTCATGCTAAATGGAGGGTCTCAGGTTTGGAAGGGGAAGGATTTGGAAATCACATCTCATGTTATAGGAAGGATCTCAGGTTTGGTATTAGAAGCATTGAGATATCACATCTCATGCTATCGGAAGTATCTCAGGTTTGGTATTAGAGGCATTGAGATATCACATCTCATGCTATCATAAGGGTCTCAGGATTGGAATGGGAAGGAGTTGGATATCACATCTCATGTTATTGGAAGGATCGCAGGTTTGGTATTAGAAGCATTGAGACATCACATCTCATGCTATAGGAAGGGTCTCAGGATTGGAATGGGAAGGAGTTGGATATCACATCTCATGCTATAGGAAGGGTCTCAGATTTGGTATAAGCATTGAGATATCACATCTCATGCTATAGGAAGGGTCTCAGGATTGGATTGGGAAGGAGTTGTATATGACATCTCATGTTATAGGAAGGGTCTCAGGTTTGGTATTAGAAGCATTGAGATATCACATCTCATGCTATAGGAAGGGTCTCAGGATTGGATTGGGGAGGACTTGGATGTCACATCTCATGCTATAGGGAGGGTCTCAAGTTTGATATTAGAAGCATTGAGATATCAAGTCTCATGGCATAGGAAGGGTCTCAGAATTGGAATGGGAAGGAGTTGGATATCACATCTCAAGCTATAGGAAGAGTCTCAGGATTGGAATGGGAATGAGTTTGATATCACATCTCATGCCATAGTATGGGTCTCAGGTTTGGTAGAAGCATTGGGATATCACAATTCATGCTATTGGAAGGGTATCAGTATTGGATTTCGAAGGAGTTGGATATCCCATCTCATGCTATAGGAAGGGTCTCAGGTTGGAATGGGAAGGAGTTGGATATCACATTTCATGTTATAGGAAGGGTCTCAGGATTGGAATGGGAAGGACTTGGATATCATATCTCATGCTATAGGAAGGCTCTCAGGTTTGGAAGGGGAAGGAGTTGGATATCACATTTCATGTTAGAGGAAGGATCTCAGGTTTGGTATTAGAGGCCTTGAGATATCACATCTCATGCTATAGGAAGGGTGTCAGGATTGGAATGGGAAGGAGTTGGATATCACATCTCAAGCTTTAGGAAGGGTCTCAGGTTTGGTATAAGCATTGCGATAGCACATCTCATGCTATAGGAAGGGTCTCAGGATTGGAATGGGAAGGAGTTGGATATCACATCTCATGTTATAGGAAAGATCTCAGGTTTGGTATTAGAAGCATTGAGACATCACATCTCATGTTATAGGAAGGGTCTCAGGATTGGAATGGGAAGAAGTTGGATATCACATCTCATGCTATAGGAAGGGTCTCAGGTTTGGAAGGGGAAGGAGTTGGATATCCAATCTCATGTTATAGGACTAGTCTCAGGTTTGGTATTAGAAGCATTGAGATATCACATCGCATGCTGTAGGAAGGTTCTCAGGTTTGGTATTAGAAGCATTGAGACATCACATCTCATGCTATAGGAAGGGTCTCAGGATTGGAATGGGAAGGAGTTGGATATCACATCTCATGTTATAGGAAGGATCTCAGGTTTGGTATTAGAAGCATTGAGACATCACATCTCATGCTATAGGAAGGGTCTCAGGATTGGAATGGGAAGGAGTTGGATATCACATCTCATGCTATAGGAAGGGTCTCACATTTGGTATAAGCATTGAGATATCACATCTCATGCTATAGGAAGGGTCTCAGGATTGGATTGGGAAGGAGTTGTATATGACATCTCAGGCCATAGGAAGGGTCTCAGGATTGGTATAAGCATTGAGATATCACATCTCTGCTATCGGAAGGGTCTCAGGATTGGAATGGGAAGGAATTGGATATCCCATCTCATGTTATAGGAAGGGTCTCAGGTTTGGTATTAGAAGCATTGAGATATCACATCTCATGCTATAGGAAGGGTCTCAGGATTTGAATGGGGAGGACTTGGATGTCACATCTCATGCTATAGGGAGTGTCTCAAGTTTGATATTAGAAGCATTGAGATAACAAATCTCATGATATCGGAAGGGTCTCAGGATTGGAATGGGAAGGAGTTGGATATCACATCTCATGATAAAGGAAGGGTCTAAGGTTTGGAAGGGGAAATATTTGGATATCACATCTCATGTTATAGGACGGGTCTCAGGTTTGGTATTAGAAGCATTGAGATATCAAGTCTCATGGCATAGGAAGGGTCTCAGAATTGGAATGTGAAGGAGTTGGATATCACATCTCAAGCTATAGGAAGAATCTCAGGATTGGAATGGGAAGGAGTTTGATATCACATCTCATGCCATAGTATGGGTCTCAGGTTTGGTAGAAGCATTGGGATATCACATCTCATGCTATTGGAAGGGTATCAGTATTGGATTTGGAAGGAGTTGGATATCACATTTCATGTTATAGGAAGGGTCTCAGGTTGGAATGGGAAGGAGTTGGATATCACATTTCATGTTATAGGAAGGGTCTCAGGATTGGAATGGGAAGGACTTGGATAGCATATCTCATGCTATAGGAAGGCTCTCAGGTTTGGAAGGGGAAGGAGTTGGATATCACATTTCATGTTAGAGGAAGGATCTCAGGTTTGGTATTAGAGGCCTTGAGATATCACATCTCATGCTATAGGAAGGGTCTCAGGATTGGAATGGGAAGGAGTTGGATATCACATCTCAAGCTTTAGGAAGGGTCTCAGGTTTGGTATAAGCATTGAGAGCACATCTCATGCTATAGGAAGGGTCTCAGGATTGGAATGGGAAGGAGTTGGATATCACATCTCATGTTATAGGAAGGATCTCAGGTTTGGTATTAGAAGCATTGAGACATCACATCTCATGCTATAGGAAGGGTCTCAGGATTGGAATGGGAAGGAGTTGGATATCACATCTCATGCTATAGGAAGGGTCTCAGATTTGGTATAAGCATTGAGATATCACATCTCTGCTATCGGAAGGGTCTCAGGATTGGAATGGGAAGGAGTTGGATATCCCATCTCATGCTATAGGGAGGGTCTCAATTTTGATATTAGAAGCATTGAGATAACAAATCTCATGATATCGGAAGGGTCTCAGGATTGGAATGGGAAGGAGTTGGATATCACATCTCATGATAAAGGAAGGGTCTAAGGTTTGGAAGGGGAAAGATTTGGATATAACATCTCATGTTATAGGACGGGTCTCAGGTTTGGTATTAGAAGCATTGAGATATCAAGTCTCATGGCATAGGAAGGGTCTCAGAATTGGAATGTGAAGGAGTTGGATATCACATCTCAAGCTATAGGAAGAGTCTCAGGATTGGAATGGGAAGGAGTTTGATATCACATCTCATGCCATAGTATGGGTCTCAGGTTTGGTAGAAGCATTGGGATATCACATCTCATGCTATTGGAAGGGTATCAGTATTGGATTTGGAAGGAGTTGGATATCACATTTCATGTTATAGGAAGGGTCTCAGGTTGGAATGGGAAGGAGTTGGATATCACATTTCATGTTATAGGAAGGGTCTCAGGATTGGAATGGGAAGGACTTGGATATCATATCTCATGCTATAGGAAGGCTCTCAGGTTTGGAAGGGGAAGGAGTTGGATATCACATCTCATGTTATAGGAAGGGTCTCAGGTTGGAATGGGAAGGAGTTGGATATCACATTTCATGTTATAGGAAGGGTCTCAGGATTGGAATGGGAAGGACTTGGATATCATATCTCATGCTATAGGAAGGCTCTCAGGTTTGGAAGGGGAAGGAGTTGGATATCACATCTCATGTTATAGGAAGGATCTCAGGTTTGGTATTAGAAGCATTGAGACATCACATCTCATGCTATAGGAAGGGTCTCAGGATTGGAATGGGAAGGAGTTGGATATCACATCTCATGCTATAGGAAGGGTCTCAGATTTGGTATAAGCATTGAGATATCACATCTCTGCTATCGGAAGGGTCTCAGGATTGGAATGGGAAGGAGTTGGATATCACATCTCAAGCTTTAGGAAGGGTCTCAGGTTTGGTATAAGCATTGAGATAGCACATCTCATGCTATAGGAAGGGTCTCAGGATTGGAATGGGAAGGAGTTGGATATCACATCTCATGTTATAGGAAGGATCTCAGGATTGGAATGGGAAGGAGTTGGATATCACATCTCAAGCTTTAGGAAGGGTCTCAGGTTTGGTATAAGCATTGAGATAGCACATCTCATGCTATAGGAAGGGTCTCAGGATTGGAATGGGAAGGAGTTGGATATCACATCTCATGTTATAGGAAGGATCTCAGGTTTGGTATTAGAAGCATTGAGACATCACATCTCATGCTATAGGAAGGGTCTCAGGATTGGAATGGGAAGGAGTTGGATATCACATCTCATGCTATAGGAAGGGTCTCAGATTTGGTATAAGCATTGAGATATCACATCTCTGCTATCGGAAGGGTCTCAGGATTGGAATGGGAAGGAGTTGGATATCCCATCTCATGCTATAGGGAGGGTCTCAATTTTGATATTAGAAGCATTGAGATAACAAATCTCATGATATCGGAAGGGTCTCAGGATTGGAATGGGAAGGAGTTGGATATCACATCTCATGATAAAGGAAGGGTCTAATATTTGGAAGGGGAAAGATTTGGATATCACATCTCATGTTATAGGACGGGTCTCAGGTTTGGTATTAGAAGCATTGAGATATCAAGTCTCATGGTATAGGAAGGGTCTCAGAATTGGAATGGGAAGGAGTTGGATATCACATCTCAAGCTATAGGAAGAGTCTCAGGATTGGAATGGGAAGGAGTTTGATATCACATCTCATGCCATAGTATGGTTCTCAGGTTTGATAGAAGCATTGGGATATCACATCTCATGCTATTGGAAGGGTATCAGTATTGGATTTGGAAGGAGTTGGATATCCCATCTCATGCTATAGGAAGGGTCTCAGGTTGGAATGGGAAGGAGTTGGATATCACATTTCATGTTATAGGAAGGGTCTCAGGATTGGAATGGGAAGGACTTGGATATCATATCTCATGCTATAGGAAGGCTCTCAGGTTTGGATGGAGAAGGAGTTGGATATCACATTTCATGTTAGAGGAAGGATCTCAGGTTTGGTATTAGAGGCCTTGAGATATCACATCTCATGCTATAGGAAGGGTCTCAGGTTGGAATGGGAAGGAGTTGGATATCACATTTCATGTTATAGGAAGGGTCTCAGGATTGGAATGGGAAGGAGTTGGATATCACATCTCAAGCTTTAGGAAGGGTCTCAGGTTTGGTATAAGCATTGAGATAGCACATCTCATGCTATAGGAAGGGTCTCAGGATTGGAATGGGAAGGAGTTGGATATCACATCTCATGTTATAGGAAAGATCTCAGGTTTGGTATTAGAAGCATTGAGACATCACATCTCATGTTATAGGAAGGGTCTCAGGATTGGAATGGGAAGAAGTTGGATATCACATCTCATGCTATAGGAAGAGTCTCAGGTTTGGAAGGGGAAGGAGTTGGATATCCAATCTCATGTTATAGGACTGGTCTCAGGTTTGGTATTAGAAGCATTGAGATATCACATCGCATGCTGTAGGAAGGTTCTCAGGTTTGGAATGGGGAGGAATTGGATATCACATCTCATGTCATAGGAAGGATCTCAGGTTTGGTATTAGAAGCATTGAGATATCACATCTCATGCTATAGGAATGGTCTCAGGATTGGAATGGGAAGGAGTGGATATTACATTCCTGCTATAGGAAGGGTCTCATGTTTGGAATGGGAATGTGTTGGATATCACATATGCTATAGGAAGGGTCTCAGGTTTGGAACGGGAAGGAGTTGGATATCACATCTCATGTTATAGGAAGGGTCTCAGGTTTGGTATAAGCATTGAGATATCACATCTCTGCTATCGGAAGTGTCTCAGGATTGGAATGGGAAGCTGTTGGATATCCCATCTCATGTTATAGGACGGGTCTCAGGTTTGTTATTAGAATCATTGAGATATCATATTGCATGCTGTAGGAAGGGTCTAAGGATTGGAATGGGAAGGAGTTGGATATCCCATCTCATGTTATAGGAAGAGTCTCAAGTTTGGTATTAGAAGCATTTAGATATCACATCTCATGCTATAGGAAGTGTCTCAGGATTGGAATGGGAAGGAGTTGGATATGACATTTCATGTTAGAGGAAGGATCTCAGGTTTGGTATTAGAGGCATTGAGATATCACATCTCATGCTATAGGAAGGGTCTCAGGATTGGAATGGGAAGGAGTTGGATATCACATCTCATGCTATAGGAAGGGTCTCAGGTTTGGTATAAGCATTGAGATATCACATCTCATGCTATAGGAAGGGTCTCAGTTTTGATATTAGAAGCATTGAGATATCACATCTCATGCTATCAGAAGGGTCTCAGGATTGGAATGGGAAGGAGCTGGATATCACATCTCATGCTAAAGGAAGGATCTCAGGTTTGGAACGGGAAGGAGTTGGATATCACATGTCATGTTATAGGAAGGGTCTCAGGTTTGGTATAAGCATTGAGATATCACATCTCTGCTATCGGAAGTGTCTCAGGATTGGAATGGGAAGGACTTGGATATCACATCTCATGCTATAGATAGGCTCTCAGGTTTGGAAAGAGAAGGAGTTGGATATCACATTTCATGTTAGAGGAAGGATCTCAGGTTTGGTATTAGAGGCATTGAGATATCAGATCTCAGGCTATAGGAAGGGTCTCAGGATTGGAATGGGAAGGAGTTGGATATCACATCTCATGCTAGAGGAAGGGTCTCAGGTTTGGTATAAGCATTGAGATATCACATCTCGTGCTATAGGAAGGGTCTCAGGATTGGAATGGGAAGGAGTTGTATATGACATCTCATGCCGTAGGAAGGGTCTCAGGTTTGGTATAAGCATTGAGATATCACATCTCTGCTATCGAAAGGGTCTTAGGATTGGAATGGGAAGGAGTTGGATATCCCATCTCATGTTATAGGAAGAGTCTCAGGTTTGGTATTAGAAGCATTGAGATATCCCATCTCATGATATAGGAAGGGTCTCAGTTTAGAATGGGAAGGAGTTGGATATCACATTTCATGTTATAGGAAGGGTCTCAGGTTGGAATGGGAAGGAGTTGGATATCACATTTCATGTTATAGGAAGGGTCTCAGGATTGGAATGGGAAGGACTTGGATATCATATCTCATGCTATAGGAAGGCTCTCAGGTTTGGAAGGGGAAGGAGTTGGATATCACATTTCATGTTAGAGGAAGGATCTCAGGTTTGGTATTAGAGGCCTTGAGATATCACATCTCATGCTATAGGAAGGGTGTCAGGATTGGAATGGGAAGGAGTTGGATATCACATCTCAAGCTTTAGGAAGGGTCTCAGGTTGGTATAAGCATTGCGATAGCACATCTCATGCTATAGGAAGGGTCTCAGGATTGGAATGGGAAGGAGTTGGATATCACATCTCATGTTATAGGAAAGATCTCAGGTTTGGTATTAGAAGCATTGAGACATCACATCTCATGTTATAGGAAGGGTCTCAGGATTGGAATGGGAAGAAGTTGGATATCACATCTCATGCTATAGGAAGGGTCTCAGGTTTGGAAGGGGAAGGAGTTGGATATCCAATCTCATGTTATAGGACTGGTCTCAGGTTTGGTATTAGAAGCATTGAGATATCACATCGCATGCTGTAGGAAGGTTCTCAGGTTTGGTATTAGAAGCATTGAGACATCACATCTCATGCTATAGGAAGGGTCTCAGGATTGGAATGGGAAGGAGTTGGATATCACATCTCATGTTATAGGAAGGATCTCAGGTTTGGTATTAGAAGCATTGAGACATCACATCTCATGCTATAGGAAGGGTCTCAGGATTGGAATGGGAAGGAGTTGGATATCACATCTCATGCTATAGGAAGGGTCTCACATTTGGTATAAGCATTGAGATATCACATCTCATGCTATAGGAAGGGTCTCAGGATTGGATTGGGAAGGAGTTGTATATGACATCTCAGGCCATAGGAAGGGTCTCAGGATTGGTATAAGCATTGAGATATCACATCTCTGCTATCGGAAGGGTCTCAGGATTGGAATGGGAAGGAATTGGATATCCCATCTCATGTTATAGGAAGGGTCTCAGGTTTGGTATTAGAAGCATTGAGATATCACATCTCATGCTATAGGAAGGGTCTCAGGATTGGAATGGGGAGGACTTGGATGTCACATCTCATGCTATAGGGAGTGTCTCAGGTTTGGTATTAGAAGCATTGAGACATCACATCTCATGCTATAGGAAGGGTCTCAGGATTGGAATGGGAAGGAGTTGGATATCACATCTCATGATAAAGGAAGGGTCTAAGGTTTGGAAGGGGAAAGATTTGGATATCACATCTCATGTTATAGGAAGGGTCTCAGGTTTGGTATTAGAAGCATTGAGATATCAATTCTCATGGCATAGGAAGGGTCTCAGAATTGGAATGTGAAGGAGTTGGATATCACATCCCAAGCTATAGGAAGAGTCTCAGGATTGGAATGGGAAGGAGTTTGATATCACATCTCATGCCATAGTATGGGTCTCAGGTTTGGTAGAAGCATTGGGATATCACATCTCATGCTATTGGAAGGGTATCAGTATTGGATTTGGAAGGAGTTGGATATCACATTTCATGTTATAGGAAGGGTCTCAGGTTGGAATGGGAAGGAGTTGGATATCACATTTCATGTTATAGGAAGGGTCTCAGGATTGGAATGGGAAGGACTTGGATATCATATCTCATGCTATAGGAAGGCTCTCAGGTTTGGAAGCGGAAGGAGTTGGATATCACATCTCATGTTATAGGAAGGATCTCAGGTTTGGTATTAGAAGCATTGAGACATCACATCTCATGCTATAGGAAGGGTCTCAGGATTGGAATGGGAAGGAGTTGGATATCACATCTCATGCTATAGGAAGGGTCTCAGATTTGGTATAAGCATTGAGATATCACATCTCTGCTATCGGAAGGGTCTCAGGATTGGAATGGGAAGGAGTTGGATATCACATCTCAAGCTTTAGGATGGGTCTCAGGTTTGGTATAAGCATTGAGATAGCACATCTCATGCTATAGGAAGGGTCTCAGGATTGGAATGGGAAGGAGTTGGATATCACATCTCATGTTATAGGAAGGATCTCAGGATTGGAATGGGAAGGAGTTGGATATCACATCTCAAGCTTTAGGAAGGGTCTCAGGTTTGGTATAAGCATTGAGATAGCACATCTCATGCTATAGGAAGGGTCTCAGGATTGGAATGGGAAGGAGTTGGATATCACATCTCATGTTATAGGAAGGATCTCAGGTTTGGTATTAGAAGCATTGAGACATCACATCTCATGCTATAGGAAGGGTCTCAGGATTGGAATGGGAAGGAGTTGGATATCACATCTCATGCTATAGGAAGGGTCTCAGATTTGGTATAAGCATTGAGATATCACATATCTGCTATCGGAAGGGTCTCAGGATTGGAATGGGAAGGAGTTGGATATCCCATCTCATGCTATAGGGAGGGTCTCAATTTTGATATTAGAAGCATTGAGATAACAAATCTCATGATATCGGAAGGGTCTCAGGATTGGAATGGGAAGGAGTTGGATATCACATCTCATGATAAAGGAAGGGTCTAATATTTGGAAGGGGAAAGATTTGGATATCACATCTCATGTTATAGGACGGGTCTCAGGTTTGGTATTAGAAGCATTGAGATATCAAGTCTCATGGTATAGGAAGGGTCTCAGAATTGGAATGGGAAGGAGTTGGATATCACATCTCATGTTATAGGAAGGATCTCAGGTTTGGTATTAGAAGCATTGAGATATCCCTTCTCATGCTATAGGAAGGGTCTCAGGATTGGAATGTGAAGGATTTGGATATCACATCTCATGCTAAAGGAAGGGTCTCAGGTTTGGTAGAAGCATTGAGATATCACGTCTCTGCTATCGGAAGGGTCTCAGGATTGGATTGGGAAGGAGTTGGATATCCCTTCTCATGCTATAGGAAGGGTCTCAGGTTTAGTATAAGCATTGAGATATCACATCTCTGCTATCGGAAGGGTCTCAGGATTGGATTGGGAAGGAGTTGGATATCCCTTCTCATGCTATAGGAAGTGTCTCAGGTTGGAATGGGAAGGAGTTGGATATCACATCTCATGTTATAGGAAGGGTCTCAGGATTGGAATGGGAAGGATTTGGATATCACATCTCTTGCTATAGGAAGGGTCTCAGGATTGGAATGGGTAGGAGTTGGATATTACTTTCTTGCTATAGGAAGGGTCTCATGTTTGGAATGGGAAGGAGTTGGATATCACATATGCTATAGTTAGTGTCTCAGGTTTGGAACGGGAAGGAGTTGGATATCACATCTCATGTTATAGGAAGGGTCTCAGGTTTGGTATAAGCATTGAGATATCACATCTCTGCTATCGGAAGTGGCTCAGGATTGGAATGGGAAGGAGTTGGATATCCCATCTCATGTTATAGGACGAGTCTCTGGTTTGGTATTAGAATCATTGAGATATCACATCGCATGCTGTAGGAAGGGTCTAAGGATTGGAATGGGATGGACTTGGATATCACATCTCATGCTATAGATAGGCTCTTAGGTTTGGAAAGGGAAGGAGTTGGATATCACATTTCATGTTAGAGGAAGGATCTCAGGTTTGGTATTAGAAGCATTGAGATATCACATCTCATGCTATAGGAAGGGTCTCAGGATTGGAATGGGAAGGAGCTGGATATCACATCTCATGCTAAAGGAAGGGTCTCAGGTTTGGAACGGGAAGGATTTGAATATCACATCTCATGTTATAGGAAGGTTCTCAGGTTTGGTATAAGCATTGAGATATCACATCTCTGCTATCGGAAGTGTCTCAGGATTGGAATGGGAAGGAGTTGGATATCCCATCTCATGTTATAGGACGGGTCTCAGGTTTGTTATTAGAATCATTGAGATATCATATTGCATGCTGTAGGAAGGGTCTAAGGGTTGGAATGGGAAGGACTTGGATATCACATCTCATGCTATAGGAAGGGTCTCAGGTTTGGTATAAGCATTGAGATATCACATCTCATGCTATAGGACGGGTCTCAGGATTGGAATGGAAGGAGTTGGATATCACATCTCATGTTATAGGAAGGATCTCAGGTTTGGTATTAGAAGCATTGAGACATCACATCTCATGCTGTAGGAAGGGTCTCAGGGTTGGAATGGGAAGGAGTTGGATATCACATCTCATCCAATAGGAAGGGTCTCAGGTTTGGAATGGGAAGGAATTGGATATCACATCTCATGTTATAGGAAGGATCTCAGGTTTGGTATTAGAAGCATTGAGATATCACATCTCATGCTATAGGAAGGGTCTCAGGATTGGAATGTGAAGGATTTGGATATCACATCTCATGCTAAAGGAAGGGTCTCAGGTTTGGTAGAAGCATTGAGATATCACGTCTCTGCTATCGGAAGGGTCTCAGGATTGGATTGGGAAGGAGTTGGATATCCCTTCTCATGCTATAGGAAGGGTCTCAGGATTTGAATGGCAAGGAGTTGGATATCACATCTCATGCCATAGGAAGGGTCTCAGGTTTGGTATAAGCATTGAGATATCACATCTCTGCTATCGGAAGGGTCTCAGGATTGGATTGGGAAGGAGTTGGATATCCCTTCTCATGCTATAGGAAGTGTCTCAGGTTGGAATGGTAAGGAGTTGGATATCACATCTCATGTTATAGGAAGGGTCTCAGGATTGGAATGGGAAGGATTTGGATATCACATCTCTTGCTATAGGAAGGGTCTCAGGATTGGAATGGGTAGGAGTTGGATATTACTTTCTTGCTATAGGAAGGGTCTCAGGATTGGAATGGGAAGGACTTGGATATCATATCTCATGCTATAGGAAGGCTCTCAGGTTTGGAAGCGGAAGGAGTTGGATATCACATCTCATGTTATAGGAAGGATCTCAGGTTTGGTATTAGAAGCATTGAGACATCACATCTCATGCTATAGGAAGGGTCTCAGGATTGGAATGGGAAGGAGTTGGATATCACATCTCATGCTATAGGAAGGGTCTCAGATTTGGTATAAGCATTGAGATATCACATCTCTGCTATCGGAAGGGTCTCAGGATTGGAATGGGAAGGAGTTGGATATCACATCTCAAGCTTTAGGATGGGTCTCAGGTTTGGTATAAGCATTGAGATAGCACATCTCATGCTATAGGAAGGGTCTCAGGATTGGAATGGGAAGGAGTTGGATATCACATCTCATGTTATAGGAAGGATCTCAGGATTGGAATGGGAAGGAGTTGGATATCACATCTCAAGCTTTAGGAAGGGTCTCAGGTTTGGTATAAGCATTGAGATAGCACATCTCATGCTATAGGAAGGGTCTCAGGATTGGAATGGGAAGGAGTTGGATATCACATCTCATGTTATAGGAAGGATCTCAGGTTTGGTATTAGAAGCATTGAGACATCACATCTCATGCTATAGGAAGGGTCTCAGGATTGGAATGGGAAGGAGTTGGATATCACATCTCATGCTATAGGAAGGGTCTCAGATTTGGTATAAGCATTGAGATATCACATCTCTGCTATCGGAAGGGTCTCAGGATTGGAATGGGAAGGAGTTGGATATCCCATCTCATGCTATAGGGAGGGTCTCAATTTTGATATTAGAAGCATTGAGATAACAAATCTCATGATATCGGAAGGGTCTCAGGATTGGAATGGGAAGGAGTTGGATATCACATCTCATGATAAAGGAAGGGTCTAATATTTGGAAGGGGAAAGATTTGGATATCACATCTCATGTTATAGGACGGGTCTCAGGTTTGGTATTAGAAGCATTGAGATATCAAGTCTCATGGTATAGGAAGGGTCTCAGAATTGGAATGGGAAGGAGTTGGATATCACATCTCATGTTATAGGAAGGATCTCAGGTTTGGTATTAGAAGCATTGAGATATCCCTTCTCATGCTATAGGAAGGGTCTCAGGATTGGAATGTGAAGGATTTGGATATCACATCTCATGCTAAAGGAAGGGTCTCAGGTTTGGTAGAAGCATTGAGATATCACGTCTCTGCTATCGGAAGGGTCTCAGGATTGGATTGGGAAGGAGTTGGATATCCCTTCTCATGCTATAGGAAGGGTCTCAGGTTTAGTATAAGCATTGAGATATCACATCTCTGCTATTGGAAGGGTCTCAGGATTGGATTGGGAAGGAGTTGGATATCCCTTCTCATGCTATAGGAAGTGTCTCAGGTTGGAATGGGAAGGAGTTGGATATCACATCTCATGTTATAGGAAGGGTCTCAGGATTGGAATGGGAAGGATTTGGATATCACATCTCTTGCTATAGGAAGGGTCTCAGGATTGGAATGGGTAGGAGTTGGATATTACTTTCTTGCTATAGGAAGGGTCTCATGTTTGGAATGGGAAGGAGTTGGATATCACATATGCTATAGTTAGTGTCTCAGGTTTGGAACGGGAAGGAGTTGGATATCACATCTCATGTTATAGGAAGGGTCTCAGGTTTGGTATAAGCATTGAGATATCACATCTCTGCTATCGGAAGTGGCTCAGGATTGGAATGGGAAGGAGTTGGATATCCCATCTCATGTTATAGGACGAGTCTCTGGTTTGGTATTAGAATCATTGAGATATCACATCGCATGCTGTAGGAAGGGTCTAAGGATTGGAATGGGATGGACTTGGATATCACATCTCATGCTATAGATAGGCTCTTAGGTTTGGAAAGGGAAGGAGTTGGATAACACATTTCATGTTAGAGGAAGGATCTCAGGTTTGGTATTAGAAGCATTGAGATATCACATCTCATGCTATAGGAAGGGTCTCAGGATTGGAATGGGAAGGAGCTGGATATCACATCTCATGCTAAAGGAAGGGTCTCAGGTTTGGAACGGGAAGGATTTGAATATCACATCTCATGTTATAGGAAGGTTCTCAGGTTTGGTATAAGCATTGAGATATCACATCTCTGCTATCGGAAGTGTCTCAGGATTGGAATGGGAAGGAGTTGGATATCCCATCTCATGTTATAGGACGGGTCTCAGGTTTGTTATTAGAATCATTGAGATATCATATTGCATGCTGTAGGAAGGGTCTAAGGGTTGGAATGGGAAGGACTTGGATATCACATCTCATGCTATAGGAAGGGTCTCAGGTTTGGTATAAGCATTGAGATATCACATCTCATGCTATAGGACGGGTCTCAGGATTGGAATGGAAGGAGTTGGATATCACATCTCATGTTATAGGAAGGATCTCAGGTTTGGTATTAGAAGCATTGAGACATCACATCTCATGCTGTAGGAAGGGTCTCAGGGTTGGAATGGGAAGGAGTTGGATATCACATCTCATCCAATAGGAAGGGTCTCAGGTTTGGAATGGGAAGGAATTGGATATCACATCTCATGTTATAGGAAGGATCTCAGGTTTGGTATTAGAAGCATTGAGATATCACATCTCATGCTATAGGAAGGGTCTCAGGATTGGAATGTGAAGGATTTGGATATCACATCTCATGCTAAAGGAAGGGTCTCAGGTTTGGTAGAAGCATTGAGATATCACGTCTCTGCTATCGGAAGGGTCTCAGGATTGGATTGGGAAGGAGTTGGATATCCCTTCTCATGCTATAGGAAGGGTCTCAGGATTTGAATGGCAAGGAGTTGGATATCACATCTCATGCCATAGGAAGGGTCTCAGGTTTGGTATAAGCATTGAGATATCACATCTCTGCTATCGGAAGGGTCTCAGGATTGGATTGGGAAGGAGTTGGATATCCCTTCTCATGCTATAGGAAGTGTCTCAGGTTGGAATGGTAAGGAGTTGGATATCACATCTCATGTTATAGGAAGGGTCTCAGGATTGGAATGGGAAGGATTTGGATATCACATCTCTTGCTATAGGAAGGGTCTCAGGATTGGAATGGGTAGGAGTTGGATATTACTTTCTTGCTATAGGAAGGGTCTCATGTTTGGAATGGGAAGGAGTTGGATATCACATATGCTATAGTTAGTGTCTCAGGTTTGGAACGGGAAGGAGTTGGATATCACATCTCATGTTATAGGAAGGGTCTCAGGTTTGGTATAAGCATTGAGATATCACATCTCTGCTATCGGAAGCGGCTCAGGATTGGAATGGGAAGGAGTTGGATATCCCATCTCATGTTATAGGAAGAGTCTCTGGTTTGGTATTAGAATCATTGAGATATCACATCGCATGCTGTTGGAAGGGTCTAAGGATTGGAATGGGATGGACTTGGACATCACATCTCATGCTATAGGTAGGCTCTCAGGTTTGGTATAAGCATTGAGGTATCACATCTCATGCTATAGGAAGGGTCTCAGGATTGGAATGGGAAGGATTTGGATATCACATCTCATGCTATAGGAAGGGTCTCAGATTTGGTATAAGCATTGAGATATCACATCTCATGCTAAAGGAAGGGTCTCAGGTTTGGAAAGGGAAGGAGTTGGATATCACATTTCATGTTAGAGGAAGGATCTCAGGTTTGGTATTAGAAGCATTGAGATATCACATCTCATGCTATAGGACGGGTCTCAGGATTGGAATGGAAGGAGTTGGATATCACATCTCATGCTATAGGAAGGGTCTCAGGTTTGGTATAAGCATTGAGATATCACATCTCATGCTATAGGACGGGTCTCAGGATTGGAATGGAAGGAGTTGGATATCACATCTCATGTTATAGGAAGGATCTCAGGTTTGGTATTAGATGCATTGAGACATCACATCTCATGCTATAGGAAGGGTCTCAGGGTTGGAATGGGAAGGAGTTGGATATCACATCTCATCCAATAGGAAGGGTCTCAGGTTTGGAATGGGAAGGAATTGGATATCACATCTCATGTTATAGGAAGAATCTCAGGTTTGGTATTAGAAGCATTTAGATATCACATCTCATGCTATAGGAAGGGTCTCAGGATTGGAATGTGAAGGATTTGGATACCACATCTCATGCTAAAGGAAGGGTCTCAGGTTTGGTAGAAGCATTGAGATATCACGTTTCTGCTATCGGAAGGGTCTCAGGATTGGATTGGGAAGGAGTTGGATATCCCTTCTCATGCTATAGGAAGGGTCTCAGGATTTGAATGGGAAGGAGTTGGATATCACATCTCATGTTATAGGAAGGGTCTCAGGATTGGAATGGGAAGGATTTGGATATCACATCTCTTGCTATAGGAAGGGTCTCAGGATTGGAATGGGTAGGAGTTGGATATTACTTTCTTGCTATAGGAAGGGTCTCATGTTTGGAATGGGAAGCAGTTGGATATCACATATGCTATAGTTAGTGTCTCAGGTTTGGAACGGGAAGGAGTTGGATATCCCATCTCATGTTATAGGAAGAGTCTCTGGTTTGGTATTAGAATCATTGAGATATCACATCGCATGCTGTAGGAAGGGTCTAAGGATTGGAATGGGATGGACTTGGATATCACATCTCATGCTATAGGTAGGCTCTCAGGTTTGGTATAAGCATTGAGATATCACATCTCATGCTATAGGAAGGGTCTCAGGATTGGAATGGGAAGGAATTGGATATCACATCTCATGCTATAGGAAGGGTCTCAGATTTGGTATAAGCATTGAGATATCACATCTCATGCTAAAGAAAGGGTCTCAGGATTGGAATGGGAAGGAGTTGTATATGACATCTCAGGCCATAGGAAGGGTCTCAGGTTTGGTATAAGCATTGAGATATCACATCTCTGCTATCGGAAGGGTCTCAGGATTGGAATTGGAAGGACTTGGCTATCATATTATAGGATGTCCCGGGAGGATAGCACAGCGGCAGCGTGCGCGTCTTGGAAGCAAGACGACACAAAGCAACAACAGGTTCGATCCCCGGGTCCGCGCTTAGAAACCTCTGAGTGTTTAAGCGCGTTATAAATACGTAACTAAGACAAAAAAAATCTGTGTTTCCTCTGTAACAGCGCCTCGATGCCTCATGGGCTGCAAGTGCGCTTAACAAATGCAAATAAAATAAATAAATAAAATATCTCATGCTATAGGAAGGCTCTCAGGTTTGGAAGGGGAAAGAGTTGGATATCACATTTCATGTTAGAGGAAGGATCTCAGGTTTGGTATTAGAGGCCTTGAGATATCACATCTCATGCTATAGGAAGGGTCTCAGGATTGGAATGGGAAGGAGTTGGATATCACATCTCATGCTATAGGAAGGGTCTCAGATTTGGTATAAGCATTGAGATATCACATCTCATGCTATAGGAAGTGTCTCAGGATTGGAATGGGAAGGAGTTGGATATCACATCTCATGTTATAGGTAGGATCTCAGGTTTGGTATAAGCATTGAGATATCACATCTCTGCTATCGGAAGGGTCCCAGGATGGAATGGGAAGGAGTAGGATATCACATTTCATGTTATAGGAAGGGTCTCAGGATGGAATGGGAAGGATTTGGATATCATATCTCATGCTATAGGAAGGCTCTCAGGTTTGGTATTAGAGGCATTGAGATATCACATCTCATGCTATCGGAAGTATCTCAGGTTTGGTATTAGAGGCATTGAGATATCACATCTCATGCTATCATAAGGGTCTCAGGATTGGAATGAGAAGGAGTTGGATATCACATCTCATGTTATAGGAAGGATCTCAGGTTTGGTATTAGAAGCATTGAGACATCACATCTCATGCTATAGGAAGGGTCTCAGGATTGGAATGGGAAGGAGTTGGATATCACATCTCATGCTATAGGAAGGGTCTCAGATTTGGTATAAGCATTGAGATATCACATCTCATGCTATAGGAAGGGTCTCAGGATTGGAATGGGAAGGAGTTGTATATGACATCTCAGGCCATAGGAAGGGTCTCAGGTTTGGTATAAGCATTGAGATATCACATCTCTGCTATCGGAAGGGTCTCAGGATTGGAATGGGAATGAGTTGGATATCCCATCTCATGTTATAGGAAGAGTCTCAGGTTTGGTATTAGAAGCATTGAGATATCCCATCTCATGCTATAGGAAGGGTCTCAGGTTGGAATGGGAAGGAGTTGGATATCACATTTCATGTTATAGGAAGGGTCTCAGGATTGGAATTGGAAGGACTTGGCTATCATATCTCATGCTATAGGAAGGCTCTCAGGTTTGGAAGGGGAAGGAGTTGGATATCACATTTCATGTTAGAGGAACGATCTCAGGTTTGGCATTAGAGGCCTTGAGATATCACATCTCATGCTATAGGAAGGGTCTCAGGATTGGAATGGGAAGGAGTTGGATATCACATCTCAAGCTAAAGGGACGGTCTCAGGTTTGGTATAAGCATTGTGATATCACATCTCATGCTATAGGAAGGGTCTCAGGATTGGAATGGGAAGGAGTTGGATATCACATCTCATGTTATAGGAAAGATCTCAGGTTTGGTATTAGAAGCATTGCGACATCACATCTCATGTTATAGGAAGGGTCTCAGGATTGGAATGGGAAGAAGTTGGATATCACATCTCATGCTATAAGAAGGGTCTCAGGTTTGGTATAAGCATTGAGATATCACATCTCATGCTATAGGAAGGGTCTCAGGTTTGGAATGGGAAGGACTTAGATATCACATATCATGCTATAGGGCGGGTCTCAGTTTTGATATTAGAAGCATTGAGATATCACATCTCATGCTATCGGAAGTGTCTCAGGATTGGAATGGGAAGGAGCTGGATATCACATCTCATGCTAAAGGAAGGGTCTCAGGTTTGGAACGGGAAGGAGTTGGATATCACATCTCATGTTATAGGAAGGGTCTCAGGTTTGGTATAAGCATTGAGATATCACATCTCTGCTATCGGAAGTGTCTCAGGATTGGAATGGGAAGGACTTGGATATCACATCTCATGCTATAGATAGGCTCTCAGGTTTGGAAAGGGAAGGAGTTGGATATCACATTTCATGTTAGAGGAAGGATCTCAGGTTTGGTATTAGAGGCATTGAGATATCACATCTCAGGCTATAGGAAGGGTCTCAGGATTGGAATGGGAAGGAGTTGGATATCACATCTCATGCTAAAGGAAGGGTCTCAGGATTGGAATGGGAAGGAGTTGGATATCACATCTCATGCTATAGGAAGGGTCTCAGGTTTGGTATAAGCATTGAGATATCACATCTCGTGCTATAGGAAGGGTCTCAGGATTGGAATGGGAAGGAGTTGTATATGACATCTCATGCTATAGACAGGGTCTCAGGTTTGGAAAGGGAAGGAGTTGGATATCACATCTCATGCTAAAGGGAGGGTCTCAGGTTTGGAAGGGGAAGGATTTGGAAATCACATCTCATGTTATAGGAAGGATCTCAGGTTTGGTATTAGAATCATTGAGATATCACATCTCATGCTATCATAAGGGTCTCAGGATTGGAATCGGAAGGAGTTGGATATCACATCTCATGTTATAGGAAGGATCTCAGGTTTGGTATTAGAAGCATTGAGACATCACATCTCATGCTATAGGAAGGGTCTCAGGATTGGAATGGGAAGGAGTTGGATATCACATCTCATGCTAAAGGGAGGGTCTCAGGTTTGGAAGGGGAAGGATTTGGAAATCACATCTCATGTTATAGGAAGGATCTCAGGTTTGGTATTAGAATCATTGAGATATCACATCTCATGCTATCATAAGGGTCTCAGGATTGGAATCGGAAGGAGTTGGATATCACATCTCATGTTATAGGAAGGATCTCAGGTTTGGTATTAGAAGCATTGAGACATCACATCTCATGCTATAGGAAGGGTCTCAGGATTGGAATGGGAAGGAGTTGGATATCACATCTCATGCTATAGGAAGGGTCTCAGATTTGGTATAAGCATTGAGATATCACATCTCATGCTATAGGAAGGGTCTCAGGATTGGAATGGGAAGCAGTTGGATATCACATCTCAGGCCATAGGAAGGGTCTCAGGTTTGGTATAAGCATTGAGATATCACATCTCTGCTATCGGAAGGGTCTCAGGATTGGAATGGGAAGGAGTTGGATATCCCATCTCATGTTATAGGAAGAGTCTCAGGTTTGGTATTAGAAGCATTGAGATATCCCATCTCATGCTATAGGAAGGGTCTCAGGTTGGAATGGGAAGGAGTTGGATATCACATTTCATGTTATAGGAAGGGTCTCAGGATTGGAATTGGAAGGACTTGGCTATCATAGCTCATGCTATAGGAAGGCTCTCAGGTTTGGAAGGGGAAGGAGTTGGATATCACATTTCATGTTAGAGGAACGATCTCAGGTTTGGTATTAGAGGCCTTGAGATATCACATCTCATGCTATAGGAAGGGTCTCAGGATTGGAATGGGAAGGAGTTGGATATCACATCTCATGTTATAGGAAAGATCTCAGGTTTGGTATTAGAAGCATTGAGACATCACATCTCATGTTATAGGAATGGTCTCAGGATTGGAATGGGAAGAAGTTGGATATCACATCTCATGCTATAGGAAGGGTCTCAGGTTTGGTATAAGCATTGAGATATCACATCTCATGCTATAGGAAGGGTCTCAGGATTGGAATGGGAAGGAGTTGTATATGACATCTCATGCCATAGGAAGGGTCTCAGGTTTGGTATAAGCATTGAGATATCACATCACATGCTATAGGAAGGGTCTCAGGATTGTAATGGGAAGGACTTGGATATCACATCTCATGCTATAGGCAGGGTCTCAGGTTTGGAAAGGGAAGGAGATGGATATCACATTTCATGTTAGAGGTAGGATCTCAGGTTTGGTATTAGAGGCATTGAAATATCACATCTCATGCTATCAGAAGGGTCTCAGGATTGGAATGGGAAGGAGTTGGATATCACATCTCATGCTAAAGGGAGGGTCTCAGGTTTGGAAGGGGAAGGATTTGGAAATCACATCTCATGTTATAGGAAGGATCTCAGGTTTGGTATTAGAAGCATTGAGATATCACATCTCATGCTATCGGAAGTATCTCAGGTTTGTTATTAGAGGCATTGAGATATCACATCTCATGTTATCATAAGGGTCTCAGGATTGGAATGGGAAGGAGTTGGATATCACATCTCATGTTATAGGAAGGATCTCAGGTTTGGTATTAGAAGCATTGAGACATCACATCTCATGCTATAGGAAGGGTCTCAGGATTGGAATGGGAAGGAGTTGGATATCACATCTCATGCTATAGGAAGTTTCTCAGATTTGGTATAAGCATTGAGATATCACATCTCATGCTATAGGAACGGTCTCAGGATTGGAATGGGAAGGAGTTGTATATGACATCTCAGGCCATAGGAAGGGTCTCAGGTTTGGTATAAGCATTGAGATATCACATCTCTGCTATCGGAAGGGTCACAGGATTGGAATGGGAAGGAGTTGGATATCCCATCTCATGTTATAGGAAGGGTCTCAGGTTTGGTATTAGAAGCATTGAGACATCACATCTCATGTTATAGGAAGGGTCTCAGGATTGGAATGGGAAGAAGTTGGATATCACATCTCATGCTATAGGAAGGGTCTCAGGTTTGGTATAAGCATTGAGATATCACATCTCATGCTATAGGAAGGGTCTCAGGATTGGAATGGGAAGGAGTTGTATATGACATCTCATGCCATAGGAAGGGTCTCAGGTTTGGTATAAGCATTGAGATATCACATCACATGCTATAGGAAGGGTCTCAGGATTGGAATGGGAAGGTCTTTTGATATCACATCTCATGCTATAGGCAGGGTCTCAGGTTTGGAAAGGGAAGGAGATGGATATCACATTTCATGTTAGAGGTAGGATCTCAGGTTTGGTATTAGAGGCATTGAAATATCACATCTCATGCTATCAGAAGGGTCTCAGGATTGGAATGGGAAGGAGTTGGATATCACATCTCATGCTAAAGGGAGTGTCTCAGGTTTGGAAGTGGAAGGATTTGGAAATCACATCTCATGTTATAGGAAGGATCTCAGGTTTGGTACTAGAAGCATTGAGATATCACATCTCATGCTATCAGAAGGATCTCAGGTTTGGTATTAGAAGCATTGAGACATCACATCTCATGCTATAGGAAGGGTCTCAGGATTGGAATGGGAAGGAGTTGGATATCACATCTCATGCTATAGGAAGGGTCTCGGATTTGGTACAAGCATTGAGATATCACATCTCATGCTATAGGAAGGGTCTCAGGATTGGAATGGGAAGGAGTTGTATATGACAAATCAGGCCATAGGAAGGGTCTCAGGTTTGGCATAAGCATTGAGATATCACATCTCTGCTATCGGAAGGGTCTCAGGATTGGAATGGGAAGGAGTTGGATATCCCATCTCATGTTATAGGAAGGGTCTCAGGTTTGGTATTAGAAGCATTGAGATATCACATCTCATGCTATAGGAAGAGTCTCAGGATTGGAATGGGGAGGACTTGGATGTCACATCTCATGCTATAGGGAGGGTCTCAAGTTTGATATTAGAAGCATTGAGATAACAAATCTCATGATATCGGAAGGGTCTCAGGATTGGAATGGGAAGGAGTTGGATATCACATCTCATGCTAAAGGGAGGGTCTCAGGTTTGGAAGGGGAAGGATTTGGATATCACATCTCATGTTATAGGAAGGATCTCAGGTTTGGTATTAGAAGCATTCAGATATCACATCTCATGCTATCGGAAGGATCTCAGGTTTGGTATAGAAGCATTGAGATAGCACATCTCATGCTATCAGAAGGGTCTCAGGATTGGAATGGGAAGGAGTTGGATATCACATCTCATGCTAAAGGGAGGGTCTCAGGTTTGGAAGGGGAAGGATTTGGATATCACATCTCATGTTATCGGAAGGATCTCAGGTTTGGTATTAGAAGTATCGAGATATCACATCTCATGCTATAGGAAGGGTCTCAGGATTGGAATGGGAAGGAGTTGGTTATCACATCTCATGCTAAAGGAAGGGTCTCAGGTTTGGTAGAAGCATTGAGATATCACATCTCATGCTATAGGAAGGGTCTCAGGATTGGAATGGGAAGGACTTAGATATCACATATCATGCTATAGGGAGTGTCTCAGTTTTGATATTAGAAGCATTGAGATATCACATCTCATGCTATCGGAAGTGTCTCAGGATTGGAATGGGAAGGAGCTGGATATCACATCTCATGCTAAAGGAAGGGTCTCAGGTTTGGAACGGGAAGGAGTTGGATATCACATCTCATGTTATAGGAAGGGTCTCAGGTTTGGTATAAGCATTGAGATATCACATCTCTGCTATCGGAAGTGTCTCAGGATTGGAATGGGAAGGACTTGGATATCACATCTCATGCTATAGATAGGCTCTCAGGTTTGGAAAGGGAAGGAGTTGGATATCACATTTCATGTTAGAGGAAGGATCTCAGGTTTGGTATTAGAGGCATTGAGACATCACATCTCAGGCTATAGGAAGGGTCTCAGGATTGGAATGGGAAGGAGTTGGATATCACATCTCATGCTAAAGGAAGGGTCTCAGGATTGGAATGGGAAGGAGTTGGATATCACATCTCATGTTATAGGAAGGGTCTCAGGTTTGGTATAAGCATTGAGATATCACATCTCGTGCTATAGGAAGGGTCTCAGGATTGGAATGGGAAGGAGTTGTATATGACATCTCATGCTATAGACAGGGTCTCAGGTTTGGAAAGGGAAGGAGATGGATATCACATTTCATGTTAGAGGTAGGATCTCAGGTTTGGAATTAGAGGCATTGAGATATCACATCTCATGCTATCAGAAGGGTCTCAGGATTGGAATGGGAAGGAGTTGGATATCACATCTCATGCTAAAGGGAGGGTCTCAGGTTTGGAAGGGGAAGGATTTGGAAATCACATCTCATGTTATAGGAAGGATCTCAGGTTTGGTATTAGAAGCATTGAGATATCACATCTCATGCTATCATAAGGGTCTCAGGATTGGAATCGGAAGGAGTTGGATATCACATCTCATGTTATAGGAAGGATCTCAGGTTTGGTATTAGAAGCATTGAGACATCACATCTCATGCTATAGGAAGGGTCTCAGGATTGGAATGGGAAGGAGTTGGATATCACATCTCATGCTATAGGAAGGGTCTCAGATTTGGTATAAGCATTGAGATATCACATCTCATGCTATAGGAAGGGTCTCAGGATTGGAATGGGAAGCAGTTGGATATCACATCTCAGGCCATAGGAAGGGTCTCAGGTTTGGTATAAGCATTGAGATATCACATCTCTGCTATCGGAAGGGTCTCAGGATTGGAATGGGAAGGAGTTGGATATCCCATCTCATGTTATAGGAAGTGTCTCAGGTTTGGTATTAGAAGCATTGAGATATCCCATCTCATGCTATAGGAAGGGTCTCAGGTTGGAATGGGAAGGAGTTGGATATCACATTTCATGTTATAGGAAGGGTCTCAGGATTGGAATTGGAAGGACTTGGCTATCATATCTCATGCTATAGGAAGGCTCTCAGGTTTGGAAGGGGAAGGAGTTGGATATCACATTTCATGTTAGAGGAACGATCTCAGGTTTGGTATTAGAGGCCTTGAGATATCACATCTCATGCTATAGGAAGGGTCTCAGGATTGGAATGGGAAGGAGTTGGATATCACATCTCATGTTATAGGAAAGATCTCAGGTTTGGTATTAGAAGCATTGAGACATCACATCTCATGTTATAGGAAGGGTCTCAGGATTGGAATGGGAAGAAGTTGGATATCACATCTCATGCTATAGGAAGGGTCTCAGGTTTGGTATAAGCATTGAGATATCACATCTCATGCTATAGGAAGGGTCTCAGGATTGGAATGGGAAGGAGTTGTATATGACATCTCATGCCATAGGAAGGGTCTCAGGTTTGGTATAAGCATTGAGATATCACATCACATGCTATAGGAAGGGTCTCAGGATTGTAATGGGAAGGACTTGGATATCACATCTCATGCTATAGGCAGGGTCTCAGGTTTGGAAAGGGAAGGAGATGGATATCACATTTCATGTTAGAGGTAGGATCTCAGGTTTGGTATTAGAGGCATTGAAATATCACATCTCATGCTATCAGAAGGGTCTCAGGATTGGAATGGGAAGGAGTTGGATATCACATCTCATGCTATAGGCAGGGTCTCAGGTTTGGAAGGGGAAGGATTTGGAAATCACATCTCATGTTATAGGAAGGATCTCAGGTTTGGTATTAGAAGCATTGAGATATCACATCTCATGCTATCAGAAGTATCTCAGGTTTGGTATTAGAGGCATTGAGATATCACATCTCATGCTATCTTAAGGGTCTCAGGATTGGAATGGGAAGGAGTTGGATATCACATCTCATGTTATAGGAAGGATCTCAGGTTTGGTATTAGAAGCATTGAGACATCACATCTCATGCTATAGGAAGGGTCTCAGGATTGGAATGGGAAGGAGTTGGAGATCACATCTCATGCTATAGGAAGGGTCTCAGATTTGGTATAAGCATTGAGATATCACATCTCATGCTATAGGAACGGTCTCAGGATTGGAATGGGAAGGAGTTGTATATGACATCTCAGGCCATAGGAAGGGTCTCAGGTTTGGTATAAGCATTGAGATATCACATCTCTGCTATAGGAAGGGTCTCAGGATTGGAATGGGAAGGAGTTGGATATCCCATCTCATGTTATAGGAAGGGTCTCAGGTTTGGTATTAGAAGCATTGAGACATCACATCTCATGTTATAGGAAGGGTCTCAGGATTGGAATGGGAAGAAGTTGGATATCACATCTCATGCTATAGGAAGGGTCTCAGGTTTGGTATAAGCATTGAGATATCACATCTCATGCTATAGGAAGGGTCTCAGGATTGGAATGGGAAGGAGTTGTATATGACATCTCATGCCTTAGGAAGGGTCTCAGGTTTGGTATAAGCATTGAGATATCACATCACATGCTATAGGAAGGGTCTCAGGATTGGAATGGGAAGGACTTTTGATATCACATCTCATGCTATAGGCAGGGTCTCAGGTTTGGAAAGGGAAGGAGATGGATATCACATTTCATGTTAGAGGTAGGATCTCAGGTTTGGTATTAGAGGCATTGAAATATCACATCTCATGCTATCAGAAGGGTCTCAGGATTGTAATGGGAAGGAGTTGGATATCACATTTCATGCTAAAGGGAGTGTCTCAGGTTTGGAAGTGGAAGGATTTGGAAATCACATCTCATGTTATAGGAAGGATCTCAGGTTTGGTACTAGAAGCATTGAGATATCACATCTCATGCTATCAGAAGGATCTCAGGTTTGGTATTAGAAGCATTGAGACATCACATCTCATGCTATAGGAAGGGTCTCAGGATTGGAATGGGAAGGAGTTGGATATCACATCTCATGCTATAGGAAGGGTCTCGGATTTGGTATAAGCATTGAGATATCACATCTCATGCTATAGGAAGGGTCTCAGGATTGGAATGGGAAGGAGTTGTATATGACAAATCAGGCCATAGGAAGGGTCTCAGGTTTGGTATAAGCATTGAGATATCACATCTCTGCTATCGGAAGGGTCTCAGGATTGGAATGGGAAGGAGTTGGATATCCCATCTCATGTTATAGGAAGGGTCTCAGGTTTGGTATTAGAAGCATTGAGATATCACATCTCATGCTATAGGAAGAGTCTCAGGATTGGAATGGGGAGGACTTGGATGTCACATCTCATGCTATAGGGAGGGTCTCAAGTTTGATATTAGAAGCATTGAGATAACAAATCTCATGATATCGGAAGCGTCTCACGATTGGAATGGGAAGGAATTGGATATCACATCTCAAGCTATAGGACGGGTCTCAGGTTTTGTATTAGAAGCATTGAGATATCAAGACTCATGGTATAGGAAGGGTCTCAGAATTGGAATGGGAAGGAGTTGGATATCACATCTCAAGCTATAGGTAGGGTCTCAGGATTGGAATGGGAAGGAGTTTGATATCACATCTCATGCCATAGTATGGGTCTCAGGTTTGGTAGAAGCATTGGGATATCACATCTCATGCTATCGGAAGGGTATCAGTATTGGATTTGGAAGGAATTGGATATCCCATCTCATGCTATAGGAAGGGTCTCAGGTTGGAATGGGAAGGAGTTGGATATCACATTTCATGTTATAGGAAGGGTCTCAGGATTGGATGGGAAGGACTTGGATATCATATCTCATGCTATAGGAAGGCTCTCAGGTTTGGAAGGGGAAGGAGTTGGATATCACATTTCATGTTAGAGGAAGAATCTCAGGTTTGGTATTAGAGGCCTTGAGATATCACATCTCATGCTATAGGAAGGGTCTCAGGATTGGAATGGGAAGGAGTTGGATATCACATCTCAAGCTATAGGAAGGGTCTCAGGTTTGGTATAAGCATTGAGATATCACATCTCATGCTATAGGAAGGGTCTCAGGATTGGAATGGGAAGGAGTTGGATATCACATCTCATGTTATAGGAAAGATCTCAGGTTTGGTATTAGAAGCATTGAGACATCACATCTCATGTTATAGGAAGGGTCTCAGGAGTGGAATGGGAAGAAGTTGGATATCACATCTCATGCTATAGGAAGGGTCTCAGGTTTGGAAGGGGAAGGAGTTGGATATCCAATCTCATGTTATAGGACTGGACTCGGGTTTGGTATTAGAAGCATTGAGATATCACATCGCATGCTATAGGAATGGTCTCAGGATTGGAATGGGAAGGAGTTGGATATTACATTCTTGCTATAGGAAGGGTCTCATGTTTGGAATGGGAAGGAGTTGGATATCACATATGCTATAGGAAGGGTCTCAGGTTTGGACCGGGAAGGAGTTGGATATCACATCTCATGTTATAGGAAGGGTCTCAGGTTTGGTATAAGCATTGAGATATCACATCTCTGCTATCGGAAGTGTCTCAGGATTGGAATAGGAAGGAGTTGGATATCCCATCTCATGTTATAGGATGGGTCTCAGGTTTGTTATTAGAATCATTGAGATATCATATTGCATGCTGTAGGAAGGGTCTAAGGATTGGAATGGGAAGGACTTGGATATCACATCTCATGCTATAGGTAGGCTCTCAGGTTTGGAAAGGGAAGGAGTTGGATATCACATTTCATGTTAGAGGAAGGATCTCAGGTTTGGTATTAGAGGCATTGAGATATCACATCTCATGCTATAGGAAGGGTCTCAGGATTGGAATGGGAAGGAGTTGGATATCACATCTCATGCTATAGGAAGGGTCTCAGGTTTGGTATAAGCATCGAGATATCACATCTCATGCTATAGGAAGGGTCTCGGGATTAGAATGGGAAGGAGTTGGATATCACATCTCATGTTATAGGAAGGATCTCAGGTTTGGTATTAGAAGCATTGAGACATCACATCTCATGCTATAGGAAGGGTCTCAGGATTGGAATGGGAAGGAGTTGGATATCACATCTCATGCTATAGGAAGGGTCTCAAGTTTGATATTAGAAGCATTGAGATATCACATCTCATGCTATAGGAAGGGTCTCAGGATTGGAATGGGAAGGAGTTGGATATCACATCTCAAGCTTTAGGAAGGGTCTCAGGTTTGGTATAAGCATTGAGATAGCACATCTCATGCTATAGGAAGGGTCTCAGGATTGGAATGGGAAGGAGTTGGATATTACATCTCATGTTATAGGAAAGATCTCAGGTTTGGTATTAGAAGCATTGAGACATCACATCTCATGTTATAGGAAGGGTCTCAGGATTGGAATGGGAAGAAGTTGGATATCACATCTCATGCTATAGGAAGGGTCTCAGGTTTGGAAGGGGAAGGAGTTGGATATCCAATCTCATGTTATAGGACTGGTCTCAGGTTTGGTATTAGAAGCATTGAGATAACACATCGCATGCTGTAGGAAGGTTCTCAGGTTTGGTATTAGAAGCATTGAGACATCACATCTCATGCTATAGGAAGGGTCTCAGGATTGGAATGGGAAGGAGTTGGATATCACATCTCATGTTATAGGAAGGATCTCAGGTTTGGTATTAGAAGCATTGAGACATCACATCTCATGCTATAGGAAGGGTCTCAGGATTGGAATGGGAAGGAGTTGGATATCACATCTCATGCTATAGGAAGGGTCTAAGATTTGGTATAAGCATTGAGATATCACATCTCATGCTATAGGAAGGGTCTCAGGATTGGATTGGGAAGGAGTTGTATATGACATCTCAGGCCATAGGAAGGGTCTCAGGATTGGTATAAGCATTGAGATATCACATCTCTGCTATCGGAAGGGTCTCAGGATTGGAATGGGAAGGAGTTGGATATCCCATCTCATGATAAAGGAAGGGTCTAAGGTTTGGAAGGGGAAAGATTTGGATATCACATCTCATGTTATAGGCGGGTCTCAATTTTGATATTAGAAGCATTGAGATAACAAATCTCATGATATCGGAAGGGTCTCAGGATTGGAATGGGAAGGAGTTGGATATCACATCTCATGATAAAGGAAGGGTCTCGGGTTTGGTATTAGAAGCATTGAGATATCAAGTCTCATGGTATAGGAAGGGTCTCAGAATTGGAATGGGAAGGATTTCAGATATCACATCTCAAGCTATAGGAAGAGTCTCAGGATTGGAATGGGAAGGAGTTTGATATCACATCTCATGTTATAGGACGGGTCTCAGGTTTGGTATTAGAAGCATTGAGATATCAAGTCTCATGGTATAGGAAGGGTCTCAGAATTGGAATGGGAAGGATTTCGGATATCACATCTCAAGCTATAGGAAGAGTCTCAGGATTGGAATGGGAAGGAGTTTGATATCACATCTCATGCCATAGTATGGTTCTCAGGTTTGGTAGAAGCATTGGGATATCACATCTCATGCTATTGGAAGGGTATCAGTAATGGATTTGGAAGGAGTTGGATATCCCATCTCATGCTATGGGAAGGGTCTCAGGTTGGAATGGGAAGGAGTTGGATATCACATTTCATGTTATAGGAAGGGTCTCAGGATTGGAATGGGAAGGAGTTGGATATCACATCTCAAGCTTTAGGAAGGGTCTCAGGTTTGGTATAAGCATTGAGATAGCACATCTCATGCTATAGGAAGGGTCTCAGGATTGGAATGGGAAGGAGTTGGATATCACATCTCATGTTATAGGAAAGATCTCAGGTTTGGTATTAGAAGCATTGAGACATCACATCTCATGTTATAGGAAGGGTCTCAGGATTGGAATGGGAAGAAGTTGGATATCACATCTCATGCTATAGGAAGGGTCTCATGTTTGGAAGGGGAAGGAGTTGGATATCCAATCTCATGTTATAGGACTGGTCTCAGGTTTGGTATTAGAAGCATTGAGATAACACATCGCATGCTGTAGGAAGGTTCTCAGGTTTGGTATTAGAAGCATTGAGACATCACATCTCATGCTATAGGAAGGGTCTCAGGATTGGAATGGGAAGGAGTTGGATATCACATCTCATGTTATAGGAAGGATCTCAGGTTTGGTATTAGAAGCATTGAGACATCACATCTCATGCTATAGGAAGGGTCTCAGGATTGGAATGGGAAGGAGTTGGATATCACATCTCATGCTATAGGAAGGGTCTCAGATTTGGTATAAGCATTGAGATATCACATCTCATGCTATAGGAAGGGTCTCAGGATTGGATTGGGAAGGAGTTGTATATGACATCTCAGGCCATAGGAAGGGTCTCAGGATTGGTATAAGCATTGAGATATCACATCTCTGCTATCGGAAGGGTCTCAGGATTGGAATGGGAAGGAGTTGGATATCCCATCTCATGATAAAGGAAGGGTCTAAGGTTTGGAAGGGGAAAGATTTGGATATCACATCTCATGTTATAGGCGGGTCTCAATTTTGATATTAGAAGCATTGAGATAACAAATCTCATGATATCGGAAGGGTCTCAGGATTGGAATGGGAAGGAGTTGGATATCACATCTCATGATAAAGGAAGGGTCTCGGGTTTGGTATTAGAAGCATTGAGATATCAAGTCTCATGGTATAGGAAGGGTCTCAGAATTGGAATGGGAAGGATTTCAGATATCACATCTCAAGCTATAGGAAGAGTCTCAGGATTGGAATGGGAAGGAGTTTGATATCACATCTCATGTTATAGGACGGGTCTCAGGTTTGGTATTAGAAGCATTGAGATATCAAGTCTCATGGTATAGGAAGGGTCTCAGAATTGGAATGGGAAGGATTTCGGATATCACATCTCAAGCTATAGGAAGAGTCTCAGGATTGGAATGGGAAGGAGTTTGATATCACATCTCATGCCATAGTATGGTTCTCAGGTTTGGTAGAAGCATTGGGATATCACATCTCATGCTATTGGAAGGGTATCAGTAATGGATTTGGAAGGAGTTGGATATCCCATCTCATGCTATGGGAAGGGTCTCAGGTTGGAATGGGAAGGAGTTGGATATCACATTTCATGTTATAGGAAGGGTCTCAGGATTGGAATGGGAAGGAGTTGGATATCACATCTCAAGCTTTAGGAAGGGTCTCAGGTTTGGTATAAGCATTGAGATAGCACATCTCATGCTATAGGAAGGGTCTCAGGATTGGAATGGGAAGGAGTTGGATATCACATCTCATGTTATAGGAAAGATCTCAGGTTTGGTATTAGAAGCATTGAGACATCACATCTCATGTTATAGGAAGGGTCTCAGGATTGGAATGGGAAGAAGTTGGATATCACATCTCATGCTATAGGAAGGGTCTCATGTTTGGAAGGGGAAGGAGTTGGATATCCAATCTCATGTTATAGGACTGGTCTCAGGTTTGGTATTAGAAGCATTGAGATATCACATCGCATGCTGTAGGAAGGTTCTCAGGTTTGGAATGGGGAGGAATTGGATATCACATCTCATGTCATAGGAAGGATCTCAGGTTTGGTATTAGAAGCATTGAGATATCACTTCTCATGCTATAGGAACGGTCTCAGGATTGGAATGGGAAGGAGTTGGATATTACATTCTTGCTATAGGAAGGGTCTCATGTTTGGAATGGGAAGGAGTTGGATATCACATATGCTATAGGAAGGGTCTCAGGTTTGAAACGGGAAGGAGTTGGATATCACATCTCATGTTATAGGAAGGGTCTCAGGTTTGAAACGGGAAGGAGTTGGATATCACATCTCATGTTATAGGACGGGTCTCAGGTTTGTTATTAGAATCATTGAGATATCATATTGCATGCTGTAGGAAGGGTCTAAGGATTGGAATGGGAAGGACTTGGATATCACATCTCATGCTATAGGTAGGCTCTCAGGTTTGGAAAGGGAAGGAGTTCGATATCACATTTCATGTTAGAGGAAGGATCTCAGGTTTGGTATTAGAGGCATTGAGATATCACATATCATGCTATAGGAAGGGTCTCAGGATTGGAATGGGAAGGAGTTGGATATCACATCTCAAGCTTTAGGAAGGGTCTCAGGTTTGGTATACGCATTGAGATAGCACATCTCATGCTATAGGAAGGGTCTCAGGATTGGAATGGGAAGGAGTTGGATTTTACATCTCATGTTATAGGAAAGATCTCAGGTTTGGTATTAGAAGCATTGAGACATCACATATCATGCTATAGGAAGGGTCTCAGGATTGGAATGGGAAGGAGTTGGATATCACATCTCAAGCTTTAGGAAGGGTCTCAGGTTTGGTATAAGCATTGAGATAGCACATCTCATGCTATAGGAAGGGTCTCAGGATTGGAATGGGAAGGAGTTGGATATTACATCTCATGTTATAGGAAGGGTCTCAGGATTGGAATGGGAAGACGTTGGATATCACATCTCATGCTATAGGAAGGGTCTCAGGTTTGGTATTAGAGGCATTGAGATATCACATATCATGCTATAGGAAGGGTCTCAGGATTGGAATGGGAAGGAGTTGGATATCACATCTCAAGCTTTAGGAAGGGTCTCAGGTTTGGTATAAGCATTGAGATAGCACATCTCATGCTATAGGAAGGGTCTCAGGATTGGAATGGGAAGGAGTTGGATATTACATCTCATGTTATAGGAAGGGTCTCAGGATTGGAATGGGAAGAAGTTGGATATCACATCTCATGCTATAGGAAGGGTCTCAGGTTTGGAAGGGGAAGGAGTTGGATATCCAATCTCATGTTATAGGACTGGTCTCAGGTTTGGTATTAGAAGCATTGAGATATCACATCGCATGCTGTAGGAAGGTTCTCAGGTTTGGTATTAGAAGCATTGAGACATCACATCTCATGCTATAGGAAGGGTCTCAGGATTGGAATGGGAAGGAGTTGGATATCACATCTCATGTTATAGGAAGGATCTCAGGTTTGGTATTAGAAGCATTGAGACATCACATCTCATGCTATAGGAAGGGCCTTAGGATTGGAATGGGAAGGAGTTGGATATCACATCTCATGCTATAGGAAGGGTCTCAGATTTGGTATAAGCATCGAGATATCACATCTCTGCTATTGGAAGGGTCTCAGGATTGGAATGGGAAGGAGTTGGATATCCCATCTCATGTTATAGGAAGATTCTCAGGTTTGGTATTAGAAGCATTGAGATATCACATCTCATGCTATAGGAAGTGTCTCAGGATTGGAATGGGAAGGACTTGGGTATCACATCTCATGCTATGGGGAGGGTCTCAAGTTTGATATTAGAAGCATTGAGATATCACATCTCATGCTATAGGAATGGTCTCAGGATTGGAATGGGAAGGAGTTGGATATCACATCTCATTCTATAGGAAGGGTCTCAGGTTTGGTATAAGCAGTGAGATATCACATCTCATGCTATAGGAAGTGTCTCAGGATTGGAATGGGAAGGAGTTGGATATCACATCTCATGTTATAGGAAGGATCTCAGGTTTGGTATAAGCATTGAGATATCACATCTCTGCTATCAGAAGGGTCTCAGGATTGGAATGGGAAGGAGTTGGATATTCCCATCTCATGTTATAGGAAGGGTCTCAGGTTTGGTATTAGAAGCATTGAGATATCCCATCTCATGATATAGGAAGGGTCCCAGGATGGAATGGGAAGGAGTAGGATATCACATTTCATGTTATAGGAAGGGTCTCAGGATTGGAATGGGAAGGATTTGGATATCATATCTCATGCTATAGGAAGGCTCTCAGGTTTGGAAGGGGAAAGAGTTGGATATCACATTTCATGTTAGAGGAAGGATCTCAGGTTTGGTATTAGAGGCCTTGAGATATCACATCTCATGCTATAGGAAGGGTCTCAGGATTGGAATGGGAAGGAGTTGGATATCACATCTCATGTTATAGGAAAGATCTCAGGTTTGGTATTAGAAGCATTGAGACATCACATCTCATGTTATAGGAAGGGTCTCAGGATTGGAATGGGAAGAAGTTGGATATCACATCTCATGCTATAGGAAGAGTCTCAGGTTTGGTATAAGCATTGAGATATCACATCTCATGCTATAGGAAGGGTCTCAGGATTGGAATGGGAAGGAGTTGTATATGACATCTCATGCCATAGGAAGGGTCTCAGGTTTGGTATAAGCATTGAGATATCACATCACATGCTATAGGAAGGGTCTCAGGATTGGAATGGGAAGGACTTGGATATCACATCTCATGCTATAGGCAGGGTCTCAGGTTTGGAAAGGGAAGGAGATGGATATCACATTTCATGTTAGAGGTAGGATCTCAGGTTTGGAATTAGAGGCATTGAGATATCACATCTCATGCTATCAGAAGGGTCTCAGGATTGGAATGGGAAGGAGTTGGATATCACATCTCATGCTAAAGGGAGGGTCTCAGGTTTGGAAGGGGGAGGATTTGGAAATCACATCTCATGTTATAGGAAGGATCTCAGGTTTGGTATTAGAAGCATTGAGATATCACATCTCATGCTATCGGAAGTATCTCAGGTTTGGTATTAGAGGCATTGAGATATCACATCTCATGCTATCATAAGGGTCTCAGGATTGGAATGGGAAGGAGTTGGATATCACATCTCATGTTATAGGAAGGATCTCAGGTTTGGTATTAGAAGCATTGAGACATCACATCTCATGCTATAGGAAGGGTCTCAGGATTGGAATGGGAAGGAGTTGGATATCACATCTCATGCTATAGGAAGGGTCTCAGATTTGGTATAAGCATTGAGATATCACATCTCATGCTATAGGAAGGGTCTCAGGATTGGAATGGGAAGGAGTTGTATATGACATCTCAGGCCATAGGAAGGGTCTCAGGTTTGGTATAAGCATTGAGATATCACATCTCTGCTATCGGAAGGGTCTCAGGATTGGAATGGGAATGAGTTGGATATCCCATCTCATGTTATAGGAAGAGTCTCAGGTTTGGTATTAGAAGCATTGAGATATCCCATCTCATGCTATAGGAAGGGTCTCAGGTTGGAATGGGAAGGAGTTGGATATCACATTTCATGTTATAGGAAGGGTCTCAGGATTGGAATTGGAAGGACTTGGCTATCATATCTCATGCTATAGGAAGGCTCTCAGGTTTGGAAGGGGAAAGAGTTGGATATCACATTTCATGTTAGAGGAAGGATCTCAGGTTTGGTATTAGAGGCCTTGAGATATCAAATCTCATGCTATAGGAAGGGTCTCAGGATTGGAATGGGAAGGAGTTGGATATCACATCTCATGCTATAGGAAGGGTCTCAGATTTGGTATAAGCATTGAGATATCACATCTCATGCTATAGGAAGTGTCTCAGGATTGGAATGGGAAGGAGTTGGATATCACATCTCATGTTATAGGAAGGATCTCAGGTTTGGTATAAGCATTGAGATATCACATCTCTGCTATCGGAAGGGTCTCAGGATTGGAATGGGAAGGAGTTGGATATTCCCATCTCATGTTATAGGAAGGGTCTCAGGTTTGGTATTAGAAGCATTGAGATATCCCATCTCATGATATAGGAAGGGTCCCAGGATGGAATGGGAAGGAGTAGGATATCACATTTCATGTTATAGGAAGGGTCTCAGGATTGGAATGGGAAGGATTTGGATATCATATCTCATGCTATAGGAAGGCTCTCAGGTTTGGAAGGGGAAAGAGTTGGATATCACATTTCATGTTAGAGGAAGGATCTCAGGTTTGGTATTAGAGGCCTTGAGATATCACATCTCATGCTATAGGAAGGGTCTCAGGATTGGAATGGGAAGGAGTTGGATATCACATCTCATGTTATAGGAAAGATCTCAGGTTTGGTATTAGAAGCATTGAGACATCACATCTCATGTTATAGGAAGGGTCTCAGGATTGGAATGGGAAGAAGTTGGATATCACATCTCATGCTATAGGAAGGGTCTCAGGTTTGGTATAAGCATTGAGATATCACATCTCATGCTATAGGAAGGGTCTCAGGATTGGAATGGGAAGGAGTTGTATATGACATCTCATGCCATAGGAAGGGTCTCAGGTTTGGTATAAGCATTGAGATATCACATCACATGCTATAGGAAGGGTCTCAGGATTGGAATGGGAAGGACTTGGATATCACATCTCATGCTATAGGCAGGGTCTCAGGTTTGGAAAGGGAAGGAGATGGATATCACATTTCATGTTAGAGGTAGGATCTCAGGTTTGGAATTAGAGGCATTGAGATATCACATCTCATGCTATCAGAAGGGTCTCAGGATTGGAATGGGAAGGAGTTGGATATCACATCTCATGCTAAAGGAAGGGCCTTAGGATTGGAATGGGAAGGAGTTGGATATCACATCTCATGCTATAGGAAGGGTCTCAGATTTGGTATAAGCATCGAGATATCACATCTCTGCTATTGGAAGGGTCTCAGGATTGGAATGGGAAGGAGTTGGATATCCCATCTCATGTTATAGGAAGAGTCTCAGGTTTGGTATTAGAAGCATTGAGATATCACATCTCATGCTATAGGAAGTGTCTCAGGATTGGAATGGGAAGGACTTGGGTATCACATCTCATGCTATAGGGAGGGTCTCAAGTTTGATATTAGAAGCATTGAGATATCACATCTCATGCTATAGGAATGGTCTCAGGATTGGAATGGGAAGGAGTTGGATATCACATCTCATTCTATAGGAAGGGTCTCAGGTTTGGTATAAGCAGTGAGATATCACATCTCATGCTATAGGAAGTGTCTCAGGATTGGAATGGGAAGGAGTTGGATATCACATCTCATGTTATAGGAAGGATCTCAGGTTTGGTATAAGCATTGAGATATCACATCTCTGCTATCGGAAGGGTCTCAGGATTGGAATGCGAAGGAGTTGGATATTCCCATCTCATGTTATAGGAAGGGTCTCAGGTTTGGTATTAGAAGCATTGAGATATCCCATCTCATGATATAGGAAGGGTCCCAGGATGGAATGGGAAGGAGTAGGATATCACATTTCATGTTATAGGAAGGGTCTCAGGATTGGAATGGGAAGGATTTGGATATCATATCTCATGCTATAGGAAGGCTCTCAGGTTTGGAAGGGGAAAGAGTTGGATATCACATTTCATGTTAGAGGAAGGATCTCAGGTTTGGTATTAGAGGCCTTGAGATATCACATCTCATGCTATAGGAAGGGTCTCAGGATTGGAATGGGAAGGAGTTGGATATCACATCTCATGTTATAGGAAAGATCTCAGGTTTGGTATTAGAAGCATTGAGACATCACATCTCATGTTATAGGAAGGGTCTCAGGATTGGAATGGGAAGAAGTTGGATATCACATCTCATGCTATAGGAAGGGTCTCAGGTTTGGTATAAGCATTGAGATATCACATCTCATGCTATAGGAAGGGTCTCAGGATTGGAATGGGAAGGAGTTGTATATGACATCTCATGCCATAGGAAGGGTCTCAGGTTTGGTCTAAGCATTGAGATATCACATCACATGCTATAGGAAGGGTCTCAGGATTGGAATGGGAAGGACTTGGATATCACATCTCATGCTATAGGCAGGGTCTCAGGTTTGGAAAGGGAAGGAGATGGATATCACATTTCATGTTAGAGGTAGGATCTCAGGTTTGGAATTAGAGGCATTGAGATATCACATCTCATGCTATCAGAAGGGTCTCAGGATTGGAATGGGAAGGAGTTGGATATCACATCTCATGCTAAAGGGAGGGTCTCAGGTTTGGAAGGGGGAGGATTTGGAAATCACATCTCATGTTATAGGAAGGATCTCAGGTTTGGTATTAGAAGCATTGAGACATCACATCTCATGCTATAGGAAGGGTCTCGGGATTGGAATGGGAAGGAGTTGGATATCACATCTCATGCTATAGGAAGGGTCTCAGGATTGGAATGGGAAGGAGTTGTATATGACATCTCATGCCATAGGAAGGGTCTCAGGTTTGGTATAAGCATTGAGATATCACATCACATGCTATAGGAAGGGTCTCAGGATTGGAATGGGAAGGACTTGGATATCACATCTCATGCTATAGGCAGGGTCTCAGGTTTGGAAAGGGAAGGAGATGGATATCACATTTCATGTTAGAGGTAGGATCTCAGGTTTGGAATTAGAGGCATTGAGATATCACATCTCATGCTATCAGAAGGGTCTCAGGATTGGAATGGGAAGGAGTTGGATATCACATCTCATGCTAAAGGGAGGGTCTCAGGTTTGGAAGGGGGAGGATTTGGAAATCACATCTCATGTTATAGGAAGGATCTCAGGTTTGGTATTAGAAGCATTGAGATATCACATCTCATGCTATCGGAAGTATCTCAGGTTTGGTATTAGAGGCATTGAGATATCACATCTCATGCTATCATAAGGGTCTCAGGATTGGAATGGGAAGGAGTTGGATATCACATCTCATGTTATAGGAAGGATCTCAGGTTTGGTATTAGAAGCATTGAGACATCACATCTCATGCTATAGGAAGGGTCTCAGGATTGGAATGGGAAGGAGTTGGATATCACATCTCATGCTATAGGAAGGGTCTCAGATTTGGTATAAGCATTGAGATATCACATCTCATGCTATAGGAAGGGTCTCAGGATTGGAATGGGAAGGAGTTGTATATGACATCTCAGGCCATAGGAAGGGTCTCAGGTTTGGTATAAGCATTGAGATATCACATCTCTGCTATCGGAAGGGTCTCAGGATTGGAATGGGAATGAGTTGGATATCCCATCTCATGTTATAGGAAGAGTCTCAGGTTTGGTATTAGAAGCATTGAGATATCCCATCTCATGCTATAGGAAGGGTCTCAGGTTGGAATGGGAAGGAGTTGGATATCACATTTCATGTTATAGGAAGGGTCTCAGGATTGGAATTGGAAGGACTTGGCTATCATATCTCATGCTATAGGAAGGCTCTCAGGTTTGGAAGGGGAAAGAGTTGGATATCACATTTCATGTTAGAGGAAGGATCTCAGGTTTGGTATTAGAGGCCTTGAGATATCAAATCTCATGCTATAGGAAGGGTCTCAGGATTGGAATGGGAAGGAGTTGGATATCACATCTCATGCTATAGGAAGGGTCTCAGATTTGGTATAAGCATTGAGATATCACATCTCATGCTATAGGAAGTGTCTCAGGATTGGAATGGGAAGGAGTTGGATATCACATCTCATGTTATAGGAAGGATCTCAGGTTTGGTATAAGCATTGAGATATCACATCTCTGCTATCGGAAGGGTCTCAGGATTGGAATGGGAAGGAGTTGGATATTCCCATCTCATGTTATAGGAAGGGTCTCAGGTTTGGTATTAGAAGCATTGAGATATCCCATCTCATGATATAGGAAGGGTCCCAGGATGGAATGGGAAGGAGTAGGATATCACATTTCATGTTATAGGAAGGGTCTCAGGATTGGAATGGGAAGGATTTGGATATCATATCTCATGCTATAGGAAGGCTCTCAGGTTTGGAAGGGGAAAGAGTTGGATATCACATTTCATGTTAGAGGAAGGATCTCAGGTTTGGTATTAGAGGCCTTGAGATATCACATCTCATGCTATAGGAAGGGTCTCAGGATTGGAATGGGAAGGAGTTGGATATCACATCTCATGTTATAGGAAAGATCTCAGGTTTGGTATTAGAAGCATTGAGACATCACATCTCATGTTATAGGAAGGGTCTCAGGATTGGAATGGGAAGAAGTTGGATATCACATCTCATGCTATAGGAAGGGTCTCAGGTTTGGTATAAGCATTGAGATATCACATCTCATGCTATAGGAAGGGTCTCAGGATTGGAATGGGAAGGAGTTGTATATGACATCTCATGCCATAGGAAGGGTCTCAGGTTTGGTATAAGCATTGAGATATCACATCACATGCTATAGGAAGGGTCTCAGGATTGGAATGGGAAGGACTTGGATATCACATCTCATGCTATAGGCAGGGTCTCAGGTTTGGAAAGGGAAGGAGATGGATATCACATTTCATGTTAGAGGTAGGATCTCAGGTTTGGAATTAGAGGCATTGAGATATCACATCTCATGCTATCAGAAGGGTCTCAGGATTGGAATGGGAAGGAGTTGGATATCACATCTCATGCTAAAGGAAGGGCCTTAGGATTGGAATGGGAAGGAGTTGGATATCACATCTCATGCTATAGGAAGGGTCTCAGATTTGGTATAAGCATCGAGATATCACATCTCTGCTATTGGAAGGGTCTCAGGATTGGAATGGGAAGGAGTTGGATATCCCATCTCATGTTATAGGAAGAGTCTCAGGTTTGGTATTAGAAGCATTGAGATATCACATCTCATGCTATAGGAAGTGTCTCAGGATTGGAATGGGAAGGACTTGGGTATCACATCTCATGCTATAGGGAGGGTCTCAAGTTTGATATTAGAAGCATTGAGATATCACATCTCATGCTATAGGAATGGTCTCAGGATTGGAATGGGAAGGAGTTGGATATCACATCTCATTCTATAGGAAGGGTCTCAGGTTTGGTATAAGCAGTGAGATATCACATCTCATGCTATAGGAAGTGTCTCAGGATTGGAATGGGAAGGAGTTGGATATCACATCTCATGTTATAGGAAGGATCTCAGGTTTGGTATAAGCATTGAGATATCACATCTCTGCTATCGGAAGGGTCTCAGGATTGGAATGCGAAGGAGTTGGATATTCCCATCTCATGTTATAGGAAGGGTCTCAGGTTTGGTATTAGAAGCATTGAGATATCCCATCTCATGATATAGGAAGGGTCCCAGGATGGAATGGGAAGGAGTAGGATATCACATTTCATGTTATAGGAAGGGTCTCAGGATTGGAATGGGAAGGATTTGGATATCATATCTCATGCTATAGGAAGGCTCTCAGGTTTGGAAGGGGAAAGAGTTGGATATCACATTTCATGTTAGAGGAAGGATCTCAGGTTTGGTATTAGAGGCCTTGAGATATCACATCTCATGCTATAGGAAGGGTCTCAGGATTGGAATGGGAAGGAGTTGGATATCACATCTCATGTTATAGGAAAGATCTCAGGTTTGGTATTAGAAGCATTGAGACATCACATCTCATGTTATAGGAAGGGTCTCAGGATTGGAATGGGAAGAAGTTGGATATCACATCTCATGCTATAGGAAGGGTCTCAGGTTTGGTATAAGCATTGAGATATCACATCTCATGCTATAGGAAGGGTCTCAGGATTGGAATGGGAAGGAGTTGTATATGACATCTCATGCCATAGGAAGGGTCTCAGGTTTGGTCTAAGCATTGAGATATCACATCACATGCTATAGGAAGGGTCTCAGGATTGGAATGGGAAGGACTTGGATATCACATCTCATGCTATAGGCAGGGTCTCAGGTTTGGAAAGGGAAGGAGATGGATATCACATTTCATGTTAGAGGTAGGATCTCAGGTTTGGAATTAGAGGCATTGAGATATCACATCTCATGCTATCAGAAGGGTCTCAGGATTGGAATGGGAAGGAGTTGGATATCACATCTCATGCTAAAGGGAGGGTCTCAGGTTTGGAAGGGGGAGGATTTGGAAATCACATCTCATGTTATAGGAAGGATCTCAGGTTTGGTATTAGAAGCATTGAGACATCACATCTCATGCTATAGGAAGGGTCTCGGGATTGGAATGGGAAGGAGTTGGATATCACATCTCATGCTATAGGAAGGGTCTCAGATTTGGTATAAGCATTGAGATATCACATCTCATGCTATAGGAAGGGTCTCAGGATTGGAATGGGAAGGAGTTGTATATGACATCTCAGGCCATAGGAAGGGTCTCAGGTTTGGTATAAGCATTGAGATATCACATCTCTGCTATCGGAAGGGTCTCAGGATTGGAATGGGAATGAGTTGGATATCCCATCTCATGTTATAGGAAGAGTCTCAGGTTTGGTATTAGAAGCATTGAGATATCCCATCTCATGCTATAGGAAGGGTCTCAGGTTGGAATGGGAAGGAGTTGGATATCACATTTCATGTTATAGGAAGGGTCTCAGGATTGGAATTGGAAGGACTTGGCTATCATATCTCATGCTATAGGAAGGCTCTCAGGTTTGGAAGGGGAAAGAGTTGGATATCACATTTCATGTTAGAGGAAGGATCTCAGGTTTGGTATTAGAGGCCTTGAGATATCAAATCTCATGCTATAGGAAGGGTCTCAGGATTGGAATGGGAAGGAGTTGGATATCACATCTCATGCTATAGGAAGGGTCTCAGATTTGGTATAAGCATTGAGATATCACATCTCATGCTATAGGAAGTGTCTCAGGATTGGAATGGGAAGGAGTTGGATATCACATCTCATGTTTTAGGAAGGATCTCAGGTTTGGTATAAGCATTGAGATATCACATCTCTGCTATCGGAAGGGTCTCAGGATTGGAATGGGAAGGAGTTGGATATTCCCATCTCATGTTATAGGAAGGGTCTCAGGTTTGGTATTAGAAGCATTGAGATATCCCATCTCATGATATAGGAAGGGTCCCAGGATGGAATGGGAAGGAGTAGGATATCACATTTCATGTTATAGGAAGGGTCTCAGGATTGGAATGGGAAGGATTTGGATATCATATCTCATGCTATAGGAAGGCTATCAGGTTTGGAAGGGGAAAGAGTTGGATATCACATTTCATGTTAGAGGAAGGATCTCAGGTTTGGTATTAGAGGCCTTGAGATATCACATCTCATGCTATAGGAAGGGTCTCAGGATTGGAATGGGAAGGAGTTGGATATCACATCTCATGTTATAGGAAAGATCTCAGGTTTGGTATTAGAAGCAATGAGACATCACATCTCATGTTATAGGAAGGGTCTCAGGATTGGAATGGGAAGAAGTTGGATATCACATCTCATGCTATAGGAAGGGTCTCAGGTTTGGTATAAGCATTGAGATATCACATCTCATGCTATAGGAAGGGTCTCAGGATTGGAATGGGAAGGAGTTGTATATGACATCTCATGCCATAGGAAGGGTCTCAGGTTTGGTATAAGCATTGAGATATCACATCACATGCTATAGGAAGGGTCTCAGGATTGGAATGGGAAGGACTTGGATATCACATCTCATGCTATAGGCAGGGTCTCAGGTTTGGAAAGGGAAGGAGATGGATATCACATTTCATGTTAGAGGTAGGATCTCAGGTTTGGAATTAGAGGCATTGAGATATCACATCTCATGCTATCAGAAGGGTCTCAGGATTGGAATGGGAAGGAGTTGGATATCACATCTCATGCTAAAGGGAGGGTCTCAGGTTTGGAAGGGGGAGGATTTGGAAATCACATCTCATGTTATAGGAAGGATCTCAGGTTTGGTATTAGAAGCATTGAGATATCACATCTCATGCTATCGGAAGTATCTCAGGTTTGGTATTAGAGGCATTGAGATATCACATCTCATGCTATCATAAGGGTCTCAGGATTGGAATGGGAAGGAGTTGGATATCACATCTCATGTTATAGGAAGGATCTCAGGTTTGGTATTAGAAGCATTGAGGCATCACATCTCATGCTATAGGAAGGGTCTCAGGATTGGAATGGGAAGGAGTTGGATATCACATCTCATGCTATAGGAAGGGTCTCAGATTTGGTATAAGCATTGAGATATCACATCTCATGCTATAGGAAGGGTCTCAGGATTGGAATGGGAAGGAGTTGTATATGACATCTCAGGCCATAGGAAGGGTCTCAGGTTTGGTATAAGCATTGAGATATCACATCTCTGCTATCGGAAGGGTCTCAGGATTGGAATGGGAATGAGTTGGATATCCCATCTCATGTTATAGGAAGAGTCTCAGGTTGGAATGGGAAGGAGTTGGATATCACATTTCATGTTATAGGAAGGGTCTCAGGATTGGAATTGGAAGGACTTGGCTATCATATCTCATGCTATAGGAAGGCTCTCAGGTTTGGAAGGGGAAGGAGTTGGATATCACATTTCATGTTAGAGGAACGATCTCAGGTTTGGTATTAGAGGCCTTGAGATATCACATCTCATGCTATAGGAAGGGTCTCAGGATTGGAATGGGAAGGAGTTGGATATCACATCTCAAGCTAAAGGGACGGTCTCAGGTTTGGTATAAGCATTGTGATATCACATCTCATGCTATAGGAAGGGTCTCAGGATTGGAATGGGAAGGAGTTGGATATCACATCTCATGTTATAGGAAAGATCTCAGGTTTGGTATTAGAAGCATTGCGACATCACATCTCATGTTATAGGAAGGGTCCCAGGATTGGAATGGGAAGAAGTTGGATATCACATCTCATGCTATAAGAAGGGTCTCAGGTTTGGTATAAGCATTGAGATATCACATCTCATGCTATAGGAAGGGTCTCAGGTTTGGAATGGGAAGGAGTTGTATATGACATCTCATGCCATAGGAAGGGTCTCAGGTTTGGTATAAGCATTGAGATATCACATCACATGCTATAGGAAGGGTCTCAGGATTGGAATGGAAAGGACTTGGATATCACATCTCATGCTATAGGCAGGGTCTCAGGTTTGGAAAGGGAAGGAGATGGATATCACATTTCATGTTCGAGGTAGGATCTCAGGTTTGGTATTAGAGGCATTGAAATATCACATCTCATGCTATCAGAAGGGTCTCAGGATTGGAATGGGAAGGAGTTGGATATCACATCTCATGCTAAAGGGAGGGTCTCAGGTTTGGAAGGGGAAGGATTTGGAAATCACATCTCATGTTATAGGAAGGATCTCAGGTTTGGTATTAGAAGCATTGAGATATCACATCTCATGCTATCGTAAGTATCTCAGGTTTGGTATTAGAGGTATTGAGATATCACATCTCATGCTATCATAAGGGTCTCAGGATTGGAATGGGAAGGAGTTGGATATCACATCTCATGTTATAGGAAGGCTCTCTGGTTTGCAAGGGGAAGGAGTTGGATATCACATTTCATGTTAGAGGAACGATCTCAGGTTTGGTATTAGAGGCCTTGAGATATCACATCTCATGCTATAGGAAGGGTCTCAGGATTGGAATGGGAAGGAGTTGGATATCACATCTCAAGCTATAGGAACGGTCTCAGGTTTGGTATAAGCATTGTGATATCACATCTCATGCTATAGGAAGGGTCTCAGGATTGGAATGGGAAGGAGTTGGATATCACATCTCATGTTATAGGAAAGATCTCAGGTTTGGTATTAGAAGCATTGCGACATCACATCTCATGTTATAGGAAGGGTCTCAGGATTGGAATGGGAAGAAGTTGGATATCACATCTCATGCTATAGGAAGGGTCTCAGGTTTGGTATAAGCATTGAGATATCACATCTCATGCTATAGGAAGGGTCTCAGGATTGGAATGGGAAGGAGTTGTATATGACATCTCATGCCATAGGAAGGGTCTCAGGTTTGGTATAAGCATTGAGATATCACATCACATGCTATAGGAAGGGTCTCAGGATTGGAATGGAAAGGACTTGGATATCAAATCTCATGCTATAGGCAGGGTCCCAGGTTTGGAAAGGGAAGGAGATGGATATCACATTTCATGTTAGAGGTAGGATCTCAGGTTTGGTATTAGAGGCATTGAAATATCACATCTCATGCTATCAGATGGGTCTCAGGATTGGAATGGGAAGGAGTTGGATATCACATCTCATGCTAAAGGGAGGGTCTCAGGTTTGGAAGGGGAAGGATTTGGAAATCACATCTCATCTTATAGGAAGGATCTCAGGTTTGGTATTAGAAGCATTGAGATATCACATCTCATGCTATCGGAAGTATCTCAGGTTTGGTATTAGAGGCATTGAGATATCACATCTCATGCTATCATAAGGGTCTCAGGATTGGAATGGGAAGGAGTTGGATATCACATCTCATGTTATAGGAAGGATCTCAGGTTTGGTATTAGAAGCATTGAGACATCACATCTCATGCTATAGGAAGGGTCTCAGGATTGGAATGGGAAGGAGTTGGATATCACATCTCATGCTATAGGAAGGGTCTCAGATTTGGTATAAGCATTGAGATATCACATCTCATGCTATAGGAAGGGTCTCAGGATTGGAATGGGAAGGAGTTGTATATGACATCTCAGGCCATAGGAAGGGTCTCAGGTTTGGTAAAAGCATTGAGATATCACATCTCTGCTATCGGAAGGGTCTCAGGATTGGAATGGGAAGGAGTTGGATATCCCATCTCATGTTATAGGAAGGGTCTCAGGTTTGGTATTAGAAGCATTGAGACATCACATCTCATGTTATAGGAAGGGTCTCAGGATTGGAATGGGAAGAAGTTGGATATCACATCTCATGCTATAGGAAGGGCCTCAGGTTTGGTATAAGCATTGAGATATCACATCTCATGCTATAGGAAGGGTCTCAGGATTGGAATGGGAAGGAGTTGTATATGACATCTCATGCCATAGGAAGGGTCTCAGGTTTGGACTAAGCATTGAGATATCACATCACATGCTATAGGAAGGGTCTCAGGATTGGAATGGGAAGGACTTGGATATCACAACTCATGCTATAGGCAGGGTCTCAGGTTTGGAAAGGGAAGGAGATGGATATCACATTTCATGTTAGAGGTAGGATCTCAGGTTTGGTATTAGAGGCATTGAAATATCAAATCTCATGCTATCAGAAGGGTCTCAGGATTGGAATGGGAAGGAGTTGGATATCACATCTCATGCTAAAGGTAGGGTCTCAGGTTTGGAAGTGGAAGGATTTGGAAATCACATCTCATGTTATAGGAAGGATCTCAGGTTTGGTATTAGAAGCATTGAGATATCACATCTCATGCTATCAGAAGTATCTCAGGTTTGGTATTAGAGGCATTGAGATATCACATCTCATGCTATCATAAGGGTCTCAGGATTGGAATGGGAAGGAGTTGGATATCACATCTCATGTTATAGGAAGGATCTCAGGTTTGGTATTAGAAGAATTGAGACATCACATCTCATGCTATAGGAAGGGTCTCAGGATTGGAATGGGAAGAAGTTGGATATCACATCTCATGCTATAGGAAGGGTCTCAGATTTGGTATAAGCATTGAGATATCACATCTAATGCTATAGGAAGGGTCTCAGGATTGGAATGGGAAGGAGTTGCATATGACATCTCAGGCCATAGGAAGGCTCTCAGGTTTGGTATAAGCATTGAGATATCACATCTCTGCTATCGGAAGGGTCTCAGGATTGGAATGGGAAGGAGTTGGATATCCCAAATCATGTTATAGGAAGGGTCTCAGGTTTGGTATTAGAAGCATTGAGATATCACATCTCATGCTATAGGAAGGGTCTCAGGATTGGAATGGGGAGGACTTGGATGTCACATCTCATGTTATAGGAAGGCTCTCAGGTTTGGAAGGGGAAGGAGTTGGATATCACATTTCATGTTAGAGGAACGATCTCAGGTTTGGTATTAGAGGCCTTGAGATATCACATCTCATGCTATAGGAAGGGTCTCAGGATTGGAATGGGAAGGAGTTGGATATCACATCTCAAGCTATAGGAACGGTCTCAGGTTTGGTATAAGCATTGTGATATCACATCTCATGCTATAGGAAGGGTCTCAGGATTGGAATGGGAAGGAGTTGGATATCACATCTCATGTTATAGGAAAGATCTCAGGTTTGGTATTAGAAGCATTGCGACATCACATCTCATGTTATAGGAAGGGTCTCAGGATTGGAATGGGAAGAAGTTGGATATCACATCTCATGCTATAGGAAGGGTCTCAGGTTTGGTATAAGCATTGAGATATCACATCTCATGCTATAGGAAGGGTCTCAGGATTGGAATGGGAAGGAGTTGTATATGACATCTCATGCCATAAGAAGGGTCTCAGGTTTGGTATAAGCATTGAGATATCACATCACATGCTATAGGAAGGGTCTCAGGATTGGAATGGAAAGGACTTGGATATCACATCTCATGCTATAGGCAGGGTCTCGGGTTTGGAAAGGGAAGGAGATGGATATCACATTTCATGTTAGAGGTAGGATCTCAGGTTTGGTATTAGAGGCATTGAAATATCACATGTCATGCTATCAGATGGGTCTCAGGATTGGAATGGGAAGGAGTTGGATATCACATCTCATGCTAAAGGGAGGGTCTCAGGTTTGGAAGGGGAAGGATTTGGAAATCACATCTCATGTTATAGGAAGGATCTCAGGTTTGGTATTAGAAGCATTGAGATATCACATCTCATGCTATCGGAAGTATCTCAGGTTTGGTATTAGAGGCATTGAGATATCACATCTCATGCTATCATAAGGGTCTCAGGATTGGAATGGGAAGGAGTTGGATATCACATCTCATGTTATAGGAAGGATCTCAGGTTTGGTATTAGAAGCATTGAGACATCACATCTCATGCTATAGGAAGGGTCTCAGGATTGGAATGGGAAGGAGTTGGATATCACATCTCATGCTATAGGAAGGGTCTCAGATTTGGTATAAGCATTGAGATATCACATCACATGCTATAGGAAGGGTCTCAGGATTGGAATGGGAAGGACTTGGATATCACATCTCATGCTATAGGCAGGGTCTCAGGTTTGGAAAGGGAAGGAGATGGATATCACATTTCATGTTAGAGGTAGGATCTCAGGTTTGGTATTAGAGGCATTGAAATATCACATCTCATGCTATCAGAAGGGTCTCAGGATTGGAATGGGAAGGAGTTGGATATCACATCTCATGCTAAAGGGAGGGTCTCAGGTTTGGAAGTGGAAGGATTTGGAAATCACATCTCATGTTATAGGAAGGATCTCAGGTTTGGTAATAGAAGCATTGAGATATCACATCTCATGCTATCATAAGGGTCTCAGGATTGGAATGGGAAGGAGTTGGATATCACATCTCATGTTATAGGAAGGATCTCAGGTTTGGTATTAGAAGAATTGAGACATCACATCTCATGCTATAGGAAGGGTCTCAGGATTGGAATGGGAAGAAGTTGGATATCACATCTCATGCTATAGGAAGGGTCTCAGATTTGGTATAAGCATTGAGATATCACATCTAATGCTATAGGAAGGGTCTCGGGATTGGAATGGGAAGGAGTTGCATATGACATCTCAGGCCATAGGAAGGGTCTCAGGTTTGGTATAAGCATTGAGATATCACATCTCTGCTATCGGAAGGGTCTCAGGATTGGAATGGGAAGGAGTTGGATATCCCAAATCATGTTATAGGAAGGGTCTCAGGTTTGGTATTAGAAGCATTGAGATATCACATCTCATGCTATAGGAAGGGTCTCAGGATTGGAATGGGGAGGACTTGGATGTCACATCTCATGTTATAGGAAGGCTCTCAGGTTTGGAAGGGGAAGGAGTTGGATATCACATTTCATGTTAGAGGAACGATCTCAGGTTTGGTATTAGAGGCCTTGAGATATCACATCTCATGCTATAGGAAGGGTCTCAGGATTGGAATGGGAAGGAGTTGGATATCACATCTCAAGCTATAGGAACGGTCTCAGGTTTGGTATAAGCATTGTGATATCACATCTCATGCTATAGGAAGGGTCTCAGGATTGGAATGGGAAGGAGTTGGATATCACATCTCATGTTATAGGAAAGATCTCAGGTTTGGTATTAGAAGCATTGCGACATCACATCTCATGTTATAGGAAGGGTCTCAGGATTGGAATGGGAAGAAGTTGGATATCACATCTCATGCTATAGGAAGGGTCTCAGGTTTGGTATAAGCATTGAGATATCACATCTCATGCTATAGGAAGGGTCTCAGGATTGGAATGGGAAGGAGTTGTATATGACATCTCATGCCATAGGAAGGGTCTCAGGTTTGGTATAAGCATTGAGATATCACATCACGTCCTATAGGAAGGGTCTCAGGATTGGAATGGAAAGGACTTGGATATCACATCTCATGCTATAGGCAGGGTCTCAGGTTTGGAAAGGGAAGGAGATGGATATCACATTTCATGTTAGAGGTAGGATCTCAGGTTTGGTATTAGAGGCATTGAAATATCACATCTCATGCTATCAGATGGGTCTCAGGATTGGAATGGGAAGGAGTTGGATATCACATCTCATGCTAAAGGGAGGGTCTCAGGTTTGGAAGGGGAAGGATTTGGAAATCACATCTCATGTTATAGGAAGGATCTCAGGTTTGGTATTAGAAGCATTGAGATATCACATCTCATGCTATCGGAAGTATCTCAGGTTTGGTATTAGAGGCATTGAGATATCACATCTCATGCTATCATAAGGGTCTCAGGATTGGAATGGGAAGGAGTTGGATATCACATCTCATGTTATAGGAAAGATCTCAGGTTTGGTATTAGAAGCATTGAGACATCACATCTCATGCTATAGGAAGGGTCTCAGGATTGGAATGGGAAGGAGTTGGATATCACATCTCATGCTATAGGAAGGGTCTCAGATTTGGTATAAGCATTGAGATATCACATCACATGCTATAGGAAGGGTCTCAGGATTGGAATGGGAAGGACTTGGATATCACATCTCATGCTATAGGCAGGGTCTCAGGTTTGGAAAGGGAAGGAGATGGATATCACATTTCATGTTAGAGGTAGGATCTCAGGTTCGGTATTAGAGGCATTGAAATATCACATCTCATGCTATCAGAAGGGTCTCATGATTGGAATGGGAAGGAGTTGGATATCACATCTCATGCTAAAGGGAGGGTCTCAGGTTTGGAAGTGGAAGGATTTGGAAATCACATCTCATGTTATAGGAAGGATCTCAGGTTTGGTAATAGAAGCATTGAGATATCACATCTCATGCTATCATAAGGGTCTCAGGATTGGAATGGGAAGGAGTTGGATATCACATCTCATGTTATAGGAAGGATCTCAGGTTTGGTATTAGAAGAATTGAGACATCACATCTCATGCTATAGGAAGGGTCTCAGGATTGGAATGGGAAGAAGTTGGATATCACATCTCATGCTATAGGAAGGGTCTCAGATTTGGTATAAGCATTGAGATATCACATCTAATGCTATAGGAAGGGTCTCAGGATTGGAATGGGAAGGAGTTGCATATGACATCTCAGGCCATAGGAAGGGTCTCAGGTTTGGTATAAGCATTGAGATATCACATCTCTGCTATCGGAAGGGTCTCAGGATTGGAATGGGAAGGAGTTGGATATCCCAAATCATGTTATAGGAAGGGTCTCAGGTTTGGTATTAGAAGCATTGAGATATCACATCTCATGCTATAGGAAGGGTCTCAGGATTGGAATGGGGAGGACTTGGATGTCACATCTCATGTTATAGGGAGGGTCTCAAGTTTGATATTAGAAGCATTGAGATAACAAATCTCATGATATCGGTAGGGTCTCAGGATTGGAATGGGAAGGAATTGGATATCACATCTCATGATAAAGGAAGGGTCTAAGGTTTGGAAGGGGAAGGATTTGGATATCACATCTCATGTTATAGGACGGGTCTCAGGTTTGGTATTAGAAGCATTGAGATATCAAGTCTCATGGTATAGGAAGGGTCTCAGAATTGGAATGGGAAGGAGTTGGATATCACATCTCAAGCTATAGGTAGGGTCTCAGGATTGGAATAGTAAGGAGTTTGATATCACATCTCATGCCATAGTATGGGTCTCAGGTTTGGTAGAAGCATTGGGATATCACATCTCATGTTATCGGAAGGGTATCAGTATTGGATTTGGAAGGAGTTGGATATCCCATCTCATGCTATAGGAAGGGTCTCAGGTTGGAATGGGAAGGAATTGGATATCACATTTCATGTTATAGGAAGGCTCTCAGGTTTGGAAGGGGAAGGAGTTGGATATCACATTTCATGTTAGAGGAAGGATCTCAGGTTTGGTATTAGAGGCCTTGAGATATCACATCTCATGCTATAGGAAGGGTCTCAGGATTGGAATGGGAAGGAGTTGGATATCACATCTCAAGCTATAGGAAGGGTCTCAGGTTTGGTATAAGCATTGAGATATCACATCTCATGCTATAGGAAGGGTCTCAGGATTGGAATGGGAAGGAGTTGGATATCACATCTCATGTTATAGGAAAGATCTCAGGTTTGGTATTAGAAGCATTGAGACATCACAAATCATGTTATAGGAAGGGTCTCAGGATTGGAATGGGAAGAAGTTGGATATCACATCTCATGCTATAGGAAGAGTCTCAGGTTTGGTATTAGAAGCATTGAGATATCCCCTCTCATGCTATAGGAAGGGTCTCACGTTGGAATGGGAAGGAGTTGGATATCACATTTCATGTTATAGGAAGGGTCTCAGGATTGGAATTGGAAGGACTTGGCTATCATATCTCATGCTATAGGAAGGCTCTCAGGTTTGGAAGGGGAAGGAGTTGGATATCACATTTCATGTTAGAGGAACGATCTCAGGTTTGGTATTAGAGGCCTTGAGATATCACATCTCATGCTATAGGAAGGGTCTCAGGATTGGAATGGGAAGGAGTTGGATATCACATCTCAAGCTAAAGGGACGGTCTCAGGTTTGGTATAAGCATTGTGATATCACATCTCAGGCTATAGGAAGGGTCTCAGGATTGGAATGGGAAGGAGTTGGATATCACATCTCATGTTATAGGAAAGATCTCAGGTTTGGTATTAGAAGCATTGCGACATCACATCTCATGTTATAGGAAGGGTCTCAGGATTGGAATGGGAAGAAGTTGGATATCACATCTCATGCTATAAGAAGGGTCTCAGGTTTGGTATAAGCATTGAGATATCACATCTCATGCTATATGAAGGGTCTCAGGTTTGGAATGGGAAGGAGTTGTATATGACATCTCATGCCATAGGAAGGGTCTCAGGTTTGGTATAAGCATTGAGATATCACATCACATGCTATAGGAAGGGTCTCAGGAATGGAATGGAAAGGACTTGGATATCACATCTCATGCTATAGGCAGGGTCTCAGGTTTGGAAAGGGAAGGAGATGGATATCACATTTCATGTTCGAGGTAGGATCTCAGGTTTGGTATTAGAGGCATTGAAATATCACATCTCATGCTATCAGAAGGGTCTCAGGATTGGAATGGGAAGGAGTTGGATATCACATCTCATGCTAAAGGGAGGGTCTCAGGTTTGGAAGGGGAAGGATTTGGAAATCACATCTCATGTTATAGGAAGGATCTCAGGTTTGGTATTAGAAGCATTGAGATATCACATCTCATGCTATCGTAAGTATCTCAGGTTTGGTATTAGAGGTATTGAGATATCACATCTCATGCTATCATAAGGGTCTCAGGATTGGAATGGGAAGGAGTTGGATATCACATCTCATGTTATAGGAAGGCTCTCTGGTTTGCAAGGGGAAGGAGTTGGATATCACATTTCATGTTAGAGGAACGATCTCAGGTTTGGTATTAGAGGCCTTGAGATATCACATCTCATGCTATAGGAAGGGTCTCAGGTTTGGTATAAGCATTGTGATATCACATCTCATGCTATAGGAAGGGTCTCAGGATTGGAATGGGAAGGAGTTGGATATCACATCTCATGTTATAGGAAAGATCTCAGGTTTGGTATTAGAAGCATTGCGACATCACATCTCATGTTATAGGAAGGGTCTCAGGATTGGAATGGGAAGAAGTTGGATATCACATCTCATGCTATAGGAAGGGTCTCCGGTTTGGTATAAGCATTGAGATATCACATCTCATGCTATAGGAAGGGTCTCAGGATTGGAATGGGAAGGAGTTGTATATGACATCTCATGCCATAGGAAGGGTCTCAGGTTTGGTATAAGCATTGAGATATCACATCACATGCTATAGGAAGGGTCTCAGGATTGGAATGGAAGGGACTTGGATTTCAAATCTCATGCTATAGGCAGGGTCCCAGGTTTGGAAAGGGAAGGAGATGGATATCACATTTCATGTTAGAGGTAGGATCTCAGGTTTGGTATTAGAGGCATTGAAATATCACATCTCATGCTATCAGATGGGTCTCAGGATTGGAATGGGAAGGAGTTGGATATCACATCTCATGCTAAAGGGAGGGTCTCAGGTTTGGAAGGGGAAGGATTTGGAAATCACATCTCATGTTATAGGAAGGATCTCAGGTTTGGTATTAGAAGCATTGAGATATCACATCTCATGCTATCGGAAGTATCTCAGGTTTGGTATTAGAGGCATTGAGATATCACATCTCATGCTATCATAAGGGTCTCAGGATTGGAATGGGAAGGAGTTGGATATCACATCTCATGTTATAGGAAGGATCTCAGGTTTGGTATTAGAAGCATTGAGACATCACATCTCATGCTATAGGAAGGGTCTCAGGATTGGAATGGGAAGGAGTTGGATATCACATCTCATGCTATAGGAAGGGTCTCAGATTTGGTATAAGCATTCAGATATCACATCTCATGCTATAGGAAGGGTCTCAGGATTGGAATGGGAAGGAGTTGTATATGACATCTCAGGCCATAGGAAGGGTCTCAGGTTTGGTAAAAGCATTGAGATATCACATCTCTGCTATCGGAAGGGTCTCAGGATTGGAATGGGAAGGAGTTGGATATCCCATCTCATGTTATAGGAAGGGTCTCAGGTTTGGTATTAGAAGCATTGAGACATCACATCTCATGTTATAGGAAGGGTCTCAGGATTGGAATGGGAAGAAGTTGGATATCACATCTCATGCTATAGGAAGGGTCTCAGGTTTGGTATAAGCATTGAGATATCACATCTCATGCTATAGGAAGGGTCTCAGGATTGGAATGGGAAGGAGTTGTATATGACATCTCATGCCATAGGAAGGGTCTCAGGTTTGGACTAAGCATTGAGATATCACATCACATGCTATAGGAAGGGTCTCAGGATTGGAATGGGAAGGACTTGGATATCACATCTCATGCTATAGGCAGGGTCTCAGGTTTGGAAAGGGAAGGAGATGGATATCACATTTCATGTTAGAGGTAGGATCTCAGGTTTGGTATTAGAGGCATTGAAATATCACATCTCATGCTATCAGAAGGGTCTCAGGATTGGAATGGGAAGGAGTTGGATATCACATCTCATGCTAAAGGTAGGGTCTCAGGTTTGGAAGTGGAAGGATTTGGAAATCACATCTCATGTTATAGGAAGGATCTCAGGTTTGGTATTAGAAGCATTGAGATATCACATCTCATGCTATCAGAAGTATCTCAGGTTTGGTATTAGAGGCATTGAGATATCACATCTCATGCTATCATAAGGGTCTCAGGATTGGAATGGGAAGGAGTTGGATATCACATCTCATGTTATAGGAAGGATCTCAGGTTTGGTATTAGAAGAATTGAGACATCACATCTCATGCTATAGGAAGGGTCTCAGGATTGGAATGGGAAGAAGTTGGATATCACATCTCATGCTATAGGAAGGGTCTCAGGTTTGGAAAGGGAAGGAGATGGATATCACATTTCATGTTAGAGGTAGGATCTCAGGTTTGGTATTAGAGGCATTGAAATATCACATCTCATGCTATCAGAAGGGTCTCAGGATTGGAATGGGAAGGAGTTGGATATCACATCTCATGCTAAAGGTAGGGTCTCAGGTTTGGAAGTGGAAGGATTTGGAAATCACATCTCATGTTATAGGAAGGATCTCAGGTTTGGTATTAGAAGCATTGAGATATCACATCTCATGCTATCAGAAGTATCTCAGGTTTGGTATTAGAGGCATTGAGATATCACATCTCATGCTATCATAAGGGTCTCAGGATTGGAATGGGAAGGAGTTGGATATCACATCTCATGTTATAGGAAGGATCTCAGGTTTGGTATTAGAAGAATTGAGACATCACATCTCATGCTATAGGAAGGGTCTCAGGATTGGAATGGGAAGAAGTTGGATATCACATCTCATGCTATAGGAAGGGTCTCAGATTTGGTATAAGCATTGAGATATCACATCTAATGCTATAGGAAGGGTCTCAGGATTGGAATGGGAAGGAGTTGCATATGACATCTCAGGCCATAGGAAGGCTCTCAGGTTTGGTATAAGCATTGAGATATCACATCTCTGCTATCGGAAGGGTCTCAGGATTGGAATGGGAAGGAGTTGGATATCCCAAATCATGTTATAGGAAGGGTCTCAGGTTTGGTATTAGAAGCATTGAGATATCACATCTCATGCTATAGGAAGGGTCTCAGGATTGGAATGGGGAGGACTTGGATGTCACATCTCATGTTATAGGAAGGCTCTCAGGTTTGGAAGGGGAAGGAGTTGGATATCACATTTCATGTTAGAGGAACGATCTCAGGTTTGGTATTAGAGGCCTTGAGATATCACATCTCATGCTATAGGAAGGGTCTCAGGATTGGAATGGGAAGGAGTTGGATATCACATCTCAAGCTATAGGAACGGTCTCAGGTTTGGTATAAGCATTGTGATATCACATCTCATGCTATAGGAAGGGTCTCAGGATTGGAATGGGAAGGAGTTGGATATCACATCTCATGTTATAGGAAAGATCTCAGGTTTGGTATTAGAAGCATTGCGACATCACATCTCATGTTATAGGAAGGGTCTCAGGATTGGAATGGGAAGAAGTTGGATATCACATCTCATGCTATAGGAAGGGTCTCAGGTTTGGTATAAGCATTGAGATATCACATCTCATGCTTAGGAAGGGTCTCAGGATTGGAATGGGAAGGAGTTGTATATGACATCTCATGCCATAGGAAGGGTCTCAGGTTTGGTATAAGCATTGAGATATCACATCACATGCTATAGGAAGGGTCTCAGGATTGGAATGGAAAGGACTTGGATATCACATCTCATGCTATAGGCAGGGTCTCAGGTTTGGAAAGGGAAGGAGATGGATATCACATTTCATGTTAGAGGTAGGATCTCAGGTTTGGTAATAGAGGCATTGAAATATCACATCTCATGCTATCAGATGGGTCTCAGGATTGGAATGGGAAGGAGTTGGATATCACATCTCATGCTAAAGGGAGGGTCTCAGGTTTGGAAGGGGAAGGATTTGGAAATCACATCTCATGTTATAGGAAGGATCTCAGGTTTGGTATTAGAAGCATTGAGATATCACATCTCATGCTATCGGAAGTATCTCAGGTTTGGTATTAGAGGCATTGAGATATCACATCTCATGCTATCATAAGGGTCTCAGGATTGGAATGGGAAGGAGTTGGATATCACATCTCATGTTATAGGAAGGATCTCAGGTTTGGTATTAAAAGCATTGAGACATCACATCTCATGCTATAGGAAGGGTCTCAGGATTGGAATGGGAAGGAGTTGGATATCACATCTCATGCTATAGGAAGGGTCTCAGATTTGGTATAAGCATTGAGATATCACATCACATGCTATAGGAAGGGTCTCAGGATTGGAATGGGAAGGACTTGGATATCACATCTCATGCTATAGGCAGGGTCTCAGGTTTGGAAAGGGAACGAGATGGATATCACATTTCATGTTAGAGGTAGGATCTCAGGTTTGGTATTAGAGGCATTGAAATATCACATCTCATGCTATCAGACGGGTCTCAGGATTGGAATGGGAAGGAGTTGGATATCACATCTCATGCTAAAGGGAGGGTCTCAGGTTTGGAAGTGGAAGGATTTGGAAATCACATCTCATGTTATAGGAAGGATCTCAGGTTTGGTAATAGAAGCATTGAGATATCACATCTCATGCTATCATAAGGGTCTCAGGATTGGAATGGGAAGGAGTTGGATATCACATCTCATGTTATAGGAAGGATCTCAGGTTTGGTATTAGAAGAATTGAGACATCACATCTCATGCTATAGGAAGGGTCTCAGGTTTGGAATGGGAAGAAGTTGGATATCACATCTCATGCTATAGGAAGGGTCTCAGATTTGGTATAAGCATTGAGATATCACATCTAATGCTATAGGAAGGGTCTCAGGATTGGAATGGGAAGGAGTTGCATATGACATCTCAGGCCATAGGAAGGGTCTCAGGTTTGGTATAAGCATTGAGATATCACATCTCTGCTATCGGAAGGGTCTCAGGATTGGAATGGGAAGGAGTTGCATATGACATCTCAGGCCATAAGAAGGGTCTCAGGTTTGGTATAAGCATTGAGATATCACATCTCTGCTATCGGAAGGGTCTCAGGATTGGAATGGGAAGGAGTTGGATATCCCAAATCATGTTATAGGAAGGGTCTCAGGTTTGGTATTAAAAGCATTGAGATATCACATCTCATGCTATAGGAAGGGTCTCAGGATTGGAATGGGGAGGACTTGGATGTCACATCTCATGTTATAGGGAGGGTCTCAAGTTTGATATTAGAAGCATTGAGATAACAAATCTCATGATATCGGTAGGGTCTCAGGATTGGAATGGGAAGGAATTGGATATCACATCTCATGATAAAGGAAGGGTCTAAGGTTTGGAAGGGGAAGGATTTGGATATCACATCTCATGTTATAGGACGGGTCTCAGGTTTGGTATTAGAAGCATTGAGATATCAAGTCTCATGGTATAGGAAGGGTCTCAGAATTGGAATGGGAAGGAGTTGGATATCACATCTCAAGCTATAGGTAGGGTCTCAGGATTGGAATAGTAAGGAGTTTGATATCACATCTCATGCCATAGTATGGGTCTCAGGTTTGGTAGAAGCATTGGGATATCACATCTCATGCTATCGGAAGGGTATCAGTATTGGATTTGGAAGGAGTTGGATATCCCATCTCATGCTATAGGAAGGGTCTCAGGTTGGAATGGGAAGGAATTGGATATCACATTTCATGTTATAGGAAGGCTCTCAGGTTTGGAAGGGGAAGGAGTTGGATATCCCATTTCATGTTAGAGGAAGGATCTCAGGTTTGGTATTAGAGGCCTTGAGATATCACATCTCATGCTATAGGAAGGGTCTCAGGATTGGAATGGGAAGGAGTTGGATATCACATCTCAAGCTATAGGAAGGGTCTCAGGTTTGGTATAAGCATTGAGATATCACATCTCATGCTATAGGAAGGGTCTCAGGATTGGAATGGGAAGGAGTTGGATATCACATCTCATGTTATAGGAAAGATCTCAGGTTTGGTATTAGAAGCATTGAGACATCACATCTCATGTTATAGGAAGGGTCTCAGGATTGGAATGGGAAGAAGTTGGATATCACATCTCATGCTATAGGAAGAGTCTCAGGTTTGGAAGGGGAAGGAGTTGGATATCCAATCTCATGTTATAGGACTGGTCTCGGGTTTGGTATTAGAAGCATTGAGATATCACATCGCATGCTGTAGGAAGGTTCTCAGGTTTGGAATGGGGAGGAATTGGATATCACATCTCATGTCATAGGAAGGATCTCAGGTTTGGTATTAGAAGCATTGAGATATCACATCTCATGCTATAGGAATGGTCTCAGGATTGGAATGGGAAGGAGTTGGATATTACACTCTTGCTATAGGAAGGGTCTCATGTTTGGAATGGGAAGGAGTTGGATATCACATATGCTATAGGAAGGGTCTCAGGTTTGGACCGGGAAGGAGTTGGATATCACATCTCATGTTATAGGAAGGGTCTCAGGTTTGGTATAAGCATTGAGATATCACATCTCTGCTGTCGGAAGTGTCTCAGGATTGGAATGGGAAGGAGTTGGATATCCCATCTCATGTTATAGGACGGGTCTCAGGTTTGTTATTAGAATCATTGAGATATCATATTGCATGCTGTAGGAAGGGTCTAAGGATTGGAATGGGAAGGACTTGGATATCACATCTCATGCTATAGGTAGGCTCTCAGGTTTGGAAAGGGAAGGAGTTGGATATCACATTTCATGTTAGAGGAAGGATCTCAGGTTTGGTATTAGAGGCATTGAGATATCACATCTCATGCTATAGGAAGAGTCTCAGGATTGGAATGGGAAGGAGTTGGATATCCCATCTCATGTTATAGGACGGGTCTCAGGTTTGTTATTAGAATCATTGAGATATCATATTGCATGCTGTAGGAAGGGTCTAAGGATTGGAATGGGAAGGACTTGGATATCACATCTCATGCTATAGGTAGGCTCTCAGGTTTGGAAAGGGAAGGAGTTGGATATCACATTTCATGTTAGAGGAAGGATCTCAGGTTTGGTATTAGAGGCATTGAGATATCACATCTCATGCTATAGGAAGAGTCTCAGGATTGGAATGGGAAGGAGTTGGATATCACATTTCATGCTATAGGAAGGGTCTCAGGTTTGGTATAAGCATTGAGATATCACATCTCATGCTATAGGAAGGGTCTCGGAATTGGAATGGGAAGGAGTTGGATATCACATCTCATGTTATAGGAAGGATCTCAGGTTTGGTATTAGAAGCATTGAGACATCACATCTCATGCTATAGGAAGGGTCTCAGGATTGGAATGGGAAGGAGTTGGATATCACATCTCATGCTATAGGAAGGGTCTCGGGTTTGGTATAAGCATTGAGATATCACATCTCATGCTATAGGAAGGGTCTCAGGATTGGAATGGGAAGGAGTTGTATATGACATCTCATGCCATAGGAAGGGTCTTAGGTTTGGTATAAGCATTGAGATATCACATCTCTGCTATCGGAAGGGTCTCAGGATTGGAATGGGAAGGAGTTGGATATCCCATCTCATGTTATAGGAAGAGTCTCAGGTTTGGTATTAGAAGCAATGAGACATCACATCGCATGTTGTAGGAAGGGTCTCAGGATTGGAATGGGAAGGACTTGGGTATCACATCTCATGCTATAGGGAGGGTCACAAGTTTGATATTAGAAGCATTGAGATATCACATCTCATGCTATAGAAAGGGTCTCAGGATTGGAATGGGAAGGAGTTGGATATCATATCTCATGCTATAGGAAGGGTCTCAGGTTTGGTATAAGCAGTGAGATATCACATCTCATGCTATAGGAAGTGTCTCAGGATTGGAATGGGAAGGAGTTGGATATCACATCTCATGTTATAGGAAGGATCTCAGGTTTGGTATAAGCATTGAGATATCACATCTCTGCTATCGGAAGGGTCTCAGGATTGGAATGGGAAGGAGTTGGATATTCCCATCTCATGTTATAGGAAGGGTCTCAGGTTTGGTATTAGAAGCATTGAGATATCACATCTCATGCTATAAGAAGGGTCTCAGGATTGGAATGGGAAGGACTTGGATATCACATCTCATGCTATAGGGAGGGTCTCAAGTTTGATATTAGAAGCATTGAGATATCACATCTCATGATATCGGAAGAGTCTCAGGATTGGAATGTGAAGGAGTTGGATATCACATCTCATGATAAAGGAAGGGTCTAAGGTTTGGAAGGGGAAGGATTTGGATATCACATCTCATGTTATAGGACGGGTCTCAGGTTTGGTATTAGAAGCATTGAGATATCAAGTCTCGTTGTATAGGAAGGGTCTCAGAATTGGAATGGGAAGGAGTTGGATATCACATCTCAAGCTATAGGAAGGGTCACAGGATTGGAATGGGAAGGAGTTTGATATCACATCTCATGCCATAGTATGGGTCTCAGGTTTGGTAGAAGCATTGGGATATCACATCTCATGCTATCGGAAGGGTATCAGGATTGGATTTGGAAGGAGTTGGATATCCCATCTCATGCTATAGGAAGGGTCTCAGGTTGGAATGGGAAGGAGTTGGATATCACATCTCATGTTATAGGAAGGGTCTCAGGATTGGAATGGGAAGGACTTGGATATCACATCTCATGCTATAGGAAGGCTCTCAGGTTTGCAACGGGAAAGAGTTGGATATCACATTTCATGTTAGAGGTAGGATCTCAGGTTTGGTATTAGAGGCATTGATATATCACATCTCATGCTATCAGAAGAGTCTCAGAATTGGAATGGGAAGGAGTTGGATATCACATCTCATGCCATAGTATGGGTCTCAGGTTTGGTAGAAGCATTGGGATATCACATCTCATGCTATCGGAAGGATTTCAGGATTGGATTTGGAAGGAGTTGGATATCCCATCTCATGCTATAGGAAGGGTCTCAGGTTGGAATGGGAAGGAGTTTGATATCACATCTCATGCCATAGTATGGGTCTCAGGTTTGGTAGAAGCATTGGGATATCACATCTCATGCTATCGGAAGGGTATCAGGATTGGATTTGGAAGGAGTTGGATATCCCATCTCATGCTATAGGAAGGGTCTCAGGTTGGAATGGGAAGGAGTTGGATATCACATCTCATGTTATAGGAAGGGTCTCAGGATTGGAATGGAAAGGACTTGGATATCATATCTCATGCTATAGGAAGGCTCTCAGGTTTGGAAGGGGAAGGAGTTGGATATCACATTTCATGTTAGAGGAAGGATCTCAGGTTTGGTATTAGAGGCATTGAGATATCACATCTCATGCTATAGGAAGGGTCTCAGGATTGGAATGGGAAGGAGTTGGATATCACATCTCAAGCTATAGGAAGGGTCTCAGGTTGGGTATAAGCATTGAGATATCACATCTCATGCTATAGGAATGGTCTCAGGATTGGAATGGGAAGGAGATGGATATCACATCTCATGTTATAGGAAAGATCTCAGGTTTGGTATTAGAAGCATTGAGATATCACATCTCATGCTATAAGCAGGGTCTCAGGATTGGAATGGGAAGGAGTTGTATATGGCATCTCATGCCATAGGAAGGGTCTCCGGTTTGGTATAAGCATTGAGACATCACATCTCATGCTATAGGAAGGGTCTCAGGATTGGAATGGGAAGGACTTGGATATCACATCTCATGCTATAGGCAGGATCTCAGGTTTGGAAAGGGAAGGAGTTGGATATCATATTTCATGTTAGAGGTAGGATCTCAGGTTTGGTATTAGAGGCATTGAGATATCACATCTCATGCTATCAGAAGGGTCTCAGGATTGGAATGGGAAGGAGTTGGATATCACATCTCATGCTAAAGGGAGGGTCTCAGGTTTGGAAGGGTAAGGATTTGGATATCACATCTCATGTTATAGGAAGGATCTCAGGTTTGGTATTAGAAGCAATGAGATATCACATCTCATGCTATCGGAAGTATCTCAGGTTTGGTATTAGAGGCATTGAGATATCACATCTCATGCTATCATAAGGGTCTCAGGATTGGAATGGGAAGGAATTGGATATCACATTTCATGCTAAAGGGAGGGTCTCAAGTTTGGAAGGGGAAGGATTTGGATATCACATCACATGTTATAAGAAGGATCTCAGGTTTGGTATTAGAAGCATTGAGATATCACATCTCATGCTATCGGAAGGGTCTCAGGATTGGAATGGGAAGGAGTTGGATATCACATCTTATGCTATAGGAAGGGTCTCAGGTTTGGAACGGGAAGGAGTTGGATATCACATCTCATGTTATAGGAAGAGTCTCAGGTTTGGTATAAGCATTGAGATATCACATCTCTGCAATCGGAAGTGTCTCAGGATTGGGATGGGAAGGAGTTGGATATCACATCTCATGCTATAGGAAGGGTCTCAGGTTTGGAACGGGAAGGAGTTGGATATCCCATCTCATGTTATAGGACGGGTCTCAGGTTTGGTATTAGAAGCATTGAGATATCACATCGCATGCTGTAGGAAGGGTCTGAGGATTGGAATGGGAAGGATTTGGATATTACATTCTTGCTATAGGAAGGGTCTCATGTTTGGAATGGGAAGGAGTTGGATATCACATATGCTATAGGAAGGGTCTCAGGTTTGGAACGGGAAGGAGTTGGATATCACATCTCATGCTATAGGAAGGGTCTCAGGTTTGGAATAAGCATTGAGATATCACATCTCTGCTATCGGAGTGTCTCAGGATTGGAATGGGAAGGAGTTGGATATCACATCTCATGTTATAGGACGGGTCTCAGGTTTGTTATTAGAATCATTGAGATATCATATTGTATGCTGTAGGAAGGGTCTAAGGATTGGAATGGGAAGGTCTTGGATATCACATCTCATGCTATAGGTAGGCTCTCAGGTTTGGAAAGGGAAGGAGTTGGATATCACATTTCATGTTAGAGGAAGGATTTCAGGTTTGGTATTAGAGGCATTGAGATATCACATCTCATGCTATAGGAAGGGTCTCAGGATTGGAATGGGAAGGAGTTGCATATGACATCTCAGGCCATAGGAAGGGTCTCAGGTTTGGTATAAGCATTGAGATATCACATCTCTGCTATCGGAAGGGTCTCAGGATTGGAATGGGAAGGAGTTGGATATCCCAAATCATGTTATAGGAAGGGTCTCAGGTTTGGTATTAGAAGCATTGAGATATCACATCTCATGCTATAGGAAGGGTCTCAGGATTGGAATGGGGAGGACTTGGATGTCACATCTCATGTTATAGGGAGGGTCTCAAGTTTGATATTAGAAGCATTGAGATAACAAATCTCATGATATCGGAAGGGTCTCAGGATTGGAATGGGAAGGAATTGGATATCACATCTCATGATAAAGGAAGGGTCTAAGGTTTGGAAGGGGATGGATTTGGATATCACATCTCATGTTATAGGACGGGTCTCAGGTTTGGTATTAGAAGCATTGAGATATCAAGTCTCATGGTATAGGAAGGGTCTCAGAATTGGAATGGGAAGGAGTTGGATATCACATCTCAAGCTATAGGTAGGGTCTCAGGATTGGAATGGGAAGGAGTTTGATATCACATCTCATGCCATAGTATGGGTCTCAGGTTTGGTAGAAGCATTGGGATATCACATCTCATGCTATCGGAAGGGTATCAGTATTGGATTTGGAAGGAGTTGGATATCCCATCTCATGCTATAGGAAGGGTCTCAGGTTGGAATGGGAAGGAATTGGATATCACATTTCATGTTATAGGAAGGCTCTCAGGTTTGGAAGGGGAAGGAGTTGGATATCACATTTCATGTTAGAGGAAGGATCTCAGGTTTGGTATTAGAGGCCTTGAGATATCACATCTCATGCTATAGGAAGGGTCTCAGGATTGGAATGGGAAGGAGTTGGATATCACATCTCAAGCTATAGGAAGGGTCTCAGGTTTGGTATAAGCATTGAGATATCACATCTCATGGGGTCTCAGGGTCTCAGGATTGGAATGGGAAGGAGTTGGATATCACATCTCATGTTATAGGAAAGATCTCAGGTTTGGTATTAGAAGCATTGAGACATCACATCTCATGTTATAGGAAGGGTCTCAGGATTGGAATGGGAAGAAGTTGGATATCACATCTCATGCTATAGGAAGAGTCTCAGGTTTGGAAGGGGAAGGAGTTGGATATCCAATCTCATGTTATAGGACTGGTCTCGGGTTTGGTATTAGAAGCATTGAGATATCACATTGCATGCTGTAGGAAGGTTCTCAGGTTTGGAATGGGGAGGAATTGGATATCACATCTCATGTCATAGGAAGGATCTCAGGTTTGGTATTAGAAGCATTGAGATATCACATCTCATGCTATAGGAATGGTCTCAGGATTGGAATGGGAAGGAGTTGGATATTACACTCTTGCTATAGGAAGGGTCTCATGTTTGGAATGGGAAGGAGTTGGATATCACATATGCTATAGGAAGGGTCTCAGGTTTGGACCGGGAAGGAGTTGGATATCACATCTCATGTTATAGGAAGGGTCTCAGGTTTGGTATAAGCATTGAGATATCACATCTCTGCTATCGGAAGTGTCTCAGGATTGGAATGGGAAGGAGTTGGATATCCCATCTCATGTTATAGGACGGGTCTCAGGTTTGTTATTAGAATCATTGAGATATCATATTGCATGCTGTAGGAAGGGTCTAAGGATTGGAATGGGAAGGAGTTGGATATCACATCTTATGCTATAGGAAGGGTCTCAGGTTTGGAACGGGAAGGAGTTGGATATCACATCTCATGTTATAGGAAGAGTCTCAGGTTTGGTATAAGCATTGAGATATCACATCTCTGCAATCGGAAGTGTCTCAGGATTGGGATGGGAAGGAGTTGGATATCACATCTCATGCTATAGGAAGGGTCTCAGGTTTGGAACGGGAAGGAGTTGGATATCCCATCTCATGTTATAGGACGGGTCTCAGGTTTGGTATTAGAAGCATTGAGATATCACATCGCATGCTGTAGGAAGGGTCTGAGGATTGGAATGGGAAGGAGTTGGATATTACATTCTTGCTATAGGAAGGGTCTCATGTTTGGAATGGGAAGGAGTTGGATATCACATATGCTATAGGAAGGGTCTCAGGTTTGGAAAGGGAAGGAGTTGGATATCACATCTCATGCTATAGGAAGGGTCTCAGGTTTGGAATAAGCATTGAGATATCACATCTCTGCTATCGGAAGTGTCTCAGGATTGGAATGGGAAGGAGTTGGATATCACATCTCATGTTATAGGACGGGTCTCAGGTTTGTTATTAGAATCATTGAGATATCATATTGTATGATGTAGGAAGGGTTTAAGGATTGGAATGGGAAGGTCTTGGATATCACATCTCATGCTATAGGTAGGCTCTCAGGTTTGGAAAGGGAAGGAGTTGGATATCACATTTCATGTTAGGGGAAGGATTTCAGGTTTGTATTAGAGGCATTGAGATATCACATCTCATGCTATAGGAAGGGTCTCAGGATTGGAATGGGAAGGAGTTGCATATGACATCTCAGGCCATAGGAAGGGTCTCAGGTTTGGTATAAGCATTGAGATATCACATCTCTGCTATCGGAAGGGTCTCAGGATTGGAATGGGAAGGAGTTGGATATCCCAAATCATGTTATAGGAAGGGTCTCAGGTTTGGTATTAGAAGCATTGAGATATCACATCTCATGCTATAGGAAGGGTCTCAGGATTGGAATGGGGAGGACTTGGATGTCACATCTCATGTTATAGGGAGGGTCTCAAGTTTGATATTAGAAGCATTGAGATAACAAATCTCATGATATCGGAAGGGTCTCAGGATTGGAATGGGAAGGAATTGGATATCACATCTCATGATAAAGGAAGGGTCTAAGGTTTGGAAGGGGAAGGATTTGGATATCACATCTCATGTTATAGGACGGGTCTCAGGTTTGGTATTAGAAGCATTGAGATATCAAGTCTCATGGTATAGGAAGGGTCTCAGAATTGGAATGGGAAGGAGTTGGATATCACATCTCAAGCTATAGGTAGGGTCTCAGGATTGGAATGGGAAGGAGTTTGATATCACATCTCATGCCATAGTATGGGTCTCAGGTTTCGTAGAAGCATTGGGATATCACATCTCATGCTATCGGAAGGGTATCAGTATTGGATTTGGAAGGAGTTGGATATCCCATCTCATGCTATAGGAAGGGTCTCAGGTTGGAATGGGAAGGAATTGGATATCACATTTCATGTTATAGGAAGGCTCTCAGGTTTGGAAGGGGAAGGAGTTGGATATCACATTTCATGTTAGAGGAAGGATCTCAGGTTTGGTATTAGAGGCCTTGAGATATCACATCTCATGCTATAGGAAGGGTCTCAGGATTGGAATGGGAAGGAGTTGGATATCACATCTCAAGCTATAGGAAGGGTCTCAGGTTTGGTATAAGCATTGAGATATCACATCTCATGCTATAGGAAGGGTCTCAGGATTGGAATGGGAAGGAGTTGGATATCACATCTCATGTTATAGGAAAGATCTCAGGTTTGGTATTAGAAGCATTGAGACATCACATCTCTCATGTTATAGGAAGGGTCTCAGGATTGGAATGGGAAGAAGTTGGATATCACATCTCATGCTATAGGAAGAGTCTCAGGTTTGGAAGGGGAAGGAGTTGGATATCCAATCTCATGTTATAGGACTGGTCTCGGGTTTGGTATTAGAAGCATTGAGATATCACATCGCATGCTGTAGGAAGGTTCTCAGGTTTGGAATGGGGAGGAATTGGATATCACATCTCATGTCATAGGAAGGATCTCAGGTTTGGTATTAGAAGCATTGAGATATCACATCTCATGCTATAGGAATGGTCTCAGGATTGGAATGGGAAGGAGTTGGATATTACACTCTTGCTATAGGAAGGGTCTCATGTTTGGACCGGGAAGGAGTTGGATATCACATCTCATGTTATAGGAAGGGTCTCAGGTTTGGTATAAGCATTGAGATATCACATCTCTGCTATCGGAAGTGTCTCAGGATTGGAATGGGAAGGAGTTGGATATCCCATCTCATGTTATAGGACGGGTCTCAGGTTTGTTATTAGAATCATTGAGATATCATATTGCATGCTGTAGGAAGGGTTTAAGGATTGGAATGGGAAGAACTTGGATATCACATCTCATGCTATAGGTAGGCTCTCAGGTTTGTAAAGGGAAGGAGTTGGATATCACATTTCATGTTAGAGGAAGGATCTCAGGTTTGGTATTAGAGGCATTGAGATATCACATCTCATGCTATAGGAAGAGTCTCAGGATTGGAATGGGAAGGAGTTGGATATCACATCTCATGCTATAGGAAGGGTCTCAGGTTTGGTATAAGCATTGAGATATCACATCTCATGCTATAGGAAGGGTCTCGGGATTGGAATGGGAAGGAGTTGGATATCACATCTCATGTTATAGGAAGGATCTCAGGTTTGGTATTAGAAGCATTGAGACATCACATCTCATGCTATAGGAAGGGTCTCAGGATTGGAATGGGAAGGAGTTGGATATCACATCTCATGCTATAGGAAGGGTCTCAGGTTTGGTATAAGCATTGAGATATCACATCTCATGCTATAGGAAGGGTCTCAGGATTGGAATGGGAAGGAGTTGTATATGACATCTCATGCCATAGGAAGGGTCTTAGGTTTGGTATAAGCATTGAGATATCACATCTCTGCTATCGGAAGGGTCTCACGATTGGAATGGGAAGGAGTTGGATATCCCATCTCATGTTATAGGAAGAGTCTCAGGTTTGGTATTAGAAGCATTGAGACATCACATCGCATGCTGTAGGAAGGGTCTCAGGATTGGAATGGGAAGGACTTGGGTATCACATCTCATGCTATAGGGAGGGTCTCAAGTTTGATATTAGAAGCATTGAGATATCACATCTCATGCTATAGTAAGGGTCTCAGGATTGGAATGGGAAGGAGTTGGATATCACATCTCATGCTATAGGAAGGGTCTCAGGTTTGGTATAAGCAGTGAGATATCACATCTCATGCTATAGGAAGTGTCTCAGGATTGGAATGGGAAGGAGTTGGATATCACATCTCATGCTATAGGAAGGGTCTCAGGTTTGGTATAAGCAGTGAGATATCACATCTCTGCTATCGGAAGGGTCTCAGGATTGGAATGGGAAGGAGTTGGATATTCCCATCTCATGTTATAGGAAGGGTCTCAGGTTTGGTATTAGAAGCATTGAGATATCACATCTCATGCTATAGGAAGGGTCTCAGGATTGGAATGGGAAGGACTTGGATATCACATCTCATGCTATAGGGAGGGTCTCAAGTTTGATATTAGAAGCATTGAGATATCACATCTCATGATATCGGAAGAGTCTCAGGATTGGAATGGGAAGGAGTTGGATATCACATCTCATGATAAAGGAAGGGTCTGAGGTTTGGAAGGGGAAGGATTTGGATATCACATCTCATGTTATAGGACGGCTCTCAGGTTTGGTATTAGAAGCATTGAGATATCAAGTCTCATTGTATAGGAAGGGTCTCAGAATTGGAATGGGAAGGAGTTGGATATCACATCTCAAGCTATAGGAAGGGTCACAGGATTGGAATGGGAAGGAGTTTGATATCACATCTCATGCCATAGTATGGGTCTCAGGTTTGGTAGAAGCATTGGGATATCACATCTCATGCTATCGGAAGGGTATCAGGATTGGATTTGGAAGGAGTTGGATATCCCATCTCATGCTATAGGAAGGGTCTCAGGTTGGAATGGGAAGGAGTTGGATATCACATCTCATGTTATAGGAAGGGTCTCAGGATTGGAATGGGAAGGACTTGGATATCACATCTCATGCTATAGGAAGGCTCTCAGGTTTGCAACGGGAAAGAGTTGGATATCACATTTCATGTTAGAGGTAGGATCTCAGGTTTGGTATTAGAGGCATTGATATATCACATCTCATGCTATCAGAAGAGTCTCAGAATTGGAATGGGAAGGAGTTGGATATCACATCTCATGCCATAGTATGGGTCTCAGGTTTGGTAGAAGCATTGGGATATCACATCTCATGCTATCGGAAGGATTTCAGGATTGGATTTGGAAGGAGTTGGATATCCCATCTCATGCTATAGGAAGGGTCTCAGGTTAGAATTGGAAGCAGTTTGATATCACATCTCATGCCATAGTATGGGTCTCAGGTTTGGTAGAAGCATTGGGATATCACATCTCATGCTATCGGAAGTGTATCAGGATTGGATTTGGAAGGAGTTGGATATCCCATCTCATGCTATAGGAAGGGTCTCAGGTTGGAATGGGAAGGAGTTGGATATCACATCTCATGTTATAGGAAGGGTCTCAGGATTGGAATGGAAAGGACTTGGATATCATATCTCATGCTATAGGAAGGCTCTCAGGTTTGGAAGGGGAAGGAGTTGGATATCACATTTCATGTTAGAGGAAGGATCTCAGGTTTGGTATTAGAGGCATTGAGATATCACATCTCATGCTATAGGAAGGGTCTCAGTATTGGAATGGGATGGAGTTGGATATCACATCTCAAGCTATAGGAAGGGTCTCAGGTTTGGTATAAGCATTGAGATATCACATCTCATGCTATAGGAATGGTCTCAGGATTGGAATGGGAAGGAGTTGGATATCACATCTCATGTTATAGGAAAGATCTCAGGTTTGGCATTAGAAGCATTGAGATATCACATCTCATGCTATAAGCAGGGTCTCAGGATTGGAATGGGAAGGAGTTGTATATGGCATCTCATGCCATAGGAAGGGTCTCAGGTTTGGTATAAGCATTGAGATATCACATCTCATGCTATAGGAAGGGTCTCAGGATTGGAATGGGAAGGACTTGGATATCACATCTCATGCTATAGGCAGGATCTCAGGTTTGGAAAGGGAAGGAGTTGGATATCATATTTCATGTTAGAGGTAGGATCTCAGGTTTGGTATTAGAGGCATTGAGATATCACATCTCATGCTATCAGAAGGGTCTCAGGATTGGAATGGGAAGGAGTTGGATATCACATCTCATGCTAAAGGGAGGGTCTCAGGTTTGGAAGGGGAAGGATTTGGATATCACATCTCATGTTATAGGAAGGATCTCAGGTTTGGTATTAGAAGCATTGAGATATCACATCTCATGCTATCGGAAGTATCTCAGGTTTGGTATTAGAGGCATTGAGATATCACATCTCATGCTATCATAAGGGTCTCAGGATTGGAATGGGAAGGAGTTGGATATCACATTTCATGCTAAAGGGAGGGTCTCAGGTTTGGAAGGGGAAGGATTTGGATATCACATCATATGTTATAAGAAGGATCTCAGGTTTGGTATTAGAAGCATTGAGATATCACATCTCATGCTATCGGAAGGGTCTCAGGATTGGAATGGGAAGGAGTTGGATATCACATCTTATGCTATAGGAAGGGTCTCAGGTTTGGAACGGGAAGGATTTGGATATCACATCTCATGTTATAGGAAGAGTCTCAGGTTTGGTATAAGCATTGAGATATCACATCTCTGCAATCGGAAGTGTCTCAGGATTGGGATGGGAAGGAGTTGGATATCACATCTCATGCTATAGGAAGGGTCTCAGGTTTGGAACGGGAAGGAGTTGGATATCCCATCTCATGTTATAGGACGGGTCTCAGGTTTGGTATTAGAAGCATTGAGATATCACATCGCATGCTGTAGGAAGGGTCTCAGGATTGGAATGGGAAGGAGTTGGATATTACATTCTTGCTATAGGAAGGGTCTCATGTTTGGAATGGGAAGGAGTTGGATATCACATATGCTATAGGAAGGGTCTCAGGTTTGGAACGGGAAGGAGTTGGATATCACATCTCATGCTATAGGAAGGGTCTCAGGTTTGGAATAAGCATTGAGATATCACATCTCTGCTATCGGAAGTGTCTCAGGATTGGAATGGGAAGGAGTTGGATATCACATCTCATGTTATAGGACGGGTCTCAGGTTTGTTATTAGAATCATTGAGATATCATATTGTATGCTGTAGGAAGGGTCTAAGGATTGGAATGGGAAGGTCTTGGATATCACATCTCATGCTATAGGTAGGCTCTCAGGTTTGGAAAGGGAAGGAGTTGGATATCACATTTCATGTTAGAGGAAGGATCTCAGATTTGGTATTAGAGGCATTGAGATATCACATCTCATGCTATAGGAAGGGTCTCAGGATTGGAATGGGAAGGAGTTGGATATCACATCTCATGCTATAGGAAGGGTCTCAGGTTTGGTATGAACATTGAGATATCACATCTCATGCTATAGGAAGGGTCTCAGGATTGGAATGGGAAGGAGTTGGATATCACATCTGATGTTATAGGAAGGATCTCAGGTTTGGTATTAGAAGCATTGAGACATCACATCTCATGCTATAGGAAGGGTCTCAGGATTGAAATGGGAAGGAGTTGGATATCACATCTCATGCTATAGGAAGGGTCTCAGGTTTGGTATAAGCATTGAGATATCACATCTCATGCTATAGGAAGGGTCTCAGGATTGGAATGGGAAGGAGTTGTATATGACATCTCATGCTATAGGAAGGGTCTCAGGTTTGGTATAAGCATTGAGATATCACATCTCTGCTATCGGAAGGGTCTCAGGATTGGAATGGGAAAGAGTTGGATATCCCATCTCATGTTATAGGAAGAGTCTCGGGTTTGGTATTAGAAGCATTGAGATATCACATCTCATGCTATAGGAAGTGTCTCAGGATTGGAATGGGAAGGAGTTTGATATCACATCTCATGCCATGTATGGGTCTCAGGTTTTGTAGAAGCATTGGGATATCACATCTCATGCTATCGGAAGGGTATCAGGATTGGATTTGGAAGGAGTTGGATATCCCATCTCATGCTATAGGAAGGGTCTCAGGTTGGAATGGGAAGGAATTGGATATCACATCTCATGTTATAGGAAGGGTATCAGGATTGGAATGGGAAGGACTTGGATATCACATCTCATGCTATAGGAAGGCTATCAGGTTTGGAAGGGGAAGGAGTTGCATATCAAATTTCATTTTAGAGGTAGGATCTCAGGTTTGGTATTAGAGGCATTGAGATATCACATCTCATGCTATAGGAAGGGTCTCACGATTGGAATGGGAAGGATTTGGATATCACATCTCATGCTATAGGAAGGGTCTCAGGTTTGGTATAAGCATTGAGATATCACATCTCATGCTATAGAAACGGTCTCAAGATTGTAATGGGAAGGAGTTGGATATCACATCTCATGTTATAGGAAGGATCTCAGATTTGGTATTAGAAGCATTGAGACATCCCATCTCATGCTATAGGAAGGGTCTCAGGATTGGAATGGGAAGGAGTTGTATATCACATCTCATGTTATAGGAAGGGTCTCAGGATTGGAATGGGAAGCACTTCGATATCACATCTCATGTTATAGGAAGGCTCCCAGGTTTAGAAGGGGAAGGAGTTGGATATCACATTTCATGTTAGAGGTAGGATCTCAGGTTTGGTATTAGAGGCATTGAGATATAACATCTCATGCTATCAGAAGGGTCTCAGGATTGGAATGGGAAGGAGTTGGATATCACATCTCATGCTAAAGGGAGGGTCTCAGGTTTGGAAGGGGAAGGATTTGGATATCACATCTCATGCTATAGGAAGGGTCTCAGGATTGGAATGGGAAGGATTTGGATATCACTTCTCATGCTATAGGAAGGGTCTCAGGTTTGGTATAAGCATTGAGATATCACATCTCATGCTATAGGAAGGGTCTCAGGATTGGAATGGGAAGGAGTTGGATATCACATCTCATGCTATAGGTAGGCTCTCAGTTTTGGAAAGGGAAGGTTTTGGATATCACATCTCATGCTATAGGAAGGGTCTCACGATTGGAATGGGAAGGATTTGGATATCACATCTCATGCTATAGGAAGGGTCTCAGGATTGGAATGGGAAGGAGTTGGATATCACATCTCATGCTATAGGAAGGGTCTCAGGAATGGAATGGGAAGGAGTTTTATATGACATCTCATGCCATAGGAAGGATCTCAGGTTTGGTATTAGAAGCATTGAGACATCACATCTCATGTTATAGGAAGGGTCTCAGGATTGGAATGGGAAGGAGTTGGATATCACATCTCATGCTATAGGAAGGGTCTCAGGTTTGGTATAAGCATTGAGATATCACATCCCATGCTATAGGAAGGGTCTCAGGATTGGAATGGGAAGGAGTTGTATATGACATCTCATGCCATAGGAAGGGTCTCAGGTTTGGTATCAGCATTGAGATATCACATCTCTGCTATCGGAAGGGTCTCAGGATTGGAATGGGAAGGAGTTGGATATCCCATCTTATGTTATAGGAAGGGTCTCAGGTTTGGTATTAGAAGCATTGAGATATCACATCTCATGCTATAGGAAGGGTCTCAGGATTGGAATGGGAAGGACTTGAATATCCCATCTCATGCTATAGGGAGGCTCTCACGTTTGGAAAGGGAAGGAGTTGGATATCACATTTCATGTTAGAGGTAGGATCTCAGGTTTGGTATTAGAGGCATTGAATATCACATCTCATGCTATCAGAAGGGTCTCAGGATTGGAATGGGAAGGAGTTGGATATCACATCTCATGCTAAAGGGAGGGTCTCAGGTTTGGAAGGGGAAGGATTTTGATATCACATCTCATGTTATAGGAAGGATCTCAGGTTTGGTATTAGAGGGATTGAGATATCACATCTCATGCTATCGGAAGGGTATCAGGATTGGATTTGGAAGTAGTTGGATATCCCATCTCATGCTATAGGAAGGGTCTCAGGTTGGAATGGGAAGGAGTTGGATATCACATATCATGTTATAGGAAGGGTCTCAGGATTGGAATGGGAAATACTTCGATATCACATCTCATGCTATAGGAAGGCTCTCAGGTTTGCAAGGGGAAGGAGTTGGATATCACATTTCATGTTAGAGGTAGGATCTCAGGTTTGGTATTAGAGGCATTGAGATATCACATCTCATGCTATCAGAAATGTCTCAGGATTGGAATGGGAAGGAGTTGCATATCACATCTCATGCTAAAGGGAGGGTCTCTGGTTTGGAAGGGGAAGGATTTGGATATCACATCTCATGTTATAGGAAGGATCTCAGGTTTGGTATTAGAAGCATTGAGATATCACATCTCATGCTATAGGAAGGGTCTCAGGTTTGGAATGGGAAGGAATTGGATATCACATCTCATGTCATAGGAAGGATCTCAGGTTTGGTATTAGAAGCATTGAGATATCACATCTCATGCTATAGGAATGGTCTCAGGATTGGAATGGGAAGGAGTTGTATATGACATCTCATGCCATAGGAAGGGTCTCAGGTTTGGTATCAGCATTGAGATATCACATCTCTGCTATCGGAAGGGTCTCAGGATTGGAATGGGAAGGAGTTGGATATCCCATCTTATGTTATAGGAACGGTCTCAGGTTTGGTATTAGAAGCATTGAGATATCACATCTCATGCTATAGGAAGGGTCTCAGGATTGGAATGGGAAGGACTTGAATATCCCATCTCATGCTATAGGGAGGCTCTCACGTTTGGAAAGGGAAGGAGTTGGATATCACATTTCATGTTAGAGGTAGGATCTCAGGTTTGGTATTAGAGGCATTGAATATCACATCTCATGCTATCAGAAGGGTCTCAGGATTGGAATGGGAAGGAGTTGGATATCACATCTCATGCTAAAGGGAGGGTCTCAGGTTTGGAAGGGGAAGGATTTTGATATCACATCTCATGTTATGGGAAGGATCTCAGGTTTGGTATTAGAGGGATTGAGATATCACATCTCATGCTATCGGAAGGGTATCAGGATTGGATTTGGAAGTAGTTGGATATCCCATCTCATGCTATAGGAAGGGTCTCAGGTTAGAATGGGAAGGAGTTGGATATCACATCTCATGTTATAGGAAGGGTCTCAGGATTGGAATGGGAAATACTTCGATATCACATCTCATGCTATAGGAAGGCTCTCAGGTTTGGAAAGGGAAGGAGTTGGATATCACATTTCATGTTAGAGGTAGGATCTCAGGTTTGGTATTAGAGGCATTGAGATATCACATCTCATGCTATCAGAAATGTCTCAGGATTGGAATGGGAAGGAGTTGGATATCACATCTCATGCTAAAGGGAGGGTCTCTGGTTTGGAAGGGGAAGGATTTGGATATCACATCTCATGTTATAGGAAGGATCTCAGGTTTGGTATTAGAAGCATTGAGATATCACATCTCATGCTATAGGAAGGGTCTCAGGTTTGGAATGGGAAGGAATTGGATATCACATCTCATGTCATAGGAAGGATCTCAGGTTTGGTATTAGAAGCATTGAGATATCACATCTCATGCTATCAGAAATGTCTCAGGATTGGAATGGGAAGGAGTTGGATATCACATCTCATGCTAAAGGGAGGGTCTCTGGTTTGGAAGGGGAAGGATTTGGATATCACATCTCATGTTATAGGAAGGATCTCAGGTTTGGTATTAGAAGCATTGAGATATCACATCTCATGCTATAGGAAGGGTCTCAGGTTTGGAATGGGAAGGAATTGGATATCACATCTCATGTCATAGGAAGGATCTCAGGTTTGGTATTAGAAGCATTGAGATATCACATCTCATGTTATAGGAAGGGTCTCAGGTTTGGTCTAAGCATTGAGATATCACATCTCTGCTATCGGAAGTTTCTCAGGATTGAAATGGGAAGGAGTTGGATATCCCATCTCATGTTATAGGACGGGTCTCAGGTTTGGTAATAGAATCATTGAGATATCACATCTCATGCTGTAGGAAGTGTCTAAGGATTGGAATGGGAAGGACTTGGATATCACATCTCATGCTATAGGTAGACTCTCTGGTTTGGAAAGGGAAGGAGTGGGATATCACATTTCATGTTCAAGGAAGGATCTCAGGTTTGGTATTAGAGGCATTGAGATATCACATCTCATGCTATAGGAAGGGTCTCAGGATTGGAATGGGAAGGATTTGGATATCACATCTCATGCTATAGGAAGGGTCTCAGGTTTGGTATAAGCATTGAGATATCACATCTCATGCTATAGGAAGGGTCTCAGGATTGGAATGGGAAGGAGTTGGATATCACATCTCATGCTATAGGTAGGCTCTCAGGTTTGGAAAGGGAAGGATTTGGATATCACATTTCATGTTAGAGGAAGGATCTCAGGTTTGGTATTAGAGGCATTGAGATATCACATCTCATGCTATAGGAAGGGTCTCACGATTGGAATGGGAAGGATTTGGATATCACATCTCATGCTATAGGAAGGGTCTCAGGTTTGCTATAAGCATTGAAATATCACATCCCATGCTATAGGAAGGGTCTCAGGATTGGAATGGAAGGAGTTGGATATCACATCTCATGTTATAGGAAGGATCTCAGATTTGGTATTAGAAGCATTGAGACATCACATCTCATGCTATAGGAAGGGTCTCAGGATTGGAATGGGAAGGAGTTGGATATCACATCTCATGTTATAGGAAGGCTCCCAGGTTTGGAAGGGGAAGGAGTTGGATATCACATTTCATGTTAGAGGTAGAATCTCAGGTTTGGTATTAGAGGCATTGAGATATAACATCTCATGCTATCAGAAGGGTCTCAGGATTGGAATGGGAAGGAGTTGGATATCACATCTCATGCTAAAGGGAGGGTCTCAGGTTTGGTCTAAGCATTGAGATATCACATCTCTGCTATCGGAAGTTTCTCAGGATTGAAATGGGAAGGAGTTGGATATCCCATCTCATGTTATAGGACGGGTCTCAGGTTTGGTAATAGAATCATTGAGATATCACATCTCATGCTGTAGGAAGTGTCTAAGGATTGGAATGGGAAGGACTTGGATATCACATCTCATGCTATAGGTAGACTCTCAGGTTTGGAAAGGGAAGGAGTGGGATATCACATTTCATGTTCAAGGAAGGATCTCAGGTTTGGTATTAGAGGCATTGAGATATCACATCCCATGCTATAGGAAGGGTCTCAGGATTGGAATGGGAAGGATTTGGATATCACATCTCATGCTATAGGAAGGGTCTCAGGTTTGGTATAAGCATTGAGATATCACATCTCATGCTATAGGAAGGGTCTCAGGATTGGAATGGGAAGGAGTTGGATATCACATCTCATGCTATAGGTAGGCTCTCAGGTTTGGAAAGGGAAGGATTTGGATATCACATTTCATGTTAGAGGAAGGATCTCAGGTTTGGTATTAGAGGCATTGAGATATCACATCTCATGCTATAGGAAGGGTCTCACGATTGGAATGGGAAGGATTTGGATATCACATCTCATGCTATAGGAAGGGTCTCAGGTTTGCTATAAGCATTGAAATATCACATCCCATGCTATAGGAAGGGTCTCAGGATTGGAATGGGAAGGAGTTGGATATCACATCTCATGTTATAGGAAGGGTCTCAGGATTGGAATGGGAAGGACTTCGATATCACATCTCATGTTATAGGAAGGCTCCCAGGTTTGGAAGGGGAAGGAGTTGGATATCACATTTCATGTTAGAGGTAGAATCTCAGGTTTGGTATTAGAGGCATTGAGATATAACATCTCATGCTATCAGAAGTGTCTCAGGATTGGAATGGGAAGGAGTTGGATATCACATCTCATGCTAAAGGGAGGGTCTCAGGTTTGGAAGGGGAAGGATTTGAATATCACATCTCGTGTTATAGGAAGGATCTCAGGTTTGGTATTAGAAGAATTGAAATATCACATCTCATGCTATCGGAAGGATCTCAGGTTTGGTATTAGAAGCATTGAGATATCACATCTCATGCTATCAGAACGGTCTCAGGATTGGAATGGGAAGGAGTTGGATATCACATCTCATGCTAAAGGGAGGGTCTCAGGATTGGAATGGGAAGGACTTGGATATCACATCTCATCTTATAGGAAGGGTCTCAGGTTTCGTATTAGAAGCATTGAGATATCACATCTCATGCTATAGGAAGGGTCTCAGGAATGGAATGGGAAGGACTTGGATATCACATCTCATGATAAAGGAAGGGTCTAAGGTTTGGAAGGGGAAGGATTTGGATATCACATCTCATGTTATAGGACGGGTCTCAGGTTTGGTATTAGAAGCATTGTGATATCACATCTCATGCTATAGGAAGTGTCTCAGGATTGGAATGGGAAGGAGTTGGATATCACTTCTCATGCTATAGGAAGGGTTTCAGGTTTGGGAAGGGAAGGATTTGGATTTCACATCTCATGTTATAGGATGGTTCTCATGTTTGGTTTTTGAAGCATTGAGATATCACATCTCATGCTATCGGAAGGGTCTCAGGTTTGGAATGGGAAGGAGTTGGATATCACATCTCATGTTATAGGAAGGATCTCATGTTTGGTATTAGAAGCATTGAGATATCACATCTCATGCTATAGGAAGGGTCTCCGGATTGGAATGTGAAGGATTTGGATATTACATCTCATGCTAAAGGAAGGATCTCAGGTTTGGAATGGGAAGGAGTTGGATATGACATCTCTTGTTATAGGGAGGGTCTCAGGATTTGAATGGCAAGGAGTTGGATATCACATCTCATGCCATAGGAAGGGTCTCAGGTTTGGTATAAGCATTGAGATATCACATCTCTGCTATCGGAAGGGTCTCAGGATTGGATTGGGAAGGAGTTGGATATCCCTTCTCATGCTATAGGAAGGGTCTCAGGTTGGAATGGGAAGGAGTTGGATATCACATCTCATGTTATAGGAAGGGTCTCAGGATTGGAATGGGAAGGATTTGGATATCGCATCTCTTGCTATAGGAAGGGTCTCAGGTTTTTTATTAGAAACATTGAGATATCACATCTCATGCTATAGGAAGGGTTTTAGGATTGGAATGGGAAGTATTTGGATATCACATCTCATGCTAAAGGAAGGTTCTCAGGTTTGGAAGGGGAAGGATTTGGATATCATATCTCATGTTATAGGACGGGACCCAGGTTTGGTATTAGAAGCATTGAGATATCACATCTCATGGTATAGGAAGGGTCTCAGGGTTGGAATGGGAAGGAGTTGGATATCACATCTCATCCAATAGTAAGGGTCTCAGGTTTGGAATGGGAAGGAATTGGATATCACATCTCATGTTATAGGAAGGGTATCAGGTTTGGTAGAAGCGTTGAGATATCACATCTCTGCTATCGGAAGGGTCTCAGGATTGGATTGGGAAGGAGTTGGATATCCCTTCTCATGCTATAGGAAGGGTCTCAGGATTTGAATGGCAAGGAGTTGGATATCACATATCATGCCATAGGAAGGGTCTCAGGTTTGGCATAAGAAGGAGTTGGATATCCCATCTCATGCTATAGGAAGGGTCTCAGGTTGGAATGGGAAGGAGTTGGATATGACATCTCATGTTATAGGAAGGGTCTCAGGATTGGAATGGGAAGGACTTGGATATCACATCTCATGCTGTAGGAAGGCTCTCAGGTTTGGAAAGGGAAGGAGTTGGATATCACATTTCATGTTAGAGGTAGGATCTCAGGTTTGGTATTAGAGGCATTGAGATATCACATCTCATGCTATCAGAAGGGTATCAGGATTGGAATGGGAAGGAGTGGGATATCACATCTCATGCTAAAGGGAGGGTCTCAGGTTCGGAAGGGGAAGGATTTGGATATCACATCTCATGTTATAGGAAGGATCTCATGTTTGGTATTAGAAGCATTGAGATATCACATCTCATGCTATCGGAAGGATCTCAGGTTTGGTATTAGAAGCATTGAGATATCACATCTCATGCTATAGGAAGGGTCTCAGGATTGGAATGGGAAGGAGTTGGATATCACATCTCATGTTATAGGAAGGATCTCAGGTTTGGTATTAGAAGCATTGAGATATCACATCTCATGCTATAGGACTGGTCTCAGGATTGGAATGGGAAGGAGTTGGATATCACATCTCATGCTAAAGGAAGGGTCTCAGTTTTGGTAGAAGCATTGAGATTTCACATATCATGCTATAGGAAGGGTCTCAGGATTGGAATGGGAAGGAGTTGGATATCACATCTCATGCTATAGGAAGGGTCTCAGGTTTGGTATAAGCATTGAGATATCACATCTCTGCTATCGGAAGGGTCTCAGGATTGGAATGGGAAGGACTTAGATATCACATCTCATGCTATAGGGAGGGTCTCAGTATTGATATTAGAAGCATTGAGATATCACATCTCAAGCTATCGGAAGGGTCTCAGGATTGGAATGGGAAGGAGTTGGATATCACATCTCATGCTATAGGAAGGGTCTCAGGTTAGGAAGGGGAAGGAGTTGGATATCACATTTCATGTTAGAGGAAGGATCTCAGGTTTGGTATTAGAGGCCTTGAGATATCACATCTCATGCTATAGGAAGGGTCTCAGGATTGGAATGGGAAGGAGTTGGATATCACATCTCAAGCTATAGGAAGGGTCTCAGGTTTGGTATAAGCATTGAGATATCACATCTCATGCTATAGGAAGGGTCTCAGGATTGGAATGGGAAGGAGTTGGATATCACATCTCATGTTATAGGAAAGATCTCAGGTTTGGTATTAGAAGCATTGAGACATCACATCTCATGTTATAGGAAGGGTCTTAGGATTGGAATGGGAAGAAGTTGGATATCACATCTCATGCTATAGGAAGGGTCTCAGGTTTGGTATAAGCATTGAGATATCACATCTCATGCTATAGGAAGGGTCTCAGGATTGGAATGGGAAGGAGTTGTATATGACATCTCATGCCATAGGAAGGGTCTCAGGTTTGGTATACGCATTGAGATATCACATCACATGCTATAGGAAGGGTCTCAGGATTGGAATGGGAAGGACTTGAATATCACATCTCATGCTATAGGCAGGGTCTCAGGTTTGGAAAGGGAAGGAGATGGATATCACATTTCATGTTAGAGGTAGGATCTCAGGTTTGGTATTAGAGGCATTGAGATATCACATCTCATGCTATCAGAAGGGTCTCAGGATTGGAATGGGAAGGAGTTGTATATCACATCTCATGCTAAAGGGAGTGTCTCAGGTTTGGAAGGGGAAGGATTTGGAAATCACATCTCATGTTATAGGAAGGATCTCAGGTTTGGTATTAAAAGCATTGAGATATCACATCTCATGCTATCGGAAGTATCTCAGGTTTGGTATTAGAGGCATTGAGATATCACATCTCATGCTATCATAAGGGTCTCAGGATTGGAATGGGAAGGAGTTGGATATCACATCTCATGTTATAGGAAGGATCTCAGGTTTCGTATTAGAAGCATTGAGATATCACATCTCATGCTATAGGAAGGGTCTCAGGATTGGAATGGGAAGGAGTTGGATATCACATCTTATGCTATAGGAAGGGTCTCAGATTTGGTATAAGCAGTGAAATATCACATCTCATGCTATAGGAAGGGTCTCAGGATTGGAATGGGAAGGAGTTGGATATCACATCTCATGCTATAGGAAGGGTCTCAGGTTTGGAACGGGAAGGAGTTAGATATCACATCTCATGTTATAGGAAGAGTCTCAGGTTTGGTATAAGCATTGAGATATCACATCTCTGCTATCGGAGGTGTCTCAGGATTGGGATGGGAAGGAATTGGATATCACATCTCATGCTATAGGAAGGGTATCAGGTTTGGAACGGGAAGGAGTTGGATATCCCATCTCATGTTATAGGGCAGGTCTCAGGTTTGATATTAGAAGCATTGAGATATCACATCTCTGCTATTGGAAGGGTCTCAGGATTGGAATGGGAAGGACTTGGATATCAGAATTCATGTTATAGGAAGGGTCTCAGGTTTGGTATTAGAAGCATTGAGATATCACATCTCATGCTATAGGAAGGGTCTCAGGATTGAAATGGGAAGGACTTGGATATCACATCTCATGTTATAGGAAGGGTCTCAGGTTTGGTATTAGAAGCATTGAGATATCACATCTCATGCTATAGGAAGGGTCTCAGGAATGGAATGGGAAGGACTTGGATATCACATCTCATGATAAAGGAAGGGTCTAAGGTTTGGAAGGGGAAGGATTTGGATATCACATCTCATGTTATTGGACCGGTCTCAGGTTTGGTATTAGAAGCATTGAGATATCAAGTCTCATGGTATAGGACGGGAGTTTGATATCACATCTCATGCCATGGTATGGGTCTCAGGTTTTGTAGAAGCATTGGGATATCACATCTCATGCTATCGGAAGGGTATCAGGATTGGATTTGGAAGGAGTTGGATATCCCATCTCATGCTATAGGAAGGGTCTCAGGTTGGAATGGGAAGGAGTTGGATATGACATCTCATGTTATAGGAAGGGTCTCAGGATTGGAATGGGAAGGACTTGGATATCACATCTCATGCTGTAGGAAGGCTCTCAGGTTTGGAAAGGGAAGGAGTTGGATATCACATTACATGTTAGAGTTAGGATCTCAGGTTTGGTATTAGAGGCATTGAGATATCACATCTCATGCTATCAGAAGGGTATCAGGATTGGAATGGGAAGGAGTTGGATATCACATCTCATGCTAAAGGGAGGGTATCAGGTTCAGAAGGGGAAGGATTTGGATATCACATCTCATGTTATAGGAAGGATCTCAGGTTTGGTATTAGAAGCATTGAGATATCACATCTCATGCTATCGGATGGATCTCAGGTTTGGTATTAGAAGCATTGAGATATCACATCTCATGCTATAGGAAGGGTCTCAGGATTGGAATGGGAAGGAGTTGGATATCACATCTCATGTTATAGGAAGGATCTCAGGTTTGGTATTAGAAGCATTGAGATATCACATCTCATGCTATAGGACTGGTCTCAGGATTGGAATGGGAAGGAGTTGGATATCACATCTCATGCTAAAGGAAGGGTCTCAGTTTTGGTAGAAGCATTGAGATTTCACATATCATGCTATAGGAAGGGTCTCAGGATTGGAATGGGAAGGAGTTGGATATCACATCTCATGCTATAGGAAGGGTCTCAGGTTTGGTATAAGCATTGAGATATCACATCTCTGCTATCAGAAGGGTCTCAGGATTGGAATGGGAAGGACTTAGATATCACATCTCATGCTATAGGGAGGGTCTCAGTATTGATATTAGAAGCATTGAGATATCACATCTCAAGCTATCGGAAGGGTCTCAGGATTGGAATGGGAAGGAGTTGGATATCACATCTCATGTTATAGGAAGAGTCTCATGCTAAGACCTGATAGACCCTTCCTATAACATGAGATGGGAATATCCAACTCCTTCCCATTCCAATCCTGAGACCCTTCCGATAGCAGAGATGTGATATCTCAATGCTTATACCAAACCTGAGACCCTTCCTATAGCATGAGATGTGATATCCAACTCCTTCCCATTCCAATACTGAGACCCTTCCTATAGCATGAGATGTGATATCTCAATGCTTCTAATATCAAACTTGAGACCCTCCCTATAGCATGAGATGTGATATCCAAGTCCTTCCCATTCCAATCCTGAGACACTTCCTATAGCATGAGATGTGATATCTCAATGCTTCTAATACCAAACCTGAGACTCTTCCTATAACATGAGATGGGATATCCAACTCCTTCCCATTCCAATCCTGAGACCCTTCCGAAAGCAGAGATGTGATATCTCAATGCTTATACCAAACCTGAGACCCTTCCTATGGCATGAGATGTCATATACAGATCCTTCCCATTCCAATCCTGAGACCCTTCCTATAGCATGAGATGTGATATTTCAATGCTTATGCCAAACCTAAAACCCTTCCTATAGCATGAGATGTGATATCCAACTCCTTCCCATTCCAATCCTGAGACCCTTCCTATAGCATGAGATGTGATATCCAATGGCTCTAATACCAAACCTGAGATCCTTCCTCTAACATGAAATGTGATATCCAACTCCTTCCCTTTCCAAACCTGAGAGCCTACCTATAGCATGAGATGTGATATCAAAGTCCTTCCCATTCCAATCCTTAGACCCTTCCTACAGCATGCAATATGATATCTCAATGATTCTAATAACAAACCTGAGACCCGTCCTATAACATGAGATGTGATATCCAACTCCTTCCCATTCCAATCCTGAGACACTTCCGATAGCAGAGATGTGATATCTCAATGCTTATACCAAACCTGAGACCCTTCCTATAACATGAGATGTGATATCCAATTCCTTCCCATTCCAAACCTGAGACCCTTCCTACAGCATGTGATGTGATATCTCAATGCTTCTAATACCAAACCTGAGACCAGTCCTATAACATGAGATGGGATATCCAACTCCTTCCCGTTCCAAACCTGAGACCCTTCCTATAGCATGAGATGTGATATCCAACTCCTTCCCGTTCCAAACCTGAGATCCTTCCTATAGCATGAGATGTGATATCCAACTCCTTCCCATTCCAATCCTGAGACCCTTATGATAGCATGAGATGTAATATCTCAATGCCTCTAATACCAAATCTGAGATTCTTCCGATAGCATGAGATGTGATATCTCAATGCTTCTTATACCAAACCTGAGATCCTTCCTATAACATGAGATGTGATATCCAAATCCTTCCCCTTCCAAACCTGAGACCCTCCCTTTAGCATGAGATGTGATATCCAAGTCCTTCCCATTCCAATCCTGAGACCCTTCCTATAGCATGTGATGTGATATCTCAATGCTTATACCAAACCTGAGACCCTTCCTATGGCATGAGATGTCATATACAACTCCTTCCCATTCCAATCCTGAGCCCTTCCTATATCATGAGATGTGATATCTCAATGCTTATACCAAACCTGAGACTCTTCCTATAGCATGAGATGTGATATCCAACTTCTTCCCATTCCAATCCTGAGACCCTTCCTATAACATGAGATGTGATGTCTCAATGCTTCTAATACCAAACCTGAGATCTTTCCTATAACATGAGATGTGATATCCAACTCCTTCCCATTCCAATCCTGAGACCCTTCCTATAGCATGTGATGTGATATCTCAATGCTTATACCAAACCTGAGACCCTTCCTATAGCTTGAGATGTGATATCCAACTCCTTCCCATTCCAATCCTGAGACCCTTCCTATAGCATGAGATGTGATATCTCAATACTTCTAATACCAAACCTGAGATCCTTCTGATAACATGAGATGTGATATCCAAATCCTTCCCCTTCCAAACCTGAGACCCTCCCTTTAGCATGAGATGTGATATCCAACTCCTTCCGATTCCAATCCTGAGACCATTCTGATAGCATGAGAAGTGATATCTCAATGCTTCTAATACCAAACCTGAGATCCTTCCGATAGCATGAGATGTGATATCTCAATGCTTCTAATACCAAACCTGAGATCCTTCCTATAACATGAGATGTGATATCCAAATCCTTCCCCTTCCAAACCTGAGACCCTCCCTTTAGCATGAGATGTGATATCCAACTCCTTCCCATTCCAATCCTGAGACCCTTCTGATAGCATGAGATGTGATATCTCAATGCCTCTAATACCAAACCTGAGATCCTACCTCTAACATGAAATGTGATATCCAACTCTTTCCCCTTCCAAACCTGAGAGCCTTCCTATAGCATGAGATGTGATATCCAAGTCCTTCCCATTCCAATCCTGAGACCCTTCCTATAACATGAGATGTGATATCCAACTCCTTCCCATTCCAACCTGAGACCCTTCGTATAGCATGAGATGGGATATCCAGCTCCTTCCAAATCCAATCCTGATACCCTTCCGATAGCATGAGATGTGATATCCCAATGCTTATACCAAACCTGAGACCCATACTATTGCATGAGATGTGATATCAAACTCCTTCCCATTCCAATCCTGAGACCCTTCCTATAGCTTGAGATGTGATATCCAACTCTTTCTGATTCCAATTCTGAGACCCTTCCTATACCATGAGACTTGATATCTCAGTGCTTCTAATACCAAACCTGAGACCCGTCCTATAACATGAGATGTGATATCCAAATCCTTCCCCTTCAAACCTTAGACCCTTCCTTTATCATGAGATGTGATATCCAACTCCTTCCCATTCCAATCCTGAGACCCTTCCGATATCGTGAGATGTGATATCTCAATGCTTCTAATATCAAACTTGAGACCCTCCCTATAGCATGAGATGTGATATCCAAGTCCTTCCCATTCCAATCCCGAGACCCTTCATATAGCATGAGATGTGATATCTCAATGCTTCTAATACCAAACCTGAGACCCTTCCTATAACATGAGATGGGAATATCCAACTCTTCCCATTCCAATCCTGAGACCCTTCCGATAGAAGAGATGTGATATCTCAATGCTCATACCAAACCTGAGATCCTTCCTATAGCATGAGATGTGATATCCTACTCCTTCCCATTCCAATCCTGAGACCCTTCCTATAGCATAAGATGTGATATCTCAATGCTTCTAATATCAAACATGAGACCCTCCCTATAGCATGAGATGTGATATCCAAGTCCTTCCCATTCCAATCCTGAGACACTTCCTATAGCATGAGATGTGATATCTCAATGCTTCTAATACCAAACCTGAGACTCTTCCTATAACATGAGATGGGATATCCAACTCCTTCCCATTCCAATCCTGAGACCCTTCCGATAGCAGAGATGTGATATCTCAAAGCTTATACCAAACCTGAGACCCTTCCTATGGCTTGAGATGTCATATACAACTCCTTCCCATTCCAATCCTGAGACCCTTCCGATAGCATGAGATGTGATATCTCAATGCTTATACCAAGCCTGAGACCCTTCCTATAGCATGAGATGTGATATCCAACTCCTTCCCATTCCAATCCTGAGACCCTTCCTATAGCATGAGATGTGATGTCTCAATGCTTCTAATACCAAACCTGAGATCCTTCGTTTAACATGAGATGTGATATCCAACTCCTTCCATTCCAATCCTGAGACCCTTCCTATAGCATGAGATGTGATATCTCAATGCTTATACCAAACCTGAGACCCTTCCTATAGCATGAGATGTGATATCCAACTCCTTCCCATTCCAATCCTGAGACCCTTCCTATAGCATGAGATGTGATATCTCAATGCCTCTAATACCAAACCTGAGATTCTTCCTCTAACATGAAATGTGATATCCAACTCCTTCCCTTTCCAAACCTGAGAGCCTATCCATAGCATGAGATGTGATATCCAAGTCCTTCCCATTCCAATCCTTAGACCCTTCCTACAGCATGCAATATATATGATATCTCAATGATTCTAATAACAATCCTGAGACCCGTCCTATAACATGAGATGGGATATCCAACTCCTTCCCATCCCAATCCTGAGACACTTCCGATTGCAGAGATGTGATATCTCAATGCTTATACCAAACCTGAGACTCTTCCTATAACATGAGATGTGATATCTGTTAGGAAAGATTTCGTAATTGTAGGTAATTTTCCTTCCATGTGGCAACCCCTAAACTTTTTGCTGTTGTTTTTCACCTTGTTCTCGACTTTGCCAGAGAAGTGCAGCCTTCTGCCGCACTCCTCTGGGCTTTCGCTCCTTTCTTACGGGGAAACTTGCATGGCCTTAAGACAGTCAGTACCGGGAAACGCTGTTTTCCGTAGTTTCTTTTATCATGTTGCGGCTTTCGTGCAACATGACACAAGAGGGCACTGTAAGCTAAGTTACTGCTCTCTTGGGATTCTAGCCTTCTACAGGCCCTAGATACTCTTTCAGGATTGTAACTGATCGGTGCAAGTGATTCACGGACGGTGAATGGTGGCAGCGATCGTTTCTTGTGTTTTGAGCTCCTTTTGGCGTTCTAAGCGCGTTTCTCGCACTTAACCCAAAATGATGGCCTGGCTCCCAAAATTGGCCAGACCACGAGGCTCCTTTATCCTGTCCGCTGACCGTCTTGCTCCCTTCACCTTCCCCAGGTCGAGCCGACCCGGGGCCTTCCTTATTTGGGCATGTACTTTCCCGCGAAACACGGATGCTTTCGCGGGCTTCTACATGTCTTGTGTGTGCCTCCAGGATGTGGGCTGGGATGTCTGGTCCCGTGTGAATGCCTGGGACCACCGTGGTCCGTGATAGGTCCACGAATGGTGTGAGTGTTGATGAGCGGATCTCCCATTGGGTCCCCACCGTTTTGGCACGAAGGGAACCGTGGATAAGAGGGGGCTGGAAACACCACTACCATGTCGATCTCCTGAGTTCTCACGAACGAAGGAATACAGGAGCCAAGTATCCTGCAACCAAGAGGCTGAACCGAGGAATCGCTGGTGACCCGCTGAAGGACTGCTCCTCTGCACTGCTGTCGCCTTGTGAAACCCTTTTCACCTTTGATCGAACCAGAAGGCCTGTACTAGTACTTCGACCCTTGGAATAGCGGGGACAGCTATTCTCGGCATCTTCACCAGCTCCTGCTAGTAAGCCTTCGGAAGCGTCTCTGGCCCATCCAGCAGACTGACCAGCCTACACAGGAGTCTTGCTCTGTAACTGCCACCAGGTTGTGTAGTATATCGAGTCCTTGTCACTCTCACACGATTCGTACACTTGGCGTTCCCAGGTCTGAAGTGAGTAGTGTACATTTGGCTCAGATACACACGGCCGCTCCGTTGCCCTGCTGTGGTAACAAACTGTGCGGGTTCCTTCGTTTGGGACGTCTTTTACTCAACTCTGCTGCTGCAGACTCAACACGACGACGAGACATCCCCTGCTCTTCTGAACCTGCCAGCGACTGAAACTGACGCGGAGAAGCCTGGGTCTGCTTGCATCGGGGACCGGTGAGTAGCATAGCTAGGAACTGGTCGCCCTCCTGCAGGAACCCATAGCTTTTCCCCGCTGTGTCAAAACAGCATGCCTTTCCGTACTCGCGCTCTGCTTCTGCCCTTGAGTCGCGGAACACTGTTCTTCTTCGTTTGTGCACTAAACTGAACTGCCTGATCTCCCTCGAAGAGACTCCCCTTTTGCCCGTTGGCACCAGCGTGTGCAGGTACTTTTGAGCACAAGGCTCCACTCTTCGTAGGGCTCGGACTTCCTTTTAGTTAGGTGCCTCTGAAGGCGGACTGGGTCTAAGCATTATTTCGCACTGCCTGTTTTCCTTCCCTTTTAGGTGGACTACACATTTCGTGCATCTAACGCTTGAGACTTGTTTGTATTTGTATATATATTGTATTGGTATGGTATGTGTTGGTTTACTAGAGTTGTATTGTGATTTCTCGCTACGGTCATTGTTTTAAAGGCCTTGGAATAAATGTGTATATATTTTTAATATAGCACCTGTTTGGAGTAGTTTGTAAGTGTCCTTGCTTTGTGTGCTCATTGCGGGCTTTCAGTCACCCTCACCTCTCTTGAGACCTAGTCTTGACCGCCGCGATCGCTACCTTGATTGGTCTGGCTTGTCCAGAGGTTACCCTGTTCCAAGAAATTAGGTTGGCCATCTGAACTTCTGCGCCACCAGGACAGAGTTCAGAAATCCGTCTTAACAATATCCAACTCCTTCCCATTCCAAACCTGAGACCCTTCCTATAGCATGAGATGTGATATCCAACTCCTTCCCATCCCAATCCTGAGACATTTCCGATTGCAGAGATGTGATATCTCAATGCTGATACCAAACCTGAGACTCTTCCTATAACATGAGATGTGATATCCAACTCCTTCCCGTTCCAAACCTGAGACCCTTGCTATAGCATGAGATGTGATATCCAACTCCTTCCCATTCCAATCCTGAGACCCTTCCGATAGCATGAGATGTGATATCTCAATGCTTCTAATACCAAACCTGAGATCCTTCCTATAACATGTGATGTGATATCCAAATTCTTCCCCTTCCAAACCTGAGACCCTCCCTTTAGCATGAGATGTGATATCCAACTCCTTCCCATTCCAATCCTGAGACCCTTATGATAGCATGAGATGTGATATCTCAATGCCTCTAATACCAAACCTGAGATCCTTCCTATAACATGAGATGTGATATCCAAATCCTTCCCCTTCCAAACCTGAGACCCTCCCTTTAGCATGAGATGTGATATCCAACTCCTTCCCATTCCAATCCTGAGACCCTTCTGATAGCATGAGATGTGATATCTCAATGCCTCTAATACCAAACCTGATATCCTACCTCTAACATGAAATGTGATATCCAACTCCTTCCCTTTCCAAACCTGAGACCCTGCCTATAGCATGAGATGTGATATCCAAGTCCTTCCCATTCCAATCCTGAGACCCTTCCTATAGCATGTGATGTGATATCTCAATGCTTATACCAAACCTGAGACCCTTCCTATGGCATGAGATGTCATATACAACTCCTTCCCATTCCAATCCTGAGACCCTTCCTATAGCATGTGATGTGATATCTCAATGCTTATACCAAACCTGAGACCCTTCCTATAGCTTGAGATGTGATATCCAACTCCTTCCCATTCCAATCCTGAGACCCTTCCTATAGTATGAGATGTGATATCTCAATACTTCTAATACCAAACCTGAGATCCTTCCGATAACATGAGATGTGATATCCAAATCCTTCCCCTTCCAAACCTGAGACCCTCCCTTTAGCATGAGATGTGATATCCAACTCCTTCCCATTCCAATCCTGAGACCCTTCTGATAGCATGAGATGTGATATCTCAATGCTTCTAATACCAAACCTGAGATCCTTCCGATAGCATGAGATGTGATATCTCAATGCTTCTAATACCAAACCTGAGCTCCTTCTTATAACATGAGATGTGATATGCAAATCCTTCCCCTTCCAAACCTGAGACCCTCCCTTTAGCATGAGATGTGATATCCAACTCCTTCCCATTCCAATCCTGAGACCCTTCTGATAGCATGAGATGTGATATCTCAATGCCTCTCATACCAAACCTGAGATCCTACCTCTAACATGAAATGTGATATCCAACTCTTTCCCCTTCCAAACCTGAGAGCCTTCCTATAGCATGAGATGTGATATCCAACTCCTTCCCGTTCCAAACCTGAGACCCTTCCTATAGCATGAGATGTGATATCCAACTCCTTCCCATCCCAATCCTGAGACATTTCCGATTGCAGAGATGTGATATCTCAATGCTTATACCAAACCTGAGACTCTTCCTATAACATGAGATGTGATATCCAACTCCTTCCCGTTCCAAACCTGAGACCCTTCCTATAGCATGAGATGTGATATCCAACTCCTTCCCATTCCAATCCTGAGACCCTTCCGATAGCATGAGATGTGATATCTCAATGCTTCTAATACCAAACCTGAGATCCTTCCTATAACATGTGATGTGATATCCAAATTCTTCCCCTTCCAAACCTGAGACCCTCCCTTTAGCATGAGATGTGATATCCAACTCCTTCCCATTCCAATCCTGAGACCCTTATGATAGCATGAGATGTGATATCTCAATGCCTCTAATACCAAACCTGAGATCCTTCCTATAACATGAGATGTGATATCCAAATCCTTCCACTTCCAAACCTGAGACTCTCCCTTTAGCATGAGATGTGATATCCAACTCCTTCCCATTCCAATCCTGAGACCCTTCTGATAGCATGAGATGTGATATCTCAATGCCTCTAATACCAAACCTGATATCCTACCTCTAACATGAAATGTGATATCCAACTCCTTCCCTTTCCAAACCTGAGACCCTGCCTATAGCATGAGATGTGATATCCAAGTCCTTCCCATTCCAATCCTGAGACCCTTCCTATAGCATGTGATGTGATATCTCAATGCTTATACCAAACCTGAGACCCTTCCTATGGCATGAGATGTCATATACAACACCTTCCCATTCCAATCCTGAGACCCTTCCTATAGCATGTCATGTGATATCTCAATGCTTATACCAAACCTGAGACCCTTCCTATAGCTTGAGATGTGATATCCAACTCCTTCCCATTCCAATCCTGAGACCCTTCCTATAGCATGAGATGTGATATCTCAATACTTCTAATACCAAACCTGAGATCCTTCCGATAACATGAGATGTGATATCCAAATCCTTCCCCTTCCAAACCTGAGACCCTCCCTTTAGCATGAGATGTGATATCCAACTCCTTCCCATTCCAATCCTGAGACCCTTCTGATAGCATGAGATGTGATATCTCAATGCTTCTAATACCAAACCTGAGATCCTTCCGATAGCATGAGATGTGATATCTCAATGCTTCTAATACCAAACCTGAGCTCCTTCTTATAACATGAGATGTGATATCCAAATCCTTCCCCTTCCAAACCTGAGACCCTCCCTTTAGCATGAAATGTGATATCCAACTCATTCCCATTCCAATCCTGAGACCCTTCTGATAGCATGAGATGTGATATCTCAATGCCTCTAATACCAAACCTGAGATCCTAACTCTAACATGAAATGTGATATCCAACTCTTTCCCCTTCCAAACCTGAGAGCCTTCCTATAGCATGAGATGTGATATCCAAGTCCTTCCCATTCCAATCCTGAGACCCTTCCTATAACATGAGATGTGATATCCAACTCCTTCCCATTCCAACCTGAGACCCTTTCTATAGCATGAGATGGGATATCCAACTCCTTCCAAATCCAATCCTGATACCCTTCCGATAGCATGAGATGTGATATCCCAATGCTTATACCAAACCTGAGACCCATACTATGGCATGAGATGTGATATCAAACTCCTTCCCATTCCAATCCTGAGACCCTTCCTATAGCTTGAGATGTGATATCCAACTCCTTCCCATTCTAATTCTGAGACCCTTCCTATACCATGAGACTTGATATCTCAATGCTTCTAATACCAAACCTGAGACCCGCCCTATAACATGAGATGTGATATCCAAATCCTTCCCCTTCCAAACCTTAGACCCTTCCTTTATCATGAGATGTGATATCCAACTCCTTCCCATTCCAATCCTGAGACCCTTCCGATATCATGAGATGTGATATCTCAATGCTTCTAATATCAAACTTGAGACCCTCCCTATAGCATGAGATGTGATATCCAAGTCCTTCCCATTCCAATCCTGAGACCCTTCCTATAGCATGAGATGTGATGTCTCAATGCTTCTAATACCAAACCTGAGACCCTTCCTATAACATGAGATGGGAATATCCAACTCCTTCCCATTCCAATCCTGAGACCCTTCCGATAGCAGAGATGTGATATCTCAATGCTTATACCAAACCTGAGATCCTTCCTATAACATGAGATGTGATATCCAACTCCTTCCCATTCCAATCCTGAGACACTTCCTATAGCATGAGATGTGATATCTCACTGTTTATACCAAACCTGAGACCCATCCTATAGCATGAGATGTGATATCCAACTCCTTCCCATTCCAATCCTGAGACCCTTCCTATAGCATGAGATGTGATATCTCAATGCTTCTAATATCAAATGTGAGATCCTCCCTATAGCATGAGATGTGATATCCAAGTCCTTCCCATTCCAATCCTGAGACACTTCCTATAGCATGAGATGTGATATCTCAATGCTTCTAATACCAAACCTGAGACTCTTCCTATAACATGAGATGGGATATCCAACTCCTTCCCATTCCAATCCTGAGACCTTTCCGATAGCAGAGATGTGATATCTCAATGCTTATACCAAACCGGAGACCCTTCCTACGGCATGAGATGTCATATACAACTCCTTCCCATTCCAATCCTGAGACCCTTCCTATAGCATGAGATGTGATATCTCAATGCTTATAGCAAACCAGAGACCCTTCCTATAGCATGAGATGTGATATCCAACTCCTTCCCATTCCAATCCTGAGACCCTTCCTATAGCATGAGATGTGATGTCTCAATGCTTCTAATACCAAACCTGAGATCCTTCATATAACATGAGATGTGATATCCAACTCCTTCCCATTCCAATCCTGAGACCCTTATGATAGCATGAGATGTGATATCTCAATGCCTCTAATACCAAACCTGAGATCCTTCCTATAACATGAGATGTGATATCCAAATCCTTCCACTTCCAAACCTGAGACTCTCCCTTTAGCATGAGATGTGATATCCAACTCCTTCCCATTCCAATCCTGAGACCCTTCTGATAGCATGAGATGTGATATCTCAATGCCTCTAATACCAAACCTGATATCCTACCTCTAACATGAAATGTGATATCCAACTCCTTCCCTTTCCAAACCTGAGACCCTGCCTATAGCATGAGATGTGATATCCAAGTCCTTCCCATTCCAATCCTGAGACCCTTCCTATAGCATGTGATGTGATATCTCAATGCTTATACCAAACCTGAGACCCTTCCTATGGCATGAGATGTCATATACAACACCTTCCCATTCCAATCCTGAGACCCTTCCTATAGCATGTCATGTGATATCTCAATGCTTATACCAAACCTGAGACCCTTCCTATAGCTTGAGATGTGATATCCAACTCCTTCCCATTCCAATCCTGAGACCCTTCCTATAGCATGAGATGTGATATCTCAATACTTCTAATACCAAACCTGAGATCCTTCCGATAACATGAGATGTGATATCCAAATCCTTCCCCTTCCAAACCTGAGACCCTCCCTTTAGCATGAGATGTGATATCCAACTCCTTCCCATTCCAATCCTGAGACCCTTCTGATAGCATGAGATGTGATATCTCAATGCTTCTAATACCAAACCTGAGATCCTTCCGATAGCATGAGATGTGATATCTCAATGCTTCTAATACCAAACCTGAGCTCCTTCTTATAACATGAGATGTGATATCCAAATCCTTCCCCTTCCAAACCTGAGACCCTCCCTTTAGCATGAAATGTGATATCCAACTCATTCCCATTCCAATCCTGAGACCCTTCTGATAGCATGAGATGTGATATCTCAATGCCTCTAATACCAAACCTGAGATCCTAACTCTAACATGAAATGTGATATCCAACTCTTTCCCCTTCCAAACCTGAGAGCCTTCCTATAGCATGAGATGTGATATCCAAGTCCTTCCCATTCCAATCCTGAGACCCTTCCTATAACATGAGATGTGATATCCAACTCCTTCCCATTCCAACCTGAGACCCTTTCTATAGCATGAGATGGGATATCCAACTCCTTCCAAATCCAATCCTGATACCCTTCCGATAGCATGAGATGTGATATCCCAATGCTTATACCAAACCTGAGACCCATACTATGGCATGAGATGTGATATCAAACTCCTTCCCATTCCAATCCTGAGACCCTTCCTATAGCTTGAGATGTGATATCCAACTCCTTCCCATTCTAATTCTGAGACCCTTCCTATACCATGAGACTTGATATCTCAATGCTTCTAATACCAAACCTGAGACCCGCCCTATAACATGAGATGTGATATCCAAATCCTTCCCCTTCCAAACCTTAGACCCTTCCTTTATCATGAGATGTGATATCCAACTCCTTCCCATTCCAATCCTGAGACCCTTCCGATATCATGAGATGTGATATCTCAATGCTTCTAATATCAAACTTGAGACCCTCCCTATAGCATGAGATGTGATATCCAAGTCCTTCCCATTCCAATCCTGAGACCCTTCCTATAGCATGAGATGTGATGTCTCAATGCTTCTAATACCAAACCTGAGACCCTTCCTATAACATGAGATGGGAATATCCAACTCCTTCCCATTCCAATCCTGAGACCCTTCCGATAGCAGAGATGTGATATCTCAATGCTTATACCAAACCTGAGATCCTTCCTATAACATGAGATGTGATATCCAACTCCTTCCCATTCCAATCCTGAGACACTTCCTATAGCATGAGATGTGATATCTCACTGTTTATACCAAACCTGAGACCCATCCTATAGCATGAGATGTGATATCCAACTCCTTCCCATTCCAATCCTGAGACCCTTCCTATAGCATGAGATGTGATATCTCAATGCTTCTAATATCAAATGTGAGATCCTCCCTATAGCATGAGATGTGATATCCAAGTCCTTCCCATTCCAATCCTGAGACACTTCCTATAGCATGAGATGTGATATCTCAATGCTTCTAATACCAAACCTGAGACTCTTCCTATAACATGAGATGGGATATCCAACTCCTTCCCATTCCAATCCTGAGACCTTTCCGATAGCAGAGATGTGATATCTCAATGCTTATACCAAACCGGAGACCCTTCCTACGGCATGAGATGTCATATACAACTCCTTCCCATTCCAATCCTGAGACCCTTCCTATAGCATGAGATGTGATATCTCAATGCTTATAGCAAACCAGAGACCCTTCCTATAGCATGAGATGTGATATCCAACTCCTTCCCATTCCAATCCTGAGACCCTTCCTATAGCATGAGATGTGATGTCTCAATGCTTCTAATACCAAACCTGAGATCCTTCATATAACATGAGATGTGATATCCAACTCCTTCCCATTCCAATCCTGAGACCCTTATGATAGCATGAGATGTGATATCTCAATGCCTCTTATACCAAACCTGAGATCCTTCCGATAGCATGAGATGTGATATCTCAATGCTTCTAATACCAAACCTGAGATCCTTCCTATAATATGAGATGTGATTTCCAAATCCTTCCCCTTCCAAACCTGAGACCCTCCCTTTAGCATGAAATGTGATATCCAACTCCTTCCCATTCCAATCCTGAGACCCTTCTGATAGCATGAGATGTGATATCTCAATGCCTCTAATACCAAACCTGAGATCCTACCTCTAACATGAAATGTGATATCCATCTCCTTCCCTTTCCAAACCTGAGACCCTGCCTATAGCATGAGATGTGATATCCAACTCCTTCCCATTCCAATCCTGAGACCCTTCCTATAGCATGTGATGTGATATCTCAATGCTTATACCAAACCTGAGACCCTTCCTATGGCATGAGATGTCATATACAACTCCTTCCCATTCCAACCCTGAGACCCTTCCTATAGCATGAGATGTGATATCTCAATGCTTATACCAAACCTGAGACCCTTCCTATAGCATGAGATGTGATATCCAACTTCTTCCCATTCCAATCCTGAGACCCTTCCTATAGCATGAGATGTGATATCTCAATGCTTATACCAAACCTGAGACCCTTCCTATAGCTTGAGATGTGATATCCAACTCCTTCCCATTCCAATCCTGAGACCCTTCCTATAGCATGAGATGTGATATCTCAAGGCCTCTAATACCAAACCTGAGATCCTTCCTCTAACATGAAATGTGATATCCAACTCCTTCCCCTTCCAAACCTGAGAGCCTTCCTATAGCATGAGATATGATATCCAAGTCCTTCCCATTCCAATCCTGAGACCCTTCCTATAACATGAAATGTGATATCCAACTCCTTCCCATTCTAACCTGAGACCCTTCCTATAGCATGAGATGGGATATCCAACTCCTTCCAAATCCAATACTGATACCCTTCCGATAGCATGAGATGTGATATCCCAATGCTTCTACCAAACCTGAGACCCATACTATGGCATGAGATGTGATATCAAACTCCTTCCCATTCCAATCCTGAGACGCTTCCTATAGCTTGAGATGTGATATCCAACTCCTTCCCATTCCAATTCTGAGACCCTTCTTATACCATGACACTTGATATCTCAATGCTTCTAATACCAAACCTGAGACCCGTCCTATAACATGAGATGTGATATCCAAATCCTTCCCCTTCCAAACCTTAGACCCTTCCTTTATAATGAGATGTGATATCCAACTCCTTTCCATTCCAATCCTGAGACCCTTCCGATATCATGAGATTTGTTATCTCAATGCTTCTAATATCAAACTTGAGACCCTCCCTATAGCATGAGATGTGACATCCAAGTCCTTCCCATTCCAATCCTGAGACCCTTCCTATAGCATGAGATGTGATATCTCAATGCTTCTAATACCAAACCTGAGACCCTTCCTATAACATGAGATGGGATATCCAACTCCTTCCCATTCCAATCCTGAGACCCTTCCGATAGCAGAGATGTGATATCTCAATGCTTATACCAAACCTGAGACCCTTCTTAAGGCCTGAGATGTCATATACAACTCCTTCCCATTGCAATCCTGAGACCCTTCCTATAGCATGAGATGTGATATCTCAATGCTTATACCAAATCTGAGACCCTTCCTATAGCATGAGATGTGATATCCAACACCTTCCCATTCCAATTCTGAGACCCTTCCTATAGCATGAGAAGTGATATCTCCATGCTTATACCAAACCTGAGACCCTTCCTATAGCATGAGATGTGATATCCAAATCCTTCCCATTCCAATCATGAGACCCTTCCTATAGCATGAGATGTGATATCTCAATGCTTATACCAAACCTGAGCCTACCTATAGCATGAGATGTGATATCCAAGTCCATCCCATTCCAATCCTTAGACCCTTCCTACAGCATGCGATTGTTAAGACGGATTTCTGAACTCTGTCCTGGTGGCGCAGAAGTTCAGAAGGCCAACCTAATTACTTGGAACAGGGTAACCTCTGGACAAGCCAGACCAATCAAGGTAGCGATCGCGGCGGTCAAGACTAGGTCTCAAGAGGGGTGAGGGTGACTGAAAACCCGCAATGAGCACACAAAGCAAGAGCGCTTACAAACTACTCCAAACAGTTGTTATATCAAAAATAGATACACATTTATTTTAAGGCCTTTAAAATAATGACCGTAGCGAGAAAATCACAATATCACAATATTAAACCAACACATACCATATCAACACAATATATATACAAATACACAGTCGCAAGCGTTTAAAGCACGAAATATGTAGTCCACCTGCCAGGGAAGGAAAACAGGCAGTGCGATACCGCTTTAGACTCAGTTCGCCTTCAGAGGCACCTACTAGATGGAAGTCCGAGCCCTGCGAAGAGTGGAGCCTTGTGCTCAAAGTACCTGCCACGCCGGTGCCAACGGGCAAAAGGGGAAGCTCTTCGGAGGAAGTCAGGCAGTTCGGGTTAGTGCACAGCAGAAGGAGAACAGGTTCCGTAACTCAAGCGCAGCCTCCACAGCGGGCAGAAGCAGAGCGCGAGTACGGCCAAAAGGGTGCTGTTTTTACACAGCAGGGAAAAGCAATGGGATACTGCAGGAGGGCGACCAGATCCTAGCTAAACTACTCACCGGTCCCCGAAGCAAGCAGACCCAGGCTTCTCCACGTTCGTTTTAGCAGCTGGCAGGTTCAGAAGAGCAGGGAACGCCTCGTAGTCGTGTAGAGCAAAAAGACGTCCCAATCGACGAAACCAGCACAGTTTGTTGCCGCAGCAGGACAACGGAGCGGCCGTGTGTATTCGAGCCAAATGTACACTCCTCCCTTCAGACTTGGGAACGCCAAGTGTACGAAGCGTGGGAGAGTGACAAGGACTCGGAATACAACACAACCTGGCGGCGGTTACAGAGCAGGACTCCCTTGTAAGCTGGTCAGTCAACTGGATGGCCCAGAGACACTTCCGAAGGCTTACTTGGCAGGAGAGGATGAAGTCGCCGGGAATAGCTGTTCCTGCTATTCCAAAGGTCGAAGCACCAGTACAGGCCTTCTGGTTCGATCCAAGGAGGAAAGGGTTTCACAGGACGACAGCAGTGCAAAGGAGGATTCCTTCAGCGGGTCACCAGCGATTCCTCGGTCCAGCCTCTTGGTTGCAGGATACTTGGCTCCTGTATTCCTTCATTCGTGAGAACTCAGGAGATCGACCTGGTAGTGGTGTTTCCAGCTCCCTCTTATCCACGGTTCCCTTCGCGCCAAAACGGAGGGGAGCAAATGGGAGATCCGCTCATCAACACACATACCATACGTGGACCAATCACGGACCACGGTGGTCCCAGGCATTCACACCACCCTAGACTCTCTGGCACCCAGGATGTGTATTGGGACCAGACATCCCAGCCCCCACCCTGGAGGCACACAAACGACATGTAGAAGCCCGCGAAAGCAACCACGTTTCGCGGGAAAGTACATGCCCAAATAAGGAAGGCCCCGGGTCGCCCGACCTGGGGAAGGTGAAGGGAGCATGACGGTCAGTGGACAGGACAAAGGAGCCTCGTGGTCTGGCCATTTTGGGAGCCAGGCCACCATTTTGGGTTCAGTGCGAAAAACGTGCTCAGAACGCCAAAAGGAGCTCAAAATAAACAAAACGATCGCTGCCACCATTCCAGTCCCTGAATGACTTGCACCGATCAAATACCATCCTAAAAGAGTATCTAGGGCCTGTAGAAGGCTAGAGACCCAAGAGAGCTGTAACTTAGCTTACAGTGCCCTCTTGTGTCATGTTGCACTAAAGCCGCAACATGATAAAAGAAACTACGGGAAACAGCGTTCCCCGGTACTGACTGTCTTAAGGGCATGTCAGTTTCCCCGTAAGAAAGGAGCGAAAGCCCAGAGAAGTGCGGCAGAAGGCTGTACTTCTCTGGCAAAGTCAAGAACAAGGTTAAAAACAATAGCAAAAAGTTTAGGGGTTGCCACATGGAAGGAAAATTCCCTACAATTACGAAATCTTTCCTAACACTCGCCCCTCCCAGACTATGGACAGGGGGAACTAATCCACCCCTGGATGAGTCTCTTGTTCAGGTCGGTTAAACATTCTGGACAACCCATCAGCATTGCTATGTTGGACACCTGGCCTATGCTCAATAGTGAAGTCGAAGCCTTGTAGACTTATGGACCACCTAAGCAACTTTGGATTCTCCCCCTTCATGTTCATTAGCCACTTTAACGGCTTATGGTCAGTCTGCACAGTGAAGTGGGTCCCATAGAGGTAGGGCCTCAGCTTCCTTAGGGCCCACACAACAGAGAAACATTCTTTCTCTACCGTGGACCATCTGAGCTCTCTGTCCTTAAACTGGCGACTAATAAAACCGATAGGGTGTTCCTTACCCTTCTCATCTACTTGTGATAGTACAGCTCCTATCCCAGTGTCAGAGGCATCCGTCTGCACGATAAAAGGTCTTTGATAATCCGGGGCCCTAAGGACAGGGGCCTGGCACAAGGAGTCTTTTAAGCCATTGAAGGCCTTCTCACACTCGTCGGTCCAAGTTACCTTCTTGGGTTTCTTCGGAGTTGTGAGGGCAGTCAGAGGAGCAGCTATGGTGCCATAGTCTGCCACAAAAGTGCGGTAATACCCCGTGAGTCCTAAAAAGGCTCTCACTTGGGTTTGCGTAGTGGGGGTAGGCCAGTCTTGTACTGCTTGTACCTGACTGAGTAGAGGCTGTCTCCTCCCTCCACCTACTTCATGTCCAAGGTAAACCACTGAGCCTTGTCCATTTTGGTGAGGGGCCACGCGGACACCCTCAAAAGAGCTCTCTGAAGGACTGCTTTGGAACAGGTCGGGGAGAGGTTCAGACTCCTCTTCCTCAACGTCTGAAGCCAATAGCAGTGCTGCGATTTCGCCGCTTGGGACGAAAGCCTTCAGCCTATTCATGTGAAACACTTTGGGAGCCTTTCCAGGCCTTCCAAGGTCCACTGAATAGTTAACCTCACCCAGGGGCTCCACCACTGGGTAAGGGCCTGACCAATTGTCCTGTAAAGCTTGAGGCCTTATGGGATTCATGATCAGGACTTGCTGACCAAGTGTAAAGTTGATGAGGGAAGCTTTCTGGTCGTACCAAGGTTTCACCAGCGCTTGCCCTGCCTTCAATTTATCACTAGCCAAGCCCATCAGAAGTACCATCCGTTTTCTGAGCCCTAGCACATAGTCAACTACATTGGTAGTAACAGGGGGAGTGGGCATCTCCCATCCCTCCTTGACAATGGCTAAGGGTCCCCGTACGGGATGACCGAACAGAAGTTTGAAGGGGCTGAAGCCAACACCCTCCTGTGGTACCTCTCGGTAGGCAAACAGTAAGCATGAAACAAGAAGATCCCATTTTCTTCTCTGGGGCTCCTCCAGAGCCCCAATCATGCTCGTTAACGTCCTCTCGAAACGCCCCCCCAGACCATTGGTCTGGGGGTGGTATGCAGAAGAGAACCTGTAGGTGACCCCACATTCTTTCCACATAGCCTGCCTATACTTCGACATAAAGTTGCTGCCATGATCCGACACAACTTCTTTAGGGAAGCCAACCCTAGTAAACATGCCGAGTAAAGCTTCTGCAACTGGCTTGGCAGTTACAGTTGTAAATGGGACGGCCTCAGGATACCTGGTTGCATGGTCGACCAGCACCAGGATAAACCTATTGCCTGAGGATGTTTGCGGGTCAAGGGGACCAACCATGTCGATCCCTACCCTTTCAAATGGTACCCCCACAACTGGGAGCGGTACCAACGGAGCTTGGATTGTCGCGCCAACCTTACCAGACAACTGGCAGGAGGCACAACTCCTGCAGTGACTTTCTACTTGCTCCCCCATCTTGGGCCAGTAGAAGTGCATGGATAACCTTTGCTTGGTTTTCCTCATACCGAGGTGACCAGCAATGGGAACTTCATGCGCCAACTGCAGGAGGAAGGGCCTAACAGCAAGGGGAACCACCAACCTCCTATGGTCTCCTTCTGTAGACTCTGTGGGCTCACTATACAGGAGTCCACCTTCCTGGTAAATCCTACGCATCCCAGGAGGTTCACCCTCAAGCTGGGAGCAGGCCTGTCTCCTTAGGCCTTCCAGAGATGGGCACTCACGTTGGCCTTTACTGAATTTGTCCCTATCAGGACCTCCTTCAACTAACAAGTCTTTTAGTTCAGGATGATCGTTGGGGTCGAATACTTCAGGCATCGCCACCTCCTCGTCAGGCCCGGGCGATTGACCAACTTCCTCCACCGCAGTGGTAGGCGAGCTCGGGGGAATATTCTCTTTCCCTCGTTTTGACTTGTAGACTCCTTTCGCCTTGGGCTTCCCCTTCGGCTGGGGCGGCGTATTGGACTTGGCCAATGCTGCCCGTGCTTGAGACCGTGTGTAGGGTCTTTCGGCAGTGTCTCCTACGAGCCCTAAAGCTCTGAGATCATTACCTAACAAGACCTTTCCCGGGACGTTTCTCTGAATGCTCACTGGAATCCTGACTGCTGTACCATTTAAAGTAAGATTTACAGGGATCACGGGAAACATACGGAGGGGGCTGTCAGCCAACTTAGTGGGCATCAGAGTAGCTCTGGCAACTTCCTCTGAGTCTACCAAGGTAGAATCCACTACAGTGCGACTGCACCCACTATCCCTAAGAGCTGGAGTATCCACTCCATTGATCAGCACACTGTCTTTAAAGTAGTGCTTGGTATTATCCGGAATCCTAGCATAAGCCTCTGCGACTTTAGGCTCCCAGGAACCCAGGGACACTAAAACTACCTCAGCCTCTATCCCGCTGGGAAATGAGTCTGAGGAGAAGGATGCTCCTGTAATCTCTTCTTCCTCGTAGGAGGAGAAGGCCAGATTAGCGGAGTGGACCCCCAAAGGTCTAACCTTACACCGGGGATCCCCCTTCACATGGTCAGTTGCTCCACAAGACAAACAAGCCCCAGTGGGTCTATTTACGTAGGGAGGCTTATTGTAACCAGAGTTCTGTTTCGGAGGCTGACCTCCACTACCCTGTGAGTTCTCTTGTGTCTTACCCTTGTTTTTCTTTTTGTGGCCCTTATGGGAAGAAGATTTAGCAGATTCCCCACCCTCCATATCTTTGGACTTTTTCCCTTCCTCCTGCTTACCAGGATGAGTTTTGTCCTTATGGGACACTAGATGTGACACCCATAAGTCTGCTGCAATGGCCAGCTTCTTAGGATCTATCTCCTTCGAATCGGCCAAATGCTGCTTAAGCTCCGGGGAAGAAGAAGCAAAAATATGTTCCAGCATGACAAGATTTATCATGCCTTCGAAGGTAGAAACCTTATAATCTTCGACCCAGCCAGTTAAGTTTTTCAAGGATTCAGCGACATAAGATACCCAAGTACCACCTTCCTTTTTCTTATACTCTCGAAAACGCTTTAAATATTGGGCCGGAGTCTTCCCAAACTTTAAAATGAGAGTTTGCTTTAACATTGCGAAATCAGCCCGCTCAGCCTTCGACATTTCCATAATGGCACTACAGCCAGAATGGGGCAGTCTACTGAGCAACCACGCAATCTTATCAGCACTGTCAACTTTTTGAACCTCGCATGCATACTCAAACGCATTCAGCCAGTCCATAATGTCATTCCTTTCTTCATATACACTGAGCAGATCTTTTGGAAACCGTGGATGAGAGGAAGCCCCAGACCCATGTCCAGGACCCTTGGACCCATTTGCAACCTGAAGCTTGGCCAGTTCCAACTGGTGATCCCTGTCTTTCTGTTTTTCTGCCTGTTCGATTTTTAGTTTGGCTATGCTGAATTCAAGCTCCTGCTGCCTAAACCGCAGCTCTTGCTTCTTGAATTCAAGCATAGCCTCCCCATCAACACTGGCAGAGGAAACATTAAACATTACATCCTCCCTGTCCTCGTGGTCGCGATGGATCAGTGCAGCGGCAGAACCGTCGGTTCTACCAGTGAGAGCAGCCCCACCACCTTCTGCACTGTCCTCGGAAGTTATAGCGTCAAGCTGCGCTTCTTGCCACGCCACGATTCTCTGGATCATTTCCAATTTTGTGCCTTGAGAGGAAACACCTCTCTCCGCACACATCTTTTTCAGTGTTTCTGATTTGGAAGCATTTAAAGTTAACAAGGTATTTGCTTCCATACTGTTTGATAGGACTATGGCCTTTTTAAAGTTATTCTATAACAATTCACTACGTGTACTGTTTGGAATAACCTGAAATGCCTTAGTTCGAGCGCAACACTGGATACCTTCAGTCGTATCCCACCGCTGTACACCAATTTGTTAAGACGGATTTCTGAACTCTGTCCTGGTGGCGCAGAAGTTCAGAAGGCCAACCTAATTACTTGGAACAGGGTAACCTCTGGACAAGCCAGACCAATCAAGGTAGCGATCGCGGCGGTCAAGACTAGGTCTCAAGAGGGGTGAGGGTGACTGAAAGCCCGCAATGAGCACACAAAGCAAGAGCGCTTACAAACTACTCCAAACAGTTGTTATATCAAAAATAGATACACGTTTATTTTAAGGCCTTTAAAATAATGACCGTAGCGAGAAAATCACAATATCACAATATTAAACCAACACATACCATATCAACACAATATATATACAAATACACAGTCGCAAGCGTTTAAAGCACGAAATATGTAGTCCACCTGCCAGGGAAGGAAAACAGGCAGTGCGATACCGCTTTAGACTCAGTTCGCCTTCAGAGGCACCTACTAGATGGAAGTCCGAGCCCTGCGAAGAGTGGAGCCTTGTGCTCAAAGTACCTGCCACGCCGGTGCCAACGGGCAAAAGGGGAAGCTCTTCGGAGGAAGTCAGGCAGTTCGGGTTAGTGCACAGCAGAAGGAGAACAGGTTCCGTAACTCAAGCGCAGCCTCCACAGCGGGCAGAAGCAGAGCGCGAGTACGGCCAAAAGGGTGCTGTTTTTACACAGCAGGGAAAAGCAATGGGATACTGCAGGAGGGCGACCAGATCCTAGCTAAACTACTCACCGGTCCCCGAAGCAAGCAGACCCAGGCTTCTCCACGTTCGTTTTAGCAGCTGGCAGGTTCAGAAGAGCAGGGAACGCCTCGTAGTCGTGTAGAGCAAAAAGACGTCCCAATCGACGAAACCAGCACAGTTTGTTGCCGCAGCAGGACAACGGAGCAGCCGTGTGTATTCGAGCCAAATGTACACTCCTCCCTTCAGACTTGGGAACGCCAAGTGTACGAAGCGTGGGAGAGTGACAAGGACTCGGAATACAACACAACCTGGCGGCGGTTACAGAGCAGGACTCCCTTGTAAGCTGGTCAGTCAACTGGATGGCCCAGAGACACTTCCGAAGGCTTACTTGGCAGGAGAGGATGAAGTCGCCGGGAATAGCTGTTCCTGCTATTCCAAAGGTCGAAGCACCAGTACAGGCCTTCTGGTTCGATCCAAGGAGGAAAGGGTTTCACAGGACGACAGCAGTGCAAAGGAGGATTCCTTCAGCGGGTCACCAGCGATTCCTCGGTCCAGCCTCTTGGTTGCAGGATACTTGGCTCCTGTATTCCTTCGTTCATGAGAACTCAGGAGATCGACCTGGTAGTGGTGTTTCCAGCTCCCTCTTATCCACGGTTCCCTTCGCGCCAAAACGGAGGGGAGCCAATGGGAGATCCGCTCATCAACACACATACCATACGTGGACCAATCACGGACCACGGTGGTCCCAGGCATTCACACCACCCTAGACTCTCTGGCACCCAGGATGTGTATTGGGACCAGACATCCCAGCCCCCACCCTGGAGGCACACAAACGACATGTAGAAGCCCGCGAAAGCAACCACGTTTCGCGGGAAAGTACATGCCCAAATAAGGAAGGCCCTGGGTCGCCCGACCTGGGGAAGGTGAAGGGAGCAAGACGGTCAGTGGACAGGACAAAGGAGCCTCGTGGTCTGGCCATTTTGGGAGCCAGGCCACCATTTTGGGTTCAGTGCGAAAAACGTGCTCAGAACGCCAAAAGGAGCTCAAAATAAACAAAACGATCGCTGCCACCATTCCAGTCCCTGAATGACTTGCACCGATCAAATACCATCCTAAAAGAGTATCTAGGGCCTGTAGAAGGCTAGAGACCCAAGAGAGCTGTAACTTAGCTTACAGTGCCCTCTTGTGTCATGTTGCACTAAAGCCGCAACATGATAAAAGAAACTACGGGAAACAGCGTTCCCCGGTACTGACTGTCTTAAGGGCATGTCAGTTTCCCCGTAAGAAAGGAGCGAAAGCCCAGAGAAGTGCGGCAGAAGGCTGTACTTCTCTGGCAAAGTCAAGAACAAGGTTAAAAACAATAGCAAAAAGTTTAGGGGTTGCCACATGGAAGGAAAATTCCCTACAATTACGAAATCTTTCCTAACAGCGATGTGATATCTCAATGATTCTAATACCAAACCAGAGACCCGTCCTTTAACATGAGATGGGATATCCAACTCCTTCCCATTCCAATCCTGAGCCACTCCTGATAGCAGAGATGTGATATCTCAATGCTTATACCAAACCTGAGACCCTTCCCATAACATGAGATGTGATATCCAACTCCTTCCCGTTCCAAACCTAAGACACTTCCTATAGCATATGTGATATCCAACTCCTTCCCATTCCAAACATGAGACCCTTCCTATAGCAAGAATGTAACATCCAACTCCTACCCATTCCAATCCTGAGACCATTCCTATAGCATGAGATGTGATGTCTCAATGCTTCCAATACCAAACCTGAGATCCTTCCTATAACATGAGATGTGATATCCAACTCCTTCCCATTCCAATCCTGAGACCCTTATGATAGCATGAGATGTGATATCTCAATGCTTCTAATACCAAACCTGAGATCCTTCCTATAATATGAGATGTGATTTCCAAATCCTTCCCCTTCCAAACCTGAGACCCTCCCTTTAGCATGAGATGTGATATCCAACTCCTTCCCATTCCAATCCTGAGACCCTTCTGATAGCATGAGATGTGATTTCTCAATGCCTCTAATACCAAACCTGAGATCCTACCTCTAACATGAAATGTGATATCCATCTCCTTCCCTTTCCAAACCTGAGACCCTGCCTATAGCATGATATGTGATATCCAAGTCCTTCCCATTCCAATCCTGAGACCCTTCCTATAGCATGTGATGTGATATCTCAATGCTTATACCAAACCTGAGACCCTTCCTATGGCATGAGATGGCATATACAACTCCTTCCCATTCCAATCCTGAGACCCTTCCTATAGCATGAGATGTGATATCTCAATGCTTATACCAAACCTGAGACCCTTCCTATAGCATGCAATGTGATATCCAACTTCTTCCTATTCCAATCCTGAGACCCTTCCTATAGCATGAGATGTGATATCTCAATGCTTATACCAAACCTGAGACCCTTCCTATAGCTTGAGATGTGATATCCAACTCCTTCCCATTCCAATCCTGAGACCCTTCCTATAGCATGAGATGTGATATCTCAAGGCCTCTAATACCAAACCTGAGATCCTTCCTCTAACATGAAATGTGATATCCAACTCCTTCCCCTTCCAAACCTGAGAGCCTTCCTATAGCATGAGATATGATATCCAAGTCCTTCCCATTCCAATCCTGAGACCCTTCCTATAACATGAAATGTGATATCCAACTCCTTCCCATTCCAACCTGAGACCCTTCCTATAGCATGAGATGGGATATCCAACTCCTTCCAAATCCAATACTGATACCCTTCCGATAGCATGAGATGTGATATCCCAATGCTTCTACCAAACCTGAGACCCATCCTATAACATGAGATGTGATATCCAAATCCTTCCCCTTCCAAACCTTAGACCCTTCCTTTATCATGAAATGTGATATCCAACTCCTTCCCATTCCAATCCTGAGACCCTTCCGATATCATGAGATGTGATATCTCAATGCTTATACCAAATCTGAGACCCTTCCTATGGCCTGAGATGTCATATACAACTCCTTCCCATTCCAATCCTGAGACCCTTCCTATAGCATGAGATGTGATATCTCAATGCTTATACCAAATCTGAGACCCTTCCTATAGCATGAGATGTGATATCCAACTCCTTCCCATTCCAATCCTGAGACCCTTCCTATAGCATGAGAAGTGATATCTCCATGCTTATACCAAACCTGAGACCCTTCCTATAGCATAATATGTGATATCCAAATCCTTCCCATTCCAATCCTGAGACCCTTCCTATAGCATGAGATGTGATATCTCAATGCTTATACCAAACCTGAGACCCTTCCTATAGCATGAGATGTGATATCCAACTCCTTCCCATTCCAATCCTGAGACCCTTCCTATAGCATGAGATGTGATGTCTCAATGCTTCTAATACCAAACCTGAGATCCTTCCTATAACATGAGATGTGATATCCAACTCCTTCCCATTCCAATCCTGAGACCCTTATGATAGCATGAGATGTGATATCTCAATGCCTCTTATACCAAACCTGAGATCCTTCCGATAGCATGAGATGTGATATCTCAATGCTTCTAATACCAAACCTGAGATCCTTCCTATAATATGAGATGTGATTTCCAAATCCTTCCCCTTCCAAACCTGAGACCCTCCCTTTAGCATGAAATGTGATATCCAACTCCTTCCCATTCCAATCCTGAGACCCTTCTGATAGCATGAGATGTGATATCTCAATGCCTCTAATACCAAACCTGAGATCCTACCTCTAACATGAAATGTGATATCCATCTCCTTCCCTTTCCAAACCTGAGACCCTGCCTATAGCATGAGAAGTGATATCCAAGTCCTTCCCATTCCAATCCTGAGACCCTTCCTATAGCATGTGATGTGATATCTCAATGCTTATACCAAACCTGAGACCCTTCCTATGGCATGAGATGTCATATACAACTCCTTCCCATTCCAACCCTAAGACCCTTCAAATAGCATGAGATGTGATATCCAACTTCTTCCCATTCCAATCCTGAGACCCTTCCTATAGCATGACATGTGATATCTCAATGCTTATACCAAACCTGAGACCCTTCCTATAGCATAAGATGTGATATCCAAATCCTTCCCATTCCAATCCTGAGACCCTTCCTATAGCATGAGATGTGATATCTCAATGCTTATACCAAACCTGAGACCCTTCCTATAGCATGAGATGTGATATCCAACTCCTTCCCATTCCAATCCTGAGACCCTTCCTATAGCATGAGATGTGATGTCTCAATGCTTCTAATACCAAACCTGAGATCCTTCCTATAACATGAGATGTGATATCCAACTCCTTCCCATTCCAATCCTGAGACCCTTATGATAGCATGAGATGTGATATCTCAATGCCTCTTATACCAAACCTGAGATCCTTCCGATAGCATGAGATGTGATATCTCAATGCTTCTAATACCAAACCTGAGATCCTTCCTATAATATGAGATGTGATTTCCAAATCCTTCCTCTTCCAAACCTGAGACCCTCCCTTTAGCATGAAATGTGATATCCAACTCCTTCCCATTCCAATCCTGAGACCCTTCTGATAGCATGAGATGTGATATCTCATTGCCTCTAATACCAAACCTGAGATCCTACCTCTAACATGAAATGTGATATCCATCTCCTTCCCTTTCCAAACCTGAGACCCTGCCTATAGCATGAGATGTGATATCCAAGTCCTTCCCATTCCAATCCTGAGACCCTTCCTATAGCATGTGATGTGATATCCAAGTACTTCCCATTCCAATCCTGAGACCCTTCCTATAGCATGTGATGTGAAATCTCAATGCTTATACCAAACCTGAGACCCTTCCTATGGCATGAGATGTCATAAACAACTCCTTCCCATTCCAACCCTGAGACCCTTCCTATAGCATGAGATGTGATATCTCAATGCTTATACCAAACCTGAGACCCTTCCTATAGCTTGAGATGTGATATCCAACTTCTTCCCATTCCAATCCTGAGACCCTTCCTATAGCATGAGATGTGATATCCCAATGCTTCTACCAAACCTGAGACCCATACTATGGCATGAGATGTGATATCAAACTGCTTCCCATTCCAATCCTGAGACGCTTCCTATAGCTTGAGATGTGATATCCAACTCCTTCCCATTCCAATTCTGAGACCCTTCTTATACCATGAGACTTGATATCTCAATGCTTCTAATACCAAACCTGAGACCCGTCCTATAACATGAGATGTGATATCCAAATCCTTCCCCTTCCAAACCTTAGACCCTTCCTTTATAATGAGATGTGATATCCAACTCCTTCCCATTCCAATCCTGAGACCCTTCCGATATCATGAGATTTGTTATCTCAATGCTTCTAATATCAAACTTGAGACCCTCCCTATAGCATGAGATGTGACATCCAAGTCCTTCCCATTCCAATCCTGAGACCCTTCCGATAGCAGAGATGTGATATCTCAATGCTTATACCAAACCTGAGACCCTTCCTAAGGCTTGAGATGTCATATACAACTCCTTCCCATTCCAATCCTGAGACCCTTCCTATAGCATGAGATGTGATATCTCAATGCTTATACCAAATCTGAGACCCTTCCTATAGCATGAGATGTGATATCCAAATCCTTCCCATTCCAATCCTGAGACCCTTCCTATAGCATGAGATGTGATATCTCAATGCTTATACCAAACCTGAGAGCCTACCTATAGCATGAGATGTGATTTCCAAGTCCATCCCATTCCAATCCTTAGACCCTTCCTACAGCATGCGATGTGATATCTCAATGATTCTAATACCAAACCAGAGACCCGTCCTTTAACATGAGATGGGATATCCAACTCCTTCCCATTCCAATCCTGAGCCACTCCTGATAGCAGAGATGTGATATCTCAATGCTTATACCAAACCTGAGACCCTTCCTATAACATGAGATGTGATATCCAACTCCTTCCCGTTCCAAACCTGAGACACTTCCTATAGCATATGTGATATCCAACTCCTTCCCATTCCAAACATGAGACCCTTACTATAGCATGAGATGTGATATATCAATGCTTCTAATACCAAACCTGAGATCCTTCCTATGACATGAGATGTGATATCCAAATCCTTCCCATTCCAATCCTGAGACCCTTCCTATAGCAAGAGATGTGATATCCAAATCCTTCCCATTCCAATCCTGAGACCCTTCCTATAACATGAGATGTGATATTCAACTCCTTCCCCTTCCAACCTGAGACACTTCCTATAGCATGGGAAGGGATATCCAACTCCTTCCCAATCCAATCCTGAGAACCTTCCGATAGCAGAGATGTGATATCTCAATGCTTATACCAAACCTGAGACCCTTACTATGGCATGAGATGTGATATCCAACTCCTTGCCATTCAAATCCTGAGACCCTTCCTATAGCATGAGATGTGATATCTCAATGCTTCTACCAAACCTGAGACCCTTCCTTTAGCATGAGATGTGATATCCAAATCCTTCACATTCCAATCCTGAGACCCTTCCTATAGCATGAGATGTGATATCTCAATGCTTCTAATACCAAACCTGAGATCCTTCCTATAACATGAGATGTGATATCCAATTCCTTCCCATTCCAAACCTGAGACCCTTCCTATTGGATGAGATGTGATATCCAACTCCTTCCCATTCCAACCCTGAGACCCTTCCTATACCATGAGATGTGATATCTCAATGCTTCTAATACCAAACCTGGGAACCGTCCTATAACATGAGATGTGATATCTCAATGTTTCTAATAAAAAACCTGAGACCCTTCCTATAACATGAGATGTGATATCCAATTCCTTCCCATTCCAAACCTGAGACCCTTCCTAAGGCTTGAGATGTCATATACAACTCCTTCCCATTCCAATCCTGAGACCCTTCCTATAGCATGAGATGTGATATCTCAATGCTTATACCAAATCTGAGACCCTTCCTATAGCATGAGATGTGATATCCAAATCCTTCCCATTCCAATCCTGAGACCCTTCCTATAGCATGAGATGTGATATCTCAATGCTTATACCAAACCTGAGAGCCTACCTATAGCATGAGATGTGATTTCCAAGTCCATCCCATTCCAATCCTTAGACCCTTCCTACAGCATGCGATGTGATATCTCAATGATTCTAATACCAAACCAGAGACCCGTCCTTTAACATGAGATGGGATATCCAACTCCTTCCCATTCCAATCCTGAGCCACTCCTGATAGCAGAGATGTGATATCTCAATGCTTATACCAAACCTGAGACCCTTCCTATAACATGAGATGTGATATCCAACTCCTTCCCGTTCCAAACCTGAGACACTTCCTATAGCATATGTGATATCCAACTCCTTCCCATTCCAAACATGAGACCCTTACTATAGCATGAGATGTGATATATCAATGCTTCTAATACCAAACCTGAGATCCTTCCTATGACATGAGATGTGATATCCAAATCCTTCCCATTCCAATCCTGAGACCCTTCCTATAGCAAGAGATGTGATATCCAAATCCTTCCCATTCCAATCCTGAGACCCTTCCTATAACATGAGATGTGATATTCAACTCCTTCCCCTTCCAACCTGAGACACTTCCTATAGCATGGGAAGGGATATCCAACTCCTTCCCAATCCAATCCTGAGAACCTTCCGATAGCAGAGATGTGATATCTCAATGCTTATACCAAACCTGAGACCCTTACTATGGCATGAGATGTGATATCCAACTCCTTGCCATTCAAATCCTGAGACCCTTCCTATAGCATGAGATGTGATATCTCAATGCTTCTACCAAACCTGAGACCCTTCCTTTAGCATGAGATGTGATATCCAAATCCTTCACATTCCAATCCTGAGACCCTTCCTATAGCATGAGATGTGATATCTCAATGCTTCTAATACCAAACCTGAGATCCTTCCTATAACATGAGATGTGATATCCAATTCCTTCCCATTCCAAACCTGAGACCCTTCCTATTGGATGAGATGTGATATCCAACTCCTTCCCATTCCAACCCTGAGACCCTTCCTATACCATGAGATGTGATATCTCAATGCTTCTAATACCAAACCTGGGAACCGTCCTATAACATGAGATGTGATATCTCAATGTTTCTAATAAAAAACCTGAGACCCTTCCTATAACATGAGATGTGATATCCAATTCCTTCCCATTCCAAACCTGAGACCCTTCCTATTGGATGAGATGTGATATCCAAATCCTTCCCCTTCCAAACCTGAGACCCTTCCTTTAGCATGAGATGTGATATCCAAATACTTCCCATTCCAATCCTAAAACCCTTCCTATAGCATGAGATGTGATATCTCAATGTTTCTAATAAAAAACCTGAGACCCTTCCTATAGCAAGAGATGTGATATCCAAATCCTTCCCATTCCAATCCTGAGACCCTTCCTGTATATAACATGAGATGTGATATCCAACTCCTTCCCATTCCAACCTGAGACCCTTCCTATAGCATGAGATGTGATATCCAACTCCTTACCATTCAAATCCTGAGACCCTCCCTATAACAAGAGATGTCATATCCAACTCCTTCCCATTCCAAACCTGAGACCCTTCCTATAACATGAGATGTGATATCCAACTCCTTCCCATTCCAAACCTGAGACCCTTCCGATAGCATGAGATGTGATATCTCAATGCTTCAAAAACCAAACATGAGAACCATCCTATAACATGAGATGTGAAATCCAAATCCTTCCCTTCCCAAACCTGAGACTCTTCCTATAGCATGAGATGTGATATCTCAATGCTTCTACCAAACCTGAAACCCTTCCTATAGCATGAGATGTGATATCCAACTCCTTCCCATTCCAATCCTGAGACACACCCTATAGCATGAGATGTGATATCACAATGCTTCTAATACCAAACCTGAGACCCGTCCTATAACATGAGATGTGATATCCAAATCCTTCCCCTTCCAAACCTGAGACCCTTCCTTTAGCATGAGATGTGATATATAGCTCCTCCCATTCCAATCCTGAGACCCTTCCGATAGCAGAGATGTGACATTTCAATGCTTATACCAAACCTGAGACCCTTCCCATAGCATGAGATGTGATATCCAACTCCTTCCCATTCCAATCCTGAGACCCTTCCTATAGCATGAGATGTGATATCTCAATGCTTCTAATACCAAACCTGAGATCCTTCCTATAACATGAGATGTGATATCCAACTCCTTCCCATTCCAATCCCGAGACCCTTCCTATAGCATGAGATGTGATATCTCAATGCTTCTAATACCAAACCTAAGGTCCTTCCTATAACATGAGATGTGATATCCAAATCCTTCCCATTCCAAACCTGAGACCCTCCCTTTAGCATGAGATGTGATATCCAACTCCTTCCCATTCCAATCCTGATACCCTTCTGATAGCATGAGATCTGATATCTCAATGCCTCTAATACCAAACCTGAGATCCTACCTCTAACATGAAATGTGATATCCAACTCCTTCCTTTTCCAAACCTGAGACCCTTCCTACAGCATGAGATGTGATATCCAAGTCCTTCCCATTCCAATCCTGAGACCCTTCCTATAAAATGAGATGTGATATCCAACTCCTTCTATTCCAACCTGAGACCCTTCCTATAGCATGAGATGGGATATCCAACTCCTTCCAAATCCAATCCTGATACCCTTCCGATAGCATGAGATGTGATATACCAATGCTTCTACAAAACCTGAGACCCATACCATGGCATGAGATGTGATATCAAACTCCCGTCCTATACCATGAGACTTGATATCTCAATGCTTCTAATACCAAACCTGAGACCGGTCCAATAACATGAGATGTGATATCCAAATCCTTCCCCTTCCAAACCTTAGACCCTTCCTTTATCATGAGATGTGATATCCAAGTCCTTCCCATTCCATTCCTGAGACCCTTCCTATAGCATGAGATGTGATATCTCAATGCTTCTAATACCAAACCTGAGACCCTTCCTATAATATGAGATGTGATATCCAAGTCCTTCCCATTCCAATCCTGAGACCCTTCCTATAGCATGAGATGTGATATCTCAATGCTTCTAATACCAAACCTGAGACCCTTCCTATAACATGAATTATGATATCCAAATCCTTCCCATTCCAATCCTGAGACCCTTCCGATAGCAGAGATGTGATATCTCAATGCTTATACCAAACCTAAGACCCTTCCGATAGCATGAGATGTGATATCTCAATGCTTCTAATACCAAACCTGAGATCCTTCCAATAACATGAGATGTGATATCCAACTCCTTCCCGTTCCAATCCCGAGACCCTTCCTATAGCATGAGATGTGATATCTCAATGCTTCTAATACCAAACCTAAGGTCCTTCCTATAACATGAGATGTGATATCCAAATCCTTCCCATTCCAAACCTGAGACCCTCCCTTTAGCATGAGATGTGATATCCAACTCCTTCCCCTTCCAAACCTGAGACCCTTCCTTTAGCATGAGATGTGATATCCAGCTCCTCCCATTCCAATCCTGAGACCCTTCCGATAGCAGAGATGTGATATTTCAATGCTTATACCAAACCTGAGACCCTTCCCATAGCATGAGATGTGATATCCAGCTCCTCCCATTCCAATCCTGAGACCCTTCCGATAGCAGAGATGTGATATTTCAATGCTTATACCAAACCTGAGACCCTTCCCATAGCATGAGATGTGATATCCAACTCCTTCCCATTCCAATCCTGAGACCCTTCCTATAGCATGAGATGTGATATCTCAATGCTTCTAATACCAAACCTGAGATCCTTCCTATAACATGAGATGTGATATCCAACTCCTTCCCATTCCAATCCCGAGACCCTTCCTATAGCATGAGATGTGATATCTCAATGCTTCTAATACCAAACCTAAGGTCCTTCCTATAACGTGAGATGTGATATCCAAATCCTTCCCATTCCAAACCTGAGACCCTCCCTTTAGCATGAGATGTGATATCCAACTCCTTCCCATTCCAATCCTGATACCCTTCTGATAGCATGAGATGTGATATCTCAATGCCTCTAATACCAAACCTGAGATCCTACCTCTAACATGAAATGTGATATCCAACTCCTTCCTTTTCCAAACCTGAGACCCTTCCTACAGCATGAGATGTGATATCCAAGTCCTTCCCATTCCAATCCTGAGACCCTTCCTATAACATGAGATGTGATATCCAACTCCTTCTATTCCAACCTGAGACCCTTCCTATAGCATGAGATGGGATATCCAACTCCTTCCAAATCCAATCCTGATACCCTTCCGATAGCATGAGATGTGATATCCCAATGCTTCTACAAAACCTGAGACCCATACCATGGCATGAGATGTGATATCAAACTCCCGTCCTATACCATGAGACTTGATATCTCAATGCTTCTAATACCAAACCTGAGACCGGTCCAATAACATGAGATGTGATATCCAAATCCTTCCCCTTCCAAACCTTAGACCCTTCCTTTATCATGAGATGTGATATCCAAGTCCTTCCCATTCCATTCCTGAGACCCTTCCTATAGCATGAGATGTGATATCTCAATGCTTCTAATACCAAACCTGAGACCCTTCCTATAACATGAGATGTGATATCCAAGTCCTTCCCATTCCAATCCTGAGACCCTTCCTATAGCATGAGATGTGATATCTCAATGCTTCTAATACCAAACCTGAGACCCTTCCTATAACATGAATTGTGATATCCAAATCCTTCCCGTTCCAATCCTGAGACCCTTCCGATAGCAGAGATGTGATATCTCAATGCTTATACCAAACCTAAGACCCTTCCGATAGCATGAGATGTGATATCTCAATGCTTCTAATACCAAACCTGAGACCGGTCCAATAACATGAGATGTGATATCCAAATCCTTCCCCTTCCAAACCTTAGACCATCCCTTTAGCATGAGATTTGATATCCAACTCCTTCCCATTCCAATCCTGAGACCCTTCTGATGGCATGAGATGTGATATCTCAATGCCTCTAAAACCAAACCTGAGATCCTACCTCTAACATGAAATGTGATATCCAACTCCTTCCCCTTCCAACCCTGAGAGCCTTCCTATATAATGAGATGTGATATCCAAGTCCTTCCCATTCCAATCCTGAGACCCTTCCTATAACATGAGATGTGATATCCAACTCCTTCCCATTCCAATCATGAGACCCTTCCTATAGCTTGAGATGTGATATCCAACTCCTTCTCATTCCAATTCTGAGACCCGTCCTATACCATGAGACTTGATATCTCAATGCTTCAAATACCAAACCTGAGACCGGTCCTATAACATGAGATGTGATACCCAACTCCTTCCCATTCCAATCCTGATACCCTTCTGATAGCATGAGATGTGATATCTCAATGCCTCTAATACCAAACCTGAGATCCTACCTCTAACATGAAATATGATATCCAACTCCTTCCTTTTCCAAACCTGAGACCCTTCCTACAGCATGAGATGTGATATCCAAGTCCTTCCCATTCCAATCCTGAGACCCTTCCTATAACATGAGATGTGATATCCAACTCCTTCTATTCCAACCTGAGACCCTTCCTATAGCATGAGATGGGATATCCAACTCCTTCCAAATCCAATCCTGATACCCTTCCGATAGCATGAGATGTGATATCCCAATGCTTCTACAAAACCTGAGACCCATACCATGGCATGAGATGTGATATCAAACTCCCGTCCTATACCATGAGACTTGATATCTCAATGCTTCTAATACCAAACCTGAGACCGGTCCAATAACATGAGATGTGATATCCAAATCCTTCCCCTTCCAAACCTTAGACCCTTCCTTTATCATGAGATGTGATATCCAAGTCCTTCCCATTCCATTCCTGAGACCCTTCCTATAGCATGAGATGTGATATCTCAATGCTTCTAATACCAAACCTGAGACCCTTCCTATAACATGAGATGTGATATCCAAGTCCTTCCCATTCCAATCCTGAGACCCTTCCTATAGCATGAGATGTGATATCTCAATGCTTCTAATACCAAACCTGAGACCCTTCCTATAACATGAATTGTGATATCCAAATCCTTCCCATTCCAATCCTGAGACCCTTCCGATAGCAGAGATGTGATATCTCAATGCTTATACCAAACCTAAGACCCTTCCGATAGCATGAGATGTGATATCTCAATGCTTCTAATACCAAACCTGAGACCGGTCCAATAACATGAGATGGAATATCCAAATCCTTCCCCTTCCAAACCTTAGACCATCCCTTTAGCATGAGATTTGATATCCAACTCCTTCCCATTCCAATCCTGAGACCCTTCTGATGGCATGAGATGTGATATCTCAATGCCTCTAAAACCAAACCTGAGATCCTACCTCTAACATGAAATGTGATATCCAACTCCTTCCCCTTCCAACCCTGAGAGCCTTCCTATAGAATGAGATGTGATATCCAAGTCCTTCCCATTCCAATCCTGAGACCCTTCCTATAACATGAGATGTGATATCCAACTCCTTCCCATTCCAATCATGAGACCCTTCCTATAGCTTGAGATGTGATATCCAACTCCTTCTCATTCCAATTCTGAGACCCGTCCTATACCATGAGACTTGATATCTCAATGCTTCAAATACCAAACCTGAGACCGGTCCTATAACATGAGATGTGATACCCAAATCCGTCCCCTTCCAAACCTTAGACCCTTCCTATAGCATGAGATGTGATATCTCATTGCTTCTAATACCAAACCTGAGACCCTTCCTATAACGAGATGGGATATCCAACTCCTTCCCATTCCAATCCTGAGACCCTTCAGATAGCAGAGATGTGATATCCAACTCCTTCCCATTCCAAACCTGAGACCCTTCCTATAGCATGAGATGTTATAATTTAATGCTTCTAAAACCAAACCTGAGAACCATCCTATAACATGTGAAATCCAAATCCTTCCCTTTCCAAACCTGAGACCCTTCCGATAGCATGAGATGTGATATCTCAATGCTTCTAAAACCAAACATGAGAACCATCCTATAACATGAGATGTGAAATCCAAATCCTTCCCTTTCCAAACCTGAGACCCTTCCTATAGCTTGAGATGAAGTATCAAACTCCTTCCCATTCCAATCCTGAGATAGCTTGAGATGTGATATCCAACTCCATCCCATTCCAATCCTGAGACCCTTCCGATAGCATGAGATGTGATAGCTCAATGCTTCTAATATCAAAACTGAGACCCTCCCTATAGTATGAGATGTGAATTCTAAGTCCTTACCATTCCTATCCTGAGACCCTTCCGATAGCAGAGATGTGATATCTCAATGCTTATACCAAACCTGATGACCCTTCCTATGGCATTAGATGTGATATCCAACTCCTTCCCATTCCAATCCTGAGTTCCTTCCTATAGCATGAGATGTGATATCTCAATGCTTCTATCAAACCTGATACCCTTCCTTTAGCATGAGAGGTGATATTCAACTCCTGCCCATTCCAATCCTGAGACCCTTCCTATATCATGAGACGTGATATCCAACTCCTTCCCATTCCAATCCTGAGACTCCTCCTATAGCATGAGATGTGATATCTCAATGCTTCTAATACCAGACCTGGGACCGGTCCTATAACATGAGATATGATATCCAAATCCTTCCCCTTCCAAACCTGAGACCCTTCCTATAGCAAGAGATGTGATATCCAATTCCTTCCCATTCCAATCCTGAGACCCTTCCTATAACGAGATGTGATATCCAACTCCTTCCCATTCCAACCTGAGACCCTTCCTGTAGCATGAGAAGGGAGATCCAACTCCTTCCCATTCCAATCCTGAGACCCTTCCTATACCATGAGATGTGATATCTCAATGCTTCTAATACCAAACCTGGGACCCGTCCTATAACATGAGATATGTCCTATAACATGAGATATGATATCCAAATCCTTCCCCTTCCAAACCTGAGACCCTTCCTTTAGCATGAGATGTGATATCCAAATCCTTCCCATTCCAATACTGAAACCCTTCCTATAGCATGAGATGTCATATCTCAATGTTTCTAATAGAAAACCTGAGACCCTTCCTATAGCAAGAGATGTGATATCCAAATCCTTCCCATTTCAATCTTGAGACCCTTCCTATAACATGAGATGTGATATCTAACTCCTACCCATTCCAACCTGAGACCCTTCCTATAGCATGAGAAGGGATATCCAATTCCTTCCCAATCCAATCCTTAGACCCTTCCGATAGCAGAGATGTGATATCTCAATGCTTATACCAAACCTGAGACCCTTCCTTTAGCATGAGATGTGATATCCAAATGCTTCACATTCCAATCCTGAGACCCTTCCTATAGCATGAGATGTGATATCTCAATGCTTCTAATACAAAACCTGAGATCCTTCCTATAACATGAGATGTGATATCCAAGTCCTTCCCATTCCAATCCTGAGACCCTTCCTATAACATGAGATGTGATATCCAACTCCTTCTACTCCAACCTGAGACCCTTCCTATAGCATGAGATGGGATATCCAACTCCTTCCAAATCCAGTCCTGATACCCTTCCAATAGCATGAGATGTGATATCCCAATGCTTCTACAAAACCTGAGACCCATACCATGGCATGAGATGTGATATCAAACTCCCGTCCTATACCATGAGACTTGATATCTCAATGCTTCTAATACCAAACCTGAGACCGGTCCAATAACATGAGATGTGATATCCAAATCCTTCCCCTTCCAAACCTTAGACCCTTCCTTTATCATGAGATGTGATATCCAAGTCCTTCCCATTCCATTCCTGAGACCCTTAATATAGCATGAGATGTGATATCTCAATGCTTCTAATACCAAACCTGAGACCCTTCCTATAACATGAGATGTGATATCCAAATCCTTCCCATTCCAATCCTGAGACCCTTCCGATAGCAGAGATGTGATATCTCAATGCTTATACCAAACCTGAGACCCTTCCGATAGCATGAGATGTGATATCTCAATGCTTCTAATACCAAACCTCAGATCCTTCCAATAACATGAGATGTGATGTCCAAATCCTTCCCCTTCCAAACCTTAGACCCTCCCTTTAGCATGAGATGTGATATCCAACTCCTTCCCATTCCAATCCTGAGACCCTTCTGATGGCATGAGATGTCATATCTCAATGCCTCTAATACCAAACCTGAGATCCTACCTCTAACATGAGATGTGATATCAAACTCCTTCCCATTCCAAACCTGAGACCCTTCAGATAGCATGAGATGTGATATTTCAATGCTTCTAAAACCAAACATGAGAACCATCCTATAACATGAGATGTGAAATCCAAATCATTCCCATTCCAAACCTGAGACCCTTCCTATAGCATGAGATGTTATAATTTAATGCTTCTAAAACCAAACCTGAGAACCATCCTATAACATGTGAAATCCAAATCCTTCCCTTTCCAAACCTGAGACCCTTCCGATAGCATGAGATGTGATATCTCAATGCTTCTAAAACCAAACATGAGAACCATCCTATAACATGAGATGTGAAATCCAAATCCTTCCCTTTCCAAACCTGAGACCCTTCCTATAGCTTGAGATGAAATATCAAACTCCTTCCCATTCCAATCCTGAGATAGCTTGAGATGTGATATCCAACTCCATCCCATTCCAATCCTGAGACCCTTCCGATAGCATGAGATGTGATAGCTCAATGCTTCTAATATCAAAACTGAGACCCTCCCTATAGTATGAGATGTGAATTCTAAGTCCTTACCATTCCTATCCTGAGACCCTTCCGATAGCAGAGATGTGATATCTCAATGCTTATACCAAACCTGATGACCCTTCCTATGGCATTAGATGTGATATCCAACTCCTTCCCATTCCAATCCTGAGTTCCTTCCTATAGCATGAGATGTGATATCTCAATGCTTCTATCAAACCTGATACCCTTCCTTTAGCATGAGAGGTGATATTCAACTCCTGCCCATTCCAATCCTGAGACTCCTCCTATAGCATGAGATGTGATATCTCAATGCTTCTAATACCAGACCTGGGACCGGTCCTATAACATGAGATATGATATCCAAATCCTTCCCCTTCCAAACCTGAGACCCTTCCTATAGCAAGAGATGTGATATCCAATTCCTTCCCATTCCAATCCTGAGACCCTTCCTATAACGAGATGTGATATCCAACTCCTTCCCATTCCAACCTGAGACCCTTCCTGTAGCATGAGAAGGGAGATCCAACTCCTTCCCATTCCAATCCTGAGACCCTTCCTATACCATGAGATGTGATATCTCAATGCTTCTAATACCAAACCTGGGACCCGTCCTATAACATGAGATATGTCCTATAACATGAGATATGATATCCAAATCCTTCCCCTTCCAAACCTGAGACCCTTCCTTTAGCATGAGATGTGATATCCAAATCCTTCCCATTCCAATACTGAAACCCTTCCTATAGCATGAGATGTCATATCTCAATGTTTCTAATAGAAAACCTGAGACCCTTCCTATAGCAAGAGATGTGATATCCAAATCCTTCCCATTTCAATCTTGAGACCCTTCCTATAACATGAGATGTGATATCCAACTCCTACCCATTCCAACCTGAGACCCTTCCTATAGCATGAGAAGGGATATCCAATTCCTTCCCAATCCAATCCTTAGACCCTTCCGATAGCAGAGATGTGATATCTCAATGCTTATACCAAACCTGAGACCCTTCCTTTAGCATGAGATGTGATATCCAAATGCTTCACATTCCAATCCTGAGACCCTTCCTATAGCATGAGATGTGATATCTCAATGCTTCTAATACAAAACCTGAGATCCTTCCTATAACATGAGATGTGATATCCAACTCCTTCTACTCCAACCTGAGACCCTTCCTATAGCATGAGATGGGATATCCAACTCCTTCCAAATCCAATCCTGATACCCTTCCAATAGCATGAGATGTGATATCCCAATGCTTCTACAAAACCTGAGACCCATACCATGGCATGAGATGTGATATCAAACTCCCGTCCTATACGATGAGACTTGATATCTCAATGCTTCTAATACCAAACCTGAGACCGGTCCAATAACATGAGATGTGATATCCAAATCCTTCCCCTTCCAAACCTTAGACCCTTCCTTTATCATGAGATGTGATATCCAAGTCCTTCCCATTCCATTCCTGAGACCCTTAATATAGCATGAGATGTGATATCTCAATGCTTCTAATACCAAACCTGAGACCCTTCCTATAACATGAGATGTGATATCCAAATCCTTCCCATTCCAATCCTGAGACCCTTCCGATAGCAGAGATGTGATATCTCAATGCTTATACCAAACCTGAGACCCTTCCGATAGCATGAGATGTGATATCTCAATGCTTCTAATACCAAACCTCAGATCCTTCCAATAACATGAGATGTGATGTCCAAATCCTTCCCCTTCCAAACCTTAGACCCTCCCTTTAGCATGAGATGTGATATCCAACTCCTTCCCATTCCAATCCTGAGACCCTTCTGATGGCATGAGATGTCATATCTCAATGCCTCTAATACCAAACCTGAGATCCTACCTCTAACATGAGATGTGATATCAAACTCCTTCCCATTCCAAACCTGAGACCCTTCAGATAGCATGAGATGTGATATTTCAATGCTTCTAAAACCAAACATGAGAACCATCCTATAACATGAGATGTGAAATCCAAATCATTCCCATTCCAAACATGAGGCCCTTCCTATAGCTTGAGATGTGATATCAAACTCCTTCCCATTCAATGTGATATCCAACTCCTTCCCATTCCAATCCTGGGACCCTTCCTATACCATGAGATGTGATAGTTCAATGCTTCTAATACCAAACCTGAGACCCGTCCTAAAACATGAGATGTGAGATCCAAATCCTTCCCCTTCCAGACCTGAGACCTTTCCTTTAGCATGAGATGTGATAACCAACTCCTTCCCATTCCAAACCTGAGACCCTTCCCATAGCATGAGATGTGATATCTCAATGCTTCTAAAACCAAACATGAGAACCATCCTATAACATGAGATGTGAAATCCAAATCCTTCCCTTTCCAAACCTGAGACCCTTCCTATAGCTTGAGATGAAATATCAAACTCCTTCCCATTCCAATCCTGAGATAGCTTGAGATGTGAGATCCAAATCCTTCCCCTTCCAAACCTGAGACCCTTCCTATAGCTTGATATGTGATATCAAACTCCTTCCCATTACAATCCTGAGATAGCTTGAGATGTGATATCCAACTCCATCCCATTCCAATCCTGAGACCCTTCCGATAGCATGAGATGTGATAGCTCAATGCTTCTAATATCAAAACTGAGACCCTCCCTATAGTATGAGATGTGAAATCTACGTCCTTCCCATTCCTATCCTGAGACCCTTCCGATAGCAGAGATGTGATATCTCAATGCTTATACCGAACCTGATGACCCTTCCTTTAGCATGAGATGTGATATTCAACTCCTTCCCATTCCAAACCTGAGACCCTTCCTATAACATGAGACGTGATATCCAACTCCTTCCCATTCCAAACCTGAGACCTTTCCTTTAGCATATGTGATATCCAACTCCTTCCAATTCCAATACTGAGACCCTTCCAATAGCATATGTGATATCTCAATGCTTCTAATATCAAAACTGAGACCCTCCCTATAACATGAGATGTGATATCCAACTCCTTCCCATTCCAATACTGAGACCCTTCCAATAGCATATGTGATATCTCAATGCTTCTAATATGAAAACTGAGACCCTCCCTATAACATGAATTGTGATATCCAAATCCTTCCCATTCCAATCCTGAGACCCTTCCGATAGCAGAGATGTGATATCTCAATGCTTATACCAAACCTAAGACCCTTCCGATAGCATGAGATGTGATATCTCAATGCTTCTAATACCAAACCTGAGATCCTTCCAATAACATGAGATATGATGTCCAAATCCCTCCCCTTCCAAACCTTAGACCATCCCTTTAGCATGAGATTTGATATCCAACTCCTTCCCATTCCAATCCTGAGACCCTTCTGATAGCATGAGATGTGATATCTCAATGCCTCTAATACCAAACCTGAGATCCTACCTCTAACATGAAATGTGATATCCATCTCCTTCCCTTTCCAAACCTGAGACCCTGCCTATAGCATGAGATGTGATATCCAAGTCCTTCCCATTCCAATCCTGAGACCCTTCCTATAGCATGTGATGTGATATCTCAATGCTTATACCAAACCTGAGACCCTTCCTATGGCATGAGATGTCATATACAACTCCTTCCCATTCCAACCCTGAGACCCTTCCTATAGCATGAGATGTGATATCTCAATGCTTATACCAAACCTGAGACCCTTCCTATAGCATGAGATGTGATATCCAACTTCTTCCCATTCCAATCCTGAGACCCTTCCTATAGCATGAGATGTGATATCTCAATGCTTATACCAAACCTGAGACCCTTCCTATAGCTTGAGATGTGATATCCAACTCCTTCCCATTCCAATCCTGAGACCCTTCCTATAGCATGAGATGTGATATCTCAAGGCCTCTAATACCAAACCTGAGATCCTTCCTCTAACATGAAATGTGATATCCAACTCCTTCCCCTTCCAAACCTGAGAGCCTTCCTATAGCATGAGATATGATATCCAAGTCCTTCCCATTCCAATCCTGAGACCCTTCCTATAACATGAAATGTGATATCCAACTCCTTCCCATTCTAACCTGAGACCCTTCCTATAGCATGAGATGGGATATCCAACTCCTTCCAAATCCAATACTGATACCCTTCCGATAGCATGAGATGTGATATCCCAATGCTTCTACCAAACCTGAGACCCATACTATGGCATGAGATGTGATATCAAACTCCTTCCCATTCCAATCCTGAGACGCTTCCTATAGCTTGAGATGTGATATCCAACTCCTTCCCATTCCAATTCTGAGACCCTTCTTATACCATGACACTTGATATCTCAATGCTTCTAATACCAAACCTGAGACCCGTCCTATAACATGAGATGTGATATCCAAATCCATCCCCTTCCAAACCTTAGACCCTTCCTTTATAATGAGATGTGATATCCAACTCCTTCCCATTCCAATCCTGAGACCCTTCCGATATCATGAGATGTGATATCTCAATGCTTATACCAAATCTGAGACCCTTCCTATGGCCTGAGATGTCATATACAACTCCTTCCCATTCCAATCCTGAGACCCTTCCTATAGCATGAGATGTGATATCTCAATGCTCATACCAAATCTGAGACCCTTCCTATAGCATGAGATGGGATATCCAACTCCTTCCCATTCCAATCCTGAGACCCTTCCTATAGCATGAGAAGTGATATCTCCATGCTTATACCAAACCTGAGACCCTTCCTATAGCATAAGATGTGATATCCAAATCCTTCCCTTTCCAATCCTGAGACCCTTCCTATAGCATGAGATGTGATATCTCAATGCTTATACCAAACCTGAGACCCTTCCTATAGCATGAGATGTGATATCCAACTCCTTCCCATTCCAATCCTGAGACCCTTCCTATAGCATGAGATGTGATGTCTCAATGCTTCTAATACCAAACCTGAGATCCTTCCTATAACATGAGATGTGATATCCAACTCCTTCCCATTCCAATCCTGAGACCCTTATGATAGCATGAGATGTGATATCTCAATGCCTCTTATACCAAACCTGAGATCCTTCCGATAGCATGAGATGTGATATCTCAATGCTTCTAATACCAAACCTGAGATCCTTCCTATAATATGAGATGTGATTTCCAAATCCTTCCCCTTCCAAACCTGAGACCCTCCCTTTAGCATGAAATGTGATATCCAACTCCTTCCCATTCCAATCCTGAGACCCTTCTGATAGCATGAGATGTGATATCTCAATGCCTCTAATACCAAACCTGAGATCCTACCTCTAACATGAAATGTGATATCCATCTCATTCCCTTTCCAACCCTGAGACCCTGCCTATAGCATGAGATGTGATATCCAAGTCCTTCCCATTCCAATCGTGAGACCCTTCCTATAGCATGTGATGTGATATCTCAATGCTTATACCAAACCTGAGATCCTTCCTATGGCATGAGATCTCATATACAACTCCTTCCCATTCCAACCCTGAGACCCTTCCTATAGCATGAGATGTGATATCTCAATGCTTATACCAAACCTGAGACCCTTCCTATAGCATGAGATGTGATATCCAACTTCTTCCCATTCCAATCCTGAGACCCTTCCTATAGCATGAGATGTGATATCTCAGTGCTTATACCAAACCTGAGACCCTTCCTATAGCATAAGATGTGATATCCAAATCCTTCCCATTCCAATCCTGAGACCCTTCCTATAGCATGAGATGTGATATCTCAATGCTTATACCAAACCTGAGACCCTTCCTATAGCATGAGATGTGATATCCAACTCCTTCCCATTCCAATCCTGAGACCCTTCCTATAGCATGAGATGTGATGTCTCAATGCTTTTAATACCAAACCTGAGATCCTTCCTATAACATGAGATGTGATATCCAACTCCTTCCCATTCCAATCCTGAGACCCTTATGATAGCATGAGATGTGATATCTCAATGCCTCTTATACCAAACCTGAGATCCTTCCGATAGCATGAGATGTGATATCTCAATGCTTCTAATACCAAACCTGAGATCCTTCCTATAATATGAGATGTGATTTCCAAATCCTTCCCCTTCCAAACCTGAGACCCTCCCTTTAGCATGAAATGTGATATCCAACTCCTTCCCATTCCAATCCTGAGACCCTTCTGATAGCATGAGATGTGATATCTCATTGCCTCTAATACCAAACCTGAGATCCTACCTCTAACATGAAATGTGATATCCATCTCCTTCCCTTTCCAAACCTGAGACCCTGCCTATAGCATGAGATGTGATATCCAAGTCCTTCCCATTCCAATCCTGAGACCCTTCCTATAGCATGTGATGTGATATCCAAGTCCTTCCCATTCCAATCCTGAGACCCTTCCTATAGCATGTGATGTGATATCTCAATGCTTATACCAAACCTGAGACCCTTCCTATGGCATGAGATGTCATATACAACTCCTTCCCATTCCAACCCTGAGACCCTTCCTATAGCATGAGATGTGATATCTCAATGCTTATACCAAACCTGAGACCCTTCCTATAGCTTGAGATGTGATATCCAACTTCTTCCCATTCCAATCCTGAGACCCTTCCTATAGCATGAGATGTGATATCCCAATGCTTCTACCAAACCTGAGACCCATACTATGGCATGAGATGTGATATCAAACTCCTTCCCATTCCAATCCTGAGACGCTTCCTATAGCTTGAGATGTGATATCCAACTCCTTCCCATTCCAATTCTGAGACCCTTCTTATACCATGAGACTTGATATCTCAATGCTTCTAATACCAAACCTGAGACCCGTCCTATAACATGAGATGTGATATCCAAATCCTTCCCCTTCCAAACCTTAGACCCTTCCTTTATAATGAGATGTGATATCCAACTCCTTCCCATTCCAATCCTGAGACCCTTCCTATAGCATGAGATGTGATATCTCAATGCTTCTAATACCAAACCTGAGACCCTTCCTATAACATGAGATGGGATATCCAACTCCTTCCCATTCCAATCCTGAGACCCTTCCGATAGCAGAGATGTGATATCTCAATGCTTATACCAAACCTGAGACCCTTCCTAAGGCTTGAGATGTCATATACAACTCCTTCCCATTCCAATCCTGAGACCCTTCCTATAGCATGAGATGTGATATCTCAATGCTTATACCAAATCTGAGACCCTTCCTATAGCATGAGATGTGATATCCAAATCCTTCCCATTCCAATCCTGAGACCCTTCCTATAGCATGAGATGTGATATCTCAATGCTTATACCAAACCTGAGAGCCTACCTATAGCATGAGATGTGATATCCAAGTCCATCCCATTCCAATCCTTAGACCCTTCCTACAGCATGCGATGTGATATCTCAATGATTCTAATACCAAACCAGAGACCCGTCCTTTAACATGAGATGGGATATCCAACTCCTTCCCATTCCAATCCTGAGCCACTCCTGATAGCAGAGATGTGATATCTCAATGCTTATACCAAACCTGAGACCCTTCCTATAACATGAGATGTGATATCCAACTCCTTCCCGTTCCAAACCTGAGACACTTCCTATAGCATATGTGATATCCAACTCCTTCCCATTCCAAACATGAGACCCTTACTATAGCAAGAATGTAATATCCAACTCCTACCCATTCCAATCCTGAGACCATTCCTATAGCATGAGATGTGATATATCAATGCTTCTAATACCAAACCTGAGATCCTTCCTATGACATGAGATGTGATATCCAAATCCTTCCCATTCCAATCCTGAGACCCTTCCTATAGCAAGAGATGTGATATCCAAATCCTTCCCATTCCAATCCTGAGACCCTTCCTATAACATGAGATGTGATATTCAACTCCTTCCCATTCCAACCTGAGACACTTCCTATAGCATGGGAAGGGATATCCAACTCCTTCCCAATCCAATCCTGAGAACCTTCCGATAGCAGAGATGTGATATCTCAATGCTTATACCAAACCTGAGACGCATCCTATGGCATGAGATGTGATATCCAACTCCTTGCCATTCAAATCCTGAGACCCTTCCTATAGCATGAGATGTGATATCTCAATGCTTCTACCAAACCTGAGACCCTTCCTTTAGCATGAGATGTGATATCCAAATCCTTCACATTCCAATCCTGAGACCCTTCCTATAGCATGAGATGTGATATCTCAATGCTTCTAATACCAAACCTGAGATCCTTCCTATAACATGAGATGTGATATCCAATTCCTTCCCATTCCAAACCTGAGACCCTTCCTATTGGATGAGATGTGATATCCAACTCCTTCCCATTCCAACCCTGAGACCCTTCCTATACCATGAGATGTGATATCTCAATGCTTCTAATACCAAACCTGGGAACCGTCCTATAACATGAGATGTGATATCTCAATGTTTCTAATAAAAAACCTGAGACCCTTCCTATAACATGAGATGTGATATCCAATTCCTTCCCATTCCAAACCTGAGACCCTTCCTATTGGATGAGATGTGATATCCAAATCCTTCCCCTTCCAAACCTGAGACCCTTCCTTTAGCATGAGATGTGATATCCAAATACTTCCAATTCCAATCCTAAAACCCTTCCTATAGCATGAGATGTGATATCTCAATGTTTCTAATAAAAAACCTGAGACCCTTCCTATAGCAAGAGATGTGATATCCAAATCCTTCCCATTCAAATCCTGAGACCCTTCCTGTATATAACATGAGATGTGATATCCAACTCCTTCCCATTCCAACCTGAGACCCTTCCTATAGCATGAGATGTGATATCCAACTCCTTACCATTCAAATTCTGAGACCCTCCCTATAACAAGAGATGTCATATCCAACTCCTTCCCATTCCAAACCTGAGACCCTTCCTATAACAGGAGATCTGATATCCAACTCCTTCCCATTCCAAACCTGAGACCCTTCCGATAGCATGAGATGTGATATCTCAATGCTTCAAAAACCAAACATGAGAACCATCCTATAACATGAGATGTGATATCCAACTCCTTCCCATTCCAATCCTGAGACACATCCTATAGCATGAGATGTGATATCACAATGCTTCTAATACCAAACCTGAGACCCGTCCTATAACATGAGATGTGATATCCAAATCCTTCCCCTTCCAAACCTGAGACCCTTCCTTGAGCATGAGATGTGATATATAGCTCCTCCCATTCCAATCCTGAGACCCTTCCTATAGCATGAGATGTGATATCTCAATGCTTCTAATACCAAACCTGAGATCCTTCCTATAACATGAGATGTGATATCCAACTCCTTCCCATTCCAATCCCGAGACCCTTCCTATAGCATGAGATGTGATATCTCAATGCTTCTAATACCAAACCTAAGGTCCTTCCTATAACATGAGATGTGATATCCAAATCCTTCCCATTCCAAACCTGAGACCCTCCCTTTAGCATGAGATGTGATATCCAACTCCTTCCCATTCCAATCCTGATACCCTTCTGATAGCATGAGATCTGATATCTCAATGCCTCTAATACCAAACCTGAGATCCTACCTCTAACATGAAATGTGATATCCAACTCCTTCCTTTTCCAAACCTGAGACCCTTCCTACAGCATGAGATGTGATATCCAAGTCCTTCCCATTCCAATCCTGAGACCCTTCCTATAACATGAGATGTGATATCCAACTCCTTCTATTCCAACCTGAGACCCTTCCTATAGCATGAGATGGGATATCCAACTCCTTCCAAATCCAATCCTGATACCCTTCCGATAGCATGAGATGTGATATACCAATGCTTCTACAAAACCTGAGACCCATACCATGGCATGAGATGTGATGTCAAACTCCCGTCCTATACCATGAGACTTGATATCTCAATGCTTCTAATACCAAACCTGAGACCGGTCCAATAACATGAGATGTGATATCCAAATCCTTCCCCTTCCAAACCTTAGACCCTTCCTTTATCATGAGATGTGATATCCAAGTCCTTCCCATTCCATTCCTGAGACCCTTCCTATAGCATGAGATGTGATATCTCAATGCTTCAAAAACCAAACATGAAAACCATCCTATAACATGAGATGTGAAATCCAAATCCTTCCCTTCCCAAACCTGAGACTCTTCCTATAGCATGAGATGTGATATCTCAATGCTTCTACCAAACCTGAAACCCTTCCTATAGCATGAGATGTGATATCCAACTCCTTCCCATTCCAATCCTGAGACACATCCTATAGCATGAGATGTGATATCACAATGCTTCTAATACCAAACCTGAGACCCGTCCTATAACATGAGATGTGATATCCAAATCCTTCCCCTTCCAAACCTGAGACCCTTCCTTGAGCATGAGATGTGATATATAGCTCCTCCCATTCCAATCCTGAGACCCTTCCTATAGCATGAGATGTGATATCTCAATGCTTCTAATACCAAACCTGAGATCCTTCCTATAACATGAGATGTGATATCCAACTCCTTCCCATTCCAATCCCGAGACCCTTCCTATAGCATGAGATGTGATATCTCAATGCTTCTAATACCAAACCTAAGGTCCTTCCTATAACATGAGATGTGATATCCAAATCCTTCCCATTCCAAACCTGAGACCCTCCCTTTAGCATGAGATGTGATATCCAACTCCTTCCCATTCCAATCCTGATACCCTTCTGATAGCATGAGATCTGATATCTCAATGCCTCTAATACCAAACCTGAGATCCTACCTCTAACATGAAATGTGATATCCAACTCCTTCCTTTTCCAAACCTGAGACCCTTCCTACAGCATGAGATGTGATATCCAAGTCCTTCCCATTCCAATCCTGAGACCCTTCCTATAACATGAGATGTGATATCCAACTCCTTCTATTCCAACCTGAGACCCTTCCTATAGCATGAGATGGGATATCCAACTCCTTCCAAATCCAATCCTGATACCCTTCCGATAGCATGAGATGTGATATACCAATGCTTCTACAAAACCTGAGACCCATACCATGGCATGAGATGTGATATCAAACTCCCGTCCTATACCATGAGACTTGATATCTCAATGCTTCTAATACCAAACCTGAGACCGGTCCAATAACATGAGATGTGATATCCAAATCCTTCCCCTTCCAAACCTTAGACCCTTCCTTTATCATGAGATGTGATATCCAAGTCCTTCCCATTCCATTCCTGAGACCCTTCCTATAGCATGAGATGTGATATCTCAATGCTTCTAATACCAAACCTGAGACCCTTCCTATAACATGAGATGTGATATCCAAGTCCTTCCCATTCCAATCCTGAGACCCTTCCTATAGCATGAGATGTGATATCTCAATGCTTCTAATACCAAACCTGAGACCCTTCCTATAACATGAATTATGATATCCAAATCCTTCCCATTCCAATCCTGAGACCCTTCCGATAGCAGAGATGTGATATCTCAATGCTTATACCAAACCTAAGACCCTTCCGATAGCATGAGATGTGATATCTCAATGCTTCTAATACCAAACCTGAGATCCTTCCAATAACATGAGATGTGATATCCAACTCCTTCCCATTCCAATCCCGAGACCCTTCCTCTAGCATGAGATGTGATATCTCAATGCTTCTAATACCAAACCTAAGGTCCTTCCTATAACATGAGATGTGATATCCAACTCCTTCCCATTCCAATCCTGAGACCCTTCTGATGGCATGAGATGTGATATCTCAATGCCTCTAAAACCAAACCTGAGATCCTACCTCTAACATGAAATGTGATATCCAACTCCTTCCCCTTCCAACCCTGAGAGCCTTCCTATAGAATGAGATGTGATATCCAAGTCCTTCCCATTCCAATCCTGAGACCCTTCCTATAACATGAGATGTGATATCCAACTCCTTCCCATTCCAATCATGAGACCCTTCCTATAGCTTGAGATGTGATATCCAACTCCTTCTCATTCCAATTCTGAGACCCGTCCTATACCATGAGACTTGATATCTCAATGCTTCAAATACCAAACCTGAGACCGGTCCTATAACATGAGATGTGATACCCAAATCCGTCCCCTTCCAAACCTTAGACCCTTCCTATAGCATGAGATGTGATATCTCATTGCTTCTAATACCAAACCTGAGACCCTTCCTATAACGAGATGGGATATCCAACTCCTTCCCATTCCAATCCTGAGACCCTTCAGATAGCAGAGATGTGATATCCAACTCCTTCCCATTCCAAACCTGAGACCCTTCCTATAGCATGAGATGTTATAATTTAATGCTTCTAAAACCAAACCTGAGAACCATCCTATAACATGTGAAATCCAAATCCTTCCCTTTCCAAACCTGAGACCCTTCCGATAGCATGAGATGTGATATCTCAATGCTTCTAAAACCAAACATGAGAACCATCCTATAACATGAGATGTGAAATCCAAATCCTTCCCTTTCCAAACCTGAGACCCTTCCTATAGCTTGAGATGAAATATCAAACTCCTTCCCATTCCAATCCTGAGATAGCTTGAGATGTGATATCCAACTCCATCCCATTCCAATCCTGAGACCCTTCCGATAGCATGAGATGTGATAGCTCAATGCTTCTAATATCAAAACTGAGACCCTCCCTATAGTATGAGATGTGAATTCTAAGTCCTTACCATTCCTATCCTGAGACCCTTCCGATAGCAGAGATGTGATATCTCAATGCTTATACCAAACCTGATGACCCTTCCTATGGCATTAGATGTGATATCCAACTCCTTCCCATTCCAATCCTGAGTTCCTTCCTATAGCATGAGATGTGATATCTCAATGCTTCTATCAAACCTGATACCCTTCTTTTAGCATGAGAGGTGATATTCAACTCCTGCCCATTCCAATCCTGAGACCCTTCCTATATCATGAGACGTGATATCCAACTCCTTCCCATTCCAATCCTGAGACTCCTCCTATAGCATGAGATGTGATATCTCAATGCTTCTAATACCAGACCTGGGACCGGTCCTATAACATGAGATATGATATCCAAATCCTTCCCCTTCCAAACCTGAGACCCTTCCTATAGCAAGAGATGTGATATCCAATTCCTTCCCATTCCAATCCTGAGACCCTTCCTATAACGAGATGTGATATCCAACTCCTTCCCATTCCAACCTGAGACCCTTCCTGTAGCATGAGAAGGGAGATCCAACTCCTTCCCATTCCAATCCTGAGACCCTTCCTATACCATGAGATGTGATATCTCAATGCTTCTAATACCAAACCTGGGACCCGTCCTATAACATGAGATATGTCCTATAACATGAGATATGATATCCAAATCCTTCCCCTTCCAAACCTGAGACCCTTCCTTTAGCATGAGATGTGATATCCAAATGCTTCCCATTCCAATACTGAAACCCTTCCTATAGCATGAGATGTCATATCTCAATGTTTCTAATAGAAAACCTGAGACCCTTCCTATAGCAAGAGATGTGATATCCAAATCCTTCCCATTTCAATCTTGAGACCCTTCCTATAACATGAGATGTGATATCCAACTCCTACCCATTCCAACCTGAGACCCTTCCTATAGCATGAGAAGGGATATCCAATTCCTTCCCAATCCAATCCTTAGACCCTTCCGATAGCAGAGATGTGATATCTCAATGCTTATACCAAACCTGAGACCCTTCCTTTAGCATGAGATGTGATATCCAAATGCTTCACATTCCAATCCTGAGACCCTTCCTATAGCATGAGATGTGATATCTCAATGCTTCTAATACAAAACCTGAGATCCTTCCTATAACATGAGATGTGATATCCAAGTCCTTCCCATTCCAATCCTGAGACCCTTCCTATAACATGAGATGTGATATCCAACTCCTTCTACTCCAACCTGAGACCCTTCCTATAGCATGAGATGGGATATCCAACTCCTTCCAAATCCAATCCTGATACCCTTCCAATAGCATGAGATGTGATATCCCAATGCTTCTACAAAACCTGAGACCCATACCATGGCATGAGATGTGATATCAAACTCCCGTCCTATACCATGAGACTTGATATCTCAATGCTTCTAATACCAAACCTGAGACCGGTCCAATAACATGAGATGTGATATCCAAATCCTTCCCCTTCCAAACCTTAGACCCTTCCTTTATCATGAGATGTGATATCCAAGTCCTTCCCATTCCATTCCTGAGACCCTTAATATAGCATGAGATGTGATATCTCAATGCTTCTAATACCAAACCTGAGACCCTTCCTATAACATGAGATGTGATATCCAAATCCTTCCCATTCCAATCCTGAGACCCTTCCGATAGCAGAGATGTGATATCTCAATGCTTATACCAAACCTGAGACCCTTCCGATAGCATGAGATGTGATATCTCAATGCTTCTAATACCAAACCTCAGATCCTTCCAATAACATGAGATGTGATGTCCAAATCCTTCCCCTTCCAAACCTTAGACCCTCCCTTTAGCATGAGATGTGATATCCAACTCCTTCCCATTCCAATCCTGAGACCCTTCTGATGGCATGAGATGTCATATCTCAATGCCTCTAATACCAAACCTGAGATCCTACCTCTAACATGAGATGTGATATCAAACTCCTTCCCATTCCAAACCTGAGACCCTTCAGATAGCATGAGATGTGATATTCCAATGCTTCTAAAACCAAACATGAGAACCATCCTATAACATGAGATGTGAAATCCAAATCATTCCCATTCCAAACCTGAGACCCTTCCTATAGCATGAGATGTTATAATTTAATGCTTCTAAAACCAAACCTGAGAACCATCCTATAACATGTGAAATCCAAATCCTTCCCTTTCCAAACCTGAGACCCTTCCGATAGCATGAGATGTGATATCTCAATGCTTCTAAAACCAAACATGAGAACCATCCTATAACATGAGATGTGAAATCCAAATCCTTCCCTTTCCAAACCTGAGACCCTTCCTATAGCTTGAGATGAAATATCAAACTCCTTCCCATTCCAATCCTGAGATAGCTTGAGATGTGATATCCAACTCCATCCCATTCCAATCCTGAGACCCTTCCGATAGCATGAGATGTGATAGCTCAATGCTTCTAATATCAAACCTGAGACCCTTCCTATAGCATGAGATGTTATAATTTAATGCTTCTAAAACCAAACCTGAGAACCATCCTATAACATGTGAAATCCAAATCCTTCCCTTTCCAAACCTGAGACCCTTCCGATAGCATGAGATGTGATATCTCAATGCTTCTAAAACCAAACATGAGAACCATCCTATAACATGAGATGTGAAATCCAAATCCTTCCCTTTCCAAACCTGAGACCCTTCCTATAGCTTGAGATGAAATATCAAACTCCTTCCCATTCCAATCCTGAGATAGCTTGAGATGTGATATCCAACTCCATCCCATTCCAATCCTGAGACCCTTCCGATAGCATGAGATGTGATAGCTCAATGCTTCTAATATCAAAACTGAGACCCTCCCTATAGTATGAGATGTGAATTCTAAGTCCTTACCATTCCTATCCTGAGACCCTTCCGATAGCAGAGATGTGATATCTCAATGCTTATACCAAACCTGATGACCCTTCCTATGGCATTAGATGTGATATCCAACTCCTTCCCATTCCAATCCTGAGTTCCTTCCTATAGCATGAGATGTGATATCTCAATGCTTCTATCAAACCTGATACCCTTCCTTTAGCATGAGAGGTGATATTCAACTCCTGCCCATTCCAATCCTGAGACTCCTCCTATAGCATGAGATGTGATATCTCAATGCTTCTAATACCAGACCTGGGACCGGTCCTATAACATGAGATATGATATCCAAATCCTTCCCCTTCCAAACCTGAGACCCTTCCTATAGCAAGAGATGTGATATCCAATTCCTTCCCATTCCAATCCTGAGACCCTTCCTATAACGAGATGTGATATCCAACTCCTTCCCATTCCAACCTGAGACCCTTCCTGTAGCATGAGAAGGGAGATCCAACTCCTTCCCATTCCAATCCTGAGACCCTTCCTATACCATGAGATGTGATATCTCAATGCTTCTAATACCAAACCTGGGACCCGTCCTATAACATGAGATATGTCCTATAACATGAGATATGATATCCAAATCCTTCCCCTTCCAAACCTGAGACCCTTCCTTTAGCATGAGATGTGATATCCAAATCCTTCCCATTCCAATACTGAAACCCTTCCTATAGCATGAGATGTCATATCTCAATGTTTCTAATAGAAAACCTGAGACCCTTCCTATAGCAAGAGATGTGATATCCAAATCCTTCCCATTTCAATCTTGAGACCCTTCCTATAACATGAGATGTGATATCCAACTCCTACCCATTCCAACCTGAGACCCTTCCTATAGCATGAGAAGGGATATCCAATTCCTTCCCAATCCAATCCTTAGACCCTTCCGATAGCAGAGATGTGATATCTCAATGCTTATACCAAACCTGAGACCCTTCCTTTAGCATGAGATGTGATATCCAAATGCTTCACATTCCAATCCTGAGACCCTTCCTATAGCATGAGATGTGATATCTCAATGCTTCTAATACAAAACCTGAGATCCTTCCTATAACATGAGATGTGATATCCAAGTCCTTCCCATTCCAATCCTGAGACCCTTCCTATAACATGAGATGTGATATCCAACTCCTTCTACTCCAACCTGAGACCCTTCCTATAGCATGAGATGGGATATCCAACTCCTTCCAAATCCAATCCTGATACCCTTCCAATAGCATGAGATGTGATATCCCAATGCTTCTACAAAACCTGAGACCCATACCATGGCATGAGATGTGATATCAAACTCCCGTCCTATACCATGAGACTTGATATCTCAATGCTTCTAATACCAAACCTGAGACCGGTCCAATAACATGAGATGTGATATCCAAATCCTTCCCCTTCCAAACCTTAGACCCTTCCTTTATCATGAGATGTGATATCCAAGTCCTTCCCATTCCATTCCTGAGACCCTTAATATAGCATGAGATGTGATATCTCAATGCTTCTAATACCAAACCTGAGACCCTTCCTATAACATGAGATGTGATATCCAAATCCTTCCCATTCCAATCCTGAGACCCTTCCGATAGCAGAGATGTGATATCTCAATGCTTATACCAAACCTGAGACCCTTCCGATAGCATGAGATGTGATATCTCAATGCTTCTAATACCAAACCTCAGATCCTTCCAATAACATGAGATGTGATGTCCAAATCCTTCCCCTTCCAAACCTTAGACCCTCCCTTTAGCATGAGATGTGATATCCAACTCCTTCCCATTCCAATCCTGAGACCCTTCTGATGGCATGAGATGTCATATCTCAATGCCTCTAATACCAAACCTGAGATCCTACCTCTAACATGAGATGTGATATCAAACTCCTTCCCATTCCAAACCTGAGACCCTTCAGATAGCATGAGATGTGATATTTCAATGCTTCTAAAACCAAACATGAGAACCATCCTATAACATGAGATGTGAAATCCAAATCATTCCCATTCCAAACATGAGGCCCTTCCTATAGCTTGAGATGTGATATCAAACTCCTTCCCATTCAATGTGATATCCAACTCCTTCCCATTCCAATCCTGGGACCCTTCCTATACCATGAGATGTGATAGTTCAATGCTTCTAATACCAAACCTGAGACCCGTCCTAAAACATGAGATGTGAGATCCAAATCCTTCCCTTTCCAAACCTGAGACCTTTCCTTTAGCATGAGATGTGATAACCAACTCCTTCCCATTCCAAACCTGAGACCCTTCCCATAGCATGAGATGTGATATCTCAATGCTTCTAAAACCAAACATGAGAACCATCCTATAACATGAGATGTGAAATCCAAATCCTTCCCTTTCCAAACCTGAGACCCTTCCTATAGCTTGAGATGAAATATCAAACTCCTTCCCATTCCAATCCTGAGATAGCTTGAGATGTGAGATCCAAATCCTTCCCCTTCCAAACCTGAGACCCTTCCTATTGCTTGATATGTGATATCAAACTCCTTCCCATTACAATCCTGAGATAGCTTGAGATGTGATATCCAACTCCATCCCATTCCAATCCTGAGACCCTTCCGATAGCATGAGATGTGATAGCTCAATGCTTCTAATATCAAAACTGAGACCCTCCCTATAGTATGAGATGTGAAATCTACGTCCTTCCCATTCCTATCCTGAGACCCTTCCGATAGCAGAGATGTGATATCTCAATGCTTATACCGAACCTGATGACCCTTCCTTTAGCATGAGATGTGATATTCAACTCCTTCCCATTCCAAACCTGAGACCCTTCCTATAATATGAGACGTGATATCCAACTCCTTCCCATTCCAAACCTGAGACCTTTCCTTTAGCATATGTGATATCCAACTCCTTCCAATTCCAATACTGAGACCCTTCCAATAGCATATGTGATATCTCAATGCTTCTAATATCAAAACTGAGACCCTCCCTATAACATGAGATGTGATATCCAACTCCTTCCCATTCCAATACTGAGACCCTTCCAATAGCATATGTGATATCTCAATGCTTCTAATATGAAAACTGAGACCCTCCCTATAACATGAATTGTGATATCCAAATCCTTCCCATTCCAATCCTGAGACCCTTCCGATAGCAGAGATGTGATATCTCAATGCTTATACCAAACCTAAGACTCTTCCGATAGCATGAGATGTGATATCTCAATGCTTCTAATACCAAACCTGAGATCCTTCCAATAACATGAGATATGATGTCCAAATCCCTCCCCTTCCAAACCTTAGACCATCCCTTTAGCATGAGATTTGATATCCAACTCCTTCCCATTCCAATCCTGAGACCCTTCTGATAGCATGAGATGTGATATCTCAATGCCTCTAATACCAAACCTGAGATCCTACCTCTAACATGAAATGTGATATCCATCTCCTTCCCTTTCCAAACCTGAGACCCTGCCTATAGCATGAGATGTGATATCCAAGTCCTTCCCATTCCAATCCTGAGACCCTTCCGATAGCATGAGATGTGATATCTCAATGCTTCTAAAACCAAACATGAGAACCATCCTATAACATGAGATGTGAAATCCAAATCCTTCCCTTTCCAAACCTGAGACCCTTCCTATAGCTTGAGATGAAATATCAAACTCCTTCCCATTCCAATCCTGAGATAGCTTGAGATGTGATATCCAACTCCATCCCATTCCAATCCTGAGACCCTTCCGATAGCATGAGATGTGATAGCTCAATGCTTCTAATATCAAAACTGAGACCCTCCCTATAGTATGAGATGTGAATTCTAAGTCCTTACCATTCCTATCCTGAGACCCTTCCGATAGCAGAGATGTGATATCTCAATGCTTATACCAAACCTGATGACCCTTCCTATGGCATTAGATGTGATATCCAACTCCTTCCCATTCCAATCCTGAGTTCCTTCCTATAGCATGAGATGTGATATCTCAATGCTTCTATCAAACCTGATACCCTTCCTTTAGCATGAGAGGTGATATTCAACTCCTGCCCATTCCAATCCTGAGACCCTTCCTATATCATGAGACGTGATATCCAACTCCTTCCCATTCCAATCCTGAGACTCCTCCTATAGCATGAGATGTGATATCTCAATGCTTCTAATACCAGACCTGGGACCGGTCCTATAACATGAGATATGATATCCAAATCCTTCCCCTTCCAAACCTGAGACCCTTCCTATAGCAAGAGATGTGATATCCAATTCCTTCCCATTCCAATCCTGAGACCCTTCCTATAACGAGATGTGATATCCAACTCCTTCCCATTCCAACCTGAGACCCTTCCTGTAGCATGAGAAGGGAGATCCAACTCCTTCCCATTCCAATCCTGAGACCCTTCCTATACCATGAGATGTGATATCTCAATGCTTCTAATACCAAACCTGGGACCCGTCCTATAACATGAGATATGTCCTATAACATGAGATATGATATCCAAATCCTTCCCCTTCCAAACCTGAGACCCTTCCTTTAGCATGAGATGTGATATCCAAATCCTTCCCATTCCAATACTGAAACCCTTCCTATAGCATGAGATGTCATATCTCAATGTTTCTAATAGAAAACCTGAGACCCTTCCTATAGCAAGAGATGTGATATCCAAATCCTTCCCATTTCAATCTTGAGACCCTTCCTATAACATGAGATGTGATATCCAACTCCTACCCATTCCAACCTGAGACCCTTCCTATAGCATGAGAAGGGATATCCAATTCCTTCCCAATCCAATCCTTAGACCCTTCCGATAGCAGAGATGTGATATCTCAATGCTTATACCAAACCTGAGACCCTTCCTTTAGCATGAGATGTGATATCCAAATGCTTCACATTCCAATCCTGAGACCCTTCCTATAGCATGAGATGTGATATCTCAATGCTTCTAATACAAAACCTGAGATCCTTCCTATAACATGAGATGTGATATCCAAGTCCTTCCCATTCCAATCCTGAGACCCTTCCTATAACATGAGATGTGATATCCAACTCCTTCTACTCCAACCTGAGACCCTTCCTATAGCATGAGATGGGATATCCAACTCCTTCCAAATCCAATCCTGATACCCTTCCAATAGCATGAGATGTGATATCCCAATGCTTCTACAAAACCTGAGACCCATACCATGGCATGAGATGTGATATCAAACTCCCGTCCTATACCATGAGACTTGATATCTCAATGCTTCTAATACCAAACCTGAGACCGGTCCAATAACATGAGATGTGATATCCAAATCCTTCCCCTTCCAAACCTTAGACCCTTCCTTTATCATGAGATGTGATATCCAAGTCCTTCCCATTCCATTCCTGAGACCCTTAATATAGCATGAGATGTGATATCTCAATGCTTCTAATACCAAACCTGAGACCCTTCCTATAACATGAGATGTGATATCCAAATCCTTCCCATTCCAATCCTGAGACCCTTCCGATAGCAGAGATGTGATATCTCAATGCTTATACCAAACCTGAGACCCTTCCGATAGCATGAGATGTGATATCTCAATGCTTCTAATACCAAACCTCAGATCCTTCCAATAACATGAGATGTGATGTCCAAATCCTTCCCCTTCCAAACCTTAGACCCTCCCTTTAGCATGAGATGTGATATCCAACTCCTTCCCATTCCAATCCTGAGACCCTTCTGATGGCATGAGATGTCATATCTCAATGCCTCTAATACCAAACCTGAGATCCTACCTCTAACATGAGATGTGATATCAAACTCCTTCCCATTCCAAACCTGAGACCCTTCAGATAGCATGAGATGTGATATTTCAATGCTTCTAAAACCAAACATGAGAACCATCCTATAACATGAGATGTGAAATCCAAATCATTCCCATTCCAAACCTGAGACCCTTCCTATAGCATGAGATGTTATAATTTAATGCTTCTAAAACCAAACCTGAGAACCATCCTATAACATGTGAAATCCAAATCCTTCCCTTTCCAAACCTGAGACCCTTCCGATAGCATGAGATGTGATATCTCAATGCTTCTAAAACCAAACATGAGAACCATCCTATAACATGAGATGTGAAATCCAAATCCTTCCCTTTCCAAACCTGAGACCCTTCCTATAGCTTGAGATGAAATATCAAACTCCTTCCCATTCCAATCCTGAGATAGCTTGAGATGTGATATCCAACTCCATCCCATTCCAATCCTGAGACCCTTCCGATAGCATGAGATGTGATAGCTCAATGCTTCTAATATCAAAACTGAGACCCTCCCTATAGTATGAGATGTGAATTCTAAGTCCTTACCATTCCTATCCTGAGACCCTTCCGATAGCAGAGATGTGATATCTCAATGCTTATACCAAACCTGATGACCCTTCCTATGGCATTAGATGTGATATCCAACTCCTTCCCATTCCAATCCTGAGTTCCTTCCTATAGCATGAGATGTGATATCTCAATGCTTCTATCAAACCTGATACCCTTCCTTTAGCATGAGAGGTGATATTCAACTCCTGCCCATTCCAATCCTGAGACTCCTCCTATAGCATGAGATGTGATATCTCAATGCTTCTAATACCAGACCTGGGACCGGTCCTATAACATGAGATATGATATCCAAATCCTTCCCCTTCCAAACCTGAGACCCTTCCTATAGCAAGAGATGTGATATCCAATTCCTTCCCATTCCAATCCTGAGACCCTTCCTATAACGAGATGTGATATCCAACTCCTTCCCATTCCAACCTGCGACCCTTCCTGTAGCATGAGAAGGGAGATCCAACTCCTTCCCATTCCAATCCTGAGACCCTTCCTATACCATGAGATATGATATCTCAATGCTTCTAATACCAAACCTGGGACCCGTCCTATAACATGAGATATGTCCTATAACATGAGATATGATATCCAAATCCTTCCCCTTCCAAACCTGAGACCCTTCCTTTAGCATGAGATGTGATATCCAAATCCTTCCCATTCCAATACTGAAACCCTTCCTATAGCATGAGATGTCATATCTCAATGTTTCTAATAGAAAACCTGAGACCCTTCCTATAGCAAGAGATGTGATATCCAAATCCTTCCCATTTCAATCTTGAGACCCTTCCTATAACATGAGATGTGATATCCAACTCCTACCCATTCCAACCTGAGACCCTTCCTATAGCATGAGAAGGGATATCCAATTCCTTCCCAATCCAATCCTTAGACCCTTCCGATAGCAGAGATGTGATATCTCAATGCTTATACCAAACCTGAGACCCTTCCTTTAGCATGAGATGTGATATCCAAATGCTTCACATTCCAATCCTGAGACCCTTCCTATAGCATGAGATGTGATATCTCAATGCTTCTAATACAAAACCTGAGATCCTTCCTATAACATGAGATGTGATATCCAAGTCCTTCCCATTCCAATCCTGAGACCCTTCCTATAACATGAGATGTGATATCCAACTCCTTCTACTCCAACCTGAGACCCTTCCTATAGCATGAGATGGGATATCCAACTCCTTCCAAATCCAATCCTGATACCCTTCCAATAGCATGAGATGTGATATCCCAATGCTTCTACAAAACCTGAGACCCATACCATGGCATGAGATGTGATATCAAACTCCCGTCCTATACGATGAGACTTGATATCTCAATGCTTCTAATACCAAACCTGAGACCGGTCCAATAACATGAGATGTGATATCCAAATCCTTCCCCTTCCAAACCTTAGACCCTTCCTTTATCATGAGATGTGATATCCAAGTCCTTCCCATTCCATTCCTGAGACCCTTAATATAGCATGAGATGTGATATCTCAATGCTTCTAATACCAAACCTGAGACCCTTCCTATAACATGAGATGTGATATCCAAATCCTTCCCATTCCAATCCTGAGACCCTTCCGATAGCAGAGATGTGATATCTCAATGCTTATACCAAACCTGAGACCCTTCCGATAGCATGAGATGTGATATCTCAATGCTTCTAATACCAAACCTCAGATCCTTCCAATAACATGAGATGTGATGTCCAAATCCTTCCCCTTCCAAACCTTAGACCCTCCCTTTAGCATGAGATGTGATATCCAACTCCTTCCCATTCCAATCCTGAGACCCTTCTGATGGCATGAGATGTCATATCTCAATGCCTCTAATACCAAACCTGAGATCCTACCTCTAACATGAGATGTGATATCAAACTCCTTCCCATTCCAAACCTGAGACCCTTCAGATAGCATGAGATGTGATATTTCAATGCTTCTAAAACCAAACATGAGAACCATCCTATAACATGAGATGTGAAATCCAAATCATTCCCATTCCAAACATGAGGCCCTTCCTATAGCTTGAGATGTGATATCAAACTCCTTCCCATTCAATGTGATATCCAACTCCTTCCCATTCCAATCCTGGGACCCTTCCTATACCATGAGATGTGATAGTTCAATGCTTCTAATACCAAACCTGAGACCCGTCCTAAAACATGAGATGTGAGATCCAAATCCTTCCCCTTCCAGACCTGAGACCTTTCCTTTAGCATGAGATGTGATAACCAACTCCTTCCCATTCCAAACCTGAGACCCTTCCCATAGCATGAGATGTGATATCTCAATGCTTCTAAAACCAAACATGAGAACCATCCTATAACATGAGATGTGAAATCCAAATCCTTCCCTTTCCAAACCTGAGACCCTTCCTATAGCTTGAGATGAAATATCAAACTCCTTCCCATTCCAATCCTGAGATAGCTTGAGATGTGAGATCCAAATCCTTCCCCTTCCAAACCTGAGACCCTTCCTATAGCTTGATATGTGATATCAAACTCCTTCCCATTACAATCCTGAGATAGCTTGAGATGTGATATCCAACTCCATCCCATTCCAATCCTGAGACCCTTCCGATAGCATGAGATGTGATAGCTCAATGCTTCTAATATCAAAACTGAGACCCTCCCTATAGTATGAGATGTGAAATCTACGTCCTTCCCATTCCTATCCTGAGACCCTTCCGATAGCAGAGATGTGATATCTCAATGCTTATACCGAACCTGATGACCCTTCCTTTAGCATGAGATGTGATATTCAACTCCTTCCCATTCCAAACCTGAGACCCTTCCGATAACATGAGACGTGATATCCAACTCCTTCCCATTCCAAACCTGAGACCTTTCCTTTAGCATATGTGATATCCAACTCCTTCCAATTCCAATACTGAGACCCTTCCAATAGCATATGTGATATCTCAATGCTTCTAATATCAAAACTGAGACCCTCCCTATAACATGAGATGTGATATCCAACTCCTTCCCATTCCAATACTGAGACCCTTCCAATAGCATATGTGATATCTCAATGCTTCTAATATGAAAACTGAGACCCTCCCTATAACATGAATTGTGATATCCAAATCCTTCCCATTCCAATCCTGAGACCCTTCCGATAGCAGAGATGTGATATCTCAATGCTTATACCAAACCTAAGACTCTTCCGATAGCATGAGATGTGATATCTCAATGCTTCTAATACCAAACCTGAGATCCTTCCAATAACATGAGATATGATGTCCAAATCCCTCCCCTTCCAAACCTTAGACCATCCCTTTAGCATGAGATTTGATATCCAACTCCTTCCCATTCCAATCCTGAGACCCTTCTGATAGCATGAGATGTGATATCTCAATGCCTCTAATACCAAACCTGAGATCCTACCTCTAACATGAAATGTGATATCCATCTCCTTCCCTTTCCAAACCTGAGACCCTGCCTATAGCATGAGATGTGATATCCAAGTCCTTCCCATTCCAATCCTGAGACCCTTCCTATAGCATGTGATGTGATATCTCAATGCTTATACCAAACCTGAGACCCTTCCTATGGCATGAGATGTCATATACAACTCCTTTCCATTCCAACCCTGAGACCCTTCCTATAGCATGAGATGTGATATCTCAATTCTTATACCAAACCTGAGACCCTTCCTATAGCATGAGATGTGATATCCAACTCCTTCCCATTCCAATCCTGAGACCCTTCCTATAGCATGAGATGTGATATCTCAAGGCCTCTAATACCAAACCTGAGATCCTTCCTCTAACATGAAATGTGATATCCAACTCCTTCCCCTTCCAAACCTGAGAGCCTTCCTATAGCATGAGATATGATATCCAAGTCCTTCCCATTCCAATCCTGAGACCCTTCCTATAACATGAAATGTGATATCCAACTCCTTCCCATTCTAACCTGAGACCCTTCCTATAGCATGAGATGGGATATCCAACTCCTTCCGAATCCAATACTGATACCCTTCCGATAGCATGAGATGTGATATCCCAATGCTTCTACCAAACCTGAGACCCATACTATGGCATGAGATGTGATATCAAACTCCTTCCCATTCCAATCCTGAGACGCTTCCTATAGCTTGAGATGTGATATCCAACTCCTTCCCATTCCAATTCTGAGACCCTTCTTATACCATGACACTTGATATCTCAATGCTTCTAATACCAAACCTGAGACCCGTCCTATAACATGAGATGTGATATCCAAATCCATCCCCTTCCAAACCTTAGACCCTTCCTTTATAATGAGATGTGATATCCAACTCCTTCCCATTCCAATCCTGAGACCCTTCCGATATCATGAGATGTGATATCTCAATGCTTATACCAAATCTGAGACCCTTCCTATGGCCTGAGATGTCATATACAACTCCTTCCCATTCCAATCCTGAGACCCTTCCTATAGCATGAGATGTGATATCTCAATGCTTATACCAAATCTGAGACCCTTCCTATAGCATGAGATGGGATATCCAACTCCTTCCCATTCCAATCCTGAGACCCTTCCTATAGCATGAGAAGTGATATCTCCATGCTTATACCAAACCTGAGACCCTTCCTATAGCATAAGATGTGATATCCAAATCCTTCCCTTTCCAATCCTGAGACCCTTCCTATAGCATGAGATGTGATATCTCAATGCTTATACCAAACCTGAGACCCTTCCTATAGCATGAGATGTGATATCCAACTCCTTCCCATTCCAATCCTGAGACCCTTCCTATAGCATGAGATGTGATGTCTCAATGCTTCTAATACCAAACCTGAGATCCTTCCTATAACATGAGATGTGATATCCAACTCCTTCCCATTCCAATCCTGAGACCCTTATGATAGCATGAGATGTGATATCTCAATGCCTCTTATACCAAACCTGAGATCCTTCCGATAGCATGAGATGTGATATCTCAATGCTTCTAATACCAAACCTGAGATCCTTCCTATAATATGAGATGTGATTTCCAAATCCTTCCCCTTCCAAACCTGAGACCCTCCCTTTAGCATGAAATGTGATATCCAACTCCTTCCCATTCCAATCCTGAGACCCTTCTGATAGCATGAGATGTGATATCTCAATGCCTCTAATACCAAACCTGAGATCCTACCTCTAACATGAAATGTGATATCCATCTCCTTCCCTTTCCAACCCTGAGACCCTGCCTATAGCATGAGATGTGATATCCAAGTCCTTCCCATTCCAATCGTGAGACCCTTCCTATAGCATGTGATGTGATATCTCAATGCTTATACCAAACCTGAGACCCTTCCTATGGCATGAGATGTCATATACAACTCCTTCCCATTCCAACCCTGAGACCCTTCCTATAGCATGAGATGTGATATCTCAATGCTTATACCAAACCTGAGACCCTTCCTATAGCATGAGATGTGATATCCAACTTCTTCCCATTCCAATCCTGAGACCCTTCCTATAGCATGAGATGTGATATCTCAGTGCTTATACCAAACCTGAGACCCTTCCTATAGCATAAGATGTGATATCCAAATCCTTCCCATTCCAATCCTGAGACCCTTCCTATAGCATGAGATGTGATATCTCAATGCTTATACCAAACCTGAGACCCTTCCTATAGCATGAGATGTGATATCCAACTCCTTCCCATTCCAATCCTGAGACCCTTCCTATAGCATGAGATGTGATGTCTCAATGCTTCTAATACCAAACCTGAGATCCTTCCTATAACATGAGATGTGATATCCAACTCCTTCCCATTCCAATCCTGAGACCCTTATGATAGCATGAGATGTGATATCTCAATGCCTCTTATACCAAACCTGAGATCCTTCCGATAGCATGAGATGTGATATCTCAATGCTTCTAATACCAAACCTGAGATCCTTCCTATAATATGAGATGTGATTTCCAAATCCTTCCCCTTCCAAACCTGAGACCCTCCCTTTAGCATGAAATGTGATATCCAACTCCTTCCCATTCCAATCCTGAGACCCTTCTGATAGCATGAGATGTGATATCTCATTGCCTCTAATACCAAACCTGAGATCCTACCTCTAACATGAAATGTGATATCCATCTCCTTCCCTTTCCAAACCTGAGACCCTGCCTATAGCATGAGATGTGATATCCAAGTCCTTCCCATTCCAATCCTGAGACCCTTCCTATAGCATGTGATGTGATATCCAAGTCCTTCCCATTCCAATCCTGAGACCCTTCCTATAGCATGTGATGTGATATCTCAATGCTTATACCAAACCTGAGACCCTTCCTATGGCATGAGATGTCATATACAACTCCTTCCCATTCCAACCCTGGGACCCTTCCTATAGCATGAGATGTGATATCTCAATGCTTATACCAAACCTGAGACCCTTCCTATAGCTTGAGATGTGATATCCAACTTCTTCCCATTCCAATCCTGAGACCATTCCTATAGCATGAGATGTGATATCCCAATGCTTCTACCAAACCTGAGACCCATACTATGGCATGAGATGTGATATCAAACTCCTTCCCATTCCAATCCTGAGACGCTTCCTATAGCTTGAGATGTGATATCCAACTCCTTCCCATTCCAATTCTGAGACCCTTCTTATACCATGAGACTTGATATCTCAATGCTTCTAATACCAAACCTGAGACCCGTCCTATAACATGAGATATGATATCCAAATCCTTCCCCTTTCAAACCTTAGACCCTTCCTTTATAATGAGATGTGATATCCAACTCCTTCCCATTCCAATCCTGAGACCCTTCCTATAGCATGAGATGTAATATCTCAATGCTTCTAATACCAAACCTGAGACCCTTCCTATAACATGAGATGGGATATCCAACTCCTTCCCATTCCAATCCTGAGACCCTTCCGATAGCAGAGATGTGATATCTCAATGCTTATACCAAACCTGAGACCCTTCCTAAGGCTTGAGATGTCATATACAACTCCTTCCCATTCCAATCCTGAGACCCTTCCTATAGCATGAGATGTGATATCTCAATGCTTATACCAAATCTGAGACCCTTCCTATAGCATGAGATGTGATATCCAAATCCTTCCCATTCCAATCCTGAGACCCTTCCTATAGCATGAGATGTGATATCTCAATGCTTATACCAAACCTGAGAGCCTACCTATAGCATGAGATGTGATATCCAAGTCCATCCCATTCCAATCCTTAGACCCTTCCTACAGCATGCGATGTGATATCTCAATGATTCTAATACCAAACCAGAGACCCGTCCTTTAACATGAGATGGGATATCCAACTCCTTCCCATTCCAATCCTGAGCCACTCCTGATAGCAGAGATGTGATATCTCAATGCTTATACCAAACCTGAGACCCTTCCTATAACATGAGATGTGATATCCAACTCCTTCCCGTTCCAAACCTGAGACACTTCCTATAGCATATGTGATATCCAACTCCTTCCCATTCCAAACATGAGACCCTTACTATAGCAAGAATGTAATATCTCAAGGCCTCTAATACCAAACCTGAGATCCTTCCTCTAACATGAAATGTGATATCCAACTCCTTCCCCTTCCAAACCTGAGAGCCTTCCTATAGCATGAGATATGATATCCAAGTCCTTCCCATTCCAATCCTGAGACCCTTCCTATAACATGAAATGTGATATCCAACTCCTTCCCATTCTAACCTGAGACCCTTCCTATAGCATGAGATGGGATATCCAACTCCTTCCAAATCCAATACTGATACCCTTCCGATAGCATGAGATGTGATATCCCAATGCTTCTACCAAACCTGAGACCCATACTATGGCATGAGATGTGATATCAAACTCCTTCCCATTCCAATCCTGAGACGCTTCCTATAGCTTGAGATGTGATATCCAACTCCTTCCCATTCCAATTCTGAGACCCTTCTTATACCATGACACTTGATATCTCAATGCTTCTAATACCAAACCTGAGACCCGTCCTATAACATGAGATGTGATATCCAAATCCATCCCCTTCCAAACCTTAGACCCTTCCTTTATAATGAGATGTGATATCCAACTCCTTCCCATTCCAATCCTGAGACCCTTCCGATATCATGAGATGTGATATCTCAATGCCTCTAATACCAAACCTGAGATCCTACCTCTAACATGAAATGTGATATCCATCTCCTTCCCTTTCCAACCCTGAGACCCTGCCTATAGCATGAGATGTGATATCCAAGTCCTTCCCATTCCAATCGTGAGACCCTTCCTATAGCATGTGATGTGATATCTCAATGCTTATACCAAACCTGAGACCCTTCCTATGGCATGAGATGTCATATACAACTCCTTCCCATTCCAACCCTGAGACCCTTCCTATAGCATGAGATGTGATATCTCAATGCTTATACCAAACCTGAGACCCTTCCTATAGCATGAGATGTGATATCCAACTTCTTCCCATTCCAATCCTGAGACCCTTCCTATAGCATGAGATGTGATATCTCAGTGCTTATACCAAACCTGAGACCCTTCCTATAGCATAAGATGTGATATCCAAATCCTTCCCATTCCAATCCTGAGACCCTTCCTATAGCATGAGATGTGATATCTCAATGCTTATACCAAACCTGAGACCCTTCCTATAGCATGAGATGTGATATCCAACTCCTTCCCATTCCAATCCTGAGACCCTTCCTATAGCATGAGATGTGATGTCTCAATGCTTCTAATACCAAACCTGAGATCCTTCCTATAACATGAGATGTGATATCCAACTCCTTCCCATTCCAATCCTGAGACCCTTATGATAGCATGAGATGTGATATCTCAATGCCTCTTATACCAAACCTGAGATCCTTCCGATAGCATGAGATGTGATATCTCAATGCTTCTAATACCAAACCTGAGATCCTTCCTATAATATGAGATGTGATTTCCAAATCCTTCCCCTTCCAAACCTGAGACCCTCCCTTTAGCATGAAATGTGATATCCAACTCCTTCCCATTCCAATCCTGAGACCCTTCTGATAGCATGAGATGTGATATCTCATTGCCTCTAATACCAAACCTGAGATCCTACCTCTAACATGAAATGAGATATCCATCTCCTTCCCTTTCCAAACCTGAGACCCTGCCTATAGCATGAGATGTGATATCCAAGTCCTTCCCATTCCAATCCTGAGACCCTTCCTATAGCATGTGATGTGATATCCAAGTCCTTCCCATTCCAATCCTGAGACCCTTCCTATAGCATGTGATGTGATATCTCAATGCTTATACCAAACCTGAGACCCTTCCTATGGCATGAGATGTCATATACAACTCATTCCCATTCCAACCCTGAGACCCTTCCTATAGCATGAGATGTGATATCTCAATGCTTATACCAAACCTGAGACCCTTCCTATAGCTTGAGATGTGATATCCAACTTCTTCCCATTCCAATCCTGAGACCCTTCCTATAGCATGAGATGTGATATCCCAATGCTTCTACCAAACCTGAGACCCATACTATGGCATGAGATGTGATATCAAACTCCTTCCCATTCCAATCCTGAGACGCTTCCTATAGCTTGAGATGTGATATCCAACTCCTTCCCATTCCAATTCTGAGACCCTTCTTATACCATGAGACTTGATATCTCAATGCTTCTAATACCAAACCTGAGACCCGTCCTATAACATGAGATATGATATCCAAATCCTTCCCCTTCCAAACCTTAGACCCTTCCTTTATAATGAGATGTGATATCCAACTCCTTCCCATTCCAATCCTGAGACCCTTCCTATAGCATGAGATGTAATATCTCAATGCTTCTAATACCAAACCTGAGACCCTTCCTATAACATGAGATGGGATATCCAACTCCTTCCCATTCCAATCCTGAGACCCTTCCGATAGCAGAGATGTGATATCTCAATGCTTATACCAAACCTGAGACCCTTCCTAAGGCTTGAGATGTCATATACAACTCCTTCCCATTCCAATCCTGAGACCCTTCCTATAGCATGAGATGTGATATCTCAATGCTTATACCAAACCTGAGATCCTACCTCTAACATGAAATGTGATATCCATCTCCTTCCCTTTCCAAACCTGAGACCCTGCCTATAGCATGATATGTGATATCCAAGTCCTTCCCATTCCAATCCTGAGACCCTTCCTATAGCATGTGATGTGATATCTCAATGCTTATACCAAACCTGAGACCCTTCCTATGGCATGAGATGGCATATACAACTCCTTCCCATTCCAATCCTGAGACCCTTCCTATAGCATGAGATGTGATATCTCAATGCTTATACCAAACCTGAGACCCTTCCTATAGCATGCGATGTGATATCCAACTTCTTCCCATTCCAATCCTGAGACCCTTCCTATAGCATGAGATGTGATATCTCAATGCTTATACCAAACCTGAGACCCTTCCTATAGCTTGAGATGTGATATCCAACTCCTTCCCATTCCAATCCTGAGACCCTTCCTATAGCATGAGATGTGATATCTCAAGGCCTCTAATACCAAACCTGAGATCCTTCCTCTAACATGAAATGTGATATCCAACTCCTTCCCCTTCCAAACCTGAGAGCCTTCCTATAGCATGAGATATGATATCCAAGTCCTTCCCATTCCAATCCTGAGACCCTTCCTATAACATGAAATGTGATATCCAACTCCTTCCCATTCCAACCTGAGACCCTTCCTATAGCATGAGATGGGATATCCAACTCCTTCCAAATCCAATACTGATACCCTTCCGATAGCATGAGATGTGATATCCCAATGCTTCTACCAAACCTGAGACCCATCCTATAACATGAGATGTGATATCCAAATCCTTCCCCTTCCAAACCTTAGACCCTTCCTTTATCATGAAATGTGATATCCAACTCCTTCCCATTCCAATCCTGAGACCCTTCCGATATCATGAGATGTGATATCTCAATGCTTATACCAAATCTGAGACCCTTCCTATGGCCTGAGATGTCATATACAACTCCTTCCCATTCCAATCCTGAGACCCTTCCTATAGCATGAGATGTGATATCTCAATGCTTATACCAAATCTGAGACCCTTCCTATAGCATGAGATGTGATATCCAACTCCTTCCCATTCCAATCCTGAGACCCTTCCTATAGCATGAGAAGTGATATCTCCATGCTTATACCAAACCTGAGACCCTTCCTATAGCATAAGATGTGATATCCAAATCCTTCCCATTCCAATCCTGAGACCCTTCCTATAGCATGAGATGTGATATCTCAATGCTTATACCAAACCTGAGAACCTTCCTATAGCATGAGATGTGATATCCAACTCCTTCCCATTCCAATCCTGAGACCCTTCCTATAGCATGAGATGTGATGTCTCAATGCTTCTAATACCAAACCTGAGATCCTTCCTATAACATGAGATGTGATATCCAACTCCTTCCCATTCCAATCCTGAGACCCTTATGATAGCATGAGATGTGATATCTCAATGCCTCTTATACCAAACCTGAGATCCTTCCGATAGCATGAGATGTGATATCTCAATGCTTCTAATACCAAACCTGAGATCCTTCCTATAATATGAGATGTGATTTCCAAATCCTTCCCCTTCCAAACCTGAGACCCTCCCTTTAGCATGAAATGTGATATCCAACTCCTTCCCATTCCAATCCTGAGACCCTTCTGATAGCATGAGATGTGATATCTCAATGCCTCTAATACCAAACCTGAGATCCTACCTCTAACATGAAATGTGATATCCATCTCCTTCCCTTTCCAAACCTGAGACCCTGCCTATAGCATGAGAAGTGATATCCAAGTCCTTCCCATTCCAATCCTGAGACCCTTCCTATAGCATGTGATGTGATATCTCAATGCTTATACCAAACCTGAGACCCTTCCTATGGCATGAGATGTCATATACAACTCCTTCCCATTCCAACCCTAAGACCCTTCCTATAGCATGAGATGTGATATCCAACTTCTTCCCATTCCAATCCTGAGACCCTTCCTATAGCATGACATGTGATATCTCAATGCTTATACCAAACCTGAGACCCTTCCTATAGCATAAGATGTGATATCCAAATCCTTCCCATTCCAATCCTGAGACCCTTCCTATAGCATGAGATGTGATATCTCAATGCTTATACCAAACCTGAGACCCTTCCTATAGCATGAGATGTGATATCCAACTCCTTCCCATTCCAATCCTGAGACCCTTCCTATAGCATGAGATGTGATGTCTCAATGCTTCTAATACCAAACCTGAGATCCTTCCTATAACATGAGATGTGATATCCAACTCCTTCCCATTCCAATCCTGAGACCCTTATGATAGCATGAGATGTGATATCTCAATGCCTCTTATACCAAACCTGAGATCCTTCCGATAGCATGAGATGTGATATCTCAATGCTTCTAATACCAAACCTGAGATCCTTCCTATAATATGAGATGTGATTTCCAAATCCTTCCTCTTCCAAACCTGAGACCCTCCCTTTAGCATGAAATGTGATATCCAACTCCTTCCCATTCCAATCCTGAGACCCTTCTGATAGCATGAGATGTGATATCTCATTGCCTCTAATACCAAACCTGAGATCCTACCTCTAACATGAAATGTGATATCCATCTCCTTCCCTTTCCAAACCTGAGACCCTGCCTATAGCATGAGATGTGATATCCAAGTCCTTCCCATTCCAATCCTGAGACCCTTCCTATAGCATGTGATGTGATATCCAAGTACTTCCCATTCCAATCCTGAGACCCTTCCTATAGCATGTGATGTGAAATCTCAATGCTTATACCAAACCTGAGACCCTTCCTATGGCATGAGATGTCATAAACAACTCCTTCCCATTCCAACCCTGAGACCCTTCCTATAGCATGAGATGTGATATCTCAATGCTTATACCAAACCTGAGACCCTTCCTATAGCTTGAGATGTGATATCCAACTTCTTCCCATTCCAATCCTGAGACCCTTCCTATAGCATGAGATGTGATATCCCAATGCTTCTACCAAACCTGAGACCCATACTATGGCATGAGATGTGATATCAAACTCCTTCCCATTCCAATCCTGAGACGCTTCCTACAGCTTGAGATGTGATATCCAACTCCTTCCCATTCCAATTCTGAGACCCTTCTTATACCATGAGACTTGATATCTCAATGCTTCTAATACCAAACCTGAGACCCGTCCTATAACATGAGATGTGATATCCAAATCCTTCCCCTTCCAAACCTTAGACCCTTCCTTTATAATGAGATGTGATATCCAACTCCTTCCCATTCCAATCCTGAGACCCTTCCGATATCATGAGATTTGTTATCTCAATGCTTCTAATATCAAACTTGAGACCCTCCCTATAGCATGAGATGTGACATCCAAGTCCTTCCCATTCCAATCCTGAGACCCTTCCTATAGCATGAGATGTGATATCTCAATGCTTCTAATACCAAACCTGAGACCCTTCCTATAACATGAGATGGGATATCCAACTCCTTCCCATTCCAATCCTGAGACCCTTCCGATAGCAGAGATGTGATATCTCAATGCTTATACCAAACCTGAGACCCTTCCTAAGGCTTGAGATGTCATATACAACTCCTTCCCATTCCAATCCTGAGACCCTTCCTATAGCATGAGATGTGATATCTCAATGCTTATACCAAATCTGAGACCCTTCCTATAGCATGAGATGTGATATCCAAATCCTTCCCATTCCAATCCTGAGACCCTTCCTATAGCATGAGATGTGATATCTCAATGCTTATACCAAACCTGAGAGCCTACCTATAGCATGAGATGTGATTTCCAAGTCCATCCCATTCCAATCCTTAGACCCTTCCTACAGCATGCGATGTGATATCTCAATGATTCTAATACCAAACCAGAGACCCGTCCTTTAACATGAGATGGGATATCCAACTCCTTCCCATTCCAATCCTGAGCCACTCCTGATAGCAGAGATGTGATATCTCAATGCTTATACCAAACCTGAGACCCTTCCTATAACATGAGATGTGATATCTAACTCCTTCCCGTTCCAAACCTGAGACACTTCCTATAGCATATGTGATATCCAACTCCTTCCCATTCCAAACATGAGACCCTTACTATAGCATGAGATGTGATATATCAATGCTTCTAATACCAAACCTGAGATCCTTCCTATGACATGAGATGTGATATCCAAATCCTTCCCATTCCAATCCTGAGACCCTTCCTATAGCAAGAGATGTGATATCCAAATCCTTCCCATTCCAATCCTGAGACCCTTCCTATAACATGAGATGTGATATTCAACTCCTTCCCCTTCCAACCTGAGACACTTCCTATAGCATGGGAAGGGATATCCAACTCCTTCCCAATCCAATCCTGAGAACCTTCCGATAGCAGAGATGTGATATCTCAATGCTTATACCAAACCTGAGACCCTTCCTATGGCATGAGATGTGATATCCAACTCCTTGCCATTCAAATCCTGAGACCCTTCCTATAGCATGAGATGTGATATCTCAATGCTTCTACCAAACCTGAGACCCTTCCTTTAGCATGAGATGTGATATCCAAATCCTTCACATTCCAATCCTGAGACCCTTCCTATAGCATGAGATGTGATATCTCAATGCTTCTAATACCAAACCTGAGATCCTTCCTATAACATGAGATGTGATATCCAATTCCTTCCCATTCCAAACCTGAGACCCTTCCTATTGGATGAGATGTGATATCCAACTCCTTCCCATTCCAACCCTGAGACCCTTCCTATACCATGAGATGTGATATCTCAATGCTTCTAATACCAAACCTGGGAACCGTCCTATAACATGAGATGTGATATCTCAATGTTTCTAATAAAAAACCTGAGACCCTTCCTATAACATGAGATGTGATATCCAATTCCTTCCCATTCCAAACCTGAGACCCTTCCTATTGGATGAGATGTGATATCCAAATCCTTCCCCTTCCAAACCTGAGACCCTTCCTTTAGCATGAGATGTGATATCCAAATACTTCCCATTCCAATCCTAAAACCCTTCCTATAGCATGAGATGTGATATCTCAATGTTTCTAATAAAAAACCTGAGACCCTTCCTATAGCAAGAGATGTGATATCCAAATCCTTCCCATTCCAATCCTGAGACCCTTCCTGTATATAACATGAGATGTGATATCCAACTCCTTCCCATTCCAACCTGAGACCCTTCCTATAGCATGAGATGTGATATCCAACTCCTTACCATTCAAATCCTGAGACCCTCCCTATAACAAGAGATGTCATATCCAACTCCTTCCCATTCCAAACCTGAGACCCTTCCTATAACATGAGATGTGATATCCAACTCCTTCCCATTCCAAACCTGAGACCCTTCCGATAGCATGAGATGTGATATCTCAATGCTTCAAAAACCAAACATGAGAACCATCCTATAACATGAGATGTGAAATCCAAATCCTTCCCTTCCCAAACCTGAGACTCTTCCTATAGCATGAGATGTGATATCTCAATGCTTCTACCAAACCTGAAACCCTTCCTATAGCATGAGATGTGATATCCAACTCCTTCCCATTCCAATCCTGAGACACACCCTATAGCATGAGATGTGATAACACAATGCTTCTAATACCAAACCTGAGACCCGTCCTATAACATGAGATGTGATATCCAAATCCTTCCCCTTCCAAACCTGAGACCCTTCCTTTAGCATGAGATGTGATATATAGCTCCTCCCATTCCAATCCTGAGACCCTTCCGATAGCAGAGATGTGACATTTCAATGCTTATACCAAACCTGAGACCCTTCCCATAGCATGAGATGTGATATCCAACTCCTTCCCATTCCAATCCTGAGACCCTTCCTATAGCATGAGATGTGATATCTCAATGCTTCTAATACCAAACCTGAGATCCTTCCTATAACATGAGATGTGATATCCAACTCCTTCCCATTCCAATCCCGAGACCCTTCCCATAGCATGAGATGTGATATCTCAATGCTTCTAATACCAAACCTAAGGTCCTTCCTATAACATGAGATGTGATATCCAAATCCTTCCCATTCCAAACCTGAGACCCTCCCTTTAGCATGAGATGTGATATCCAACTCCTTCCCATTCCAATCCTGATACCCTTCTGATAGCATGAGATCTGATATCTCAATGCCTCTAATACCAAACCTGAGATCCTACCTCTAACATGAAATGTGATATCCAACTCCTTCCTTTTCCAAACCTGAGACCCTTCCTACAGCATGAGATGTGATATCCAAGTCCTTCCCATTCCAATCCTGAGACCCTTCCTATAAAATGAGATGTGATATCCAACTCCTTCTATTCCAACCTGAGACCCTTCCTATAGCATGAGATGGGATATCCAACTCCTTCCAAATCCAATCCTGATACCCTTCCGATAGCATGAGATGTGATATACCAATGCTTCTACAAAACCTGAGACCCATACCATGGCATGAGATGTGATATCAAACTCCCGTCCTATACCATGAGACTTGATATCTCAATGCTTCTAATACCAAACCTGAGACCGGTCCAATAACATGAGATGTGATATCCAAATCCTTCCCCTTCCAAACCTTAGACCCTTCCTTTATCATGAGATGTGATATCCAAGTCCTTCCCATTCCATTCCTGAGACCCTTCCTATAGCATGAGATGTGATATCTCAATGCTTCTAATACCAAACCTGAGACCCTTCCTATAACATGAGATGTGATATCCAAGTCCTTCCCATTCCAATCCTGAGACCCTTCCTATAGCATGAGATGTGATATCTCAATGCTTCTAATACCAAACCTGAGACCCTTCCTATAACATGAATTATGATATCCAAATCCTTCCCATTCTAATCCTGAGACCCTTCCGATAGCAGAGATGTGATATCTCAATGCTTATACCAAACCTAAGACCCTTCCGATAGCATGAGATGTGATATCTCAATGCTTCTAATACCAAACCTGAGATCCTTCCAATAACATGAGATGTGATATCCAACTCCTTCCCATTCCAATCCCGAGACCCTTCCTATAGCATGAGATGTGATATCTCAATGCTTCTAATACCAAACCTAAGGTCCTTCCTATAACATGAGATGTGATATCCAAATCCTTCCCATTCCAAACCTGAGACCCTCCCTTTAGCATGAGATGTGATATCCAACTCCTTCCCCTTCCAAACCTGAGACCCTTCCTTTAGCATGAGATGTGATATCCAGCTCCTCCCATTCCAATCCTGAGACCCTTCCGATAGCAGAGATGTGATATTTCAATGCTTATACCAAACCTGAGACCCTTCCCATAGCATGAGATGTGATATCCAGCTCCTCCCATTCCAATCCTGAGACCCTTCCGATAGCAGAGATGTGATATTTCAATGCTTATACCAAACCTGAGACCCTTCCCATAGCATGAGATGTGATATCCAACTCCTTCCCATTCCAATCCTGAGACCCTTCCTATAGCATGAGATGTGATATCTCAATGCTTCTAATACCAAACCTGAGATCCTTCCTATAACATGAGATGTGATATCCAACTCCTTCCCATTCCAATCCCGAGACCCTTCCTATAGCATGAGATGTGATATCTCAATGCTTCTAATACCAAACCTAAGGTCCTTCCTATAACGTGAGATGTGATATCCAAATCCTTCCCATTCCAAACCTGAGACCCTCCCTTTAGCATGAGATGTGATATCCAACTCCTTCCCATTCCAATCCTGATACCCTTCTGATAGCATGAGATGTGATATCTCAATGCCTCTAATACCAAACCTGAGATCCTACCTCTAACATGAAATGTGATATCCAACTCCTTCCTTTTCCAAACCTGAGACCCTTCCTACAGCATGAGATGTGATATCCAAGTCCTTCCCATTCCAATCCTGAGACCCTTCCTATAACATGAGATGTGATATCCAACTCCTTCTATTCCAACCTGAGACCCTTCCTATAGCATGAGATGGGATATCCAACTCCTTCCAAATCCAATCCTGATACCCTTCCGATAGCATGAGATGTGATATCCCAATGCTTCTACAAAACCTGAGACCCATACCATGGCATGAGATGTGATATCAAACTCCCGTCCTATACCATGAGACTTGATATCTCAATGCTTCTAATACCAAACCTGAGACCGGTCCAATAACATGAGATGTGATATCCAAATCCTTCCCCTTCCAAACCTTAGACCCTTCCTTTATCATGAGATGTGATATCCAAGTCCTTCCCATTCCATTCCTGAGACCCTTCCTATAGCATGAGATGTGATATCTCAATGCTTCTAATACCAAACCTGAGACCCTTCCTATAACATGAGATGTGATATCCAAGTCCTTCCCATTCCAATCCTGAGACCCTTCCTATAGCATGAGATGTGATATCTCAATGCTTCTAATACCAAACCTGAGACCCTTCCTATAACATGAATTGTGATATCCAAATCCTTCCCGTTCCAATCCTGAGACCCTTCCGATAGCAGAGATGTGATATCTCAATGCTTATACCAAACCTAAGACCCTTCCGATAGCATGAGATGTGATATCTCAATGCTTCTAATACCAAACCTGAGACCGGTCCAATAACATGAGATGTGATATCCAAATCCTTCCCCTTCCAAACCTTAGACCATCCCTTTAGCATGAGATTTGATATCCAACTCCTTCCCATTCCAATCCTGAGACCCTTCTGGTGGCATGAGATGTGATATCTCAATGCCTCTAAAACCAAACCTGAGATCCTACCTCTAACATGAAATGTGATATCCAACTCCTTCCCCTTCCAACCCTGAGAGCCTTCCTATATAATGAGATGTGATATCCAAGTCCTTCCCATTCCAATCCTGAGACCCTTCCTATAACATGAGATGTGATATCCAACTCCTTCCCATTCCAATCATGAGACCCTTCCTATAGCTTGAGATGTGATATCCAACTCCTTCTCATTCCAATTCTGAGACCGTCCTATACCATGAGACTTGATATCTCAATGCTTCAAATACCAAACCTGAGACCGGTCCTATAACATGAGATGTGATACCCAACTCCTTCCCATTCCAATCCTGATACCCTTCTGATAGCATGAGATGTGATATCTCAATGCCTCTAATACCAAACCTGAGATCCTACCTCTAACATGAAATGTGATATCCAACTCCTTCCTTTTCCAAACCTGAGACCCTTCCTACAGCATGAGATGTGATATCCAAGTCCTTCCCATTCCAATCCTGAGACCCTTCCTATAACATGAGATGTGATATCCAACTCCTTCTATTCCAACCTGAGACCCTTCCTATAGCATGAGATGGGATATCCAACTCCTTCCAAATCCAATCCTGATACCCTTCCGATAGCATGAGATGTGATATCCCAATGCTTCTACAAAACCTGAGACCCATACCATGGCATGAGATGTGATATCAAACTCCCGTCCTATACCATGAGACTTGATATCTCAATGCTTCTAATACCAAACCTGAGACCGGTCCAATAACATGAGATGTGATATCCAAATCCTTCCCCTTCCAAACCTTAGACCCTTCCTTTATCATGAGATGTGATATCCAAGTCCTTCCCATTCCATTCCTGAGACCCTTCCTATAGCATGAGATGTGATATCTCAATGCTTCTAATACCAAACCTGAGACCCTTCCTATAACATGAGATGTGATATCCAAGTCCTTCCCATTCCAATCCTGAGACCCTTCCTATAGCATGAGATGTGATATCTCAATGCTTCTAATACCAAACCTGAGACCCTTCCTATAACATGAATTATGATATCCAAATCCTTCCCATTCCAATCCTGAGACCCTTCCGATAGCAGAGATGTGATATCTCAATGCTTATACCAAACCTAAGACCCTTCCGATAGCATGAGATGTGATATCTCAATGCTTCTAATACCAAACCTGAGATCCTTCCAATAACATGAGATGTGATATCCAACTCCTTCCCATTCCAATCCCGAGACCCTTCCTATAGCATGAGATGTGATATCTCAATGCTTCTAATACCAAACCTAAGGTCCTTCCTATAACATGAGATGTGATATCCAAATCCTTCCCATTCCAAACCTGAGACCCTCCCTTTAGCATGAGATGTGATATCCAACTCCTTCCCCTTCCAAACCTGAGACCCTTCCTTTAGCATGAGATGTGATATCCAGCTCCTCCCATTCCAATCCTGAGACCCTTCCGATAGCAGAGATGTGATATTTCAATGCTTATACCAAACCTGAGACCCTTCCCATAGCATGAGATGTGATATCCAGCTCCTCCCATTCCAATCCTGAGACCCTTCCGATAGCAGAGATGTGATATTTCAATGCTTATACCAAACCTGAGACCTTCCCATAGCATGAGATGTGATATCCAACTCCTTCCCATTCCAATCCTGAGACCCTTCCTATAGCATGAGATGTGATATCTCAATGCTTCTAATACCAAACCTGAGATCCTTCCTATAACATGAGATGTGATATCCAACTCCTTCCCATTCCAATCCCGAGACCCTTCCTATAGCATGAGATGTGATATCTCAATGCTTCTAATACCAAACCTAAGGTCCTTCCTATAACGTGAGATGTGATATCCAAATCCTTCCCATTCCAAACCTGAGACCCTCCCTTTAGCATGAGATGTGATATCCAACTCCTTCCCATTCCAATCCTGATACCCTTCTGATAGCATGAGATGTGATATCTCAATGCCTCTAATACCAAACCTGAGATCCTACCTCTAACATGAAATGTGATATCCAACTCCTTCCTTTTCCAAACCTGAGACCCTTCCTACAGCATGAGATGTGATATCCAAGTCCTTCCCATTCCAATCCTGAGACCCTTCCTATAACATGAGATGTGATATCCAACTCCTTCTATTCCAACCTGAGACCCTTCCTATAGCATGAGATGGGATATCCAACTCCTTCCAAATCCAATCCTGATACCCTTCCGATAGCATGAGATGTGATATCCCAATGCTTCTACAAAACCTGAGACCCATACCATGGCATGAGATGTGATATCAAACTCCCGTCCTATACCATGAGACTTGATATCTCAATGCTTCTAATACCAAACCTGAGACCGGTCCAATAACATGAGATGTGATATCCAAATCCTTCCCCTTCCAAACCTTAGACCCTTCCTTTATCATGAGATGTGATATCCAAGTCCTTCCCATTCCATTCCTGAGACCCTTCCTATAGCATGAGATGTGATATCTCAATGCTTCTAATACCAAACCTGAGACCCTTCCTATAACATGAGATGTGATATCCAAGTCCTTCCCATTCCAATCCTGAGACCCTTCCTATAGCATGAGATGTGATATCTCAATGCTTCTAATACCAAACCTGAGACCCTTCCTATAACATGAATTGTGATATCCAAATCCTTCCCGTTCCAATCCTGAGACCCTTCCGATAGCAGAGATGTGATATCTCAATGCTTATACCAAACCTAAGACCCTTCCGATAGCATGAGATGTGATATCTCAATGCTTCTAATACCAAACCTGAGACCGGTCCAATAACATGAGATGTGATATCCAAATCCTTCCCCTTCCAAACCTTAGACCATCCCTTTAGCATGAGATTTGATATCCAACTCCTTCCCATTCCAATCCTGAGACCCTTCTGATGGCATGAGATGTGATATCTCAATGCCTCTAAAACCAAACCTGAGATCCTACCTCTAACATGAAATGTGATATCCAACTCCTTCCCCTTCCAACCCTGAGAGCCTTCCTATAGAATGAGATGTGATATCCAAGTCCTTCCCATTCCAATCCTGAGACCCTTCCTATAACATGAGATGTGATATCCAACTCCTTCCCATTCCAATCATGAGACCCTTCCTATAGCTTGAGATGTGATATCCAACTCCTTCTCATTCCAATTCTGAGACCCGTCCTATACCATGAGACTTGATATCTCAATGCTTCAAATACCAAACCTGAGACCGGTCCTATAACATGAGATGTGATACCCAAATCCGTCCCCTTCCAAACCTTAGACCCTTCCTATAGCATGAGATGTGATATCTCATTGCTTCTAATACCAAACCTGAGACCCTTCCTATAACGAGATGGGATATCCAACTCCTTCCCATTCCAATCCTGAGACCCTTCAGATAGCAGAGATGTGATATCCAACTCCTTCCCATTCCAAACCTGAGACCCTTCCTATAGCATGAGATGTTATAATTTAATGCTTCTAAAACCAAACCTGAGAACCATCCTATAACATGTGAAATCCAAATCCTTCCCTTTCCAAACCTGAGACCCTTCCGATAGCATGAGATGTGATGTCTCAATGCTTCTAAAACCAAACATGAGAACCATCCTATAACATGAGATGTGAAATCCAAATCCTTCCCTTTCCAAACCTGAGACCCTTCCTATAGCTTGAGATGAAATATCAAACTCCTTCCCATTCCAATCCTGAGATAGCTTGAGATGTGATATCCAACTCCATCCCATTCCAATCCTGAGACCCTTCCGATAGCATGAGATGTGATAGCTCAATGCTTCTAATATCAAAACTGAGACCCTCCCTATAGTATGAGATGTGAATTCTAAGTCCTTACCATTCCTATCCTGAGACCCTTCCGATAGCAGAGATGTGATATCTCAATGCTTATACCAAACCTGATGACCCTTCCTATGGCATTAGATGTGATATCCAACTCCTTCCCATTCCAATCCTGAGTTCCTTCCTATAGCATGAGATGTGATATCTCAATGCTTCTATCAAACCTGATACCCTTCCTTTAGCATGAGAGGTGATATTCAACTCCTGCCCATTCCAATCCTGAGACCCTTCCTATATCATGAGACGTGATATCCAACTCCTTCCCATTCCAATCCTGAGACTCCTCCTATAGCATGAGATGTGATATCTCAATGCTTCTAATACCAGACCTGGGACCGGTCCTATAACATGAGATATGATATCCAAATCCTTCCCCTTCCAAACCTGAGACCCTTCCTATAGCAAGAGATGTGATATCCAATTCCTTCCCATTCCAATCCTGAGACCCTTCCTATAACGAGATGTGATATCCAACTCCTTCCCATTCCAACCTGAGACCCTTCCTGTAGCATGAGAAGGGAGATCCAACTCCTTCCCATTCCAATCCTGAGACCCTTCCTATACCATGAGATGTGATATCTCAATGCTTCTAATACCAAACCTGGGACCCGTCCTATAACATGAGATATGTCCTATAACATGAGATATGATATCCAAATCCTTCCCCTTCCAAACCTGAGACCCTTCCTTTAGCATGAGATGTGATATCCAAATCCTTCCCATTCCAATACTGAAACCCTTCCTATAGCATGAGATGTCATATCTCAATGTTTCTAATAGAAAACCTGAGACCCTTCCTATAGCAAGAGATGTGATATCCAAATCCTTCCCATTTCAATCTTGAGACCCTTCCTATAACATGAGATGTGATATCCAACTCCTACCCATTCCAACCTGAGACCCTTCCTATAGCATGAGAAGGGATATCCAATTCCTTCCCAATCCAATCCTTAGACCCTTCCGATAGCAGAGATGTGATATCTCAATGCTTATACCAAACCTGAGACCCTTCCTTTAGCATGAGATGTGATATCCAAATGCTTCACATTCCAATCCTGAGACCCTTCCTATAGCATGAGATGTGATATCTCAATGCTTCTAATACAAAACCTGAGATCCTTCCTATAACATGAGATGTGATATCCAAGTCCTTCCCATTCCAATCCTGAGACCCTTCCTATAACATGAGATGTGATATCCAACTCCTTCTACTCCAACCTGAGACCCTTCCTATAGCATGAGATGGGATATCCAACTCCTTCCAAATCCAATCCTGATACCCTTCCAATAGCATGAGATGTGATATCCCAATGCTTCTACAAAACCTGAGACCCATACCATGGCATGAGATGTGATATCAAACTCCCGTCCTATACCATGAGACTTGATATCTCAATGCTTCTAATACCAAACCTGAGACCGGTCCAATAACATGAGATGTGATATCCAAATCCTTCCCCTTCCAAACCTTAGACCCTTCCTTTATCATGAGATGTGATATCCAAGTCCTTCCCATTCCATTCCTGAGACCCTTAATATAGCATGAGATGTGATATCTCAATGCTTCTAATACCAAACCTGAGACCCTTCCTATAACATGAGATGTGATATCCAAATCCTTCCCATTCCAATCCTGAGACCCTTCCGATAGCAGAGATGTGATATCTCAATGCTTATACCAAACCTGAGACCCTTCCGATAGCATGAGATGTGATATCTCAATGCTTCTAATACCAAACCTCAGATCCTTCCAATAACATGAGATGTGATGTCCAAATCCTTCCCCTTCCAAACCTTAGACCCTCCCTTTAGCATGAGATGTGATATCCAACTCCTTCCCATTCCAATCCTGAGACCCTTCTGATGGCATGAGATGTCATATCTCAATGCCTCTAATACCAAACCTGAGATCCTACCTCTAACATGAGATGTGATATCAAACTCCTTCCCATTCCAAACCTGAGACCCTTCAGATAGCATGAGATGTGATATTTCAATGCTTCTAAAACCAAACATGAGAACCATCCTATAACATGAGATGTGAAATCCAAATCATTCCCATTCCAAACCTGAGACCCTTCCTATAGCATGAGATGTTATAATTTAATGCTTCTAAAACCAAACCTGAGAACCATCCTATAACATGTGAAATCCAAATCCTTCCCTTTCCAAACCTGAGACCCTTCCGATAGCATGAGATGTGATATCTCAATGCTTCTAAAACCAAACATGAGAACCATCCTATAACATGAGATGTGAAATCCAAATCCTTCCCTTTCCAAACCTGAGACCCTTCCTATAGCTTGAGATGAAATATCAAACTCCTTCCCATTCCAATCCTGAGATAGCTTGAGATGTGATATCCAACTCCATCCCATTCCAATCCTGAGACCCTTCCGATAGCATGAGATGTGATAGCTCAATGCTTCTAATATCAAAACTGAGACCCTCCCTATAGTATGAGATGTGAATTCTAAGTCCTTACCATTCCTATCCTGAGACCCTTCCGATAGCAGAGATGTGATATCTCAATGCTTATACCAAACCTGATGACCCTTCCTATGGCATTAGATGTGATATCCAACTCCTTCCCATTCCAATCCTGAGTTCCTTCCTATAGCATGAGATGTGATATCTCAATGCTTCTATCAAACCTGATACCCTTCCTTTAGCATGAGAGGTGATATTCAACTCCTGCCCATTCCAATCCTGAGACTCCTCCTATAGCATGAGATGTGATATCTCAATGCTTCTAATACCAGACCTGGGACCGGTCCTATAACATGAGATATGATATCCAAATCCTTCCCCTTCCAAACCTGAGACCCTTCCTATAGCAAGAGATGTGATATCCAATTCCTTCCCATTCCAATCCTGAGACCCTTCCTATAACGAGATGTGATATCCAACTCCTTCCCATTCCAACCTGAGACCCTTCCTGTAGCATGAGAAGGGAGATCCAACTCCTTCCCATTCCAATCCTGAGACCCTTCCTATACCATGAGATGTGATATCTCAATGCTTCTAATACCAAACCTGGGACCCGTCCTATAACATGAGATATGTCCTATAACATGAGATATGATATCCAAATCCTTCCCCTTCCAAACCTGAGACCCTTCCTTTAGCATGAGATGTGATATCCAAATCCTTCCCATTCCAATACTGAAACCCTTCCTATAGCATGAGATGTCATATCTCAATGTTTCTAATAGAAAACCTGAGACCCTTCCTATAGCAAGAGATGTGATATCCAAATCCTTCCCATTTCAATCTTGAGACCCTTCCTATAACATGAGATGTGATATCCAACTCCTACCCATTCCAACCTGAGACCCTTCCTATAGCATGAGAAGGGATATCCAATTCCTTCCCAATCCAATCCTTAGACCCTTCCGATAGCAGAGATGTGATATCTCAATGCTTATACCAAACCTGAGACCCTTCCTTTAGCATGAGATGTGATATCCAAATGCTTCACATTCCAATCCTGAGACCCTTCCTATAGCATGAGATGTGATATCTCAATGCTTCTAATACAAAACCTGAGATCCTTCCTATAACATGAGATGTGATATCCAAGTCCTTCCCATTCCAATCCTGAGACCCTTCCTATAACATGAGATGTGATATCCAACTCCTTCTACTCCAACCTGAGACCCTTCCTATAGCATGAGATGGGATATCCAACTCCTTCCAAATCCAATCCTGATACCCTTCCAATAGCATGAGATGTGATATCCCAATGCTTCTACAAAACCTGAGACCCATACCATGGCATGAGATGTGATATCAAACTCCCGTCCTATACGATGAGACTTGATATCTCAATGCTTCTAATACCAAACCTGAGACCGGTCCAATAACATGAGATGTGATATCCAAATCCTTCCCCTTCCAAACCTTAGACCCTTCCTTTATCATGAGATGTGATATCCAAGTCCTTCCCATTCCATTCCTGAGACCCTTAATATAGCATGAGATGTGATATCTCAATGCTTCTAATACCAAACCTGAGACCCTTCCTATAACATGAGATGTGATATCCAAATCCTTCCCATTCCAATCCTGAGACCCTTCCGATAGCAGAGATGTGATATCTCAATGCTTATACCAAACCTGAGACCCTTCCGATAGCATGAGATGTGATATCTCAATGCTTCTAATACCAAACCTCAGATCCTTCCAATAACATGAGATGTGATGTCCAAATCCTTCCCCTTCCAAACCTTAGACCCTCCCTTTAGCATGAGATGTGATATCCAACTCCTTCCCATTCCAATCCTGAGACCCTTCTGATGGCATGAGATGTCATATCTCAATGCCTCTAATACCAAACCTGAGATCCTACCTCTAACATGAGATGTGATATCAAACTCCTTCCCATTCCAAACCTGAGACCCTTCAGATAGCATGAGATGTGATATTTCAATGCTTCTAAAACCAAACATGAGAACCATCCTATAACATGAGATGTGAAATCCAAATCATTCCCATTCCAAACATGAGGCCCTTCCTATAGCTTGAGATGTGATATCAAACTCCTTCCCATTCAATGTGATATCCAACTCCTTCCCATTCCAATCCTGGGACCCTTCCTATACCATGAGATGTGATAGTTCAATGCTTCTAATACCAAACCTGAGACCCGTCCTAAAACATGAGATGTGAGATCCAAATCCTTCCCCTTCCAGACCTGAGACCTTTCCTTTAGCATGAGATGTGATAACCAACTCCTTCCCATTCCAAACCTGAGACCCTTCCCATAGCATGAGATGTGATATCTCAATGCTTCTAAAACCAAACATGAGAACCATCCTATAACATGAGATGTGAAATCCAAATCCTTCCCTTTCCAAACCTGAGACCCTTCCTATAGTTTGAGATGAAATATCAAACTCCTTCCCATTCCAATCCTGAGATAGCTTGAGATGTGAGATCCAAATCCTTCCCCTTCCAAACCTGAGACCCTTCCTATAGCTTGATATGTGATATCAAACTCCTTCCCATTACAATCCTGAGATAGCTTGAGATGTGATATCCAACTCCATCCCATTCCAATCCTGAGACCCTTCCGATAGCATGAGATGTGATAGCTCAATGCTTCTAATATCAAAACTGAGACCCTCCCTATAGTATGAGATGTGAAATCTACGTCCTTCCCATTCCTATCCTGAGACCCTTCCGATAGCAGAGATGTGATATCTCAATGCTTATACCGAACCTGATGACCCTTCCTTTAGCATGAGATGTGATATTCAACTCCTTCCCATTCCAAACCTGAGACCCTTCCTATAACATGAGACGTGATATCCAACTCCTTCCCATTCCAAACCTGAGACCTTTCCTTTAGCATATGTGATATCCAACTCCTTCCAATTCCAATACTGAGACCCTTCCAATAGCATATGTGATATCTCAATGCTTCTAATATCAAAACTGAGACCCTCCCTATAACATGAGATGTGATATCCAACTCCTTCCCATTCCAATACTGAGACCCTTCCAATAGCATATGTGATATCTCAATGCTTCTAATATGAAAACTGAGACCCTCCCTATAACATGAATTGTGATATCCAAATCCTTCCCATTCCAATCCTGAGACCCTTCCGATAGCAGAGATGTGATATCTCAATGCTTATACCAAACCTAAGACCCTTCCGATAGCATGAGATGTGATATCTCAATGCTTCTAATACCAAACCTGAGATCCTTCCAATAACATGAGATATGATGTCCAAATCCCTCCCCTTCCAAACCTTAGACCATCCCTTTAGCATGAGATTTGATATCCAACTCCTTCCCATTCCAATCCTGAGACCCTTCTGATAGCATGAGATGTGATATCTCAATGCCTCTAATACCAAACCTGAGATCCTACCTCTAACATGAAATGTGATATCCATCTCCTTCCCTTTCCAAACCTGAGACCCTGCCTATAGCATGAGATGTGATATCCAAGTCCTTCCCATTCCAATCCTGAGACCCTTCCTATAGCATGTGATGTGATATCTCAATGCTTATACCAAACCTGAGACCCTTCCTATGGCATGAGATGTCATATACAACTCCTTCCCATTCCAACCCTGAGACCCTTCCTATAGCATGAGATGTGATATCTCAATGCTTATACCAAACCTGAGACCCTTCCTATAGCATGAGATGTGATATCCAACTTCTTCCCATTCCAATCCTGAGACCCTTCCTATAGCATGAGATGTGATATCTCAATGCTTATACCAAACCTGAGACCCTTCCTATAGCTTGAGATGTGATATCCAACTCCTTCCCATTCCAATCCTGAGACCCTTCCTATAGCATGAGATGTGATATCTCAAGGCCTCTAATACCAAACCTGAGATCCTTCCTCTAACATGAAATGTGATATCCAACTCCTTCCCCTTCCAAACCTGAGAGCCTTCCTATAGCATGAGATATGATATCCAAGTCCTTCCCATTCCAATCCTGAGACCCTTCCTATAACATGAAATGTGATATCCAACTCCTTCCCATTCTAACCTGAGACCCTTCCTATAGCATGAGATGGGATATCCAACTCCTTCCAAATCCAATACTGATACCCTTCCGATAGCATGAGATGTGATATCCCAATGCTTCTACCAAACCTGAGACCCATACTATGGCATGAGATGTGATATCAAACTCCTTCCCATTCCAATCCTGAGACGCTTCCTATAGCTTGAGATGTGATATCCAACTCCTTCCCATTCCAATTCTGAGACCCTTCTTATACCATGACACTTGATATCTCAATGCTTCTAATACCAAACCTGAGACCCGTCCTATAACATGAGATGTGATATCCAAATCCATCCCCTTCCAAACCTTAGACCCTTCCTTTATAATGAGATGTGATATCCAACTCCTTCCCATTCCAATCCTGAGACCCTTCCGATATCATGAGATGTGATATCTCAATGCTTATACCAAATCTGAGACCCTTCCTATGGCCTGAGATGTCATATACAACTCCTTCCCATTCCAATCCTGAGACCCTTCCTATAGCATGAGATGTGATATCTCAATGCTCATACCAAATCTGAGACCCTTCCTATAGCATGAGATGGGATATCCAACTCCTTCCCATTCCAATCCTGAGACCCTTCCTATAGCATGAGAAGTGATATCTCCATGCTTATACCAAACCTGAGACCCTTCCTATAGCATAAGATGTGATATCCAAATCCTTCCCTTTCCAATCCTGAGACCCTTCCTATAGCATGAGATGTGATATCTCAATGCTTATACCAAACCTGAGACCCTTCCTATAGCATGAGATGTGATATCCAACTCCTTCCCATTCCAATCCTGAGACCCTTCCTATAGCATGAGATGTGATGTCTCAATGCTTCTAATACCAAACCTGAGATCCTTCCTATAACATGAGATGTGATATCCAACTCCTTCCCATTCCAATCCTGAGACCCTTATGATAGCATGAGATGTGATATCTCAATGCCTCTTATACCAAACCTGAGATCCTTCCGATAGCATGAGATGTGATATCTCAATGCTTCTAATACCAAACCTGAGATCCTTCCTATAATATGAGATGTGATTTCCAAATCCTTCCCCTTCCAAACCTGAGACCCTCCCTTTAGCATGAAATGTGATATCCAACTCCTTCCCATTCCAATCCTGAGACCCTTCTGATAGCATGAGATGTGATATCTCAATGCCTCTAATACCAAACCTGAGATCCTACCTCTAACATGAAATGTGATATCCATCTCATTCCCTTTCCAACCCTGAGACCCTGCCTATAGCATGAGATGTGATATCCAAGTCCTTCCCATTCCAATCGTGAGACCCTTCCTATAGCATGTGATGTGATATCTCAATGCTTATACCAAACCTGAGATCCTTCCTATGGCATGAGATCTCATATACAACTCCTTCCCATTCCAACCCTGAGACCCTTCCTATAGCATGAGATGTGATATCTCAATGCTTATACCAAACCTGAGACCCTTCCTATAGCATGAGATGTGATATCCAACTTCTTCCCATTCCAATCCTGAGACCCTTCCTATAGCATGAGATGTGATATCTCAGTGCTTATACCAAACCTGAGACCCTTCCTATAGCATAAGATGTGATATCCAAATCCTTCCCATTCCAATCCTGAGACCCTTCCTATAGCATGAGATGTGATATCTCAATGCTTATACCAAACCTGAGACCCTTCCTATAGCATGAGATGTGATATCCAACTCCTTCCCATTCCAATCCTGAGACCCTTCCTATAGCATGAGATGTGATGTCTCAATGCTTCTAATACCAAACCTGAGATCCTTCCTATAACATGAGATGTGATATCCAACTCCTTCCCATTCCAATCCTGAGACCCTTATGATAGCATGAGATGTGATATCTCAATGCCTCTTATACCAAACCTGAGATCCTTCCGATAGCATGAGATGTGATATCTCAATGCTTCTAATACCAAACCTGAGATCCTTCCTATAATATGAGATGTGATTTCCAAATCCTTCCCCTTCCAAACCTGAGACCCTCCCTTTAGCATGAAATGTGATATCCAACTCCTTCCCATTCCAATCCTGAGACCCTTCTGATAGCATGAGATGTGATATCTCATTGCCTCTAATACCAAACCTGAGATCCTACCTCTAACATGAAATGTGATATCCATCTCCTTCCCTTTCCAAACCTGAGACCCTGCCTATAGCATGAGATGTGATATCCAAGTCCTTCCCATTCCAATCCTGAGACCCTTCCTATAGCATGTGATGTGATATCCAAGTCCTTCCCATTCCAATCCTGAGACCCTTCCTATAGCATGTGATGTGATATCTCAATGCTTATACCAAACCTGAGACCCTTCCTATGGCATGAGATGTCATATACAACTCCTTCCCATTCCAACCCTGAGACCCTTCCTATAGCATGAGATGTGATATCTCAATGCTTATACCAAACCTGAGACCCTTCCTATAGCTTGAGATGTGATATCCAACTTCTTCCCATTCCAATCCTGAGACCCTTCCTATAGCATGAGATGTGATATCCCAATGCTTCTACCAAACCTGAGACCCATACTATGGCATGAGATGTGATATCAAACTCCTTCCCATTCCAATCCTGAGACGCTTCCTATAGCTTGAGATGTGATATCCAACTCCTTCCCATTCCAATTCTGAGACCCTTCTTATACCATGAGACTTGATATCTCAATGCTTCTAATACCAAACCTGAGACCCGTCCTATAACATGAGATGTGATATCCAAATCCTTCCCCTTCCAAACCTTAGACCCTTCCTTTATAATGAGATGTGATATCCAACTCCTTCCCATTCCAATCCTGAGACCCTTCCTATAGCATGAGATGTGATATCTCAATGCTTCTAATACCAAACCTGAGACCCTTCCTATAACATGAGATGGGATATCCAACTCCTTCCCATTCCAATCCTGAGACCCTTCCGATAGCAGAGATGTGATATCTCAATGCTTATACCAAACCTGAGACCCTTCCTAAGGCTTGAGATGTCATATACAACTCCTTCCCATTCCAATCCTGAGACCCTTCCTATAGCATGAGATGTGATATCTCAATGCTTATACCAAATCTGAGACCCTTCCTATAGCATGAGATGTGATATCCAAATCCTTCCCATTCCAATCCTGAGACCCTTCCTATAGCATGAGATGTGATATCTCAATGCTTATAACAAACCTGAGAGCCTACCTATAGCATGAGATGTGATATCCAAGTCCATCCCATTCCAATCCTTAGACCCTTCCTACAGCATGCGATGTGATATCTCAATGATTCTAATACCAAACCAGAGACCCGTCCTTTAACATGAGATGGGATATCCAACTCCTTCCCATTCCAATCCTGAGCCACTCCTGATAGCAGAGATGTGATATCTCAATGCTTATACCAAACCTGAGACCCTTCCTATAACATGAGATGTGATATCCAACTCCTTCCCGTTCCAAACCTGAGACACTTCCTATAGCATATGTGATATCCAACTCCTTCCCATTCCAAACATGAGACCCTTACTATAGCAAGAATGTAATATCCAACTCCTACCCATTCCAATCCTGAGACCATTCCTATAGCATGAGATGTGATATATCAATGCTTCTAATACCAAACCTGAGATCCTTCCTATGACATGAGATGTGATATCCAAATCCTTCCCATTCCAATCCTGAGACCCTTCCTATAGCAAGAGATGTGATATCCAAATCCTTCCCATTCCAATCCTGAGACCCTTCCTATAACATGAGATGTGATATTCAACTCCTTCCCATTCCAACCTGAGACACTTCCTATAGCATGGGAAGGGATATCCAACTCCTTCCCAATCCAATCCTGAGAACCTTCCGATAGCAGAGATGTGATATCTCAATGCTTATACCAAACCTGAGACGCATCCTATGGCATGAGATGTGATATCCAACTCCTTGCCATTCAAATCCTGAGACCCTTCCTATAGCATGAGATGTGATATCTCAATGCTTCTACCAAACCTGAGACCCTTCCTTTAGCATGAGATGTGATATCCAAATCCTTCACATTCCAATCCTGAGACCCTTCCTATAGCATGAGATGTGATATCTCAATGCTTCTAATACCAAACCTGAGATCCTTCCTATAACATGAGATGTGATATCCAATTCCTTCCCATTCCAAACCTGAGACCCTTCCTATTGGATGAGATGTGATATCCAACTCCTTCCCATTCCAACCCTGAGACCCTTCCTATACCATGAGATGTGATATCTCAATGCTTCTAATACCAAACCTGGGAACCGTCCTATAACATGAGATGTGATATCTCAATGTTTCTAATAAAAAACCTGAGACCCTTCCTATAACATGAGATGTGATATCCAATTCCTTCCCATTCCAAACCTGAGACCCTTCCTATTGGATGAGATGTGATATCCATATCCTTCCCCTTCCAAACCTGAGACCCTTCCTTTAGCATGAGATGTGATATCCAAATACTTCCAATTCCAATCCTAAAACCCTTCCTATAGCATGAGATGTGATATCTCAATGTTTCTAATAAAAAACCTGAGACCCTTCCTATAGCAAGAGATGTGATATCCAAATCCTTCCCATTCAAATCCTGAGACCCTTCCTGTATATAACATGAGATGTGATATCCAACTCCTTCCCATTCCAACCTGAGACCCTTCCTATAGCATGAGATGTGATATCCAACTCCTTACCATTCAAATTCTGAGACCCTCCCTATAACAAGAGATGTCATATCCAACTCCTTCCCATTCCAAACCTGAGACCCTTCCTATAACAGGAGATCTGATATCCAACTCCTTCCCATTCCAAACCTGAGACCCTTCCGATAGCATGAGATGTGATATCTCAATGCTTCAAAAACCAAACATGAGAACCATCCTATAACATGAGATGTGATATCCAACTCCTTCCCATTCCAATCCTGAGACACATCCTATAGCATGAGATGTGATATCACAATGCTTCTAATACCAAACCTGAGACCCGTCCTATAACATGAGATGTGATATCCAAATCCTTCCCCTTCCAAACCTGAGACCCTTCCTTGAGCATGAGATGTGATATATAGCTCCTCCCATTCCAATCCTGAGACCCTTCCTATAGCATGAGATGTGATATCTCAATGCTTCTAATACCAAACCTGAGATCCTTCCTATAACATGAGATGTGATATCCAACTCCTTCCCATTCCAATCCCGAGACCCTTCCTATAGCATGAGATGTGATATCTCAATGCTTCTAATACCAAACCTAAGGTCCTTCCTATAACATGAGATGTGATATCCAAATCCTTCCCATTCCAAACCTGAGACCCTCCCTTTAGCATGAGATGTGATATCCAACTCCTTCCCATTCCAATCCTGATACCCTTCTGATAGCATGAGATCTGATATCTCAATGCCTCTAATACCAAACCTGAGATCCTACCTCTAACATGAAATGTGATATCCAACTCCTTCCTTTTCCAAACCTGAGACCCTTCCTACAGCATGAGATGTGATATCCAAGTCCTTCCCATTCCAATCCTGAGACCCTTCCTATAACATGAGATGTGATATCCAACTCCTTCTATTCCAACCTGAGACCCTTCCTATAGCATGAGATGGGATATCCAACTCCTTCCAAATCCAATCCTGATACCCTTCCGATAGCATGAGATGTGATATACCAATGCTTCTACAAAACCTGAGACCCATACCATGGCATGAGATGTGATGTCAAACTCCCGTCCTATACCATGAGACTTGATATCTCAATGCTTCTAATACCAAACCTGAGACCGGTCCAATAACATGAGATGTGATATCCAAATCCTTCCCCTTCCAAACCTTAGACCCTTCCTTTATCATGAGATGTGATATCCAAGTCCTTCCCATTCCATTCCTGAGACCCTTCCTATAGCATGAGATGTGATATCTCAATGCTTCAAAAACCAAACATGAAAACCATCCTATAACATGAGATGTGAAATCCAAATCCTTCCCTTCCCAAACCTGAGACTCTTCCTATAGCATGAGATGTGATATCTCAATGCTTCTACCAAACCTGAAACCCTTCCTATAGCATGAGATGTGATATCCAACTCCTTCCCATTCCAATCCTGAGACACATCCTATAGCATGAGATGTGATATCACAATGCTTCTAATACCAAACCTGAGACCCGTCCTATAACATGAGATGTGATATCCAAATCCTTCCCCTTCCAAACCTGAGACCCTTCCTTGAGCATGAGATGTGATATATAGCTCCTCCCATTCCAATCCTGAGACCCTTCCTATAGCATGAGATGTGATATCTCAATGCTTCTAATACCAAACCTGAGATCCTTCCTATAACATGAGATGTGATATCCAACTCCTTCCCATTCCAATCCCGAGACCCTTCCTATAGCATGAGATGTGATATCTCAATGCTTCTAATACCAAACCTAAGGTCCTTCCTATAACATGAGATGTGATATCCAAATCCTTCCCATTCCAAACCTGAGACCCTCCCTTTAGCATGAGATGTGATATCCAACTCCTTCCCATTCCAATCCTGATACCCTTCTGATAGCATGAGATCTGATATCTCAATGCCTCTAATACCAAACCTGAGATCCTACCTCTAACATGAAATGTGATATCCAACTCCTTCCTTTTCCAAACCTGAGACCCTTCCTACAGCATGAGATGTGATATCCAAGTCCTTCCCATTCCAATCCTGAGACCCTTCCTATAACATGAGATGTGATATCCAACTCCTTCTATTCCAACCTGAGACCCTTCCTATAGCATGAGATGGGATATCCAACTCCTTCCAAATCCAATCCTGATACCCTTCCGATAGCATGAGATGTGATATACCAATGCTTCTACAAAACCTGAGACCCATACCATGGCATGAGATGTGATATCAAACTCCCGTCCTATACCATGAGACTTGATATCTCAATGCTTCTAATACCAAACCTGAGACCGGTCCAATAACATGAGATGTGATATCCAAATCCTTCCCCTTCCAAACCTTAGACCCTTCCTTTATCATGAGATGTGATATCCAAGTCCTTCCCATTCCATTCCTGAGACCCTTCCTATAGCATGAGATGTGATATCTCAATGCTTCTAATACCAAACCTGAGACCCTTCCTATTACATGAGATGTGATATCCAAGTCCTTCCCCTTCCAATCCTGAGACCCTTCCTATAGCATGAGATGTGATATCTCAATGCTTCTAATACCAAACCTGAGACCCTTCCTATAACATGAATTATGATATCCAAATCCTTCCCATTCCAATCCTGAGACCCTTCCGATAGCAGAGATGTGATATCTCAATGCTTATACCAAACCTAAGACCCTTCCGATAGCATGAGATGTGATATCTCAATGCTTCTAATACCAAACCTGAGATCCTTCCAATAACATGAGATGTGATATCCAACTCCTTCCCATTCCAATCCCGAGACCCTTCCTATAGCATGAGATGTGATATCTCAATGCTTCTAATACCAAACCTAAGGTCCTTCCTATAACATGAGATGTGATATCCAACTCCTTCCCATTCCAATCCTGAGACCCTTCTGATGGCATGAGATGTGATATCTCAATGCCTCTAAAACCAAACCTGAGATCCTACCTCTAACATGAAATGTGATATCCAACTCCTTCCGCTTCCAACCCTGAGAGCCTTCCTATAGAATGAGATGTGATATCCAAGTCCTTCCCATTCCAATCCTGAGACCCTTCCTATAACATGAGATGTGATATCCAACTCCTTCCCATTCCAATCATGAGACCCTTCCTATAGCTTGAGATGTGATATCCAACTCCTTCTCATTCCAATTCTGAGACCCGTCCTATACCATGAGACTTGATATCTCAATGCTTCAAATACCAAACCTGAGACCGGTCCTATAACATGAGATGTGATACCCAAATCCGTCCCCTTCCAAACCTTAGACCCTTCCTATAGCATGAGATGTGATATCTCATTGCTTCTAATACCAAACCTGAGACCCTTCCTATAACGAGATGGGATATCCAACTCCTTCCCATTCCAATCCTGAGACCCTTCAGATAGCAGAGATGTGATATCCAACTCCTTCCCATTCCAAACCTGAGACCCTTCCTATAGCATGAGATGTTATAATTTAATGCTTCTAAAACCAAACCTGAGAACCATCCTATAACATGTGAAATCCAAATCCTTCCCTTTCCAAACCTGAGACCCTTCCGATAGCATGAGATGTGATATCTCAATGCTTCTAAAACCAAACATGAGAACCATCCTATAACATGAGATGTGAAATCCAAATCCTTCCCTTTCCAAACCTGAGACCCTTCCTATAGCTTGAGATGAAATATCAAACTCCTTCCCATTCCAATCCTGAGATAGCTTGAGATGTGATATCCAACTCCATCCCATTCCAATCCTGAGACCCTTCCGATAGCATGAGATGTGATAGCTCAATGCTTCTAATATCAAAACTGAGACCCTCCCTATAGTATGAGATGTGAATTCTAAGTCCTTACCATTCCTATCCTGAGACCCTTCCGATAGCAGAGATGTGATATCTCAATGCTTATACCAAACCTGATGACCCTTCCTATGGCATTAGATGTGATATCCAACTCCTTCCCATTCCAATCCTGAGTTCCTTCCTATAGCATGAGATGTGATATCTCAATGCTTCTATCAAACCTGATACCCTTCCTTTAGCATGAGAGGTGATATTCAACTCCTGCCCATTCCAATCCTGAGACTCCTCCTATAGCATGAGATGTGATATCTCAATGCTTCTAATACCAGACCTGGGACCGGTCCTATAACATGAGATATGATATCCAAATCCTTCCCCTTCCAAACCTGAGACCCTTCCTATAGCAAGAGATGTGATATCCAATTCCTTCCCATTCCAATCCTGAGACCCTTCCTATAACGAGATGTGATATCCAACTCCTTCCCATTCCAACCTGAGACCCTTCCTGTAGCATGAGAAGGGAGATCCAACTCCTTCCCATTCCAATCCTGAGACCCTTCCTATACCATGAGATGTGATATCTCAATGCTTCTAATACCAAACCTGGGACCCGTCCTATAACATGAGATATGTCCTATAACATGAGATATGATATCCAAATCCTTCCCCTTCCAAACCTGAGACCCTTCCTTTAGCATGAGATGTGATATCCAAATCCTTCCCATTCCAATACTGAAACCCTTCCTATAGCATGAGATGTCATATCTCAATGTTTCTAATAGAAAACCTGAGACCCTTCCTATAGCAAGAGATGTGATATCCAAATCCTTCCCATTTCAATCTTGAGACCCTTCCTATAACATGAGATGTGATATCCAACTCCTACCCATTCCAACCTGAGACCCTTCCTATAGCATGAGAAGGGATATCCAATTCCTTCCCAATCCAATCCTTAGACCCTTCCGATAGCAGAGATGTGATATCTCAATGCTTATACCAAACCTGAGACCCTTCCTTTAGCATGAGATGTGATATCCAAATGCTTCACATTCCAATCCTGAGACCCTTCCTATAGCATGAGATGTGATATCTCAATGCTTCTAATACAAAACCTGAGATCCTTCCTATAACATGAGATGTGATATCCAAGTCCTTCCCATTCCAATCCTGAGACCCTTCCTATAACATGAGATGTGATATCCAACTCCTTCTACTCCAACCTGAGACCCTTCCTATAGCATGAGATGGGATATCCAACTCCTTCCAAATCCAATCCTGATACCCTTCCAATAGCATGAGATGTGATATCTCAATGCTTCTAATACCAAACCTGAGACCGGTCCAATAACATGAGATGTGATATCCAAATCCTTCCCCTTCCAAACCTTAGACCCTTCCTTTATCATGAGATGTGATATCCAAGTCCTTCCCATTCCATTCCTGAGACCCTTAATATAGCATGAGATGTGATATCTCAATGCTTCTAATACCAAACCTGAGACCCTTCCTATAACATGAGATGTGATATCCAAATCCTTCCCATTCCAATCCTGAGACCCTTCCGATAGCAGAGATGTGATATCTCAATGCTTATACCAAACCTGAGACCCTTCCGATAGCATGAGATGTGATATCTCAATGCTTCTAATACCAAACCTCAGATCCTTCCAATAACATGAGATGTGATGTCCAAATCCTTCCCCTTCCAAACCTTAGACCCTCCCTTTAGCATGAGATGTGATATCCAACTCCTTCCCATTCCAATCCTGAGACCCTTCTGATGGCATGAGATGTCATATCTCAATGCCTCTAATACCAAACCTGAGATCCTACCTCTAACATGAGATGTGATATCAAACTCCTTCCCATTCCAAACCTGAGACCCTTCAGATAGCATGAGATGTGATATTTCAATGCTTCTAAAACCAAACATGAGAACCATCCTATAACATGAGATGTGAAATCCAAATCATTCCCATTCCAAACATGAGGCCCTTCCTATAGCTTGAGATGTGATATCAAACTCCTTCCCATTCAATGTGATATCCAACTCCTTCCCATTCCAATCCTGGGACCCTTCCTATACCATGAGATGTGATAGTTCAATGCTTCTAATACCAAACCTGAGACCCGTCCTAAAACATGAGATGTGAGATCCAAATCCTTCCCCTTCCAGACCTGAGACCTTTCCTTTAGCATGAGATGTGATAACCAACTCCTTCCCATTCCAAACCTGAGACCCTTCCCATAGCATGAGATGTGATATCTCAATGCTTCTAAAACCAAACATGAGAACCATCCTATAACATGAGATGTGAAATCCAAATCCTTCCCTTTCCAAACCTGAGACCCTTCCTATAGTTTGAGATGAAATATCAAACTCCTTCCCATTCCAATCCTGAGATAGCTTGAGATGTGAGATCCAAATCCTTCCCCTTCCAAACCTGAGACCCTTCCTATAGCTTGATATGTGATATCAAACTCCTTCCCATTACAATCCTGAGATAGCTTGAGATGTGATATCCAACTCCATCCCATTCCAATCCTGAGACCCTTCCGATAGCATGAGATGTGATAGCTCAATGCTTCTAATATCAAAACTGAGACCCTCCCTATAGTATGAGATGTGAAATCTACGTCCTTCCCATTCCTATCCTGAGACCCTTCCGATAGCAGAGATGTGATATCTCAATGCTTATACCGAACCTGATGACCCTTCCTTTAGCATGAGATGTGATATTCAACTCCTTCCCATTCCAAACCTGAGACCCTTCCTATAACATGAGACGTGATATCCAACTCCTTCCCATTCCAAACCTGAGACCTTTCCTTTAGCATATGTGATATCCAACTCCTTCCAATTCCAATACTGAGACCCTTCCAATAGCATATGTGATATCTCAATGCTTCTAATATCAAAACTGAGACCCTCCCTATAACATGAGATGTGATATCCAACTCCTTCCCATTCCAATACTGAGACCCTTCCAATAGCATATGTGATATCTCAATGCTTCTAATATGAAAACTGAGACCCTCCCTATAACATGAATTGTGATATCCAAATCCTTCCCATTCCAATCCTGAGACCCTTCCGATAGCAGAGATGTGATATCTCAATGCTTATACCAAACCTAAGACCCTTCCGATAGCATGAGATGTGATATCTCAATGCTTCTAATACCAAACCTGAGATCCTTCCAATAACATGAGATATGATGTCCAAATCCCTCCCCTTCCAAACCTTAGACCATCCCTTTAGCATGAGATTTGATATCCAACTCCTTCCCATTCCAATCCTGAGACCCTTCTGATAGCATGAGATGTGATATCTCAATGCCTCTAATACCAAACCTGAGATCCTACCTCTAACATGAAATGTGATATCCATCTCCTTCCCTTTCCAAACCTGAGACCCTGCCTATAGCATGAGATGTGATATCCAAGTCCTTCCCATTCCAATCCTGAGACCCTTCCTATAGCATGTGATGTGATATCTCAATGCTTATACCAAACCTGAGACCCTTCCTATGGCATGAGATGTCATATACAACTCCTTCCCATTCCAACCCTGAGACCCTTCCTATAGCATGAGATGTGATATCTCAATGCTTATACCAAACCTGAGACCCTTCCTATAGCATGAGATGTGATATCCAACTTCTTCCCATTCCAATCCTGAGACCCTTCCTATAGCATGAGATGTGATATCTCAATGCTTATACCAAACCTGAGACCCTTCCTATAGCTTGAGATGTGATATCCAACTCCTTCCCATTCCAATCCTGAGACCCTTCCTATAGCATGAGATGTGATATCTCAAGGCCTCTAATACCAAACCTGAGATCCTTCCTCTAACATGAAATGTGATATCCAACTCCTTCCCCTTCCAAACCTGAGAGCCTTCCTATAGCATGAGATATGATATCCAAGTCCTTCCCATTCCAATCCTGAGACCCTTCCTATAACATGAAATGTGATATCCAACTCCTTCCCATTCTAACCTGAGACCCTTCCTATAGCATGAGATGGGATATCCAACTCCTTCCAAATCCAATACTGATACCCTTCCGATAGCATGAGATGTGATATCCCAATGCTTCTACCAAACCTGAGACCCATACTATGGCATGAGATGTGATATCAAACTCCTTCCCATTCCAATCCTGAGACGCTTCCTATAGCTTGAGATGTGATATCCAACTCCTTCCCATTCCAATTCTGAGACCCTTCTTATACCATGACACTTGATATCTCAATGCTTCTAATACCAAACCTGAGACCCGTCCTATAACATGAGATGTGATATCCAAATCCATCCCCTTCCAAACCTTAGACCCTTCCTTTATAATGAGATGTGATATCCAACTCCTTCCCATTCCAATCCTGAGACCCTTCCGATATCATGAGATGTGATATCTCAATGCTTATACCAAATCTGAGACCCTTCCTATGGCCTGAGATGTCATATACAACTCCTTCCCATTCCAATCCTGAGACCCTTCCTATAGCATGAGATGTGATATCTCAATGCTCATACCAAATCTGAGACCCTTCCTATAGCATGAGATGGGATATCCAACTCCTTCCCATTCCAATCCTGAGACCCTTCCTATAGCATGAGAAGTGATATCTCCATGCTTATACCAAACCTGAGACCCTTCCTATAGCATAAGATGTGATATCCAAATCCTTCCCTTTCCAATCCTGAGACCCTTCCTATAGCATGAGATGTGATATCTCAATGCTTATACCAAACCTGAGACCCTTCCTATAGCATGAGATGTGATATCCAACTCCTTCCCATTCCAATCCTGAGACCCTTCCTATAGCATGAGATGTGATGTCTCAATGCTTCTAATACCAAACCTGAGATCCTTCCTATAACATGAGATGTGATATCCAACTCCTTCCCATTCCAATCCTGAGACCCTTATGATAGCATGAGATGTGATATCTCAATGCCTCTTATACCAAACCTGAGATCCTTCCGATAGCATGAGATGTGATATCTCAATGCTTCTAATACCAAACCTGAGATCCTTCCTATAATATGAGATGTGATTTCCAAATCCTTCCCCTTCCAAACCTGAGACCCTCCCTTTAGCATGAAATGTGATATCCAACTCCTTCCCATTCCAATCCTGAGACCCTTCTGATAGCATGAGATGTGATATCTCAATGCCTCTAATACCAAACCTGAGATCCTACCTCTAACATGAAATGTGATATCCATCTCATTCCCTTTCCAACCCTGAGACCCTGCCTATAGCATGAGATGTGATATCCAAGTCCTTCCCATTCCAATCGTGAGACCCTTCCTATAGCATGTGATGTGATATCTCAATGCTTATACCAAACCTGAGATCCTTCCTATGGCATGAGATCTCATATACAACTCCTTCCCATTCCAACCCTGAGACCCTTCCTATAGCATGAGATGTGATATCTCAATGCTTATACCAAACCTGAGACCCTTCCTATAGCATGAGATGTGATATCCAACTTCTTCCCATTCCAATCCTGAGACCCTTCCTATAGCATGAGATGTGATATCTCAGTGCTTATACCAAACCTGAGACCCTTCCTATAGCATAAGATGTGATATCCAAATCCTTCCCATTCCAATCCTGAGACCCTTCCTATAGCATGAGATGTGATATCTCAATGCTTATACCAAACCTGAGACCCTTCCTATAGCATGAGATGTGATATCCAACTCCTTCCCATTCCAATCCTGAGACCCTTCCTATAGCATGAGATGTGATGTCTCAATGCTTCTAATACCAAACCTGAGATCCTTCCTATAACATGAGATGTGATATCCAACTCCTTCCCATTCCAATCCTGAGACCCTTATGATAGCATGAGATGTGATATCTCAATGCCTCTTATACCAAACCTGAGATCCTTCCGATAGCATGAGATGTGATATCTCAATGCTTCTAATACCAAACCTGAGATCCTTCCTATAATATGAGATGTGATTTCCAAATCCTTCCCCTTCCAAACCTGAGACCCTCCCTTTAGCATGAAATGTGATATCCAACTCCTTCCCATTCCAATCCTGAGACCCTTCTGATAGCATGAGATGTGATATCTCATTGCCTCTAATACCAAACCTGAGATCCTACCTCTAACATGAAATGTGATATCCATCTCCTTCCCTTTCCAAACCTGAGACCCTGCCTATAGCATGAGATGTGATATCCAAGTCCTTCCCATTCCAATCCTGAGACCCTTCCTATAGCATGTGATGTGATATCCAAGTCCTTCCCATTCCAATCCTGAGACCCTTCCTATAGCATGTGATGTGATATCTCAATGCTTATACCAAACCTGAGACCCTTCCTATGGCATGAGATGTCATATACAACTCCTTCCCATTCCAACCCTGAGACCCTTCCTATAGCATGAGATGTGATATCTCAATGCTTATACCAAACCTGAGACCCTTCCTATAGCTTGAGATGTGATATCCAACTTCTTCCCATTCCAATCCTGAGACCCTTCCTATAGCATGAGATGTGATATCCCAATGCTTCTACCAAACCTGAGACCCATACTATGGCATGAGATGTGATATCAAACTCCTTCCCATTCCAATCCTGAGACGCTTCCTATAGCTTGAGATGTGATATCCAACTCCTTCCCATTCCAATTCTGAGACCCTTCTTATACCATGAGACTTGATATCTCAATGCTTCTAATACCAAACCTGAGACCCGTCCTATAACATGAGATGTGATATCCAAATCCTTCCCCTTCCAAACCTTAGACCCTTCCTTTATAATGAGATGTGATATCCAACTCCTTCCCATTCCAATCCTGAGACCCTTCCTATAGCATGAGATGTGATATCTCAATGCTTCTAATACCAAACCTGAGACCCTTCCTATAACATGAGATGGGATATCCAACTCCTTCCCATTCCAATCCTGAGACCCTTCCGATAGCAGAGATGTGATATCTCAATGCTTATACCAAACCTGAGACCCTTCCTAAGGCTTGAGATGTCATATACAACTCCTTCCCATTCCAATCCTGAGACCCTTCCTATAGCATGAGATGTGATATCTCAATGCTTATACCAAATCTGAGACCCTTCCTATAGCATGAGATGTGATATCCAAATCCTTCCCATTCCAATCCTGAGACCCTTCCTATAGCATGAGATGTGATATCTCAATGCTTATAACAAACCTGAGAGCCTACCTATAGCATGAGATGTGATATCCAAGTCCATCCCATTCCAATCCTTAGACCCTTCCTACAGCATGCGATGTGATATCTCAATGATTCTAATACCAAACCAGAGACCCGTCCTTTAACATGAGATGGGATATCCAACTCCTTCCCATTCCAATCCTGAGCCACTCCTGATAGCAGAGATGTGATATCTCAATGCTTATACCAAACCTGAGACCCTTCCTATAACATGAGATGTGATATCCAACTCCTTCCCGTTCCAAACCTGAGACACTTCCTATAGCATATGTGATATCCAACTCCTTCCCATTCCAAACATGAGACCCTTACTATAGCAAGAATGTAATATCCAACTCCTACCCATTCCAATCCTGAGACCATTCCTATAGCATGAGATGTGATATATCAATGCTTCTAATACCAAACCTGAGATCCTTCCTATGACATGAGATGTGATATCCAAATCCTTCCCATTCCAATCCTGAGACCCTTCCTATAGCAAGAGATGTGATATCCAAATCCTTCCCATTCCAATCCTGAGACCCTTCCTATAACATGAGATGTGATATTCAACTCCTTCCCATTCCAACCTGAGACACTTCCTATAGCATGGGAAGGGATATCCAACTCCTTCCCAATCCAATCCTGAGAACCTTCCGATAGCAGAGATGTGATATCTCAATGCTTATACCAAACCTGAGACGCATCCTATGGCATGAGATGTGATATCCAACTCCTTGCCATTCAAATCCTGAGACCCTTCCTATAGCATGAGATGTGATATCTCAATGCTTCTACCAAACCTGAGACCCTTCCTTTAGCATGAGATGTGATATCCAAATCCTTCACATTCCAATCCTGAGACCCTTCCTATAGCATGAGATGTGATATCTCAATGCTTCTAATACCAAACCTGAGATCCTTCCTATAACATGAGATGTGATATCCAATTCCTTCCCATTCCAAACCTGAGACCCTTCCTATTGGATGAGATGTGATATCCAACTCCTTCCCATTCCAACCCTGAGACCCTTCCTATACCATGAGATGTGATATCTCAATGCTTCTAATACCAAACCTGGGAACCGTCCTATAACATGAGATGTGATATCTCAATGTTTCTAATAAAAAACCTGAGACCCTTCCTATAACATGAGATGTGATATCCAATTCCTTCCCATTCCAAACCTGAGACCCTTCCTATTGGATGAGATGTGATATCCATATCCTTCCCCTTCCAAACCTGAGACCCTTCCTTTAGCATGAGATGTGATATCCAAATACTTCCAATTCCAATCCTAAAACCCTTCCTATAGCATGAGATGTGATATCTCAATGTTTCTAATAAAAAACCTGAGACCCTTCCTATAGCAAGAGATGTGATATCCAAATCCTTCCCATTCAAATCCTGAGACCCTTCCTGTATATAACATGAGATGTGATATCCAACTCCTTCCCATTCCAACCTGAGACCCTTCCTATAGCATGAGATGTGATATCCAACTCCTTACCATTCAAATTCTGAGACCCTCCCTATAACAAGAGATGTCATATCCAACTCCTTCCCATTCCAAACCTGAGACCCTTCCTATAACAGGAGATCTGATATCCAACTCCTTCCCATTCCAAACCTGAGACCCTTCCGATAGCATGAGATGTGATATCTCAATGCTTCAAAAACCAAACATGAGAACCATCCTATAACATGAGATGTGATATCCAACTCCTTCCCATTCCAATCCTGAGACACATCCTATAGCATGAGATGTGATATCACAATGCTTCTAATACCAAACCTGAGACCCGTCCTATAACATGAGATGTGATATCCAAATCCTTCCCCTTCCAAACCTGAGACCCTTCCTTGAGCATGAGATGTGATATATAGCTCCTCCCATTCCAATCCTGAGACCCTTCCTATAGCATGAGATGTGATATCTCAATGCTTCTAATACCAAACCTGAGATCCTTCCTATAACATGAGATGTGATATCCAACTCCTTCCCATTCCAATCCCGAGACCCTTCCTATAGCATGAGATGTGATATCTCAATGCTTCTAATACCAAACCTAAGGTCCTTCCTATAACATGAGATGTGATATCCAAATCCTTCCCATTCCAAACCTGAGACCCTCCCTTTAGCATGAGATGTGATATCCAACTCCTTCCCATTCCAATCCTGATACCCTTCTGATAGCATGAGATCTGATATCTCAATGCCTCTAATACCAAACCTGAGATCCTACCTCTAACATGAAATGTGATATCCAACTCCTTCCTTTTCCAAACCTGAGACCCTTCCTACAGCATGAGATGTGATATCCAAGTCCTTCCCATTCCAATCCTGAGACCCTTCCTATAACATGAGATGTGATATCCAACTCCTTCTATTCCAACCTGAGACCCTTCCTATAGCATGAGATGGGATATCCAACTCCTTCCAAATCCAATCCTGATACCCTTCCGATAGCATGAGATGTGATATACCAATGCTTCTACAAAACCTGAGACCCATACCATGGCATGAGATGTGATGTCAAACTCCCGTCCTATACCATGAGACTTGATATCTCAATGCTTCTAATACCAAACCTGAGACCGGTCCAATAACATGAGATGTGATATCCAAATCCTTCCCCTTCCAAACCTTAGACCCTTCCTTTATCATGAGATGTGATATCCAAGTCCTTCCCATTCCATTCCTGAGACCCTTCCTATAGCATGAGATGTGATATCTCAATGCTTCAAAAACCAAACATGAAAACCATCCTATAACATGAGATGTGAAATCCAAATCCTTCCCTTCCCAAACCTGAGACTCTTCCTATAGCATGAGATGTGATATCTCAATGCTTCTACCAAACCTGAAACCCTTCCTATAGCATGAGATGTGATATCCAACTCCTTCCCATTCCAATCCTGAGACACATCCTATAGCATGAGATGTGATATCACAATGCTTCTAATACCAAACCTGAGACCCGTCCTATAACATGAGATGTGATATCCAAATCCTTCCCCTTCCAAACCTGAGACCCTTCCTTGAGCATGAGATGTGATATATAGCTCCTCCCATTCCAATCCTGAGACCCTTCCTATAGCATGAGATGTGATATCTCAATGCTTCTAATACCAAACCTGAGATCCTTCCTATAACATGAGATGTGATATCCAACTCCTTCCCATTCCAATCCCGAGACCCTTCCTATAGCATGAGATGTGATATCTCAATGCTTCTAATACCAAACCTAAGGTCCTTCCTATAACATGAGATGTGATATCCAAATCCTTCCCATTCCAAACCTGAGACCCTCCCTTTAGCATGAGATGTGATATCCAACTCCTTCCCATTCCAATCCTGATACCCTTCTGATAGCATGAGATCTGATATCTCAATGCCTCTAATACCAAACCTGAGATCCTACCTCTAACATGAAATGTGATATCCAACTCCTTCCTTTTCCAAACCTGAGACCCTTCCTACAGCATGAGATGTGATATCCAAGTCCTTCCCATTCCAATCCTGAGACCCTTCCTATAACATGAGATGTGATATCCAACTCCTTCTATTCCAACCTGAGACCCTTCCTATAGCATGAGATGGGATATCCAACTCCTTCCAAATCCAATCCTGATACCCTTCCGATAGCATGAGATGTGATATACCAATGCTTCTACAAAACCTGAGACCCATACCATGGCATGAGATGTGATATCAAACTCCCGTCCTATACCATGAGACTTGATATCTCAATGCTTCTAATACCAAACCTGAGACCGGTCCAATAACATGAGATGTGATATCCAAATCCTTCCCCTTCCAAACCTTAGACCCTTCCTTTATCATGAGATGTGATATCCAAGTCCTTCCCATTCCATTCCTGAGACCCTTCCTATAGCATGAGATGTGATATCTCAATGCTTCTAATACCAAACCTGAGACCCTTCCTATTACATGAGATGTGATATCCAAGTCCTTCCCCTTCCAATCCTGAGACCCTTCCTATAGCATGAGATGTGATATCTCAATGCTTCTAATACCAAACCTGAGACCCTTCCTATAACATGAATTATGATATCCAAATCCTTCCCATTCCAATCCTGAGACCCTTCCGATAGCAGAGATGTGATATCTCAATGCTTATACCAAACCTAAGACCCTTCCGATAGCATGAGATGTGATATCTCAATGCTTCTAATACCAAACCTGAGATCCTTCCAATAACATGAGATGTGATATCCAACTCCTTCCCATTCCAATCCCGAGACCCTTCCTATAGCATGAGATGTGATATCTCAATGCTTCTAATACCAAACCTAAGGTCCTTCCTATAACATGAGATGTGATATCCAACTCCTTCCCATTCCAATCCTGAGACCCTTCTGATGGCATGAGATGTGATATCTCAATGCCTCTAAAACCAAACCTGAGATCCTACCTCTAACATGAAATGTGATATCCAACTCCTTCCGCTTCCAACCCTGAGAGCCTTCCTATAGAATGAGATGTGATATCCAAGTCCTTCCCATTCCAATCCTGAGACCCTTCCTATAACATGAGATGTGATATCCAACTCCTTCCCATTCCAATCATGAGACCCTTCCTATAGCTTGAGATGTGATATCCAACTCCTTCTCATTCCAATTCTGAGACCCGTCCTATACCATGAGACTTGATATCTCAATGCTTCAAATACCAAACCTGAGACCGGTCCTATAACATGAGATGTGATACCCAAATCCGTCCCCTTCCAAACCTTAGACCCTTCCTATAGCATGAGATATGATATCTCATTGCTTCTAATACCAAACCTGAGACCCTTCCTATAACGAGATGGGATATCCAACTCCTTCCCATTCCAATCCTGAGACCCTTCAGATAGCAGAGATGTGATATCCAACTCCTTCCCATTCCAAACCTGAGACCCTTCCTATAGCATGAGATGTTATAATTTAATGCTTCTAAAACCAAACCTGAGAACCATCCTATAACATGTGAAATCCAAATCCTTCCCTTTCCAAACCTGAGACCCTTCCGATAGCATGAGATGTGATATCTCAATGCTTCTAAAACCAAACATGAGAACCATCCTATAACATGAGATGTGAAATCCAAATCCTTCCCTTTCCAAACCTGAGACCCTTCCTATAGCTTGAGATGAAATATCAAACTCCTTCCCATTCCAATCCTGAGATAGCTTGAGATGTGATATCCAACTCCATCCCATTCCAATCCTGAGACCCTTCCGATAGCATGAGATGTGATAGCTCAATGCTTCTAATATCAAAACTGAGACCCTCCCTATAGTATGAGATGTGAATTCTAAGTCCTTACCATTCCTATCCTGAGACCCTTCCGATAGCAGAGATGTGATATCTCAATGCTTATACCAAACCTGATGACCCTTCCTATGGCATTAGATGTGACATCCAACTCCTTCCCATTCCAATCCTGAGTTCCTTCCTATAGCATGAGATGTGATATCTCAATGCTTCTATCAAACCTGATACCCTTCCTTTAGCATGAGAGGTGATATTCAACTCCTGCCCATTCCAATCCTGAGACCCTTCCTATATCATGAGACGTGATATCCAACTCCTTCCCATTCCAATCCTGAGACTCCTCCTATAGCATGAGATGTGATATCTCAATGCTTCTAATACCAGACCTGGGACCGGTCCTATAACATGAGATATGATATCCAAATCCTTCCCCTTCCAAACCTGAGACCCTTCCTATAGCAAGAGATGTGATATCCAATTCCTTCCCATTCCAATCCTGAGACCCTTCCTATAACGAGATGTGATATCCAACTCCTTCCCATTCCAACCTGAGACCCTTCCTGTAGCATGAGAAGGGAGATCCAACTCCTTCCCATTCCAATCCTGAGACCCTTCCTATACCATGAGATGTGATATCTCAATGCTTCTAATACCAAACCTGGGACCCGTCCTATAACATGAGATATGTCCTATAACATGAGATATGATATCCAAATCCTTCCCCTTCCAAACCTGAGACCCTTCCTTTAGCATGAGATGTGATATCCAAATGCTTCCCATTCCAATACTGAAACCCTTCCTATAGCATGAGATGTCATATCTCAATGTTTCTAATAGAAAACCTGAGACCCTTCCTATAGCAAGAGATGTGATATCCAAATCCTACCCATTCCAACCTGAGACCCTTCCTATAGCATGAGAAGGGATATCCAATTCCTTCCCAATCCAATCCTTAGACCCTTCCGATAGCAGAGATGTGATATCTCAATGCTTATACCAAACCTGAGACCCTTCCTTTAGCATGAGATGTGATATCCAAATGCTTCACATTCCAATCCTGAGACCCTTCCTATAGCATGAGATGTGATATCTCAATGCTTCTAATACAAAACCTGAGATCCTTCCTATAACATGAGATGTGATATCCAAGTCCTTCCCATTCCAATCCTGAGACCCTTCCTATAACATGAGATGTGATATCCAACTCCTTCTACTCCAACCTGAGACCCTTCCTATAGCATGAGATGGGATATCCAACTCCTTCCAAATCCAATCCTGATACCCTTCCAATAGCATGAGATGTGATGTCCCAATGCTTCTACAAAACCTGAGACCCATACCATGGCATGAGATGTGATATCAAACTCCCGTCCTATACCATGAGACTTGATATCTCAATGCTTCTAATACCAAACCTGAGACCGGTCCAATAACATGAGATGTGATATCCAAATCCTTCCGCTTCCAAACCTTAGACCCTTCCTTTATCATGAGATGTGATATCCAAGTCCTTCCCATTCCATTCCTGAGACCCTTAATATAGCATGAGATGTGATATCTCAATGCTTCTAATACCAAACCTGAGACCCTTCCTATAACATGAGATGTGATATCCAAATCCTTCCCATTCCAATCCTGAGACCCTTCCGATAGCAGAGATGTGATATCTCAATGCTTATACCAAACCTGAGACCCTTCCGATAGCATGAGATGTGATATCTCAATGCTTCTAATACCAAACCTCAGATCCTTCCAATAACATGAGATGTGATGTCCAAATCCTTCCCCTTCCAAACCTTAGACCCTCCCTTTAGCATGAGATGTGATATCCAACTCCTTCCCATTCCAATCCTGAGACCCTTCTGATGGCATGAGATGTCATATCTCAATGCCTCTAATACCAAACCTGAGATCCTACCTCTAACATGAGATGTGATATCAAACTCCTTCCCATTCCAAACCTGAGACCCTTCAGATAGCATGAGATGTGATATTCCAATGCTTCTAAAACCAAACATGAGAACCATCCTATAACATGAGATGTGAAATCCAAATCATTCCCATTCCAAACCTGAGACCCTTCCTATAGCATGAGATGTTATAATTTAATGCTTCTAAAACCAAACCTGAGAACCATCCTATAACATGTGAAATCCAAATCCTTCCCTTTCCAAACCTGAGACCCTTCCGATAGCATGAGATGTGATATCTCAATGCTTCTAAAACCAAACATGAGAACCATCCTATAACATGAGATGTGAAATCCAAATCCTTCCCTTTCCAAACCTGAGACCCTTCCTATAGCTTGAGATGAAATATCAAACTCCTTCCCATTCCAATCCTGAGATAGCTTGAGATGTGATATCCAACTCCATCCCATTCCAATCCTGAGACCCTTCCGATTGCATTAGATGTGATAGCTCAATGCTTCTAATATCAAAACTGAGACCCTCCCTATAGTATGAGATGTGAATTCTAAGTCCTTACCATTCCTATCCTGAGACCCTTCCGATAGCAGAGATGTGATATCTCAATGCTTATACCAAACCTGATGACCCTTCCTATGGCATTAGATGTGATATCCAACTCCTTCCCATTCCAATCCTGAGTTCCTTCCTATAGCATGAGATGTGATATCTCAATGCTTCTATCAAACCTGATACCCTTCCTTTAGCATGAGAGGTGATATTCAACTCCTGCCCATTCCAATCCTGAGACTCCTCCTATAGCATGAGATGTGATATCTCAATGCTTCTAATACCAGACCTGGGACCGGTCCTATAACATGAGATATGATATCCAAATCCTTCCCCTTCCAAACCTGAGACCCTTCCTATAGCAAGAGATGTGATATCCAATTCCTTCCCATTCCAATCCTGAGACCCTTCCTATAACGAGATGTGATATCCAACTCCTTCCCATTCCAACCTGAGACCCTTCCTGTAGCATGAGAAGGGAGATCCAACTCCTTCCCATTCCAATCCTGAGACCCTTCCTATACCATGAGATGTGATATCTCAATGCTTCTAATACCAAACCTGGGACCCGTCCTATAACATGAGATATGTCCTATAACATGAGATATGATATCCAAATCCTTCCCCTTCCAAACCTGAGACCCTTCCTTTAGCATGAGATGTGATATCCAAATCCTTCCCATTCCAATACTGAAACCCTTCCTATAGCATGAGATGTCATATCTCAATGTTTCTAATAGAAAACCTGAGACCCTTCCTATAGCAAGAGATGTGATATCCAAATCCTTCCCATTTCAATCTTGAGACCCTTCCTATAACATGAGATGTGATATCCAACTCCTACCCATTCCAACCTGAGACCCTTCCTATAGCATGAGAAGGGATATCCAATTCCTTCCCAATCCAATCCTTAGACCCTTCCGATAGCAGAGATGTGATATCTCAATGCTTATACCAAACCTGAGACCCTTCCTTTAGCATGAGATGTGATATCCAAATGCTTCACATTCCAATCCTGAGACCCTTCCTATAGCATGAGATGTGATATCTCAATGCTTCTAATACAAAACCTGAGATCCTTCCTATAACATGAGATGTGATATCCAAGTCCTTCCCATTCCAATCCTGAGACCCTTCCTACAACATGAGATGTGATATCCAACTCCTTCTACTCCAACCTGAGACCCTTCCTATAGCATGAGATGGGATATCCAACTCCTTCCAAATCCAATCCTGATACCCTTCCAATAGCATGAGATGTGATATCCCAATGCTTCTACAAAACCTGAGACCCATACCATGGCATGAGATGTGATATCAAACTCCCGTCCTATACCATGAGACTTGATATCTCAATGCTTCTAATACCAAACCTGAGACCGGTCCAATAAAATGAGATGTGATATCCAAATCCTTCCCCTTCCAAACCTTAGACCCTTCCTTTATCATGAGATGTGATATCCAAGTCCTTCCCATTCCATTCCTGAGACCCTTAATATAGCATGAGATGTGATATCTCAATGCTTCTAATACCAAACCTGAGACCCTTCCTATAACATGAGATGTGATATCCAAATCCTTCCCATTCCAATCCTGAGACCCTTCCGATAGCAGAGATGTGATATCTCAATGCTTATACCAAACCTGAGACCCTTCCGATAGCATGAGATGTGATATCTCAATGCTTCTAATACCAAACCTCAGATCCTTCCAATAACATGAGATGTGATGTCCAAATCCTTCCCCTTCCAAACCTTAGACCCTCCCTTTAGCATGAGATGTGATATCCAACTCCTTCCCATTCCAATCCTGAGACCCTTCTGATGGCATGAGATGTCATATCTCAATGCCTCTAATACCAAACCTGAGATCCTACCTCTAACATGAGATGTGATATCAAACTCCTTCCCATTCCAAACCTGAGACCCTTCAGATAGCATGAGATGTGATATTACAATGCTTCTAAAACCAAACATGAGAACCATCCTATAACATGAGATGTGAAATCCAAATCATTCCCATTCCAAACATGAGGCCCTTCCTATAGCTTGAGATGTGATATCAAACTCCTTCCCATTCAATGTGATATCCAACTCCTTCCCATTCCAATCCTGGGACCCTTCCTATACCATGAGATGTGATAGTTCAATGCTTCTAATACCAAACCTGAGACCCGTCCTAAAACATGAGATGTGAGATCCAAATCCTTCCCTTTCCAAACCTGAGACCTTTCCTTTAGCATGAGATGTGATAACCAACTCCTTCCCATTCCAAACCTGAGACCCTTCCCATAGCATGAGATGTGATATCTCAATGCTTCTAAAACCAAACATGAGAACCATCCTATAACATGAGATGTGAAATCCAAATCCTTCCCTTTCCAAACCTGAGACCCTTCCTATAGCTTGAGATGAAATATCAAACTCCTTCCCATTCCAATCCTGAGATAGCTTGAGATGTGAGATCCAAATCCTTCCCCTTCCAAACCTGAGACCCTTCCTATTGCTTGATATGTGATATCAAACTCCTTCCCATTACAATCCTGAGATAGCTTGAGATGTGATATCCAACTCCATCCCATTCCAATCCTGAGACCCTTCCGATAGCATGAGATGTGATAGCTCAATGCTTCTAATATCAAAACTGAGACCCTCCCTATAGTATGAGATGTGAAATCTACGTCCTTCCCATTCCTATCCTGAGACCCTTCCGATAGCAGAGATGTGATATCTCAATGCTTATACCGAACCTGATGACCCTTCCTTTAGCATGAGATGTGATATTCAACTCCTTCCCATTCCAAACCTGAGACCCTTCCTATAACATGAGACGTGATATCCAACTCCTTCCCATTCCAAACCTGAGACCTTTCCTTTAGCATATGTGATATCCAGCTCCTTCCAATTCCAATACTGAGACCCTTCCAATAGCATATGTGATATCTCAATGCTTCTAATATCAAAACTGAGACCCTCCCTATAACATGAGATGTGATATCCAACTCCTTCCCATTCCAATACTGAGACCCTTCCAATAGCATATGTGATATCTCAATGCTTCTAATATGAAAACTGAGACCCTCCCTATAACATGAATTGTGATATCCAAATCCTTCCCATTCCAATCCTGAGACCCTTCCGATAGCAGAGATGTGATATCTCAATGCTTATACCAAACCTAAGACTCTTCCGATAGCATGAGATGTGATATCTCAATGCTTCTAATACCAAACCTGAGATCCTTCCAATAACATGAGATATGATGTCCAAATCCCTCCCCTTCCAAACCTTAGACCATCCCTTTAGCATGAGATTTGATATCCAACTCCTTCCCATTCCAATCCTGAGACCCTTCTGATAGCATGAGATGTGATATCTCAATGCCTCTAATACCAAACCTGAGATCCTACCTCTAACATGAAATGTGATATCCATCTCCTTCCCTTTCCAAACCTGAGACCCTGCCTATAGCATGAGATGTGATATCCAAGTCCTTCCCATTCCAATCCTGAGACCCTTCCGATAGCATGAGATGTGATATCTCAATGCTTCTAAAACCAAACATGAGAACCATCCTATAACATGAGATGTGAAATCCAAAACCTTCCCTTTCCAAACCTGAGACCCTTCCTATAGCTTGAGATGAAATATCAAACTCCTTCCCATTCCAATCCTGAGATAGCTTGAGATGTGATATCCAACTCCATCCCATTCCAATCCTGAGACCCTTCCGATAGCATGAGATGTGATAGCTCAATGCTTCTAATATCAAAACTGAGACCCTCCCTATAGTATGAGATGTGAATTCTAAGTCCTTACCATTCCTATCCTGAGACCCTTCCGATAGCAGAGATGTGATATCTCAATGCTTATACCAAACCTGATGACCCTTCCTATGGCATTAGATGTGATATCCAACTCCTTCCCATTCCAATCCTGAGTTCCTTCCTATAGCATGAGATGTGATATCTCAATGCTTCTATCAAACCTGATACCCTTCCTTTAGCATGAGAGGTGATATTCAACTCCTGCCCATTCCAATCCTGAGACTCCTCCTATAGCATGAGATGTGATATCTCAATGCTTCTAATACCAGACCTGGGACCGGTCCTATAACATGAGATATGATATCCAAATCCTTCCCCTTCCAAACCTGAGACCCTTCCGATAGCAAGAGATGTGATATCCAATTCCTTCCCATTCCAATCCTGAGACCCTTCCTATAACGAGATGTGATATCCAACTCCTTCCCATTCCAACCTGAGACCCTTCCTGTAGCATGAGAAGGGAGATCCAACTCCTTCCCATTCCAATCCTGAGACCCTTCCTATACCATGAGATGTGATATCTCAATGCTTCTAATACCAAACCTGGGACCCGTCCTATAACATGAGATATGTCCTATAACATGAGATATGATATCCAAATCCTTCCCCTTCCAAACCTGAGACCCTTCCTTTAGCATGAGATGTGATATCCAAATCCTTCCCATTCCAATACTGAAACCCTTCCTATAGCATGAGATGTCATATCTCAATGTTTCTAATAGAAAACCTGAGACCCTTCCTATAGAAAGAGATGTGATATCCAAATCCTTCCCATTTCAATCTTGAGACCCTTCCTATTACATGAGATGTGATATCCAACTCCTACCCATTCCAACCTGAGACCCTTCCTATAGCATGAGAAGGGATATCCAATTCCTTCCCAATCCAATCCTTAGACCCTTCCGATAGCAGAGATGTGATATCTCAATGCTTATACCAAACCTGAGACCCTTCCTTTAGCATGAGATGTGATATCCAAATGCTTCACATTCCAATCCTGAGACCCTTCCTATAGCATGAGATGTGATATCTCAATGCTTCTAATACAAAACCTGAGATCCTTCCTATAACATGAGATGTGATATCCAAGTCCTTCCCATTCCAATCCTGAGACCCTTCCTATAACATGAGATGTGATATCCAACTCCTTCTACTCCAACCTGAGACCCTTCCTATAGCATGAGATGGGATATCCAACTCCTTCCAAATCCAATCCTGATACCCTTCCAATAGCATGAGATGTGATATCCCAATGCTTCTACAAAACCTGAGACCCATACCATGGCATGAGATGTGATATCAAACTCTTTTTCCTATACGATGAGACTTGATATCTCAATGCTTCTAATACCAAACCTGAGACCGGTCCAATAACATGAGATGTGATATCCAAATCCTTCCCCTTCCAAACCTTAGACCCTTCCTTTATCATGAGATGTGATATCCAAGTCCTTCCCATTCCATTCCTGAGACCCTTAATATAGCATGAGATGTGATATCTCAATGCTTCTAATACCAAACCTGAGACCCTTCCTATAACATGAGATGTGATATCCAAATCCTTCCCATTCCAATCCTGAGACCCTTCCGATAGCAGAGATGTGATATCTCAATGCTTATACCAAACCTGAGACCCTTCCGATAGCATGAGATGTGATATCTCAATGCTTCTAATACCAAACCTCAGATCCTTCCAATAACATGAGATGTGATGTCCAAATCCTTCCCCTTCCAAACCTTAGACCCTCCCTTTAGCATGAGATGTGATATCCAACTCCTTCCCATTCCAATCCTGAGACCCTTCTGATGGCATGAGATGTCATATCTCAATGCCTCTAATACCAAACCTGAGATCCTACCTCTAACATGAGATGTGATATCAAACTCCTTCCCATTCCAAACCTGAGACCCTTCAGATAGCATGAGATGTGATATTTCAATGCTTCTAAAACCAAACATGAGAACCATCCTATAACATGAGATGTGAAATCCAAATCATTCCCATTCCAAACCTGAGACCCTTCCTATAGCATGAGATGTTATAATTTAATGCTTCTAAAACCAAACCTGAGAACCATCCTATAACATGTGAAATCCAAATCCTTCCCTTTCCAAACCTGAGACCCTTCCGATAGCATGAGATGTGATATCTCAATGCTTCTAAAACCAAACATGAGAACCATCCTATAACATGAGATGTGAAATCCAAATCCTTCCCTTTCCAAACCTGAGACCCTTCCTATAGCTTGAGATGAAATATCAAACTCCTTCCCATTCCAATCCTGAGATAGCTTGAGATGTGATATCCAACTCCATCCCATTCCAATCCTGAGACCCTTCCGATAGCATGAGATGTGATAGCTCAATGCTTCTAATATCAAAACTGAGACCCTCCCTATAGTATGAGATGTGAATTCTAAGTCCTTACCATTCCTATCCTGAGACCCTTCCGATAGCAGAGATGTGATATCTCAATGCTTATACCAAACCTGATGACCCTTCCTATGGCATTAGATGTGATATCCAACTCCTTCCCATTCCAATCCTGAGTTCCTTCCTATAGCATGAGATGTGATATCTCAATGCTTCTATCAAACCTGATACCCTTCCTTTAGCATGAGAGGTGATATTCAACTCCTGCCCATTCCAATCCTGAGACTCCTCCTATAGCATGAGATGTGATATCTCAATGCTTCTAATACCAGACCTGGGACCGGTCCTATAACATGAGATATGATATCCAAATCCTTCCCCTTCCAAACCTGAGACCCTTCCTATAGCAAGAGATGTGATATCCAATTCCTTCCCATTCCAATCCTGAGACCCTTCCTATAACGAGATGTGATATCCAACTCCTTCCCATTCCAACCTGCGACCCTTCCTGTAGCATGAGAAGGGAGATCCAACTCCTTCCCATTCCAATCCTGAGACCCTTCCTATACCATGAGATGTGATATATCAATGCTTCTAATACCAAACCTGGGACCCGTCCTATAACATGAGATATGTCCTATAACATGAGATATGATATCCAAATCCTTCCCCTTCCAAACCTGAGACCCTTCCTTTAGCATGAGATGTGATATCCAAATCCTTCCCATTCCAATACTGAAACCCTTTCTATAGCATGAGATGTCATATCTCAATGTTTCTAATAGAAAACCTGAGACCCTTCCTATAGCAAGAGATGTGATATCCAAATCCTTCCCATTTCAATCTTGAGACCCTTCCTATAACATGAGATGTGATATCCAACTCCTACCCATTCCAACCTGAGACCCTTCCTATAGCATGAGAAGGGATATCCAATTCCTTCCCAATCCAATCCTTAGACCCTTCCGATAGCAGAGATGTGATATCTCAATGCTTATACCAAACCTGAGACCCTTCCTTTAGCATGAGATGTGATATCCAAATGCTTCACATTCCAATCCTGAGACCCTTCCTATAGCATGAGATGTGATATCTCAATGCTTCTAATACAAAACCTGAGATCCTTCCTATAACATGAGATGTGATATCCAAGTCCTTCCCATTCCAATCCTGAGACCCTTCCTATAACATGAGATGTGATATCCAACTCCTTCTACTCCAACCTGAGACCCTTCCTATAGCATGAGATGGGATATCCAACTCCTTCCAAATCCAATCCTGATACCCTTCCAATAGCATGAGATGTGATATCCCAATGCTTCTACAAAACCTGAGACCCATACCATGGCATGAGATGTGATATCAAACTCCCGTCCTATACGATGAGACTTGATATCTCAATGCTTCTAATACCAAACCTGAGACCGGTCCAATAACATGAGATGTGATATCCAAATCCTTCCCCTTCCAAACCTTAGACCCTTCCTTTATCATGAGATGTGATATCCAAGTCCTTCCCATTCCATTCCTGAGACCCTTAATATAGCATGAGATGTGATATCTCAATGCTTCTAATACCAAACCTGAGACCCTTCCTATAACATGAGATGTGATATCCAAATCCTTCCCATTCCAATCCTGAGACCCTTCCGATAGCAGAGATGTGATATCTCAATGCTTATACCAAACCTGAGACCCTTCCGATAGCATGAGATGTGATATCTCAATGCTTCTAATACCAAACCTCAGATCCTTCCAATAACATGAGATGTGATGTCCAAATCCTTCCCCTTCCAAACCTTAGACCCTCCCTTTAGCATGAGATGTGATATCCAACTCCTTCCCATTCCAATCCTGAGACCCTTCTGATGGCATGAGATGTCATATCTCAATGCCTCTAATACCAAACCTGAGATCCTACCTCTAACATGAGATGTGATATCAAACTCCTTCCCATTCCAAACCTGAGACCCTTCAGATAGCATGAGATGTGATATTTCAATGCTTCTAAAACCAAACATGAGAACCATCCTATAACATGAGATGTGAAATCCAAATCATTCCCATTCCAAACATGAGGCCCTTCCTATAGCTTGAGATGTGATATCAAACTCCTTCCCATTCAATGTGATATCCAACTCCTTCCCATTCCAATCCTGGGACCCTTCCTATACCATGAGATGTGATAGTTCAATGCTTCTAATACCAAACCTGAGATCCTTCCTATAACATGAGATGTGATATCCAACTCCTTCCCATTCCAATCCTGAGACCCTTATGATAGCATGAGATGTGATATCTCAATGCCTCTTATACCAAACCTGAGATCCTTCCGATAGCATGAGATGTGATATCTCAATGCTTCTAATACCAAACCTGAGATCCTTCCTATAATATGAGATGTGATTTCCAAATCCTTCCCCTTCCAGACCTGAGACCTTTCCTTTAGCATGAGATGTGATAACCAACTCCTTCCCATTCCAAACCTGAGACCCTTCCCATAGCATGAGATGTGATATCTCAATGCTTCTAAAACCAAACATGAGAACCATCCTATAACATGAGATGTGAAATCCAAATCCTTCCCTTTCCAAACCTGAGACCCTTCCTATAGCTTGAGATGAAATATCAAACTCCTTCCCATTCCAATCCTGAGATAGCTTGAGATGTGAGATCCAAATCCTTCCCCTTCCAAACCTGAGACCCTTCCTATAGCTTGATATGTGATATCAAACTCCTTCCCATTACAATCCTGAGATAGCTTGAGATGTGATATCCAACTCCATCCCATTCCAATCCTGAGACCCTTCCGATAGCATGAGATGTGATAGCTCAATGCTTCTAATATCAAAACTGAGACCCTCCCTATAGTATGAGATGTGAAATCTACGTCCTTCCCATTCCTATCCTGAGACCCTTCCAATAGCATATGTGATATCCAACTCCTTCCCATTCCAAACCTGAGACCTTTCCTTTAGCATATGTGATATCCAACTCCTTCCAATTCCAATACTGAGACCCTTCCAATAGCATATGTGATATCTCAATGCTTCTAATATCAAAACTGAGACCCTCCCTATAACATGAGATGTGATATCCAACTCCTTCCCATTCCAATACTGAGACCCTTCCAATAGCATATGTGATATCTCAATGCTTCTAATATGAAAACTGAGACCCTCCCTATAACATGAATTGTGATATCCAAATCCTTCCCATTCCAATCCTGAGACCCTTCCGATAGCAGAGATGTGATATCTCAATGCTTATACCAAACCTAAGACTCTTCTGATAGCATGAGATGTGATATCTCAATGCTTCTAATACCAAACCTGAGATCCTTCCAATAACATGAGATATGATGTCCAAATCCCTCCCCTTCCAAACCTTAGACCATCCCTTTAGCATGAGATTTGATATCCAACTCCTTCCCATTCCAATCCTGAGACCCTTCTGATAGCATGAGATGTGATATCTCAATGCCTCTAATACCAAACCTGAGATCCTACCTCTAACATGAAATGTGATATCCATCTCCTTCCCTTTCCAAACCTGAGACCCTGCCTATAGCATGAGATGTGATATCCAAGTCCTTCCCATTCCAATCCTGAGACCCTTCCTATAGCATGTGATGTGATATCTCAATGCTTATACCAAACCTGAGACCCTTCCTATGGCATGAGATGTCATATACAACTCCTTCCCATTCCAACCCTGAGACCCTTCCTATAGCATGAGATGTGATATCTCAATTCTTATACCAAACCTGAGACCCTTCCTATAGCATGAGATGTGATATCCAACTCCTTCCCATTCCAATCCTGAGACCCTTCCTATAGCATGAGATGTGATATCTCAAGGCCTCTAATACCAAACCTGAGATCCTTCCTCTAACATGAAATGTGATATCCAACTCCTTCCCCTTCCAAACCTGAGAGCCTTCCTATAGCATGAGATATGATATCCAAGTCCTTCCCATTCCAATCCTGAGACCCTTCCTATAACATGAAATGTGATATCCAACTCCTTCCCATTCTAACCTGAGACCCTTCCTATAGCATGAGATGGGATATCCAACTCCTTCCAAATCCAATACTGATACCCTTCCGATAGCATGAGATGTGATATCCCAATGCTTCTACCAAACCTGAGACCCATACTATGGCATGAGATGTGATATCAAACTCCTTCCCACTCCAATCCTGAGACGCTTCCTATAGCTTGAGATGTGATATCCAACTCCTTCCCATTCCAATTCTGAGACCCTTCTTATACCATGACACTTGATATCTCAATGCTTCTAATACCAAACCTGAGACCCGTCCTATAACATGAGATGTGATATCCAAATCCATCCCCTTCCAAACCTTAGACCCTTCCTTTATAATGAGATGTGATATCCAACTCCTTCCCATTCCAATCCTGAGACCCTTCCGATATCATGAGATGTGATATCTCAATGCTTATACCAAATCTGAGACCCTTCCTATGGCCTGAGATGTCATATACAACTCCTTCCCATTCCAATCCTGAGACCCTTCCTATAGCATGAGATGTGATATCTCAATGCTTATACCAAATCTGAGACCCTTCCTATAGCATGAGATGGGATATCCAACTCCTTCCCATTCCAATCCTGAGACCCTTCCTATAGCATGAGAAGTGATATCTCCATGCTTATACCAAACCTGAGACCCTTCCTATAGCATAAGATGTGATATCCACATCCTTCCCTTTCCAATCCTGAGACCCTTCCTATAGCATGAGATGTGATATCTCAATGCTTATACCAAACCTGAGACCCTTCCTATAGCATGAGATGTGATATCCAACTCCTTCCCATTCCAATCCTGAGACCCTTCCTATAGCATGAGATGTGATGTCTCAATGCTTCTAATACCAAACCTGAGATCCTTCCTATAACATGAGATGTGATATCCAACTCCTTCCCATTCCAATCCTGAGACCCTTATGATAGCATGAGATGTGATATCTCAATGCCTCTTATACCAAACCTGAGATCCTTCCGATAGCATGAGATGTGATATCTCAATGCTTCTAATACCAAACCTGAGATCCTTCCTATAATATGAGATGTGATTTCCAAATCCTTCCCCTTCCAAACCTGAGACCCTCCCTTTAGCATGAAATGTGATATCCAACTCCTTCCCATTCCAATCCTGAGACCCTTCTGATAGCATGAGATGTGATATCTCAATGCCTCTAATACCAAACCTGAGATCCTACCTCTAACATGAAATGTGATATCCATCTCCTTCCCTTTCCAACCCTGAGACCCTGCCTATAGCATGAGATGTGATATCCAAGTCCTTCCCATTCCAATCGTGAGACCCTTCCTATAGCATGTGATGTGATATCTCAATGCTTATACCAAACCTGAGACCCTTCCTATGGCATGAGATGTCATATACAACTCCTTCCCATTCCAACCCTGAGACCCTTCCTATAGCATGAGATGTGATATCTCAATGCTTATACCAAACCTGAGACCCTTCCTATAGCATGAGATGTGATATCCAACTTCTTCCCATTCCAATCCTGAGACCCTTCCTATAGCATGAGATGTGATATCTCAGTGCTTATACCAAACCTGAGACCCTTCCTATAGCATAAGATGTGATATCCAAATCCTTCCCATTCCAATCCTGAGACCCTTCCTATAGCATGAGATGTGATATCTCAATGCTTATACCAAACCTGAGACCCTTCCTATAGCATGAGATGTGATATCCAACTCCTTCCCATTCCAATCCTGAGACCCTTCCTATAGCATGAGATGTGATGTCTCAATGCTTCTAATACCAAACCTGAGATCCTTCCTATAACATGAGATGTGATATCCAACTCCTTCCCATTCCAATCCTGAGACCCTTATGATAGCATGAGATGTGATATCTCAATGCCTCTTATACCAAACCTGAGATCCTTCCGATAGCATGAGATGTGATATCTCAATGCTTCTAATACCAAACCTGAGATCCTTCCTATAATATGAGATGTGATTTCCAAATCCTTCCCCTTCCAAACCTGAGACCCTCCCTTTAGCATGAAATGTGATATCCAACTCCTTCCCATTCCAATCCTGAGACCCTTCTGATAGCATGAGATGTGATATCTCATTGCCTCTAATACCAAACCTGAGATCCTACCTCTAACATGAAATGTGATATCCATCTCCTTCCCTTTCCAAACCTGAGACCCTGCCTATAGCATGAGATGTGATATCCAAGTCCTTCCCATTCCAATCCTGAGACCCTTCCTATAGCATGTGATGTGATATCCAAGTCCTTCCCATTCCAATCCTGAGACCCTTCCTATAGCATGTGATGTGATATCTCAATGCTTATACCAAACCTGAGACCCTTCCTATGGCATGAGATGTCATATACAACTCCTTCCCATTCCAACCCTGAGACCCTTCCTATAGCATGAGATGTGATATCTCAATGCTTATACCAAACCTGAGACCCTTCCTATAGCTTGAGATGTGATATCCAACTTCTTCCCATTCCAATCCTGAGACCCTTCCTATAGCATGAGATGTGATATCCCAATGCTTCTACCAAACCTGAGACCCATACTATGGCATGAGATGTGATATCAAACTCCTTCCCATTCCAATCCTGAGACGCTTCCTATAGCTTGAGATGTGATATCCAACTCCTTCCCATTCCAATTCTGAGACCCTTCTTATACCATGAGACTTGATATCTCAATGCTTCTAATACCAAACCTGAGACCCGTCCTATAACATGAGATATGATATCCAAATCCTTCCCCTTCCAAACCTTAGACCCTTCCTTTATAATGAGATGTGATATCCAACTCCTTCCCATTCCAATCCTGAGACCCTTCCTATAGCATGAGATGTAATATCTCAATGCTTCTAATACCAAACCTGAGACCCTTCCTATAACATGAGATGGGATATCCAACTCCTTCCCATTCCAATCCTGAGACCCTTCCGATAGCAGAGATGTGATATCTCAATGCTTATACCAAACCTGAGACCCTTCCTAAGGCTTGAGATGTCATATACAACTCCTTCCCATTCCAATCCTGAGACCCTTCCTATAGCATGAGATGTGATATCTCAATGCTTATACCAAATCTGAGACCCTTCCTATAGCATGAGATGTGATATCCAAATCCTTCCCATTCCAATCCTGAGACCCTTCCTATAGCATGAGATGTGATATCTCAATGCTTATACCAAACCTGAGAGCCTACCTATAGCATGAGATGTGATATCCAAGTCCATCCCATTCCAATCCTTAGACCCTTCCTACAGCATGCGATGTGATATCTCAATGATTCTAATACCAAACCAGAGACCCGTCCTTTAACATGAGATGGGATATCCAACTCCTTCCCATTCCAATCCTGAGCCACTCCTGATAGCAGAGATGTGATATCTCAATGCTTATACCAAACCTGAGACCCTTCCTATAACATGAGATGTGATATCCAACTCCTTCCCGTTCCAAACCTGAGACACTTCCTATAGCATATGTGATATCCAACTCCTTCCCATTCCAAACATGAGACCCTTACTATAGCAAGAATGTAATATCTCAAGGCCTCTAATACCAAACCTGAGATCCTTCCTCTAACATGAAATGTGATATCCAACTCCTTCCCCTTCCAAACCTGAGAGCCTTCCTATAGCATGAGATATGATATCCAAGTCCTTCCCATTCCAATCCTGAGACCCTTCCTATAACATGAAATGTGATATCCAACTCCTTCCCATTCTAACCTGAGACCCTTCCTATAGCATGAGATGGGATATCCAACTCCTTCCAAATCCAATACTGATACCCTTCCGATAGCATGAGATGTGATATCCCAATGCTTCTACCAAACCTGAGACCCATACTATGGCATGAGATGTGATATCAAACTCCTTCCCATTCCAATCCTGAGACGCTTCCTATAGCTTGAGATGTGATATCCAACTCCTTCCCATTCCAATTCTGAGACCCTTCTTATACCATGACACTTGATATCTCAATGCTTCTAATACCAAACCTGAGACCCGTCCTATAACATGAGATGTGATATCCAAATCCATCCCCTTCCAAACCTTAGACCCTTCCTTTATAATGAGATGTGATATCCAACTCCTTCCCATTCCAATCCTGAGACCCTTCCGATATCATGAGATGTGATATCTCAATGCTTATACCAAATCTGAGACCCTTCCTATGGCCTGAGATGTCATATACAACTCCTTCCCATTCCAATCCTGAGACCCTTCCTATAGCATGAGATGTGATATCTCAATGCTTATACCAAATCTGAGACCCTTCCTATAGCATGAGATGGGATATCCAACTCCTTCCCATTCCAATCCTGAGACCCTTCCTATAGCATGAGAAGTGATATCTCCATGCTTATACCAAACCTGAGACCCTTCCTATAGCATAAGATGTGATATCCAAATCCTTCCCTTTCCAATCCTGAGACCCTTCCTATAGCATGAGATGTGATATCTCAATGCTTATACCAAACCTGAGACCCTTCCTATAGCATGAGATGTGATATCCAACTCCTTCCCATTCCAAACCTGAGACCCTTCCTATAGCATGAGATGTGATGTCTCAATGCTTCTAATACCAAACCTGAGATCCTTCCTATAACATGAGATGTGATATCCAACTCCTTCCCATTCCAATCCTGAGACCCTTATGATAGCATGAGATGTGATATCTCAATGCCTCTTATACCAAACCTGAGATCCTTCCGATAGCATGAGATGTGATATCTCAATGCTTCTAATACCAAACCTGAGATCCTTCCTATAATATGAGATGTGATTTCCAAATCCTTCCCCTTCCAGACCTGAGACCTTTCCTTTAGCATGAGATGTGATAACCAACTCCTTCCCATTCCAAACCTGAGACCCTTCCCATAGCATGAGATGTGATATCTCAATGCTTCTAAAACCAAACATGAGAACCATCCTATAACATGAGATGTGAAATCCAAATCCTTCCCTTTCCAAACCTGAGACCCTTCCTATAGCTTGAGATGAAATATCAAACTCCTTCCCATTCCAATCCTGAGATAGCTTGAGATGTGAGATCCAAATCCTTCCCCTTCCAAACCTGAGACCCTTCCTATAGCTTGATATGTGATATCAAACTCCTTCCCATTACAATCCTGAGATAGCTTGAGATGTGATATCCAACTCCATCCCATTCCAATCCTGAGACCCTTCCGATAGCATGAGATGTGATAGCTCAATGCTTCTAATATCAAAACTGAGACCCTCCCTATAGTATGAGATGTGAAATCTACGTCCTTCCCATTCCTATCCTGAGACCCTTCCAATAGCATATGTGATATCCAACTCCTTCCCATTCCAAACCTGAGACCTTTCCTTTAGCATATGTGATATCCAACTCCTTCCAATTCCAATACTGAGACCCTTCCAATAGCATATGTGATATCTCAATGCTTCTAATATCAAAACTGAGACCCTCCCTATAACATGAGATGTGATATCCAACTCCTTCCCATTCCAATACTGAGACCCTTCCAATAGCATATGTGATATCTCAATGCTTCTAATATGAAAACTGAGACCCTCCCTATAACATGAATTGTGATATCCAAATCCTTCCCATTCCAATCCTGAGACCCTTCCGATAGCAGAGATGTGATATCTCAATGCTTATACCAAACCTAAGACTCTTCTGATAGCATGAGATGTGATATCTCAATGCTTCTAATACCAAACCTGAGATCCTTCCAATAACATGAGATATGATGTCCAAATCCCTCCCCTTCCAAACCTTAGACCATCCCTTTAGCATGAGATTTGATATCCAACTCCTTCCCATTCCAATCCTGAGACCCTTCTGATAGCATGAGATGTGATATCTCAATGCCTCTAATACCAAACCTGAGATCCTACCTCTAACATGAAATGTGATATCCATCTCCTTCCCTTTCCAAACCTGAGACCCTGCCTATAGCATGAGATGTGATATCCAAGTCCTTCCCATTCCAATCCTGAGACCCTTCCTATAGCATGTGATGTGATATCTCAATGCTTATACCAAACCTGAGACCCTTCCTATGGCATGAGATGTCATATACAACTCCTTCCCATTCCAACCCTGAGACCCTTCCTATAGCATGAGATGTGATATCTCAATTCTTATACCAAACCTGAGACCCTTCCTATAGCATGAGATGTGATATCCAACTCCTTCCCATTCCAATCCTGAGACCCTTCCTATAGCATGAGATGTGATATCTCAAGGCCTCTAATACCAAACCTGAGATCCTTCCTCTAACATGAAATGTGATATCCAACTCCTTCCCCTTCCAAACCTGAGAGCCTTCCTATAGCATGAGATATGATATCCAAGTCCTTCCCATTCCAATCCTGAGACCCTTCCTATAACATGAAATGTGATATCCAACTCCTTCCCATTCTAACCTGAGACCCTTCCTATAGCATGAGATGGGATATCCAACTCCTTCCAAATCCAATACTGATACCCTTCCGATAGCATGAGATGTGATATCCCAATGCTTCTACCAAACCTGAGACCCATACTATGGCATGAGATGTGATATCAAACTCCTTCCCATTCCAATCCTGAGACGCTTCCTATAGCTTGAGATGTGATATCCAACTCCTTCCCATTCCAATTCTGAGACCCTTCTTATACCATGACACTTGATATCTCAATGCTTCTAATACCAAACCTGAGACCCGTCCTATAACATGAGATGTGATATCCAAATCCATCCCCTTCCAAACCTTAGACCCTTCCTTTATAATGAGATGTGCTATCCAACTCCTTCCCATTCCAATCCTGAGACCCTTCCGATATCATGAGATGTGATATCTCAATGCTTATACCAAATCTGAGACCCTTCCTATGGCCTGAGATGTCATATACAACTCCTTCCCATTCCAATCCTGAGACCCTTCCTATAGCATGAGATGTGATATCTCAATGCTTATACCAAATCTGAGACCCTTCCTATAGCATGAGATGGGATATCCAACTCCTTCCCATTCCAATCCTGAGACCCTTCCTATAGCATGAGAAGTGATATCTCCATGCTTATACCAAACCTGAGACCCTTCCTATAGCATAAGATGTGATATCCACATCCTTCCCTTTCCAATCCTGAGACCCTTCCTATAGCATGAGATGTGATATCTCAATGCTTATACCAAACCTGAGACCCTTCCTATAGCATGAGATGTGATATCCAACTCCTTCCCATTCCAATCCTGAGACCCTTCCTATAGCATGAGATGTGATGTCTCAATGCTTCTAATACCAAACCTGAGATCCTTCCTATAACATGAGATGTGATATCCAACTCCTTCCCATTCCAATCCTGAGACCCTTATGATAGCATGAGATGTGATATCTCAATGCCTCTTATACCAAACCTGAGATCCTTCCGATAGCATGAGATGTGATATCTCAATGCTTCTAATACCAAACCTGAGATCCTTCCTATAATATGAGATGTGATTTCCAAATCCTTCCCCTTCCAAACCTGAGACCCTCCCTTTAGCATGAAATGTGATATCCAACTCCTTCCCATTCCAATCCTGAGACCCTTCTGATAGCATGAGATGTGATATCTCAATGCCTCTAATACCAAACCTGAGATCCTACCTCTAACATGAAATGTGATATCCATCTCCTTCCCTTTCCAACCCTGAGACCCTGCCTATAGCATGAGATGTGATATCCAAGTCCTTCCCATTCCAATCGTGAGACCCTTCCTATAGCATGTGATGTGATATCTCAATGCTTATACCAAACCTGAGACCCTTCCTATGGCATGAGATGTCATATACAACTCCTTCCCATTCCAACCCTGAGACCCTTCCTATAGCATGAGATGTGATATCTCAATGCTTATACCAAACCTGAGACCCTTCCTATAGCATGAGATGTGATATCCAACTTCTTCCCATTCCAATCCTGAGACCCTTCCTATAGCATGAGATGTGATATCTCAGTGCTTATACCAAACCTGAGACCCTTCCTATAGCATAAGATGTGATATCCAAATCCTTCCCATTCCAATCCTGAGACCCTTCCTATAGCATGAGATGTGATATCTCAATGCTTATACCAAACCTGAGACCCTTCCTATAGCATGAGATGTGATATCCAACTCCTTCCCATTCCAATCCTGAGACCCTTCCTATAGCATGAGATGTGATGTCTCAATGCTTCTAATACCAAACCTGAGATCCTTCCTATAACATGAGATGTGATATCCAACTCCTTCCCATTCCAATCCTGAGACCCTTATGATAGCATGAGATGTGATATCTCAATGCCTCTTATACCAAACCTGAGATCCTTCCGATAGCATGAGATGTGATATCTCAATGCTTCTAATACCAAACCTGAGATCCTTCCTATAATATGAGATGTGATTTCCAAATCCTTCCCCTTCCAAACCTGAGACCCTCCCTTTAGCATGAAATGTGATATCCAACTCCTTCCCATTCCAATCCTGAGACCCTTCTGATAGCATGAGATGTGATATCTCATTGCCTCTAATACCAAACCTGAGATCCTACCTCTAACATGAAATGTGATATCCATCTCCTTCCCTTTCCAAACCTGAGACCCTGCCTATAGCATGAGATGTGATATCCAAGTCCTTCCCATTCCAATCCTGAGACCCTTCCTATAGCATGTGATGTGATATCCAAGTCCTTCCCATTCCAATCCTGAGACCCTTCCTATAGCATGTGATGTGATATCTCAATGCTTATACCAAACCTGAGACCCTTCCTATGGCATGAGATGTCATATACAACTCCTTCCCATTCCAACCCTGAGACCCTTCCTATAGCATGAGATGTGATATCTCAATGCTTATACCAAACCTGAGACCCTTCCTATAGCTTGAGATGTGATATCCAACTTCTTCCCATTCCAATCCTGAGACCCTTCCTATAGCATGAGATGTGATATCCCAATGCTTCTACCAAACCTGAGACCCATACTATGGCATGAGATGTGATATCAAACTCCTTCCCATTCCAATCCTGAGACGCTTCCTATAGCTTGAGATGTGATATCCAACTCCTTCCCATTCCAATTCTGAGACCCTTCTTATACCATGAGACTTGATATCTCAATGCTTCTAATACCAAACCTGAGACCCGTCCTATAACATGAGATATGATATCCAAATCCTTCCCCTTCCAAACCTTAGACCCTTCCTTTATAATGAGATGTGATATCCAACTCCTTCCCATTCCAATCCTGAGACCCTTCCTATAGCATGAGATGTAATATCTCAATGCTTCTAATACCAAACCTGAGACCCTTCCTATAACATGAGATGGGATATCCAACTCCTTCCCATTCCAATCCTGAGACCCTTCCGATAGCAGAGATGTGATATCTCAATGCTTATACCAAACCTGAGACCCTTCCTAAGGCTTGAGATGTCATATACAACTCCTTCCCATTCCAATCCTGAGACCCTTCCTATAGCATGAGATGTGATATCTCAATGCTTATACCAAATCTGAGACCCTTCCTATAGCATGAGATGTGATATCCAAATCCTTCCCATTCCAATCCTGAGACCCTTCCTATAGCATGAGATGTGATATCTCAATGCTTATACCAAACCTGAGAGCCTACCTATAGCATGAGATGTGATATCCAAGTCCATCCCATTCCAATCCTTAGACCCTTCCTACAGCATGCGATGTGATATCTCAATGATTCTAATACCAAACCAGAGACCCGTCCTTTAACATGAGATGGGATATCCAACTCCTTCCCATTCCAATCCTGAGCCACTCCTGATAGCAGAGATGTGATATCTCAATGCTTATACCAAACCTGAGACCCTTCCTATAACATGAGATGTGATATCCAACTCCTTCCCGTTCCAAACCTGAGACACTTCCTATAGCATATGTGATATCCAACTCCTTCCCATTCCAAACATGAGACCCTTACTATAGCAAGAATGTAATATCTCAAGGCCTCTAATACCAAACCTGAGATCCTTCCTCTAACATGAAATGTGATATCCAACTCCTTCCCCTTCCAAACCTGAGAGCCTTCCTATAGCATGAGATATGATATCCAAGTCCTTCCCATTCCAATCCTGAGACCCTTCCTATAACATGAAATGTGATATCCAACTCCTTCCCATTCTAACCTGAGACCCTTCCTATAGCATGAGATGGGATATCCAACTCCTTCCAAATCCAATACTGATACCCTTCCGATAGCATGAGATGTGATATCCCAATGCTTCTACCAAACCTGAGACCCATACTATGGCATGAGATGTGATATCAAACTCCTTCCCATTCCAATCCTGAGACGCTTCCTATAGCTTGAGATGTGATATCCAACTCCTTCCCATTCCAATTCTGAGACCCTTCTTATACCATGACACTTGATATCTCAATGCTTCTAATACCAAACCTGAGACCCGTCCTATAACATGAGATGTGATATCCAAATCCATCCCCTTCCAAACCTTAGACCCTTCCTTTATAATGAGATGTGATATCCAACTCCTTCCCATTCCAATCCTGAGACCCTTCCGATATCATGAGATGTGATATCTCAATGCTTATACCAAATCTGAGACCCTTCCTATGGCCTGAGATGTCATATACAACTCCTTCCCATTCCAATCCTGAGACCCTTCCTATAGCATGAGATGTGATATCTCAATGCTTATACCAAATCTGAGACCCTTCCTATAGCATGAGATGGGATATCCAACTCCTTCCCATTCCAATCCTGAGACCCTTCCTATAGCATGAGAAGTGATATCTCCATGCTTATACCAAACCTGAGACCCTTCCTATAGCATAAGATGTGATATCCAAATCCTTCCCTTTCCAATCCTGAGACCCTTCCTATAGCATGAGATGTGATATCTCAATGCTTATACCAAACCTGAGACCCTTCCTATAGCATGAGATGTGATATCCAACTCCTTCCCATTCCAAACCTGAGACCCTTCCTATAGCATGAGATGTGATGTCTCAATGCTTCTAATACCAAACCTGAGATCCTTCCTATAACATGAGATGTGATATCCAACTCCTTCCCATTCCAATCCTGAGACCCTTATGATAGCATGAGATGTGATATCTCAATGCCTCTTATACCAAACCTGAGATCCTTCCGATAGCATGAGATGTGATATCTCAATGCTTCTAATACCAAACCTGAGATCCTTCCTATAATATGAGATGTGATTTCCAAATCCTTCCCCTTCCAAACCTGAGACCCTCCCTTTAGCATGAAATGTGATATCCAACTCCTTCCCATTCCAATCCTGAGACCCTTCTGATAGCATGAGATGTGATATCTCAATGCCTCTAATACCAAACCTGAGATCCTACCTCTAACATGAAATGTGATATCCATCTCCTTCCCTTTCCAACCCTGAGACCCTGCCTATAGCATGAGATGTGATATCCAAGTCCTTCCCATTCCAATCGTGAGACCCTTCCTATAGCATGTGATGTGATATCTCAATGCTTATACCAAACCTGAGACCCTTCCTATGGCATGAGATGTCATATACAACTCCTTCCCATTCCAACCCTGAGACCCTTCCTATAGCATGTGATGTGATATCTCAATGCTTATACCAAACCTGAGACCCTTCCTATAGCATGAGATGTGATATCCAACTTCTTCCCATTCCAATCCTGAGACCCTTCCTATAGCATGAGATGTGATATCTCAGTGCTTATACCAAACCTGAGACCCTTCCTATAGCATAAGATGTGATATCCAAATCCTTCCCATTCCAATCCTGAGACCCTTCCTATAGCATGAGATGTGATATCTCAATGCTTATACCAAATCTGAGACCCTTCCTATAGCATGAGATGGGATATCCAACTCCTTCCCATTCCAATCCTGAGACCCTTCCTATAGCATGAGAAGTGATATCTCCATGCTTATACCAAACCTGAGACCCTTCCTATAGCATAAGATGTGATATCCAAATCCTTCCCTTTCCAATCCTGAGACCCTTCCTATAGCATGAGATGTGATATCTCAATGCTTATACCAAACCTGAGACCCTTCCTATAGCATGAGATGTGATATCCAACTCCTTCCCATTCCAAACCTGAGACCCTTCCTATAGCATGAGATGTGATGTCTCAATGCTTCTAATACCAAACCTGAGATCCTTCCTATAACATGAGATGTGATATCCAACTCCTTCCCATTCCAATCCTGAGACCCTTATGATAGCATGAGATGTGATATCTCAATGCCTCTTATACCAAACCTGAGATCCTTCCGATAGCATGAGATGTGATATCTCAATGCTTCTAATACCAAACCTGAGATCCTTCCTATAATATGAGATGTGATTTCCAAATCCTTCCCCTTCCAGACCTGAGACCTTTCCTTTAGCATGAGATGTGATAACCAACTCCTTCCCATTCCAAACCTGAGACCCTTCCCATAGCATGAGATGTGATATCTCAATGCTTCTAAAACCAAACATGAGAACCATCCTATAACATGAGATGTGAAATCCAAATCCTTCCCTTTCCAAACCTGAGACCCTTCCTATAGCTTGAGATGAAATATCAAACTCCTTCCCATTCCAATCCTGAGATAGCTTGAGATGTGAGATCCAAATCCTTCCCCTTCCAAACCTGAGACCCTTCCTATAGCTTGATATGTGATATCAAACTCCTTCCCATTACAATCCTGAGATAGCTTGAGATGTGATATCCAACTCCATCCCATTCCAATCCTGAGACCCTTCCGATAGCATGAGATGTGATAGCTCAATGCTTCTAATATCAAAACTGAGACCCTCCCTATAGTATGAGATGTGAAATCTACGTCCTTCCCATTCCTATCCTGAGACCCTTCCAATAGCATATGTGATATCCAACTCCTTCCCATTCCAAACCTGAGACCTTTCCTTTAGCATATGTGATATCCAACTCCTTCCAATTCCAATACTGAGACCCTTCCAATAGCATATGTGATATCTCAATGCTTCTAATATCAAAACTGAGACCCTCCCTATAACATGAGATGTGATATCCAACTCCTTCCCATTCCAATACTGAGACCCTTCCAATAGCATATGTGATATCTCAATGCTTCTAATATGAAAACTGAGACCCTCCCTATAACATGAATTGTGATATCCAAATCCTTCCCATTCCAATCCTGAGACCCTTCCGATAGCAGAGATGTGATATCTCAATGCTTATACCAAACCTAAGACTCTTCTGATAGCATGAGATGTGATATCTCAATGCTTCTAATACCAAACCTGAGATCCTTCCAATAACATGAGATATGATGTCCAAATCCCTCCCCTTCCAAACCTTAGACCATCCCTTTAGCATGAGATTTGATATCCAACTCCTTCCCATTCCAATCCTGAGACCCTTCTGATAGCATGAGATGTGATATCTCAATGCCTCTAATACCAAACCTGAGATCCTACCTCTAACATGAAATGTGATATCCATCTCCTTCCCTTTCCAAACCTGAGACCCTGCCTATAGCATGAGATGTGATATCCAAGTCCTTCCCATTCCAATCCTGAGACCCTTCCTATAGCATGTGATGTGATATCTCAATGCTTATACCAAACCTGAGACCCTTCCTATGGCATGAGATGTCATATACAACTCCTTCCCATTCCAACCCTGAGACCCTTCCTATAGCATGAGATGTGATATCTCAATTCTTATACCAAACCTGAGACCCTTCCTATAGCATGAGATGTGATATCCAACTCCTTCCCATTCCAATCCTGAGACCCTTCCTATAGCATGAGATGTGATATCTCAAGGCCTCTAATACCAAACCTGAGATCCTTCCTCTAACATGAAATGTGATATCCAACTCCTTCCCCTTCCAAACCTGAGAGCCTTCCTATAGCATGAGATATGATATCCAAGTCCTTCCCATTCCAATCCTGAGACCCTTCCTATAACATGAAATGTGATATCCAACTCCTTCCCATTCTAACCTGAGACCCTTCCTATAGCATGAGATGGGATATCCAACTCCTTCCAAATCCAATACTGATACCCTTCCGATAGCATGAGATGTGATATCCCAATGCTTCTACCAAACCTGAGACCCATACTATGGCATGAGATGTGATATCAAACTCCTTCCCATTCCAATCCTGAGACGCTTCCTATAGCTTGAGATGTGATATCCAACTCCTTCCCATTCCAATTCTGAGACCCTTCTTATACCATGACACTTGATATCTCAATGCTTCTAATACCAAACCTGAGACCCGTCCTATAACATGAGATGTGATATCCAAATCCATCCCCTTCCAAACCTTAGACCCTTCCTTTATAATGAGATGTGATATCCAACTCCTTCCCATTCCAATCCTGAGACCCTTCCGATATCATGAGATGTGATATCTCAATGCTTATACCAAATCTGAGACCCTTCCTATGGCCTGAGATGTCATATACAACTCCTTCCCATTCCAATCCTGAGACCCTTCCTATAGCATGAGATGTGATATCTCAATGCTTATACCAAATCTGAGACCCTTCCTATAGCATGAGATGGGATATCCAACTCCTTCCCATTCCAATCCTGAGACCCTTCCTATAGCATGAGAAGTGATATCTCCATGCTTATACCAAACCTGAGACCCTTCCTATAGCATAAGATGTGATATCCACATCCTTCCCTTTCCAATCCTGAGACCCTTCCTATAGCATGAGATGTGATATCTCAATGCTTATACCAAACCTGAGACCCTTCCTATAGCATGAGATGTGATATCCAACTCCTTCCCATTCCAATCCTGAGACCCTTCCTATAGCATGAGATGTGATGTCTCAATGCTTCTAATACCAAACCTGAGATCCTTCCTATAACATGAGATGTGATATCCAACTCCTTCCCATTCCAATCCTGAGACCCTTATGATAGCATGAGATGTGATATCTCAATGCCTCTTATACCAAACCTGAGATCCTTCCGATAGCATGAGATGTGATATCTCAATGCTTCTAATACCAAACCTGAGATCCTTCCTATAATATGAGATGTGATTTCCAAATCCTTCCCCTTCCAAACCTGAGACCCTCCCTTTAGCATGAAATGTGATATCCAACTCCTTCCCATTCCAATCCTGAGACCCTTCTGATAGCATGAGATGTGATATCTCAATGCCTCTAATACCAAACCTGAGATCCTACCTCTAACATGAAATGTGATATCCATCTCCTTCCCTTTCCAACCCTGAGACCCTGCCTATAGCATGAGATGTGATATCCAAGTCCTTCCCATTCCAATCGTGAGACCCTTCCTATAGCATGTGATGTGATATCTCAATGCTTATACCAAACCTGAGACCCTTCCTATGGCATGAGATGTCATATACAACTCCTTCCCATTCCAACCCTGAGACCCTTCCTATAGCATGAGATGTGATATCTCAATGCTTATACCAAACCTGAGACCCTTCCTATAGCATGAGATGTGATATCCAACTTCTTCCCATTCCAATCCTGAGACCCTTCCTATAGCATGAGATGTGATATCTCAGTGCTTATACCAAACCTGAGACCCTTCCTATAGCATAAGATGTGATATCCAAATCCTTCCCATTCCAATCCTGAGACCCTTCCTATAGCATGAGATGTGATATCTCAATGCTTATACCAAACCTGAGACCCTTCCTATAGCATGAGATGTGATATCCAACTCCTTCCCATTCCAATCCTGAGACCCTTCCTATAGCATGAGATGTGATGTCTCAATGCTTCTAATACCAAACCTGAGATCCTTCCTATAACATGAGATGTGATATCCAACTCCTTCCCATTCCAATCCTGAGACCCTTATGATAGCATGAGATGTGATATCTCAATGCCTCTTATACCAAACCTGAGATCCTTCTGATAGCATGAGATGTGATATCTCAATGCTTCTAATACCAAACCTGAGATCCTTCCTATAATATGAGATGTGATTTCCAAATCCTTCCCCTTCCAAACCTGAGACCCTCCCTTTAGCATGAAATGTGATATCCAACTCCTTCCCATTCCAATCCTGAGACCCTTCTGATAGCATGAGATGTGATATCTCATTGCCTCTAATACCAAACCTGAGATCCTACCTCTAACATGAAATGTGATATCCATCTCCTTCCCTTTCCAAACCTGAGACCCTGCCTATAGCATGAGATGTGATATCCAAGTCCTTCCCATTCCAATCCTGAGACCCTTCCTATAGCATGTGATGTGATATCCAAGTCCTTCCCATTCCAATCCTGAGACCCTTCCTATAGCATGTGATGTGATATCTCAATGCTTATACCAAACCTGAGACCCTTCCTATGGCATGAGATGTCATATACAACTCCTTCCCATTCCAACCCTGAGACCCTTCCTATAGCATGAGATGTGATATCTCAATGCTTATACCAAACCTGAGACCCTTCCTATAGCTTGAGATGTGATATCCAACTTCTTCCCATTCCAATCCTGAGACCCTTCCTATAGCATGAGATGTGATATCCCAATGCTTCTACCAAACCTGAGACCCATACTATGGCATGAGATGTGATATCAAACTCCTTCCCATTCCAATCCTGAGACGCTTCCTATAGCTTGAGATGTGATATCCAACTCCTTCCCATTCCAATTCTGAGACCCTTCTTATACCATGAGACTTGATATCTCAATGCTTCTAATACCAAACCTGAGACCCGTCCTATAACATGAGATATGATATCCAAATCCTTCCCCTTCCAAACCTTAGACCCTTCCTTTATAATGAGATGTGATATCCAACTCCTTCCCATTCCAATCCTGAGACCCTTCCTATAGCATGAGATGTAATATCTCAATGCTTCTAATACCAAACCTGAGACCCTTCCTATAACATGAGATGGGATATCCAACTCCTTCCCATTCCAATCCTGAGACCCTTCCGATAGCAGAGATGTGATATCTCAATGCTTATACCAAACCTGAGACCCTTCCTAAGGCTTGAGATGTCATATACAACTCCTTCCCATTCCAATCCTGAGACCCTTCCTATAGCATGAGATGTGATATCTCAATGCTTATACCAAATCTGAGACCCTTCCTATAGCATGAGATGTGATATCCAAATCCTTCCCATTCCAATCCTGAGACCCTTCCTATAGCATGAGATGTGATATCTCAATGCTTATACCAAACCTGAGAGCCTACCTATAGCATGAGATGTGATATCCAAGTCCATCCCATTCCAATCCTTAGACCCTTCCTACAGCATGCGATGTGATATCTCAATGATTCTAATACCAAACCAGAGACCCGTCCTTTAACATGAGATGGGATATCCAACTCCTTCCCATTCCAATCCTGAGCCACTCCTGATAGCAGAGATGTGATATCTCAATGCTTATACCAAACCTGAGACCCTTCCTATAACATGAGATGTGATATCCAACTCCTTCCCGTTCCAAACCTGAGACACTTCCTATAGCATATGTGATATCCAACTCCTTCCCATTCCAAACATGAGACCCTTACTATAGCAAGAATGTAATATCTCAAGGCCTCTAATACCAAACCTGAGATCCTTCCTCTAACATGAAATGTGATATCCAACTCCTTCCCCTTCCAAACCTGAGAGCCTTCCTATAGCATGAGATATGATATCCAAGTCCTTCCCATTCCAATCCTGAGACCCTTCCTATAACATGAAATGTGATATCCAACTCCTTCCCATTCTAACCTGAGACCCTTCCTATAGCATGAGATGGGATATCCAACTCCTTCCAAATCCAATACTGATACCCTTCCGATAGCATGAGATGTGATATCCCAATGCTTCTACCAAACCTGAGACCCATACTATGGCATGAGATGTGATATCAAACTCCTTCCCATTCCAATCCTGAGACGCTTCCTATAGCTTGAGATGTGATATCCAACTCCTTCCCATTCCAATTCTGAGACCCTTCTTATACCATGACACTTGATATCTCAATGCTTCTAATACCAAACCTGAGACCCGTCCTATAACATGAGATGTGATATCCAAATCCATCCCCTTCCAAACCTTAGACCCTTCCTTTATAATGAGATGTGATATCCAACTCCTTCCCATTCCAATCCTGAGACCCTTCCGATATCATGAGATGTGATATCTCAATGCTTATACCAAATCTGAGACCCTTCCTATGGCCTGAGATGTCATATACAACTCCTTCCCATTCCAATCCTGAGACCCTTCCTATAGCATGAGATGTGATATCTCAATGCTTATACCAAATCTGAGACCCTTCCTATAGCATGAGATGGGATATCCAACTCCTTCCCATTCCAATCCTGAGACCCTTCCTATAGCATGAGAAGTGATATCTCCATGCTTATACCAAACCTGAGACCCTTCCTATAGCATAAGATGTGATATCCAAATCCTTCCCTTTCCAATCCTGAGACCCTTCCTATAGCATGAGATGTGATATCTCAATGCTTATACCAAACCTGAGACCCTTCCTATAGCATGAGATGTGATATCCAACTCCTTCCCATTCCAAACCTGAGACCCTTCCTATAGCATGAGATGTGATGTCTCAATGCTTCTAATACCAAACCTGAGATCCTTCCTATAACATGAGATGTGATATCCAACTCCTTCCCATTCCAATCCTGAGACCCTTATGATAGCATGAGATGTGATATCTCAATGCCTCTTATACCAAACCTGAGATCCTTCCGATAGCATGAGATGTGATATCTCAATGCTTCTAATACCAAACCTGAGATCCTTCCTATAATATGAGATGTGATTTCCAAATCCTTCCCCTTCCAAACCTGAGACCCTCCCTTTAGCATGAAATGTGATATCCAACTCCTTCCCATTCCAATCCTGAGACCCTTCTGATAGCATGAGATGTGATATCTCAATGCCTCTAATACCAAACCTGAGATCCTACCTCTAACATGAAATGTGATATCCATCTCCTTCCCTTTCCAACCCTGAGACCCTGCCTATAGCATGAGATGTGATATCCAAGTCCTTCCCATTCCAATCGTGAGACCCTTCCTATAGCATGTGATGTGATATCTCAATGCTTATACCAAACCTGAGACCCTTCCTATGGCATGAGATGTCATATACAACTCCTTCCCATTCCAACCCTGAGACCCTTCCTATAGCATGAGATGTGATATCTCAATGCTTATACCAAACCTGAGACCCTTCCTATAGCATGAGATGTGATATCCAACTTCTTCCCATTCCAATCCTGAGACCCTTCCTATAGCATGAGATGTGATATCTCAGTGCTTATACCAAACCTGAGACCCTTCCTATAGCATAAGATGTGATATCCAAATCCTTCCCATTCCAATCCTGAGACCCTTCCTATAGCATGAGATGTGATATCTCAATGCTTATACCAAACCTGAGACCCTTCCTATAGCATGAGATGTGATATCCAACTCCTTCCCATTCCAATCCTGAGACCCTTCCTATAGCATGAGATGTGATGTCTCAATGCTTCTAATACCAAACCTGAGATCCTTCCTATAACATGAGATGTGATATCCAACTCCTTCCCATTCCAATCCTGAGACCCTTATGATAGCATGAGATGTGATATCTCAATGCCTCTTATACCAAACCTGAGATCCTTCCGATAGCATGAGATGTGATATCTCAATGCTTCTAATACCAAACCTGAGATCCTTCCTATAATATGAGATGTGATTTCCAAATCCTTCCCCTTCCAAACCTGAGACCCTCCCTTTAGCATGAAATGTGATATCCAACTCCTTCCCATTCCAATCCTGAGACCCTTCTGATAGCATGAGATGTGATATCTCAATGCCTCTAATACCAAACCTGAGATCCTACCTCTAACATGAAATGTGATATCCATCTCCTTCCCTTTCCAACCCTGAGACCCTGCCTATAGCATGAGATGTGATATCCAAGTCCTTCCCATTCCAATCGTGAGACCCTTCCTATAGCATGTGATGTGATATCTCAATGCTTATACCAAACCTGAGACCCTTCCTATGGCATGAGATGTCATATACAACTCCTTCCCATTCCAACCCTGAGACCCTTCCTATAGCATGAGATGTGATATCTCAATGCTTATACCAAACCTGAGACCCTTCCTATAGCATGAGATGTGATATCCAACTTCTTCCCATTCCAATCCTGAGACCCTTCCTATAGCATGAGATGTGATATCTCAGTGCTTATACCAAACCTGAGACCCTTCCTATAGCATAAGATGTGATATCCAAATCCTTCCCATTCCAATCCTGAGACCCTTCCTATAGCATGAGATGTGATATCTCAATGCTTATACCAAACCTGAGACCCTTCCTATAGCATGAGATGTGATATCCAACTCCTTCCCATTCCAATCCTGAGACCCTTCCTATAGCATGAGATGTGATGTCTCAATGCTTCTAATACCAAACCTGAGATCCTTCCTATAACATGAGATGTGATATCCAACTCCTTCCCATTCCAATCCTGAGACCCTTATGATAGCATGAGATGTGATATCTCAATGCCTCTTATACCAAACCTGAGATCCTTCCGATAGCATGAGATGTGATATCTCAATGCTTCTAATACCAAACCTGAGATCCTTCCTATAATATGAGATGTGATTTCCAAATCCTTCCCCTTCCAAACCTGAGACCCTCCCTTTAGCATGAAATGTGATATCCAACTCCTTCCCATTCCAATCCTGAGACCCTTCTGATAGCATGAGATGTGATATCTCATTGCCTCTAATACCAAACCTGAGATCCTACCACTAACATGAAATGTGATATCCATCTCCTTCCCTTTCCAAACCTGAGACCCTGCCTATAGCATGAGATGTGATATCCAAGTCCTTCCCATTCCAATCCTGAGACCCTTCCTATAGCATGTGATGTGATATCCAAGTCCTTCCCATTCCAATCCTGAGACCCTTCCTATAGCATGTGATGTGATATCTCAATGCTTATACCAAACCTGAGACCCTTCCTATGGCATGAGATGTCATATACAACTCCTTCCCATTCCAACCCTGAGACCCTTCCTATAGCATGAGATGTGATATCTCAATGCTTATACCAAACCTGAGACCCTTCCTATAGCTTGAGATGTGATATCCAACTTCTTCCCATTCCAATCCTGAGACCCTTCCTATAGCATGAGATGTGATATCCCAATGCTTCTACCAAACCTGAGACCCATACTATGGCATGAGATGTGATATCAAACTCCTTCCCATTCCAATCCTGAGACGCTTCCTATAGCTTGAGATGTGATATCCAACTCCTTCCCATTCCAATTCTGAGACCCTTCTTATACCATGAGACTTGATATCTCAATGCTTCTAATACCAAACCTGAGACCCGTCCTATAACATGAGATATGATATCCAAATCCTTCCCCTTCCAAACCTTAGACCCTTCCTTTATAATGAGATGTGATATCCAACTCCTTCCCATTCCAATCCTGAGACCCTTCCTATAGCATGAGATGTAATATCGCAATGCTTCTAATACCAAACCTGAGACCCTTCCTATAACATGAGATGGGATATCCAACTCCTTCCCATTCCAATCCTGAGACCCTTCCGATAGCAGAGATGTGATATCTCAATGCTTATACCAAACCTGAGACCCTTCCTAAGGCTTGAGATGTCATATACAACTCATTCCCATTCCAATCCTGAGACCCTTCCTATAGCATGAGATGTGATATCTCAATGCTTATACCAAACCTGAGAGCCTACCTATAGCATGAGATGTGATATCCAAGTCCATCCCATTCCAATCCTTAGACCCTTCCTACAGCATGCGATGTGATATCTCAATGATTCTAATACCAAACCAGAGACCCGTCCTTTAACATGAGATGGGATATCCAACTCCTTCCCATTCCAATCCTGAGCCACTCCTGATAGCAGAGATGTGATATCTCAATGCTTATACCAAACCTGAGACCCTTCCTATAACATGAGATGTGATATCCAACTCCTTCCCGTTCCAAACCTGAGACACTTCCTATAGCATATGTGATATCCAACTCCTTCCCATTCCAAACATGAGACCCTTACTATAGCAAGAATGTAATATCTCAAGGCCTCTAATACCAAACCTGAGATCCTTCCTCTAACATGAAATGTGATATCCAACTCCTTCCCCTTCCAAACCTGAGAGCCTTCCTATAGCATGAGATATGATATCCAAGTCCTTCCCATTCCAATCCTGAGACCCTTCCTATAACATGAAATGTGATATCCAACTCCTTCCCATTCTAACCTGAGACCCTTCCTATAGCATGAGATGGGATATCCAACTCCTTCCAAATCCAATACTGATACCCTTCCGATAGCATGAGATGTGATATCCCAATGCTTCTACCAAACCTGAGACCCATACTATGGCATGAGATGTGATATCAAACTCCTTCCCATTCCAATCCTGAGACGCTTCCTATAGCTTGAGATGTGATATCCAACTCCTTCCCATTCCAATTCTGAGACCCTTCTTATACCATGACACTTGATATCTCAATGCTTCTAATACCAAACCTGAGACCCGTCCTATAACATGAGATGTGATATCCAAATCCATCCCCTTCCAAACCTTAGACCCTTCCTTTATAATGAGATGTGATATCCAACTCCTTCCCATTCCAATCCTGAGACCCTTCCGATATCATGAGATGTGATATCGCAATGCTTATACCAAATCTGAGACCCTTCCTATGGCCTGAGATGTCATATACAACTCCTTCCCATTCCAATCCTGAGACCCTTCCTATAGCATGAGATGTGATATCTCAATGCTTATACCAAATCTGAGACCCTTCCTATAGCATGAGATGGGATATCCAACTCCTTCCCATTCCAATCCTGAGACCCTTCCTATAGCATGAGAAGTGATATCTCCATGCTTATACCAAACCTGAGACCCTTCCTATAGCATAAGATGTGATATCCAAATCCTTCCCTTTCCAATCCTGAGACCCTTCCTATAGCATGAGATGTGATATCTCAATGCTTATACCAAACCTGAGACCCTTCCTATAGCATGAGATGTGATATCCAACTCCTTCCCATTCCAAACCTGAGACCCTTCCTATAGCATGAGATGTGATGTCTCAATGCTTCTAATACCAAACCTGAGATCCTTCCTATAACATGAGATGTGATATCCAACTCCTTCCCATTCCAATCCTGAGACCCTTATGATAGCATGAGATGTGATATCTCAATGCCTCTTATACCAAACCTGAGATCCTTCCGATAGCATGAGATGTGATATCTCAATGCTTCTAATACCAAACCTGAGATCCTTCCTATAATATGAGATGTGATTTCCAAATCCTTCCCCTTCCAAACCTGAGACCCTCCCTTTAGCATGAAATGTGATATCCAACTCCTTCCCATTCCAATCCTGAGACCCTTCTGATAGCATGAGATGTGATATCTCAATGCCTCTAATACCAAACCTGAGATCCTACCTCTAACATGAAATGTGATATCCATCTCCTTCCCTTTCCAACCCTGAGACCCTGCCTATAGCATGAGATGTGATATCCAAGTCCTTCCCATTCCAATCGTGAGACCCTTCCTATAGCATGTGATGTGATATCTCAATGCTTATACCAAACCTGAGACCCTTCCTATGGCATGAGATGTCATATACAACTCCTTCCCATTCCAATCCTGAGACCCTTCCTATAGCATGAGATGTGATATCTCAATGCTTATACCAAATCTGAGACCCTTCCTATAGCATGAGATGGGATATCCAACTCCTTCCCATTCCAATCCTGAGACCCTTCCTATAGCATGAGATGTGATATCTCAGTGCTTATACCAAACCTGAGACCCTTCCTATAGCATAAGATGTGATATCCAAATCCTTCCCATTCCAATCCTGAGATCCTTCCTATAGCAGGGGATGTGATATCTCAATGCTTATACCAAACCTGAGACCCTTCCTATAGCATGAGATGTGATATCCAACTCCTTCCCATTCCAATCCTGAGACCCTTCCTATAGCATGAGATGTGATGTCTCAATGCTTCTAATACCAAACCTGAGATCCTTCCTATAACATGAGATGTGATATCCAACTCCTTCCCATTCCAATCCTGAGACCCTTATGATAGCATGAGATGTGATATCTCAATGCCTCTTATACCAAACCTGAGATCCTTCCGATAGCATGAGATGTGATATCTCAATGCTTCTAATACCAAACCTGAGATCCTTCCTATAATATGAGATGTGATTTCCAAATCCTTCCCCTTCCAAACCTGAGACCCTCCCTTTAGCATGAAATGTGATATCCAACTCCTTCCCATTCCAATCCTGAGACCCTTCTGATAGCATGAGATGTGATATCTCATTGCCTCTAATACCAAACCTGAGATCCTACCTCTAACATGAAATGTGATATCCATCTCCTTCCCTTTCCAAACCTGAGACCCTGCCTATAGCATGAGATGTGATATCCAAGTCCTTCCCATTCCAATCCTGAGACCCTTCCTATAGCATGTGATGTGATATCCAAGTCCTTCCCATTCCAATCCTGAGACCCTTCCTATAGCATGTGATGTGATATCTCAATGCTTATACCAAACCTGAGACCCTTCCTATGGCATGAGATGTCATATACAACTCCTTCCCATTCCAACCCTGAGACCCTTCCTATAGCATGAGATGTGATATCTCAATGCTTATACCAAACCTGAGACCCTTCCTATAGCTTGAGATGTGATATCCAACTTCTTCCCATTCCAATCCTGAGACCCTTCCTATAGCATGAGATGTGATATCCCAATGCTTCTACCAAACCTGAGACCCATACTATGGCATGAGATGTGATATCAAACTCCTTCCCATTCCAATCCTGAGACGCTTCCTATAGCTTGAGATGTGATATCCAACTCCTTCCCATTCCAATTCTGAGACCCTTCTTATACCATGAGACTTGATATCTCAATGCTTCTAATACCAAACCTGAGACCCTTCCGATATCATGAGATGTGATATCTCAATGCTTATACCAAATCTGAGACCCTTCCTATGGCCTGAGATGTCATATACAACTCCTTCCCATTCCAATCCTGAGACCCTTCCTATAGCATGAGATGTGATATCTCAATGCTTATACCAAATCTGAGACCCTTCCTATAGCATGAGATGGGATATCCAACTCCTTCCCATTCCAATCCTGAGACCCTTCCTATAGCATGAGAAGTGATATCTCCATGCTTATACCAAACCTGAGACCCTTCCTATAGCATAAGATGTGATATCCAAATCCTTCCCTTTCCAATCCTGAGACCCTTCCTATAGCATGAGATGTGATATCTCAATGCTTATACCAAACCTGAGACCCTTCCTATAGCATGAGATGTGATATCCAACTCCTTCCCATTCCAATCCTGAGACCCTTCCTATAGCATGAGATGTGATGTCTCAATGCTTCTAATACCAAACCTGAGATCCTTCCTATAACATGAGATGTGATATCCAACTCCTTCCCATTCCAATCCTGAGACCCGTATGATAGCATGAGATGTGATATCTCAATGCTTCTAATACCAAACCTGAGATCCTTCCTATAATATGAGATGTGATTTCCAAATCCTTCCCCTTCCAAACCTGAGACCCTCCCTTTAGCATGAAATGTGATATCCAACTCCTTCCCATTCCAATCCTGAGACCCTTCTGATAGCATGAGATGTGAAATCTCAATGCCTCTAATACCAAACCTGAGATCCTACCTCTAACATGAAATGTGATATCCATCTCCTTCCCTTTCCAACCCTGAGACCCTGCCTATAGCATGAGATGTGATATCCAAGTCCTTCCCATTCCAATCGTGAGACCCTTCCTATAGCATGTGATGTGATATCTCAATGCTTATACCAAACCTGAGACCCTTCCTATGGCATGAGATGTCATATACAACTCCTTCCCATTCCAACCCTGAGACCCTTCCTATAGCATGAGATGTGATATCTCAATGCTTATACCAAACCTGAGACCCTTCCTATAGCATGAGATGTGATATCCAACTTCTTCCCATTCCAATCCTGAGACCCTTCCTATAGCATGAGATGTGATATCTCAATGCTTCTAATACCAAACCTGAGACCCTTCCTATAACATGAGATGGGATATCCAACTCCTTCCCATTCCTATCCTGAGACCCTTCCGATAGCAGAGATGTGATATCTCAATGCTTATACCAAACCTGAGACCCTTCCTATAGCATGAGATGTGATATCCAACTTCTTCCCATTCCAATCCTGAGACCCTTCCTATAGCATGAGATGTGATATCTCAGTGCTTATACCAAACCTGAGACCCTTCCTATAGCATAAGATGTGATATCCAAATCCTTCCCATTCCAATCCTGAGACCCTTCCTATAGCATGAGATGTGATATCTCAATGCTTATACCAAACCTGAGACCCTTCCTATAGCATGAGATGTGATATCCAACTCCTTCCCATTCCAATCCTGAGACCCTTCCTATAGCATGAGATGTGATGTCTCAATGCTTCTAATACCAAACCTGAGATCCTTCCTATAACATGAGATGTGATATCCAACTCCTTCCCATTCCAATCCTGAGACCCTTATGATAGCATGAGATGTGATATCTCAATGCCTCTTATACCAAACCTGAGATCCTTCCGATAGCATGAGATGTGATATCTCAATGCTTCTAATACCAAACCTGAGATCCTTCCTATAATATGAGATGTGATTTCCAAATCCTTCCCCTTCCAAACCTGAGACCCTCCCTTTAGCATGAAATGTGATATCCAACTCCTTCCCATTCCAATCCTGAGACCCTTCTGATAGCATGAGATGTGATATCTCATTGCCTCTAATACCAACCCTGAGGTCCTTCCTATAACATGAGATGTGATATCCAAATCCTTCCCATTCCAAACCTGAGACCCTGCCTATAGTATGAGATGTGATATCCAAGTCCTTCCCATTCCAATCCTGAGACCCTTCCTATAGCATGTGATGTGATATCCAAGTCCTTCCCATTCCAATCCTGAGACCCTTCCTATAGCATGTGATGTGATATCTCAATGCTTATACCAAACCTGAGACCCTTCCTATGGCATGAGATGTCATATACAACTCCTTCCCATTCCAACCCTGAGACCCTTCCTATAGCATGAGATGTGATATCTCAATGCTTATACCAAACCTGAGACCCTTCCTATAGCTTGAGATGTGATATCCAACTTCTTCCCATTCCAATCCTGAGACCCTTCCTATAGCATGAGATGTGATATCCCAATGCTTCTACCAAACCTGAGACCCATACTATGGCATGAGATGTGATATCAAACTCCTTCCCATTCCAATCCTGAGACGCTTCCTATAGCTTGAGATGTGATATCCAACTCCTTCCCATTCCAATTCTGAGACCCTTCTTATACCATGAGACTTGATATCTCAATGCTTCTAATACCAAACCTGAGACCCGTTCTATAACATGAGATGTGATATCCAAATCCTTCCCCTTCCAAACCTTAGACCCTTCCTTTATAATGAGATGTGATATCCAACTCCTTCCCATTCCAATCCTGAGACCCTTCCTATAGCATGAGATGTGATATCTCAATGCTTCTAATACCAAACCTGAGACCCTTCCTATAACATGAGATGGGATATCCAACTCCTTCCCATTCCAATCCTGAGACCCTTCCGATAGCAGAGATGTGATATCTCAATGCTTATACCAAACCTGAGACCCTTCCTAAGGCTTGAGATGTCATATACAACTCCTTCCCATTCCAATCCTGAGACCCTTCCTATAGCATGAGATGTGATATCTCAATGCTTATACCAAATCTGAGACCCTTCCTATAGCATGAGATGTGATATCCAACTCCTTCCCATTCCAATCCTGAGACCCTTCCTATAGCATGAGATGTGATGTCTCAATGCTTCTAATACCAAACCTGAGATCCTTCCTATAACATGAGATGTGATATCCAACTCCTTCCCATTCCAATCCTGAGACCCTTATGATAGCATGAGATGTGATATCTCAATGCCTCTTATACCAAACCTGAGATCCTTCCGATAGCATGAGATGTGATATCTCAATGCTTCTAATACCAAACCTGAGATCCTTCCTATAATATGAGATGTGATTTCCAAATCCTTCCCCTTCCAAACCTGAGACCCTCCCTTTAGCATGAAATGTGATATCCAACTCCTTCCCATTCCAATCCTGAGACCCTTCTGATAGCATGAGATGTGATATCTCATTGCCTCTAATACCAAACCTGAGATCCTACCTCTAACATGAAATGTGATATCCATCTCCTTCCCTTTCCAAACCTGAGACCCTGCCTATAGCATGAGATGTGATATCCAAGTCCTTCCCATTCCAATCCTGAGACCCTTCCTATAGCATGTGATGTGATATCCAAGTCCTTCCCATTCCAATCCTGAGACCCTTCCTATAGCATGTGATGTGATATCTCAATGCTTATACCAAACCTGAGACCCTTCCTATGGCATGAGATGTCATATACAACTCCTTCCCATTCCAACCCTGAGACCCTTCCTATAGCATGAGATGTGATATCTCAATGCTTATACCAAACCTGAGACCCTTCCTATAGCTTGAGATGTGATATCCAACTTCTTCCCATTCCAATCCTGAGACCCTTCCTATAGCATGAGATGTGATATCCCAATGCTTCTACCAAACCTGAGACCCATACTATGGCATGAGATGTGATATCAAACTCCTTCCCATTCCAATCCTGAGACGCTTCCTATAGCTTGAGATGTGATATCCAACTCCTTCCCATTCCAATTCTGAGACCCTTCTTATACCATGAGACTTGATATCTCAATGCTTCTAATACCAAACCTGAGACCCTTCCGATATCATGAGATGTGATATCTCAATGCTTATACCAAATCTGAGACCCTTCCTATGGCCTGAGATGTCATATACAACTCCTTCCCATTCCAATCCTGAGACCCTTCCTATAGCATGAGATGTGATATCTCAATGCTTATACCAAATCTGAGACCCTTCCTATAGCATGAGATGGGATATCCAACTCCTTCCCATTCCAATCCTGAGACCCTTCCTATAGCATGAGAAGTGATATCTCCATGCTTATACCAAACCTGAGACCCTTCCTATAGCATAAGATGTGATATCCAAATCCTTCCCTTTCCAATCCTGAGACCCTTCCTATAGCATGAGATGTGATATCTCAATGCTTATACCAAACCTGAGACCCTTCCTATAGCATGAGATGTGATATCCAACTCCTTCCCATTCCAATCCTGAGACCCTTCCTATAGCATGAGATGTGATGTCTCAATGCTTCTAATACCAAACCTGAGATCCTTCCTATAACATGAGATGTGATATCCAACTCCTTCCCATTCCAATCCTGAGACCCTTATGATAGCATGAGATGTGATATCTCAATGCCTCTTATACCAAACCTGAGATCCTTCCGATAGCATGAGATGTGATATCTCAATGCTTCTAATACCAAACCTGAGATCCTTCCTATAATATGAGATGTGATTTCCAAATCCTTCCCCTTCCAAACCTGAGACCCTCCCTTTAGCATGAAATGTGATATCCAACTCCTTCCCATTCCAATCCTGAGACCCTTCTGATAGCATGAGATGTGATATCTCAATGCCTCTAATACCAAACCTGAGATCCTACCTCTAACATGAAATGTGATATCCATCTCCTTCCCTTTCCAACCCTGAGACCCTGCCTATAGCATGAGATGTGATATCCAAGTCCTTCCCATTCCAATCGTGAGACCCTTCCTATAGCATGTGATGTGATATCTCAATGCTTATACCAAACCTGAGACCCTTCCTATGGCATGAGATGTCATATACAACTCCTTCCCATTCCAACCCTGAGACCCTTCCTATAGCATGAGATGTGATATCTCAATGCTTATACCAAACCTGAGACCCTTCCTATAGCATGAGATGTGATATCCAACTTCTTCCCATTCCAATCCTGAGACCCTTCCTATAGCATGAGATGTGATATCTCAATGCTTCTAATACCAAACCTGAGACCCTTCCTATAACATGAGATGGGATATCCAACTCCTTCCCATTCCTATCCTGAGACCCTTCCGATAGCAGAGATGTGATATCTCAATGCTTATACCAAACCTGAGACCCTTCCTATAGCATGAGATGTGATATCCAACTTCTTCCCATTCCAATCCTGAGACCCTTCCTATAGCATGAGATGTGATATCTCAGTGCTTATACCAAACCTGAGACCCTTCCTATAGCATAAGATGTGATATCCAAATCCTTCCCATTCCAATCCTGAGACCCTTCCTATAGCATGAGATGTGATATCTCAATGCTTATACCAAACCTGAGACCCTTCCTATAGCATGAGATGTGATATCCAACTCCTTCCCATTCCAATCCTGAGACCCTTCCTATAGCATGAGATGTGATGTCTCAATGCTTCTAATACCAAACCTGAGATCCTTCCTATAACATGAGATGTGATATCCAACTCCTTCCCATTCCAATCCTGAGACCCTTATGATAGCATGAGATGTGATATCTCAATGCCTCTTATACCAAACCTGAGATCCTTCCGATAGCATGAGATGTGATATCTCAATGCTTCTAATACCAAACCTGAGATCCTTCCTATAATATGAGATGTGATTTCCAAATCCTTCCCCTTCCAAACCTGAGACCCTCCCTTTAGCATGAAATGTGATATCCAACTCCTTCCCATTCCAATCCTGAGACCCTTCTGATAGCATGAGATGTGATATCTCATTGCCTCTAATACCAACCCTGAGGTCCTTCCTATAACATGAGATGTGATATCCAAATCCTTCCCATTCCAAACCTGAGACCCTGCCTATAGCATGAGATGTGATATCCAAGTCCTTCCCATTCCAATCCTGAGACCCTTCCTATAGCATGTGATGTGATATCCAAGTCCTTCCCATTCCAATCCTGAGACCCTTCCTATAGCATGTGATGTGATATCTCAATGCTTATACCAAACCTGAGACCCTTCCTATGGCATGAGATGTCATATACAACTCCTTCCCATTCCAACCCTGAGACCCTTCCTATAGCATGAGATGTGATATCTCAATGCTTATACCAAACCTGAGACCCTTCCTATAGCTTGAGATGTGATATCCAACTTCTTCCCATTCCAATCCTGAGACCCTTCCTATAGCATGAGATGTGATATCCCAATGCTTCTACCAAACCTGAGACCCATACTATGGCATGAGATGTGATATCAAACTCCTTCCCATTCCAATCCTGAGACGCTTCCTATAGCTTGAGATGTGATATCCAACTCCTTCCCATTCCAATTCTGAGACCCTTCTTATACCATGAGACTTGATATCTCAATGCTTCTAATACCAAACCTGAGACCCGTCCTATAACATGAGATGTGATATCCAAATCCTTCCCCTTCCAAACCTTAGACCCTTCCTTTATAATGAGATGTGATATCCAACTCCTTCCCATTCCAATCCTGAGACCCTTCCTATAGCATGAGATGTGATATCTCAATGCTTCTAATACCAAACCTGAGACCCTTCCTATAACATGAGATGGGATATCCAACTCCTTCCCATTCCAATCCTGAGACCCTTCCGATAGCAGAGATGTGATATCTCAATGCTTATACCAAACCTGAGACCCTTCCTAAGGCTTGAGATGTCATATACAACTCCTTCCCATTCCAATCCTGAGACCCTTCCTATAGCATGAGATGTGATATCTCAATGCTTATACCAAATCTGAGACCCTTCCTATAGCATGAGATGTGATATCCAAATCCTTCCCATTCCAATCCTGAGACCCTTCCTATAGCATGAGATGTGATATCTCAATGCTTATACCAAACCTGAGAGCCTACCTATAGCATGAGATGTGATATCCAAGTCCATCCCATTCCAATCCTTAGACCCTTCCTACAGCATGCGATGTGATATCTCAATGATTCTAATACCAAACCAGAGACCCTTCCTTTAACATGAGATGGGATATCCAACTCCTTCCCATTCCAATCCTGAGCCACTCCTGATAGCAGAGATGTGATATCTCAATGCTTATACCAAACCTGAGACCCTTCCTATAACATGAGATGTGATATCCAACTCCTTCCCGTTCCAAACCTGAGACACTTCCTATAGCATATGTGATATCCAACTCCTTCCCATTCCAAACATGAGACCCTTACTATAGCAAGAATGTAATATCCAACTCCTACCCATTCCAATCCTGAGACCATTCCTATAGCATGAGATGTGATATATCAATGCTTCTAATACCAAACCTGAGATCCTTCCTATGACATGAGATGTGATATCCAAATCCTTCCCATTCCAATCCTGAGACCCTTCCTATAGCAAGAGATGTGATATCCAAATCCTTCCCATTCCAATCCTGAGACCCTTCCTATAACATGAGATGTGATATTCAACTCCTTCCCATTCCAACCTGAGACACTTCCTATAGCATGAGATGTGATATCCAACTCCTTGCCATTCAAATCCTGAGACCCTTCCTATAGCATGAGATGTGATATCTCAATGCTTCTACCAAACCTGAGACCCTTCCTTTAGCATGAGATGTGATATCCAAATCCTTCACATTCCAATCCTGAGACCCTTCCTATAGCATGAGATGTGATATCTCAATGCTTCTAATACCAAACCTGAGATCCTTCCTATAACATGAGATGTGATATCCAATTCCTTCCCATTCCAAACCTGAGACCCTTCCTATTGGATGAGATGTGATATCCAACTCCTTCCCATTCCAACCCTGAGACCCTTCCTATACCATGAGATGTGATATCTCAATGCTTCTAATACCAAACCTGGGAACCGTCCTATAACATGAGATGTGATATCTCAATGTTTCTAATAAAAAACCTGAGACCCTTCCTATAACATGAGATGTGATATCCAATTCCTTCCCATTCCAAACCTGAGACCCTTCCTATTGGATGAGATGTGATATCCAAATCCTTCCCCTTCCAAACCTGAGACCCTTCCTTTAGCATGAGATGTGATATCCAAATACTTCCAATTCCAATCCTAAAACCCTTCCTATAGCATGAGATGTGATATCTCAATGTTTCTAATAAAAAACCTGAGACCCTTCCTATAGCAAGAGATGTGATATCCAAATCCTTCCCATTCCAATCCTGAGACCCTTCCTGTATATAACATGAGATGTGATATCCAACTCCTTCCCATTCCAACCTGAGACCCTTCCTATAGCATGAGATGTGATATCCAACTCCTTACCATTCAAATTCTGAGACCCTCCCTATAACAAGAGATGTCATATCCAACTCCTTCCCATTCCAAACCTGAGACCCTTCCTATAACAGGAGATCTGATATCCAACTCCTTCCCATTCCAAACCTGAGACCCTTCCGATAGCATGAGATGTGATATCTCAATGCTTCAAAAACCAAACATGAGAACCATCCTATAACATGAGATGTGAAATCCAAATCCTTCCCTTCCCAAACCTGAGACTCTTCCTATAGCATGAGATGTGATATCTCAATGCTTCTACCAAACCTGAAACCCTTCCTATAGCATGAGATGTGATATCCAACTCCTTCCCATTCCAATCCTGAGACACATCCTATAGCATGAGATGTGATATCACAATGCTTCTAATACCAAACCTGAGACCCGTCCTATAACATGAGATGTGATATCCAAATCCTTCCCCTTCCAAACCTGAGACCCTTCCTTGAGCATGAGATGTGATATATAGCTCCTCCCATTCCAATCCTGAGACCCTTCCTATAGCATGAGATGTGATATCTCAATGCTTCTAATACCAAACCTGAGATCCTTCCTATAACATGAGATGTGATATCCAACTCCTTCCCATTCCAATCCCGAGACCCTTCCTATAGCATGAGATGTGATATCTCAATGCTTCTAATACCAAACCTAAGGTCCTTCCTATAACATGAGATGTGATATCCAAATCCTTCCCATTCCAAACCTGAGACCCTCCCTTTAGCATGAGATGTGATATCCAACTCCTTCCCATTCCAATCCTGATACCCTTCTGATAGCATGAGATCTGATATCTCAATGCCTCTAATACCAAACCTGAGATCCTACCTCTAACATGAAATGTGATATCCAACTCCTTCCTTTTCCAAACCTGAGACCCTTCCTACAGCATGAGATGTGATATCCAAGTCCTTCCCATTCCAATCCTGAGACCCTTCCTATAACATGAGATGTGATATCCAACTCCTTCTATTCCAACCTGAGACCCTTCCTATAGCATGAGATGGGATATCCAACTCCTTCCAAATCCAATCCTGATACCCTTCCGATAGCATGAGATGTGATATACCAATGCTTCTACAAAACCTGAGACCCATACCATGGCATGAGATGTGATATCAAACTCCCGTCCTATACCATGAGACTTGATATCTCAATGCTTCTAATACCAAACCTGAGACCGGTCCAATAACATGAGATGTGATATCCAAATCCTTCCCCTTCCAAACCTTAGACCCTTCCTTTATCATGAGATGTGATATCCAAGTCCTTCCCATTCCATTCCTGAGACCCTTCCTATAGCATGAAATGTGATATCTCAATGCTTCTAATACCAAACCTGAGACCCTTCCTATAACATGAGATGTGATATCCAAGTCCTTCCCATTCCAATCCTGAGACCCTTCCTATAGCATGAGATTTGATATCTCAATGCTTCTAATACCAAACCTGAGACCCTTCCTATAACATGAATTATGATATCCAAATCCTTCCCATTCCAATCCTGAGACCCTTCCGATAGCAGAGATGTGATATCTCAATGCTTATACCAAACCTAAGACCCTTCCGATAGCATGAGATGTGATATCTCAATGCTTCTAATACCAAACCTGAGATCCTTCCAATAACATGAGATGTGATATCCAACTCCTTCCCATTCCAATCCCGAGACCCTTCCTATAGCATGAGATGTGATATCTCAATGCTTCTAATACCAAACCTAAGGTCCTTCCTATAACATGAGATGTGATATCCAAATCCTTCCCATTCCAAACCTGAGACCCTCCCTTTAGCATGAGATGTGATATCCAACTCCTTCCCCTTCCAAACCTGAGACCCTTCCTTTAGCATGAGATGTGATATCCAGCTCCTCCCATTCCAATCCTGAGACCCTTCCGATAGCAGAGATGTGATATTTCAATGCTTATACCAAACCTGAGACCCTTCCCATAGCATGAGATGTGATATCCAGCTCCTCCCATTCCAATCCTGAGACCCTTCCGATAGCAGAGATGTGATATTTCAATGCTTATACCAAACCTGAGACCCTTCCCATAGCATGAGATGTGATATCCAACTCCTTCCCATTCCAATCCTGAGACCCTTCCTATAGCATGAGATGTGATATCTCAATGCTTCTAATACCAAACCTGAGATCCTTCCTATAACATGAGATGTGATATCCAACTCCTTCCCATTCCAATCCCGAGACCCTTCCTATAGCATGAGATGTGATATCTCAATGCTTCTAATACCAAACCTAAGGTCCTTCCTATAACATGAGATGTGATATCCAAATCCTTCCCATTCCAAACCTGAGACCCTCCCTTTAGCATGAGATGTGATATCCAACTCCTTCCCATTCCAATCCTGATACCCTTCTGATAGCATGAGATGTGATATCTCAATGCCTCTAATACCAAACCTGAGATCCTACCTCTAACATGAAATGTGATATCCAACTCCTTCCTTTTCCAAACCTGAGACCCTTCCTACAGCATGAGATGTGATATCCAAGTCCTTCCCATTCCAATCCTGAGACCCTTCCTATAACATGAGATGTGATATCCAACTCCTTCTATTCCAACCTGAGACCCTTCCTAGATGTGATATCTCAATGCTTCTAATACCAAACCTAAGGTCCTTCCTATAACATGAGATGTGATATCCAAATCCTTCCCATTCCAAACCTGAGACCCTCCCTTTAGCATGAGATGTGATATCCAACTCCTTCCCATTCCAATCCTGATACCCTTCTGATAGCATGAGATGTGATATCTCAATGCCTCTAATACCAAACCTGAGATCCTACCTCTAACATGAAATGTGATATCCAACTCCTTCCTTTTCCAAACCTGAGACCCTTCCTACAGCATGAGATGTGATATCCAAGTCCTTCCCATTCCAATCCTGAGACCCTTCCTATAACATGAGATGTGATATCCAACTCCTTCTATTCCAACCTGAGACCCTTCCTATAGCATGAGATGGGATATCCAACTCCTTCCAAATCCAATCCTGATACCCTTCCGATAGCATGAGATGTGATATCCAAATGCTTCTACAAAACCTGAGACCCATACCATGGCATGAGATGTGATATCAAACTCCCGTCCTATACCATGAGACTTGATATCTCAATGCTTCTAATACCAAACCTGAGACCGGTCCAATAACATGAGATGTGATATCCAAATCCTTCCCCTTCCAAACCTTAGACCCTTCCTTTATCATGAGATGTGATATCCAAGTCCTTCCCATTCCATTCCTGAGACCCTTCCTATAGCATGAGATGTGATATCTAAATGCTTCTAATACCAAACCTGAGACCCTTCCTATAACATGAGATGTGATATCCAAGTCCTTCCCATTCCAATCCTGAGACCCTTCCTATAGCATGAGATGTGATATCTCAATGCTTCTAATACCAAACCTGAGACCCTTCCTATAACATGAATTGTGATATCCAAATCCTTCCCATTCCAATCCTGAGACCCTTCCGATAGCAGAGATGTGATATCTCAATGCTTATACCAAACCTAAGACCCTTCCGATAGCATGAGATGTGATATCTCAATGCTTCTAATCCCAAACCTGAGATCCTTCCAATAACATGAGATATGATGTCCAAATCCCTCCCCTTCCAAACCTTAGACCATCCCTTTAGCATGAGATTTGATATCCAACTCCTTCCCCTTCCAACCCTGAGAGCCTTCCTATAGAATGAGATGTGATGTCCAAGTCCTTCCCATTCCAAACCTGAGACCCTTCCTATAACATGAGATGTGATATCCAACTCCTTCCCATTCCAATCATGAGACCCTTCCTATAGCTTGAGATGTGATATCCAACTCCTTCTCATTCCAATTCTGAGACCCGTCCTATACCATGAGACTTGATATCTCAATGCTTCAAATACCAAACCTGAGACCGGTCCTATAACATGAGATGTGATACCCAAATCCGTCCCCTTCCAAACCTTAGACCCTTCCTATAGCATGAGATGTGATATCTCAATGCTTCTAAAACCAAACATGAGAACCATCCTATAACATGAGATGTGAAATCCAAATCCTTCCCTTTCCAAACCTGAGACCCTTCCTATAGCTTGAGATGAAATATCAAACTCCTTCCCATTCCAATCCTGAGATAGCTTGAGATGTGATATCCAACTCCATCCCATTCCAATCCTGAGACCCTTCCGATAGCATGAGATGTGATAGCTCAATGCTTCTAATATCAAAACTGAGACCCTCCCTATAGTATGAGATGTGAATTCTAAGTCCTTCCCATTCCTATCCTGAGACCCTTCCGATAGCAGAGATGTGATATCTCAATGCTTATACCGAACCTGATGACCCTTCCTTTAGCATGAGATGTGATATGCAACTCCTTCCCATTCCAAACCTGAGACCCTTCCTATAACATGAGACGTGATATCCAACTCCTTCCCATTCCAAACCTGAGACCTTTCCTTTAGCATATGTGATATCCAACTCCTTCCAATTCCAATACTGAGACCCTTCCAATAGCATATGTGATATCTCAATGCTTCTAATATCAAAACTGAGACCCTCCCTCTAAAATGAGATGTGATATCCAACTCCTTCCCATTCCAATACTGAGACCCTTCCAATAGCATATGTGATATCTCAATGTTTCTAATATCAAAACTGAGACCCTCCCTATAACATGAGATGTGATATCCAACTCCTTCCCATTCCAATCGAGACCCTTCCTATAACATGAGATGTGATATCTCTATGCTTCTAATACCAAACCTGAGGCCCTTCCCGTAGTATATGTGAAATCCAACTCCTTCCCATTCCAAACTTGTGACCCTTCCTGTAGCATGAAATGTGATTTTTCACCCCTTCCAATACCATACCCTAGCCTAGACCATTCCCACAGCCTGAGATTTGAAATCTCATTTCTTCCAATACCAAACCCGAGACCCTTCCGATAGGATGTGATTTGATATCTCAGTGCTTCTAATACCAAACCTGAGATCCTCCCTATAACAAGAGATATCATATCCAACTCCTTCCCATTCCAATCCTGAGACTCTTCCTATAGCATGACATGTGATATCGAACTTCCCATTCAAATCCTGAGACTCAGACCTCCCGTCTAACCTCACCACTCCTAGCTCCCGGATTGATAATGCACTCCTGCTGTGTCTTCTCTCCCTTCTTCTGCTTCCTTTCCTCTCTCCTTCCTCATGTGCCCTAGGTCAGGCTCCTTCTACACCTCCGCAAGGATTACTGATTTGTACCCCTCCCCACTCTCAACTCTCACTCAGTTAACACTCATCTGACATCTGCCATTTCCTGGAAGAACCCGACCTTGATGTCCTTGGTATAACCGAGACATGGATGACGGCCAGCGCTGTCTCGAGCTCTGACACTTTCCTCCCTGATGACAAGTTCCTCTCCATGCCCAGATCCAAACGTTCATGAGGGGGAGTATCCTTGATTCCTGTAGTAAATTGCTTTCCTTTGCAGGCCGACTCCTCTCACGAATGCCTTGTCTGCATGCATTCTCTCTTTCCTGGCCATTCTCTCACCGTGGCTATTTGCCTACCCCCTTCCTCTCTCAGTGGATGGACTTCTCCATCCTAGCCTCCTACCACTCAACTCCGTCTACTTGGAGAATTCAAAATGAACCTGTATGCTTCCTGACCTGGACTTTTACGAGATCTGCAACTCTTCATGTCTCTGGCCCTACACACTGCAGGGAATACTCAGGATTTTCTGATCTCAGACATCCCCCTATGTAACCCTCTCAACAATCCTCTCCCGTGGTGATCAAGTTCTCATCTCCAAAGAAGGCTAACTACCAGCTGTTCCTCCTCAGTGGAGTTCTCCCTTTCTGTCCCTGCTCTCTGCACCGTTTCGCGTTGCAAACACTCGCTTCCCTGCTCTCTGGTTTAGACGCTTTTCCTTCTTCCTTTCTGTGCCTGTTCTCTGCATCGTTTCGCGTTGCAGAAAACAACTCGCTTCCCAGCTCTCTGGTTTAGACGTGTGTTCCCTGCCTTCTCTCCTCTTCCCGCTGCCTTCAAATCAACAAATGAGCTTCAAAAGATACACGGTGCTCAGAATGCTTTATAACACCCATTATTCAAGATATAGCTGTAACCCGCTAGACGTATTGAAAAGTGCTAAAAACTAGCAAAATAGCTAGAAAATGTTCTTTCCTCGCGTTTTGGTAAATACGAATTCTGGTGGATTCCCATTTTGTACTCCGTGCATTTGTTCAGTCGAATCCTGATGTTTTTAACCACTCGTCACCCATACAAGGGGGAGATCAAAATCTACTGTTCACAGGCTGAATGTATACTGCTGAAATCGTCAATGCATTATCGGGTAAACCGACTGTTCTGGAAAGTGTATTTGCCATCTGTTATTCCAGTCAGCATGTTTTCATCGTCCCTTCTTGTTTCAAGGCTGCACTCCCGTGGTGATCACATTCTCCTCTCCAGAGCAGGCTAACTACCAGCTGCTCCTCCTCAGAGGCGTTCCACCTTTCTGTCCCTGCTCCCTGCACCGTTTCGCGTTGCATGTACTCGCTTCCCAGCTCTCTGGTTTAGATGTGTGTTCCCTGCCTTCTCTCCTCTTCCTACAGCCTTCCAATGAGCTGCACAAGATAGTGTTCAGAATGCTTTATAACCCCATTATTCAACATATAGCTGTAACCCGCTAGACGTATTGAAACGTGCTAAAAACTAGCAAAAATAGCTAGAAAATGTACTTCCCTCGCGTTTTTGTAAATGCGAATTCTGGTGGGTTCCCATGTTGTATGTACTGTGTCCGTGCGTTTGTGTCGAATCCTGAAGTTTTTAACCACTGTTATCCCATACTAGGGAGGGGGGGTCAACATCTACTGCTGTTCACAGGCTGAATGTATACGGCTGAAATCTTCAAGGCATTATCAGCTTTCCTGACTGTTTTGGAACGTGTATTTGCCATCTGTTAATGCAGTCGCCCTTTGTTCATCGTTCCTTCTAGTTTACAGGCTGCACTCCCCTAGTGATCACATTCTTCTCTCCTATGCAGGCTAACTACCAGCTGCTCCTCCTCATAGGCGTTCATCCTTTCTGTCCCTGCTCCCTGCACCGTTTCGCGTTGCATGTACTCGCTTCCCAGCTCTCTGGTTGAGATGCGTGTTCCCTGCCTTCTCTCCTCTTGCTACAGCCTTCCAATTTGCTCCACAAGATACAGTGTTCAGAATGCTTTATAACACCCATTATTCAACATATAGCTGTAACCAGCTAGACGTATTGAAACGTGCTAAAAACTAGCAAAAACAGCTAGAAAATGTACTTCCCTCGCGTTTTGGTAAATGCAGGGTACACGCGTCTAAACCAGAGAGCAGGCAAGCGAGCATTTCAGCAGTATAAATTCAGCCTGTGAACAACACATTTTGACCCTCCCTTGTATGGGAGAAGAGTGGTTCAAAAGACCAGGATTCGACTGAACAAACGCACGAACAGAGTACAAAATGGGAATCCACCAGAATTCGCATTTACCAAAACGCGAGGAAAGTACATTTTCTAGCTGTTTCTGCTCGTTTTTAGCACGTTTCAATACGTCTAGCGGGTTACAGCTATATGTTGAATAATGGGTGTTATAAAGCATTCTGAACACTGTATCTTGTGGAGCTCATTGGAAGGCTGTAGGAAGAGGAGAGAAGGCAGGGAACACGCATCTAAACCAGAGAGCTGGGAAGCGAGTACATGCAACGCGAAACGGTGCAGGGAGCAGGGACAGAAAGGATGAACGCCTATGAGGAGGAGCAGCTGGTAGTCAGCCTGCTCTGGAGAGGAGAATGTGATCACCAGGGGAGTGCAGCCTGTAAAGTAGAAGGGACGATGAACACAGGGCGACTGCATTAACAGATGGCAAATACACGTTCCAAAACAGTCAGGAAAGCTGATAATGCCTTGAAGATTTCAACCGTATACCTTCAGCCTGTGAACAGCAGTAGACGTTGACCCCACCCCTTGTATGGGAGAACAGTGGTTAAAAACTTCAGGATTCGACAACAAACGCACGGACAGTACATACATGGGAAGCCATCAGAATTAGCATTTACAAAAACGCGAGGAAAGTACATTTTCTAGCTGTTTTTGCTAGTTTACAGCACGTTTCAATACGTCTAGCGGGTTACGGCTATATGTTGAATAATGGGTGTTATAGAGCATTCTGAGCACTGTGTATCTTTTGGAGCTCATTTTTTGATTTGAAGGCAGCGGGAAGAGGAGAGAAGGCAGGGAACACGCGTCTAAACCAGAGAGCTGGGAAGCGAGTACTTGCAACGCGAAAAGGGCAGAAAGGAAGAAGGCCTCTGAGAAGGAAAAGCGTCTAAACCAGAGAGCAGGGAAGCGAGTGTTTGCAACGCGCAGGGAGCAGGGACAGAAAGGGAGAACTCTTCTGAGGAGGAACAGCTGGCAGTTAGCCTTCTTTGGAGATGAGAACTTGATCACCACGGGAGAGGATTGTTGAGAGGGTTACAGAGGGGGAGGTCTGAGATCAGAAAATCCTGAGTATTCCCTGCAGTGTGTAGGGCCAGCGACATGAAGAGTTGCAGATCTCGTAAAAGTCCAGGTCAGGAAGCATACAGGTTCATGTTGAATTCTCCAAGTAGGCGGAGTTGAGTGGTAGGAGGCTAGGATGGAGAAGTCCATCCACTGAGAGAGGAAGGGGGTAGGCAAATAGCCACGGTGAGAGAATGGCCAGGAGAGAATGCATGCAGACAAGGCATTCGTGAGAGGAGTCGGCCTGCAAAGGAAAGCAATTTACTACAGGAATCAAGGATAAGCATTGAGATATCACATCTCATGCTATAGGAAGGGTCTCAGGATTGGAATGGGAAGGACTTAGATATCACATATGCTATAGGGAGGGTCTCAGTTTTGATATTAGAAGCATTGAGATATCACATCTCATGCTATCGGAAGTGTCTCAGGATTGGAATGGGAAGGAGCTGGATATCACATCTCATGCTAAAGGAAGGGTCTCAGGTTTGGAACGGGAAGGAGTTGGATATCACATCTCATGCTATAGGAAGGGTCTCAGGATTGGAATGGGAAGGACTTAGATATCACATATGCAATAGGGAGGGTCTCAGTTTTGATATTAGAAGCGTTGAGATATCACATCTCATGCTATCGGAAGTGTCTCAGGATTGGAATGGGAAGGAGCTGGATATCACATCTCATGCTAAAGGAAGGGTCTCAGGTTTGGAACGGGAAGGAGTTGGATATCACATCTCATGTTATAGGAAGGGTCTCAGGTTTCGTATAAACATTGAGATATCACATCTCTGCTATCGGAAGTGTCTCAGGATTGGAATGGGAAGGAGTTGGATATCCCATCTCATGTTATAGGACGGGTCTCAGGTTTTTTATTAAAATCATTGAGATATTATATTGCATGCTGTAGGAAGGGTCTAAGGATTGGAATGGGAAGGACTTGGATATCACATCTCATGCTATAGATAGGCTCTCAGGTTTGGAAAGTGAAGGAGTTGGATATCACATTTCATGTTAGAGGAAGGATCTCAGGTTTGGTATTAGAGGCATTCAGATATCACATCTCAGGCTATAGGAAGGGTCTCAGGATTGGAATGGGAAGGAGTTGGATATCACATCTCATGCTATAGGAAGGGTATTGAGATATCACATCTCATGCTATAGGAAGTGTCTCAGGATTGGAATGGGAAGGAGTTGTATATGACATCTCATGCCGTAGGGAGGGTCTCAGGTTTGGTATAAACATTGAGATATCACATCTCTGCTATCGATAGGGTCTCAGGATTGGAATGGAAAGGAGTTGGATATCCCATCTCATGTTATAGGAAGAGTCTCAGGTTTGGTATTAGAAGCATTGAGATATCACATCTCATGCTATAGGAAGTGTCTCAGGATTGGAATGGGAAGGACTTGGGTATCACATCTCATGCTATAGGGAGGGTCTCAAGTTTGATATTAGAAGCATTGAGATATCACATCTCATGCTATAGGAAGGGTCTCAGGATTGGAATGGGAAGGAGTTGGATATCACATCTCATGCTATAGGAAGGGTCTCAGGTTTGGTATAAGCAGTGAGATATCACATCTCATGCTATAGGAAGTGTCTCAGGATTGGAATGGGAAGGAGTTGGATATCACATCTCATGTTATAGGAAGGATCTCAGGTTTGGTATAAGCATTGAGATATCACATGTCTGCTATCGGAAGGGTCTAAGGTTTGGAAGGGGAAGGATTTGGATATCACATCTCATGTTATAGGACGGGTCTCAGGTTTGGTATTAGAAGCATTGAGATATCAAGTCTCATGGTATAGGAAGGGTCTCAGAATTGGAATGGGAAGGAGTTGGATATCACATCTCAAGCTATATGAAGGGTCTCAGGATTAGAATGGGAAGGAGTTTGATATCACATCTCATGCCATAGTATGGGTCTCAGGTTTGGTAGAAGCATTGGGATATCAGATCTCATGCTATCGGAAGGGTATCGGGATTGGATTTGGAAGGAGTTGGATATCCCATCTCATGCTATAGGAAGGGTCTCAGGTTGGAATGGGAAGGAGTTGGATATCACATCTCATGTTATAGGAAGGGTCTCAGGATTGGAATGGGAAGGACTTGGATATCACATCTCATGCTAAAGGGAGGGTCTCAGGTTTGGAAGATAAGGATTTGGATATCACATCTCATGTTATAGGAAGGATCTCAGGTTTGGTATTAGAAGTATTGAGATATCACATCTCATGCTATCGGAAGGATCTCAGGTTTGGTATAGAAGCATTGAGATATCATATCTTATGCTATCAGAAGGGTCTCAGGATTGGAATGGGAAGGATTTGGATATCACATCTCATGCTAAAGGGAGGGTCTCAGGTTTGCAAGGGGAAAGAGTTGGATATCACATTTCATGTTAGAGGTAGGATCTCAGGTTTGGTATTAGAAGTATTGAGATATCACATCTCATGCTATCAGAAGGATCTCAGGTTTGGTATAGAAGCATTGAGATATCATATCTTATGCTATCAGAAGAGTCTCAGGATTGGAATGGGAAGGAGTTGGATATCACATCTCATGCTAAAGGGAGGGTCTCAGGTTTGGAAGATAAGGATTTGGATATCACATCTCATGTTATAGGAAGGATCTCAGGTTTGGTATTAGAAGTATTGAGATATCACATCTCATGCTATCGGAAGGATCTCAGGTTTGGTATAGAAGCATTGAGATATCATATCTTATGCTATCAGAAGGGTCTCAGGATTGGAATGGGAAGGATTTGGATATCACATCTCATGCTAAAGGGAGGGACTCAGGTTTGGAAGGGGAAGGATTTGGATATCACATCTCATGTTATAGGATGGATCTCAGGTTTGGTATTAGAAGTATTGAGATATCACATCTCATGTTATCGGAAGGATCTCAGGTTTGGTATTAGAAGTATTGAGATATCACCTCTCATGCTATAGGAAGGGTCTCAGGATTGGAATGGGAAGGAGTTGGAAATCACATCTCATGCTAAAGGAAGGGTCTCAGGTTTGGTAGAAGCATTGAGATATCACATCTCATGCTATAGGAAGGGTCTCAGGATTGGAATGGGAAGGACTTAGATATCACATATCATGCTATAGGGAGGGTCTCAGTTTTGATATTAGAAGCATTGAGATATCACATCTCATGCTATCGGAAGTGTCTCAGGATTGGAATGGGAAGGAGCTGGATATCACATCTCATGCTAAAGGAAGGGTCTCAGGTTTGGAACGGGAAGGAGTTGGATATCACATCTCATGCTATAGGAAGGGTCTCAGGATTGGAATGGGAAGGACTTAGATATCACATATGCTATAGGGAGGGTCTCAGTTTTGATATTAGAAGCATTGAGATATCACATCTCATGCTATCGGAAGTGTCTCAGGATTGGAATGGGAAGGAGCTGGATATCACATCTCATGCTAAAGGAAGGGTCTCAGGTTTGGAACGGGAAGGAGTTGGATATCACATCTCATGTTATAGGAAGGGTCTCAGGTTTCGTATAAACATTGAGATATCACATCTCTGCTATCGGAAGTGTCTCAGGATTGGAATGGGAAGGAGTTGGATATCCCATCTCATGTTATAGGACGGGTCTCAGGTTTTTTATTAAAATCATTGAGATATTATATTGCATGCTGTAGGAAGGGTCTAAGGATTGGAATGGGAAGGACTTGGATATCACATCTCATGCTATAGATAGGCTCTCAGGTTTGGAAAGTGAAGGAGTTGGATATCACATTTCATGTTAGAGGAAGGATCTCAGGTTTGGTATTAGAGGCATTCAGATATCACATCTCAGGCTATAGGAAGGGTCTCAGGATTGGAATGGGAAGGAGTTGGATATCACATCTCATGCTATAGGAAGGGTCTTGAGATATCACATCTCATGCTATAGGAAGTGTCTCAGGATTGGAATGGGAAGGAGTTGTATAAGACATCTCATGCCGTAGGGAGGGTCTCAGGTTTGGTATAAACATTGAGATATCACATCTCTGCTATCGATAGGGTCTCAGGATTGGAATGGAAAGGAGTTGGATATCCCATCTCATGTTATAGGAAGAGTCTCAGGTTTGGTATTAGAAGCATTGAGATATCACATCTCATGCTATAGGAAGTGTCTCAGGATTGGAATGGGAAGGACTTGGGTATCACATCTCATGCTATAGGGAGGGTCTCAAGTTTGATATTAGAAGCATTGAGATATCACATCTCATGCTATAGGAAGGGTCTCAGGATTGGAATGGGAAGGAGTTGGATATCACATCTCATGCTATAGGAAGGGTCTCAGGTTTGGTATAAGCAGTGAGATATCACATCTCATGCTATAGGAAGTGTCTCAGGATTGGAATGGGAAGGAGTTGGATATCACATCTCATGTTATAGGAAGGATCTCAGGTTTGGTATAAGCATTGAGGTATCACATGTCTGCTATCGGAAGGGTCTAAGGTTTGGAAGGGGAAGGATTTGGATATCACATCTCATGTTATAGGACGGGTCTCAGGTTTGGTATTAGAAGCATTGAGATATCAAGTCTCATGGTATAGGAAGGGTCTCAGAATTGGAATGGGAAGGAGTTGGATATCACATCTCAAGCTATAGGAAGGGTCCCAGGATTAGAATGGGAAGGAGTTTGATATCACATCTCATGCCATAGTATGGGTCTCAGGTTTGGTAGAAGCATTGGGATATCAGATCTCATGCTATCGGAAGGGTATCGGGATTGGATTTGGAAGGAGTTGGATATCCCATCTCATGCTATAGGAAGGGTCTCAGGTTGGAATGGGAAGGAGTTGGATATCACATGTCATGTTATAGGAAGGGTCTCAGGATTGGAATGGGAAGGACTTGGATATCACATCTCATGCTATAGGAAGGCTCTCAGGTTTGCAAGGGGAAAGAGTTGGATATCACATTTCATGTTAGAGGTAGGATCTCAGGTTTGGTATTAGAAGTATTGAGATATCACATCTCATGCGATCAGAAGGATCTCAGGTTTGGTATAGAAGCATTGAGATATCATATCTTATGCTATCAGAAGAGTCTCAGGATTGGAATGGGAAGGAGTTGGATATCACATCTCATGCTAAAGGGAGGGTCTCAGGTTTGGAAGATAAGGATTTGGATATCACATCTCATGTTATAGGAAGGATCTCAGGTTTGGTATTAGAAGTATTGAGATATCACATCTCATGCTATCGGAAGGATCTCAGGTTTGGTATAGAAGCATTGAGATATCATATCTTATGCTATCAGAAGGGTCTCAGGATTGGAATGGGAAGGATTTGGATATCACATCTCATGCTAAAGGGAGGGTCTCAGGTTTGGAAGGGGAAGGATTTGGATATCACATCTCATGTTATAGGATGGATCTCAGGTTTGGTATTAGAAGTATTGAGATATCACATCTCATGTTATCGGAAGGATCTCAGGTTTGGTATTAGAAGTATTGAGATATCACCTCTCATGCTATAGGAAGGGTCTCAGGATTGGAATGGGAAGGAGTTGGAAATCACATCTCATGCTAAAGGAAGGGTCTCAGGTTTGGTAGAAGCATTGAGATATCACATCTCATGCTATAGGAAGGGTCTCAGGATTGGAATGGGAAGGACTTAGATATCACATATCATGCTATAGGGAGGGTCTCAGTTTTGATATTAGAAGCATTGAGATATCACATCTCATGCTATCGGAAGTGTCTCAGGATTGGAATGGGAAGGAGCTGGATATCACATCTCATGCTTAAGGAAGGGTCTCAGGTTTGGAACGGGAAGGAGTTGGATATCACATCTCATGTTATAGGAAGGGTCTCAGGTTTGGTATAAACATTGAGATATCACATCTCTGCTATCGGAAGTGTCTCAGGATTGGAATGGGAAGGAGTTGGATATCCCATCTCATGTTATAGGACGGGTCTCAGGTTTTTTATTAGAATCATTGAGATATCATATTGCATGCTGTAGGAAGGGTCTAAGGATTGGAATGGGAAGGACCTGGATATCACATCTCATGCTATAGATAGGCTCTCAGGTTTGGAAAGTGAAGGAGTTGGATATCATATTTCATGTTAGAGGAAGGATCTCAGGTTTGGTATTAGAGGCATTCAGATATCACATCTCAGGCTATAGGAAGGGTCTCAGGATTGGAATGGGAAGGAGTTGGATATCACATCTCATGCTATAGGAAGGGTCTCAGGTTTGGAATAAGCATTGAGATCATATCTCATGCTATAGGAAGGGTCCAGGATTGGAATGGAAGGAGTTGGATATCACATCTCATGTTATAGGAAGGATCTCAGGTTTGGTATTAGAAGCATTGAGACATCACATCTCATGCTATAGGAAGGGTCTCAGGATTGGAATGGGAAGGAATTGGATATCACATCTCATGCTATAGGAAGGGTCTCAGGATTGGAATGGGAAGGAGTTGAATATGACATCTCATGCCGTAGGAAGGGTCTCAGGTTTGGTATAAACATTGAGATATCACATCTCTGCTATCAAAAGGGTCTCAGGATTGGAATGGGAAGGAGTTGGATATCCCATCTCATGTTATAGGAAGAGTCTCAGGTTTGGTATTAGAAGCATTGAGATATCACATCTCATGCTATAGGATGTGTCTCAGGATTGGAATGGGAAGGACTTGGATATCACATCTCATGCTATAGGTAGGGTCTCAAGTTTGATATTAGAAGCATTGAGATATCACATCTCATGCTATAGGAAGGGTCTGAGGATTGGAATGGGAAGGAGTTGGATATCACATCTCATGCTATGGGAAGGGTCTCAGGTTTGGTATAAGCAGTGAGATATCACATCTCATGCTATAGGAAGTGTCTCAGGATTGGAATGGGAAGGAGTTGGATATCACATCTCATGTTATAGGAAGGATCTCAGGTTTGGTATAAGCATTGAGATATCACATCTCTGCTATCGGAAGGGTCTCAGGATTGGAATGGGAAGGAGTTGGATATTCCCATCTCATGTTATAAGAAGGGTCTCAGGTTTGGTATTAGAAGCATTGAGATATCACAACTCATGCTATAGGAAGGGTCTCAGGATTGGAATGGGAAGGACTTGGATATCACATCTCATGCTATAGGGAGGGTCTCAAGTTTGATATTAGAAGCTTTGAGATATCACATCTCATGATATCGGAAGGGTCTCAGGATTGGAATGGGAAGGAGTTGGATATCACATCTCATGATAAAGGAAGGGTCTAAGGTTTGGAAGGGGAAGGATTTGGATATCACATCTCATGTTATATTACGGGTCTCAGGTTTGGTATTAGAAGCATTGAGATATCAAGTCTCATAGTATAGGAAGGGTCTCAGAATTGGAATGGGAAGGAGGTGGATATCACATCTCAAGCTATAGGAAGGGTCTCAGTATTGGAATGGGAAGGACTTGGATATCACATCTCATGCTATAGGAAGGCTCTCAGGTTTGGAAGGGGAAAGAGTTGGATATCACATTTCATGTTAGAGGTAGGATCTCAGGTTTGGTATTAGAGGCATTGAGATATCACATCTCATGCTATCAGAAGGGTCTCAGGAATGGAATGGGAAGGAGTTGGATATCACATCTCATGATAAAGGGAGGGTCTCAGGTTTGGAAGGGGAAGGATTTGGATATCACATCTCATGTTATAGGAAGGATCTCAGGTTTGGTATTAGAAGCATTGAGATATCACATCTCATGCTATCGGAAGGATCTCAGGTTTGGTATTAGAAGCATTGAGATATCACATCTCATGCTATCAGAAGAGTCTCAGGATTGGAATAGGAAGGAGTTGGATATCACATCTCATGCTAAAGGGAGGGTCTCAGGTTTGGAAGGGGAAGGATTTGGATATCACATCTCATGTTATCGGAAGGATCTCACGTTTGGTATTAGAAGTATTGAGATATCATATCTCATGCTATAGGAAGGGTCTCAGGATTGGAATGGGAAGGAGTTGGATATCACATCTCATGCTATAGGGAGGGTCTCAGGATTGGAATGGGAAGGACTTAGATATCACATATCATGCTATAGGGAGGGTCTCAGTTTTGATATTAGAAGCATTGAGATATCACATCTCATGCTATCGGAAGTGTCTCAGGATTGGAATGGGAAGGAGCTGGATATCACATCTCATGCTAAAGGAAGGGTCTCAGGTTTGGAACGGGAAGGATTTGGATATCACATCTCATGTTATAGGAAGGGTCTCAGGTTTGGTATAAGCATTGAGATATCACATCTCTGCTATCGGAAGAGTCTCAGGATTGGAATGGGAAGGAGTTGAATATCCCATCTCATGTTATAGGACGGGTCTCAGGTTTGTTATTAGAATCATTGAGATATCATATTGCATGCTATAGGAAGGGTCTAAGGGTTGGAATGTGAAGGACTTGGATATCACATCTCATGCTATAGATAGGCTCTTAGGTTTGGAAAGGGAAGGAGTTGGATATCACATTTCATGTTAGAGGAAGGATCTCAGGTTTGGTATTAGAAGCATAGAGATATCACATCTCATGCTATAGGAAGGGTCTCAGGATTGGAATGGGAAGCAGTTGGATATCACATCTCATGCTATAGGAAGTGTCTCAGGATTGGAATGGGAAGGACTTGGGTATCACATCTCATGCTATAGGGAGGGTCTCAAGTTTGATATTAGAAGCATTGAGATATCACATTTCATGATATCGGAAGGGTCTCAAGATTGGAATGGGAAGGAGTTGGCTATCACATCTCATGATAAAGGAAGGGTCTAAGGTTTGGAAGGGGAAGGATTTGGATATCACATCTCATGTTATAGGACGGGTCTCAGGTTTGGTATTAGAAGCATTGAGATATCAAGTCTCATGGTATAGGAAGGGTCTCAGAATTGGAATGGGAAGGAGTTGGATATCACATCTCAAGCTATAGGAAGGGTCTCAGGATTAGAATGGGAAGGAGTTTGATATCACATCTCATGCCATAGTATGGGTCTCAGGTTTGGTAGAAGCATTGGGATATCAGATCTCATGCTATCGGAAGGGTATCGGGATTGGATTTGGAAGGAGTTGGATATCCCATCTCATGCTATAGGAAGGGTCTCAGGTTGGAATGGGAAGGAGTTGGATATCACATCTCATGTTATAGGAAGGGTCTCAGGATTGGAATGGGAAGGACTTGGATATCACATCTCATGCTATAGGAAGGCTCTCAGGTTTGCAAGGGGAAAGAGTTGGATATCACATTTCATGTTAGAGGTAGGATCTCAGGTTTGGTATTAGAAGTATTGAGATATCACATCTCATGCTATCAGAAGGATCTCAGGTTTGGTAAAGAAGCATTGAGATATCATATCTTATGCTATCAGAAGAGTCTCAGGATTGGAATGGGAAGGAGTTGGATATCACATCTCATGCTAAAGGGAGGGTCTCAGGTTTGGAAGATAAGGATTTGGATATCACATCTCATGTTATAGGAAGGATCTCAGGTTTGGTATAAGCATTGAGATATCACATCTGTGCTATCGGAAGGGCCTCAGGATTGGAATGGGAAGGAGTTGGATATTCCCATCTCATGTTATAGGGAGGGTCTCAAGTTTGATATTAGAAGCATTGAGATATCACATTTCATGATATCGGAAGGGTCTCAAGATTGGAATGGGAAGGAGTTGGCTATCACATCTCATGATAAAGGAAGGGTCTAAGGTTTGGAAGGGGAAGGATTTGGATATCACATCTCATGTTATAGGACGGGTCTCAGGTTTGGTATTAGAAGCATTGAGATATCAAGTCTCATGGTATAGGAAGGGTCTCAGAATTGGAATGGGAAGGAGTTGGATATCACATCTCAAGCTATAGGAAGGGTCTCAGGATTAGAATGGGAAGGAGTTTGATATCACATCTCATGCCATAGTATGGGTCTCAGGTTTGGTAGAAGCATTGGGATATCAGATCTCATGCTATCGGAAGGGTATCGGGATTGGATTTGGAAGGAGTTGGATATCCCATCTCATGCTATAGGAAGGGTCTCAGGTTGGAATGGGAAGGAGTTGGATATCACATCTCATGTTATAGGAAGGGTCTCAGGATTGGAATGGGAAGGACTTGGATATCACATCTCATGCTATAGGAAGGCTCTCAGGTTTGCAAGGGGAAAGAGTTGGATATCACATTTCATGTTAGAGGTAGGATCTCAGGTTTGGTATTAGAAGTATTGAGATATCACATCTCATGCTATCAGAAGGATCTCAGGTTTGGTATAGAAGCATTGAGATATCATATCTTATGCTATCAGAAGAGTCTCAGGATTGGAATGGGAAGGAGTTGGATATGACATCTCATGCTAAAGGGAGGGTCTCAGGTTTGGAAGATAAGGATTTGGATATCACATCTCATATTGCATGCTGTAGGAAGGGTCTAAGGATTGGAATGGGAAGGACTTGGATATCACATCTCATGCTATAGATAGGCTCTCAGGTTTGGAAAGTGAAGGAGTTGGATATCACATTTCATGTTAGAGGAAGGATCTCAGGTTTGGTATTAGAGGCATTGAGATATCACATCTCAGGCTATAGGAAGGGTCTCAGGATTGGAATGGGAAGGAGTTGGATATCACATCTCATGCTATAGGAAGGGTCTCAGGTTTGGTATAAGCATTGAGATATCACATCTCATGCTATAGGAAGGGTCCAGGATTGGAATGGAAGGAGTTGGATATCACATCTCATGTTATAGGAAGGATCTCAGGTTTGGTATTAGAAGCATTGAGACATCACATCTCATGCTATAGGAAGGGTCTCATGATTGGAATGGGAAGGAGTTGGATATCACATCTCATGCTATAGGAAGGGTCTCAGGATTGGAATGGGAAGGAGTTGAATATGACATCTCATGCCGTAGGAAGGGTCTCAGGTTTGGTATAAACATTGAGATATCACATCTCTGCTATTGAAAGGGTCTCAGGATTGGAATGGAAAGGAGTTGGATATCCCATCTCATGTTATAGGAAGAGTCTCAGGTTTGGTATTAGAAGCATTGAGATATCACATCTCATGCTATAGGAAGTGTCTCAGGATTGGAATGGGAAGGACTTGGGTATCACATCTCATGCTATAGGGAGGGTCTCAAGTTTGATATTAGAAGCATTGAGATATCACATCTCATGCTATAGGAAGGGTCTCAGGATTGGAATGGGAAGGAGTTGGATATCACATCTCATGCTATAGGAAGGGTCTCAGGTTTGGTATAAGCAGTGAGATATCACATCTCATGCTATAGGAAGTGTCTCAGGATTGGAATGGGAAGGAGTTGGATATCACATCTCATGTTATAGGAAGGATCTCAGGTTTGGTATAAGCATTGAGATATCACATCTCTGCTATCGGAAGGGTCTAAGGTTTGGAAGGGGAAGGATTTGGATATCACATCTCATGTTATAGGACGGGTCTCAGGTTTGGTATTAGAAGCATTGAGATATCAAGTCTCATGGTATAGGCAGGGTCTCAGAATTGGAATGGGAAGGAGTTGGATATCACATCTCAAGCTATAGGAAGGGTCTCAGGATTAGAATGGGAAGGAGTTTGATATCACATCTCATGCCATAGTATGGGTCTCAGGTTTGGTAGAAGCATTGGGATATCAGATCTCATGCTATCGGAAGGGTATCGGGATTGGATTTGGAAGGAGTTGGATATCCCATCTCATGCTATAGGAAGGGTCTCAGGTTGGAATGGGAAGGAGTTGGATATCACATCTCATGTTATAGGAAGGGTCTCAGGATTGGAATGGGAAGGACTTGGATATCACATCTCATGCTATAGGAAGGCTCTCAGGTTTGCAAGGGGAAAGAGTTGGATATCACATTTCATGTTAGAGGTAGGATCTCAGGTTTGGTATTAGAAGTATTGAGATATCACATCTCATGCTATCAGAAGGATCTCAGGTTTGGTATAGAAGCATTGAGATATCATATCTTATGCTATCAGAAGAGTCTCAGGATTGGAATGGGAAGGAGTTGGATATGACATCTCATGCTAAAGGGAGGGTCTCAGGTTTGGAAGATAAGGATTTGGATATCACATCTCATATTGCATGCTGTAGGAAGGGTCTAAGGATTGGAATGGGAAGGACTTGGATATCACATCTCATGCTATAGATAGGCTCTCAGGTTTGGAAAGTGAAGGAGTTGGATATCACATTTCATGTTAGAGGAAGGATCTCAGGTTTGGTATTAGAGGCATTGAGATATCACATCTCAGGCAATAGGAAGGGTCTCAGGATTGGAATGGGAAGGAGTTGGATATCACATCTCATGCTATAGGAAGGGTCTCAGGTTTGGTATAAGCATTGAGATATCACATCTCATGCTATAGGAAGGGTCCAGGATTGGAATGGAAGGAGTTGGATATCACATCTCATGTTATAGGAAGGATCTCAGGTTTGGTATTAGAAGCATTGAGACATCACATCTCATGCTATAGGAAGGGTCTCATGATTGGAATGGGAAGGAGTTGGATATCACATCTCATGCTATAGGAAGGGTCTCAGGATTGGAATGGGAAGGAGTTGAATATGACATCTCATGCCGTAGGAAGGGTCTCAGGTTTGGTATAAACATTGAGATATCACATCTCTGCTATTGAAAGGGTCTCAGGATTGGAATGGAAAGGAGTTGGATATCCCATCTCATGTTATAGGAAGAGTCTCAGGTTTGGTATTAGAAGCATTGAGATATCACATCTCATGCTATAGGAAGTGTCTCAGGATTGGAATGGGAAGGACTTGGGTATCACATCTCATGCTATAGGGAGGGTCTCAAGTTTGATATTAGAAGCATTGAGATATCACATCTCATGCTATAGGAAGGGTCTCAGGATTGGAATGGGAAGGAGTTGGATATCACATCTCATGCTATAGGAAGGGTCTCAGGTTTGGTATAAGCAGTGAGATATCACATCTCATGCTATAGGAAGTGTCTCAGGATTGGAATGGGAAGGAGTTGGATATCACATCTCATGTTATAGGAAGGATCTCAGGTTTGGTATAAGCATTGAGATATCACATCTCTGCTATCGGAAGGGTCTAAGGTTTGGAAGGGGAAGGATTTGGATATCACATCTCATGTTATAGGACGGGTCTCAGGTTTGGTATTAGAAGCATTGAGATATCAAGTCTCATGGTATAGGAAGGGTCTCAGAATTGGAATGGGAAGGAGTTGGATATCACATCTCAAGCTATAGGAAGGGTCTCAGGATTAGAATGGGAAGGAGTTTGATATCACATCTCATGCCATAGTATGGGTCTCAGGTTTGGTAGAAGCATTGGGATATCAGATCTCATGCTATCGGAAGGGTATCGGGATTGGATTTGGAAGGAGTTGGATATCCCATCTCATGCTATAGGAAGGGTCTCAGGTTGGAATGGGAAGGAGTTGGATATCACATCTCATGTTATAGGAAGGGTCTCAGGATTGGAATGGGAAGGACTTGGATATCACATCTCATGCTATAGGAAGGCTCTCAGGTTTGCAAGGGGAAAGAGTTGGATATCACATTTCATGTTAGAGGTAGGATCTCAGGTTTGGTATTAGAAGTATTGAGATATCACATCTCATGCTATCAGAAGGATCTCAGGTTTGGTATAGAAGCATTGAGATATCATATCTTATGCTATCAGAAGAGTCTCAGGATTGGAATGGGAAGGAGTTGGATATGACATCTCATGCTAAAGGGAGGGTCTCAGGTTTGGAAGATAAGGATTTGGATATCACATCTCATGTTATAGGAAGGATCTCAGGTTTGGTATTAGAAGTATTGAGATATCACATCTCATGCTATCGGAAGGATCTCAGGTTTGGTATAGAAGCATTGAGATATCATATCTTATGCTATCAGAAGGGTCTCAGGATTGGAATGGGAAGGAGTTGAATATGACATCTCATGCCGTAGGAAGGGTCTCAGGTTTGGTATAAACATTGAGATATCACATCTCTGCTATCAAAAGGGTCTCAGGATTGGAATGGGAAGGAGTTGGATATCCCATCTCATGTTATAGGAAGAGTCTCAGGTTTGGTATTAGAAGCATTGAGATATCACATCTCATGCTATAGGAAGTGTCTCAGGATTGGAATGGGAAGGACTTGGATATCACATCTCATGCTATAGGTAGGGTCTCAAGTTTGATATTAGAAGCATTGAGATATCACATCTCATGCTATAGGAAGGGTCTGAGGATTGGAATGGGAAGGAGTTGGATATCACATCTCATGCTATGGGAAGGGTCTCAGGTTTGGTATAAGCAGTGAGATATCACATCTCATGCTATAGGAAGTGTCTCAGGATTGGAATGGGAAGGAGTTGGATATCACATCTCATGTTATAGGAAGGATCTCAGGTTTGGTATAAGCATTGAGATATCACATCTCTGCTATCGGAAGGGTCTCAGGATTGGAATGGGAAGGAGTTGGATATTCCCATCTCATGTTATAAGAAGGGTCTCAGGTTTGGTATTAGAAGCATTGAGATATCACAACTCATGCTATAGGAAGGGTCTCAGGATTGGAATGGGAAGGACTTGGATATCACATCTCATGCTATAGGGAGGGTCTCAAGTTTGATATTAGAAGCTTTGAGATATCACATCTCATGATATCGGAAGGGTCTCAGGATTGGAATGGGAAGGTGTTGGATATCACATCTCATGATAAAGGAAGGGTCTAAGGTTTGGAAGGGGAAGGATTTGGATATCACATCTCATGTTATATTACGGGTCTCAGGTTTGGTATTAGAAGCATTGAGATATCAAGTCTCATAGTATAGGAAGGGTCTCAGAATTGGAATGGGAAGGAGTTGGATATCACATCTCAAGCTATAGGAAGGGTCTCAGTATTGGAATGGGAAGGAGTTGGATATCACATCTCATGCTAAAGGGAGGGTCTCAGGTTTGGAAGGGGAAGGATTTGGATATCACATCTCATGTTATAGGATGGATCCCAGGTTTGGTATTAGAAGTATTGAGATATCACATCTCATGTTATCGGAAGGATCTCAGGTTTGGTATTAGAAGTATTGAGATATCACCTCTCATGCTATAGGAAGGGTCTCAGGATTGGAATGGGAAGGAGTTGGATATCACATCTCATGCTAAAGGAAGGGTCTCAGGTTTGGTATAAGCATTGTGATATCACATGTCTGCTATCGGAAGGGTCTAAGGTTTGGAAGGGGAAGGATTTGGATATCACATCTCATGTTATAGGACGGGTCTCAGGTTTGGTATTAGAAGCATTGAGATATCAAGTCTCATGGTATAGGAAGGGTCTCAGAATTGGAATGGGAAGGAGTTGGATATCACATCTCAAGCTATAGGAAGGGTCTCAGGATTAGAATGGGAAGGAGTTTGATATCACATCTCATGCCATAGTATGGGTCTCAGGTTTGGTAGAAGCATTGGGATATCAGATCTCATGCTATCGGAAGGGTATCGGGATTGGATTTGGAAGGAGTTGGATATCCCATCTCATGCTATAGGAAGGGTCTCAGGTTGGAATGGGAAGGAGTTGGATATCACATCTCATGTTATAGGAAGGGTCTCAGGATTGGAATGGGAAGGACTTGGATATCACATCTCATGCTATAGGAAGGCTCTCAGGTTTGCAAGGGGAAAGAGTTGGATATCACATTTCATGTTAGAGGTAGGATCTCAGGTTTGGTATTAGAAGTATTGAGATATCACATCTCATGCTATCAGAAGGATCTCAGGTTTGGTATAAAAGCATTGAGATATCATATCTTATGCTATCAGAAGAGTCTCAGGATTGGAATGGGAAGGAGTTGGATATCACATCTCATGCTAAAGGGAGGGTCTCAGGTTTGGAAGATAAGGATTTGGATATCACATCTCATGTTATAGGAAGGATCTCAGGTTTGGTATTAGAAGTATTGAGATATCACATCTCATGCTATCGGAAGGATCTCAGGTTTGGTATAGAAGCATTGAGATATCATATCTTATGCTATCAGAAGGGTCTCAGGATTGGAATGGGAAGGATTTGGATATCACATCTCATGCTAAAGGGAGGGTCTCAGGTTTGGAAGGGGAAGGATTTGGATATCACATCTCATGTTATAGGATGGATCTCAGGTTTGGTATTAGAAGTATTGAGATATCACATCTCAAGTTATCGGAAGGATCTCAGGTTTGGTATTAGAAGTATTGAGATATCACCTCTCATGCTATAGGAAGGGTCTCAGGATTGGAATGGGAAGGAGTTGGATATCACATCTCATGCTAAAGGAAGGGTCTCAGGTTTGGTAGAAGCATTGAGATATCACATCTCATGCTATAGGAAGGGTCTCAGGATTGGAATGGGAAGGACTTAGATATCACATATCATGCTATAGGGAGGGTCTCAGTTTTGATATTAGAAGCATTGAGATATCACATCTCATGCTATCGGAAGTGTCTCAGGATTGGAATGGGAAGGAGCTGGATATCACATCTCATGCTAAAGGAAGGGTCTCAGGTTTGGAACGGGAAGGAGTTGGATATCACATCTCATGTTATAGGAAGGGTCTCAGGTTTGGTATAAACATTGAGATATCACATCTCTGCTATCGGAAGTGTCTCAGGATTGGAATGGGAAGGAGTTGGATATCCCATCTCATGTTATAGGACGGGTCTCAGGTTTTTTATTAGAATCATTGAGATATCATATTGCATGCTGTAGGAAGGGTCTAAGGATTGGAATGGGAAGGACTTGGATATCACATCTCATGCTATAGATAGGCTCTCAGGTTTGGAAAGTGAAGGAGTTGGATATCATATTTCATGTTAGAGGAAGGATCTCAGGTTTGGTATTAGAGGCATTCAGATATCACATCTCAGGCTATAGGAAGGGTCTCAGGATTGGAATGGGAAGGAGTTGGATATCACATCTCATGCTATAGGAAGGGTCTCAGGTTTGGTATAAGCATTGAGATCACATCTCATGCTATAGGAAGGGTCCAGGATTGGAATGGAAGGAGTTGGATATCACATCTCATGTTATAGGAAGGATCTCAGGTTTGGTATTAGAAGCATTGAGACATCACATCTCATGCTATAGGAAGGGTCTCAGGATTGGAATGGGAAGGAGTTGGATATCACATCTCATGCTATAGGAAGGGTCTCAGGATTGGAATGGGAAGGAGTTGAATATGACATCTCATGCCGTAGGAAGGGTCTCAGGTTAAACATTGAGATATCACATCTCTGCTATCAAAAGGGTCTCAGGATTGGAATGGGAAGGAGTTGGATATCCCATCTCATGTTATAGGAAGAGTCTCAGGTTTGGTATTAGAAGCATTGAGATATCACATCTCATGCTATAGGAAGTGTCTCAGGATTGGAATGGGAAGGACTTGGATATCACATCTCATGCTATAGGTAGGGTCTCAAGTTTGATATTAGAAGCATTGAGATATCACATCTCATGCTATAGGAAGGGTCTGAGGATTGGAATGGGAAGGAGTTGGATATCACATCTCATGCTATGGGAAGGGTCTCAGGTTTGGTATAAGCAGTGAGATATCACATCTCATGCTATAGGAAGTGTCTCAGGATTGGAATGGGAAGGAGTTGGATATCACATCTCATGTTATAGGAAGGATCTCAGGTTTGGTATAAGCATTGAGATATCACATCTCTGCTATCGGAAGGGTCTCAGGATTGGAATGGGAAGGAGTTGGATATTCCCATCTCATGTTATAAGAAGGGTCTCAGGTTTGGTATTAGAAGCATTGAGATATCACAACTCATGCTATAGGAAGGGTCTCAGGATTGGAATGGGAAGGACTTGGATATCACATCTCATGCTATAGGGAGGGTCTCAAGTTTGATATTAGAAGCTTTGAGATATCACATCTCATGATATCGGAAGGGTCTCAGGATTGGAATGGGAAGGAGTTGGATATCACATCTCATGATAAAGGAAGGGTCTAAGGTTTGGAAGGGGAAGGATTTGGATATCACATCTCATGTTATATTACGGGTCTCAGGTTTGGTATTAGAAGCATTGAGATATCAAGTCTCATAGTATAGGAAGGGTCTCAGAATTGGAATGGGAAGGAGTTGGATATCACATCTCAAGCTATAGGAAGGGTCTCAGTATTGGAATGGGAAGGACTTGGATATCACATCTCATGCTATAGGAAGGCTCTCAGGTTTGGAAGGGGAAAGAGTTGGATATCACATTTCATGTTAGAGGTAGGATCTCAGGTTTGGTATTAGAGGCATTGAGATATCACATCTCATGCTATCAGAAGGGTCTCAGGAATGGAATGGGAAGGAGTTGGATATCACATCTCATGCTAAAGGGAGGGTCTCAGGTTTAGAAGGGGAAGGATTTGGATATCACATCTCATGTTATAGGAAGGATCTCAGGTTTGGTATTAGAAGCATTGAGATATCACATCTCATGCTATCGGAAGGATCTCAGGTTTGGTATTAGAAGCATTGAGATATCACATCTCATGCTATCAGAAGAGTCTCAGGATTGGAATAGGAAGGAGTTGGATATCACATCTCATGCTAAAGGGAGGGTCTCAGGTTTGGAAGGGGAAGGATTTGGATATCACATCTCATGTTATCGGAAGGATTTCACGTTTGGTATTAGAAGTATTGAGATATCATATCTCATGCTATAGGAAGGGTCTCAGGATTGGAATGGGAAGGAGTTGGATATCACATCTCATGCTATAGGGAGGGTCTCAGGATTGGAATGGGAAGGACTTAGATATCACATATCATGCTATAGGGAGGGTCTCAGTTTTGATATTAGAAGCATTGAGATATCACATCTCATGCTATCGGAAGTGTCTCAGGATTGGAATGGGAAGGAGCTGGATATCACATCTCATGCTAAAGGAAGGGTCTCAGGTTTGGAACGGGAAGGATTTGGATATCACATCTCATGTTATAGGAAGGGTCTCAGGTTTGGTATAAGCATTGAGATATCACATCTCTGCTATCGGAAGAGTCTCAGGATTGGAATGGGAAGGAGTTGAATATCCCATCTCATGTTATAGGACGGGTCTCAGGTTTGTTATTAGAATCATTGAGATATCATATTGCATGCTGTAGGAAGGGTCTAAGGGTTGGAATGTGAAGGACTTGGATATCACATCTCATGCTATAGATAGGCTCTTAGGTTTGGAAAGGGAAGGAGTTGGATATCACATTTCATGTTAGAGGAAGGATCTCAGGTTTGGTATTAGAAGCATAGAGATATCACATCTCATGCTATAGGAAGGGTCTCAGGATTGGAATGGGAAGCAGTTGGATATCACATCTCATGCTATAGGAAGTGTCTCAGGATTGGAATGGGAAGGACTTGGGTATCACATCTCATGCTATAGGGAGGGTCTCAAGTTTGATATTAGAAGCATTGAGATATCACATTTCATGATATCGGAAGGGTCTCAAGATTGGAATGGGAAGGAGTTGGCTATCACATCTCATGATAAAGGAAGGGTCTAAGGTTTGGAAGGGGAAGGATTTGGATATCACATCTCATGTTATAGGACGGGTCTCAGGTTTGGTATTAGAAGCATTGAGATATCAAGTCTCATGGTATAGGAAGGGTCTCAGAATTGGAATGGGAAGGAGTTGGATATCACATCTCAAGCTATAGGGAGGGTCTCAGGATTAGAATGGGAAGGAGTTTGATATCACATCTCATGCCATAGTATGGGTCTCAGGTTTGGTAGAAGCATTGGGATATCAGATCTCATGCTATCGGAAGGGTATCGGGATTGGATTTGGAAGGAGTTGGATATCCCATCTCATGCTATAGGAAGGGTCTCGGGTTGGAATGGGAAGGAGTTGGATATCACATCTCATGTTATAGGAAGGGTCTCAGGATTGGAATGGGAAGGACTTGGATATCACATCTCATGCTATAGGAAGGCTCTCAGGTTTGCAAGGGGAAAGAGTTGGATATCACATTTCATGTTAGAAGTAGGATCTCAGGTTTGGTATTAGAAGTATTGAGATATCACATCTCATGCTATCAGAAGGATCTCAGGTTTGGTAAAGAAGCATTGAGATATCATATCTTATGCTATCAGAAGAGTCTCAGGATTGGAATGGGAAGGAGTTGGATATCACATCTCATGCTAAAGGGAGGGTCTCAGGTTTGGAAGATAAGGATTTGGATATCACATCTCATGTTATAGGAAGGATCTCAGGTTTGGTATAAGCATTGAGATATCACATCTGTGCTATCGGAAGGGCCTCAGGATTGGAATGGGAAGGAGTTGGATATTCCCATCTCATGTTATAGGGAGGGTCTCAAGTTTGATATTAGAAGCATTGAGATATCACATTTCATGATATCGGAAGGGTCTCAAGATTGGAATGGGAAGGAGTTGGCTATCACATCTCATGATAAAGGAAGGGTCTAAGGTTTGGAAGGGGAAGGATTTGGATATCACATCTCATGTTATAGGACGGGTCTCAGGTTTGGTATTAGAAGCATTGAGATATCAAGTCTCATGGTATAGGAAGGGTCTCAGAATTGGAATGGGAAGGAGTTGGATATCACATCTCAAGCTATAGGAAGGGTCTCAGGATTAGAATGGGAAGGAGTTTGATATCACATCTCATGCCATAGTATGGGTCTCAGGTTTGGTAGAAGCATTGGGATATCAGATCTCATGCTATCGGAAGGGTATCGGGATTGGATTTGGAAGGAGTTGGATATCCCATCTCATGCCATAGGAAGGGTCTCAGGTTGGAATGGGAAGGAGTTGGATATCACATCTCATGTTATAGGAAGGGTCTCAGGATTGGAATGGGAAGGACTTGGATATCACATCTCATGCTATAGGAAGGCTCTCAGGTTTGCAAGGGGAAAGAGTTGGATATCACATTTCATGTTAGAGGTAGGATCTCAGGTTTGGTATTAGAAGTATTGAGATATCACATCTCATGCTATCAGAAGGATCTCAGGTTTGGTAAAGAAGCATTGAGATATCATATCTTATGCTATCAGAAGAGTCTCAGGATTGGAATGGGAAGGAGTTGGATATCACATCTCATGCTAAAGGAAGGGTCTCAGGTTTGGAAGATAAGGATTTGGATATCACATCTCATGTTATAGGAAGGATCTCAGGTTTGGTATTAGAAGTATTGAGATATCACATCTCATGCTATCGGAAGGATCTCAGGTTTGGTATAGAAGCATTGAGATATCATATCTTATGCTATCAGAAGGGTCTCAGGATTGGAATGGGAAGGAGTTGGATATCACATCTCATGCTAAAGGGAGGGTCTCAGGTTTGGAAGGGGAAGGATTTGGATATCACATCTCATGTTATAGGATGGATCCCAGGTTTGGTATTAGAAGTATTGAGATATCACATCTCATGTTATCGGAAGGATCTCAGGTTTGGTATTAGAAGTATTGAGATATCACCTCTCATGCTATAGGAAGGGTCTCAGGATTGGAATGGGAAGGAGTTGGATATCACATCTCATGCTAAAGGAAGGGTCTCAGGTTTGGTATAAGCATTGTGATATCACATGTCTGCTATCGGAAGGGTCTAAGGTTTGGAAGGGGAAGGATTTGGATATCACATCTCATGTTATAGGACGGGTCTCAGGTTTGGTATTAGAAGCATTGAGATATCAAGTCTCATGGTATAGGAAGGGTCTCAGAATTGGAATGGGAAGGAGTTGGATATCACATCTCAAGCTATAGGAAGGGTCTCAGGATTAGAATGGGAAGGAGTTTGATATCACATCTCATGCCATAGTATGGGTCTCAGGTTTGGTAGAAGCATTGGGATATCAGATCTCATGCTATCGGAAGGGTATCGGGATTGGATTTGGAAGGAGTTGGATATCCCATCTCATGCTATAGGAAGGGTCTCAGGTTGGAATGGGAAGGAGTTGGATATCACATCTCATGTTATAGGAAGGGTCTCAGGATTGGAATGGGAAGGACTTGGATATCACATCTCATGCTATAGGAAGGCTCTCAGGTTTGCAAGGGGAAAGAGTTGGATATCACATTTCATGTTAGAGGTAGGATCTCAGGTTTGGTATTAGAAGTATTGAGATATCACATCTCATGCTATCAGAAGGATCTCAGGTTTGGTATAAAAGCATTGAGATATCATATCTTATGCTATCAGAAGAGTCTCAGGATTGGAATGGGAAGGAGTTGGATATCACATCTCATGCTAAAGGGAGGGTCTCAGGTTTGGAAGATAAGGATTTGGATATCACATCTCATGTTATAGGAAGGATCTCAGGTTTGGTATTAGAAGTATTGAGATATCACATCTCATGCTATCGGAAGGATCTCAGGTTTGGTATAGAAGCATTGAGATATCATATCTTATGCTATCAGAAGGGTCTCAGGATTGGAATGGGAAGGATTTGGATATCACATCTCATGCTAAAGGGAGGGTCTCAGGTTTGGAAGGGGAAGGATTTGGATATCACATCTCATGTTATAGGATGGATCTCAGGTTTGGTATTAGAAGTATTGAGATATCACATCTCATGTTATCGGAAGGATCTCAGGTTTGGTATTAGAAGTATTGAGATATCACCTCTCATGCTATAGGAAGGGTCTCAGGATTGGAATGGGAAGGAGTTGGATATCACATCTCATGCTAAAGGAAGGGTCTCAGGTTTGGTAGAAGCATTGAGATATCACATCACATGCTATAGGAAGGGTCTCAGGATTGGAATGGGAAGGACTTAGATATCACATATCATGCTATAGGGAGGGTCTCAGTTTTGATATTAGAAGCATTGAGATATCACATCTCATGCTATCGGAAGTGTCTCAGGATTGGAATGGGAAGGAGCTGGATATCACATCTCATGCTAAAGGAAGGGTCTCAGGTTTGGAACGGGAAGGAGTTGGATATCACATCTCATGTTATAGGAAGGGTCTCAGGTTTGGTATAAACATTGAGATATCACATCTCTGCTATCGGAAGTGTCTCAGGATTGGAATGGGAAGGAGTTGGATATCCCATCTCATGTTATAGGACGGGTCTCAGGTTTTTTATTAGAATCATTGAGATATCATATTGCATGCTGTAGGAAGGGTCTAAGGATTGGAATGGGAAGGACTTGGATATCACATCTCATGCTATAGATAGGCTCTCAGGTTTGGAAAGTGAAGGAGTTGGATATCATATTTCATGTTAGAGGAAGAATCTCAGGTTTGGTATTAGAGGCATTCAGATATCACATCTCAGGCTATAGGAAGGGTCTCAGGATTGGAATGGGAAGGAGTTGGATATCACATCTCATGCTATAGGAAGGGTCTCAGGTTTGGTATAAGCATTGAGATCACATCTCATGCTATAGGAAGGGTCCAGGATTGGAATGGAAGGAGTTGGATATCACATCTCATGTTATAGGAAGGATCTCAGGTTTGGTATTAGAAGCATTGAGACATCACATCTCATGCTATAGGAAGGGTCTCAGGATTGGAATGGGAAGGAGTTGGATATCACATCTCATGCTATAGGAAGGGTCTCAGGATTGGAATGGGAAGGAGTTGAATATGACATCTCATGCCGTAGGAAGGGTCTCAGGTTTGGTATAAACATTGAGATATCACATCTCTGCTATCAAAAGGGTCTCAGGATTGGAATGGGAAGGAGTTGGATATCCCATCTCATGTTATAGGAAGAGTCTCAGGTTTGGTATTAGAAGCATTGAGATATCACATCTCATGCTATAGGAAGTGTCTCAGGATTGGAATGGGAAGGACTTGGATATCACATCTCATGCTATAGGTAGGGTCTCAAGTTTGATATTAGAAGCATTGAGATATCACATCTCATGCTATAGGAAGGGTCTGAGGATTGGAATGGGAAGGAGTTGGATATCACATCTCATGCTATGGGAAGGGTCTCAGGTTTTGTATAAGCAGTGAGATATCACATCTCATGCTATAGGAAGTGTCTCAGGATTGGAATGGGAAGGAGTTGGATATCACATCTCATGTTATAGGAAGGATCTCAGGTTTGGTATAAGCATTGAGATATCACATCTCTGCTATCGGAAGGGTCTCAGGATTGGAATGGGAAGGAGTTGGATATTCCCATCTCATGTTATAAGAAGGGTCTCAGGTTTGGTATTAGAAGCATTGAGATATCACAACTCATGCTATAGGAAGGGTCTCAGGATTGGAATGGGAAGGACTTGGATATCACATCTCATGCTATAGGGAGGGTCTCAAGTTTGATATTAGAAGCTTTGAGATATCACATCTCATGATATCGGAAGGGTCTCAGGATTGGAATGGGAAGGAGTTGGATATCACATCTCACATCTCATGATAAAGGAAGGGTCTAAGGTTTGGAAGGGGAAGGATTTGGATATCACATCTCATGTTATATTACGGGTCTCAGGTTTGGTATTAGAAGCATTGAGATATCAAGTCTCATAGTATAGGAAGGGTCTCAGAATTGGAATGGGAAGGAGTTGGATATCACATCTCAAGCTATAGGAAGGGTCTCAGTATTGGAATGGGAAGGAGTTGGATATCACATCTCATGCTAAAGGGAGGGTCTCAGGTTTGGAAGGGGAAGGATTTGGATATCACATCTCATGTTATAGGATGGATCCCAGGTTTGGTATTAGAAGTATTGAGATATCACATCTCATGTTATCGGAAGGATCTCAGGTTTGGTATTAGAAGTATTGAGATATCACCTCTCATGCTATAGGAAGGGTCTCAGGATTGGAATGGGAAGGAGTTGGATATCACATCTCATGCTAAAGGAAGGGTCTCAGGTTTGGTATAAGCATTGTGATATCACATGTCTGCTATCGGAAGGGTCTAAGGTTTGGAAGGGGAAGGATTTGGATATCACATCTCATGTTATAGGACGGGTCTCAGGTTTGGTATTAGAAGCATTGAGATATCAAGTCTCATGGTATAGGAAGGGTCTCAGAATTGGAATGGGAAGGAGTTGGATATCACATCTCAAGCTATAGGAAGGGTCTCAGGATTAGAATGGGAAGGAGTTTGATATCACATCTCATGCCATAGTATGGGTCTCAGGTTTGGTAGAAGCATTGGGATATCAGATCTCATGCTATCGGAAGGGTATCGGGATTGGATTTGGAAGGAGTTGGATATCCCATCTCATGCTATAGGAAGGGTCTCAGGTTGGAATGGGAAGGAGTTGGATATCACATCTCATGTTATAGGAAGGGTCTCAGGATTGGAATGGGAAGGACTTGGATATCACATCTCATGCTATAGGAAGGCTCTCAGGTTTGCAAGGGGAAAGAGTTGGATATCACATTTCATGTTAGAGGTAGGATCTCAGGTTTGGTATTAGAAGTATTGAGATATCACATCTCATGCTATCAGAAGGATCTCAGGTTTGGTATAAAAGCATTGAGATATCATATCTTATGCTATCAGAAGAGTCTCAGGATTGGAATGGGAAGGAGTTGGATATCACATCTCATGCTAAAGGGAGGGTCTCAGGTTTGGAAGATAAGGATTTGGATATCACATCTCATGTTATAGGAAGGATCTCAGGTTTGGTATTAGAAGTATTGAGATATCACATCTCATGCTATCGGAAGGATCTCAGGTTTGGTATAGAAGCATTGAGATATCATATCTTATGCTATCAGAAGGGTCTCAGGATTGGAATGGGAAGGATTTGGATATCACATCTCATGCTAAAGGGAGGGTCTCAGGTTTGGAAGGGGAAGGATTTGGATATCACATCTCATGTTATAGGATGGATCTCAGGTTTGGTATTAGAAGTATTGAGATATCACATCTCATGTTATCGGAAGGATCTCAGGTTTGGTATTAGAAGTATTGAGATATCACCTCTCATGCTATAGGAAGGGTCTCAGGATTGGAATGGGAAGGAGTTGGATATCACATCTCATGCTAAAGGAAGGGTCTCAGGTTTGGTAGAAGCATTGAGATATCACATCTCATGCTATAGGAAGGGTCTCAGGATTGGAATGGGAAGGACTTAGATATCACATATCATGCTATAGGGAGGGTCTCAGGATTGGAATGGGAAGGAGCTGGATATCACATCTCATGCTAAAGGAAGGGTCTCAGGTTTGGAACGGGAAGGAGTTGGATATCACATCTCATGTTATAGGAAGGGTCTCAGGTTTGGTATAAACATTGAGATATCACATCTCTGCTATCGGAAGTGTCTCAGGATTGGAATGGGAAGGAGTTGGATATCCCATCTCATGTTATAGGACGGGTCTCAGGTTTTTTATTAGAATCATTGAGATATCATATTGCATGCTGTAGGAAGGGTCTAAGGATTGGAATGGGAAGGACTTGGATATCACATCTCATGCTATAGATAGGCTCTCAGGTTTGGAAAGTGAAGGAGTTGGATATCATATTTCATGTTAGAGGAAGGATCTCAGGTTTGGTATTAGAGGCATTCAGATATCACATCTCAGGCTATAGGAAGGGTCTCAGGATTGGAATGGGAAGGAGTTGGATATCACATCTCATGCTATAGGAAGGGTCTCAGGTTTGGTATAAGCATTGAGATCACATCTCATGCTATAGGAAGGGTCCAGGATTGGAATGGAAGGAGTTGGATATCACATCTCATGTTATAGGAAGGATCTCAGGTTTGGTATTAGAAGCATTGAGACATCACATCTCATGCTATAGGAAGGGTCTCAGGATTGGAATGGGAAGGAGTTGGATATCACATCTCATGCTATAGGAAGGGTCTCAGGATTGGAATGGGAAGGAGTTGAATATGACATCTCATGCCGTAGGAAGGGTCTCAGGTTTGGTATAAACATTGAGATATCACATCTCTGCTATCAAAAGGGTCTCAGGATTGGAATGGGAAGGAGTTGGATATCCCATCTCATGTTATAGGAAGAGTCTCAGGTTTGGTATTAGAAGCATTGAGATATCACATCTCATGCTATAGGAAGTGTCTCAGGATTGGAATGGGAAGGACTTGGATATCACATCTCATGCTATAGGTAGGGTCTCAAGTTTGATATTAGAAGCATTGAGATATCACATCTCATGCTATAGGAAGGGTCTGAGGATTGGAATGGGAAGGAGTTGGATATCACATCTCATGCTATGGGAAGGGTCTCAGGTTTGGTATAAGCAGTGAGATATCACATCTCATGCTATAGGAAGTGTCTCAGGATTGGAATGGGAAGGAGTTGGATATCACATCTCATGTTATAGGAAGGATCTCAGGTTTGGTATAAGCATTGAGATATCACATCTCTGCTATCGGAAGGGTCTCAGGATTGGAATGGGAAGGAGTTGGATATTCCCATCTCATGTTATAAGAAGGGTCTCAGGTTTGGTATTAGAAGCATTGAGATATCACAACTCATGCTATAGGAAGGGTCTCAGGATTGGAATGGGAAGGACTTGGATATCACATCTCATGCTATAGGGAGGGTCTCAAGTTTGATATTAGAAGCTTTGAGATATCACATCTCATGATATCGGAAGGGTCTCAGGATTGGAATGGGAAGGAGTTGGATATCACATCTCATGATAAAGGAAGGGTCTAAGGTTTGGAAGGGGAAGGATTTGGATATCACATCTCATGTTATATTACGGGTCTCAGGTTTGGTATTAGAAGCATTGAGATATCAAGTCTCATAGTATAGGAAGGGTCTCAGAATTGGAATGGGAAGGAGTTGGATATCACATCTCAAGCTATAGGAAGGGTCTCAGTATTGGAATGGGAAGGACTTGGATATCACATCTCATGCTATAGGAAGGCTCTCAGGTTTGGAAGGGGAAAGAGTTGGATATCACATTTCATGTTAGAGGTAGGATCTCAGGTTTGGTATTAGAGGCATTGAGATATCACATCTCATGCTATCAGAAGGGTCTCAGGAATGGAATGGGAAGGAGTTGGATATCACATCTCATGCTAAAGGGAGGGTCTCAGGTTTAGAAGGGGAAGGATTTGGATATCACATCTCATGTTATAGGAAGGATCTCAGGTTTGGTATTAGAAGCATTGAGATATCACATCTCATGCTATCGGAAGGATCTCAGGTTTGGTATTAGAAGCATTGAGATATCACATCTCATGCTATCAGAAGAGTCTCAGGATTGGAATAGGAAGGAGTTGGATATCACATCTCATGCTAAAGGGAGGGTCTCAGGTTTGGAAGGGGAAGGATTTGGATATCACATCTCATGTTATCGGAAGGATTTCACGTTTGGTATTAGAAGTATTGAGATATCATATCTCATGCTATAGGAAGGGTCTCAGGATTGGAATGGGAAGGAGTTGGATATCACATCTCATGCTATAGGGAGGGTCTCAGGATTGGAATGGGAAGGACTTAGATATCACATATCATGCTATAGGGAGGGTCTCAGTTTTGATATTAGAAGCATTGAGATATCACATCTCATGCTATCGGAAGTGTCTCAGGATTGGAATGGGAAGGAGCTGGATATCACATCTCATGCTAAAGGAAGGGTCTCAGGTTTGGAACGGGAAGGATTTGGATATCACATCTCATGTTATAGGAAGGGTCTCAGGTTTGGTATAAGCATTGAGATATCACATCTCTGCTATCGGAAGAGTCTCAGGATTGGAATGGGAAGGAGTTGAATATCCCATCTCATGTTTTAGGACGGGTCTCAGGTTTGTTATTAGAATCATTGAGATATCATATTGCATGCTGTAGGAAGGGTCTAAGGGTTGGAATGTGAAGGACTTGGATATCACATCTCATGCTATAGATAGGCTCTTAGGTTTGGAAAGGGAAGGAGTTGGATATCACATTTCATGTTAGAGGAAGGATCTCAGGTTTGGTATTAGAAGCATAGAGATATCACATCTCATGCTATAGGAAGGGTCTCAGGATTGGAATGGGAAGCAGTTGGATATCACATCTCATGCTATAGGAAGTGTCTCAGGATTGGAATGGGAAGGACTTGGGTATCACATCTCATGCTATAGGGAGGGTCTCAAGTTTGATATTAGAAGCATTGAGATATCACATTTCATGATATCGGAAGGGTCTCAAGATTGGAATGGGAAGGAGTTGGCTATCACATCTCATGATAAAGGAAGGGTCTAAGGTTTGGAAGGGGAAGGATTTGGATATCACATCTCATGTTATAGGACGGGTCTCAGGTTTGGTATTAGAAGCATTGAGATATCAAGTCTCATGGTATAGGAAGGGTCTCAGAATTGGAATGGGAAGGAGTTGGATATCACATCTCAAGCTATAGGAAGGGTCTCAGGATTAGAATGGGAAGGAGTTTGATATCACATCTCATGCCATAGTATGGGTCTCAGGTTTGGTAGAAGCATTGGGATATCAGATCTCATGCTATCGGAAGGGTATCGGGATTGGATTTGGAAGGAGTTGGATATCCCATCTCATGCTATAGGAAGGGTCTCAGGTTGGAATGGGAAGGAGTTGGATATCACATCTCATGTTATAGGAAGGGTCTCAGGATTGGAATGGGAAGGACTTGGATATCACATCTCATGCTATAGGAAGGCTCTCAGGTTTGCAAGGGGAAAGAGTTGGATATCACATTTCATGTTAGAAGTAGGATCTCAGGTTTGGTATTAGAAGTATTGAGATATCACATCTCATGCTATCAGAAGGATCTCAGGTTTGGTAAAGAAGCATTGAGATATCATATCTTATGCTATCAGAAGAGTCTCAGGATTGGAATGGGAAGGAGTTGGATATCACATCTCATGCTAAAGGGAGGGTCTCAGGTTTGGAAGATAAGGATTTGGATATCACATCTCATGTTATAGGAAGGATCTCAGGTTTGGTATAAGCATTGAGATATCACATCTGTGCTATCGGAAGGGCCTCAGGATTGGAATGGGAAGGAGTTGGATATTCCCATCTCATGTTATAGGGAGGGTCTCAAGTTTGATATTAGAAGCATTGAGATATCACATTTCATGATATCGGAAGGGTCTCAAGATTGGAATGGGAAGGAGTTGGCTATCACATCTCATGATAAAGGAAGGGTCTAAGGTTTGGAAGGGGAAGGATTTGGATATCACATCTCATGTTATAGGACGGGTCTCAGGTTTGGTATTAGAAGCATTGAGATATCAAGTCTCATGGTATAGGAAGGGTCTCAGAATTGGAATGGGAAGGAGTTGGATATCACATCTCAAGCTATAGGAAGGGTCTCAGGATTAGAATGGGAAGGAGTTTGATATCACATCTCATGCCATAGTATGGGTCTCAGGTTTGGTAGAAGCATTGGGATATCAGATCTCATGCTATCGGAAGGGTATCGGGATTGGATTTGGAAGGAGTTGGATATCCCATCTCATGCTATAGGAAGGGTCTCAGGTTGGAATGGGAAGGAGTTGGATATCACATCTCATGTTATAGGAAGGGTCTCAGGATTGGAATGGGAAGGACTTGGATATCACATCTCATGCTATAGGAAGGCTCTCAGGTTTGCAAGGGGAAAGAGTTGGATATCACATTTCATGTTAGAGGTAGGATCTCAGGTTTGGTATTAGAAGTATTGAGATATCACATCTCATGCTATCAGAAGGATCTCAGGTTTGGTAAAGAAGCATTGAGATATCATATCTTATGCTATCAGAAGAGTCTCAGGATTGGAATGGGAAGGAGTTGGATATCACATCTCATGCTAAAGGGAGGGTCTCAGGTTTGGAAGATAAGGATTTGGATATCACATCTCATGTTATAGGAAGGATCTCAGGTTTGGTATTAGAAGTATTGAGATATCACATCTCATGCTATCGGAAGGATCTCAGGTTTGGTATAGAAGCATTGAGATATCATATCTTATGCTATCAGAAGGGTCTCAGGATTGGAATGGGAAGGAGTTGGATATCACATCTCATGCTAAAGGGAGGGTCTCAGGTTTGGAAGGGGAAGGATTTGGATATCACATCTCATGTTATAGGATGGATCCCAGGTTTGGTATTAGAAGTATTGAGATATCACATCTCATGTTATCGGAAGGATCTCAGGTTTGGTATTAGAAGTATTGAGATATCACCTCTCATGCTATAGGAAGGGTCTCAGGATTGGAATGGGAAGGATTTGGATATCACATCTCATGCTAAAGGAAGGGTCTCAGGTTTGGTATAAGCATTGTGATATCACATGTCTGCTATCGGAAGGGTCTAAGGTTTGGAAGGGGAAGGATTTGGATATCACATCTCATGTTATAGGACGGGTCTCAGGTTTGGTATTAGAAGCATTGAGATATCAAGTCTCATGGTATAGGAAGGGTCTCAGAATTGGAATGGGAAGGAGTTGGATATCACATCTCAAGCTATAGGAAGGGTCTCAGGATTAGAATGGGAAGGAGTTTGATATCACATCTCATGCCATAGTATGGGTCTCAGGTTTGGTAGAAGCATTGGGATATCAGATCTCATGCTATCGGAAGGGTATCGGGATTGGATTTGGAAGGAGTTGGATATCCCATCTCATGCTATAGGAAGGGTCTCAGGTTGGAATGGGAAGGAGTTGGATATCACATCTCATGTTATAGGAAGGGTCTCAGGATTGGAATGGGAAGGACTTGGATATCACATCTCATGCTATAGGAAGGCTCTCAGGTTTGCAAGGGGAAAGAGTTGGATATCACATTTCATGTTAGAGGTAGGATCTCAGGTTTGGTATTAGAAGTATTGAGATATCACATCTCATGCTATCAGAAGGATCTCAGGTTTGGTATAAAAGCATTGAGATATCATATCTTATGCTATCAGAAGAGTCTCAGGATTGGAATGGGAAGGAGTTGGATATCACATCTCATGCTAAAGGGAGGGTCTCAGGTTTGGAAGATAAGGATTTGGATATCACATCTCATGTTATAGGAAGGATCTCAGGTTTGGTATTAGAAGTATTGAGATATCACATCTCATGCTATCGGAAGGATCTCAGGTTTGGTATAGAAGCATTGAGATATCATATCTTATGCTATCAGAAGGGTCTCAGGATTGGAATGGGAAGGATTTGGAAATCACATCTCATGCTAAAGGGAGGGTCTCAGGTTTGGAAGGGGAAGGATTTGGATATCACATCTCATGTTATAGGATGGATCTCAGGTTTGGTATTAGAAGTATTGAGATATCACATCTCATGTTATCGGAAGGATCTCAGGTTTGGTATTAGAAGTATTGAGATATCACCTCTCATGCTATAGGAAGGGTCTCAGGATTGGAATGGGAAGGAGTTGGATATCACATCTCATGCTAAAGGAAGGGTCTCAGGTTTGGTAGAAGCATTGAGATATCACATCTCATGCTATAGGAAGGGTCTCAGGATTGGAATGGGAAGGACTTAGATATCACATATCATGCTATAGGGAGGGTCTCAGTTTTGATATTAGAAGCATTGAGATATCACATCTCATGCTATCGGAAGTGTCTCAGGATTGGAATGGGAAGGAGCTGGATATCACATCTCATGCTAAAGGAAGGGTCTCAGGTTTGGAACGGGAAGGAGTTGGATATCACATCTCATGTTATAGGAAGGGTCTCAGGTTTGGTATAAACATTGAGATATCACATCTCTGCTATCGGAAGTGTCTCAGGATTGGAATGGGAAGGAGTTGGATATCCCATCTCATGTTATAGGACGGGTCTCAGGTTTTTTATTAGAATCATTGAGATATCATATTGCATGCTGTAGGAAGGGTCTAAGGATTGGAATGGGAAGGACTTGGATATCACATCTCATGCTATAGATAGGCTCTCAGGTTTGGAAAGTGAAGGAGTTGGATATCATATTTCATGTTAGAGGAAGGATCTCAGGTTTGGTATTAGAGGCATTCAGATATCACATCTCAGGCTATAGGAAGGGTCTCAGGATTGGAATGGGAAGGAGTTGGATATCACATCTCATGCTATAGGAAGGGTCTCAGGTTTGGTATAAGCATTGAGATCACATCTCATGCTATAGGAAGGGTCCAGGATTGGAATGGAAGGAGTTGGATATCACATCTCATGTTATAGGAAGGATCTCAGGTTTGGTATTAGAAGCATTGAGACATCACATCTCATGCTATAGGAAGGGTCTCAGGATTGGAATGGGAAGGAGTTGGATATCACATCTCATGCTATAGGAAGGGTCTCAGGATTGGAATGGGAAGGAGTTGAATATGACATCTCATGCCGTAGGAAGGGTCTCAGGTTTGGTATAAACATTGAGATATCACATCTCTGCTATCAAAAGGGTCTCAGGATTGGAATGGGAAGGAGTTGGATATCCCATCTCATGTTATAGGAAGAGTCTCAGGTTTGGTATTAGAAGCATTGAGATATCACATCTCATGCTATAGGAAGTGTCTCAGGATTGGAATGGGAAGGACTTGGATATCACATCTCATGCTATAGGTAGGGTCTCAAGTTTGATATTAGAAGCATTGAGATATCACATCTCATGCTATAGGAAGGGTCTGAGGATTGGAATGGGAAGGAGTTGGATATCACATTTCATGCTATGGGAAGGGTCTCAGGTTTGGTATAAGCAGTGAGATATCACATCTCATGCTATAGGAAGTGTCTCAGGATTGGAATGGGAAGGAGTTGGATATCACATCTCATGTTATAGGAAGGATCTCAGGTTTGGTATAAGCATTGAGATATCACATCTCTGCTATCGGAAGGGTCTCAGGATTGGAATGGGAAGGAGTTGGATATTCCCATCTCATGTTATAAGAAGGGTCTCAGGTTTGGTATTAGAAGCATTGAGATATCACAACTCATGCTATAGGAAGGGTCTCAGGATTGGAATGGGAAGGACTTGGATATCACATCTCATGCTATAGGGAGGGTCTCAAGTTTGATATTAGAAGCTTTGAGATATCACATCTCATGATATCGGAAGGGTCTCAGGATTGGAATGGGAAGGAGTTGGATATCACATCTCACATCTCATGATAAAGGAAGGGTCTAAGGTTTGGAAGGGGAAGGATTTGGATATCACATCTCATGTTATATTACGGGTCTCAGGTTTGGTATTAGAAGCATTGAGATATCAAGTCTCATAGTATAGGAAGGGTCTCAGAATTGGAATGGGAAGGAGTTGGATATCACATCTCAAGCTATAGGAAGGGTCTCAGTATTGGAATGGGAAGGAGTTGGATATCACATCTCATGCTAAAGGGAGGGTCTCAGGTTTGGAAGGGGAAGGATTTGGATATCACATCTCATGTTATAGGATGGATCCCAGGTTTGGTATTAGAAGTATTGAGATATCACATCTCATGTTATCGGAAGGATCTCAGGTTTGGTATTAGAAGTATTGAGATATCACCTCTCATGCTATAGGAAGGGTCTCAGGATTGGAATGGGAAGGAGTTGGATATCACATCTCATGCTAAAGGAAGGGTCTCAGGTTTGGTATAAGCATTGTGATATCACATGTCTGCTATCGGAAGGGTCTAAGGTTTGGAAGGGGAAGGATTTGGATATCACATCTCATGTTATAGGACGGGTCTCAGGTTTGGTATTAGAAGCATTGAGATATCAAGTCTCATGGTATAGGAAGGGTCTCAGAATTGGAATGGGAAGGAGTTGGATATCACATCTCAAGCTATAGGAAGGGTCTCAGGATTAGAATGGGAAGGAGTTTGATATCACATCTCATGCCATAGTATGGGTCTCAGGTTTGGTAGAAGCATTGGGATATCAGATCTCATGCTATCGGAAGGGTATCGGGATTGGATTTGGAAGGAGTTGGATATCCCATCTCATGCTATAGGAAGGGTCTCAGGTTGGAATGGGAAGGAGTTGGATATCACATCTCATGTTATAGGAAGGGTCTCAGGATTGGAATGGGAAGGACTTGGATATCACATCTCATGCTATAGGAAGGCTCTCAGGTTTGCAAGGGGAAAGAGTTGGATATCACATTTCATGTTAGAGGTAGGATCTCAGGTTTGGTATTAGAAGTATTGAGATATCACATCTCATGCTATCAGAAGGATCTCAGGTTTGGTATAAAAGCATTGAGATATCATATCTTATGCTATCAGAAGAGTCTCAGGATTGGAATGGGAAGGAGTTGGATATCACATCTCATGCTAAAGGGAGGGTCTCAGGTTTGGAAGATAAGGATTTGGATATCACATCTCATGTTATAGGAAGGATCTCAGGTTTGGTATTAGAAGTATTGAGATATCACATCTCATGCTATCGGAAGGATCTCAGGTTTGGTATAGAAGCATTGAGATATCATATCTTATGCTATCAGAAGGGTCTCAGGATTGGAATGGGAAGGATTTGGATATCACATCTCATGCTAAAGGGAGGGTCTCAGGTTTGGAAGGGGAAGGATTTGGATATCACATCTCATGTTATAGGATGGATCTCAGGTTTGGTATTAGAAGTATTGAGATATCACATCTCATGTTATCGGAAGGATCTCAGGTTTGGTATTAGAAGTATTGAGATATCACCTCTCATGCTATAGGAAGGGTCTCAGGATTGGAATGGGAAGGAGTTGGATATCACATCTCATGCTAAAGGAAGGGTCTCAGGTTTGGTAGAAGCATTGAGATATCACATCTCATGCTATAGGAAGGGTCTCAGGATTGGAATGGGAAGGACTTAGATATCACATATCATGCTATAGGGAGGGTCTCAGTTTTGATATTAGAAGCATTGAGATATCACATCTCATGCTATCGGAAGTGTCTCAGGATTGGAATGGGAAGGAGCTGGATATCACATCTCATGCTAAAGGAAGGGTCTCAGGTTTGGAACGGGAAGGAGTTGGATATCACATCTCATGTTATAGGAAGGGTCTCAGGTTTGGTATAAACATTGAGATATCACATCTCTGCTATCGGAAGTGTCTCAGGATTGGAATGGGAAGGAGTTGGATATCCCATCTCATGTTATAGGACGGGTCTCAGGTTTTTTATTAGAATCATTGAGATATCATATTGCATGCTGTAGGAAGGGTCTAAGGATTGGAATGGGAAGGACTTGGATATCACATCTCATGCTATAGATAGGCTCTCAGGTTTGGAAAGTGAAGGAGTTGGATATCATATTTCATGTTAGAGGAAGGATCTCAGGTTTGGTATTAGAGGCATTCAGATATCACATCTCAGGCTATAGGAAGGGTCTCAGGATTGGAATGGGAAGGAGTTGGATATCACATCTCATGCTATAGGAAGGGTCTCAGGTTTGGTATAAGCATTGAGATCACATCTCATGCTATAGGAAGGGTCCAGGATTGGAATGGAAGGAGTTGGATATCACATCTCATGTTATAGGAAGGATCTCAGGTTTGGTATTAGAAGCATTGAGACATCACATCTCATGCTATAGGAAGGGTCTCAGGATTGGAATGGGAAGGAGTTGGATATCACATCTCATGCTATAGGAAGGGTCTCAGGATTGGAATGGGAAGGAGTTGAATATGACATCTCATGCCGTAGGAAGGGTCTCAGGTTTGGTATAAACATTGAGATATCACATCTCTGCTATCAAAAGGGTCTCAGGATTGGAATGGGAAGGAGTTGGATATCCCATCTCATGTTATAGGAAGAGTTTCAGGTTTGGTATTAGAAGCATTGAGATATCACATCTCATGCTATAGGAAGTGTCTCAGGATTGGAATGGGAAGGACTTGGATATCACATCTCATGCTATAGGTAGGGTCTCAAGTTTGATATTAGAAGCATTGAGATATCACATCTCATGCTATAGGAAGGGTCTGAGGATTGGAATGGGAAGGAGTTGGATATCACATCTCATGCTATGGGAAGGGTCTCAGGTTTGGTATAAGCAGTGAGATATCACATCTCATGCTATAGGAAGTGTCTCAGGATTGGAATGGGAAGGAGTTGGATATCACATCTCATGTTATAGGAAGGATCTCAGGTTTGGTATAAGCATTGAGATATCACATCTCTGCTATCGGAAGGGTCTCAGGATTGGAATGGGAAGGAGTTGGATATTCCCATCTCATGTTATAAGAAGGGTCTCAGGTTTGGTATTAGAAGCATTGAGATATCACAACTCATGCTATAGGAAGGGTCTCAGGATTGGAATGGGAAGGACTTGGATATCACATCTCATGCTATAGGGAGGGTCTCAAGTTTGATATTAGAAGCTTTGAGATATCACATCTCATGATATCGGAAGGGTCTCAGGATTGGAATGGGAAGGAGTTGGATATCACATCTCATGATAAAGGAAGGGTCTAAGGTTTGGAAGGGGAAGGATTTGGATATCACATCTCATGTTATATTACGGGTCTCAGGTTTGGTATTAGAAGCATTGAGATATCAAGTCTCATAGTATAGGAAGGGTCTCAGAATTGGAATGGGAAGGAGTTGGATATCACATCTCAAGCTATAGGAAGGGTCTCAGTATTGGAATGGGAAGGACTTGGATATCACATCTCATGCTATAGGAAGGCTCTCAGGTTTGGAAGGGGAAAGAGTTGGATATCACATTTCATGTTAGAGGTAGGATCTCAGGTTTGGTATTAGAGGCATTGAGATATCACATCTCATGCTATCAGAAGGGTCTCAGGAATGGAATGGGAAGGAGTTGGATATCACATCTCATGCTAAAGGGAGGGTCTCAGGTTTAGAAGGGGAAGGATTTGGATATCACATCTCATGTTATAGGAAGGATCTCAGGTTTGGTATTAGAAGCATTGAGATATCACATCTCATGCTATCGGAAGGATCTCAGGTTTGGTATTAGAAGCATTGAGATATCACATCTCATGCTATCAGAAGAGTCTCAGGATTGGAATAGGAAGGAGTTGGATATCACATCTCATGCTAAAGGGAGGGTCTCAGGTTTGGAAGGGGAAGGATTTGGATATCACATCTCATGTTATCGGAAGGATTTCACGTTTGGTATTAGAAGTATTGAGATATCATATCTCATGCTATAGGAAGGGTCTCAGGATTGGAATGGGAAGGAGTTGGATATCACATCTCATGCTATAGGGAGGGTCTCAGGATTGGAATGGGAAGGACTTAGATATCACATATCATGCTATAGGGAGGGTCTCAGTTTTGATATTAGAAGCATTGAGATATCACATCTCATGCTATCGGAAGTGTCTCAGGATTGGAATGGGAAGGAGCTGGATATCACATCTCATGCTAAAGGAAGGGTCTCAGGTTTGGAACGGGAAGGATTTGGATATCACATCTCATGTTATAGGAAGGGTCTCAGGTTTGGTATAAGCATTGAGATATCACATCTCTGCTATCGGAAGAGTCTCAGGATTGGAATGGGAAGGAGTTGAATATCCCATCTCATGTTATAGGACGGGTCTCAGGTTTGTTATTAGAATCATTGAGATATCATATTGCATGCTGTAGGAAGGGTCTAAGGGTTGGAATGTGAAGGACTTGGATATCATATCTCATGCTATAGATAGGCTCTTAGGTTTGGAAAGGGAAGGAGTTGGATATCACATTTCATGTTAGAGGAAGGATCTCAGGTTTGGTATTAGAAGCATAGAGATATCACATCTCATGCTATAGGAAGGGTCTCAGGATTGGAATGGGAAGCAGTTGGATATCACATCTCATGCTATAGGAAGTGTCTCAGGATTGGAATGGGAAGGACTTGGGTATCACATCTCATGCTATAGGGAGGGTCTCAAGTTTGATATTAGAAGCATTGAGATATCACATTTCATGATATCGGAAGGGTCTCAAGATTGGAATGGGAAGGAGTTGGCTATCACATCTCATGATAAAGGAAGGGTCTAAGGTTTGGAAGGGGAAGGATTTGGATATCACATCTCATGTTATAGGACGGGTCTCAGGTTTGGTATTAGAAGCATTGAGATATCAAGTCTCATGGTATAGGAAGGGTCTCAGAATTGGAATGGGAAGGAGTTGGATATCACATCTCAAGCTATAGGAAGGGTCTCAGGATTAGAATGGGAAGGAGTTTGATATCACATCTCATGCCATAGTATGGGTCTCAGGTTTGGTAGAAGCATTGGGATATCAGATCTCATGCTATCGGAAGGGTATCGGGATTGGATTTGGAAGGAGTTGGATATCCCATCTCATGCTATAGGAAGGGTCTCAGGTTGGAATGGGAAGGAGTTGGATATCACATCTCATGTTATAGGAAGGGTCTCAGGATTGGAATGGGAAGGACTTGGATATCACATCTCATGCTATAGGAAGGCTCTCAGGTTTGCAAGGGGAAAGAGTTGGATATCACATTTCATGTTAGAAGTAGGATCTCAGGTTTGGTATTAGAAGTATTGAGATATCACATCTCATGCTATCAGAAGGATCTCAGGTTTGGTAAAGAAGCATTGAGATATATCTTATGCTATCAGAAGAGTCTCAGGATTGGAATGGGAAGGAGTTGGATATCACATCTCATGCTAAAGGGAGGGTCTCAGGTTTGGAAGATAAGGATTTGGATATCACATCTCATGTTATAGGAAGGATCTCAGGTTTGGTATAAGCATTGAGATATCACATCTGTGCTATCGGAAGGGCCTCAGGATTGGAATGGGAAGGAGTTGGATATTCCCATCTCATGTTATAGGGAGGGTCTCAAGTTTGATATTAGAAGCATTGAGATATCACATTTCATGATATCGGAAGGGTCTCAAGATTGGAATGGGAAGGAGTTGGCTATCACATCTCATGATAAAGGAAGGGTCTAAGGTTTGGAAGGGGAAGGATTTGGATATCACATCTCATGTTATAGGACGGGTCTCAGGTTTGGTATTAGAAGCATTGAGATATCAAGTCTCATGGTATAGGAAGGGTCTCAGAATTGGAATGGGAAGGAGTTGGATATCACATCTCAAGCTATAGGAAGGGTCTCAGGATTAGAATGGGAAGGAGTTTGATATCACATCTCATGCCATAGTATGGGTCTCAGGTTTGGTAGAAGCATTGGGATATCAGATCTCATGCTATCGGAAGGGTATCGGGATTGGATTTGGAAGGAGTTGGATATCCCATCTCATGCTATAGGAAGGGTCTCAGGTTGGAATGGGAAGGAGTTGGATATCACATCTCATGTTATAGGAAGGGTCTCAGGATTGGAATGGGAAGGACTTGGATATCACATCTCATGCTATAGGAAGGCTCTCAGGTTTGCAAGGGGAAAGAGTTGGATATCACATTTCATGTTAGAGGTAGGATCTCAGGTTTGGTATTAGAAGTATTGAGATATCACATCTCATGCTATCAGAAGGATCTCAGGTTTGGTAAAGAAGCATTGAGATATCATATCTTATGCTATCAGAAGAGTCTCAGGATTGGAATGGGAAGGAGTTGGATATCACATCTCATGCTAAAGGGAGGGTCTCAGGTTTGGAAGATAAGGATTTGGATATCACATCTCATGTTATAGGAAGGATCTCAGGTTTGGTATTAGAAGTATTGAGATATCACATCTCATGCTATCGGAAGGATCTCAGGTTTGGTATAGAAGCATTGAGATATCATATCTTATGCTATCAGAAGGGTCTCAGGATTGGAATGGGAAGGAGTTGGATATCACATCTCATGCTAAAGGGAGGGTCTCAGGTTTGGAAGGGGAAGGATTTGGATATCACATCTCATGTTATAGGATGGATCCCAGGTTTGGTATTAGAAGTATTGAGATATCACATCTCATGTTATCGGAAGGATCTCAGGTTTGGTATTAGAAGTATTGAGATATCACCTCTCATGCTATAGGAAGGGTCTCAGGATTGGAATGGGAAGGAGTTGGATATCACATCTCATGCTAAAGGAAGGGTCTCAGGTTTGGTATAAGCATTGTGATATCACATGTCTGCTATCGGAAGGGTCTAAGGTTTGGAAGGGGAAGGATTTGGATATCACATCTCATGTTATAGGACGGGTCTCAGGTTTGGTATTAGAAGCATTGAGATATCAAGTCTCATGGTATAGGAAGGGTCTCAGAATTGGAATGGGAAGGAGTTGGATATCACATCTCAAGCTATAGGAAGGATCTCAGGATTAGAATGGGAAAGAGTTTGATATCACATCTCATGCCATAGTATGGGTCTCAGGTTTGGTAGAAGCATTGGGATATCAGATCTCATGCTATCGGAAGGGTATCGGGATTGGATTTGGAAGGAGTTGGATATCCCATCTCATGCTATAGGAAGGGTCTCAGGTTGGAATGGGAAGGAGTTGGATATCACATCTCATGTTATAGGAAGGGTCTCAGGATTGGAATGGGAAGGACTTGGATATCACATCTCATGCTATAGGAAGGCTCTCAGGTTTGCAAGGGGAAAGAGTTGGATATCACATTTCATGTTAGAGGTAGGATCTCAGGTTTGGTATTAGAAGTATTGAGATATCACATCTCATGCTATCAGAAGGATCTCAGGTTTGGTATAAAAGCATTGAGATATCATATCTTATGCTATCAGAAGAGTCTCAGGATTGGAATGGGAAGGAGTTGGATATCACATCTCATGCTAAAGGGAGGGTCTCAGGTTTGGAAGATAAGGATTTGGATATCACATCTCATGTTATAGGAAGGATCTCAGGTTTGGTATTAGAAGTATTGAGATATCACATCTCATGCTATCGGAAGGATCTCAGGTTTGGTATAGAAGCATTGAGATATCATATCTTATGCTATCAGAAGGGTCTCAGGATTGGAATGGGAAGGATTTGGATATCACATCTCATGCTAAAGGGAGGGTCTCAGGTTTGGAAGGGGAAGGATTTGGATATCACATCTCATGTTATAGGATGGATCTCAGGTTTGGTATTAGAAGTATTGAGATATCACATCTCATGTTATCGGAAGGATCTCAGGTTTGGTATTAGAAGTATTGAGATATCACCTCTCATGCTATAGGAAGGGTCTCAGGATTGGAATGGGAAGGAGTTGGATATCACATCTCATGCTAAAGGAAGGGTCTCAGGTTTGGTAGAAGCATTGAGATATCACATCTCATGCTATAGGAAGGGTCTCAGGATTGGAATGGGAAGGACTTAGATATCACATATCATGCTATAGGGAGGGTCTCAGTTTTGATATTAGAAGCATTGAGATATCACATCTCATGCTATCGGAAGTGTCTCAGGATTGGAATGGGAAGGAGCTGGATATCACATCTCATGCTAAAGGAAGGGTCTCAGGTTTGGAACGGGAAGGAGTTGGATATCACATCTCATGTTATAGGAAGGGTCTCAGGTTTGGTATAAACATTGAGATATCACATCTCTGCTATCGGAAGTGTCTCAGGATTGGAATGGGAAGGAGTTGGATATCCCATCTCATGTTATAGGACGGGTCTCAGGTTTTTTATTAGAATCATTGAGATATCATATTGCATGCTGTAGGAAGGGTCTAAGGATTGGAATGGGAAGGACTTGGATATCACATCTCATGCTATAGATAGGCTCTCAGGTTTGGAAAGTGAAGGAGTTGGATATCATATTTCATGTTAGAGGAAGGATCTCAGGTTTGGTATTAGAGGCATTCAGATATCACATCTCAGGCTATAGGAAGGGTCTCAGGATTGGAATGGGAAGGAGTTGGATATCACATCTCATGCTATAGGAAGGGTCTCAGGTTTGGTATAAGCATTGAGATCACATCTCATGCTATAGGAAGGGTCCAGGATTGGAATGGAAGGAGTTGGATATCACATCTCATGTTATAGGAAGGATCTCAGGTTTGGTATTAGAAGCATTGAGACATCACATCTCATGCTATAGGAAGGGTCTCAGGATTGGAATGGGAAGGAGTTGGATATCACATCTCATGCTATAGGAAGGGTCTCAGGATTGGAATGGGAAGGAGTTGAATATGACATCTCATGCCGTAGGAAGGGTCTCAGGTTTGGTATAAACATTGAGATATCACATCTCTGCTATCAAAAGGGTCTCAGGATTGGAATGGGAAGGAGTTGGATATCCCATCTCATGTTATAGGAAGAGTCTCAGGTTTGGTATTAGAAGCATTGAGATATCACATCTCATGCTATAGGAAGTGTCTCAGGATTGGAATGGGAAGGACTTGGATATCACATCTCATGCTATAGGTAGGGTCTCAAGTTTGATATTAGAAGCATTGAGATATCACATCTCATGCTATAGGAAGGGTCTGAGGATTGGAATGGGAAGGAGTTGGATATCACATCTCATGCTATGGGAAGGGTCTCAGGTTTGGTATAAGCAGTGAGATATCACATCTCATGCTATAGGAAGTGTCTCAGGATTGGAATGGGAAGGAGTTGGATATCACATCTCATGTTATAGGAAGGATCTCAGGTTTGGTATAAGCATTGAGATATCACATCTCTGCTATCGGAAGGGTCTCAGGATTGGAATGGGAAGGAGTTGGATATTCCCATCTCATGTTATAAGAAGGGTCTCAGGTTTGGTATTAGAAGCATTGAGATATCACAACTCATGCTATAGAAAGGGTCTCAGGATTGGAATGGGAAGGACTTGGATATCACATCTCATGCTATAGGGAGGGTCTCAAGTTTGATATTAGAAGCTTTGAGATATCACATCTCATGATATCGGAAGGGTCTCAGGATTGGAATGGGAAGGAGTTGGATATCACATCTCATGATAAAGGAAGGGTCTAAGGTTTGGAAGGGGAAGGATTTGGATATCACATCTCATGTTATATTACGGGTCTCAGGTTTGGTATTAGAAGCATTGAGATATCAAGTCTCATAGTATAGGAAGGGTCTCAGAATTGGAATGGGAAGGAGTTGGATATCACATCTCAAGCTATAGGAAGGGTCTCAGTATTGGAATGGGAAGGACTTGGATATCACATCTCATGCTATAGGAAGGCTCTCAGGTTTGGAAGGGGAAAGAGTTGGATATCACATTTCATGTTAGAGGTAGGATCTCAGGTTTGGTATTAGAGGCATTGAGATATCACATCTCATGCTATCAGAAGGGTCTCAGGAATGGAATGGGAAGGAGTTGGATATCACATCTCATGCTAAAGGGAGGGTCTCAGGTTTAGAAGGGGAAGGATTTGGATATCACATCTCATGTTATAGGAAGGATCTCAGGTTTGGTATTAGAAGCATTGAGATATCACATCTCATGCTATCGGAAGGATCTCAGGTTTGGTATTAGAAGCATTGAGATATCACATCTCATGCTATCAGAAGAGTCTCAGGATTGGAATAGGAAGGAGTTGGATATCACATCTCATGCTAAAGGGAGGGTCTCAGGTTTGGAAGGGGAAGGATTTGGATATCACATCTCATGTTATCGGAAGGATCTCACGTTTGGTATTAGAAGTATTGAGATATCATATCTCATGCTATAGGAAGGGTCTCAGGATTGGAATGGGAAGGAGTTGGATATCACATCTCATGCTATAGGGAGGGTCTCAGGATTGGAATGGGAAGGACTTAGATATCACATATCATGCTATAGGGAGGGTCTCAGTTTTGATATTAGAAGCATTGAGATATCACATCTCATGCTATCGGAAGTGTCTCAGGATTGGAATGGGAAGGAGCTGGATATCACATCTCATGCTAAAGGAAGGGTCTCAGGTTTGGAACGGGAAGGATTTGGATATCACATCTCATGTTATAGGAAGGGTCTCAGGTTTGGTATAAGCATTGAGATATCACATCTCTGCTATCGGAAGAGTCTCAGGATTGGAATGGGAAGGAGTTGAATATCCCATCTCATGTTATAGGACGGGTCTCAGGTTTGTTATTAGAATCATTGAGATATCATATTGCATGCTGTAGGAAGGGTCTAAGGGTTGGAATGTGAAGGACTTGGATATCACATCTCATGCTATAGATAGGCTCTTAGGTTTGGAAAGGGAAGGAGTTGGATATCACATTTCATGTTAGAGGAAGGATCTCAGGTTTGGTATTAGAAGCATAGAGATATCACATCTCATGCTATAGGAAGGGTCTCAGGATTGGAATGGGAAGCAGTTGGATATCACATCTCATGCTATAGGAAGTGTCTCAGGATTGGAATGGGAAGGACTTGGGTATCACATCTCATGCTATAGGGAGGGTCTCAAGTTTGATATTAGAAGCATTGAGATATCACATTTCATGATATCGGAAGGGTCTCAAGATTGGAATGGGAAGGAGTTGGCTATCACATCTCATGATAAAGGAAGGGTCTAAGGTTTGGAAGGGGAAGGATTTGGATATCACATCTCATGTTATAGGACGGGTCTCAGGTTTGGTATTAGAAGCATTGAGATATCAAGTCTCATGGTATAGGAAGGGTCTCAGAATTGGAATGGGAAGGAGTTGGATATCACATCTCAAGCTATAGGAAGGGTCTCAGGATTAGAATGGGAAGGAGTTTGATATCACATCTCATGCCATAGTATGGGTCTCAGGTTTGGTAGAAGCATTGGGATATCAGATCTCATGCTATCGGAAGGGTATCGGGATTGGATTTGGAAGGAGTTGGATATCCCATCTCATGCTATAGGAAGGGTCTCAGGTTGGAATGGGAAGGAGTTGGATATCACATCTCATGTTATAGGAAGGGTCTCAGGATTGGAATGGGAAGGACTTGGATATCACATCTCATGCTATAGGAAGGCTCTCAGGTTTGCAAGGGGAAAGAGTTGGATATCACATTTCATGTTAGAAGTAGGATCTCAGGTTTGGTATTAGAAGTATTGAGATATCACATCTCATGCTATCAGAAGGATCTCAGGTTTGGTAAAGAAGCATTGAGATATCATATCTTATGCTATCAGAAGAGTCTCAGGATTGGAATGGGAAGGAGTTGGATATCACATCTCATGCTAAAGGGAGGGTCTCAGGTTTGGAAGATAAGGATTTGGATATCACATCTCATATTATAGGAAGGATCTCAGGTTTGGTATAAGCATTGAGATATCACATCTGTGCTATCGGAAGGGCCTCAGGATTGGAATGGGAAGGAGTTGGATATTCCCATCTCATGTTATAGGGAGGGTCTCAAGTTTGATATTAGAAGCATTGAGATATCACATTTCATGATATCGGAAGGGTCTCAAGATTGGAATGGGAAGGAGTTGGCTATCACATCTCATGATAAAGGAAGGGTCTAAGGTTTGGAAGGGGAAGGATTTGGATATCACATCTCATGTTATAGGACGGGTCTCAGGTTTGGTATTAGAAGCATTGAGATATCAAGTCTCATGGTATAGGAAGGGTCTCAGAATTGGAATGGGAAGGAGTTGGATATCACATCTCAAGCTATAGGAAGGGTCTCAGGATTAGAATGGGAAGGAGTTTGATATCACATCTCATGCCATAGTATGGGTCTCAGGTTTGGTAGAAGCATTGGGATATCAGATCTCATGCTATCGGAAGGGTATCGGGATTGGATTTGGAAGGAGTTGGATATCCCATCTCATGCTATAGGAAGGGTCTCAGGTTGGAATGGGAAGGAGTTGGATATCACATCTCATGTTATAGGAAGGGTCTCAGGATTGGAATGGGAAGGACTTGGATATCACATCTCATGCTATAGGAAGGCTCTCAGGTTTGCAAGGGGAAAGAGTTGGATATCACATTTCATGTTAGAGGTAGGATCTCAGGTTTGGTATTAGAAGTATTGAGATATCACATCTCATGCTATCGGAAGGATCTCAGGTTTGGTATAGAAGCATTGAGATATCATATCTTATGCTATCAGAAGGGTCTCAGGATTGGAATGGGAAGGAGTTGGATATCACATCTCATGCTAAAGGGAGGGTCTCAGGTTTGGAAGGGGAAGGATTTGGATATCACATCTCATGTTATAGGATGGATCCCAGGTTTGGTATTAGAAGTATTGAGATATCACATCTCATGTTATCGGAAGGATCTCAGGTTTGGTATTAGAAGTATTGAGATATCACCTCTCATGCTATAGGAAGGGTCTCAGGATTGGAATGGGAAGGAGTTGGATATCACATCTCATGCTAAAGGAAGGGTCTCAGGTTTGGTAGAAGCATTGAGATATCACATCTCATGCTATAGGAAGGGTCTCAGGATTGGAATGGGAAGGACTTAGATATCACATATCATGCTATAGGGAGGGTCTCAGTTTTGATATTAGAAGCATTGAGATATCACATCATGCTATCGGAAGTGTCTCAGGATTGGAATGGGAAGGAGCTGGATATCACATCTCATGCTAATGGAAGGGTCTCAGGTTTGGAACGGGAAGGAGTTGGATATCACATCTCATGTTATAGGAAGGGTCTCAGGTTTGGTATAAACATTGAGATATCACATCTCTGCTATCGGAAGTGTCTCAGAATTGGAATGGGAAGGAGTTGGATATCCCATCTCATGTTATAGGACGGGTCTCAGGTTTTTTATTAGAATCATAGAGATATCATATTGCATGCTGTAGGAAGGGTCTAAGGATTGGAATGGGAAGGACTTGGATATCACATCTCATGCTATAGATAGGCTCTCAGGTTTGGAAAGTGAAGGAGTTGGATATCACATTTCATGTTAGAGGAAGGATCTCAGGTTTGGTATTAGAGGCATTGAGATATCACATCTCAGGCTATAGGAAGGGTCTCAGGATTGGAATGGGAAGGAGTTGGATATCACATCTCATGCTATAGGAAGGGTCTCAGGTTTGGTATAAGCATTGAGATATCACATCTCATGCTATAGGAAGGGTCCAGGATTGGAATGGAAGGAGTTGGATATCACATCTCATGTTATAGGAAGGATCTCAGGTTTGGTATTAGAAGCATTGAGACATCACATCTCATGCTATAGGAAGGGTCTCATGATTGGAATGGGAAGGAGTTGGATATCACATCTCATGCTATAGGAAGGGTCTCAGGATTGGAATGGGAAGGAGTTGAATATGACATCTCATGCCGTAGGAAGGGTCTCAGGTTTGGTATAAACATTGAGATATCACATCTCTGCTATCGAAAGGGTCTCAGGATTGGAATGGAAAGGAGTTGGATATCCCATCTCATGTTATAGGAAGAGTCTCAGGTTTGGTATTAGAAGCATTGAGATATCACATCTCATGCTATAGGAAGTGTCTCAGGATTGGAATGGGAAGGACTTGGGTATCACATCTCATGCTATAGGGAGGGTCTCAAGTTTGATATTAGAAGCATTGAGATATCACATCTCATGCTATAGGAAGGGTCTCAGGATTGGAATGGGAAGGAGTTGGATATCACATCTCATGCTATAGGAAGGGTCTCAGGTTTGGTATAAGCAGTGAGATATCACATCTCATGCTATAGGAAGTGTCTCAGGATTGGAATGGGAAGGAGTTGGATATCACATCTCATGTTATAGGAAGGATCTCAGGTTTGGTATAAGCATTGAGATATCACATCTCTGCTATCGGAAGGGTCTAAGGTTTGGAAGGGGAAGGATTTGGATATCACATCTCATGTTATAGGACGGGTCTCAGGTTTGGTATTAGAAGCATTGAGATATCAAGTCTCATGGTATAGGAAGGGTCTCAGAATTGGAATGGGAAGGAGTTGGATATCACATCTCAAGCTATAGGAAGGGTCTCAGGATTAGAATGGGAAGGAGTTTGATATCACATCTCATGCCATAGTATGGGTCTCAGGTTTGGTAGAAGCATTGGGATATCAGATCTCATGCTATCGGAAGGGTATCGGGATTGGATTTGGAAGGAGTTGGATATCCCATCTCATGCTATAGGAAGGGTCTCAGGTTGGAATGGGAAGGAGTTGGATATCACATCTCATGTTATAGGAAGGGTCTCAGGATTGGAATGGGAAGGACTTGGATATCACATCTCATGCTATAGGAAGGCTCTCAGGTTTGCAAGGGGAAAGTGTTGGATATCACATTTCATGTTAGAGGTAGGATCTCAGGTTTGGTATTAGAAGTATTGAGATATCACATCTCATGCTATCAGAAGGATCTCAGGTTTGGTATAGAAGCATTGAGATATCATATCTTATGCTATCAGAAGAGTCTCAGGATTGGAATGGGAAGGAGTTGGATATGACATCTCATGCTAAAGGGAGGGTCTCAGGTTTGGAAGATAAGGATTTGGATATCACATCTCATGTTATAGGAAGGATCTCAGGTTTGGTATTAGAAGTATTGAGATATCACATCTCATGCTATCGGAAGGATCTCAGGTTTGGTATAGAAGCATTGAGATATCATATCTTATGCTATCAGAAGGGTCTCAGGATTGGAATGGGAAGGAGTTGAATATGACATCTCATGCCGTAGGAAGGGTCTCAGGTTTGGTATAAACATTGAGATATCACATCTCTGCTATCAAAAGGGTCTCAGGATTGGAATGGGAAGGAGTTGGATATCCCATCTCATGTTATAGGAAGAGTCTCAGGTTTGGTATTAGAAGCATTGAGATATCACATCTCGTGCTATAGGAAGTGTCTCAGGATTGGAATGGGAAGGACTTGGATATCACATCTCATGCTATAGGTAGGGTCTCAAGTTTGATATTAGAAGCATTGAGATATCACATCTCATGCTATAGGAAGGGTCTGAGGATTGGAATGGGAAGGAGTTGGATATCACATCTCATGCTATGGGAAGGGTCTCAGGTTTGGTATAAGCAGTGAGATATCACATCTCATGCTATAGGAAGTGTCTCAGGATTGGAATGGGAAGGAGTTGGATATCACATCTCATGTTATAGGAAGGATCTCAGGTTTGGTATAAGCATTGAGATATCACATCTCTGCTATCGGAAGGGTCTCAGGATTGGAAAGGGAAGGAGTTGGATATTCCCATCTCATGTTATAAGAAGGGTCTCAGGTTTGGTATTAGAAGCATTGAGATATCACAACTCATGCTATAGGAAGGGTCTCAGGATTGGAATGGGAAGGACTTGGATATCACATCTCATGCTATAGGGAGGGTCTCAAGTTTGATATTAGAAGCTTTGAGATATCACATCTCATGATATCGGAAGGGTCTCAGGATTGGAATGGGAAGGAGTTGGATATCACATCTCATGATAAAGGAAGGGTCTAAGGTTTGGAAGGGGAAGGATTTGGATATCACATCTCATGTTATATTACGGGTCTCAGGTTTGGTATTAGAAGCATTGAGATATCAAGTCTCATAGTATAGGAAGGGTCTCAGAATTGGAATGGGAAGGAGTTGGATATCACATCTCAAGCTATAGGAAGGGTCTCAGGATTGGAATGGGAAGGACTTGGATATCACATCTCATGCTATAGGAAGGCTCTCAGGTTTGGAAGGGGAAAGAGTTGGATATCACATTTCATGTTAGAGGTAGGATCTCAGGTTTGGTATTAGAGGCATTGAGATATCACATCTCATGCTATCAGAAGGGTCTCAGGAATGGAATGGGAAGGAGTTGGATATCACATCTCATGCTAAAGGGAGGGTCTCAGGTTTGGAAGGGGAAGGATTTGGATATCACATCTCATGTTATAGGAAGGATCTCAGGTTTGGTATTAGAAGCATTGAGATATCACATCTCATGCTATCGGAAGGATCTCAGGTTTGGTATTAGAAGCATTGAGATATCACATCTCATGCTATCAGAAGAGTCTCAGGATTGGAATAGGAAGGAGTTGGATATCACATCTCATGCTAAAGGGAGGGTCTCAGGTTTGGAAGGGGAAGGATTTGGATATCACATCTCATGTTATCGGAAGGATCTCACGTTTGGTATTAGAAGTATTGAGATATCATATCTCATGCTATAGGAAGGGTCTCAGGATTGGAATGGGAAGGAGTTGGATATCACATCTCATGCTATAGGGAGGGTCTCAGGATTGGAATGGGAAGGACTTAGATATCACATATCATGCTATATGGAGGGTCCCAGTTTTGATATTAGAAGCATTGAGATATCACATCTCATGCTATCGGAAGTGTCTCAGGATTGGAATGGGAAGGAGCTGGATATCACATCTCATGCTAAAGGAAGGGTCTCAGGTTTGGAACGGGAAGGATTTGGATATCACATCTCATGTTATAGGAAGGGTCTCAGGTTTGGTATAAGCATTGAGATATCACATCTCTGCTATCGGAAGAGTCTCAGGATTGGAATGGGAAGGAGTTGAATATCCCATCTCATGTTATAGGACGGGTCTCAGGTTTGTTATTAGAATCATTGAGATATCATATTGCATGCTGTAGGAAGGGTCTAAGGGTTGGAATGTGAAGGACTTGGATATCACATCTCATGCTATAGATAGGCTCTTAGGTTTGGAAAGGGAAGGAGTTGGATATCACATTTCATGTTAGAGGAAGGATCTCAGGTTTGGTATTAGAAGCATAGAGATATCACATCTCATGCTATAGGAAGGGTCTCAGGATTGGAATGGGAAGCAGTTGGATATCACATCTCATGCTATAGGAAGTGTCTCAGGATTGGAATGGGAAGGACTTGGGTATCACATCTCATGCTATAGGGAGGGTCTCAAGTTTGATATTAGAAGCATTGAGATATCACATCTCATGCTATAGGAAGGGTCTCAGGATTGGAATGGGAAGGAGTTGGATATCACATCTCATGCTATAGGAAGGGTCTCAGGTTTGGTATAAGCAGTGAGATATCACATCTCATGCTATAGGAAGTGTCTCAGGATTGGAATGGGAAGGAGTTGGATATCACATCTCATGTTATAGGAAGGATCTCAGGTTTGGTATAAGCATTGAGATATCACATCTGTGCTATCGGAAGGGTCTCAGGATTGGAATGGGAAGGAGTTGGATATTCCCATCTCATGTTATAGGGAGGGTCTCAAGTTTGATATTAGAAGCATTGAGATATCACATTTCATGATATCGGAAGGGTCTCAAGATTGGAATGGGAAGGAGTTGGCTATCACATCTCATGATAAAGGAAGGGTCTAAGGTTTGGAAGGGGAAGGATTTGGATATCACATCTCATGTTATAGGACGGGTCTCAGGTTTGGTATTAGAAGCATTGAGATATCACATCTCATGATAAAGGAAGGGTCTCAGAATTGGAATGGGAAGGAGTTGGATATCACATCTCAAGCTATAGGAAGGGTCTCAGGATTAGAATGGGAAGGAGTTTGATATCACATCTCATGCCATAGTATGGGTCTCAGGTTTGGTAGAAGCATTGGGATATCAGATCTCATGCTATCGGAAGGGTATCGGGATTGGATTTGGAAGGAGTTGGATACCCCATCTCATGCTATAGGAAGGGTCTCAGGTTGGAATGGGAAGGAGTTGGATATCACATCTCATGTTATAGGAAGGGTCTCAGGATTGGAATGGGAAGGACTTGGATATCACATCTCATGCTATAGGAAGGCTCTCAGGTTTGCAAGGGGAAAGAGTTGGATATCACATTTCATGTTAGAGGTAGGATCTCAGGTTTGGTATTAGAAGTATTGAGATATCACATCTCATGCTATCAGAAGGATCTCAGGTTTGGTATAGAAGCATTGAGATATCATATCTTATGCTATCAGAAGAGTCTCAGGATTGGAATGGGAAGGAGTTGGATATGACATCTCATGCTAAAGGGAGGGTCTCAGGTTTGGAAGATAAGGATTTGGATATCACATCTCATGTTATAGGAAGGATCTCAGGTTTGGTATTAGAAGTATTGAGATATCACATCTCATGCTATCGGAAGGATCTCAGGTTTGGTATAGAAGCATTGAGATATCATATCTTATGCTATCAGAAGGGTCTCAGGATTGGAATGGGAAGGAGTTGGATATCACATCTCATGCTAAAGGGAGGGTCTCAGGTTTGGAAGGGGAAGGATTTGGATATCACATCTCATGTTATAGGATGGATCCCAGGTTTGGTATTAGAAGTATTGAGATATCACATCTCATGTTATCGGAAGGATCTCAGGTTTGGTATTAGAAGTATTGAGATATCACCTCTCATGCTATAGGAAGGGTCTCAGGATTGGAATGGGAAGGAGTTGGATATCACATCTCATGCTAAAGGAAGGGTCTCAGGTTTGGTAGAAGCATTGAGATATCACATCTCATGCTATAGGAAGGGTCTCAGGATTGGAATGGGAAGGACTTAGATATCACATATCATGCTATAGGGAGGGTCTCAGTTTTGATATTAGAAGCATTGAGATATCACATCTCATGCTATCGGAAGTGTCTCAGGATTGGAATGGGAAGGAGCTGGATATCACATCTCATGCTAAATGAAGGGTCTCAGGTTTGGAACGGGAAGGAGTTGGATATCACATCTCATGTTATAGGAAGGGTCTCAGGTTTGGTATAAACATTGAGATATCACATCTCTGCTATCGGAAGTGTCTCAGAATTGGAATGGGAAGGAGTTGGATATCCCATCTCATGTTATAGGACGGGTCTCAGGTTTTTTATTAGAATCATTGAGATATCATATTGCATGCTGTAGGAAGGGTCTAAGGATTGGAATGGGAAGGACTTGGATATCACATCTCATGCTATAGATAGGCTCTCAGGTTTGGAAAGTGAAGGAGTTGGATATCACATTTCATGTTAGAGGAAGGATCTCAGGTTTGGTATTAGAGGCATTGAGATATCACATCTCAGGCTATAGGAAGGGTCTCAGGATTGGAATGGGAAGGAGTTGGATATCACATCTCATGCTATAGGAAGGGTCTCAGGTTTGGTATAAGCATTGAGATATCACATCTCATGCTATAGGAAGGGTCCAGGATTGGAATGGAAGGAGTTGGATATCACATCTCATGTTATAGGAAGGATCTCAGGTTTGGTATTAGAAGCATTGAGACATCACATCTCATGCTATAGGAAGGGTCTCATGATTGGAATGGGAAGGAGTTGGATATCACATCTCATGCTATAGGAAGGGTCTCAGGATTGGAATGGGAAGGAGTTGAATATGACATCTCATGCCGTAGGAAGGGTCTCAGGTTTGGTATAAACATTGAGATATCACATCTCTGCTATCGAAAGGGTCTCAGGATTGGAATGGAAAGGAGTTGGATATCCCATCTCATGTTATAGGACGGGTCTCAGGTTTTTTATTAGAATCATTGAGATATCATATTGCATGCTGTAGGAAGGGTCTAAGGATTGGAATGGGAAGGACTTGGATATCACATCTCATGCTATAGATAGGCTCTCAGGTTTGGAAAGTGAAGGAGTTGGATATCACATTTCATGTTAGAGGAAGGATCTCAGGTTTGGTATTAGAGGCATTGAGATATCACATCTCAGGCTATAGGAAGGGTCTCAGGATTGGAATGGGAAGGAGTTGGATATCACATCTCATGCTATAGGAAGGGTCTCAGGTTTGGTATAAGCATTGAGATATCACATCTCATGCTAAAGGGAGGGTCTCAGGTTTGGAATGGGAAGGATTTGGATATCACATCTCATGTTATAGGAAGGACCTTAGGTTTGGTATTAGAAGCATTGAGATATCACATCTCATGCTATAGGAAGGGTCTCGGGATTGGAATGGGAAGGAGTTGGATATCACATCTCATGTTATAGGAAGGATCTCAGGTTTGGTATTAGAAGCATTGAGATATCACATCTCATGCTATAGGAAGGGTCTCAGGATTGGAATGGGAGGAGCTATATATCACATCTCATGCTCAAGGAAGGGTCTCAGGTTTGGAAGGGGAAGGATTTGTATATCACATCTCATGTTATAGGACGGGTCTCAGGTTTGGTATTAGAAGCATTGTGATATCACATCTCATGCTATAGGATGTGTCTCAGGATTGGAATGGGAAGGAGTTGGATATCACATCTCATGCTATAGGAAGGGTTTCAGGTTTGGTAGAAGCATTGAGATATCACATCTCATGCTATAGGAAGAGTCTCAGGTTTGGGAAGGGAAGGATTTGGATTTCACATCTCATGTTATAGGATGGTTCTCATGTTTGGTTTTTGAAGCATTGAGATATCACATCTCATGCTATCGGAAGGGTCTCAGGTTTGGAATGGGAAGGAGTTGGATATCAGATCTCCTGTTATAGGAAGGGTCTCAGGTTTGGAATGGGAAGGAGTTGGATATGACATCTCTTGTTATAGGGAGGGTCTCAGAATTTGAATGGTAAGGAGTTGGATATCACATCTCATGCTATAGGAAGGGTCTCAGGTTGGAATGGGAAGGAATTGGATATCACATCTCATGTTATAGGAAGGGTCTCAGGTTTTTTATTAGAAACATTGAGATATCACATCTCATGTTATAGGACGGTTCCCAGGTTTGGTATTAGAAGCATTGAGATATCACATCTCATGGTATAGGAAGGGTCTCAGGGTTGGAATGGGAAGGAGTTGGATATCACATCTCATCCAATAGGAAGGGTCTCAGGTTTGGAATGGGAAGGAATTGGATATCACATCTCATGTTATAGGAAGGATCTCAGGTTTGGTATTAGAAGCATTGAGATATCACATCTCATGCTATAGGAAGGGTCTCAGGATTGGAATGTGAAGGATTTGGATATCACATCTCATGCTAAAGGAAGGGTCTCAGGTTTGGTATAAGCATTGAGATATCACATCTCATGCTATAGGAAGGGTCTCAGGATTTGAATGGCAAGGAGTTGGATATCACATCTCATGCCATAGGAAGCGTCTCAGGTTTGGTATAAGCATTGAGATATCACATCTCTGCTATCGGAAGGTTCTCAGGATTGGATTGGGAAGAAGTTGGATATCCCTTCCCATGCTATAGGAAGTGTCTCAGGTTGGAATGGGAAGGAGTTGAATATCACATCTCATGTTATAGGAAGGGTCTCAGGATTGGAATGGGAAGGATTTGGATATCACATCTCTTGCTATAGGAAGGGTCTCAGGATTGGAATGGGAAGGATTTGGATATCACATCTCATGTCATAGGAAGGATCTCAGGTTTGGTATTAGAAGCATTGATATATCACATCTCATGCTATAGGAATGGTCTCAGGATTGGAATGGGTAGGAGTTGGATATTACATATGCTATAGGAAGTGTCTCAGGTTTGGAACGGGAAGGAGTTGGATATCACATCTCATGTTATAGGAAGGGTCTCAGGTTTGGTATAAGTATTGAGATATCACATCTCTGCTATCAGGAGTGGCTCAGGATTGGAATGGGAAGGAGTTGGATATCCCATCTCATGTTAAAGGACGGGTCTCTGGTTTGGTATTAGAATCATTGAGATATCACATCGCATGCTGTAGGAAGGGTCTAAGGATTGGAATGGGATGGACTTGGATATCACATCTCATGCTATAGGTAGGTTCTCAGGTTTGGTATAAGCATTGAGATATCACATCTCATGTTATAGGAAGGGTCTCAGGATTGGAATGGGAAGGATTTGGATATCACATCTCATGCTATAGGAAGGGTCTCAGATTTGGTATAAGCATTGAGATATCACATCTCATGCTATAGGAAGGGTCTCAGGATTGGAATGGGAAGGAGTTGTATATGACATCTCAAGCCTTAGGAAGGGTCTCAGGTTTGGTATAAGCATTGAGATATCACATCTCTGCTATCGGAAGGGTCTCAGGATTGGAATGGGAAGGAGTTGGATATCCCATCTCATGTTATAGGAAGGGTCTCAGGTTTGGTATTAGAAGCATTGAGATATCACATCTCATGCTATAGGAAGGGTCTCAGGATTGGAATGGGAAGGAGTTGGATATCACATCTCATTATAAAGGAAGGGTCTAAGGTTTGGAAGGGGAAGGATTTGGATATCACATCTCATGTTATAGGACGGGTCTCAGGTTTGGTATTAGAAGCATTGAGATATCAAGTCTCATGGTATAAGAAGGGTCTCAGAATTGGAATGGGAAGGAGTTGGATATCACATCTCAAGCTATAGGAAGCGTCTCAGGATTGGAATGGGAAGGAGTTTGATATCACATCTCATGCCATAGTATGGGTCTCAGGTTTGGTAGAAGCATTGGGATATCACATCTCATGCTATAGGAAGGGTCTCAGGATTGGAATGGGAAGAAGTTGGATATCACATCTCAAGCTATAGGAAGGGTCTCAGGTTTGGTATAAGCATTGAGATATCACATCTCATGCTATAGGAAGGGTCTCAGGGTTGGAATGGGAAGGAGTTGTATATGACATCTCATGCCATAGGAAGGGTCTCAGGTTTGGTATAAGCATTGAGATATCACATCACATGCTATAGGAAGGGTCTCAGGATTGGAATGGGAAGGACTTGGATATCACATCACATGCTATAGGAAGGGTCTCAGGATTGGAATGGGAAGGACTTGGATATCACATCTCATGCTATAGGCAGGGTCTCAGGTTTGGAAAGGGAAGGAGATGGATATCACATTTCATGTTAGAGGTAGGATCTCAGGTTTGGTATTAGAGGCAATGAGATATCACATCTCATGCTATCAGAAGGGTCTCAGGATTGGAATGGGAAGGAGTTGGATAACACATTTCATGCTAAAGGGAGGGTCTCAGGTTTGGAAGGGGAAGGATTTGGAAATCACATCTCATATTATAGGAAGGATCTCAGGTTTGGTATTAGAAGCATTGAGATATCACATCTCATGCTATCGGAAGGATCTCAGGTTTGGTATAAGAGGCATTGAGATATCACATCTCATGCTATCATAAGGGTCTCAGGATTGGAATGGGAAGGAGTTGGATATCACATCTCATGTTATAGGAAGGATCTCAGGTTTGGTATTAGAAGCATTGAGACATCACATCTCATGCTATAGGAAGGGTCTCAGGATTGGAATGGGAAGGAGTTGGATATCACATCTCATGCTATAGGAAGGGTCTCAGGTTTGGTATAAGCATTGAGATATCACATCTCATGCTATAGGAAGGGTCTCAGGATTGGAATGGGAAGGATTTGGATATCACATCTTATGCTATAGGAAGGGTCTCAGGTTTGGTATAAGCACTGAGATATCACATCTCATGCTATAGGAAGGGTCTCAGGATTGGAATGGGAAGAAGTTGGATATCACATCTCATGCTATAGGAAGGGTCTCAGGTTTGGTATAAGCATTGAGATATCACATCTCATGCTATAGGAAGGGTCTCAGGGTTGGAATGGGAAGGAGTTGTATATGACATCTCATGCCATAGGAAGGGTCTCAGGTTTGGTATAAGCATTGAGATATCACATCACATGCTATAGGAAGGGTCTCACGATTGGAATGGGAAGGACTTGGATATCACATCTCATGCTATAGGCAGGGTCTCAGGGTTGGAAAGGGAAGGAGATGGATATCACATTTCATGTTAGAGGTAGGATCTCAGGTTTGGTATTAGAGGCATTGAGATATCACATCTCATGCTATCAGAAGGGTCTCAGGATTGGAATGGGAAGGAGTTGGATATCACATTTCATGCTAAAGGGAGGGTCTCAGGTTTGGAACGGGAAGGAGTTGGATATCACATCTCATGTTATAGGAAGGGTCTCAGGTTTGGTATAAACATTGAGATATCACATCTCTGCTATCGGAAGTGTCTCAGAATTGGAATGGGAAGGAGTTGGATATCCCATCTCATGTTATAGGACGGGTCTCAGGTTTTTTATTAGAATCATTGAGATATCATATTGCATGCTGTAGGAAGGGTCTAAGGATTGGAATGGGAAGGACTTGGATATCACATCTCATGCTATAGATAGGCTCTCAGGTTTGGAAAGTGAAGGAGTTGGATATCACATTTCATGTTAGAGGAAGGATCTCAGGTTTGGTATTAGAGGCATTGAGATATCACATCTCAGGCTATAGGAAGGGTCTCAGGATTGGAATGGGAAGGAGTTGGATATCACATCTCATGCTATAGGAAGGGTCTCAGGTTTGGTATAAGCATTGAGATATCACATCTCATGCTATAGGAAGGGTCCAGGATTGGAATGGAAGGAGTTGGATATCACATCTCATGTTATAGGAAGGATCTCAGGTTTGGTATTAGAAGCATTGAGACATCACATCTCATGCTATAGGAAGGGTCTCATGATTGGAATGGGAAGGAGTTGGATATCACATCTCATGCTATAGGAAGGGTCTCAGGATTGGAATGGGAAGGAGTTGAATATGACATCTCATGCCGTAGGAAGGGTCTCAGGTTTGGTATAAACATTGAGATATCACATCTCTGCTATCGAAAGGGTCTCAGGATTGGAATGGAAAGGAGTTGGATATCCCATCTCATGTTATAGGACGGGTCTCAGGTTTTTTATTAGAATCATTGAGATATCATATTGCATGCTGTAGGAAGGGTCTAAGGATTGGAATGGGAAGGACTTGGATATCACATCTCATGCTATAGATAGGCTCTCAGGTTTGGAAAGTGAAGGAGTTGGATATCACATTTCATGTTAGAGGAAGGATCTCAGGTTTGGTATTAGAGGCATTGAGATATCACATCTCAGGCTATAGGAAGGGTCTCAGGATTGGAATGGGAAGGAGTTGGATATCACATCTCATGCTATAGGAAGGGTCTCAGGTTTGGTATAAGCATTGAGATATCACATCTCATGCTAAAGGGAGGGTCTCAGGTTTGGAATGGGAAGGATTTGGATATCACATCTCATGTTATAGGAAGGACCTTAGGTTTGGTATTAGAAGCATTGAGATATCACATCTCATGCTATAGGAAGGGTCTCGGGATTGGAATGGGAAGGAGTTGGATATCACATCTCATGTTATAGGAAGGATCTCAGGTTTGGTATTAGAAGCATTGAGATATCACATCTCATGCTATAGGAAGGGTCTCAGGATTGGAATGGGAGGAGCTATATATCACATCTCATGCTCAAGGAAGGGTCTCAGGTTTGGAAGGGGAAGGATTTGTATATCACATCTCATGTTATAGGACGGGTCTCAGGTTTGGTATTAGAAGCATTGTGATATCACATCTCATGCTATAGGATGTGTCTCAGGATTGGAATGGGAAGGAGTTGGATATCACATCTCATGCTATAGGAAGGGTTTCAGGTTTGGTAGAAGCATTGAGATATCACATCTCATGCTATAGGAAGAGTCTCAGGTTTGGGAAGGGAAGGATTTGGATTTCACATCTCATGTTATAGGATGGTTCTCATGTTTGGTTTTTGAAGCATTGAGATATCACATCTCATGCTATCGGAAGGGTCTCAGGTTTGGAATGGGAAGGAGTTGGATATCAGATCTCCTGTTATAGGAAGGGTCTCAGGTTTGGAATGGGAAGGATTTGGATATCACATCTCATGTTATAGGAAGGACCTTAGGTTTGGTATTAGAAGCATTGAGATATCACATCTCATGCTATAGGAAGGGTCTCGGGATTGGAATGGGAAGGAGTTGGATATCACATCTCATGTTATAGGAAGGATCTCAGGTTTGGTATTAGAAGCATTGAGATATCACATCTCATGCTATAGGAAGGGTCTCAGGATTGGAATGGGAGGAGCTATATATCACATCTCATGCTCAAGGAAGGGTCTCAGGTTTGGAAGGGGAAGGATTTGTATATCACATCTCATGTTATAGGACGGGTCTCAGGTTTGGTATTAGAAGCATTGTGATATCACATCTCATGCTATAGGATGTGTCTCAGGATTGGAATGGGAAGGAGTTGGATATCACATCTCATGCTATAGGAAGGGTTTCAGGTTTGGTAGAAGCATTGAGATATCACATCTCATGCTATAGGAAGAGTCTCAGGTTTGGGAAGGGAAGGATTTGGATTTCACATCTCATGTTATAGGATGGTTCTCATGTTTGGTTTTTGAAGCATTGAGATATCACATCTCATGCTATCGGAAGGGTCTCAGGTTTGGAATGGGAAGGAGTTGGATATCAGATCTCCTGTTATAGGAAGGGTCTCAGGTTTGGAATGGGAAGTAGTTGGATATGACATCTCTTGTTATAGGGAGGGTCTCAGAATTTGAATGGTAAGGAGTTGGATATCACATCTCATGCTATAGGAAGGGTCTCAGGTTGGAATGGGAAGGAATTGGATATCACATCTCATGTTATAGGAAGGGTCTCAGGTTTTTTATTAGAAACATTGAGATATCACATCTCATGTTATAGGACGGTTCCCAGGTTTGGTATTAGAAGCATTGAGATATCACATCTCATGGTATAGGAAGGGTCTCAGGGTTGGAATGGGAAGGAGTTGGATATCACATCTCATCCAATAGGAAGGGTCTCAGATTTGGAATGGGAAGGAATTGGATATCACATCTCATGTTATAGGAAGGATCTCAGGTTTGGTATTAGAAGCATTGAGATATCACATCTCATGCTATAGGAAGGGTCTCAGGATTGGAATGTGAAGGATTTGGATATCACATCTCATGCTAAAGGAAGGGTCTCAGGTTTGGTATAAGCATTGAGATATCACATCTCATGCTATAGGAAGGGTCTCAGGATTTGAATGGCAAGGAGTTGGATATCACATCTCATGCCATAGGAAGCGTCTCAGGTTTGGTATAAGCATTGAGATATCACATCTCTGCTATCGGAAGGTTCTCAGGATTGGATTGGGAAGAAGTTGGATATCCCTTCCCATGCTATAGGAAGTGTCTCAGGTTGGAATGGGAAGGAGTTGAATATCACATCTCATGTTATAGGAAGGGTCTCAGGATTGGAATGGGAAGGATTTGGATATCACATCTCTTGCTATAGGAAGGGTCTCAGGATTGGAATGGGAAGGATTTGGATATCACATCTCATGTCATAGGAAGGATCTCAGGTTTGGTATTAGAAGCATTGATATATCACATCTCATGCTATAGGAATGGTCTCAGGATTGGAATGGGTAGGAGTTGGATATTACATATGCTATAGGAAGTGTCTCAGGTTTGGAACGGGAAGGAGTTGGATATCACATCTCATGTTATAGGAAGGGTCTCAGGTTTGGTATAAGCATTGAGATATCACATCTCTGCTATCAGGAGTGGCTCAGGATTGGAATGGGAAGGAGTTGGATATCCCATCTCATGTTAAAGGACGGGTCTCTGGTTTGGTATTAGAATCATTGAGATATCACATCGCATGCTGTAGGAAGGGTCTAAGGATTGGAATGGGATGGACTTGGATATCACATCTCATGCTATAGGTAGGCTCTCAGGTTTGGTATAAGCATTGAGATATCACATCTCATGCTATAGGAAGGGTCTCAGGATTGGAATGGGAAGGATTTGGATATCACATCTCATGCTATAGGAAGGGTCTCAGATTTGGTATAAGCATTGAGATATCACATCTCATGCTATAGGAAGGGTCTCAGGATTGGAATGGGAAGGAGTTGTATATGACATCTCAAGCCTTAGGAAGGGTCTCAGGTTTGGTATAAGCATTGAGATATCACATCTCTGCTATCGGAAGGGTCTCAGGATTGGAATGGGAAGGAGTTGGATATCCCATCTCATGTTATAGGAAGGGTCTCAGGTTTGGTATTAGAAGCATTGAGATATCACATCTCATGCTATAGGAAGGGTCTCAGGATTGGAATGGGAAGGAGTTGGATATCACATCTCATTATAAAGGAAGGGTCTAAGGTTTGGAAGGGGAAGGATTTGGATATCACATCTCATGTTATAGGACGGGTCTCAGGTTTGGTATTAGAAGCATTGAGATATCAAGTCTCATGGTATAAGAAGGGTCTCAGAATTGGAATGGGAAGGAGTTGGATATCACATCTCAAGCTATAGGAAGCGTCTCAGGATTGGAATGGGAAGGAGTTTGATATCACATCTCATGCCATAGTATGGGTCTCAGGTTTGGTACAAGCATTGGGATATCACATCTCATGCTATAGGAAGGGTCTCAGGATTGGAATGGGAAGAAGTTGGATATCACATCTCAAGCTATAGGAAGGGTCTCAGGTTTGGTATAAGCATTGAGATATCACATCTCATGCTATAGGCAGGGTCTCAGGGTTGGAAAGGGAAGGAGATGGATATCACATTTCATGTTAGAGGTAGGATCTCAGGTTTGGTATTAGAGGCATTGAGATATCACATCTCATGCTATCAGAAGGGTCTCAGGATTGGAATGGGAAGGAGTTGGATATCACATTTCATGCTAAAGGGAGGGTCTCAGGTTTGGAAGGGGAAGGATTTGGAAATCACATCTCATATTATAGGAAGGATCTCAGGTTTGGTATTAGAAGCATTGAGATATCACATCTCATGCTATCGGAAGGATCTCAGGTTTGGTATAAGAGGCATTGAGATATCACATCTCATGCTATCATAAGGGTCTCAGGATTGGAATGGGAAGGAGTTGGATATCACATCTCATGTTATAGGAAGGATCTCAGGTTTGGTATTAGAAGCATTGAGACATCACATCTCATGCTATAGGAAGGGTCTCAGGATTGGAATGGGAAGGAGTTGGATATCACATCTCATGCTATAGGAAGGGTCTCAGGTTTGGTATAAGCATTGAGATATCACATCTCATGCTATAGGAAGGGTCTCAGGATTGGAAAGGGAAGGATTTGGATATCACATCTTATGCTATAGGAAGGGTCTCAGGTTTGGTATAAGCATGGAGATATCACTTCTCATGCTATAGGAAGGGTCTCAGGATTGGAATGGGAAGGAGTTGGATATCCCATCTCATGCTATAGGAAGGGTCTCAGATTTGGTATAAGCATTGAGATATCACATCTCATGCTATAGGAAGGGTCTCAGGATTGGAATGGGAAGGAGTTGTATATGACATCTCAGGCCATAGGAAGGGTCTCAGATTTGGTATAAGCATTGAGATATCACATCTCATGATATCGGAAGGGTCTCAGGATTGGAATGGGAAGGAGTTGGATATCACATCTCATTATAAAGGAAGGGTCTAAGGTTTGGAAGGGGATGGATTTGGATATCACATCTCATGTTATAGGACGGGTCTCAGGTTTGGTATTAGAAGCATTGAGATATCAAGTGTCATGGTATAAGAAGGGTCTCAGAATTGGAATGGGAAGGAGTTGGATATCACATCTCAAGCTATAGGAAGCGTCTCAGGATTGGAATGGGAAGGAGTTTGATATCACATCTCATGCCATAGTATGGGTCTCAGGTTTGGTAGAAGCATTGGGATATCACATCTCATGCTATCGGAAGGGTATCAGTATTGGATTTGGAAGGAGTTGGATATCCCATCTCATGCTATAGGAAGGGTCTCAGGTTAGAATGGGAAGGAGTTGGATATCACATTTCATGTTATAGGAAGGGTCTCAGGATTGGAATGGGAAGGACTTGGATATCATATCTCATGTTATAGGAAGGATCTCAGGTTTGGTATTAGAAGTATTGAGATATCACATCTCATGCTATCGGAAGGATCTCAGGTTTGGTATAGAAGCATTGAGATATCATATCTTATGCTATCAGAAGGGTCTCAGGATTGGAATGGGAAGGAGTTGGATATCACATCTCATGCTAAAGGGAGGGTCTCAGGTTTGGAAGGGGAAGGATTTGGATATCACATCTCATGTTATAGGATGGATCCCAGGTTTGGTATTAGAAGTATTGAGATATCACATCTCATGTTATCGGAAGGATCTCAGGTTTGGTATTAGAAGTATTGAGATATCACCTCTCATGCTATAGGAAGGGTCTCAGGATTGGAATGGGAAGGAGTTGGATATCACATCTCATGCTAAAGGAAGGGTCTCAGGTTTGGTAGAAGCATTGAGATATCACATCTCATGCTATAGGAAGGGTCTCAGGATTGGAATGGGAAGGACTTAGATATCACATATCATGCTATAGGGAGGGTCTCAGTTTTGATATTAGAAGCATTGAGATATCACATCTCATGCTATCGGAAGTGTCTCAGGATTGGAATGGGAAGGAGCTGGATATCACATCTCATGCTAAATGAAGGGTCTCAGGTTTGGAACGGGAAGGAGTTGGATATCACATCTCATGTTATAGGAAGGGTCTCAGGTTTGGTATAAACATTGAGATATCACATCTCTGCTATCGGAAGTGTCTCAGAATTGGAATGGGAAGGAGTTGGATATCCCATCTCATGTTATAGGACGGGTCTCAGGTTTTTTATTAGAATCATTGAGATATCATATTGCATGCTGTAGGAAGGGTCTAAGGATTGGAATGGGAAGGACTTGGATATCACATCTCATGCTATAGATAGGCTCTCAGGTTTGGAAAGTGAAGGAGTTGGATATCACATTTCATGTTAGAGGAAGGATCTCAGGTTTGGTATTAGAGGCATTGAGATATCACATCTCAGGCTATAGGAAGGGTCTCAGGATTGGAATGGGAAGGAGTTGGATATCACATCTCATGCTATAGGAAGGGTCTCAGGTTTGGTATAAGCATTGAGATATCACATCTCATGCTATAGGAAGGGTCCAGGATTGGAATGGAAGGAGTTGGATATCACATCTCATGTTATAGGAAGGATCTCAGGTTTGGTATTAGAAGCATTGAGACATCACATCTCATGCTATAGGAAGGGTCTCATGATTGGAATGGGAAGGAGTTGGATTTCACATCTCATGCTATAGGAAGGGTCTCAGGATTGGAATGGGAAGGAGTTGAATATGACATCTCATGCCGTAGGAAGGGTCTCAGGTTTGGTATAAACATTGAGATATCACATCTCTGCTATCGAAAGGGTCTCAGGATTGGAATGGAAAGGAGTTGGATATCCCATCTCATGTTATAGGACGGGTCTCAGGTTTTTTATTAGAATCATTGAGATATCATATTGCATGCTGTAGGAAGGGTCTAAGGATTGGAATGGGAAGGACTTGGATATCACATCTCATGCTATAGATAGGCTCTCAGGTTTGGAAAGTGAAGGAGTTGGATATCACATTTCATGTTAGAGGAAGGATCTCAGGTTTGGTATTAGAGGCATTGAGATATCACATCTCAGGCTATAGGAAGGGTCTCAGGATTGGAATGGGAAGGAGTTGGATATCACATCTCATGCTATAGGAAGGGTCTCAGGTTTGGTATAAGCATTGAGATATCACATCTCATGCTAAAGGGAGGGTCTCAGGTTTGGAATGGGAAGGATTTGGATATCACATCTCATGTTATAGGAAGGACCTTAGGTTTGGTATTAGAAGCATTGAGATATCACATCTCATGCTATAGGAAGGGTCTCGGGATTGGAATGGGAAGGAGTTGGATATCACATCTCATGTTATAGGAAGGATCTCAGGTTTGGTATTAGAAGCATTGAGATATCACATCTCATGCTATAGGAAGGGTCTCAGGATTGGAATGGGAGGAGCTATATATCACATCTCATGCTCAAGGAAGGGTCTCAGGTTTGGAAGGGGAAGGATTTGGATATCACATCTCATGTTATAGGACGGGTCTCAGGTTTGGTATTAGAAGCATTGTGATATCACATCTCATGCTATAGGATGTGTCTCAGGATTGGAATGGGAAGGAGTTGGATATCACATCTCATGCTATAGGAAGGGTTTCAGGTTTGGTAGAAGCATTGAGATATCACATCTCATGCTATAGGAAGAGTCTCAGGTTTGGGAAGGGAAGGATTTGGATTTCACATCTCATGTTATAGGATGGTTCTCATGTTTGGTTTTTGAAGCATTGAGATATCACATCTCATGCTATCGGAAGGGTCTCAGGTTTGGAATGGGAAGGAGTTGGATATCAGATCTCCTGTTATAGGAAGGGTCTCAGGTTTGGAATGGGAAGGAGTTGGATATGACATCTTTTGTTATAGGGAGGGTCTCAGAATTTGAATGGTAAGGAGTTGGATATCACATCTCATGCTATAGGAAGGGTCTCAGGTTGGAATGGGAAGGAATTGGATATCACATCTCATGTTATAGGAAGGGTCTCAGGTTTTTTATTAGAAACATTGAGATATCACATCTCATGTTATAGGACGGTTCCCAGGTTTGGTATTAGAAGCATTGAGATATCACATCTCATGGTATAGGAAGGGTCTCAGGGTTGGAATGGGAAGGAGTTGGATATCACATCTCATCCAATAGGAAGGGTCTCAGGTTTGGAATGGGAAGGAATTGGATATCACATCTCATGTTATAGGAAGGATCTCAGGTTTGGTATTAGAAGCATTGAGATATCACATCTCATGCTATAGGAAGGGTCTCAGGATTGGAATGTGAAGGATTTGGATATCACATCTCATGCTAAAGGAAGGGTCTCAGGTTTGGTATAAGCATTGAGATATCACATCTCATGCTATAGGAAGGGTCTCAGGATTTGAATGGCAAGGAGTTGGATATCACATCTCATGCCATAGGAAGCGTCTCAGGTTTGGTATAAGCATTGAGATATCACATCTCTGCTATCGGAAGGTTCTCAGGATTGGATTGGGAAGGAGTTGGATATCCCTTCCCATGCTATAGGAAGTGTCTCAGGTTGGAATGGGAAGGAGTTGAATATCACATCTCATGTTATAGGAAGGGTCTCAGGATTGGAATGGGAAGGATTTGGATATCACATCTCTTGCTATAGGAAGGGTCTCAGGATTGGAATGGGAAGGATTTGGATATCACATCTCATGTCATAGGAAGGATCTCAGGTTTGGTATTAGAAGCATTGATATATCACATCTCATGCTATAGGAATGGTCTCAGGATTGGAATGGGTAGGAGTTGGATATTACATTCTTGCTATAGTAAGGGTCTCATGTTTGGAATGGGAAGGAGTTGGATATCACATATGCTATAGGAAGTGTCTCAGGTTTGGAACGGGAAGGAGTTGGATATCACATCTCATGTTATAGGAAGGGTCTCAGGTTTGGTATAAGCATTGAGATATCACATCTCTGCTATCAGGAGTGGCTCAGGATTGGAATGGGAAGGAGTTGGATATCCCATCTCATGTTAAAGGACGGGTCTCTGGTTTGGTATTAGAATCATTGAGATATCACATCGCATGCTGTAGGAAGGGTCTAAGGATTGGAATGGGATGGACTTGGATATCACATCTCATGCTATAGGTAGGCTCTCAGGTTTGGTATAAGCATTGAGATATCACATCTCATGCTATAGGAAGGGTCTCAGGATTGGAATGGGAAGGATTTGGATATCACATCTCATGCTATAGGAAGGGTCTCAGATTTGGTATAAGCATTGAGATATCACATCTCATGCTATAGGAAGGGTCTCAGGATTGGAATGGGAAGGAGTTGTATATGACATCTCAAGCCTTAGGAAGGGTCTCAGGTTTGGTATAAGCATTGAGATATCACATCTCTGCTATCGGAAGGGTCTCAGGATTGGAATGGGAAGGAGTTGGATATCCCATCTCATGTTATAGGAAGGGTCTCAGGTTTGGTATTAGAAGCATTGAGATATCACATCTCATGCTATAGGAAGGGTCTCAGGATTGGAATGGGAAGGAGTTGGATATCACATCTCATTATAAAGGAAGGGTCTAAGGTTTGGAAGGGGAAGGATTTGGATATCACATCTGATGTTATAGGACGGGTCTCAGGTTTGGTATTAGAAGCATTGAGATATCAAGTCTCATGGTATAAGAAGGGTCTCAGAATTGGAATGGGAAGGAGTTGGATATCACATCTCAAGCTATAGGAAGCGTCTCAGGATTGGAATGGGAAGGAGTTTGATATCACATCTCATGCCATAGTATGGGTCTCAGGTTTGGTAGAAGCATTGGGATATCACATCTCATGCTATAGGAAGGGTCTCAGGATTGGAATGGGAAGAAGTTGGATATCACATCTCAAGCTATAGGAAGGGTCTCAGGTTTGGTATAAGCATTGAGATATCACATCTCATGCTATAGGAAGGGTCTCAGGGTTGGAATGGGAAGGAGTTGTATATGACATCTCATGCCATAGGAAGGGTCTCAGGTTTGGTATAAGCATTGAGATATCACATCACATGCTATAGGAAGGGTCTCAGGATTGGAATGGGAAGGACTTGGATATCACATCACATGCTATAGGAAGGGTCTCAGGATTGGAATGGGAAGGACTTGGATATCACATCTCATGCTATAGGCAGGGTCTCAGGTTTGGAAAGGGAAGGAGATGGATATCACATTTCATGTTAGAGGTAGGATCTCAGGTTTGGTATTAGAGGCAATGAGATATCACATCTCATGCTATCAGAAGGGTCTCAGGATTGGAATGGGAAGGAGTTGGATATCACATTTCATGCTAAAGGGAGGGTCTCAGGTTTGGAAGGGGAAGGATTTGGAAATCACATCTCATATTATAGGAAGGATCTCAGGTTTGGTATTAGAAGCATTGAGATATCACATCTCATGCTATCGGAAGGATCTCAGGTTTGGTATAAGAGGCATTGAGATATCACATCTCATGCTATCATAAGGGTCTCAGGATTGGAATGGGAAGGAGTTGGATATCACATCTCATGTTATAGGAAGGATCTCAGGTTTGGTATTAGAAGCATTGAGACATCACATCTCATGCTATAGGAAGGGTCTCAGGATTGGAATGGGAAGGAGTTGGATATCACATCTCATGCTATAGGAAGGGTCTCAGGTTTGGTATAAGCATTGAGATATCACATCTCATGCTATAGGAAGGGTCTCAGGATTGGAATGGGAAGGATTTGGATATCACATCTTATGCTATAGGAAGGGTCTCAGGTTTGGTATAAGCACTGAGATATCACATCTCATGCTATAGGAAGGGTCTCAGGATTGGAATGGGAAGAAGTTGGATATCACATCTCATGCTATAGGAAGGGTCTCAGGTTTGGTATAAGCATTGAGATATCACATCTCATGCTATAGGAAGGGTCTCAGGGTTGGAATGGGAAGGAGTTGTATATGACATCTCATGCCATAGGAAGGGTCTCAGGTTTGGTATATGCATTGAGATATCACATCACATGCTATAGGAAGGGTCTCACGATTGGAATGGGAAGGACTTGGATATCACATCTCATGCTATAGGCAGGGTCTCAGGGTTGGAAAGGGAAGGAGATGGATATCACATTTCATGTTAGAGGTAGGATCTCAGGTTTGGTATTAGAGGCATTGAGATATCACATCTCATGCTATCAGAAGGGTCTCAGGATTGGAATGGGAAGGAGTTGGATATCACATTTCATGCTAAAGGGAGGGTCTCAGGTTTGGAAGGGGAAGGATTTGGAAATCACATCTCATATTATAGGAAGGATCTCAGGTTTGGTATTAGAAGCATTGAGATATCACATCTCATGCTATCGGAAGGATCTCAGGTTTGGTATAAGAGGCATTGAGATATCACATCTCATGCTATCATAAGGGTCTCAGGATTGGAATGGGAAGGAGTTGGATATCACATCTCATGTTATAGGAAGGATCTCAGGTTTGGTATTAGAAGCATTGAGACATCACATCTCATGCTATAGGAAGGGTCTCAGGATTGGAATGGGAAGGAGTTGGATATCACATCTCATGCTATAGGAAGGGTCTCAGGTTTGGTATAAGCATTGAGATATCACATCTCATGCTATAGGAAGGGTCTCAGGATTGGAAAGGGAAGGATTTGGATATCACATCTTATGCTATAGGAAGGGTCTCAGGTTTGGTATAAGCATGGAGATATCACTTCTCATGCTATAGGAAGGGTCTCAGGATTGGAATGGGAAGGAGTTGGATATCCCATCTCATGCTATAGGAAGGGTCTCAGATTTGGTATAAGCATTGAGATATCACATCTCATGCTATAGGAAGGGTCTCAGGATTGGAATGGGAAGGAGTTGTATATGACATCTCAGGCCATAGGAAGGGTCTCAGATTTGGTATAAGCATTGAGATATCACATCTCATGATATCGGAAGGGTCTCAGGATTGGAATGGGAAGGAGTTGGATATCACATCTCATTATAAAGGAAGGGTCTAAGGTTTGGAAGGGGATGGATTTGGATATCACATCTCATGTTATAGGACGGGTCTCAGGTTTGGTATTAGAAGCATTGAGATATCAAGTGTCATGGTATAAGAAGGGTCTCAGAATTGGAATGGGAAGGAGTTGGATATCACATCTCAAGCTATAGGAAGCGTCTCAGGATTGGAATGGGAAGGAGTTTGATATCACATCTCATGCCATAGTATGGGTCTCAGGTTTGGTAGAAGCATTGGGATATCACATCTCATGCTATCGGAAGGGTATCAGTATTGGATTTGGAAGGAGTTGGATATCCCATCTCATGCTATAGGAAGGGTCTCAGGTTAGAATGGGAAGGAGTTGGAAATCACATTTCATGTTATAGGAAGGGTCTCAGGATTGGAATGGGAAGGACTTGGATATCATATCTCATGCTATAGGAAGGCTCTCAGGTTTGGAAGGGGGAGGAGTTGGATATCACATTTCATGTTAGAGGAAGGATCTCAGGTTTGGTATTAGAGGCCTTGAGATATCACATCTCATGCTATAGGAAGGGTCTCAGGATTGGAATGGGAAGGAGTTGGATATCACATCTCAAGCTATAGGAAGGGTCTCAGGTTTGGTATAAGCATTGAGATATCACATCTCATGCTATAGGAAGGGTCTCAGGATTGGAATGGGAAGAAGTTGGATATCACATCTCATGCTATAGGAAGGGTCTCAGGTTTGGTATAAGCATTGAGATATCACATCTCATGCTATAGGAAGGGTCTCAGGGTTGGAATGGGAAGGAGTTGTATATGACATCTCATGCCATAGGAAGGGTCTCAGGTTTGGTATAAGCATTGAGATATCACATCACATGCTATAGGAAGGGTCTCAGGATTGGAATGGGAAGGACTTGGATATCACATCTCATGCTATAGGCAGGGTCTCAGGTTTGGAAAGGGAAGGAGATGGATATCACATTTCATGTTAGAGGTAGGATCTCAGGTTTGGTATTAGAGGCATTGAGATATCACATCTCATGCTATCAGAAGGGTCTCAGGATTGGAATGGGAAGGAGTTGGATATCAAATCTCATGCTAAAGGGATGGTCTAAGGTTTGGAAGGGGAGGGATTTGGACATCATATCTCATGTTATTGGAAGGATCTCAGGTTTGGTATTAGAAGCATTGAGATATCACATCTCATGCTATCGGAAGGGTCTTAGGTTTGGTATAAGCATTGAGATATCACATCTCTGCTATCGGAAGGGTCTCAGGATTGGAATGGGAAGGATTTGGATATCACAATTCATGTTATAGGGAGGGTCTCAGTTTTCATATTAGAAGCATTGAGATATCACATATGCTATTGGAAGGGTCTCAGTATTGGAATGGGAAGGAGTTGGATATCACATCTCATGTTATAGGGAGGGTCTCAGTTGTGATATTAGAAGCATTGAGATATCACATATGCTATTGGAAGGGTCTCAGTATTGGAATTGGAAGGAGTTGGATATCACATATGCTAAAGGAAAGGTCTCAGGTTTGGAATGGGAAGGAGTTGGATATCACGTCTCATGTTATAGGAAGGGTCTCAGGTTTGGAATGGGAAGGAGTTGAATATCACATCTCATGCTAAAGGAAGGGTCATCAGGTTCGGTATAAGCATTGAGATATCACATCTCTGCTATCGGAAGGGTCTCAGGATAGGAATGGGAAGGACGTAGATTTCACATCTCATACTATAGGGAGGGTCTCAGTTTTGATATTAGAAGCATTGAGCTATCACATCTCATGCTATCGGAAGGGTCTCAGGATTGGAATGGGATGGAGTTGGATATCACATCTCAAGCTATCTCAGGATTGTAATGGGAAGGAGTTTGATATCACATATCAAGCTATAGGAAGGGTCTCAGGTTTGGAAGGGGAAGGATTTGGATCTCACATCTCAAGTTATCTCAGGATTGGAATGGGAAGGAGTTTGATATTTCATCTCAAGCTATAGGAAGGGTCTCAGGTTTGGAAAGGGAAGGATTTGGATTTCACATCTCATGTTATAGGATGGTTCTCATGTTTGGTTTTAGAAGCATTGAGATATCACATCTCATGCTATGGGAAGGGTCTCAGGTTTGGAATGGGAAGGAGTTGGTTATCACATCTCATGCTAAAGGAAAGGTCTCAGGTCTGGAAGGGGAAGGATTTGGATCTCACATCTCATGTTTTAGGACGGGTCTCAGGTTTGGTATTAGAAGCATTGAACTATCACATCTCATGGTATAGGAAGGGTCCCAGGATTGGAATGGGAAGGAGTTGGATATCACATTGAATGGGAAGGAGTTTGATATCACATCTCAAGCTATAGGAAGGGCCTCATGTTTGGAATGGGAATGATTTGGATTTCACATCTCATGTTATAGGATGGTTCTCATGTTTGGTTTTAGAAGCATTGAAATATCACATCTCATGCTATCTGAAGGGTCTCAGGTTTGGAATGGGAAGGAGTTTGATATCACATCTCATGCTAAAGGGAGGGTCTAAGGTTTGGAAGGGGAAGGATTTGGACATCACATCTCATGTTATTGGAAGGATCTGAGGTTTGGTATTAGAAGCATTGAGATATCACATCTCATGCTATCGGAAGGGTCTCAGGTTTGGTATAAGCATTGAGATATCACATCTCTGCTATCGGAAGGGTCTCAGGATTGGAATGGGAAGGATTTGGATATCACATCTCATGTTATAGGAAGGGTCTCAGGTTTGGTATTAGAAGCATTGAGATATCACATCTCATGCTATATTAAGGGTCTCAGGAATGGAATGGGAAGGACTTGGATATCACATCTCATGATAAAGGAAGGGTCTAAGGTTTGGAAGGGGAAGGATTTGGATATCACATCTCATGTTATTGGACCGGTCTCAGGTTTGGTATTAGAAGCATTGAGATATCAAGTCTCATCGTATAGGACGGGAGTTTGATATCACATCTCATGCCATGGTATGGGTCTCAGGTTTTGTAGAAGCATTGGGATATCACATCTCATGCTATTGGAAGGGTATCAGGATTGGATTTGGAAGGAGTTGGATATCCCATCTCATGCTATTGGAAGGGTCTCATGTTGGAGTAGAAGGAGTTGGATATCACATCTCATGTTATAGGAAGGGTCTCAGGATTGGAATGGGAAGGACTTGGATATCACATCTCATGTTATAGGAAGGATCTCAGGTTTTGTATTAGAAGCATTGAGATATCACATCTCATGCTATAGGAAGGGTCTCAGGATTGGAATGTGAAGCATTTGGATATCACATCTCATGCTAAAGGAAGGGTCTCAGGTTTGGTATAAGCATTGAGATATCACATCTCTGCTATCGGAAGGGTCTAAGGATTGGATTGGGAAGGAATTGGATATCCCTTCTCATGCTATAGGAAGGGTCTCAGGTTGGAATGGGTAGGAGTTGTATATCACATCTCATGTTATAGGAAGGGTCTCAAGATTGAAATGGGAAGGATTTGGATATCACATCTCTTGCTATAGGAAGGGTCTCAGGTTTTCTATTAGAAACATTGAGATATGACATCTCATGCTATAGGAAGGGTTTCAGTATTGGAATGGGAAGGATTTGGATATCACATCTCATGCTAAAGGAAGGGTCTCAGGTTTGGAAGGGGAAGGATTTGGATATCATATCTCATGTTATAGGACATATCTCATGTTATAGGACGGGTCCCAGGTTTGGTATTAGAAGCATTGAGATATCACATCTCATGGTATAGGAAGGGTCTCAGGATTGGAATGGGAAGGAGTTGGATCTCCCTTCTCATGCTACAGGAAGGGTCTCAGGTTGGAATGGGAAGGAGTTGGATATCACATCTCGTTATAGGAAGGGTCTCAGGATTGGAATGGGAAGGAATTGGATATCACATCTCTTGCTATAGGAAGGGTCTCAGGTTTGGAAGGGGAAGGATTTGGATATCATATCTCATGTTATAGGACCGGTCCCAGGTCTGGTATTAGAAGCATTGAGATATCACATCTCATGCTATAGGAGGAGTCTCAGGATTGGAATGGGCAGGAGTTGAATATCACCTCTCATGCTAAAGGAAGGGTATCAGGTTTGATAGAAGCATTGAGATATCACATCTCATGCTATAGGAAGGAACTCAGGATTGGAATGGGAAGGAGTTGGATATCACATCTAATGCCATAGGAAGGGTCATCAGGTTTGGTATAAGCATTGAGATATCACATCTCTGCTATCGGAAGGGTCTCAGGATAGGAATGGTAAGGACTTAGAATTCACATCTCATACTATAGGGAGGGTCTCAGTTTTGATATTAGAAGCATTGAGCTATCACATCTCATGCTATCGGAAGGGTCTCAGGATTGGAATGGGAAGGAGTTTGATATTTCATCTCAAGCTATAGGAAGGGTCTCAGGTTTGGAAAGGGAAGGATTTGGATTTCACATCTCATGTTATAGGATGGTTCTCATGTTTGGTTTTAGAAGCATTGAGATATCACATCTCATGCTATCGGAAGGGTCTCAGGTTTGGAAAGGGAAGGATTTGGATTTCACATGTTATAGGATGGTTCTCAGGTTTGGTTTTAGAAGCATTAAATTATAACATCTCATGCTATAGGAAGGGTCTCAGGTTTGGAATGGGAATGATTTGGATTTCACATCTCATGTTATAGGATGGTTCTCATGTTTGGTTTTAGAAGCATTGAAATATCACATCTCATGCTATCTGAAGGGTCTCAGGTTTGGAATGGGAAGGAGTTTGATATCACATCTCATGTTAGAGGTAGGATCTCAGGTTTGGTATTAGAGGCATTGAGATATGACATCTCATGCCATCAGAAGGGTCTCAGGATTGGAATGGGAAGGAGTTGGATATCACATCTCATGCTAAAGGGAGGGTCTAAGGTTTGGAAGGGGAAGGATTTGGACATCACATCTCATGTTATTGGAAGGATCTGAGGTTTGGTATTAGAAGCATTGAGATATCACATCTCATGCTATCGGAAGGGTCTCAGGTTTGGTATAAGCATTGAGATATCACATCTCTGCTATCGGAAGGGTCTCAGGATTGGAATGGGAAGGATTTGGATATCACATCTCATGTTATAGGAAGGGTCTCAGGTTTGGTATTAGAAGCATTGAGATATCACATCTCATGCTATATTAAGGGTCTCAGGAATGGAATGGGAAGGACTTGGATATCACATCTCATGATAAAGGAAGGGTCTAAGGTTTGGAAGGGGAAGGATTTGGATATCACATCTCATGTTATTGGACCGGTCTCAGGTTTGGTATTAGAAGCATTGAGATATCAAGTCTCATGGTATAGGACGGGAGTTTGATATCACATCTCATGCCATGGTATGGGTCTCAGGTTTTGTAGAAGCATTGGGATATCACATCTCATGCTATTGGAAGGGTATCAGGATTGGATTTGGAAGGAGTTGGATATCCCATCTCATGCTATAGGAAGGGTCTCAGGTTGGAGTAGAAGGAGTTGGATATCACATCTCATGTTATAGGAAGGGTCTCAGGATTGGAATGGGAAGGACTTGGATATCACATCTCATGTTATAAGAAGGATCTCAGGTTTTGTATTAGAAGCATTGAGATATCACATCTCATGCTATAGGAAGGGTCTCAGGATTGGAATGTGAAGCATTTGGATATCACATCTCATGCTAAAGGAAGGGTCTCAGGTTTGGTATAAGCATTGAGATATCACATCTCTGCTATCGGAAGGGTCTAAGGATTGGATTGGGAAGGAATTGGATATCCCTTCTCATGCTATAGGAAGGGTCTCAGGTTGGAATGGGTAGGAGTTGGATATCACATCTCATGTTATAGGAAGGGTCTCAAGATTGAAATGGGAAGGATTTGGATATCACATCTCTTGCTATAGGAAGGGTCTCAGGTTTTCTATTAGAAACATTGAGATATGACATCTCATGCTATAGGAAGGGTTTCAGTATTGGAATGGGAAGGATTTGGATATCACATCTCATGCTAAAGGAAGGGTCTCAGGTTTGGAAGGGGAAGGATTTGGATATCATATCTCATGTTATAGGACATATCTCATGTTATAGGACGGGTCCCAGGTTTGGTATTAGAAGCATTGAGATATCACATCTCATGGTATAGGAAGGGTCTCAGGATTGGAATGGGAAGGAGTTGGATCTCCCTTCTCATGCTACAGGAAGGGTCTCAGGTTGGAATGGGAAGGAGTTGGATATCACATCTCGTTATAGGAAGGGTCTCAGGATTGGAATGGGAAGGAATTGGATATCACATCTCTTGCTATAGGAAGGGTCTCAGGTTTGGAAGGGGAAGGATTTGGATATCATATCTCATGTTATAGGACCGGTCCCAGGTCTGGTATTAGAAGCATTGAGATATCACATCTCATGCTATAGGAGGAGTCTCAGGATTGGAATGGGAAGGAGTTGGATATCACGTCTCATGATATAGGAAGGGTCTCAGGATTGGAATGGGCAGGAGTTGAATATCACCTCTCATGCTAAAGGAAGGGTATCAGGTTTAATAGAAGCATTGAGATATCACATCTCATGCTATAGGAAGGAACTCAGGATTGGAATGGGAAGGAGTTGGATATCACATCTAATGCCATAGGAAGGGTCATCAGGTTTGGTATAAGCATTGAGATATCACATCTCTGCTATCGGAAGGGTCTCAGGATAGGAATGGTAAGGACTTAGAATTCACATCTCATACTATAGGGAGGATCTCAGTTTTGATATTAGAAGCATTGAGCTATCACATCTCATGCTATCGGAAGGGTCTCAGGATTGGAATGGGATGGAGTTGGATATCACATCTCAAGCTATCTCAGGATTGGAATGGGAAGGAGTTTGATATTTCATCTCAAGCTATAGGAAGGGTCTCAGGTTTGGAAAGGGAAGGATTTGGATTTCACATCTCATGTTATAGGATGGTTCTCATGTTTGGTTTTAGAAGCATTGAGATATCACATCTCATGCTATCGGAAGGGTCTCAGGTTTGGAAAGGGAAGGATTTGGATTTCACATGTTATAGGATGGTTCTCAGGTTTGGTTTTAGAAGCATTAAATTATAACATCTCATGCTATAGGAAGGGTCTCAGGTTTGGAATGGGAAGGAGTTGGATATCACATCTCTGCTATCTGAAGGGTCTCAGGATTGGAATGGGAAGGAGTTGGATATCCCATCTCGTTATAGGAAGGGTCTCAGGTTTGGTATTAGAAGCAATGAGATATCACATCTCATGCTATAGGAAGGGTCCAAGGTTTGGAAGGGGACGGATTTGGGTATCACATCTCATGTTATAGGACCGGTCTCAGGTTTGGTATTTGAAGCATTGAGATATCAAGTCTCATGGTATAGGACGGGTCTCAGAATTGGAATGAGAAGGAGTTGGATATCACATCTCAAGCTATAGGAAGGGTCTCATGATTGGAATGGGAAGGAGTTGGATATCACATCTCATGTTATAGGAAGGGTCTCAGGATTGGAATGGGAAGGACTTGGATATCACATCTCATTCTATAGGAAGGCTCTCAGGGTTGGAAGGGGAAGGAGTTGGATATCACATTTCATGTTAGAGGTAGGATCTCAGGTTTGGTTTTAGAGGCATTGAGATATCACATCTCATGCCATCAGAAGGGTCTCAGGATTGGAATGGGAAGGAGTTGGATATCACATCTCATGTTATAGGAAGGACCTTAGGTTTGGTATTAGAAGCATTGAGATATCACATCTCATGCTATAGGAAGGGTCTCGGGATTGGAATGGGAAGGAGTTGGATATCACATCTCATGTTATTGGAAGGATCTCAGGTTTGGTATTAGAAGCATTGAGATATCACATCTCATGCTATCGGAAGGGTCTTAGGTTTGGTATAAGCATTGAGATATCACATCTCTGCTATCGGAAGGGTCTCAGGATTGGAATGGGAAGGATTTGGATATCATAATTCATGTTATAGGAAGGGTCTCAGTTTTGGTATTAGAAGCATTGAGATATCACATCTCATGCTATAGGAAGGGTCTCAGGATTGGAATGGGAAGGACTTGGATATCACATCTCATGTTATAGGAAGGGTCTCAGGTTTGGTATTAGAAGCATTGAGATATCACATCTCATGCTATAGGAAGGGTCTCAGGAATGGAATGGGAAGGACTTGGATATCACATCTCATGATAAAGGAAGGGTCTAAGGTTTGGAAGGGGAAGGATTTGGATATCACATCTCATGTTATTGGACCGGTCTCAGGTTTGGTATTAGAAGCATTGAGATATCAAGTCTCATGGTATAGGACGGGAGTTTGATATCACATCTCATGCCATGGTATGGGTCTCAGGTTTTGTAGAAGCATTGGTATATCACATCTCATGCTATCAGAAGGGTATCAGGATTGGATTTGGAAGGAGTTGGATATCCCATCTCATGCTATAGGAAGGGTCTCAGGTTGGAATAGAAGGAGTTGGATATCACATCTCATGTTATAGGAAGGGTCTCAGGATTGGAATGGGAAGGACTTGGATATCACATCTCATGCTGTAGGAAGGGTCTCAGGTTTGGAAAAGGAAGGAGTTGGATATCACATTTCATGTTAGAGGTAGGATCTCAGGTTTGGTATTAGAGGCATTGAGATATCAGATCTCATGCTATCAGAAGGGTATCAGGATTGGAATGGGAAGGAGTTGGATATCACATCTCATGCTAAAGGGAGGGTCTCAGGTTTGGAATGGGAAGGATTTGGATATCACATCTCATGTTATAGGAAGGACCTTAGGTTTGGTATTAGAAGCATTGAGATATCACATCTCATGCTATAGGAAGGGTCTCGGGATTGGAATGGGAAGGAGTTGGATATCACATCTCATGTTATAGGAAGGATCTCAAGTTTGGTATTAGAAGCATTGAGATATCACATCTCATGCTATAGGAAGGGTCTCAGGATTGGAATGGGAGGAGCTATATATCACATCTCATGCTCAAGGAAGGGTCTCAGGTTTGGAAGGGGAAGGATTTGGATATCACATCTCATGTTATAGGACGGGTCTCAGGTTTGGTATTAGAAGCATTGTGATATCACATCTCATGCTATAGGATGTGTCTCAGGATTGGAATGGGAAGGAGTTGGATATCACATCTCATGCTATAGGAAGGGTTTCAGGTTTGGTAGAAGCATTGAGATATCACATCTCATGCTATAGGAAGAGTCTCAGGTTTGGGAAGGGAAGGATTTGGATTTCACATCTCATGTTATAGGATGGTTCTCATGTTTGGTTTTTGAAGCATTGAGATATCACATCTCATGCTATCGGAAGGGTCTCAGGTTTGGAATGGGAAGGAGTTGGATATCAGATCTCCTGTTATAGGAAGGGTCTCAGGTTTGGAATGGGAAGGAGTTGGATATGACATCTCTTGTTATAGGGAGGGTCTCAGAATTTGAATGGTAAGGAGTTGGATATCACATCTCATGCTATAGGAAGGGTCTCAGGTTGGAATGGGAAGGAGTTGGATATCACATCTCATGTTATATACAGGAAGGGTCTCAGGATTGGAATGGGAAGGATTTGGATATCACATCTCTTGCTATAGGAAGGGTCTCAGGTTTTTTATTAGAAACATTGAGATATCACATCTCATGCTATAGGAAGGGTTTTAGGATTGGAATTGGAAGTATTTGGATATCACATCTCATGCTAAAGGAAGGGTCTCAGGTTTGGAAGGGGAAGGATTTGGATATCACATCTCATCCAATAGGAAGGGTCTCAGGTTTGGAATGGGAAGGAATTGGATATCACATCTCATGTTATAGGAAGGGTCTCAGGTTTTTTATTAGAAACATTGAGATATCACATCTCATGTTATAGGACGGTTCCCAGGTTTGGTATTAGAAGCATTGAGATATCACATCTCATGGTATAGGAAGGGTCTCAGGGTTGGAATGGGAAGGAGTTGGATATCACATCTCATCCAATAGGAAGGGTCTGAGGTTTGGAATGGGAAGGAATTGGATATCACATCTCATGTTATAGGAAGGATCTCAGGTTTGGTATTAGAAGCATTGAGATATCACATCTCATGCTATAGGAAGGGTCTCAGGATTGGAATGTGAAGGATTTGGATATCACATCTCATGCTAAAGGAAGGGTCTCAGGTTTGGTAGAAGCATTGAGATATCACATCTCATGCTATAGGAAGGGTCTCAGGATTTGAATGGCAAGGAGTTGGATATCACATCTCATGCCATAGGAAGCGTCTCAGGTTTGGTATAAGCATTGAGATATCACATCTCTGCTATCGGAAGGTTCTCAGGATTGGATTGGGAAGGAGTTGGATATCCCTTCCCATGCTATAGGAAGTGTCTCAGGTTGGAATGGGAAGGAGTTGAATATCACATCTCATGTTATAGGAAGGGTCTCAGGATTGGAATGGGAAGGATTTGGATATCACATCTCTTGCTATAGGAAGGGTCTCAGGATTGGAATGGGAAGGATTTGGATATCACATCTCATGTCATAGGAAGGATCTCAGGTTTGGTATTAGAAGCATTGATATATCACATCTCATGCTATAGGAATGGTCTCAGGATTGGAATGGGTAGGAGTTGGATATTACATTCTTGCTATAGTAAGGGTCTCATGTTTGGAATGGGAAGGAGTTGGATATCACATATGCTATAGGAAGTGTCTCAGGTTTGGAACGGGAAGGAGTTGGATATCACATCTCATGTTATAGGAAGGGTCTCAGGTTTGGTATAAGCATTGAGATATCACATCTCTGCTATCAGGAGTGGCTCAGGATTGGAATGGGAAGGAGTTGGATATCCCATCTCATGTTAAAGGACGGGTCTCTGGTTTGGTATTAGAATCATTGAGATATCACATCGCATGCTGTAGGAAGGGTCTAAGGATTGGAATGGGATGGACTTGGATATCACATCTCATGCTATAGGTAGGCTCTCAGGTTTGGTATAAGCATTGAGATATCACATCTCATGCTATAGGAAGGGTCTCAGGATTGGAATGGGAAGGATTTGGATATCACATCTCATGCTATAGGAAGGGTCTCAGATTTGGTATAAGCATTGAGATATCACATCTCATGCTATAGGAAGGGTCTCAGGATTGGAATGGGAAGGAGTTGTATATGACATCTCAAGCCTTAGGAAGGGTCTCAGGTTTGGTATAAGCATTGAGATATCACATCTCTGCTATCGGAAGGGTCTCAGGATTGGAATGGGAAGGAGTTGGATATCCCATCTCATGTTATAGGAAGGGTCTCAGGTTTGGTATTAGAAGCATTGAGATATCACATCTCATGCTATAGGAAGGGTCTCAGGATTGGAATGGGAAGGAGTTGGATATCACATCTCATTATAAAGGAAGGGTCTAAGGTTTGGAAGGGGAAGGATTTGGATATCACATCTCATGCCATAGTATGGGTCTCAGGTTTGGTAGAAGCATTGGGATATCACATCTCATGCTATAGGAAGGGTCTCAGGATTGGAATGGGAAGAAGTTGGATATCACATCTCAAGCTATAGGAAGGGTCTCAGGTTTGGTATAAGCATTGAGATATCACATCTCATGCTATAGGAAGGGTCTCAGGGTTGGAATGGGAAGGAGTTGTATATGACATCTCATGCCATAGGAAGGGTCTCAGGTTTGGTATAAGCATTGAGATATCACATCACATGCTATAGGAAGGGTCTCAGGATTGGAATGGGAAGGACTTGGATATCACATCACATGCTATAGGAAGGGTCTCAGGATTGGAATGGGAAGGACTTGGATATCACATCTCATGCTATAGGCAGGGTCTCAGGTTTGGAAAGGGAAGGAGATGGATATCACATTTCATGTTAGAGGTAGGATCTCAGGTTTGGTATTAGAGGCAATGAGATATCACATCTCATGCTATCAGAAGGGTCTCAGGATTGGAATGGGAAGGAGTTGGATATCACATTTCATGCTAAAGGGAGGGTCTCAGGTTTGGAAGGGGAAGGATTTGGAAATCACATCTCATATTATAGGAAGGATCTCAGGTTTGGTATTAGAAGCATTGAGATATCACATCTCATGCTATCGGAAGGATCTCAGGTTTGGTATAAGAGGCATTGAGTTATCACATCTCATGCTATCATAAGGGTCTCAGGATTGGAATGGGAAGGAGTTGGATATCACATCTCATGTTATAGGAAGGATCTCAGGTTTGGTATTAGAAGCATTGAGACATCACATCTCATGCTATAGGAAGGGTCTCAGGATTGGAATGGGAAGGAGTTGGATATCACATCTCATGCTATAGGAAGGGTCTCAGGTTTGGTATAAGCATTGAGATATCACATCTCATGCTATAGGAAGGGTCTCAGGATTGGAATGGGAAGGATTTGGATATCACATCTTATGCTATAGGAAGGGTCTCAGGTTTGGTATAAGCACTGAGATATCACATCTCATGCTATAGGAAGGGTCTCAGGATTGGAATGGGAAGAAGTTGGATATCACATCTCATGCTATAGGAAGGGTCTCAGGTTTGGTATAAGCATTGAGATATCACATCTCATGCTATAGGAAGGGTCTCAGGGTTGGAATGGGAAGGAGTTGTATATGACATCTCATGCCATAGGAAGGGTCTCAGGTTTGGTATAAGCATTGAGATATCACATCACATGCTATAGGAAGGGTCTCACGATTGGAATGGGAAGGACTTGGATATCACATCTCATGCTATAGGCAGGGTCTCAGGGTGGGAAAGGGAAGGAGATGGATATCACATTTCATGTTAGAGGTAGGATCTCAGGTTTGGTATTAGAGGCATTGAGATATCACATCTCATGCTATCAGAAGGGTCTCAGGATTGGAATGGGAAGGAGTTGGATATCACATTTCATGCTAAAGGGAGGGTCTCAGGTTTGGAAGGGGAAGGATTTGGAAATCACATCTCATATTATAGGAAGGATCTCAGGTTTGGTATTAGAAGCATTGAGATATCACATCTCATGCTATCGGAAGGATCTCAGGTTTGGTATAAGAGGCATTGAGATATCACATCTCATGCTATCATAAGGGTCTCAGGATTGGAATGGGAAGGAGTTGGATATCACATCTCATGTTATAGGAAGGATCTCAGGTTTGGTATTAGATGCATTGAGACATCACATCTCATGCTATAGGAAGGGTCTCAGGATTGGAATGGGAAGGAGTTGGATATCACATCTCATGCTAAAGGAAGGGTCTCAGGTTTGGTATAAGCATTGAGATATCACATCTCATGCTATAGGAAGGGTCTCAGGATTGGAAAGGGAAGGATTTGGATATCACATCTTATGCTATAGGAAGGGTCTCAGGTTTGGTATAAGCATGGAGATATCACTTCTCATGCTATAGGAAGGGTCTCAGGATTGGAATGGGAAGGAGTTGGATATCCCATCTCATGCTATAGGAAGGGTCTCAGATTTGGTATAAGCATTGAGATATCACATCTCATGCTATAGGAAGGGTCTCAGGATTGGAATGGGAAGGAGTTGTATATGACATCTCAGGCCATAGGAAGGGTCTCAGATTTGGTATAAGCATTGAGATATCACATCTCATGATATCGGAAGGGTCTCAGGATTGGAATGGGAAGGAGTTGGATATCACATCTCTTTATAAAGGAAGGGTCTAAGGTTTGGAAGGGGATGGATTTGGATATCACATCTCATGTTATAGGACGGGTCTCAGGTTTGGTATTAGAAGCATTGAGATATCAAGTGTCATGGTATAAGAAGGGTCTCAGAATTGGAATGGGAAGGAGTTGGATATCACATCTCAAGCTATAGGAAGCGTCTCAGGATTGGAATGGGAAGGAGTTTGATATCACATCTCATGCCATAGTATGGGTCTCAGGTTTGGTATAAGCATTGAGATATCACATCTCATGCTATAGGAAGGGTCTCAGGGTTGGAATGGGAAGGAGTTGTATATGACATCTCATGCCATAGGAAGGGTCTCAGGTTTGGTATAAGCATTGAGATATCACATCACATGCTATAGGAAGGGTCTCAGGATTGGAATGGGAAGGACTTGGATATCACATCTCATGCTATAGGCAGGGTCTCAGGTTTGGAAAGGGAAGGAGATGGATATCACATTTCATGTTAGAGGTAGGATCTCAGGTTTGGTATTAGAGGCATTGAGATATCACATCTCATGCTATCAGAAGGGTCTCAGGATTGGAATGGGAAGGAGTTGGATATCAAATCTCATGCTAAAGGGATGGTCTAAGGTTTGGAAGGGGAGGGATTTGGACATCATATCTCATGTTATTGGAAGGATCTCAGGTTTGGTATTAGAAGCATTGAGATATCACATCTCATGCTATCGGACGGGTCTTAGGTTTGGTATAAGCATTGAGATATCACATCTCTGCTATCGGAAGGGTCTCAGGATTGGAATGGGAAGGATTTGGATATCACAATTCATGTTATAGGGAGGGTCTCAGTTTTCATATTAGAAGCATTGAGATTTCACATATGCTATTGGAAGGGTCTCAGTATTGGAATGGGAAGGAGTTGGATATCACATCTCATGTTATAGGGAGGGTCTCAGTTTTGATATTAGAAGCATTGAGATATCACATATGCTATTGGAAGGGTCTCAGTATTGGAATTGGAAGGAGTTGGATATCACATATGCTAAAGGAAAGGTCTCAGGTTTGGAATGGGAAGGAGTTGGATATCACGTCTCATGTTATAGGAAGGGTCTCAGGTTTGGAATGGGAAGGAGTTGAATATCACATCTCATGCTAAAGGAAGGGTCATCAGGTTCGGTATAAGCATTGAGATATCACATCTCTGCTATCGGAAGGGTCTCAGGATAGGAATGGGAAGGACGTAGATTTCACATCTCATACTATAGGGAGGGTCTCAGTTTTGATATTAGAAGCATTGAGCTATCACATCTCATGCTATCGGAAGGGTCTCAGGATTGGAATGGGATGGAGTTGGATATCACATCTCAAGCTATCTCAGGATTGTAATGGGAAGGAGTTTGATATCACATATCAAGCTATAGGAAGGGTCTCAGGTTTGGAAGGGGAAGGATTTGGATCTCATATCTCAAGCTATCTCAGGATTGGAATGGGAAGGAGTTTGATATTTCATCTCAAGCTATAGGAAGGGTCTCAGGTTTGGAAAGGGAAGGATTTGGATTTCACATCTCATGTTATAGGATGGTTCTCATGTTTGGTTTTAGAAGCATTGAGATATCACATCTCATGCTATGGGAAGGGTCTTAGGTTTGGAATGGGAAGGAGTTGGTTATCACATCTCATGCTAAAGGAAAGGTCTCAGGTCTGGAAGGGGAAGGATTTGGATCTCACATCTCATGTTTTAGGACGGGTCTCAGGTTTGGTATTAGAAGCATTGAACTATCACATCTCATGGTATAGGAAGGGTCCCAGGATTGGAATGGGAAGGAGTTGGATATCACATTGAATGGGAAGGAGTTTGATATCACATCTCAAGCTATAGGAAGGGCCTCATGTTTGGAATGGGAATGATTTGGATTTCACATCTCATGTTATAGGATGGTTCTCATGTTTGGTTTTAGAAGCATTGAAATATCACATCTCATGCTATCTGAAGGGTCTCAGGTTTGGAATGGGAAGGAGTTTGATATCACATCTCATGTTAGAGGTAGGATCTCAGGTTTGGTATTAGAGGCATTGAGATATGACATCTCATGCCATCAGAAGGGTCTCAGGATTGGAATGGGAAGGAGTTGGATATCACATCTCATGCTAAAGGGAGGGTCTAAGGTTTGGAAGGGGAAGGATTTGGACATCACATCTCATGTTATTGGAAGGATCTGAGGTTTGGTATTAGAAGCATTGAGATATCACATCTCATGCTATCGGAAGGGTCTCAGGTTTGGTATAAGCATTGAGATATCACATCTCTGCTATCGGAAGGGTCTCAGGATTGGAATGGGAAGGATTTGGATATCACATCTCATGTTATAGGAAGGGTCTCAGGTTTGGTATTAGAAGCATTGAGATATCACATCTCATGCTATATTAAGGGTCTCAGGAATGGAATGGGAAGGACTTGGATATCACATCTCATGATAAAGGAAGGGTCTAAGGTTTGGAAGGGGAAGGATTTGGATATCACATCTCATGTTATTGGACCGGTCTCAGGTTTGGTATTAGAAGCATTGAGATATCAAGTCTCATCGTATAGGACGGGAGTTTGATATCAAATCTCATGCCATGGTATGGGTCTCAGGTTTTGTAGAAGCATTGGGATATCACATCTCATGCTATTGGAAGGGTATCAGGATTGGATTTGGAAGGAGTTGGATATCCCATCTCATGCTATAGGAAGGGTCTCAGGTTGGAGTAGAAGGAGTTGGATATCACATCTCATGTTATAGGAAGGGTCTCAGGATTGGAATGGGAAGGACTTGGATATCACATCTCATGTTATAGGAAGGATCTCAGGTTTTGTATTAGAAGCATTGAGATATCACATCTCATGCTATAGGAAGGGTCTCAGGATTGGAATGTGAAGCATTTGGATATCACATCTCATGCTAAAGGAAGGGTCTCAGGTTTGGTATAAGCATTGAGATATCACATCTCTGCTATCGGAAGGGTCTAAGGATTGGATTGGGAAGGAATTGGATATCCCTTCTCATGCTATAGGAAGGGTCTCAGGTTGGAATGGGTAGGAGTTGGATATCACATCTCATGTTATAGGAAGGGTCTCAAGATTGAAATGGGAAGGATTTGGATATCACATCTCTTGCTATAGGAAGGGTCTCAGGTTTTCTATTAGAAACATTGAGATATGACATCTCATGCTATAGGAAGGGTTTCAGTATTGGAATGGGAAGGATTTGGATATCACATCTCATGCTAAAGGAAGGGTCTCAGGTTTGGAAGGGGAAGGATTTGGATATCATATCTCATGTTATAGGACATATCTCATGTTATAGGACGGGTCCCAGGTTTGGTATTAGAAGCATTGAGATATCACATCTCATGGTATAGGAAGGGTCTCAGGATTGGAATGGGAAGGAGTTGGATCTCCCTTCTCATGCTACAGGAAGGGTCTCAGGTTGGAATGGGAAGGAGTTGGATATCACATCTCGTTATAGGAAGGGTCTCAGGATTGGAATGGGAAGGAATTGGATATCACATCTCTTGCTATAGGAAGGGTCTCAGGTTTGGAATGGGAAGGAGTTGGATATCACGTCTCATGATATAGGAAGGGTCTCAGGATTGGAATGGGCAGGAGTTGAATATCACCTCTCATGCTAAAGGAAGGGTATCAGGTTTGATAGAAGCATTGAGATATCACATCTCATGCTATAGGAAGGAACTCAGGATTGGAATGGGAAGGAGTTGGATATCACATCTAATGCCATAGGAAGGGTCATCAGGTTTGGTATAAGCATTGAGATATCACATCTCTGCTATCAGAAGGGTCTCAGGATTGGAATGGGAAGGAGTTGGATATCAAATCTCATGCTAAAGGGATGGTCTAAGGTTTGGAAGGGGAGGGATTTGGACATCATATCTCATGTTATTGGAAGGATCTCAGGTTTGGTATTAGAAGCATTGAGATATCACATCTCATGCTATCGGACGGGTCTTAGGTTTGGTATAAGCATTGAGATATCACATCTCTGCTATCGGAAGGGTCTCAGGATTGGAATGGGAAGGATTTGGATATCACAATTCATGTTATAGGGAGGGTCTCAGTTTTCATATTAGAAGCATTGAGATTTCACATATGCTATTGGAAGGGTCTCAGTATTGGAATGGGAAGGAGTTGGATATCACATCTCATGTTATAGGGAGGGTCTCAGTTTTGATATTAGAAGCATTGAGATATCACATATGCTATTGGAAGGGTCTCAGTATTGGAATTGGAAGGAGTTGGATATCACATATGCTAAAGGAAAGGTCTCAGGTTTGGAATGGGAAGGAGTTGGATATCACGTCTCATGTTATAGGAAGGGTCTCAGGTTTGGAATGGGAAGGAGTTGAATATCACATCTCATGCTAAAGGAAGGGTCATCAGGTTCGGTATAAGCATTGAGATATCACATCTCTGCTATCGGAAGGGTCTCAGGATAGGAATGGGAAGGACGTAGATTTCACATCTCATACTATAGGGAGGGTCTCAGTTTTGATATTAGAAGCATTGAGCTATCACATCTCATGCTATCGGAAGGGTCTCAGGATTGGAATGGGATGGAGTTGGATATCACATCTCAAGCTATCTCAGGATTGTAATGGGAAGGAGTTTGATATCACATATCAAGCTATAGGAAGGGTCTCAGGTTTGGAAGGGGAAGGATTTGGATCTCATATCTCAAGCTATCTCAGGATTGGAATGGGAAGGAGTTTGATATTTCATCTCAAGCTATAGGAAGGGTCTCAGGTTTGGAAAGGGAAGGATTTGGATTTCACATCTCATGTTATAGGATGGTTCTCATGTTTGGTTTTAGAAGCATTGAGATATCACATCTCATGCTATGGGAAGGGTCTTAGGTTTGGAATGGGAAGGAGTTGGTTATCACATCTCATGCTAAAGGAAAGGTCTCAGGTCTGGAAGGGGAAGGATTTGGATCTCACATCTCATGTTTTAGGACGGGTCTCAGGTTTGGTATTAGAAGCATTGAACTATCACATCTCATGGTATAGGAAGGGTCCCAGGATTGGAATGGGAAGGAGTTGGATATCACATTGAATGGGAAGGAGTTTGATATCACATCTCAAGCTATAGGAAGGGCCTCATGTTTGGAATGGGAATGATTTGGATTTCACATCTCATGTTATAGGATGGTTCTCATGTTTGGTTTTAGAAGCATTGAAATATCACATCTCATGCTATCTGAAGGGTCTCAGGTTTGGAATGGGAAGGAGTTTGATATCACATCTCATGTTAGAGGTAGGATCTCAGGTTTGGTATTAGAGGCATTGAGATATGACATCTCATGCCATCAGAAGGGTCTCAGGATTGGAATGGGAAGGAGTTGGATATCACATCTCATGCTAAAGGGAGGGTCTAAGGTTTGGAAGGGGAAGGATTTGGACATCACATCTCATGTTATTGGAAGGATCTGAGGTTTGGTATTAGAAGCATTGAGATATCACATCTCATGCTATCGGAAGGGTCTCAGGTTTGGTATAAGCATTGAGATATCACATCTCTGCTATCGGAAGGGTCTCAGGATTGGAATGGGAAGGATTTGGATATCACATCTCATGTTATAGGAAGGGTCTCAGGTTTGGTATTAGAAGCATTGAGATATCACATCTCATGCTATATTAAGGGTCTCAGGAATGGAATGGGAAGGACTTGGATATCACATCTCATGATAAAGGAAGGGTCTAAGGTTTGGAAGGGGAAGGATTTGGATATCACATCTCATGTTATTGGACCGGTCTCAGGTTTGGTATTAGAAGCATTGAGATATCAAGTCTCATCGTATAGGACGGGAGTTTGATATCACATCTCATGCCATGGTATGGGTCTCAGGTTTTGTAGAAGCATTGGGATATCACATCTCATGCTATTGGAAGGGTATCAGGATTGGATTTGGAAGGAGTTGGATATCCCATCTCATGCTATAGGAAGGGTCTCAGGTTGGAGTAGAAGGAGTTGGATATCACATCTCATGTTATAGGAAGGGTCTCAGGATTGGAATGGGAAGGACTTGGATATCACATCTCATGTTATAGGAAGGATCTCAGGTTTTGTATTAGAAGCATTGAGATATCACATCTCATGCTATAGGAAGGGTCTCAGGATTGGAATGTGAAGCATTTGGATATCACATCTCATGCTAAAGGAAGGGTCTCAGGTTTGGTATAAGCATTGAGATATCACATCTCTGCTATCGGAAGGGTCTAAGGATTGGATTGGGAAGGAATTGGATATCCCTTCTCATGCTATAGGAAGGGTCTCAGGTTGGAATGGGTAGGAGTTGGATATCACATCTCATGTTATAGGAAGGGTCTCAAGATTGAAATGGGAAGGATTTGGATATCACATCTCTTGCTATAGGAAGGGTCTCAGGTTTTCTATTAGAAACATTGAGATATGACATCTCATGCTATAGGAAGGGTTTCAGTATTGGAATGGGAAGGATTTGGATATCACATCTCATGCTAAAGGAAGGGTCTCAGGTTTGGAAGGGGAAGGATTTGGATATCATATCTCATGTTATAGGACATATCTCATGTTATAGGACGGGTCCCAGGTTTGGTATTAGAAGCATTGAGATATCACATCTCATGGTATAGGAAGGGTCTCAGGATTGGAATGGGAAGGAGTTGGATCTCCCTTCTCATGCTACAGGAAGGGTCTCAGGTTGGAATGGGAAGGAGTTGGATATCACATCTCGTTATAGGAAGGGTCTCAGGATTGGAATGGGAAGGAATTGGATATCACATCTCTTGCTATAGGAAGGGTCTCAGGTTTGGAATGGGAAGGAGTTGGATATCACGTCTCATGATATAGGAAGGGTCTCAGGATTGGAATGGGCAGGAGTTGAATATCACCTCTCATGCTAAAGGAAGGGTATCAGGTTTGATAGAAGCATTGAGATATCACATCTCATGCTATAGGAAGGAACTCAGGATTGGAATGGGAAGGAGTTGGATATCACATCTAATGCCATAGGAAGGGTCATCAGGTTTGGTATAAGCATTGAGATATCACATCTCTGCTATCAGAAGGGTCTCAGGATTGGAATGGGAAGGAGTTGGATATCAAATCTCATGCTAAAGGGATGGTCTAAGGTTTGGAAGGGGAGGGATTTGGACATCATATCTCATGTTATTGGAAGGATCTCAGGTTTGGTATTAGAAGCATTGAGATATCACATCTCATGCTATCGGACGGGTCTTAGGTTTGGTATAAGCATTGAGATATCACATCTCTGCTATCGGAAGGGTCTCAGGATTGGAATGGGAAGGATTTGGATATCACAATTCATGTTATAGGGAGGGTCTCAGTTTTCATATTAGAAGCATTGAGATTTCACATATGCTATTGGAAGGGTCTCAGTATTGGAATGGGAAGGAGTTGGATATCACATCTCATGTTATAGGGAGGGTCTCAGTTTTGATATTAGAAGCATTGAGATATCACATATGCTATTGGAAGGGTCTCAGTATTGGAATTGGAAGGAGTTGGATATCACATATGCTAAAGGAAAGGTCTCAGGTTTGGAATGGGAAGGAGTTGGATATCACGTCTCATGTTATAGGAAGGGTCTCAGGTTTGGAATGGGAAGGAGTTGAATATCACATCTCATGCTAAAGGAAGGGTCATCAGGTTCGGTATAAGCATTGAGATATCACATCTCTGCTATCGGAAGGGTCTCAGGATAGGAATGGGAAGGACGTAGATTTCACATCTCATACTATAGGGAGGGTCTCAGTTTTGATATTAGAAGCATTGAGCTATCACATCTCATGCTATCGGAAGGGTCTCAGGATTGGAATGGGATGGAGTTGGATATCACATCTCAAGCTATCTCAGGATTGTAATGGGAAGGAGTTTGATATCACATATCAAGCTATAGGAAGGGTCTCAGGTTTGGAAGGGGAAGGATTTGGATCTCATATCTCAAGCTATCTCAGGATTGGAATGGGAAGGAGTTTGATATTTCATCTCAAGCTATAGGAAGGGTCTCAGGTTTGGAAAGGGAAGGATTTGGATTTCACATCTCATGTTATAGGATGGTTCTCATGTTTGGTTTTAGAAGCATTGAGATATCACATCTCATGCTATGGGAAGGGTCTTAGGTTTGGAATGGGAAGGAGTTGGTTATCACATCTCATGCTAAAGGAAAGGTCTCAGGTCTGGAAGGGGAAGGATTTGGATCTCACATCTCATGTTTTAGGACGGGTCTCAGGTTTGGTATTAGAAGCATTGAACTATCACATCTCATGGTATAGGAAGGGTCCCAGGATTGGAATGGGAAGGAGTTGGATATCACATTGAATGGGAAGGAGTTTGATATCACATCTCAAGCTATAGGAAGGGCCTCATGTTTGGAATGGGAATGATTTGGATTTCACATCTCATGTTATAGGATGGTTCTCATGTTTGGTTTTAGAAGCATTGAAATATCACATCTCATGCTATCTGAAGGGTCTCAGGTTTGGAATGGGAAGGAGTTTGATATCACATCTCATGTTAGAGGTAGGATCTCAGGTTTGGTATTAGAGGCATTGAGATATGACATCTCATGCCATCAGAAGGGTCTCAGGATTGGAATGGGAAGGAGTTGGATATCACATCTCATGCTAAAGGGAGGGTCTAAGGTTTGGAAGGGGAAGGATTTGGACATCACATCTCATGTTATTGGAAGGATCTGAGGTTTGGTATTAGAAGCATTGAGATATCACATCTCATGCTATCGGAAGGGTCTCAGGTTTGGTATAAGCATTGAGATATCACATCTCTGCTATCGGAAGGGTCTCAGGATTGGAATGGGAAGGATTTGGATATCACATCTCATGTTATAGGAAGGGTCTCAGGTTTGGTATTAGAAGCATTGAGATATCACATCTCATGCTATATTAAGGGTCTCAGGAATGGAATGGGAAGGACTTGGATATCACATCTCATGATAAAGGAAGGGTCTAAGGTTTGGAAGGGGAAGGATTTGGATATCACATCTCATGTTATTGGACCGGTCTCAGGTTTGGTATTAGAAGCATTGAGATATCAAGTCTCATCGTATAGGACGGGAGTTTGATATCACATCTCATGCCATGGTATGGGTCTCAGGTTTTGTAGAAGCATTGGGATATCACATCTCATGCTATTGGAAGGGTATCAGGATTGGATTTGGAAGGAGTTGGATATCCCATCTCATGCTATAGGAAGGGTCTCAGGTTGGAGTAGAAGGAGTTGGATATCACATCTCATGTTATAGGAAGGGTCTCAGGATTGGAATGGGAAGGACTTGGATATCACATCTCATGTTATAGGAAGGATCTCAGGTTTTGTATTAGAAGCATTGAGATATCACATCTCATGCTATAGGAAGGGTCTCAGGATTGGAATGTGAAGCATTTGGATATCACATCTCATGCTAAAGGAAGGGTCTCAGGTTTGGTATAAGCATTGAGATATCACATCTCTGCTATCGGAAGGGTCTAAGGATTGGATTGGGAAGGAATTGGATATCCCTTCTCATGCTATAGGAAGGGTCTCAGGTTGGAATGGGTAGGAGTTGGATATCACATCTCATGTTATAGGAAGGGTCTCAAGATTGAAATGGGAAGGATTTGGATATCACATCTCTTGCTATAGGAAGGGTCTCAGGTTTTCTATTAGAAACATTGAGATATGACATCTCATGCTATAGGAAGGGTTTCAGTATTGGAATGGGAAGGATTTGGATATCACATCTCATGCTAAAGGAAGGGTCTCAGGTTTGGAAGGGGAAGGATTTGGATATCATATCTCATGTTATAGGACATATCTCATGTTATAGGACGGGTCCCAGGTTTGGTATTAGAAGCATTGAGATATCACATCTCATGGTATAGGAAGGGTCTCAGGATTGGAATGGGAAGGAGTTGGATCTCCCTTCTCATGCTACAGGAAGGGTCTCAGGTTGGAATGGGAAGGAGTTGGATATCACATCTCGTTATAGGAAGGGTCTCAGGATTGGAATGGGAAGGAATTGGATATCACATCTCTTGCTATAGGAAGGGTCTCAGGTTTGGAATGGGAAGGAGTTGGATATCACGTCTCATGATATAGGAAGGGTCTCAGGATTGGAATGGGCAGGAGTTGAATATCACCTCTCATGCTAAAGGAAGGGTATCAGGTTTGATAGAAGCATTGAGATATCACATCTCATGCTATAGGAAGGAACTCAGGATTGGAATGGGAAGGAGTTGGATATCACATCTAATGCCATAGGAAGGGTCATCAGGTTTGGTATAAGCATTGAGATATCACATCTCTGCTATCGGAAGGGTCTCAGGATAGGAATGGTAAGGACTTAGAATTCACATCTCATACTATAGGGAGGGTCTCAGTTTTGATATTAGAAGCATTGAGCTATCACATCTCATGCTATCGGAAGGGTCTCAGGATTGGAATGGGATGGAGTTGGATATCACATCTCAAGCTATCTCAGGATTGGAATAGGAAGGAGTTTGATATTTCATCTCAAGCTATAGGAAGGGTCTCAGGTTTGGAAAGGGAAGGATTTGGATTTCACATCTCATGTTATAGGATGGTTCTCATGTTTGGTTTTAGAAGCATTGAGATATCACATCTCATGCTATCGGAAGGGTCTCAGGTTTGGAAAGGTAAGGATTTGGATTTCACATGTTATAGGATGGTTCTCAGGTTTGGTTTTAGAAGCATTAAATTATAACATCTCATGCTATAGGAAGGGTCTCAGGTTTGGAATGGGAAGGAGTTGGATATCACATCTCTGCTATCTGAAGGGTCTCAGGATTGGAATGGGAAGGAGTTGGATATCCCATCTCGTTATAGGAAGGGTCTCAGGTTTGGTATTAGAAGCAATGAGATATCACATCTCATGCTATAGGAAGGGTCTAAGGTTTGGAAGGGGACGGATTTGGGTATCACATCTCATGTTATAGGACCGGTCTCAGGTTTGGTATTTGAAGCATTGAGATATCAAGTCTCATGGTATAGGACGGGTCTCAGAATTGGAATGAGAAGGAGTTGGATATCACATCTCAAGCTATAGGAAGGGTCTCATGATTGGAATGGGAAGGAGTTGGATATCACATCTCATGTTATAGGAGGGGTCTCAGGATTGGAATGGGAAGGACTTGGATATCACATCTCATTCTATAGGAAGGCTCTCAGGGTTGGAAGGGGAAGGAGTTGGATATCACATTTCATGTTAGAGGTAGGATCTAAGGTTTGGTTTTAGAGGCATTGAGATATCACATCTCATGCCATCAGAAGGGTCTCAGGATTGGAATGTGAAGGAGTTGGATATCACATCTCATGTTATAGGAAGGACCTTAGGTTTGGTATTAGAAGCATTGAGATATCACATCTCATGCTATAGGAAGGGTCTCGGGATTGGAATGGGAAGGAGTTGGATATCACATCTCATGTTATTGGAAGGATCTCAGGTTTGGTATTAGAAGCATTGAGATATCACATCTCATGCTATCGGAAGGGTCTTAGGTTTGGTATAAGCATTGAGATATCACATCTCTGCTATCGGAAGGGTCTCAGGATTGGAATGGGAAGGATTTGGATATCATAATTCATGTTATAGGAAGGGTCTCAGTTTTGGTATTAGAAGCATTGAGATATCACATCTCATGCTATAGGAAGGGTCTCAGGATTGGAATGGGAAGGACTTGGATATCACATCTCATGTTATAGGAAGGGTCTCAGGTTTGGTATTAGAAGCATTGAGATATCACATCTCATGCTATAGGAAGGGTCTCAGGAATGGAATGGGAAGGACTTGGATATCACATCTCATGATAAAGGAAGGGTCTAAGGTTTGGAAGGGGAAGGATTTGGATATCACATCTCATGTTATTGGACCGGTCTCAGGTTTGGTATTAGAAGCATTGAGATATCAAGTCTCATGGTATAGGACGGGAGTTTGATATCACATCTCATGCCATGGTATGGGTCTCAGGTTTTGTAGAAGCATTGGTATATCACATCTCATGCTATCGGAAGGGTATCAGGATTGGATTTGGAAGGAGTTGGATATCCCATCTCATGCTATAGGAAGGGTCTCAGGTTGGAATAGAAGGAGTTGGATATCACATCTCATGTTATAGGAAGGGTCTCAGGATTGGAATGGGAAGGACTTGGATATCACATCTCATGCTGTAGGAAGGGTCTCAGGTTTGGAAAAGGAAGGAGTTGGATATCACATTTCATGTTAGAGGTAGGATCTCAGTTTTGGTATTAGAGGCATTGAGATATCAGATCTCATGCTATCAGAAGGGTATCAGGATTGGAATGGGAAGGAGTTGGATATCACATCTCATGCTAAAGGGAGGGTCTCAGGTTTGGAATGGGAAGGATTTGGATATCACATCTCATGTTATAGGAAGGACCTTAGGTTTGGTATTAGAAGCATTGAGATATCACATCTCATGCTATAGGAAGGGTCTCGGGATTGGAATGGGAAGGAGGTGGATATCACATCTCATGTTATAGGAAGGATCTCAGGTTTGGTATTAGAAGCATTGAGATATCACATCTCATGCTATAGGAAGGGTCTCAGGATTGGAATGGGAGGAGCTATATATCACATCTCATGCTCAAGGAAGGGTCTCAGGTTTGGAAGGGGAAGGATTTGGATATCACATCTCATGTTATAGGACGGGTCTCAGGTTTGGTATTAGAAGCATTGTGATATCACATCTCATGCTATAGGATGTGTCTCAGGATTGGAATGGGAAGGAGTTGGATATCACATCTCATGCTATAGGAAGGGTTTCAGGTTTGGTAGAAGCATTGAGATATCACATCTCATGCTATAGGAAGAGTCTCAGGTTTGGGAAGGGAAGGATTTGGATTTCACATCTCATGTTATAGGATGGTTCTCATGTTTGGTTTTTGAAGCATTGAGATATCACATCTCATGCTATCGGAAGGGTCTCAGGTTTGGAATGGGAAGGAGTTGGATATCAGATCTCCTGTTATAGGAAGGGTCTCAGGTTTGGAATGGGAAGGAGTTGGATATGACATCTCTTGTTATAGGGAGGGTCTCAGAATTTGAATGGTAAGGAGTTGGATATCACATCTCATGCTACAGGAAGGGTCTCAGGATTGGAATGGGAAGGATTTGGATATCACATCTCTTGCTATAGGAAGGGTCTCAGGTTTTTTATTAGAAACATTGAGATATCACATCTCATGCTATAGGAAGGGTTTTAGGATTGGAATTGGAAGTATTTGGATATCACATCTCATGCTAAAGGTAGGGTCTCAGGTTTGGAAGGGGAAGGATTTGGATATCACATCTCATCCAATAGGAAGGGTCTCAGGTTTGGAATGGGAAGGAATTGGATATCACATCTCATGTTATAGGAAGGGTCTCAGGTTTTTTATTAGAAACATTGAGATATCACATCTCATGTTATAGGACGGTTCCCAGGTTTGGTATTAGAAGCATTGAGATATCACATCTCATGGTATAGGAAGGGTCTCAGGGTTGGAATGGGAAGGAGTTGGATATCACATCTCATCCAATAGGAAGGGTCTCAGGTTTGGAATGGGAAGGAATTGGATATCACATCTCATGTTATAGGAAGGATCTCAGGTTTGGTATTAGAAGCATTGAGATATCACATCTCATGCTATAGGAAGGGTCTCAGGATTGGAATGTGAAGGATTTGGATATCACATCTCATGCTAAAGGAAGGGTCTCAGGTTTGGTAGAAGCATTGAGATATCACATCTCATGCTATAGGAAGGGTCTCAGGATTTGAATGGCAAGGAGTTGGATATCACATCTCATGCCATAGGAAGCGTCTCAGGTTTGGTATAAGCATTGAGATATCACATCTCTGCTATCGGAAGGTTCTCAGGATTGGATTGGGAAGGAGTTGGATATCCCTTCCCATGCTATAGGAAGTGTCTCAGGTTGGAATGGGAAGGAGTTGAATATCACATCTCATGTTATAGGAAGGGTCTCAGGATTGGAATGGGAAGGATTTGGATATCACATCTCTTGCTATAGGAAGGGTCTCAGGATTGGAATGGGAAGGATTTGGATATCACATCTCATGTCATAGGAAGGATCTCAGGTTTGGTATTAGAAGCATTGATATATCACATCTCATGCTATAGGAATGGTCTCAGGATTGGAATGGGTAGGAGTTGGATATTACATTCTTGCTATAGTAAGGGTCTCATGTTTGGAATGGGAAGGAGTTGGATATCACATATGCTATAGGAAGTGTCTCAGGTTTGGAACGGGAAGGAGTTGGATATCACATCTCATGTTATAGGAAGGGTCTCAGGTTTGGTATAAGCATTGAGATATCACATCTCTGCTATCAGGAGTGGCTCAGGATTGGAATGGGAAGGAGTTGGATATCCCATCTCATGTTAAAGGACGGGTCTCTGGTTTGGTATTAGAATCATTGAGATATCACATCGCATGCTGTAGGAAGGGTCTAAGGATTGGAATGGGATGGACTTGGATATCACATCTCATGCTATAGGTAGGCTCTCAGGTTTGGTATAAGCATTGAGATATCACATCTCATGCTATAGGAAGGGTCTCAGGATTGGAATGGGAAGGATTTGGATATCACATCTCATGCTATAGGAAGGGTCTCAGATTTGGTATAAGCATTGAGATATCACATCTCATGCTATAGGAAGGGTCTCAGGATTGGAATGGGAAGGAGTTGTATATGACATCTCAAGCCTTAGGAAGGGTCTCAGGTTTGGTATAAGCATTGAGATATCACATCTCTGCTATCGGAAGGGTCTCAGGATTGGAATGGGAAGGAGTTGGATATCCCATCTCATGTTATAGGAAGGGTCTCAGGTTTGGTATTAGAAGCATTGAGATATCACATCTCATGCTATAGGAAGGGTCTCAGGATTGGAATGGGAAGGAGTTGGATATCACATCTCATTATAAAGGAAGGGTCTAAGGTTTGGAAGGGGAAGGATTTGGATATCACATCTCATGTTATAGGACGGGTCTCAGGTTTGGTATTAGAAGCATTGAGATATCAAGTCTCATGGTATAAGAAGGGTCTCAGAATTGGAATGGGAAGGAGTTGGATATCACATCTCAAGCTATAGGAAGCGTCTCAGGATTGGAATGGGAAGGAGTTTGATATCACATCTCATGCCATAGTATGGGTCTCAGGTTTGGTAGAAGCATTGGGATATCACATCTCATGCTATAGGAAGGGTCTCAGGATTGGAATGGGAAGAAGTTGGATATCACATCTCAAGCTATAGGAAGGGTCTCAGGTTTGGTATAAGCATTGAGATATCACATCTCATGCTATAGGAAGGGTCTCAGGGTTGGAATGGGAAGGAGTTGTATATGACATCTCATGCCATAGGAAGGGTCTCAGGTTTGGTATAAGCATTGAGATATCACATCACATGCTATAGGAAGGGTCTCAGGATTGGAATGGGAAGGACTTGGATATCACATCACATGCTATAGGAAGGGTCTCAGGATTGGAATGGGAAGGACTTGGATATCACATCTCATGCTATAGGCAGGGTCTCAGGTTTGGAAAGGGAAGGAGATGGATATCACATTTCATGTTAGAGGTAGGATCTCAGGTTTGGTATTAGAGGCAATGAGATATCACATCTCATGCTATCAGAAGGGTCTCAGGATTGGAATGGGAAGGAGTTGGATATAACATTTCATGCTAAAGGGAGGGTCTCAGGTTTGGAAGGGGAAGGATTTGGAAATCACATCTCATATTATAGGAAGGATCTCAGGTTTGGTATTAGAAGCATTGAGATATCACATCTCATGCTATCGGAAGGATCTCAGGTTTGGTATAAGAGGCATTGAGATATCACATCTCATGCTATCATAAGGGTCTCAGGATTGGAATGGGAAGGAGTTGGATATCACATCTCATGTTATAGGAAGGATCTCAGGTTTGGTATTAGAAGCATTGAGACATCACATCTCATGCTATAGGAAGGGTCTCAGGATTGGAATGGGAAGGAGTTGGATATCACATCTCATGCTATAGGAAGGGTCTCAGGTTTGGTATAAGCATTGAGATATCACATCTCATGCTATAGGAAGGGTCTCAGGATTGGAATGGGAAGGATTTGGATATCACATCTTATGCTATAGGAAGGGTCTCAGGTTTGGTATAAGCACTGAGATATCACATCTCATGCTATAGGAAGGGTCTCAGGATTGGAATGGGAAGAAGTTGGATATCACATCTCATGCTATAGGAAGGGTCTCAGGTTTGGTATAAGCATTGAGATATCACATCTCATGCTATAGGAAGGGTCTCAGGGTTGGAATGGGAAGGAGTTGTATATGACATCTCATGCCATAGGAAGGGTCTCAGGTTTGGTATAAGCATTGAGATATCACATCACATGCTATAGGAAGGGTCTCACGATTGGAATGGGAAGGACTTGGATATCACATCTCATGCTATAGGCAGGGTCTCAGGGTTGGAAAGGGAAGGAGATGGATATCACATTTCATGTTAGAGGTAGGATCTCAGGTTTGGTATTAGAGGCATTGAGATATCACATCTCATGCTATCAGAAGGGTCTCAGGATTGGAATGGGAAGGAGTTGGATATCACATTTCATGCTAAAGGGAGGGTCTCAGGTTTGGAAGGGGAAGGATTTGGAAATCACATCTCATATTATAGGAAGGATCTCAGGTTTGGTATTAGAAGCATTGAGATATCACATCTCATGCTATCGGAAGGATCTCAGGTTTGGTATAAGAGGCATTGAGATATCACATCTCATGCTATCATAAGGGTCTCAGGATTGGAATGGGAAGGAGTTGGATATCACATCTCATGTTATAGGAAGGATCCCAGGTTTGGTATTAGAAGCATTGAGACATCACATCTCATGCTATAGGAAGGGTCTCAGGATTGGAATGGGAAGGAGTTGGATATCACATCTCATGCTATAGGAAGGGTCTCAGGTTTGGTATAAGCATTGAGATATCACATCTCATGCTATAGGAAGGGTCTCAGGATTGGAAAGGGAAGGATTTGGATATCACATCTTAGGCTATAGGAAGGGTCTCAGGTTTGGTATAAGCATGGAGATATCACTTCTCATGCTATAGGAAGGGTCTCAGGATTGGAATGAGAAGGAGTTGGATATCCCATCTCATGCTATAGGAAGGGTCTCAGATTTGGTATAAGCATTGAGATATCACATCTCATGCTATAGGAAGGGTCTCAGGATTGGAATGGGAAGGAGTTGTATATGACATCTCAGGCCATAGGAAGGGTCTCAGATTTGGTATAAGCATTGAGATATCACATCTCATGATATCGGAAGGGTCTCAGGATTGGAATGGGAAGGAGTTGGATATCACATCTCATTATAAAGGAAGGGTCTAAGGTTTGGAAGGGGATGGATTTGGATATCACATCTCATGTTATAGGACGGGTCTCAGGTTTGGTATTAGAAGCATTGAGATATCAAGTGTCATGGTATAAGAAGGGTCTCAGAATTGGAATGGGAAGGAGTTGGATATCACATCTCAAGCTATAGGAAGCGTCTCAGGATTGGAATGGGAAGGAGTTTGATATCACATCTCATGCCATAGTATGGGTCTCAGGTTTGGTAGAAGCATTGGGATATCACATCTCATGCTATCGGAAGGGTATCAGTATTGGATTTGGAAGGAGTTGGATATCCCATCTCATGCTATAGGAAGGGTCTCAGGTTAGAATGGGAAGGAGTTGGATATCACATTTCATGTTATAGGAAGGGTCTCAGGATTGGAATGGGAAGGACTTGGATATCATATCTCATGCTATAGGAAGGCTCTCAGGTTTGGAAGGGGAAGGAGTTGGATATCACATTTCATGTTAGAGGAAGGATCTCAGGTTTGGTATTAGAGGCCTTGAGATATCACATCTCATGCTATAGGAAGGGTCTCAGGATTGGAATGGGAAGGAGTTGGATATCACATCTCAAGCTATAGGAAGGGTCTCAGGTTTGGTATAAGCATTGAGATATCACATCTCATGCTATAGGAAGGGTCTCAGGATTGGAATGGGAAGAAGTTGGATATCACATCTCATGCTATAGGAAGGGTCTCAGGGTTGGAATGGGAAGGAGTTGTATATGACATCTCATGCCATAGGAAGGGTCTCAGGTTTGGTATAAGCATTGATATATCACATCACATGCTATAGGAAGGGTCTCAGGATTGGAATGGGAAGGACTTGGATATCACATCTCATGCTATAGGCAGGGTCTCAGGTTTGGAAAGGGAAGGAGATGGATATCACATTTCATGTTAGAGGTAGGATCTCAGGTTTGGTATTAGAGGCATTGAGATATCACATCTCATGCTATCAGAAGGGTCTCAGGATTGGAATGGGAAGGAGTTGGATATCAAATCTCATGCTAAAGGGATGGTCTAAGGTTTGGAAGGGGAGGGATTTGGACATCATATCTCATGTTATTGGAAGGATCTCAGGTTTGGTATTAGAAGCATTGAGATATCACATCTCATGCTATCGGAAGGGTCTTAGGTTTGGTATAAGCATTGAGATATCACATCTCTGCTATCGGAAGGGTCTCAGGATTGGAATGGGAAGGATTTGGATATCACAATTCATGTTATAGGGAGGGTCTCAGTTTTCATATTAGAAGCATTGAGATATCACATATGCTATTGGAAGGGTCTCAGTATTGGAATGGGAAGGAGTTGGATATCACATCTCATGTTATAGGGAGGGTCTCAGTTTTGATATTAGAAGCATTGAGATATCACATATGCTATTGGAAGGGTCTCAGTATTGGAATTGGAAGGAGTTGGATATCACATATGCTAAAGGAAAGGTCTCAGGTTTGGAATGGGAAGGAGTTGGATATCACGTCTCATGTTATAGGAAGGGTCTCAGGTTTGGAATGGGAAGGAGTTGAATATCACATCTCATGCTAAAGGAAGGGTCATCAGGTTCGGTATAAGCATTGAGATATCACATCTCTGCTATCGGAAGGGTCTCAGGATAGGAATGGGAAGGACGTAGATTTCACATCTCATACTATAGGGAGGGTCTCAGTTTTGATATTAGAAGCATTGAGCTATCACATCTCATGCTATCGGAAGGGTCTCAGGATTGGAATGGGATGGAGTTGGATATCACATCTCAAGCTATCTCAGGATTGTAATGGGAAGGAGTTTGATATCACATATCAAGCTATAGGAAGGGTCTCAGGTTTGGAAGGGGAAGGATTTGGATCTCACATCTCAAGCTATCTCAGGATTGGAATGGGAAGGAGTTTGATATTTCATCTCAAGCTATAGGAAGGGTCTCAGGTTTGGAAAGGGAAGGATTTGGATTTCACATCTCATGCTATAGGAAGGGTCTCAGGTTTGGTATAAGCATTGAGATATCACATCTCATGCTATAGGAAGGGTCTCAGGATTGGAATGGGAAGGATTTGGATATCACATCTTATGCTATAGGAAGGGTCTCAGGTTTGGTATAAGCACTGAGATATCACATCTCATGCTATAGGAAGGGTCTCAGGATTGGAATGGGAAGAAGTTGGATATCACATCTCATGCTATAGGAAGGGTCTCAGGTTTGGTATAAGCATTGAGATATCACATCTCATGCTATAGGAAGGGTCTCAGGGTTGGAATGGGAAGGAGTTGTATATGACATCTCATGCCATAGGAAGGGTCTCAGGTTTGGTATAAGCATTGAGATATCCCATCACATGCTATAGGAAGGGTCTCACGATTGGAATGGGAAGGACTTGGATATCACATCTCATGCTATAGGCAGGGTCTCAGGGTTGGAAAGGGAAGGAGATGGATATCACATTTCATGTTAGAGGTAGGATCTCAGGTTTGGTATTAGAGGCATTGAGATATCACATCTCATGCTATCAGAAGGGTCTCAGGATTGGAATGGGAAGGAGTTGGATATCACATTTCATGCTAAAGGGAGGGTCTCAGGTTTGGAAGGGGAAGGATTTGGAAATCACATCTCATATTATAGGAAGGATCTCAGGTTTGGTATTAGAAGCATTGAGATATCACATCTCATGCTATCGGAAGGATCTCAGGTTTGGTATAAGAGGCATTGAGATATCACATCTCATGCTATCATAAGGGTCTCAGGATTGGAATGGGAAGGAGTTGGATATCACATCTCATGTTATAGGAAGGATCTCAGGTTTGGTATTAGAAGCATTGAGACATCACATCTCATGCTATAGGAAGGGTCTCAGGATTGGAATGGGAAGGAGTTGGATATCACATCTCATGCTATAGGAAGGGTCTCAGGTTTGGTATAAGCATTGAGATATCACATCTCATGCTATAGGAAGGGTCTCAGGATTGGAAAGGGAAGGATTTGGATATCACATCTTATGCTATAGGAAGGGTCTCAGGTTTGGTATAAGCATGGAGATATCACTTCTCATGCTATAGGAAGGGTCTCAGGATTGGAATGAGAAGGAGTTGGATATCCCATCTCATGCTATAGGAAGGGTCTCAGATTTGGTATAAGCATTGAGATATCACATCTCATGCTATAGGAAGGGTCTCAGGATTGGAATGGGAAGGAGTTGTATATGACATCTCAGGCCATAGGAAGGGTCTCAGATTTGGTATAAGCATTGAGATATCACATCTCATGATATCGGAAGGGTCTCAGGATTGGAATGGGAAGGAGTTGGATATCACATCTCATTATAAAGGAAGGGTCTAAGGTTTGGAAGGGGATGGATTTGGATATCACATCTCATGTTATAGGACGGGTCTCAGGTTTGGTATTAGAAGCATTGAGATATCAAGTGTCATGGTATAAGAAGGGTCTCAGAATTGGAATGGGAAGGAGTTGGATATCACATCTCAAGCTATAGGAAGCGTCTCAGGATTGGAATGGGAAGGAGTTTGATATCACATCTCATGCCATAGTATGGGTCTCAGGTTTGGTAGAAGCATTGGGATATCACATCTCATGCTATCGGAAGGGTATCAGTATTGGATTTGGAAGGAGTTGGATATCCCATCTCATGCTATAGGAAGGGTCTCAGGTTAGAATGGGAAGGAGTTGGATATCACATTTCATGTTATAGGAAGGGTCTCAGGATTGGAATGGGAAGGACTTGGATATCATATCTCATGCTATAGGAAGGCTCTCAGGTTTGGAAGGGGAAGGAGTTGGATATCACATTTCATGTTAGAGGAAGGATCTCAGGTTTGGTATTAGAGGCCTTGAGATATCACATCTCATGCTATAGGAAGGGTCTCAGGATTGGAATGGGAAGGAGTTGGATATCACATCTCAAGCTATAGGAAGGGTCTCAGGTTTGGTATAAGCATTGAGATATCACATCTCATGCTATAGGAAGGGTCTCAGGATTGGAATGGGAAGAAGTTGGATATCACATCTCATGCTATAGGAAGGGTCTCAGGGTTGGAATGGGAAGGAGTTGTATATGACATCTCATGCCATAGGAAGGGTCTCAGGTTTGGTATAAGCATTGAGATATCACATCACATGCTATAGGAAGGGTCTCAGGATTGGAATGGGAAGGACTTGGATATCACATCTCATGCTATAGGCAGGGTCTCAGGTTTGGAAAGGGAAGGAGATGGATATCACATTTCATGTTAGAGGTAGGATCTCAGGTTTGGTATTAGAGGCATTGAGATATCACATCTCATGCTATCAGAAGGGTCTCAGGATTGGAATGGGAAGGAGTTGGATATCAAATCTCATGCTAAAGGGATGGTCTAAGGTTTGGAAGGGGAGGGATTTGGACATCATATCTCATGTTATTGGAAGGATCTCAGGTTTGGTATTAGAAGCATTGAGATATCACATCTCATGCTATCGGAAGGGTCTTAGGTTTGGTATAAGCATTGAGATATCACATCTCTGCTATCGGAAGGGTCTCAGGATTGGAATGGGAAGGATTTGGATATCACAATTCATGTTATAGGGAGGGTCTCAGTTTTCATATTAGAAGCATTGAGATATCACATATGCTATTGGAAGGGTCTCAGTATTGGAATGGGAAGGAGTTGGATATCACATCTCATGTTATAGGGAGGGTCTCAGTTTTGATATTAGAAGCATTGAGATATCACATATGCTATTGGAAGGGTCTCAGTATTGGAATTGGAAGGAGTTGGATATCACATATGCTAAAGGAAAGGTCTCAGGTTTGGAATGGGAAGGAGTTGGATATCACGTCTCATGTTATAGGAAGGGTCTCAGGTTTGGAATGGGAAGGAGTTGAATATCACATCTCATGCTAAAGGAAGGGTCATCAGGTTCGGTATAAGCATTGAGATATCACATCTCTGCTATCGGAAGGGTCTCAGGATAGGAATGGGAAGGACGTAGATTTCACATCTCATACTATAGGGAGGGTCTCAGTTTTGATATTAGAAGCATTGAGCTATCACATCTCATGCTATCGGAAGGGTCTCAGGATTGGAATGGGATGGAGTTGGATATCACATCTCAAGCTATCTCAGGATTGTAATGGGAAGGAGTTTGATATCACATATCAAGCTATAGGAAGGGTCTCAGGTTTGGAAGGGGAAGGATTTGGATCTCACATCTCATGTTATAGGATGGTTCTCATGTTTGGTTTTAGAAGCATTGAGATATCACATCTCATGCTATGGGATGGGTCTCAGGTTTGGAATGGGAAGGAGTTGGTTATCACATCTCATGCTAAAGGAAAGGTCTCAGGTCTGTAAGGGGAAGGATTTGGATCTCACATCTCATGTTTTAGGACGGGTCTCAGGTTTGGTATTAGAAGCATTGAACTATCACATCTCATGGTATAGGAAGGGTCCCAGGATTGGAATGGGAAGGAGTTGGATATCACATTGAATGGGAAGGAGTTTGATATCACATCTCAAGCTATAGGAAGGGCCTCATGTTTGGAATGGGAATGATTTGGATTTCACATCTCATGTTATAGGATGGTTCTCATGTTTGGTTTTAGAAGCATTGAAATATCACATCTCATGCTATCTGAAGGGTCTCAGGTTTGGAATGGGAAGGAGTTTGATATCACATCTCATGTTAGAGGTAGGATCTCAGGTTTGGTATTAGAGGCATTGAGATATGACATCTCATGCCATCAGAAGGGTCTCAGGATTGGAATGGGAAGGAGTTGGATATCACATCTCATGCTAAAGGGAGGGTCTAGGGTTTGGAAGGGGAAGGATTTGGACATCACATCTCATGTTATTGGAAGGATCTGAGGTTTGGTATTAGAAGCATTGAGATATCACATCTCATGCTATCGGAAGGGTCTCAGGTTTGGTATAAGCATTGAGATATCACATCTCTGCTATCGGAAGGGTCTCAGGATTGGAATGGGAAGGATTTGGATATCACATCTCATGTTATAGGAAGGGTCTCAGGTTTGGTATTAGAAGCATTGAGATATCACATCTCATGCTATATTAAGGGTCTCAGGAATGGAATGGGAAGGACTTGGATATCACATCTCATGATAAAGGAAGGGTCTAAGGTTTGGAAGGGGAAGGATTTGGATATCACATCTCATGTTATTGGACCGGTCTCAGGTTTGGTATTAGAAGCATTGAGATATCAAGTCTCATCGTATAGGACGGGAGTTTGATATCACATCTCATGCCATGGTATGGGTCTCAGGTTTTGTAGAAGCATTGGGATATCACATCTCATGCTATTGGAAGGGTATCAGGATTGGATTTTGAAGGAGTTGGATATCCCATCTCATGCTATAGGAAGGGTCTCAGGTTGGAGTAGAAGGATTTGGATATCACATCTCATGTTATAGGAAGGGTCTCAGGATTGGAATGGGAAGGACTTGGATATCACATCTCATGTTATAGGAAGGATCTCAGGTTTTGTATTAGAAGCATTGAGATATCACATCTCATGCTATAGGAAGGGTCTCAGGATTGGAATGTGAAGCATTTGGATATCACATCTCATGCTAAAGGAAGGGTCTCAGGTTTGGTATAAGCATTGAGATATCACATCTCTGCTATCGGAAGGGTCTAAGGATTGGATTGGGAAGGAATTGGATATCCCTTCTCATGCTATAGGAAGGGTCTCAGGTTGGAATGGGTAGGAGTTGGATATCACATCTCATGTTATAGGAAGGGTCTCAAGATTGAAATGGGAAGGATTTGGATATCACATCTCTTGCTATAGGAAGGGTCTCAGGTTTTCTATTAGAAACATTGAGATATGACATCTCATGCTATAGGAAGGGTTTCAGTATTGGAATGGGAAGGATTTGGATATCACATCTCATGCTAAAGGAAGGGTCTCAGGTTTGGAAGAGGAAGGATTTGGATATCATATCTCATGTTATAGGACATATCTCATGTTATAGGACGGGTCCCAGGTTTGGTATTAGAAGCATTGAGATATCACATCTCATGGTATAGGAAGGGTCTCAGGATTGGAATGGGAAGGAGTTGGATCTCCCTTCTCATGCTACAGGAAGGGTCTCAGGTTGGAATGGGAAGGAGTTGGATATCACATCTCGTTATAGGAAGGGTCTCAGGATTGGAATGGGAAGGAATTGGATATCACATCTCTTGCTATAGGAAGGGTCTCAGGTTTGGAAGGGGAAGGATTTGGATATCATATCTCATGTTATAGGACCGGTCCCAGGTCTGGTATTAGAAGCATTGAGATATCACATCTCATGCTATAGGAGGAGTCTCAGGATTGGAATGGGCAGGAGTTGAATATCACCTCTCATGCTAAAGGAAGGGTATCAGGTTTGATAGAAGCATTGAGATATCACATCTCATGCTATAGGAAGGAACTCAGGATTGGAATGGGAAGGAGTTGGATATCACATCTAATGCCATAGGAAGGGTCATCAGGTTTGGTATAAGCATTGAGATATCACATCTCTGCTATCGGAAGGGTCTCAGGATAGGAATGGTAAGGACTTAGAATTCACATCTCATACTATAGGGAGGGTCTCAGTTTTGATATTAGAAGCATTGAGCTATCACATCTCATGCTATCGGAAGGGTCTCAGGATTGGAATGGGAAGGAGTTTGATATTTCATCTCAAGCTATAGGAAGGGTCTCAGGTTTGGAAAGGGAAGGATTTGGATTTCACATCTCATGTTATAGGATGGTTCTCATGTTTGGTTTTAGAAGCATTGAGATATCACATCTCATGCTATCGGAAGGGTCTCAGGTTTGGAAAGGGAAGGATTTGGATTTCACATGTTATAGGATGGTTCTCAGGTTTGGTTTTAGAAGCATTAAATTATAACATCTCATGCTATAGGAAGGTTCTCAGGTTTGGAATGGGAATGATTTGGATTTCACATCTCATGTTATAGGATGGTTCTCATGTTTGGTTTTAGAAGCATTGAAATATCACATCTCATGCTATCTGAAGGGTCTCAGGTTTGGAATGGGAAGGAGTTTGATATCACATCTCATGTTAGAGGTAGGATCTCAGGTTTGGTATTAGAGGCATTGAGATATGACATCTCATGCCATCAGAAGGGTCTCAGGATTGGAATGGGAAGGAGTTGGATATCACATCTCATGCTAAAGGGAGGGTCTAAGGTTTGGAAGGGGAAGGATTTGGACATCACATCTCATGTTATTGGAAGGATCTGAGGTTTGGTATTAGAAGCATTGAGATATCACATCTCATGCTATCGGAAGGGTCTCAGGTTTGGTATAAGCATTGAGATATCACATCTCTGCTATCGGAAGGGTCTCAGGATTGGAATGGGAAGGATTTGGATATCACATCTCATGTTATAGGAAGGGTCTCAGGTTTGGTATTAGAAGCATTGAGATATCACATCTCATGCTATATTAAGGGTCTCAGGAATGGAATGGGAAGGACTTGGATATCACATCTCATGATAAAGGAAGGGTCTAAGGTTTGGAAGGGGAAGGATTTGGATATCACATCTCATGTTATTGGACCGGTCTCAGGTTTGGTATTAGAAGCATTGAGATATCAAGTCTCATGGTATAGGACGGGAGTTTGATATCACATCTCATGCCATGGTATGGGTCTCAGGTTTTGTAGAAGCATTGGGATATCACATCTCATGCTATTGGAAGGGTATCAGGATTGGATTTGGAAGGAGTTGGATATCCCATCTCATGCTATAGGAAGGGTCTCAGGTTGGAGTAGAAGGAGTTGGATATCACATCTCATGTTATAGGAAGGGTCTCAGGATTGGAATGGGAAGGACTTGGATATCACATCTCATGTTATAGGAAGGATCTCAGGTTTTGTATTAGAAGCATTGAGATATCACATCTCATGCTATAGGAAGGGTCTCAGGATTGGAATGTGAAGCATTTGGATATCACATCTCATGCTAAAGGAAGGGTCTCAGGTTTGGTATAAGCATTGAGATATCACATCTCTGCTATCGGAAGGGTCTAAGGATTGGATTGGGAAGGAATTGGATATCCCTTCTCATGCTATAGGAAGGGTCTCAGGTTGGAATGGGTAGGAGTTGGATATCACATCTCATGTTATAGGAAGGGTCTCAAGATTGAAATGGGAAGGATTTGGATATCACATCTCTTGCTATAGGAAGGGTCTCAGGTTTTCTATTAGAAACATTGAGATATGACATCTCATGCTATAGGAAGGGTTTCAGTATTGGAATGGGAAATATTTGGATATCACATCTCATGCTAAAGGAAGGGTCTCAGGTTTGGAAGGGGAAGGATTTGGATATCATATCTCATGTTATAGGACATATCTCATGTTATAGGACGGGTCCCAGGTTTGGTATTAGAAGCATTGAGATATCACATCTCATGGTATAGGAAGGGTCTCAGGATTGGAATGGGAAGGAGTTGGATCTCCCTTCTCATGCTACAGGAAGGGTCTCAGGTTGGAATGGGAAGGAGTTGGATATCACATCTCGTTATAGGAAGGGTCTCAGGATTGTAATGGGAAGGAATTGGATATCACATCTCTTGCTATAGGAAGGGTCTCAGGTTTGGAAGGGGAAGGATTTGGATATCATATCTCATGTTATAGGACCGGTCCCAGGTCTGGTATTAGAAGCATTGAGATATCACATCTCATGCTATAGGAGGAGTCTCAGGATTGGAATGGGAAGGAGTTGGATATCACGTCTCATGATATAGGAAGGGTCTCAGGATTGGAATGGGCAGGAGTTGAATATCACCTCTCATGCTAAAGGAAGGGTATCAGGTTTGATAGAAGCATTAAGATATCACATCTCATGCTATAGGAAGGAACTCAGGATTGGAATGGGAAGGAGTTGGATATCACATCTAATGCCATAGGAAGGGTCATCAGGTTTGGTATAAGCATTGAGATATCACATCTCTGCTATCGGAAGGGTTTCAGGATAGGAATGGTAAGGACTTAGAATTCACATCTCATACTATAGGGAGGGTCTCAGTTTTGATATTAGAAGCATTGAGCTATCACATCTCATGCTATCGGAAGGGTCTCAGGATTGGAATGGGATGGAGTTGGATATCACATCTCAAGCTATCTCAGGATTGGAATGGGAAGGAGTTTGATATTTCATCTCAAGCTATAGGAAGGGTCTCAGGTTTGGAAAGGGAAGGATTTGGATTTCACATCTCATGTTATAGGATGGTTCTCATGTTTGGTTTTAGAAGCATTGAGATATCACATCTCATGCTATCGGAAGGGTCTCAGGTTTGGAAAGGGAAGGATTTGGATTTCACATGTTATAGGATGGTTCTCAGGTTTGGTTTTAGAAGCATTAAATTATAACATCTCATGCTATAGGAAGGGTCTCAGGTTTGGAATGGGAAGGAGTTGGATATCACATCTCTGCTATCTGAAGGGTCTCAGGATTGGAATGGGAAGGAGTTGGATATCCCATCTCGTTATAGGAAGGGTCTCAGGTTTGGTATTAGAAGCAATGAGATATCACATCTCATGCTATAGGAAGGGTCTAAGGTTTGGAAGGGGACGGATTTGGGTATCACATCTCATGTTATAGGACCGGTCTCAGGTTTGGTATTTGAAGCATTGAGATATCAAGTCTCATGGTATAGGACGGGTCTCAGAATTGGAATGAGAAGGAGTTGGATATCATATCTCAAGCTATAGGAAGGGTCTCATGATTGGAATGGGAAGGAGTTGGATATCACATCTCATGTTATAGGAAGGGTCTCAGGATTGGAATGGGAAGGACTTGGATATCACATCTCATTCTATAGGAAGGCTCTCAGGGTTGGAAGGGGAAGGAGTTGGATATCACATTTCATGTTAGAGGTAGGATCTCAGGTTTGGTTTTAGAGGCATTGAGATATCACATCTCATGCCATCAGAAGGGTCTCAGGATTGGAATGGGAAGGAGTTGGATATCAAATCTCATGCTAAAGGGATGGTCTAAGGTTTGGAAGGGGAAGGATTTGGATATTCCATCTCATGTTATTGGACCGGTCTCAGGTTTGGTATTAGAAGCATTGAGATATCACATCTCATGCTATCGGAAGGGTCTTAGGTTTGGTATAAGCATTGAGATATCACATCTCTGCTATCGGAAGGGTCTCAGGATTGGAATGGGAAGGATTTGGATATCACAATTCATGTTATAGGAAGGGTCTCAGGTTTGGTATTAGAAGCATTGAGATATCACATCTCATGCTATAGGAAGGGTCTCAGGATTGGAATGGGAAGGACTTGGATATCACATCTCATGTTATAGGAAGGGTCTCAGGTTTGGTATTAGAAGCATTGAGATATCACATCTCATGCTATAGGAAGGGTCTCAGGAATGGAATGGGAAGGACTTGGATATCACATCTCATGATAAAGGAAGGGTCTAAGGTTTGGAAGGGGAAGGATTTGGATATCACATCTCATGTTATTGGACCGGTCTCAGGTTTGGTATTAGAAGCATTGAGATATCAAGTCTCATGGTATAGGACGGGAGTTTGATATCACATCTCATGCCATGGTATGGGTCTCAGGTTTTGTAGAAGCATTGGGATATCACATCTCATGCTATCGGAAGGGTATCAGGATTGGATTTGGAAGGAGTTGGATATCCCATCTCATGCTATAGGATGGGTCTCAGGTTGGAATAGAAGGAGTTGGATATCACATCTCATGTTATAGGAAGGGTCTCAGGATTGGAATGGGAAGGACTTGGATATCACATCTCATGCTGTAGGAAGGGTCTCAGGTTTGGAAAAGGAAGGAGTTGGATATCACATTTCATGTTAGAGGTAGGATCTCAGGTTTGGTATTAGAGGCATTGAGATATCACATCTCATGCTATCAGAAGGGTATCAGGATTGGAAAGGGAAGGAGTTGGGTATCACATCTCATGTTATAGGACCGGTCTCAGGTTTGGTATTTGAAGCATTGAGATATCAAGTCTCATGGTATAGGACGGGTCTCAGAATTGGAATGAGAAGGAGTTGGATATCACATCTCAAGCTATAGGAAGGGTCTCATGATTGGAATGGGAAGGAGTTGGATATCACATCTCATGTTATAGGAAGGGTCTCAGGATTGGAATGGGAAGGACTTGGATATCACATCTCATTATATAGGAAGGCTCTCAGGGTTGGAAGGGGAAGGAGTTGGATATCACATTTCATGTTAGAGGTAGGATCTCAGGTTTGGTTTTAGAGGCATTGAGATATCACATCTCATGCCATCAGAAGGGTCTCAGGATTGGAATGGGAAGGAGTTGGATATCAAATCTCATGCTAAAGGGATGGTCTAAGGTTTGGAAGGGGAAGGATTTGGATATCACATCTCATGTTATTGGACCGGTCTCAGGTTTGGTATTAGAAGCATTGAGATATCACATCTCATGCTATCGGAAGGGTCTTAGGTTTGGTATAAGCATTGAGATATCACATCTCTGCTATCGGAAGGGTCTCAGGATTGGAATGGGAAGGATTTGGATATCACAATTCATGTTATTGGAAGGGTCTCAGGTTTGGTATTAGAAGCATTGAGATATCACATCTCATGCTATAGGAAGGGTCTCAGGATTGGAATGGGAAGGACTTGGATATCACATCTCATGTTATAGGAAGGGTCTCAGGTTTGGTATTAGAAGCATTGAGATATCACATCTCATGCTATAGGAAGGGTCTCAGGAATGGAATGGGAAGGACTTGGATATCACATCTCATGATAAAGGAAGGGTCTAAGGTTTGGAAGGGGAAGGATTTGGATATCACATCTCATGTTATTGGACCGGTCTCAGGTTTGGTATTAGAAGCATTGAGATATCAAGTCTCATGGTATAGGACGGGAGTTTGATATCACATCTCATGCCATGGTATCGGTCTCAGGTTTTGTAGAAGCATTGGGATATCACATCTCATGCTATCGGAAGGGTATCAGGATTGGATTTGGAAGGAGTTGGATATCCCATCTCATGCTATAGGAAGGGTCTCAGGTTGGAATAGAAGGAGTTGGATATCACATCTCATGTTATAGGAAGGGTCTCAGGATTGGAATGGGAAGGACTTGGATATCACATCTCATGCTGTAGGAAGGGTCTCAGGTTTGGAAAAGGAAGGAGTTGGATATCACATTTCATGTTAGAGGTAGGATCTCAGGTTTGGTATTAGAGGCATTGAGATATCACATCTCATGCTATCAGAAGGGTATCAGGATTGGAATGGGAAGGAGTTGGATATCACATCTCATGCTAAAGGGAGGGTCTCAGGTTTGGAATGGGAAGGATTTGGATATCACATCTCACGTTATAGGAAGGACCTTAAGTTTGGTATTAGAAGCATTGAGATATCACATCTCATGCTATAGGAAGGGTCTCGGGATTGGAATGGGAAGGAGTTGGATATCACATCTCATGTTATAGGAAGGATCTCAGGTTTGGTATTAGAAGCATTGAGATATCACATCTCATGCTATAGGAAGGGTCTCAGGATTGGAATGGGAAGGAGTTGGATATCACATCTCATGCTATGGGAAGGGTCTCAGGTTTGGTATAAGCATTGAAATATCACATCTCTGCTATCGGAAGGGTCTCAGGATTGGAATGGGAGGAGCTGGATATCACATCTCATGCTATGGGAAGGGTCTCAGGTTTGGTATAAGCATTGAAATATCACATCTCTGCTATCGGAAGGGTCTCAGGATTGGAATGGGAGGAGCTGGATATCACATCTCATGCTAAAGGAAGGGTCTCAGGTTTGGAAGGGGAAGGAGTTGGATATCACATCTCATGCTAAAGGGAGGGTCTCAGGTTTGGAATGGGAAGGATTTGGATATCACATCTCATGTTATAGGAAGGACCTTAGGTTTGGTATTAGAAGCATTGAGATATCACATCTCATGCTATAGGAAGGGTCTCGGGATTGGAATGGGAAGGAGTTGGATATCACATCTCATGTTATTGGAAGGATCTCAGGTTTGGTATTAGAAGCATTGAGATATCACATCTCATGCTATCGGAAGGGTCTTAGGTTTGGTATAAGCATTGAGATATCACATCTCATGCTATAGGAAGGGTCTCAGGATTGGAATGGGAAGGATTTGGATATCACATCTCATGTTATAGGAAGGGTCTCAGGTTTGGTATTAGAAGCATTGAGATATCACATCTCATGCTATAGGAAGGGTCTCAGGAATGGAATGGGAAGGACTTGGATATCACATCTCATGATAAAGGAAGGGTCTAAGGTTTGGAAGGGGAAGGATTTGGATATCACATCTCATGTTATTGGACCGGTCTCAGGTTTGGTATTAGAAGCATTGAGATATCAAGTCTCATGGTATAGGACGGGAGTTTGATATCACATCTCATGCCATGGTATGGGTCTCAGGTTTTGTAGAAGCATTGGTATATCACATCTCATGCTATCGGAAGGGTATCAGGATTGGATTTGGAAGGAGTTGGATATCCCATCTCATGCTATAGGAAGGGTCTCAGGTTGGAATAGAAGGAGTTGGATATCACATCTCATTTTATAGGAAGGGTCTCAGGATTGGAATGGGAAGGACTTGGATATCACATCTCATGCTGTAGGAAGGGTCTCAGGTTTGGAAAAGGAAGGAGTTGGATATCACATTTCATGTTAGAGGTAGGATCTCACGTTTGGTATTAGAGGCATTGAGATATCAGATCTCATGCTATCAGAAGGGTATCAGGATTGGAATGGGAAGGAGTTGGATATCACATCTCATGCTAAAGGGAGGGTCTCAGGTTTGGAATGGGAAGGATTTGGATGTCACATCTCATGTTATAGGAAGGACCTTAGGTTTGGTATTAGAAGCATTGAGATATCACATCTCATGCTATAGGAAGGGTCTCGGGATTGGAATGGGAAGGAGTTGGATATCACATCTCATGTTATAGGAAGGATCTCAGGTTTGGTATTAGAAGCATTGAGATATCACATCTCATGCTATAGGAAGGGTCTCAGGATTGGAATGGGAAGGAGTTGGATATCACATCTCATGCTATGGGAAGGGTCTCAGGTTTGGTATAAGCATTGAAATGTCACATCTCTGCTATCGGAAGGGTCTCAGGATTGGAATGGGAGGAGCTATATATCACATCTCATGCTAAAGGAAGGGTCTCAGGTTTGGAAGGGGAAGGATTTGGATATCACATCTCATGTTATAGGACGGGTCTCAGGTTTGGTATTAGAAGCATTGTGATATCACATCTCATGCTATAGGGTGTGTCTCAGGATTGGAATGGGAAGGAGTTGGATATCACATCTCATGCTATAGGAAGGGTTTCAGGTTTGGTAGAAGCATTGAGATATCACATCTCATGCTATAGGAAGAGTCTCAGGTTTGGGAAGGGAAGGATTTGGATTTCACATCTCATGTTATAGGATGGTTCTCATGTTTGGTTTTTGAAGCATTGAGATATCACATCTCATGCTATCGGAAGGGTCTCAGGTTTGGAATGGGAAGGAGTTGGATATCACATCTCATGTTATAGGAAGGGTCTCAGGTTTGGAATGGGAAGGAGTTGGATATGACATCTCTTGTTATAGGGAGGGTCTCAGGATTTGAATGGTAAGGAGTTGGATATCACATCTCATGCTATAGGAAGGGTCTCAGGTTGGAATGGGAAGGAGTTGGATATCACATCTCATGTTATATACAGGAAGGGTCTCAGGATTGGAATGGGAAGGATTTGGATATCACATCTCTTGCTATAGGAAGGGTCTCAGGTTTTTTATTAGAAACATTGAGATATCACATCTCATGCTATAGGAAGGGTTTTAGGATTGGAATGGGAAGTATTTGGATATCACATCTCATGCTAAAGGAAGGGTCTCAGCTTTGGAAGGGGAAGGATTTGGATATCACATCTCATCCAATAGGAAGGGTCTCAGGTTTGGAATGGGAAGGAATTGGATATCACATCTCATGTTATAGGAAGGGTCTCAGGTTTTTTATTAGAAACATTGAGATATCACATCTCATGTTATAGGACGGTTCCCAGGTTTGGTATTAGAAGCATTGAGATATCACATCTCATGGTATAGGAAGGGTCTCAGGGTTGGAATGGGAAGGAGTTGGATATCACATCTCATCCAATAGGAAGGGTCTCAGGTTTGGAATGGGAAGGAATTGGATATCACATCTCATGTTATAGGAAGGATCTCAGGTTTGGTATTAGAAGCATTGAGATATCACATCTCATGCTATAGGAAGGGTCTCAGGATTGGAATGTGAAGGATTTGGATATCACATCTCATGCTAAAGGAAGGGTCTCAGGTTTGGTAGAAGCATTGAGATATCACATCTCATGCTATAGGAAGGGTCTCAGGATTTGAATGGCAAGGAGTTGGATATCACATCTCATGCCATAGGAAGGGTCTCAGGTTTGGTATAAGCATTGAGATATCACATCTCTGCTATCGGAAGGTTCTCAGGATTGGATTGGGAAGGAGTTGGATATCCCTTCCCATGCTATAGGAAGTGTCTCAGGTTGGAAGGGGAAGGAGTTGAATATCACATCTCATGTTATAGGAAGGGTCTCAGGATTGGAATGGGAAGGATTTGGATATCACATCTCTTGCTATAGGAAGGGTCTCAGGATTGGAATGGGAAAGATTTGGATATCACATCTCATGTCATAGGAAGGATCTCAGGTTTGGTATTAGAAGCATTGATATATCACATCTCATGCTATAGTAAGGGTCTCATGTTTGGAATGGGAAGGAGTTGGATATCACATATGCTATAGGAAGTGTCTCAGGTTTGGAACGGGAAGGAGTTGGATATCACATCTCATGTTATAGGAAGGGTCTCAGGTTTGGTATAAGCATTGAGATATCACATCTCTGCTATCAGGAGTGGCTCAGGATTGGAATGGGAAGGAGTTGGATATCCCATCTCATGTTAAAGGACGGGTCTCTGGTTTGGTATTAGAATCATTGAGATATCACATCGCATGCTGTTGGAAGGGTCTAAGGATTGGAATGGGATGGACTTGGATATCACATCTCATGCTATAGGTAGGCTCTCAGGTTTGGTATAAGCATTGAGATATCACATCTCATGCTATAGGAAGGGTCTCAGGATTGGAATGGGAAGGATTTGGATATCACATCTCATGCTATAGGAAGGGTCTCAGATTTGGTATAAGCATTGAGATATCACATCTCATGCTATAGGAAGGGTCTCAGGATTGGAATGGGAAGGAGTTGTATATGACATCTCAAGCCTTAGGAAGGGTCTCAGGTTTGGTATAAGCATTGAGATATCACATCTCTGCTATCGGAAGGGTCTCAGGATTGGAATGGGAAGGAGTTGGATATCCCATCTCATGTTATAGGAAGGGTCTCAGGTTTGGTATTAGAAGCATTGAGATATCACATCTCATGCTATAGGAAGGGTCTCAGGATTGGAATGGGAAGGACTTGGATGTCACATCTCATGCTATAGGGAGGGTCTCAAGTTTGATATTAGAAGCATTGAGATAACAAATCTCATGATATCGGAAGGGTCTCAGGATTGGAATGGGAAGGAGTTGGATATCACATCTCATTATAAAGGAAGGGTCTAAGGTTTGGAAGGGGAAGGATTTGGATATCACATCTCATGTTATAGGACGGGTCTCAGGTTTGGTATTAGAAGCATTGAGATATCAAGTCTCATGGTATAAGAAGGGTCTCAGAATTGGAATGGGAAGGAGTTGGATATCACATCTCAAGCTATAGGAAGCGTCTCAGGACTGGAATGGGAAGGAGTTTGATATCACATCTCATGCCATAGTATGGGTCTCAGGTTTGGTAGAAGCATTGGGATATCACATCTCATGCTATAGGAAGGGTCTCAGGATTGGAATGGGAAGAAGTTGGATATCACATCTCAAGCTATAGGAAGGGTCTCAGGTTTGGTATAAGCATTGAGATATCACATCTCATGCTATAGGAAGGGTCTCAGGGTTGGAATGGGAAGGAGTTGTTTATGACATCTCATGCCATAGGAAGGGTCTCAGGTTTGGTATAAGCATTGAGATTTCACATCACATGCTATAGGAAGGGTCTCAGGATTGGAATGGGAAGTACTTGGATATCACATCACATGCTATAGGAAGGGTCTCAGGATTGGAATGGGAAGGACTTGGATATCACATCTCATGCTATAGGCAGGGTCTCAGGTTTGGAAAGGGAAGGAGATGGATATCACATTTCATGTTAGAGGTAGGATCTCAGGTTTGGTATTAGAGGCAATGAGATATCACATCTCATGCTATCAGAAGGGTCTCAGGATTGGAATGGGAAGGAGTTGGATATCACATTTCATGCTAAAGGGAGGGTCTCAGGTTTGGAAGGGGAAGGATTTGGAAATCACATCTCATATTATAGGAAGGATCTCAGGTTTGGTATTAGAAGCATTGAGATATCACATCTCATGCTATCGGAAGGATCTCAGGTTTGGTATAAGAGACATTGAGATATCACATCTCATGCTATCATAAGGGTCTCAGGATTGGAATGGGAAGGAGTTGGATATCACATCTCATGTTATAGGAAGGATCTCAGGTTTGGTATTAGAAGCATTGAGACATCACATCTCATGCTATAGGAAGGGTCTCAGGATTGGAATGGGAAGGAGTTGGATATCACATCTCATGCTATAGGAAGGGTCTCAGGTTTGGTATAAGCATTGAGATATCACATCTCATGCTATAGGAAGGGTCTCAGGATTGGAATGGGAAGGATTTGGATATCACATCTTATGCTATAGGAAGGGTCTCAGGTTTGGTATAAGCATTGAGATATCACATCTCATGCTATAGGAAGGGTCTCAGGATTGGAATGGGAAGAAGTTGGATATCACATCTCATGCTATAGGAAGGGTCTTAGGGTTGGAATGGGAAGGAGTTGTATATGACATCTCATGCCATAGGAAGGGTCTCAGGTTTGGTATAAGCATTGAGATATCACATCACATGCTATAGGAAGGGTCTCAGGTTTGGAAAGGGAAGGAGATGGATATCACATTTCATGTTAGAGGTAGGATCTCAGGTTTGGTATTAGAGGCATTGAGATATCACATCTCATGCTATCAGAAGGGTCTCAGGATTGGAATGGGAAGGAGTTGGATATCACATTTCATGCTAAAGGGAGGGTCTCAGGTTAGGAAGGGGAAGGATTTGGAAATCACATCTCATATTATAGGAAGGATCTCAGGTTTGGTATTAGAAGCATTGAGATATCACATCTCATGCTATCGGAAGGATCTCAGGTTTGGTATAAGAGGCATTGAGATATCACATCTCATGCTATCATAAGGGTCTCAGGATTGGAATGGGAAGGAGTTGGATATCACATCTCATGTTATAGGAAGGATCTCAGGTTTGGTATTAGAAGCATTGAGACATCACATCTCATGCTATAGGAAGGGTCTCAGGATTGGAATGGGAAGGAGTTGGATATCACATCTCATGCTATAGGAAGGGTCTCAGGTTTGGTATAAGCATTGAGATATCACATCTCATGCTATAGGAAGGGTCTCAGGATTGGAATGGGAAGGATTTGGATATCACATCTTATGCTATAGGAAGGGTCTCAGGTTTGGTATAAGCATGGAGATATCACTTCTCATGCTATAGGAAGGGTCTCAGGATTGGAATGGGAAGGAGTTGGATATCACATCTCATGCTATAGGAAGGGTCTCAGATTTGGTATAAGCATTGAGATATCACATCTCATGCTATAGGAAGGGTCTCAGGATTGGAATGGGAAGGAGTTGTATATGACATCTCAGGCCATAGGAAGGGTCTCAGATTTGGTATAAGCATTGAGATATCACATCTCATGATATCGGAAGGGTCTCAGGATTGGAATGGGAAGGAGTTGGATATCACATTTCATGATAAAGGAAGGGTCTAAGGTTTGGAAGGGGAAGGATTTGGATATCACATCTCATGTTATAGGACGGGTCTCAGGTTTGGTATTAGAAGCATTGAGATATCAAGTCTCATGGTATAAGAAGGGTCTCAGGATTGGAATGGGAAGGAGTTTGATATCACATCTCATGCCATAGTATGGGTCTCAGGTTTGGTAGAAGCATTGGGATATCACATCTCATGCTATCGGAAGGGTATCAGTATTGGATTTGGAAGGAGTTGGATATCCCATCTCATGCTATAGGAAGGGTCTCAGGTTGGAATGGGAAGGAGTTGGATATCACATTTCATGTTATAGGAAGGGTTTCAGGATTGGAATGGGAAGGACTTGGATATCATATCTCATGCTATAGGAAGGCTCTCAGGTTTGGAAGGGGAAGGAGTTGGATAGCACATTTCATGTTAGAGGAAGGATCTCAGGTTTGGTATTAGAGGCCTTGAGATATCACATCTCATGCTATAGGAAGGGTCTCAGGATTGGAATGGGAAGGAGTTGGATATCACATCTCAAGCTATAGGAAGGGTCTCAGGTTTGGTATAAGCATTGAGATATCACATCTCATGCTATAGGAAGGGTCTCAGGATTGGAATGGGAAGAAGTTGGATATCACATCGCATGCTATAGGAAGGGTCTCAGGTTTGGTATAAGCATTGAGATATCACATCTCATGCTATAGGAAGGGTCTCAGGATTGGAATGGGAAGGAGTTGTATATGCCATCTCATGCCATAGGAAGGGTCTCAGGTTTGGTATAAGCATTGAGATATCACATCACATGCTATAGGAAGGGTCTCAGGATTGGAATGGGAAGGACTTGGATATCACATATCATGCTATAGGCAGGGTCTCAGGTTTGGAAAGGGAAGGAGATGGATATCACATTTCATGTTAGAGGTAGGATCTCAGGTTTGGTATTAGAGGCATTGAGAAATCACATCTCATGCTATCAGAAGGGTCTCAGGATTGGAATGGGAAGGAGTTGGATATCACATCTCATGCTAAAGGGAGGGTCTCAGGTTTGGAAGGGGAAGGATTTGGAAATCACATCTCATATTATAGGAAGGATCTCAGGTTTGGTATTAGAAGCATTGAGATATCACATCTCATGCTATCGGAAGGATCTCAGGTTTGGTATAAGAGGCATTGAGATATCACATCTCATGCTATCATAAGGGTCTCAGGATTGGAATGGGAAGGAGTTGGATATCACATCTCATGTTATAGGAAGGATCTCAGGTTTGGTATTGGAAGCATTGAGACATCACATCTCATGCTATAGGAATGGTCTCAGGATTGGAATGGGTAGGAGTTGGATGTTACATTCTTGCTATAGGAAGGGTCTCATGTTTGGAATGGGAAGGAGTTGGATATCACATATGCTATAGGAAGTGTCTTAGGTTTGGAACGGGAAGGAGTTGGATATCACATCTCATGTTATAGGAAGGGTCTCAGGTTTGGTATAAGCATTGAGATATCACATCTCTGCTATCAGGAGTGGCTCAGGATTGGAATGGGAAGGAGTTGGATATCCCATCTCATGTTAAAGGACGGGTCTCTGGTTTGGTATTAGAATCATTGAGATATCACATCGCTGTTAGGAAAGATTTCGTAATTGTAGGGAATTTTCCTTCCATGTGGCAACCCCTAAACTTTTTGCTATTGTTTTTAACCTTGTTCTTGACTTTGCCAGAGAAGTACAGCCTTCTGCCGCACTTCTCTGGGCTTTCGCTCCTTTCTTACGGGGAAACTGACATGCCCTTAAGACAGTCAGTACCGGGGAACGCTGTTTCCCGTAGTTTCTTTTATCATGTTGCGGCTTTAGTGCAACATGACACAAGAGGGCACTGTAAGCTAAGTTACAGCTCTCTTGGGTCTCTAGCCTTCTACAGGCCCTAGATACTCTTTTAGGATGGTATTTGATCGGTGCAAGTCATTCAGGGACTGGAATGGTGGCAGCGATCGTTTTGTTTATTTTGAGCTCCTTTTGGCGTTCTGAGCACGTTTTTCGCACTGAACCCAAAATGGTGGCCTGGCTCCCAAAATGGCCAGACCACGAGGCTCCTTTGTCCTGTCCACTGACCGTCTTGCTCCCTTCACCTTCCCCAGGTCGGGCGACCCGGGGCCTTCCTTATTTGGGCATGTACTTTCCCGCGAAACGTGGTTGCTTTCGCGGGCTTCTACATGTCGTTTGTGTGCCTCCAGGGTGGGGGCTGGGATGTCTGGTCCCAATACACATCCTGGGTGCCAGAGAGTCTAGGGTGGTGTGAATGCCTGGGACCACCGTGGTCCGTGATTGGTCCACGTATGGTATGTGTGTTGATGAGCGGATCTCCCATTGGCTCCCCTCCGTTTTGGCGCGAAGGGAACCGTGGATAAGAGGGAGCTGGAAACACCACTACCAGGTCGATCTCCTGAGTTCTCACGAACGAAGGAATACAGGAGCCAAGTATCCTGCAACCAAGAGGCTGGACCGAGGAATCGCTGGTGACCCGCTGAAGGAATCCTCCTTTGCACTGCTGTCGTCCTGTGAAACCCTTTCCTCCTTGGATCGAACCAGAAGGCCTGTACTGGTGCTTCGACCTTTGGAATAGCAGGAACAGCTATTCCCGGCGACTTCATCCTCTCCTGCCAAGTAAGCCTTCGGAAGTGTCTCTGGGCCATCCAGTTGACTGACCAGCTTACAAGGGAGTCCTGCTCTGTAACCGCCGCCAGGTTGTGTTGTATTCCGAGTCCTTGTCACTCTCCCACGCTTCGTACACTTGGCGTTCCCAAGTCTGAAGGGAGGAGTGTACATTTGGCTCGAATACACACGGCCGCTCCGTTGTCCTGCTGCGGCAACAAACTGTGCTGGTTTCGTCGATTGGGACGTCTTTTTGCTCTACACGACTACGAGGCGTTCCCTGCTCTTCTGAACCTGCCAGCTGCTAAAACGAATGTGGAGAAGCCTGGGTCTGCTTGCTTCGGGGACCGGTGAGTAGTTTAGCTAGGATCTGGTCGCCCTCCTGCAGTATCCCATTGCTTTTCCCTGCTGTGTAAAAACAGCACCCTTTTGGCCGTACTCGCGCTCTGCTTCTGCCCGCTGTGGAGGCTGCGCTTGAGTTACGGAACCTGTTCTCCTTCTGCTGTGCACTAACCCGAACTGCCTGACTTCCTCCGAAGAGCTTCCCCTTTTGCCCGTTGGCACCGGCGTGGCAGGTACTTTGAGCACAAGGCTCCACTCTTCGCAGGGCTCGGACTTCCATCTAGTAGGTGCCTCTGAAGGCGAACTGAGTCTAAAGCGGTATCGCACTGCCTGTTTTCCTTCCCTGGCAGGTGGACTACATATTTCGTGCTTTAAACGCTTGCGACTGTGTATTTGTATATATATTGTGTTGATATGGTATGTGTTGGTTTAATATTGTGATATTGTGATTTTCTCGCTACGGTCATTATTTTAAAGGCCTTAAAATAAATGTGTATCTATTTTTGATATAACAACTGTTTGGAGTAGTTTGTAAGCGCTCTTGCTTTGTGTGCTCATTGCGGGCTTTCAGTCACCCTCACCCCTCTTGAGACCTAGTCTTGACCGCCGCGATCGCTACCTTGATTGGTCTGGCATGTCCAGAGGTTACCCTGTTCCAAGTAATTAGGTTGGCCTTCTGAACTTCTGCGCCACCAGGACAGAGTTCAGAAATCCGTCTTAACAAATTGGTGTACAGCGGTGGGATACGACTGAAGGTATCCAGTGTTGCGCTCGAACTAAGGCATTTCAGGTTATTCCAAACAGTACACGTAGTGAATTGTTATAGAATAACTTTAAAAAGGCCATAGTCCTATCAAACAGTATGGAAGCAAATACCTTGTTAACTTTAAATGCTTCCAAATCAGAAACATTGAAAAAGATGTGTGCGGAGAGAGGTGTTTCCTCTCAAGGCACAAAATTGGAAATGATCCAGAGAATCGTGGCGTGGCAAGAAGCGCAGCTTGACGCTATAACTTCCGAGGACAGTGCAGAAGGTGGTGGGGCTGCTCTCACTGGTAGAACCGACGGTTCTGCCGCTGCACTGATCCATCGCGACCACGAGGACAGGGAGGATGTAATGTTTAATGTTTCCTCTGCCAGTGTTGATGGGGAGGCTATGCTTGAATTCAAGAAGCAAGAGCTGCGGTTTAGGCAGCAGGAGCTTGAATTCAGCATAGCCAAACTAAAAATCGAACAGGCAGAAAAACAGAAAGACAGGGATCACCAGTTGGAACTGGCCAAGCTTCAGGTTGCAAATGGGTCCAAGGGTCCTGGACATGGGTCTGGGGCTTCCTCTCATCCACGGTTTCCAAAAGATCTGCTCAGTGTATATGAAGAAAGGAATGACATTATGGACTGGCTGAATGCGTTTGAGTATGCATGCGAGGTTCAAAAAGTTGACAGTGCTGATAAGATTGCGTGGTTGCTCAGTAGACTGCCCCATTCTGGCTGTAGTGCCATTATGGAAATGTCGAAGGCTGAGCGGGCTGATTTCGCAATGTTAAAGCAAACTCTCATTTTAAAGTTTGGGAAGACTCCGGCCCAATATTTAAAGCGTTTTCGAGAGTATAAGAAAAAGGAAGGTGGTACTTGGGTATCTTATGTCGCTGAATCCTTGAAAAACTTAACTGGCTGGGTCGAAGATTATAAGGTTTCTACCTTCGAAGGCATGATAAATCTTGTCATGCTGGAACATATTTTTGCTTCTTCTTCCCCGGAGCTTAAGCAGCATTTGGCCGATTTGAAGGAGATAGATCCTAAGAAGCTGGCCATTGCAGCAGACTTATGGGTGTCACATCGAGTGTCCCATAAGGACAAAACTCATCCTGGTAAGCAGGAGGAAGGGAAAAAGTCCAAAGATATGGAGGGTGGGGAATCTGCTAAATCTTCTTCCCATAAGGGCCACAAAAAGAAAAACAAGGGTAAGACACAAGAGAACTCACAGGGTAGTGGAGGTCAGCCTCCGAAACAGAACTCTGGTTACAATAAGCCTCCCTACGTAAACAGACCCACTGGGGCTTGTTTGTCTTGTGGAGCAACTGACCATGTGAAAGGGGATCCCCGGTGTAAGGTTAGACCTTTGGGGGTCCACTCCGCTAATCTGGCCTTCTCCTCCTATGAGGAAGAAGAGATTACAGGAGCATCCTTCTCCTCAGACTCATTTCCCAGCGGGATAGAGGCTGAGGTAGTTTTAGTGTCCCTGGGTTCCTGGGAGCCTAAAGTCGCAGAGGCTTATGCTAGGATTCCGGATAATACCAAGCACTACTTTAAAGACAGTGTGCTGATCAATGGAGTGGATACTCCAGCTCTTAGGGATAGTGGGTGCAGTCGCACTGTAGTGGATTCTACCTTGGTAGACTCAGAGGAAGTTGCCAGAGCTACTCTGATGCCCACTAAGTTGGCTGACAGCCCCCTCCGTATGTTTCCCGTGATCCCTGTAAATCTTACTTTAAATGGTACAGCAGTCAGGATTCCAGTGAGCATTCAGAGAAACGTCCCGGGAAAGGTCTTGTTAGGTAATGATCTCAGAGCTTTAGGGCTCGTAGGAGACACTGCCGAAAGACCCTACACACGGTCTCAAGCACGGGCAGCATTGGCCAAGTCCAATACGCCGCCCCAGCCGAAGGGGAAGCCCAAGGCGAAAGGAGTCTACAAGTCAAAACGAGAGAAAGAGAATATTCCCCCGAGCTCGCCTACCACTGCGGTGGAGGAAGTTGGTCAATCGCCCGGGCCTGACGAGGAGGTGGCGATGCCTGAAGTATTCGACCCCAACGATCATCCTGAACTAAAAGACTTGTTAGTTGAAGGAGGTCCTGATAGGGACGAATTCAGTAAAGGCCAACGTGAGTGCCCATCTCTGGAAGGCCTAAGGAGACAGGCCTGCTCCCAGCTTGAGGGTGAACCTCCTGGGATGCGTAGGATTTACCAGGAAGGTGGACTCCTGTATAGTGAGCCCACAGAGTCTACAGAAGGAGACCATAGGAGGTTGGTGGTTCCCCTTGCTGTTAGGCCCTTCCTCCTGCAGTTGGCGCATGAAGTTCCCATTGCTGGTCACCTCGGTATGAGGAAAACCAAGCAAAGGTTATCCATGCACTTCTACTGGCCCAAGATGGGGGAGCAAGTAGAAAGTCACTGCAGGAGTTGTGCCTCCTGCCAGTTGTCTGGTAAGGTTGGCGCGACAATCCAAGCTCCGTTGGTACCGCTCCCAGTTGTGGGGGTACCATTTGAAAGGGTAGGGATCGACATGGTTGGTCCCCTTGACCCGCAAACATCCTCAGGCAATAGGTTTATCCTGGTGCTGGTCGACCATGCAACCAGGTATCCTGAGGCCGTCCCATTTACAACTGTAACTGCCAAGCCAGTTGCAGAAGCTTTACTCGGCATGTTTACTAGGGTTGGCTTCCCTAAAGAAGTTGTGTCGGATCATGGCAGCAACTTTATGTCGAAGTATAGGCAGGCTATGTGGAAAGAATGTGGGGTCACCTACAGGTTCTCTTCTGCATACCACCCCCAGACCAATGGTCTGGGCGGGCGTTTCCACAGGACGTTAACGAGTATGATTGGGGCTCTGGAGGAGCCCCAGAGAAGAAAATGGGATCTTCTTGTTTCATGCTTACTGTTTGCCTACCGAGAGGTACCACAGGAGGGTGTTGGCTTCAGCCCCTTCAAACTTCTGTTCGGTCATCCCGTACGGGGACCCTTAGCCATTGTCAAGGAGGGATGGGAGATGCCCACTCCCCCTGTTACTACCAATGTAGTTGATTATGTGCTAGGGCTCAGAAAACGGATGGTACTTCTGATGGGCTTGGCTAGTGATAAATTGAAGGCAGGGCAAGCGCTGGTGAAACCTTGGTACGACCAGAAAGCTTCCCTCATCAACTTTACACTTGGTCAGCAGGTCCTGATCATGAATCCCATAAGGCCTCAAGCTTTACAGGACAATTGGTCAGGCCCTTACCCAGTGGTGGAGCCCCTGGGTGAGGTTAACTATTCAGTGGACCTTGGAAGGCCTGGAAAGGCTCCCAAAGTGTTTCACATGAATAGGCTGAAGGCTTTCGTCCCAAGCGGCGAAATCGCAGCACTGCTATTGGCTTCAGACGTTGAGGAAGAGGAGTCTGAACCTCTCCCCGACCTGTTCCAAAGCAGTCCTTCAGAGAGCTCTTTTGAGGGTGTCCGCGTGGCCCCTCACCAAAATGGACAAGGCTCAGTGGTTTACCTTGGACATGAAGTAGGTGGAGGGAGGAGACAGCCTCTACTCAGTCAGGTACAAGCAGTACAAGACTGGCCTACCCCCACTACGCAAACCCAAGTGAGAGCCTTTTTAGGACTCACGGGGTATTACCGCACTTTTGTGGCAGACTATGGCACCATAGCTGCTCCTCTGACTGCCCTCACAACTCCGAAGAAACCCAAGAAGGTAACTTGGACCGACGAGTGTGAGAAGGCCTTCAATGGCTTAAAAGACTCCTTGTGCCAGGCCCCTGTCCTTAGGGCCCCGGATTATCAAAGACCTTTTATCGTGCAGACGGATGCCTCTGACACTGGGATAGGAGCTGTACTATCACAAGTAGATGAGAAGGGTAAGGAACACCCTATCGGTTTTATTAGTCGCCAGTTTAAGGACAGAGAGCTCAGATGGTCCACGGTAGAGAAAGAATGTTTCTCTGTTGTGTGGGCCCTAAGGAAGCTGAGGCCCTACCTCTATGGGACCCACTTCACTGTGCAGACTGACCATAAGCCGTTAAAGTGGCTAATGAACATGAAGGGGGAGAATCCAAAGTTGCTTAGGTGGTCCATAAGTCTACAAGGCTTCGACTTCACTATTGAGCATAGGCCAGGTGTCCAACATAGCAATGCTGATGGGTTGTCCAGAATGTTTAACCGACCTGAACAAGAGACTCATCCAGGGGTGGATTAGTTCCCCCTGTCCATAGTCTGGGAGGGGCGAGTGTTAGGAAAGATTTCGTAATTGTAGGGAATTTTCCTTCCATGTGGCAACCCCTAAACTTTTTGCTATTGTTTTTAACCTTGTTCTTGACTTTGCCAGAGAAGTACAGCCTTCTGCCGCACTTCTCTGGGCTTTCGCTCCTTTCTTACGGGGAAACTGACATGCCCTTAAGACAGTCAGTACCGGGGAACGCTGTTTCCCGTAGTTTCTTTTATCATGTTGCGGCTTTAGTGCAACATGACACAAGAGGGCACTGTAAGCTAAGTTACAGCTCTCTTGGGTCTCTAGCCTTCTACAGGCCCTAGATACTCTTTTAGGATGGTATTTGATCGGTGCAAGTCATTCAGGGACTGGAATGGTGGCAGCGATCGTTTTGTTTATTTTGAGCTCCTTTTGGCGTTCTGAGCACGTTTTTCGCACTGAACCCAAAATGGTGGCCTGGCTCCCAAAATGGCCAGACCACGAGGCTCCTTTGTCCTGTCCACTGACCGTCATGCTCCCTTCACCTTCCCCAGGTCGGGCGACCCGGGGCCTTCCTTATTTGGGCATGTACTTTCCCGCGAAACGTGGTTGCTTTCGCGGGCTTCTACATGTCGTTTGTGTGCCTCCAGGGTGGGGGCTGGGATGTCTGGTCCCAATACACATCCTGGGTGCCAGAGAGTCTAGGGTGGTGTGAATGCCTGGGACCACCGTGGTCCGTGATTGGTCCACGTATGGTATGTGTGTTGATGAGCGGATCTCCCATTTGCTCCCCTCCGTTTTGGCGCGAAGGGAACCGTGGATAAGAGGGAGCTGGAAACACCACTACCAGGTCGATCTCCTGAGTTCTCACGAACGAAGGAATACAGGAGCCAAGTATCCTGCAACCAAGAGGCTGGACCGAGGAATCGCTGGTGACCCGCTGAAGGAATCCTCCTTTGCACTGCTGTCGTCCTGTGAAACCCTTTCTTCCTTGGATCGAACCAGAAGGCCTGTACTGGTGCTTCGACCTTTGGAATAGCAGGAACAGCTATTCCCGGCGACTTCATCCTCTCCTGCCAAGTAAGCCTTCGGAAGTGTCTCTGGGCCATCCAGTTGACTGACCAGCTTACAAGGGAGTCCTGCTCTGTAACCGCCGCCAGGTTGTGTTGTATTCCGAGTCCTTGTCACTCTCCCACGCTTCGTACACTTGGCGTTCCCAAGTCTGAAGGGAGGAGTGTACATTTGGCTCGAATACACACGGCCGCTCCGTTGTCCTGCTGCGGCAACAAACTGTGCTGGTTTCGTCGATTGGGACGTCTTTTTGCTCTACACGACTACGAGGCGTTCCCTGCTCTTCTGAACCTGCCAGCTGCTGAAACGAACGTGGAGAAGCCTGGGTCTGCTTGCTTCGGGGACCGGTGAGTAGTTTAGCTAGGATCTGGTCGCCCTCCTGCAGTATCCCATTGCTTTTCCCTGCTGTGTAAAAACAGCACCCTTTTGGCCGTACTCGCGCTCTGCTTCTGCCCGCTGTGGAGGCTGCGCTTGAGTTACGGAACCTGTTCTCCTTCTGCTGTGCACTAACCCGAACTGCCTGACTTCCTCCGAAGAGCTTCCCCTTTTGCCCGTTGGCACCGGCGTGGCAGGTACTTTGAGCACAAGGCTCCACTCTTCGCAGGGCTCGGACTTCCATCTAGTAGGTGCCTCTGAAGGCGAACTGAGTCTAAAGCGGTATCGCACTGCCTGTTTTCCTTCCCTTGCAGGTGGACTACATATTTCGTGCTTTAAACGCTTGCGACTGTGTATTTGTATATATATTGTGTTGATATGGTATGTGTTGGTTTAATATTGTGATATTGTGATTTTCTCGCTACGGTCATTATTTTAAAGGCCTTAAAATAAATGTGTATCTATTTTTGATATAACAACTGTTTGGAGTAGTTTGTAAGCGCTCTTGCTTTGTGTGCTCATTGCGGGCTTTCAGTCACCCTCACCCCTCTTGAGACCTAGTCTTGACCGCCGCGATCGCTACCTTGATTGGTCTGGCTTGTCCAGAGGTTACCCTGTTCCAAGTAATTAGGTTGGCCTTCTGAACTTCTGCGCCACCAGGACAGAGTTCAGAAATCCGTCTTAACAATCGCATGCTGTAGGAAGGGTCTAAGGATTGGAATGGGATGGACTTGGATATCACATCTCATGCTATAGGTAGGCTCAGGTTTGGTATAAGCATTGAGATATCACATCTCATGCTATAGGAAGGGTCTCATGATTGGAATGGGAAGGATTTGGATATCACATCTCATGCTATAGGAAGGGTCTCAGGTTTGGTATAAGCATGGAGATATCACTTCTCATGCTATAGGAAGGGTCTCAGAATTGGAATGGGAAGGTGTTGGATATCACATCTCATGCTATAGGAAGGGTCTCAGATTTGGTATAAGCATTGAGATATCACATCTCATGCTATAGGAAGGGTCTCAGGATTGCAATGGGAAGGAGTTGTATATGACATCTCAGGCCTTAAGAAGGGTCTCAGGTTTGGTATAAGCATTGAGATATCACATCTCTGCTATCGGAAGGGTCTCAGGATTGGAATGGGAAGGAGTTGGATATCCCATCTCATGTTATAGGAAGGGTCTCAGGTTTGGTATTAGAAGCATTGAGATATCACATCTCATGCTATAGGAAGGGTCTCAGGATTGGAATGGGAAGGACTTGGATGTCACATCTCATGCTATAGGGAGGGTCTCAAGTTTGATATTAGAAGCATTGAGATAACAAATCTCATGATATCGGAAGGGTCTCAGGATTGGAATGGAAAGGAGTTGGATATCACATCTCATTCTAAAGGAAGGGTCTAAGGTTTGGAAGGGGAAGGATTTGGATATCACATCTCATGTTATAGGACGGGTCTCAGGTTTGGTATTAGAAGCATTGAGATATCAAGTGTCATGGTATAAGAAGGGTCTCAGAATTGGAATGGGAAGGAGTTGGATATCACATCTCAAGCTATAGGAAGCGTCTCAGGATTGGAATGGGAAGGAGTTTGATATCACATCTCATGCCATAGTATGGGTCTCAGGTTTGGTAGAAGCATTGGGATATCACATCTCATGCTATCGGAAGGGTATCAGTATTGGATTTGGAAGGAGTTGGATATCCCATCTCATGCTATAGGAAGGGTCTCAGGTTAGAATGGGAAGGAGTTGGATATCACATTTCATGTTATAGGAAGGGTCTCAGGATTGGAATGGGAAGGACTTGGATATCATATCTCATGCTATAGGAAGGCTCTCAGGTTTGGAAGGGGAAGGAGTTGGATATCACATTTCATGTTAGAGGAAGGATCTCAGGTTTGGTATTAGAGGCCTTGAGATATCACATCTCATGCTATAGGAAGGGTCTCAGGATTGGAATGGGAAGGAGTTGGATATCACATCTCAAGCTATAGGAAGGGTCTCAGGTTTGGTATAAGCATTGAGATATCACATCTCATGCTATAGGAAGGGTCTCAGGATTGGAATGGGAAGAAGTTGGATATCACATCTCATGCTATAGGAAGGGTCTCAGGTTTGGTATAAGCATTGAGATATCACATCTCATGCTATAGGAAGGGTCTCAGGGTTGGAATGGGAAGGAGTTGTATATGACATCTCATGCCATAGGAAGGGTCTCAGGTTTGGTATAAGCATTGAGATATCACATCACATGCTATAGGAAGGGTCTCAGGATTGGAATGGGAAGGAGTTGGATATCACATCTCATGCTATAGGCAGGGTCTCAGGTTTGGAAAGGGAAGGAGATGGATATCACATTTCATGTTAGAGGTAGGATCTCAGGTTTGGTATTAGAGGCATTGAGATATCACATCTCATGCTATCAGAAGGGTCTCAGGATTGGAATGGGAAGGAGTTGGATATCACATTTCATGCTAAAGGGAGGGTCTCAGGTTTGGAAGGGGAAGGATTTGGAAATCACATCTCATATTATAGGAAGGATCTCAGGTTTGGTATTAGAAGCATTGAGATATCACATCTCATGCTATCGGAAGGATCTCAGGTTTGGTATAAGAGGCATTGAGATATCACATCTCATGCTATCATAAGGGTCTCAGGATTGGAATGGGAAGGAGTTGGATATCACATCTCATGTTATATGAAGGATCTCAGGTTTGGTATTAGAAGCATTGAGACATCACATCTCATGCTATAGGAAGGGTCTCAGGATTGGAATGGGAAGGAGTTGGATATCACATCTCATGCTATAGGAAGGGTCTCTGGTTTGCTATAAGCATTGAGATATCACATCTCATGCTATAGGAAGGGTCTCAGGATTGGAATGGGAAGGAGTTGTATATGACATCTCATGCCGTAGGAAGGGTCTCAGGTTTGGTATAAGCATTGAGATATCACATCTCTGCTATCGGAAAGGTCTCAGGATTGGAATGGGAAGGAGTTGGATATCCCATCTCATGTTATAGGAAGAGTCTCAGGTTTGGTATTAGAAGCATTGAGATATCACATCTCATGCTATAGGAAGTGTCTCAGGATTGGAATGGGAAGGACTTGGATATCACATCTCATGCTATAGGGAGGATCTCACGTTTGATATTAGAAGCATTGAGATATCACATATGCTATAGGAAGGGTCTCAGGATTGGAATGGGAAGGAGTTGGATATCACATCTCATGCTATAGGATGGGTCTCAGGTTTGGTATAAGCAGTGAGATATCACATCTCATGCTATAGGAAGTGTCTCAGGATTGGAATGGGAAGGAGTTGGATATCACATCTCATGTTATAGGAAGGATCTCAGGTTTGGTATAAGCATTGAGATATCACATCTCTGCTATCGGAAGGGTCTCAGGATTGGAATGGGAAGGAGTTGGATATTCCCATCTCATGTTATAGGAAGGGTCTCAGGTTTGGTATTAGAAGCATTGAGACATCACATCTCATGCTATAGGAAGGGTCTCAGGATTGGAATGGGAAGGACTTGGATATCACATCTCATGCTATAGGGAGGGTCTCAAGTTTGATATTAGAAGCATTGAGATATCACATCTCATGATATCGGAAGGGTCTCAGGATTGGAATGGGAAGGAGTTGGATATCACATCTCATGATAAAGGAAGGGTCTAAGGTTTGGAAGGGGAAGGATTTGGATATCACATCTCATGTTATAGGGCGGGTCTCAGGTTTGGTATTAGAAGCATTGAGATATCAAGTCTCATGGTATAGGAAGGGTCTCAGAATTAGAATGGGAAGGAGTTGGATATCACATCTCAAGCTATAGGAAGGGTCTCAGGATTGGAATGGGAAGGAGTTTGATATCACATCTCATGCCATAGTATGGGTCTCAGGTTTGGTATAAGCATTGGGATATCACATCTCATGCTATCGGAAGGGTATCAGGATTGGATTTGGAAGGAGTTGGATATCCCATCTCATGCTATAGAAAGGGTCTCAGGTTGGAATGGGAAGGAGTTGGATATCACATCTCATGTTATAGGAAGGGTCTCAGGATTGGAATGGGAAGGACTTGGATATCACATCTCATGCTATAGGAAGGCTCTCAGGTTTGGAAGGGGAAAGAGTTGGATATCACATTTCATGTTAGAGGTAGGATCTCAGGTTTGGTATTAGAGGCATTGAGATATCACATCTCATGCTATCAGAAGGGTCTCAGGATTGGAATGGGAATGAGTTGGATATCACATTTCATGCTAAAGGGAGGGTCTCAGGTTTGGAAGGGGAAGGATTTGGATATCACATCTCATGTTATAAGAAGGAGCTCAGGTTTGGTATTAGAAGCATTGAGATATCACATCTCATGCTATCGGAAGGATCTCAGGTTTGGTATTAGAAGCATTGAGATATCACATCTCATGCTATCAGAAGGGTCTCAGGATTGGAATGGGAAGGAGTTGGATATCACATCTCATGCTAAAGGGAGGGTCTCAGGTTTGGAAGGGGAAGGATTTGGATATCACATCTCATGTTATCGGAAGGATCTCAGGTTTGGTATTAGAAGTATTGAGATATCACATCTCATGCTATAGGAAGGGTCTCAGGATTGGAATGGGAAGGAGTTGGATATCACATCTCAAGCTATAGGAAGGGTCTCAGGTTTGGTATAAGCATTGAGATATCACATGACATGCTATAGGAAGGGTCTCAGGATTGGAATGGGAAGGTGTTGTATATGACATCTCATGCCATAGGAAGGGTCTCAGGTTTGGTATAAGCATTGAGATATCACATCACATGCTATAGGAAGGGTCTCAGGATTGGAATGGGAAGGACTTGGATATCACATCTCATGCTATAGGCAGGGTCTCAGGTTTGGAAAGGGAAGGAGTTGGATATCACATTTCATGTTAGAGGTAGGATATCAGGTTTGGTATTAGAGGCATTGAGATATCACATCTCATGCTATCAGAAGGGTCTCAGGATTGGAATGGGAAGTAGTTGGATATCACATCTCATGCTAAAGGGAGAGTCTCAGGTTTGGAAGGGGAAGGATTTGGATATCACATCTCATGTTATAGGAAGGATCTCAGGTTTGGTATTAGAAGCATTGAGATATCACATCTCATGCTATCATAAGGGTCTCAGGATTGGAATGGGAAGGAGTTGGATATCACATCTCATGCTAAAGGGAGGGTCTCAGGTTTGGAAGGGGAAGAATTTGGATATCACATCACATGTTATAGGAAGGATCTCAGGTTTGGTATTAGAAGCATTGAGATATCACATCTCATGCTATCGGAAGGGTCTCAGGATTGGAATGGGAAGGAGTTGGATATCACATCTCATGCTATAGGAAGGGTCTCAGGTTTGGAACGGGAAGGAGTTGGATATCACATCTCATGTTATAGGAAGAGTCTCAGATTTGGTATAAGCATTGAGATATCACATCTCTGCAATCGGAAATGTCTCAGGATTGGGATGGGAAGGAGTTGGATATCACATCTCATGCTATAGGAAGGGTCTCAGGTTTGGAACGGGAAGGAGTTGGATATCACATCTCATGCTATAGGAAGGCTCTCAGGTTTGGAAGGGGAAAGAGTTGGATATCACATTTCATGTTAGAGGTAGGATCTCAGGTTTGGTATTAGAGGCATTGAGATATCACATCTCATGCTATCAGAAGGGTCTCAGGATTGGAATGGGAAGGAGTTGGATATCACATCTCATGCTAAAGGGAGGGTCTCAGGTTTGGAAGGGGAAGGATTTGCATATCACATCTCATGTTATAAGAAGGAGCTCAGGTTTGGTATTAGAAGCATTGAGATATCACATCTCATGCTATCGGAAGGATCTCAGGTTTGGTATTAGAAGCATTGAGATATCACATCTCATGCTATCAGAAGGGTCTCAGGATTGGAATGGGAAGGAGTTGGATATCACATCTCATGCTAAAGGGAGGGTCTCAGGTTTGGAAGGGGAAGGATTTGGATATCACATCTCATGTTATCGGAAGGATCTCAGGTTTGGTATTAGAAGTATTGAGATATCACATCTCATACTATAGGAAGGGTCTCAGGATTGGAATGGGAAGGAGTTGGATATCACATCTCAAGCTATAGGAAGGGTCTCAGGTTTGGTATAAGCATTGAGATATCACATCACATGCTATAGGAAGGGTCTCAGGATTGGAATGGGAAGGAGTTGTATATGACATCTCATGCCATAGGAAGGGTCTCAGGTTTGGTATAAGCATTGAGATATCACATCACATGCTATAGGAAGGGTCTCAGGATTGGAATGGGAAGGACTTGGATATCACATCTCATGCTATAGGCAGGGTCTCAGGTTTGGAAAGGGAAGGAGTTGGATATCACATTTCATGTTAGAGGTAGGATATCAGGTTTGGTATTAGAGGCATTGAGATATCACATCTCATGCTATCAGAAGGGTCTCAGGATTGGAATGGGAAGGAGTTGGATATCACATCTCATGCTAAAGGGAGGGTCTCAGGTTTGGAAGGGGAAGGATTTGGATATCACATCTCATGTTATAGGAAGGATCTCAGGTTTGGTATTAGAGGCATTGAGATATCACATCTCATGCTATCATAAGGGTCTCAGGATTGGAATGGGAAGGAGTTGGATATCACATCTCAGGCTAAAGGGAGGGTCTCAGGTTTGGAAGGGGAAGAATTTGGATATCACATCACATGTTATAGGAAGGATCTCAGGTTTGGTATTAGAAGCATTGAGATATCACATCTCATGCTATCGGAAGGGTCTCAGGATTGGAATGGGAAGGAGTTGGATATCACATCTCATGCTATAGGAAGGGTCTCAGGTTTGGAACGGGAAGGAGTTGGATATCACATCTCATGTTATAGGAAGAGTCTCAGGTTTGGTATAAGCATTGAGATATCACATCTCTGCAATCGGAAATGTCTCAGGATTGGGATGGGAAGGAGTTGGATATCACATCTCATGCTATAGGAAGGGTCTCAGGTTTGGAATGGGAAGGAGTTGGATATTGTTAAGACGGATTTCTGAACTCTGTCCTGGTGGCGCAGAAGTTCAGATCGCCAACCTAATTTCTTGGAACAGGGTAACCTCTGGACAAGCCAGACCAATCAAGGTAGCGATCGCGGCGGTCAAGACTAGGTCTCAAGAGAGGTGAGGGTGACTGAAAGCCCGCAATGAGCACACAAAGCAAGGACACTTACAAACTACTCCAAACAGGTGCTATATTAAAAATATATACACATTTATTCCAAGGCCTTTAAAACAATGACCGTAGCGAGAAATCACAATACAACTCTAGTAAACCAACACATACCATACCAATACAATATATATACAAATACAAACAAGTCTCAAGCGTTAGATGCACGAAATGTGTAGTCCACCTAAAAGGGAAGGAAAACAGGCAGTGCGAAATAATGCTTAGACCCAGTCCGCCTTCAGAGGCACCTAACTAAAAGGAAGTCCGAGCCCTACGAAGAGTGGAGCCTTGTGCTCAAAAGTACCTGCACACGCTGGTGCCAACGGGCAAAAGGGGAGTCTCTTCGAGGGAGATCAGGCAGTTCAGGTTAGTGCACAAACGAAGAAGAACAGTGTTCCGCGACTCAAGGGCAGAAGCAGAGCGCGAGTACGGAAAGGCATGCTGTTTTGACACAGCGGGGAAAAGCTATGGGTTCCTGCAGGAGGGCGACCAGTTCCTAGCTATGCTACTCACCGGTCCCCGATGCAAGCAGACCCAGGCTTCTCCGCGTCAGTTTCAGTCGCTGGCAGGTTCAGAAGAGCAGGGGATGTCTCGTCGTCGTGTTGAGTCTGCAGCAGCAGAGTTGAGTAAAAGACGTCCCAAACGAAGGAACCCGCACAGTTTGTTACCACAGCAGGGCAACGGAGCGGCCGTGTGTATCTGAGCCAAATGTACACTACTCACTTCAGACCTGGGAACGCCAAGTGTACGAATCGTGTGAGAGTGACAAGGACTCGATATACTACACAACCTGGTGGCAGTTACAGAGCAAGACTCCTGTGTAGGCTGGTCAGTCTGCTGGATGGGCCAGAGACGCTTCCGAAGGCTTACTAGCAGGAGCTGGTGAAGATGCCGAGAATAGCTGTCCCCGCTATTCCAAGGGTCGAAGTACTAGTACAGGCCTTCTGGTTCGATCAAAGGTGAAAAGGGTTTCACAAGGCGACAGCAGTGCAGAGGAGCAGTCCTTCAGCGGGTCACCAGCGATTCCTCGGTTCAGCCTCTTGGTTGCAGGATACTTGGCTCCTGTATTCCTTCGTTCGTGAGAACTCAGGAGATCGACATGGTAGTGGTGTTTCCAGCCCCCTCTTATCCACGGTTCCCTTCGTGCCAAAACGGTGGGGACCCAATGGGAGATCCGCTCATCAACACTCACACCATTCGTGGACCTATCACGGACCACGGTGGTCCCAGGCATTCACACGGGACCAGACATCCCAGCCCACATCCTGGAGGCACACACAAGACATGTAGAAGCCCGCGAAAGCATCCGTGTTTCGCGGGAAAGTACATGCCCAAATAAGGAAGGCCCCGGGTCGGCTCGACCTGGGGAAGGTGAAGGGAGCAAGACGGTCAGCGGACAGGATAAAGGAGCCTCGTGGTCTGGCCAATTTTGGGAGCCAGGCCATCATTTTGGGTTAAGTGCGAGAAACGCGCTTAGAACGCCAAAAGGAGCTCAAAACACAAGAAACGATCGCTGCCACCATTCACCGTCCGTGAATCACTTGCACCGATCAGTTACAATCCTGAAAGAGTATCTAGGGCCTGTAGAAGGCTAGAATCCCAAGAGAGCAGTAACTTAGCTTACAGTGCCCTCTTGTGTCATGTTGCACGAAAGCCGCAACATGATAAAAGAAACTACGGAAAACAGCGTTTCCCGGTACTGACTGTCTTAAGGCCATGCAAGTTTCACCGTAAGAAAGGAGCGAAAGCCCAGAGGAGTGCGGCAGAAGGCTGCACTTCTCTGGCAAAGTCGAGAACAAGGTGAAAAACAACAGCAAAAAGTTTAGGGGTTGCCACATGGAAGGAAAATTACCTACAATTACGAAATCTTTCCTAACAGATATCACATCTCATGTTATAGGAAGAGTCTCAGGTTTGGTATAAGCATTGAGATATCACATCTCTGCAATCGGAAGTGTCTCAGGATTGGGATGGGAAGGAGTTGGATATCCCATCTCATGTTATAGGACGGGTCTCAGGATTGTTATTAGAATCATTGAGATATCATATATATTGCATGCTGTAGGAAGGGTCTAAGGATTGGAATGGGAAGGACTTGGATATCACATCTCATGCTATGGATAGGCTCTCAGGTTTGGAAAGGGAAGGAGTTGGATATCACATTTCATGTTAGAGGAAGGATCTCAGGTTTGGTATTAGAGGCATTGAGATATCACATCTCATGCTATAGGAAGGGTCGCAGGATTGGAATAGGAAGGAGTTGGATATCACATCTCATGCTATAGGAAGGGTCTCAGGTTTGGTATAAGCATTGAGATATCACATCTCATGCTATAGGAAGGGTCTCAGGATTGGAATGGAAGGAGTTGGATATCACATCTCATGTTAAACGAAGGATCTCAGGTTTGGTATTAGAAGCATTGAGACATCACATCTCATGCTATAGGAAGGGTCTCAGGATTGGAATGGGAAGGAGTTGGATATCACATCTCATGCTATAGGAAGGGTCTCAGGCTTGGTATAAGCATTGAGATATCACATCTCATGCTATCGGAAGGGTCTCAGGATTGGAATGGGAAGGAGTTGTATATGACATCTCAAGCCATAGGAAGGGTCTCAGGTTTGGTATAAGCTTTGAGATATCACATCTCTGCTATCGGAAGGGTCTCAGGATTGGAATGGGAAGGAGTTGGATATCCCATCTCATGTTATAGGAAGAGTCTCAGGTTTGGTATTAGAAGCATTGAGATATCACATCTCATGCTATAGGAAGTGTCTCAGGATTTGAAAGGGAAGGACTTGGATATCACATCTCATGCTATAGGGAGGGTCTCAAGTTTGATATTAGAAGCATTGAGATATCACATCTTATGCTATAGGAAGGGTCTCAGGATTGGAATGGGAAGGAGTAGGATATCACATCTCATGCTATAGGAAGGATCTCAGGTTTGGTATGAGCATTGAGATATCACATCTCTTCTATCGGAAGGGTCTCAGGATTGGAATGGGAAGAGTTGGATATTCCCATCTCATGTTATAGGAAGGGTCTCAGGTTTGGTATTAGAAGCATTGAGATATCACATCTCATGCTATAGGAAGGGTCTCAGGATTGGAATGGGAAGGACTTGGATATCACATCTCATGCTATAGGGAGGGTCTCAAGTTTGATATTAGAAGCATTGAGATATCACATCTCACGATATCGGAAGGGTCTCAGGATTGGAATGGGAAGGAGTTGGATATCACATCTCATGATAAAGGAAGGGTCTAAGGTTTGAAGGGGAAGGATTTGGATATCACATCTCATGTTATAGGACGGGTCTCAGGTTTGGTATTAGAAGCACTGAGATATCAAGTCTCATGGTATAGGAAGGGTCTCAGAATTGGAATCAGAAAGAGTTGGATATCACATCTCAAGCTATAGGAAGGGTCTCAGGATTGGAATGGGAAGGAGTTTGATATCACATCTCATGCAATAGTATGGGTCTCAGGTTTGGTATAAGCATTGGGATATCACATCTCATGCTATCGGAAGGGTATCAGGATTGGATTTGGAAGGAGCTGGATATCCCATCTCATGCTATACGAAGGGTCTCAGGTTGGAATGGGAAGGAGTTGGATATCACATCTCATGTTATAGGAAGGGTCTCAGGATTGGAATGGGAAGGACTTGGATATCACATCTCATGCTATAGGAAGGCTCTCAGGTTTGGAAGGGGAAAGAGTTGGATATCACATTTCATGTTAGAGGTAGGATCTCAGGTTTGGTATTAGAGGCATTGAGATATCACATCTCATGCTATCAGAAGGGTCTCAGGATTGGAATGGGAAGGAGTTGGATATCACATCTCATGCTAAAGGGAGGGTCTCAGGTTTGGAAGGGGAAGGATTTGGATATCACATCTCATGTTATAGGAAGGATCTCAGGTTTGGTATTAGAAGCATTGAGATATCACATCTCATGCTATCGGAAGGATCTCATGTTTGGTATTAGAAGCATTGAGATATCACATCTCATGCTATCAGAATGGTCTCAGGATTGGAATCGGAAGGAGTTGGATATCACATCTCATGCTAAAGGGAGGGTCTCAGGTTTGGAAGGGGAAGGATTTGGATATCACATCTCATGTTATCAGAAGGATCTCAGGTTTGGTATTAGAAGTATTGAGATATCACATCTCATGCTATAGGAAGGGTCTCAGGATTGGAATGGGAAGGAGTTGGATATCACATCTCAAGCTATAGGAAGGGTCTCAGGTTTGGTATAAGCATTGAGATATCACATCACATGCTATAGGAAAGGTCTCAGGATTGGAATGGGAAGGAGTTGGATATCACATCTCATGTTATAGGAAAGATCTCAGGTTTGGTATTAGAAGCATTGAGACATCACATCTCATGTTATAGGAAGGGTCTCAGGATTGGAATGGGAAGAAGTTGGATATCACATCTCATGCTATAGGAAGAGTCTCAGGTTTGGTATAAGCATTGAGATATCACATCTCATGATATAGGAAGGGCTCAGGATTGGAATGGGAAGGAGTTGTATATGACATCTCATGCCATAGGAAGGGTCTCAGGTTTGGTATAAGCATTGAGATATCACATCACATGCTATAGGAAGGGTCTCAGGATTGGAATGGGAAGGACTTGGATATCACATCTCATGCTAAAGGGAGGGTCTCAGGTTTGGAAGGGGAAGGATTTGGATATCACATCTCATGTTATAGGAAGGATCTCAGGTTTGGTATAAGAAGCATTGAGATATCACATCTCATGCTATCGGAAGAATCTCAGATTTGGTATTAGAGGCATTGAGATATTACATCTCATGCTATCATAAGGGTCTCAGGATTGGAATGGGAAGGAGTTGGATATCACATCTCATGCTATAGGAAGGATCTCAGGTTTGGAACGGGAAGGAGTTGGATATCACATCTCATGCTATAGGAAGGGTCTCAGGTTTGGAACGGGAAGGAGTTGGATATCCCATCTCATGTTATAGGACTGGTCTCAGGTTTGGTATTAGAAGCATTGAGATATCACATCACATGCTGTAGGAAGGGTCTCAGGTTTGGAATGGGAAGGAATTGGATATCACATCTCATGTTATAGGAAGGGTCTCAGGTTTGGTATAAGCATTGAGATATCACATCTCTGCTATCGGAAGTGTCTCAGGATTGGAATGGGAAGGAGTTGGATATCACATCTCATGTTATAGGACGGGTCTCAGGTTTGTTATTAGAATCATTGAGATATCATATTGCATGCTGTAGGAAGGGTCTAAGGATTGGAATGGGAAGGACTTTGATATCACATCTCATGCTATAGGTAGGCTCTCAGGTTTGGAAAGGGAAGGAGTTGGATATCACATTTCATGTTAGAGGAAGGATCTCAGGTTTGGTATTAGAGCCATTGGATATCACATCTCATGCTATAGGAAGGGTCTCAGGATTGGAATGGGAAGGAGTTGGATATCACATCTCATGCTATAGGAAGGGTTTTAGGTTTGGTATAAGCATTGAAATATCACATCTCATGCTATAGGAAGGGTCTCAGGATTGGAATGGGAAGGATCTGTATATGACATCTCATGCCATAGGAAGGGTCTCAGGTTTGGTATAAGCATTGAGATATCACATCTCTGCTTTCGGAAGGGTCTCAGGATTGGAATGGGAAGGAGTTGGATATCCCATCTCATGTTATAGGAAGAGTCTCAGGTTTGGTATTAGAAGCATTGAGATATCACATCTCATGCTATAGGAAGTGTCTCAGGATTGGAATGGGAAGGACTTGGATATCACATCTCATGCTATAGGGAGGGTCTCAAGTTTGATATTAGAAGCATTGAGATATCACATCTCATGCTATAGGAAGGGTCTCAGTATTGGAATGGGAAGGAGTTGGATATCACATCTCATGCTATAGGAAGGGTCTCAGGTTTGGTATAAGCATTGAGATATCACATCTCTGCTATCGGAAGGGTCTCAGGATTGGAATGGGAAGGAGTTGGATATTCCCATCTCATGTTATAGGAAGGGTCTATCAGGTCTTAGCATGAGACTCTTCCTATAACATGAGATGTGATATCCAACTCCTTCCCATTCCAATCCTGAGACCCTTCCGATAGCTTGAGATGTGATATCTCAATGCTTATACCAAACCTGAGACCCTTCCTATAGCAGGAGATGTGATATCCAACTCCTTCCCATTCCAATCCTGAGACCAGTCCTATAGCATGAGATGTGATATCTCAATGCTTCTAATACCAAACCTGAGATCCTTCCTATAACATGAGATGTGATATCCAACTCCTTCCCATTCCAATCCTGAGACCCTTCCTATAGCATGAGATGTGATATCTCAATGCTTCTAATACCAAACCTGAGATCCATCCGATAGCATGAGATGTGATATCTCAATGCTTCTAATACCAAACCTGAGATCCTTCCTATAACATGAGATGTGATATCCAAATCCTTCCCCTTCTGAACCTGAGACCCTCCCTTTAGCATGAGATGTGATATCCAACTCCTTCCCATTCCAATCCTGATACCCTTCTGATAGCATGAGATGTGATATCTCAATGCCTCTAATACCAAACCTGAGATCCTAACTCTAACATGAAATGTGATATCCAACTCCTTCCCTTTCCAAACCTGAGAGCCTTCCTACAGCATGAGATGTGATATCCAAGTCCTTCCCATTCCAATCCTGAGACCCTTCCTATAACATGAGATGTCATATCCAACTCCTTCCCATTCCAACCTGAGACCCTTCCTATAGCATGAGATGGGATATCCAACTCCTTCCAAATCCAATCCTGATACCCTTCCGATAGCATGAGATGTGATATCCCAATGCTTCTACAAAACCTGAGACCCATACCATGGCATGAGATGTGATATCAAACTCCCGTCCTATACCATGAGACTTGATATCTCAATGCTTCTAATACCAAACCTGAGACCGGTCCAATAACATGAGATGTGATATCCAAATCCTTCCCCTTCCAAACCTTAGACCCTTCCTTTATCATGAGATGTGATATCCAAGTCCTTCCCATTCCATTCCTGAGACCCTTCCTATAGCATGAGATGTGATATCTCAATGCTTCTAATACCAAACCTGAGACCCTTCCTATAACATGAGATGTGATATCCAAGTCCTTCCCATTTCAATCATGAGACCCTTCCTATAGCATGAGATGTGATATCTCAATGCTTCTAATACCAAACCTGAGACCCTTCCTATAACATGAATTCTGATATCCAAGTCCTTCCCATTCCAATCCTGAGACCCTTCCAATAGCAGAGATGTGATATCTCAATGCTTCTAATATCAAACCTGAGACCTGCCCTATAACATGAGATGGGATATCCAACTCCTTCCCGTTCCAAACCTGATACCCTTCCTATAGCATGAGATGTGATATCCAATTCCTTCCCATCCCAATCCTGAGACACCTCCGATAGCAGAGATGTGATATCTCAATGCTTATACCAAACCTGAGACTCTTCCTATAACATGAGATGTGATATCTAACTCCTTCCCGTTCCAAACCTGAGACCCTTCCTATAGCATGAGATGTGATATCCAACTCCTTCCCATTCCAATCCTGAGACCCTTCCTATAGCATGAGATGTGATATCTCACTGCTTATACCAAATCTGAGACCCTTCCTATAGCATAAGATGTGATATCCAACTCCTTCCCATTCCAATCCTGAGACCCTTCCTATAGCATGAGATGTGATATCTCAATGCTTCTAATACCAAACCTGAGATCCTTCCTATAACATGAGATGTGATATCCAACTCCTTCCCATTCCAATCCTGAGACCCTTATGATAGCATGAGATGTGATATCTCAATGCCTCTAATACCAAACCTGAGATACTTCCGATAGCATGAGATGTGATATCTCAATGCTTTTAATACCAAACCTGAGATCCTTCCTATAACATGAGATGTGATTTCCAAATCCTTCCCCTTCCAAACCTGAGACACTCCCTTTAGCATGAGATGTGATATACAACTCCTTCCCATTCCAATCCTGAGACCCTTCTGATAGCATGAGATGTGATATCTCAATGCCTCTAATACCAAACCTGAGATCCTACCTCTAACATGAAATGTGATATCCATCTCCTTCCCTTTCCAAACCTGAGACCCTGCCTATAGCATGAGATGTGATATTCAAGTCCTTCCCATTCCAATCCTGAGACCCTTCCTATAGCATGTGATGTGATATCTCAATGCGTATACCAAACCTGAGACCCTTCCTATGGCATGAGATGTCATATACAACTCCTTCCCATTCCAATCCTGAGACCCTTCCTATAGCATGAGATGTGATATCTCAATGCTTATACCAAACCTGAGACCCTTCCTATAGCATGAGATGTGATATCCAACTTCTTCCCATTCCAATCCTAAGACCCTTCCTATAACATGAGATGTGATGTCTCAATGCTTCTAATACCAAACCTGAGATCTTTCCTATAACATGAGATGTGATATCCAACTCCTTCCCATTCCAATCCTGAGACCCTTCCTATAGCATGAGATGTGATATCTCAATGCTTATACCAAACCTGAGACCCTTCCTATAGCTTGAGATGTGATATCCAACTCCTTCCCATTCCAATCCTGAGACCCTTCCTATAGCATGAGATGTGATATCTCAAGGCCTCTAATACCAAACCTGAGATCCTTCCTCTAACATGAAATGTGATATCCAACTCCTTCCCCTTCCTAACCTGAGACCCTTCCTATAGCATGAGATGTGATATCCAACTCCTTCCCATTCCAATCCTGAGACCCTTCCGATAGCTTGAGATGTGATATCTCAATGCTTCTAATATCAATACTGAGACCCTCCCTATAGAATGAGATGTGATATCTAAGTCCTTCCCATTCCAATCCTGAGACCCTACCGATAGCAGAGATGTGATATCTCAATGCTTATACCAAACCTGAGACCCTTCCTATAGCATGAGATGTGATATCCAACTCCTTCCCATTCCAATCCTGAGACCCTTCCTATAGCATGATATGTGAAATCTCAATGCTTCTACCAAAACTGAGACCCTTCCTTTAGCATGAGATGTGATATCCAACTCCTTCCCATTCCAATCCTGAGACCAGTCCTATAGCATGAGATGTGATATCTCAATGCTTCTAATACCAAACCTGAGATCCTTCCTATAACATGAGATGTGATATCCAACTCCTTCCCATTCCAATCCTGAGACCCTTCCTATAGCATGAGATGTGATATCTCAATGCTTCTAATACCAAACCTGAGATCCTTCCGATAGCATGAGATGTGATATCTCAATGCTTCTAATACCAAACATGAGATCCTTCCTATAACATGAGATGTGATATCCAAATCCTTCCCCTTCCGAACCTGAGACCCTCCCTTTAGCATGAGATGTGATATCCCACTCCTTCCCATTCCAATCCTGATACCCTTCTGATAGCATGAGATGTGATATCTCAATGCCTCTAATACCAAACCTGAGATCCTACCTCTAACATGAAATGTGATATCCAACTCCTTCCCTTTCCAAACCTGAGAGCCTTCCTACAGCATGAGATGTGATATCCAAGTCCTTCCCATTCCAATCCTGAGACCCTTCCTATAACATGAGATGTCATATCCAACTCCTTCCCATTCCAACCTGAGACCCTTCCTATAGCATGAGATGGGATATCCAACTCCTTCTTATGCCAAACCTGAGACCCTTCCTATGGCATGATATGTGATATCCAACTCCTTGCCATTCAAATCCTGAGACCCTTCCTATAGCATGAGAAGGGATATCCAACTCCTTCCCAATCCAATCCTGAGACCCTTCCGATAGCAGAGATGTGATATCTCAACGCTTCTACCAAACCTGAGACCCTTCCTATAACATGAGATGTGATATCCAATTCCTTCCCATTCCAAACCTGAGACCCTTACTATTGGATGAGATGTGATATCCAACTCCTTCCCATTCCAACCCTGAGACCCTTCCTATACCATGAGATGTGATATCTCAATGCTTCTAATACCAAACCTGGGTCCCGTCCTATAACATGAGATATGATATCCAAATCCTTCCCCTTCCAAACCTGAGAACCTTCCTTTAGCATGAGATGTGATATCCAAATACTTCCCATTCCAATCCTAAAACCCTTCCTATAGCATGAGATGTGATATCTCAATGTTTCTAATAAAAAACCTGAGACCCTTCCTATAGCAAGAGATGCGATATCCAAATCCTTCCCATTCCAATCCTGAGACCCTTCCTATAACATGAGATGTGATATCCAACTCCTTCCCATTCCAACCTGAGACCCTTCCTATAGCATGAGAAGGGATATCCAACTCCTTCCCAATCCAATCCTGAGACCCTTCCGATAGCAGAGATGTGATATCTCAATGCTTATACCAAACCTGAGACCCTTCCTATGGCATGAGATGTGATATCCAACTCCTTGCCATTCAAATCCTGAGACCCTCCCTATAACAAGAGATGTCATATCCAACTCCTTCCCATTCCAAACCTGAGATCCTTCCTTTAGCATGAGATGTAATATCCAAATCCTTCACATTCCAATCCGGAGACCCTTCCTATAGCATGAGATGTGATATCTCAATGCTTCTAATACCAAACATGAGATCCTTCCTATAACATGAGATGTGATATCCAACTCCTTCCCATTCCAAACCTGAGACCCTTCCGATAGCATGAGATGTGATATCTCAATGCTTCAAAAACCAAACATGAGAACCATCCTATAACATGAGATGTGAAATCCAAATCCTTCCCTTCCCAAACCTGAGACTCTTCCTATAGCATGAGATGTGATATCTCAATGCTTCTACCAAACCTTAAACCCTTCCTATAGCATGAGAAGTGATATCCAACTCCTTCCCATTCCAATCCTGAGACACTTCCTATAGCATGAGATGTGATATCACAATGCTTCTAATACCAAACCTGAGACCCGTCCTATAACATGAGATGTGATATCCAAATCCTTCCCCTTCCAAACCTTAGACCCTTCCTTTATCATGAGATGTGATATCCAAGTCCTTCCCATTCCATTCCTGAGACCCTTCCTATAGCATGAGATGTGATATCTCAATGCTTCTAATACCAAACCTGAGACCCTTCCTATAACATGAGATGTGATATCCAAGTCCTTCCCATTCCAATCCTGAGACCCTCCCTTTAGCATGAGATGTGATATCCAACTCCTTCCCATTCCAATCCTGAGACCGTTCTGATAGCATGAGATGTGATATCTCAATGCTTCTAATACCAAACCTGAGATCCTTCCGATAGCATGAGATGTGATATTTCAATTCTTCTAATACCAAACCTGAGATCCTTCCTATAACACGAGATGTGATATTCAAATCCTTCCCCTTCCAAACCTGAGACCCTCCCTTTAGCATGAGATGTGATATCCAACTCCTTCCCATTCCAATCCTGAGACCCTTCTGATAGCATGAGATGTTATATCTCAATGCCTCTAATACCAAACCTGAGATTCTACCTCTAACATGAAATGTGATATCCAACTCCTTCCCCTTCCAAACCTGGGAGCCTTCCTATAACATGAGATGTGATATCGAAGTCCTTCCCATTCCAATCCTGAGACCCTTCCTATAACATGAGATGTGATATCCAACTCCTTCCCATTCCAATCCTGAGACCCTTCCTATAGCATGAGATGTGATGTCTCAATGCTTCTAATACCAAATCTGAGATCCTTCCTATAACATGAGATGTGATATCCAACTCCTTCCATTCCAATCCTGAGACCCTTCCTATAGCATGGGATGTGATATTTCAATGCTTATAGCAAACCTGAGACCCTTCCTATAGCATGAGATGTGATATCCAAATCCTTCCCATTCCAATCGTGAGACCCTTCCTATAGCATGAGATGTGATATCTCAATGCCTCTAATACCAAACCTGAGATCCTTCCTCTAACATGAAATGTGATATCCAAATCCTTCCCTTTCCAAACCTGAGAGCCTACCTATAGCATGAGATGTGATATCCAACTCCTTCCCATTCCAATCCTGAGACCCTTCCTATAGCATGAGATGTGATATCTCAATGCTTATACCAAACCTGAGACCCTTCCTATAGCATGAGATGTGATATCCAAATCCTTCCCATTCCAATCCTGAGACCCTTCCTATAGCATGGGATGTGATATCTTAATGCCTCTAATACCAAACCAAAGATCCTTCCTTGAACATGAAATGTGATATCCCACTCCTTCCCTTTCCAAACCTGAGAGTCTACCTATAGCATGAGATGTGATATCCAAGTCCTTCCCATTCCAATCCTTAGACACTTCCTACAGCATGAGATGTGATATCTCAATGATTCTATTACCAAACCTGAGACCCGTCCTATAACATGAGATGGGATATCCAACTCCTTCCCATTTCAATCCTGAGAAACTTCCGATAGCAGAGATGTGATATCTCAATGCTTAGACCAAACCTGAGACCCTTCCTATAACATGAGATGTGATATCCAACTCCTTCCCGTTCCAAACCTGAGACCCTTTCTATAGCAAGAATCTAATATCCAACTCCTTCCCATTCCAATCCTGAGACCATTCCTATAGCATGAGATGTGATATCTCAATGCTTCTAATACCAAACCTGAGACCCTTCCTATAACATGAGATGTGATATCCAAGTCCTTCCCATTCCAATCCTGAGACCCTCCCTTTAGCATGAGATGTGATATCCAACTCCTTCCCATTCCAATCCTGAGACCGTTCTGATAGCATGAGATGTGATATCTCAATGCTTCTAATACCAAACCTGAGATCCTTCCGATAGCATGAGATGTGATATTTCAATTCTTCTAATACCAAACCTGAGATCCTTCCTATAACACAAGATGTGATATTCAAATCCTTCCCCTTCCAAACCTGAGACCCTCCCTTTAGCATGAGATGTGATATCCAACTCCTTCCCATTCCAATCCTGAGACCCTTCTGATAGCATGAGATGTTATATCTCAATGCCTCTAATACCAAACCTGAGATTCTACCTCTAACATGAAATGTGATATCCAACTCCTTCCCCTTCCAAACCTGGGAGCCTTCCTATAACATGAGATGTGATATCGAAGTCCTTCCCATTCCAATCCTGAGACCCTTCCTATAACATGAGATGTGATATCCAACTCCTTCCCATTCCAATCCTGAGACCCTTCCTATAGCATGAGATGTGATGTCTCAATGCTTCTAATACCAAATCTGAGATCCTTCCTATAACATGAGATGTGATATCCAACTCCTTCCATTCCAATCCTGAGACCCTTCCTATAGCATGGGATGTGATATTTCAATGCTTATAGCAAACCTGAGACCCTTCCTATAGCATGAGATGTGATATCCAAATCCTTCCCATTCCAATCGTGAGACCCTTCCTATAGCATGAGATGTGATATCTCAATGCCTCTAATACCAAACCTGAGATCCTTCCTCTAACATGAAATGTGATATCCAAATCCTTCCCTTTCCAAACCTGAGAGCCTACCTATAGCATGAGATGTGATATCCAACTCCTTCCCATTCCAATCCTGAGACCCTTCCTATAGCATGAGATGTGATATCTCAATGCTTATACCAAACCTGAGACCCTTCCTATAGCATGAGATGTGATATCCAAATCCTTCCCATTCCAATCCTGAGACCCTTCCTATAGCATGAGATGTGATATCTTAATGCCTCTAATACCAAACCTGAGATCCTTCCTTGAACATGAAATGTGATATCCCACTCCTTCCCTTTCCAAACCAGAGAGTCTACCTATAGCATGAGATGTGATATCCAAGTCCTTCCCATTCCAATCCTTAGACACTTCCTACAGCATGAGATGTGATATCTCAATGATTCTATTACCAAACCTGAGACCCGTCCTATAACATGAGATGGGATATCCAACTCCTTCCCATTTCAATCCTGAGAAACTTCCGATAGCAGAGATGTGATATCTCAATGCCTCTAATACCAAACCTGAGATCCTTCCTCTAACATGAAATGTGATATCCAAATCCTTCCCTTTCCAAACCTGAGAGCCTACCTATAGCATGAGATGTGATATCCAACTCCTTCCCATTCCAATCCTGAGACCCTTCCTATAGCATGAGATGTGATATCTCAATGCTTATACCAAACCTGAGACCCTTCCTATAGCATGAGATGTGATATCCAAATCCTTCCCATTCCAATCCTGAGACCCTTCCTATAGCATGGGATGTGATATCTCAATGCCTCTAATACCAAACCTGAGATCCTTCCTTGAACATGAAATGTGATATCCCACTCCTTCCCTTTCCAAACCTGAGAGTCTACCTATAGCATGAGATGTGATATCCAAGTCCTTCCCATTCCAATCCTTAGACACTTCCTACAGCATGAGATGTGATATCTCAATGATTCTATTACCAAACCTGAGACCCGTCCTATAACATGAGATGGGATATCCAACTCCTTCCCATTTCAATCCTGAGAAACTTCCGATAGCAGAGATGTGATATCTCAATGCTTAGACCAAACCTGAGACCCTTCCTATAACATGAGATGTGATATCCAACTCCTTTCCGTTCCAAACCTGAGACCCTTTCTATAGCAAGAATCTAATATCCAACTCCTTCCCATTCCAATCCTGAGACCATTCCTATAGCATGAGATGTGATATCTCAATGCTTCTAATACCAAACCTGAGACCCTTCCTATAACATGAGATGTGATATCCAAGTCCTTCCCATTCCAATCCTGAGACCCTCCCTTTAGCATGAGATGTGATATCCAACTCCTTCCCATTCCAATCCTGAGACCGTTCTGATAGCATGAGATGTGATATCTCAATGCTTCTAATACCAAACCTGAGATCCTTCCGATAGCATGAGATGTGATATTTCAATTCTTCTAATACCAAACCTGAGATCCTTCCTATAACACAAGATGTGATATTCAAATCCTTCCCCTTCCAAACCTGAGACCCTCCCTTTAGCATGAGATGTGATATCCAACTCCTTCCCATTCCAATCCTGAGACCCTTCTGATAGCATGAGATGTTATATCTCAATGCCTCTAATACCAAACCTGAGATTCTACCTCTAACATGAAATGTGATATCCAACTCCTTCCCCTTCCAAACCTGGGAGCCTTCCTATAACATGAGATGTGATATCGAAGTCCTTCCCATTCCAATCCTGAGACCCTTCCTATAACATGAGATGTGATATCCAACTCCTTCCCATTCCAATCCTGAGACCCTTCCTATAGCATGAGATATGATGTCTCAATGCTTCTAATACCAAATCTGAGATCCTTCCTATAACATGAGATGTGATATCCAACTCCTTCCATTCCAATCCTGAGACCCTTCCTATAGCATGGGATGTGATATTTCAATGCTTATAGCAAACCTGAGACCCTTCCTATAGCATGAGATGTGATATCCAAATCCTTCCCATTCCAATCGTGAGACCCTTCCTATAGCATGAGATGTGATATCTCAATGCCTCTAATACCAAACCTGAGATCCTTCCTCTAACATGAAATGTGATATCCAAATCCTTCCCTTTCCAAACCTGAGAGCCTACCTATAGCATGAGATGTGATATCCAACTCCTTCCCATTCCAATCCTGAGACCCTTCCTATAGCATGAGATGTGATATCTCAATGCTTATACCAAACCTGAGACCCTTCCTATAGCATGAGATGTGATATCCAAATCTTTCCCATTCCAATCCTGAGACCCTTCCTATAGCATGAGATGTGATATCTCAATGCCTCTAATACCAAACCTGAGATCCTTCCTTGAACATGAAATGTGATATCCCACTCCTTCCCTTTCCAAACCAGAGAGTCTACCTATAGCATGAGATGTGATATCCAAGTCCTTCCCATTCCAATCCTTAGACACTTCCTACAGCATGAGATGTGATATCTCAATGATTCTATTACCAAACCTGAGACCCGTCCTATAACATGAGATGGGATATCCAACTCCTTCCCATTTCAATCCTGAGAAACTTCCGATAGCAGAGATGTGATATCTCAATGCTTAGACCAAACCTGAGACCCTTCCTATAACATGAGATGTGATATCTCAATGCTTCTAATACCAAACCTGAGATCCTTCCTATGACATGAGATGTGATATCCAATTCCTTCCCATTCCAAACCTGAGACCCTTCCTATAGCATGAGATGTGATATCTCAATGCTTCTAATACCAAACCTGAGATCCTTCCTATAACATGAGATGTGATATCCAAAGCCTTCCCCTTCCAAACCAGAGACCCTCCCTTTAGCATGAGATGTGATATCCAACTCCTTCCCATTCCAATCCTGAGACATTTCTGATAGCATGAGATGTGATATCTCAATGCTTCTAATACCAAACCTGAGATCCTTCCTATGACATGAGATGTGATATCCAATTCCTTCCCATTCCAAACCTGAGACCCTTCCTATAGCATGAGATGTGATATCTCAATGCTTCTAATACCAAACCTGAGATCCTTCCTATAACATGAGATGTGATATCCAAATCCTTCCCCTTCCAAACCAGAGACCCTCCCTTTAGCATGAGATGTGATATCCAACTCCTTCCCATTCCAATCCTGAGACATTTCTGATAGCATGAGATGTGATATCTCAATGCCTCTAATACCAAACCTGAGATCCTACCTCTAACATGAAATGTGATATCCAACTCCTTCCCCTTGCAAACCTGAGAGCCTTCCTATAGCATGAGATGTGATATCGAAGTATTTCCCATTCCAATCCTGAGACCCTTCCTATAACATGAGATGTGATATCCAACTCCTTCCCATTCCAACCTGAGACCCTTCCTATAGCATGAGATGGGATATCCAACTACTTCCAAATCCAATCCTGATACCCTTCCGATAGCATGAGATGTGATATCTCAATCCCTCTAATACCAAACCTGAGATCCTTCCTATAACATGAGATGTGATATCAAAATCCTTCCCCTTCCAAACCTGAGACCCTCCCTTTAGCATGAGATGTGATATCCAACTCCTTCCCATTCCAATCCTGAGACCCTTCTGATAGCATGAGATGTGATATTCAATGCCTCTAATACCAAACCTGAGATCCTACCTCTAACATGAAATGTGATATCCAGCTCCTTCCCTTTCCAAACGTGAGAGCCTCCCTATAGCATGAGATGGGATATTCAAGTCCTTCCCATTCCAATCCTGAGACCCTTCCTATAGCATGAGATGTGATATCTCAATGCTTCTAATACCAAACCTGAGACCGTTCCTATAACATAAGATGGGATATCCAACTCCTTCCCATTCCAATCCTGAGACCCTTCCGATAGCAGAGATGTGATATCTCAATGCTGATACCAAACCTGAGACCCTTCCTATGGCATGAGATGTCATATACAACTCCTTCCCATTCCAATCCTGAGACCATTCCTATAGCATGAGATGTGATATCTCAATGCTTCTAATACCAAACCTGAGATCGTTCCTATAACATAAGATGGGATATCCAACTCCTTCCCATTCCAATCCTGAGACCCTTCCGATAGCAGAGATGTGATATCTCAATGCTGATACCAAACCTGAGACCCTTCCTATGGCATGAGATGTCATATACAACTCCTTCCCGTTCCAAACCTGAGACCCTTCCTATAGCATGAGATGTGATATCCAACTCCTTCCCATTCCAATCCTGAGACCCTTCCTATAGCATGAGATGTGATATCTCACTGCTTATACCAAATCTGAGACCCTTCCTATAGCATAAGATGTGATATCCAACTCCTTCCCATTCCAATCCTGAGACCCTTCCTATAGCATGAGATGTGATATCTCAATGCTTTTAATACCAAACCTGAGATCCTTCCTATAACATGAGATGTGATTTCCAAATCCTTCCCCTTCCAAACCTGAGACACTCCCTTTAGCATGAGATGTGATATACAACTCCTTCCCATTCCAATCCTGAGACCCTTCTGATAGCATGAGATGTGATATCTCAATGCCTCTAATACCAAACCTGAGATCCTACCTCTAACATGAAATGTGATATCCATCTCCTTCCCTTTCCAAACCTGAGACCCTGCCTATAGCATGAGATGTGATATTCAAGTCCTTCCCATTCCAATCCTGAGACCCTTCCTATAGCATGTGATGTGATATCTCAATGCGTATACCAAACCTGAGACCCTTCCTATGGCATGAGATGTCATATACAACTCCTTCCCATTCCAATCCTGAGACCCTTCCTATAGCATGAGATGTGATATCTCAATGCTTATACCAAACCTGAGACCCTTCCTATAGCATGAGATGTGATATCCAACTTCTTCCCATTCCAATCCTAAGACCCTTCCTATAACATGAGATGTGATGTCTCAATGCTTCTAATACCAAACCTGAGATCTTTCCTATAACATGAGATGTGATATCCAACTCCTTCCCATTCCAATCCTGAGACCCTTCCTATAGCATGAGATGTGATATCTCAATGCTTATACCAAACCTGAGACCCTTCCTATAGCTTGAGATGTGATATCCAACTCCTTCCCATTCCAATCCTGAGACCCTTCCTATAGCATGAGATGTGATATCTCAAGGCCTCTAATACCAAACCTGAGATCCTTCCTCTAACATGAAATGTGATATCCAACTCCTTCCCCTTCCTAACCTGAGACCCTTCCTATAGCATGAGATGTGATATCCAACTCCTTCCCATTCCAATCCTGAGACCCTTCCGATAGCTTGAGATGTGATATCTCAATGCTTCTAATATCAATACTGAGACCCTCCCTATAGCATGAGATGTGATATCTAAGTCCTTCCCATTCCAATCCTGAGACCCTTCCGATAGCAGAGATGTGATATCTCAATGCTTATACCAAACCTGAGACCCTTCCTATAGCATGAGATGTGATATCCAACTCCTTCCCATTCCAATCCTGAGACCCTTCCTATAGCATGATATGTGAAATCTCAATGCTTCTACCAAAACTGAGACCCTTCCTTTAGCATGAGATGTGATATCCAACTCCTTCCCATTCCAATCCTGAGACCAGTCCTATAGCATGAGATGTGATATCTCAATGCTTCTAATACCAAACCTGAGATCCTTCCTATAACATGAGATGTGATATCCAACTCCTTCCCATTCCAATCCTGAGACCCTTCCTATAGCATGAGATGTGATATCTCAATGCTTCTAATACCAAACCTGAGATCCTTCCGATAGCATGAGATGTGATATCTCAATGCTTCTAATACCAAACATGAGATCCTTCCTATAACATGAGATGTGATATCCAAATCCTTCCCCTTCCGAACCTGAGACCCTCCCTTTAGCATGAGATGTGATATCCCACTCCTTCCCATTCCAATCCTGATACCCTTCTGATAGCATGAGATGTGATATCTCAATGCCTCTAATACCAAACCTGAGATCCTACCTCTAACATGAAATGTGATATCCAACTCCTTCCCTTTCCAAACCTGAGAGCCTTCCTACAGCATGAGATGTGATATCCAAGTCCTTCCCATTCCAATCCTGAGACCCTTCCTATAACATGAGATGTCATATCCAACTCCTTCCCATTCCAACCTGAGACCCTTCCTATAGCATGAGATGGGATATCCAACTCCTTCTTATGCCAAACCTGAGACCCTTCCTATGGCATGATATGTGATATCCAACTCCTTGCCATTCAAATCCTGAGACCCTTCCTATAGCATGAGAAGGGATATCCAACTCCTTCCCAATCCAATCCTGAGACCCTTCCGATAGCAGAGATGTGATATCTCAACGCTTCTACCAAACCTGAGACCCTTCCTATAACATGAGATGTGATATCCAATTCCTTCCCATTCCAAACCTGAGACCCTTACTATTGGATGAGATGTGATATCCAACTCCTTCCCATTCCAACCCTGAGACCCTTCCTATACCATGAGATGTGATATCTCAATGCTTCTAATACCAAACCTGGGTCCCGTCCTATAACATGAGATATGATATCCAAATCCTTCCCCTTCCAAACCTGAGAACCTTCCTTTAGCATGAGATGTGATATCCAAATACTTCCCATTCCAATCCTAAAACCCTTCCTATAGCATGAGATGTGATATCTCAATGTTTCTAATAAAAAACCTGAGACCCTTCCTATAGCAAGAGATGCGATATCCAAATCCTTCCCATTCCAATCCTGAGACCCTTCCTATAACATGAGATGTGATATCCAACTCCTTCCCATTCCAACCTGAGACCCTTCCTATAGCATGAGAAGGGATATCCAACTCCTTCCCAATCCAATCCTGAGACCCTTCCGATAGCAGAGATGTGATATCTCAATGCTTATACCAAACCTGAGACCCTTCCTATGGCATGAGATGTGATATCCAACTCCTTGCCATTCAAATCCTGAGACCCTCCCTATAACAAGAGATGTCATATCCAACTCCTTCCCATTCCAAACCTGAGATCCTTCCTTTAGCATGAGATGTAATATCCAAATCCTTCACATTCCAATCCGGAGACCCTTCCTATAGCATGAGATGTGATATCTCAATGCTTCTAATACCAAACATGAGATCCTTCCTATAACATGAGATGTGATATCCAACTCCTTCCCATTCCAAACCTGAGACCCTTCCGATAGCATGAGATGTGATATCTCAATGCTTCAAAAACCAAACATGAGAACCATCCTATAACATGAGATGTGAAATCCAAATCCTTCCCTTCCCAAACCTGAGACTCTTCCTATAGCATGAGATGTGATATCTCAATGCTTCTACCAAACCTTAAACCCTTCCTATAGCATGAGAAGTGATATCCAACTCCTTCCCATTCCAATCCTGAGACACTTCCTATAGCATGAGATGTGATATCACAATGCTTCTAATACCAAACCTGAGACCCGTCCTATAACATGAGATGTGATATCCAAATCCTTCCCCTTCCAAACCTTAGACCCTTCCTTTATCATGAGATGTGATATCCAAGTCCTTCCCATTCCATTCCTGAGACCCTTCCTATAGCATGAGATGTGATATCTCAATGCTTCTAATACCAAACCTGAGACCCTTCCTATAACATGAGATGTGATATCCAAGTCCTTCCCATTCCAATCCTGAGACCCTCCCTTTAGCATGAGATGTGATATCCAACTCCTTCCCATTCCAATCCTGAGACCATTCTGATAGCATGAGATGTGATATCTCAATGCTTCTAATACCAAACCTGAGATCCTTCCGATAGCATGAGATGTGATATTTCAATTCTTCTAATACCAAACCTGAGATCCTTCCTATAACACGAGATGTGATATTCAAATCCTTCCCCTTCCAAACCTGAGACCCTCCCTTTAGCATGAGATGTGATATCCAACTCCTTCCCATTCCAATCCTGAGACCCTTCTGATAGCATGAGATGTTATATCTCAATGCCTCTAATACCAAACCTGAGATTCTACCTCTAACATGAAATGTGATATCCAACTCCTTCCCCTTCCAAACCTGGGAGCCTTCCTATAACATGAGATGTGATATCGAAGTCCTTCCCATTCCAATCCTGAGACCCTTCCTATAACATGAGATGTGATATCCAACTCCTTCCCATTCCAATCCTGAGACCCTTCCTATAGCATGAGATGTGATGTCTCAATGCTTCTAATACCAAATCTGAGATCCTTCCTATAACATGAGATGTGATATCCAACTCCTTCCATTCCAATCCTGAGACCCTTCCTATAGCATGGGATGTGATATTTCAATGCTTATAGCAAACCTGAGACCCTTCCTATAGCATGAGATGTGATATCCAAATCCTTCCCATTCCAATCGTGAGACCCTTCCTATAGCATGAGATGTGATATCTCAATGCCTCTAATACCAAACCTGAGATCCTTCCTCTAACATGAAATGTGATATCCAAATCCTTCCCTTTCCAAACCTGAGAGCCTACCTATAGCATGAGATGTGATATCCAACTCCTTCCCATTCCAATCCTGAGACCCTTCCTATAGCATGAGATGTGATATCTCAATGCTTATACCAAACCTGAGACCCTTCCTATAGCATGAGATGTGATATCCAAATCCTTCCCATTCCAATCCTGAGACCCTTCCTATAGCATGGGATGTGATATCTCAATGCCTCTAATACCAAACCTGAGATCCTTCCTTGAACATGAAATGTGATATCCCACTCCTTCCCTTTCCAAACCTGAGAGTCTACCTATAGCATGAGATGTGATATCCAAGTCCTTCCCATTCCAATCCTTAGACACTTCCTACAGCATGAGATGTGATATCTCAATGATTCTATTACCAAACCTGAGACCCGTCCTATAACATGAGATGGGATATCCAACTCCTTCCCATTTCAATCCTGAGAAACTTCCGATAGCAGAGATGTGATATCTCAATGCTTAGACCAAACCTGAGACCCTTCCTATAACATGAGATGTGATATCCAACTCCTTCCCGTTCCAAACCTGAGACCCTTTCTATAGCAAGAATCTAATATCCAACTCCTTCCCATTCCAATCCTGAGACCATTCCTATAGCATGAGATGTGATATCTCAATGCTTCTAATACCAAACCTGAGACCCTTCCTATAACATGAGATGTGATATCCAAGTCCTTCCCATTCCAATCCTGAGACCCTCCCTTTAGCATGAGATGTGATATCCAACTCCTTCCCATTCCAATCCTGAGACCGTTCTGATAGCATGAGATGTTATATCTCAATGCCTCTAATACCAAACCTGAGATTCTACCTCTAACATGAAATGTGATATCCAACTCCTTCCCCTTCCAAACCTGGGAGCCTTCCTATAACATGAGATGTGATATCGAAGTCCTTCCCATTCCAATCCTGAGACCCTTCCTATAACATGAGATGTGATATCCAACTCCTTCCCATTCCAATCCTGAGACCCTTCCTATAGCATGAGATGTGATGTCTCAATGCTTCTAATACCAAACCTGAGATCCTTCCGATAGCATGAGATGTGATATTTCAATTCTTCTAATACCAAACCTGAGATCCTTCCTATAACACGAGATGTGATATTCAAATCCTTCCCCTTCCAAACCTGAGACCCTCCCTTTAGCATGAGATGTGATATCCAACTCCTTCCCATTCCAATCCTGAGACCCTTCTGATAGCATGAGATGTTATATCTCAATGCCTCTAATACCAAACCTGAGATTCTACCTCTAACATGAAATGTGATATCCAACTCCTTCCCCTTCCAAACCTGGGAGCCTTCCTATAACATGAGATGTGATATCGAAGTCCTTCCCATTCCAATCCTGAGACCCTTCCTATAACATGAGATGTGATATCCAACTCCTTCCCATTCCAATCCTGAGACCCTTCCTATAGCATGAGATGTGATGTCTCAATGCTTCTAATACCAAATCTGAGATCCTTCCTATAACATGAGATGTGATATCCAACTCCTTCCATTCCAATCCTGAGACCCTTCCTATAGCATGAGATGTGATGTCTCAATGCTTCTAATACCAAATCTGAGATCCTTCCTATAACATGAGATGTGATATCCAACTCCTTCCATTCCAATCCTGAGACCCTTCCTATAGCATGGGATGTGATATTTCAATGCTTATAGCAAACCTGAGACCCTTCCTATAGCATGAGATGTGATATCCAAATCCTTCCCATTCCAATCGTGAGACCCTTCCTATAGCATGAGATGTGATATCTCAATGCCTCTAATACCAAACCTGAGATCCTTCCTCTAACATGAAATGTGATATCCAAATCCTTCCCTTTCCAAACCTGAGAGCCTACCTATAGCATGAGATGTGATATCCAACTCCTTCCCATTCCAATCCTGAGACCCTTCCTATAGCATGAGATGTGATATCTCAATGCTTATACCAAACCTGAGACCCTTCCTATAGCATGAGATGTGATATCCAAATCCTTCCCATTCCAATCCTGAGACCCTTCCTATAGCATGGGATGTGATATCTCAATGCCTCTAATACCAAACCTGAGATCCTTCCTTGAACATGAAATGTGATATCCCACTCCTTCCCTTTCCAAACCTGAGAGTCTACCTATAGCATGAGATGTGATATCCAAGTCCTTCCCATTCCAATCCTTAGACACTTCCTACAGCATGAGATGTGATATCTCAATGATTCTATTACCAAACCTGAGACCCGTCCTATAACATGAGATGGGATATCCAACTCCTTCCCATTTCAATCCTGAGAAACTTTCGATAGCAGAGATGTGATATCTCAATGCTTAGACCAAACCTGAGACCCTTCCTATAACATGAGATGTGATATCCAACTCCTTCCCGTTCCAAACCTGAGACCCTTTCTATAGCAAGAATCTAATATCCAACTCCTTCCCATTCCAATCCTGAGACCATTCCTATAGCATGAGATGTGATATCTCAATGCTTCTAATACCAAACCTGAGACCCTTCCTATAACATGAGATGTGATATCCAAGTCCTTCCCATTCCAATCCTGAGACCCTCCCTTTAGCATGAGATGTGATATCCAACTCCTTCCCATTCCAATCCTGAGACCGTTCTGATAGCATGAGATGTTATATCTCAATGCCTCTAATACCAAACCTGAGATTCTACCTCTAACATGAAATGTGATATCCAACTCCTTCCCCTTCCAAACCTGGGAGCCTTCCTATAACATGAGATGTGATATCGAAGTCCTTCCCATTCCAATCCTGAGACCCTTCCTATAACATGAGATGTGATATCCAACTCCTTCCCATTCCAATCCTGAGACCCTTCCTATAGCATGAGATGTGATGTCTCAATGCTTCTAATACCAAACCTGAGATCCTTCCGATAGCATGAGATGTGATATTTCAATTCTTCTAATACCAAACCTGAGATCCTTCCTATAACACGAGATGTGATATTCAAATCCTTCCCCTTCCAAACCTGAGACCCTCCCTTTAGCATGAGATGTGATATCCAACTCCTTCCCATTCCAATCCTGAGACCCTTCTGATAGCATGAGATGTTATATCTCAATGCCTCTAATACCAAACCTGAGATTCTACCTCTAACATGAAATGTGATATCCAACTCCTTCCCCTTCCAAACCTGGGAGCCTTCCTATAACATGAGATGTGATATCGAAGTCCTTCCCATTCCAATCCTGAGACCCTTCCTATAACATGAGATGTGATATCCAACTCCTTCCCATTCCAATCCTGAGACCCTTCCTATAGCATGAGATGTGATGTCTCAATGCTTCTAATACCAAACCTGAGATCCTTCCTATGACATGAGATGTGATATCCAACTCCTTCCATTCCAATCCTGAGACCCTTCCTATAGCATGGGATGTGATATTTCAATGCTTATAGCAAACCTGAGACCCTTCCTATAGCATGAGATGTGATATCCAAATCCTTCCCATTCCAATCGTGAGACCCTTCCTATAGCATGAGATGTGATATCTCAATGCCTCTAATACCAAACCTGAGATCCTTCCTCTAACATGAAATGTGATATCCAAATCCTTCCCTTTCCAAACCTGAGAGCCTACCTATAGCATGAGATGTGATATCCAACTCCTTCCCATTCCAATCCTGAGACCCTTCCTATAGCATGAGATGTGATATCTCAATGCTTATACCAAACCTGATACCCTTCCTATAGCATGAGATGTGATATCCAAATCCTTCCCATTCCAATCCTGAGACCCTTCCTATAGCATGAGATGTGATATCTCAATGCCTCTAATACCAAACCTGAGATCCTTCCTTGAACATGAAATGTGATATCCCACTCCTTCCCTTTCCAAACCAGAGAGTCTACCTATAGCATGAGATGTGATATCCAAGTCCTTCCCATTCCAATCCTTAGACACTTCCTACAGCATGAGATGTGATATCTCAATGATTCTATTACCAAACCTGAGACCCGTCCTATAACATGAGATGGGATATCCAACTCCTTCCCATTTCAATCCTGAGAAACTTCCGATAGCAGAGATGTGATATCTCAATGCTTAGACCAAACCTGAGACCCTTCCTATAACATGAGATGTGATATCTCAATGCTTCTAATACCAAACCTGAGATCCTTCCTATGACATGAGATGTGATATCCAATTCCTTCCCATTCCAAACCTGAGACCCTTCCTATAGCATGAGATGTGATATCTCAATGCTTCTAATACCAAACCTGAGATCCTTCCTATAACATGAGATGTGATATCCAAATCCTTCCCCTTCCAAACCAGAGACCCTCCCTTTAGCATGAGATGTGATATCCAACTCCTTCCCATTCCAATCCTGAGACATTTCTGATAGCATGAGATGTGATATCTCAATGCTTCTAATACCAAACCTGAGATCCTTCCTATGACATGAGATGTGATATCCAATTCCTTCCCATTCCAAACCTGAGACCCTTCCTATAGCATGAGATGTGATATCTCAATGCTTCTAATACCAAACCTGAGATCCTTCCTATAACATGAGATGTGATATCCAAATCCTTCCCCTTCCAAACCAGAGACCCTCCCTTTAGCATGAGATGTGATATCCAACTCCTTCCCATTCCAATCCTGAGACATTTCTGATAGCATGAGATGTGATATCTCAATGCCTCTAATACCAAACCTGAGATCCTACCTCTAACATGAAATGTGATATCCAACTCCTTCCCCTTGCAAACCTGAGAGCCTTCCTATAGCATGAGATGTGATATCGAAGTATTTCCCATTCCAATCCTGAGACCCTTCCTATAACATGAGATGCGATATCCAACTCCTTGCCATTCCAACCTGAGACCCTTCCTATAGCATGAGATGGGATATCCAACTACTTCCAAATCCAATCCTGATACCCTTCCGATAGCATGAGATGTGATATCTCAATCCCTCTAATACCAAACCTGAGATCCTTCCTATAACATGAGATGTGATATCAAAATCCTTCCCCTTCCAAACCTGAGACCCTCCCTTTAGCATGAGATGTGATATCCAACTCCTTCCCATTCCAATCCTGAGACCCTTCTGATAGCATGAGATGTGATATTCAATGCCTCTAATACCAAACCTGAGATCCTACCTCTAACATGAAATGTGATATCCAACTCCTTCCCTTTCCAAACGTGAGAGCCTCCCTATAGCATGAGATGGGATATTCAAGTCCTTCCCATTCCAATCCTGAGACCCTTCCTATAGCATGAGATGTGATATCTCAATGCTTCTAATACCAAACCTGAGACCGTTCCTATAACATAAGATGGGATATCCAAATCCTTCCCCTTCCAAACCAGAGACCCTCCCTTTAGCATGAGATGTGATATCCAACTCCTTCCCATTCCAATCCTGAGACATTTCTGATAGCATGAGATGTGATATCTCAATGCCTCTAATACCAAACCTGAGATCCTACCTCTAACATGAAATGTGATATCCAACTCCTTCCCCTTGCAAACCTGAGAGCCTTCCTATAGCATGAGATGTGATATCGAAGTATTTCCCATTCCAATCCTGAGACCCTTCCTATAACATGATATGTGATATCCAACTCCTTCCCATTCCAACCTGAGACCCTTCCTATAGCATGAGATGGGATATCCAACTACTTCCAAATCCAATCCTGATACCCTTCCGATAGCATGAGATGTGATATCTCAATCCCTCTAATACCAAACCTGAGATCCTTCCTATAACATGAGATGTGATATCAAAATCCTTCCCCTTCCAAACCTGAGACCCTCCCTTTAGCATGAGATGTGATATCCAACTCCTTCCCATTCCAATCCTGAGACCCTTCTGATAGCATGAGATGTGATATTCAATGCCTCTAATACCAAACCTGAGATCCTACCTCTAACATGAAATGTGATATCCAACTCCTTCCCTTTCCAAACGTGAGAGCCTCCCTATAGCATGAGATGGGATATTCAAGTCCTTCCCATTCCAATCCTGAGACCCTTCCTATAGCATGAGATGTGATATCTCAATGCTTCTAATACCAAACCTGAGACCCTTCCTATAACATAAGATGGGATATCCAACTCCTTCCCATTCCAATCCTGAGACCCTTCCGATAGCAGAGATGTGATATCTCAATGCTGATACCAAACCTGAGACCCTTCCTATGGCATGAGATGTCATATACAACTCCTTCCCATTCCAATCCTGAGACCCTTCCTATAGCATGGGATGTGATATCTCAATGCTTAGACCAAACCTGAGACCCTTCCTATAGCATGAGATGTGATATCCAACTCCTTCCCATTCCAATCCTGAGACCCTTCCTATAACATGAGATGTGATGTCTCAATGCTTCTAATACCAAACCTGAGATCCTTCCTATGGCATGAGATGTCATATAAAACTCCTTCCCATTCCATTCCTGAGACCCTTCCTATAGCATGAGATGTGATGTCCAACTCCTTCCCATTCCAATCCTGAGACCCTTCCTATAGCATGAGATGTGATATCCAAATCCTTCCCATTCCAATCGTGAGACCCTTCCTATAGCATGAGATGTGATATCCAAAACCTTCCCTTTCCAAAACTGAGAGCCTACCTATAGCATGAGATGTGATATCCAACTCCTTCCCATTCCAATCCTGAGACCCTTCCTATAGCATGAGATGTGATATCTCAATGCTTATACCAAACCTGAGACCCTTCCTATAGCATGAGAAGTGATATCCAAATCCTTCCCATTCCAATCCTGAGACCCTTCCTATAGCATGAGATGTGATATCCAAATCCTTCCCCTTCCAAACCTGAGACCCTCCCTTTAGCATGAGATGTGATATCCAACTCCTTCCCATTCCAATCCTGAGACCCTTCTGATAGCATGAGATGTTATATCTCAATGCCTCTAATACCAAACCTGAGATCCTACCTCTAACATGAAATGTGATATCCAACTCCTTCCCCTTCTAAACCTGGGAGCCTTCCTATAACATGAGATGTGATATCGAAGTGCTTCCCATTACAATCCTGAGACCCTTCCTATAACATGAGATGTGATATCCAACTCCTTCCCATTCCAATCCTGAGACCCTTCCTATAGCATGAGATGGGATGTCTCAATGCTTCTAATACCAAATCTGAGATCCTTCCTATAACATGAGATGTGATATCCAACTCCTTCCCATTACAATCTTGAGACCGTTTCTATAGCATGAGATGTGATATCTCAATGCTTATACCAAACCTGAGACCCTTCCTATAGCATGAGATGTGATATCCAAATCCTTCCCATTCCAATCGTGAGACCCTTCCTATAGCATGAGATGTGATATCTCAATGCCTCTAATACCAAACCTGAGATCCTACCTCTAAAATGAAATTTGATATGCAACTCCTTCCCCTTCCAAACCTGATAGCCTTCCTATAGCATGAGATGTGATATCCAAGTCCTTCCCATTCCAATCCTGATACCCTTCCTATAACATGAGATGTGATATCCAATTCCTTCCCATTCCAACCTGAGACCCTTCCTATAGCATGAGATGGGATATCCAACTCCTTCCAAATCCAATCCTGATACCCTTCCGATAGCATGAGATGTGATATCCCAATGCTTCTACAAAACCTGAGACCCATACATGGCATGAGATGTGATATCAAACTCCTTCCCATTCCAATCCTGAGACACTTCCTATAGCATGAGATGTGATATCTCAATGCTTCTAATACCAAACCTGAGACTCTTCCTATAACATGAGATGGGATATCCAACTCTTTCCCATTCCAATCCTGAGACCCTTCCGATAGCAGAGATGTGATATCTCAATGCTTATACCAAACCTGAGACCCTTCCTATAGCATGAGATGTCATATACAACTCCTTCCCATTCCAATCCTGAGACCCTTCCTATAGCATGAGATGTGATATCTCAATGCTTATACCAAACCTGAGACCCTTCCTATAGCATGAGATGTGATATCCAACTCCTTCCCATTTCAATCCTGAGACCCTTCCTATAGCATGAGATGTGATGTCTCAATGCTTCTAATACCAAACCTGAGATCCTTCCTATAACATCAGATGTGATATCCAACTCCTTCCCATTCCAATCCTGAGACCCTTCCTATAGCATGAGATGTGATATCTCAATGTTCATACCAAACCTGAGACCCTTCCTATAGCATGAGATGTGATATCCAACTCCTTCCCATTCCAATCCTGAGACCCTTCCTATAGCATGAGATGTGATATCTCAATGCCTCTAATACCAAATCTGAGATCCTTCCTCTAACATGAAATGTGATATCCAACTCCTTCCCTTTCCAAACCTGAGAGCCTACCTATAGCATGAGATGTGATATCCAAGACCTTCCCATTCCAATCCTTAGACCCTTCCTACAGCATACAATATGATATCTCAATGATTCTAATAACAAACCTGAGACCCGTCCTATAACATGAGATGTGATATCCAACTCCTTCCCATTCCAATCCTGAGACACTTCCGATAGCAGAGATGTGATATCTCAATGCTTATTCCAAACCTGAGACCCTTCCTATAGCATGAGATGTGATATCCAACTCCTTCCCGTTCCAAACCTGAGACCCTTCCTATAGCATATGTGATATCCAACTCCTTCCCATTCCAAACATGAGACCCTTCCTATAGCATGAGATGTGATATCCAACTCCTTCCCATTCCAATCCTGAGACCCTTCCTATAGCATGAGATGTGATATCTCAATGCCTCTAATACCAAACCTGAAATCCTTCCTCTAACATGAAATGTGATATCCAACTCCTTCCCTTTCCAAACCTGAGAGCCTACCTATAGCATGAGATGTGATATCCAAGACCTTCCCATTCCAATCCTTAGACCCTTCCTACAGCATACAATATGATATCTCAATGATTCTAATAGCAAACCTGAGACCCGTCCTATAACATGAGATATGATATCCAACTCCTTCCCATTCCAATCCTGAGACACTTCCGATAGCAGAGATGTGATATCTCAATGCTTATTCCAAACCTGAGACCCTTCCTATAGCATGAGATGTGATATCCAACTCCTTCCCGTTCCAAACCTGAGACCCTTCCTATAGCATATGTGATATCCAACTCCTTCCCATTCCAAACATGAGACCCTTCCTATAGCAAGAATGTAATATCCAACTCCTTCCCATTCCAATCCTGAGACCCTTCCTACAGCATGCGATGTGATATCTCAATGCTTCTAATACCAAACCTGAGACCCGTCCTATAACATGAGATGGGATATCCAACTCCTTCCCGTTCCAAACCTGAGACCCTTCCTATAGCATGAGATGTGATATCCAACTCCTTCCCATCCCAATCCTGAGACACTTCCGATTGCAGAGATGTGATATCTCAATGCTTATACCAAACCTGAGACTCTTCCTATAACATGAGATGTGATATCCAAATCCTTCCCGTTCCTAACCTGAGACCCTTCCTATAGCATAAGATGTGATATCCAACTCCTTCCCATTCCAATCCTGAGACCCTTCCGATAGCATGAGATGTGATATCTCAATGCTTCTAATACCAAACCTGAGATCCTTCTTATAACATATGATGTGATATCCAAATCCTTCCCCTTCCAAACCTGAGACCCTCCCTTTAGCATGAAATGTGATATCCAACTCCTTCCCATTCCAATCCTGAGACCCTTATGATAGCATGAGATGTGATATCTCAATGCCTCTAATACCAAACCTGAGATACTTCCGATAGCATGAGATGTGATATCTCAATGCTTCTAATACCAAACCTGAGATCCTTCCTATAACATGAGATGTGATATCCAAATCCTTCCCCTTCCAAACCTGAGACCCTCCCTTTAGCATGAGATGTGATATCCAACTCCTTCCCATTCCAATCCTGAGACCCTTCTGATAGCATGAGATGTGATATCTCAATGCCTCTAATACCAAACCTGAGATCCTACCTCTAACATGAAATATGATATCCAACTCCTTCCCTTTCCAAACCTGAGATCCTGCCTATAGCATGAGATGTGATATCCAAGTCCTTCCCATTCCAATCCTGAGACCCTTCCTATAGCATGAGATGTGATATCTCAATGCTTATACCAAACCTGAGACCCTTCCTATGGCATGAGATGCCATATACAACTCCTTCCCATTCCAATCCTGAGACCCTGCTTATAGCATGAGATGTGATATCTCAATGCTTCTAATGCCAAACCTGAGATCTTTCCTACAACATGAGATGTGATATCCAACTCCTTCCCATTCCAATCCTGAGACCATTCCTATAGCATGAGATGTGATATCTCAATGCTTATACCAAACCTGAGACCCTTCCTATAGCTTGAGATGTGATATCCAACTCCATCCCATTCCAATACTGAGACCCTTCCTATAGCATGAGATGTGATATCTCAATGCCTCTAATACCAAACCTGAGATCCTTCCTCTAACATGAAATGTGATATCCAACTCCTTCCCCTTCCAAACCTGAGAGCCTTCCTATAGCATGAGATATGATATCCAAGTCCTTTCCATTCCAATCCTGAGACCCTTCCTATAACATGAGATGTGATATCCAACTCCTTCCCATTCCAACCTGAGACCCTTCCTATAGCATGAGATGGGATATCCAACTCCTTCCAAATCCAATCCTGATACCCTTCAGATAGCATGAGATGTGATATCCCAATGCTTCTACCAAACCTGAGACCCATACTATGGCATGAGATGTGATATCAAACTGCTTCCAATTCTAACCTGAGACCCTTCCTATAGCATGAGATGGGATATCCAACTCCTTCCAAATCCAATCCTGAAATCCTTCCGATAGCATGAGATGTGATATCCCAATGCTTCTACCAAACCTGAGACCCATACTATGGCATGAGATGTGATATCCAACTCCTTCCCATTCCAATTCTGAGACTCTTCTGATAGCATGAGATGTGATATCTCAATGCCTCTAATACCAAACCTGAGATCCTACCTCTAACATGAAATGTGATATCCAACTCTTTCCCGTTGCAAACCTGAGAGCCTTCCTATAGCATGAGATGTGATATCCAAGTCCTTCCCATTCCAATCCTGAGACCCTTCCTATAACATGAGATGTGATATCCAACTCCTTCCCATTCCAACCTGAGACCCTTCCTATAGCATGAGATGGGATATCCAACTCCTTCCAAATCCAATCCTGATACCCTTCCGATAGCATGAGATGTGATATCCCAATGCTTCTACCAAACCTGAGACCCATACCATGGCATGAGATGTGATATCAAACTCCTTCCCATTCCAATCCTGTGACCCTTCCTATAGCTTGAGATGTGATATCCAACTCCTTCCCATTCCAATTCTGAGACCCTTCCTATACAATGAGACTTGATATCTCAATGCTTCTAATACCAAACCTGAGAGCCGTCCTATAACATGAGATGTGATATCCAAATCCTTCCCCTTCCAAACCTTAGACCCTTCCTTTATCATGAGATGTGATATCCAACTCCTTCCCATTCCAATCCTGAGACTCTTCCGATATCATGAGATGTGATATCTCAATGCTTCTAATATCAAACTTGAGACCCTCCCTATAGCATGAGATGTGATATCCAAGTCCTTCCCATTCCAATCCTGAGACCCTTCCTATAGCATGAGATGTGATATCTCAATGCTTCTAATACCAAACCTGAGACCCTTCCTATAACATGAGATGGGAATATCCAACTCCTTCCCATTCCAATCCTGAGACCCTTCCGATAGCAGAGATGTGATATCTCACTGCTTATACCAAACCTGAGACCCTTCCTATAGCATGAGATGTGATATCCAACTCCTTCCCATTCCAATCCTGAGACACTTCCTATAGCATGAGATGTGATATCTCACTGCTTATACCAAACCTGAGACCCTTCCTATAGCATGAGATGTGATATCCAACTCCTTCCCATTCCAATCCTGAGACCCTTCCTATAGCATGAGATGTGATATCTCAATGCTTCTAATATCAAACTTGAGACCCTCCCTATAGCATGAGATGTGATACCCAAGTCCTTCCCATTCCAATCCTGAGACCCTTCCTACAGCATGCGATGTGATGTCTCAATGCTTCTAATACCAAACCTGAGACTCTTCCTATAACATGAGATGGGATATCCAACTCCTTCCCATTCCAATCGTGAGACCCTTCCGATAGCAGAGATGTGATATCTCAATGCTTATACCAAACCTAAGACCCTTCCTATGGCATGAGATGTCATATACAACTCCTTCCCATTCCAATCCTGAGACCCTTCCTATAGCATGAGATGTGATATCTCAATGCTTATACCAAACCTGAGACCCTTCCTATAGCATGAGATGTGATATCCAACTCCTTCCCATTCCAATCCTGAGACCCTTCCTATAGCATGAGATGTGATGTCTCAATGCTTCTAATACCAAACCTGAGATCCTTCCTATAACATGAGATGTGATATCCAACTCCTTCCCATTCCAATCCCGAGACCCTTCCTATAGCATGAGATGTGATATCCAACTCCTTCCCATTCCAATCCTGAGACTCTTCCTATAGCATGAGATGTGATATCTCAATGCCTCTAATACCAAACCTGAGATCCTTCCTCTAACATGAAATGTGATATCCAACTCCTTCCCTTTACAAACCTGAGAGCCTACCTATAGCATGAGATGTGATATCCAAGTTCTTCCCATTCCAATCCTTAGACCCTTCCTACAGCATGCAATATGATATCTCAATGATTCTAATAACAAACCTGAGACCCGTCCTATAACATGAGATGGGATATCCAACTCCTTCCCATTCCAATCCTGAGACACTTCCGATAGCAGAGATGTGATATCTCAATGCTTATACCAAACCTGAGACCCTTCCTATAACATGAGATGTGATATCCAACTCCTTCCCGGTCCAAACCTGAGACCCTTCATATAGCATATGTGATATCCAACTCCTTCCCATTCCAAACATGAGACCCTTCCTATAGCAAGAGTGTAATATCCAACTCCTTCCCATTCCAATCCTGAGACCATTCCTATAGCATGAGATGTGATATCTCAATGCTTCTAATACCAAACCTGAGATCCTTCCTATGACATGAGATGTGATATCCAATTCCTCCCCATTCCAAACCTGAGAACCTTCCTACAGCATGCGATGTGATATCTCAATGCTTCTAATACCAAACCCGAGACCAGTCCTATAACATGAGATTGGATATCCAACTCCTTCCCCTTCCAAACCTGAGACTCTTCCTATAGCATGAGATGTGATATCCAACTTCTTCCCATTCCAATCCTGAGACCCTTCCTATAACATGAGAGATGTGATGTCTCAATGCTTCTAATACCAAACCTGAGATCTTTCCTATAACATGAGATGTGATATCCAACTCCTTCCCATTCCAATCCTGAGACCCTTCCTATAGCATGAGATGTGATATCTCAATGCTTATACCAAACCTGAGACCCTTCCTATAGCTTGAGATGTGATATCCAACTCCTTCCCATTCCAATCCTGAGACCCTTCCTATAGCATGAGATGTGATATCTCAAGGCCTCTAATACCAAACCTGAGATCCTTCCTCTAACATGATATCCAACTCCTTCCCATTCCAATCCTGAGACCCTTCCGATAGCAGAGATGTGATATCTCAATGCTTATACCAAACCTGAGACCCTTCCTATGGCCTGAGATGTCATATGCAACTCCTTCCCATTCCAATCCTGAGACCCTTCCTATAGCATGAGATGTGATATCTCAATGCCTCTAATACAAACCTGAAATCCTTCCCCTAACATGAAATGTGATATCCAACTCCTTCCCTTTCCAAACCTGAGAGCCTACCTATAGCATGAGATGTGATATCCAAGACCTTCCCATTCCAATCCTTAAACCCTTCCTACATCATACAATATGATATCTCAATGATTCTAATAACAAACCTGAGACCCGTCCTATAACATGAGATGTGATATCCAACTCCTTCCCATTCCAATCCTGAGACACTTCCGATAGCAGAGATGTGATATCTCAATGCTTATTCCAAACCTGAGACCCTTCCTATAGCATGAGATGTGATATCCAACTCCTTCCCTTTCCAAACCTGAGACCCTTCCTATAGCATATGTGATATCCAACTCCTTCCCATTCCAAACATGAGACCCTTCCTATAGCAAGAATGTAATATCCAACTCCTTCCCATTCCAATCCTCAGACCCTTCCTACAGCATGCGATGTGATATCTCAATGCTTCTAATACCAAACCTGAGACCCGTCCTATAACATGAGATGGGATATCCAACTCCTTCCCGTTCCAAACCTGAGACCCTTCCTATAGCATGAGATGTGATATCCAACTCCTTCCCATCCCAATCCTGAGACACTTCCGATTGCAGAGATGTGATATCTCAATGCTTATACCAAACCTGAGACTCTTCCTATAACATGAGATGTGATATCCAACTCCTTCCCGTTCCAAACCTGAGACCCTTCCAATAGCATAAGATGTGATATCCAACTCCTTCACATTCCAATCCTTAGACCCTTCCTACAGCATGCAATATGATATCTCAATGATTCTAATAACAAACCTGAGACCCGTCCTATAACATGAGATGGGATATCCAACTCCTTCCCATTCCAATCCTGAGACACTTCCGATAGCAGAGATGTGATATCTCAATGCTTATACCAAACCTGAGACCCTTCCTATAACATGAGATGTGATATCCAACTCCTTCCCGGTCCAAACCTGAGACCCTTCCTATAGCATATGTGATATCCAACTCCTTCCCATTCCAAACATGAGACCCTTCCTATAGCAAGAGTGTAATATCCAACTCCTTCCCATTCCAATCCTGAGACCATTCCTATAGCATGAGATGTGATATCTCAATGCTTCTAATACCAAACCTGAGATCCTTCCTATGACATGAGATGTGATATCCAATTCCTCCCCATTCCAAACCTGAGAACCTTCCTACAGCATGCAATGTGATATCTCAATGTTTCTAATACCAAACCCGAGACCAGTCCTATAACATGAGATTGGATATCCAACTCCTTCCCCTTACAAACCTGAGACTCTTCCTATAGCATGAGATGTGATATCCAACTTCTTCCCATTCCAATCCTGAGACCCTTCCTATAACATGAGATGTGATGTCTCAATGCTTCTAATACCAAACCTGAGATCTTTCCTATAACATGAGATGTGATATCCAACTCCTTCCCATTCCAATCCTGAGACCCTGAGACCCCATGAGATGTGATATCTCAATGCTTATACCAAACCTGAGACCCTTCCTATAGCTTGAGATGTGATATCCAACTCCTTCCCATTCCAATCCTGAGACCCTTCCTATAGCATGAGATGTGATATCTCAAGGCCTCTAATACCAAACCTGAGATCCTTCCTCTAACATGAAATGTGATATCCAACTCCTTCCCCTTCCAAACCTGAGAGCCTTCCTATAACATGAAATGTGATATCCAATTCCTTCCCATTCCAACCTGAGACCCTTCCTATAGCATGAGATGGGATATCCAACTCCTTCCAAATCCAATACTGATACCCTTCCGATAGCATGAGATGTGATATCCCAATGCTTCTACCAAACCTGAGACCCATACTATGGCATGAGATGTGATATCAAACTCCTTCCCATTCCAATCCTGAGACCCTACCTATAGCTTGAGATGTGATATCCAACTCCTTCCCATTCCAATTCTGAGACCCTTCCTATACCATGAGACTTGATATCTCAATGCTTCTAATACCAAACCTGAGACCCGTCCTATAACATGAGATGTGATATCCAAATCCATCCCCTTCCAAACCTTAGACCCTTCCTTTATCATGAGATGTGATATCCAATTCCTTCCCATTCCAATCCTGAGACCCTTCCGATATCATGAGATTTGTTATCTCAATGCTTCTAATATCAAACTTGAGACCCTCCCTATAACATGAGATCTGACATCCAAGTCCTCCCCATTCCAATCCTGAGACCCTTCCTATAGCATGAGATGTGATATCTCAATGCTTCTAATACCAAACCTGAGACCCTTCCTATAACATGATTTGGGATATCCAACTCCTTCCCATTCCAATCCTGAGACCCTTCCGATAGCAGAGATGTGATATCTCAATGCTTATACCAAACCTGAGACCCTTCCTATGGCCTGAGATGTCATATGCAACTCCTTCCCATTCCAATCCTGAGACCCTTCCTATAGCATGAGATGTGATATCTCAATGCCTCTAATACCAAACCTGAAATCCTTCCTCTAACATGAAATGTGATATCCAACTCCTTCCCTTTCCAAACCTGAGAGCCTACCTATAGCATGAGATGTGATATCCAAGACCTTCCCATTCCAATCCTTAGACCCTTCCTACAGCATACAATATGATATCTCAATGATTCTAATAACAAACCTGAGACCCGTCCTATAACATGAGATGTGATATCCAACTCCTTCCCATTCCAATCCTGAGACACTCTGATAGCAGAGATGTGATATCTCAATGCTTATTCCAAACCTGAGACCCTTCCTATAGCATGAGATGTGATATCCAACTCCTTCCCGTTCCAAACCTGAGACCCTTCCTATAGCATATGTGATATCCAACTCCTTCCCATTCCAAACATGAGACCCTTCCTATAGCAAGAATGTAATATCCAACTCCTTCCCATTCCAATCCTCAGACCCTTCCTACAGCATGCGATGTGATATCTCAATGCTTCTAATACCAAACCTGAGACCCGTCCTATAACATGAGATGGGATATCCAACTCCTTCCCGTTCCAAACCTGAGACCCTTCCTATAGCATGAGATGTGATATCCAACTCCTTCCCATCCCAATCCTGAGACACTTCCGATTGCAGAGATGTGATATCTCAATGCTTATACCAAACCTGAGACTCTTCCTATAACATGAGATGTGATATCCAACTCCTTCCCGTTCCAAACCTGAGACCCTTCCTATAGCATAAGATGTGATATCCAACTCCTTCCCATTCCAATCCTGAGACCCTTCCGATAGCATGAGATGTGATATCTCAATGCTTCTAATACCAAACCTGAGATCCTTCTTATAACATGTGATGTGATATCCAAATCCTTCCCCTTCCAAACTTGAGACCCTCTCTTTAGCATGAAATGTGATATCCAACTCCTTCCCATTCCAATCCTGAGACCCTTATGATAGCATGAGATGTGATATCTCAATGCCTCTAATACCAAACCTGAGATACTTCCGATAGCATGAGATGTGATATCTCAATGCTTCTAATACCAAACCTGAGATCCTTCCTATAACATGAGATGTGATATCCAAATCCTTCCCCTTCCAAACCTGAGACCCTCCCTTTAGCATGAGATGTGATATCCAACTCCTTCCCATTCCAATCCTGAGACCCTTCTGATAGCATGAGATGTGATATCTCAATGCCTCTAATACCAAACCTGAGATCCTACCTCTAACATGAAATATGATATCCAACTCCTTCCCTTTCCAAACCTGAGATCCTGCCTATAGCATGAGATGTGATATCCAAGTCCTTCCCATTCCAATCCTGAGACCCTTCCTATAGCATGAGATGTGATGTCTCAATGCTTATACCAAACCTGAGACCCTTCCTATGGCATGAGATGCCATATACAACTCCTTCCCATTCCAATCCTGAGACCCTGCTTATAGCATGAGATGTGATATCTCAATGCTTCTAATACCAAACCTGAGATCTTTCCTATAACATGAGATGTGATATCCATCTCCTTCCCATTCCAATCCTGAGACCATTCCTATAGCATGAGATGTGATATCTCAATGCTTATACCCAACCTGAGACCCTTCCGATAGCTTGAGATGTGATATCCAACTCCTTCCCATTCCAATCCTGAGACCCTTCCTATAGCATGAGATGTGATATCTCAATGCCTCTAATACCAAACCTGAGATCCTTCCTCTAACATGAAATGTGATATCCAACTCCTTCCCCTTCCAAACCTGAGAGCCTTCCTATAGCATGAGATATGATATCCAAGTCCTTTCCATTCCAATCCTGAGACCCTTCCTATAACATGAGATGTGATATCCAACTCCTTCCCATTCCAACCTGAGACCCTTCCTATAGCATGAGATGGGATATCCAACTCCTTCCAAATCCAATCCTGATACCCTTCCGATAGCATGAGATGTGATATCCCAATGCTTCTACCAAACCTGAGACCCATACTATGGCATGAGATGTGATATCAAACTCCTTCCCATTCCAATCCTGTGACCCTTCCTATAGCTTGAGATGTGATATCCAACTCCTTCCCATTCCAATTCTGAGACCCTTCCTATACAACGAGACTTGATATCTCAATGCTTCTAATACCAAACCTGAGACCCGTCCTATAACATGAGATGTGATATCCAAATCCATCCCCTTCCAAACCTTAGACCCTTCCTTTATCATGAGATGTGATATCCAATTCCTTCCCATTCCAATCCTGAGACCCTTCCGATATCATGAGATTTGTTATCTCAATGCTTCTAATATCAAACTTGAGACCCTCCCTATAACATGAGATGTGACATCCAAGTCCTCCCCATTCCAATCCTGAGACCCTTCCTATAGCATGAGATGTGATATCTCAATGCTTCTAATACCAAACCTGAGACCCTTCCTATAACATGATTTGGGATATCCAACTCCTTCCCATTCCAATCCTGAGACCCTTCCGATAGCAGAGATGTGATATCTCAATGCTTATACCAAACCTGAGACCCTTCCTATGGCCTGAGATGTCATATGCAACTCCTTCCCATTCCAATACTGAGACCCTTCCTATAGCATGAGATGTGATATCTCAATGCCTCTAATACCAAACCTGAAATCCTTCCTCTAACATGAAATGTGATATCCAACTCCTTCCCTTTCCAAACCTGAGAGCCTACCTATAGCATGAGATGTGATATCCAAGACCTTCCCATTCCAATCCTTAGACCCTTCCTACAGCATAAAATATGATATCTCAATGATTCTAATAACAAACCTGAGACCCGTCCTATAACATGAGATGTGATATCCAACTCCTTCCCATTCCAATCCTGAGACACTCTGATAGCAGAGATGTGATATCTCAATGCTTATTCCAAACCTGAGACCCTTCCTATAGCATGAGATGTGATATCCAACTCCTTCCCGTTCCAAACCTGAGACCCTTCCTATAGCATATGTGATATCCAACTCCTTCCCATTCCAAACATGAGACCCTTCCTATAGCAAGAATGTAATATCCAACTCCTTCCCATTCCAATCCTCAGACCCTTCCTACAGCATGCGATGTGATATCTCAATGCTTCTAATACCAAACCTGAGACCCGTCCTATAACATGAGATGGGATATCCAACTCCTTCCCGTTCCAAACCTGAGACCCTTCCTATAGCATGAGATGTGATATCCAACTCCTTCCCATCCCAATCCTGAGACACTTCCGATTGCAGAGATGTGATATCTCAATGCTTATACCAAACCTGAGACTCTTCCTATAACATGAGATGTGATATCCAACTCCTTCCCGTTCCAAACCTGAGACCCTTCCTATAGCATAAGATGTGATATCCAACTCCTTCCCATTCCAATCCTGAGACCCTTCCGATAGCATGAGATGTGATATCTCAATGCTTCTAATACCAAACCTGAGATCCTTCTTATAACATGTGATGTGATATCCAAATCCTTCCCCTTCCAAACTTGAGACCCTCTCTTTAGCATGAAATGTGATATCCAACTCCTTCCCATTCCAATCCTGAGACCCTTATGATAGCATGAGATGTGATATCTCAATGCCTCTAATACCAAACCTGAGATACTTCCGATAGCATGAGATGTGATATCTCAATGCTTCTAATACCAAACCTGAGATCCTTCCTATAACATGAGATGTGATATCCAAATCCTTCCCCTTCCAAACCTGAGACCCTCCCTTTAGCATGAGATGTGATATCCAACTCCTTCCCATTCCAATCCTGAGACCCTTCTGATAGCATGAGATGTGATATCTCAATGCCTCTAATACCAAACCTGAGATCCTACCTCTAACATGAAATATGATATCCAACTCCTTCCCTTTCCAAACCTGAGATCCTGCCTATAGCATGAGATGTGATATCCAAGTCCTTCCCATTCCAATCCTGAGACCCTTCCTATAGCATGAGATGTGATGTCTCAATGCTTATACCAAACCTGAGACCCTTCCTATGGCATGAGATGCCATATACAACTCCTTCCCATTCCAATCCTGAGACCCTGCTTATAGCATGAGATGTGATATCTCAATGCTTCTAATACCAAACCTGAGATCTTTCCTATAACATGAGATGTGATATCCATCTCCTTCCCATTCCAATCCTGAGACCATTCCTATAGCATGAGATGTGATATCTCAATGCTTATACCCAACCTGAGACCCTTCCTATAGCTTGAGATGTGATATCCAACTCCTTCCCATTCCAATCCTGAGACCCTTCCTATAGCATGAGATGTGATATCTCAATGCCTCTAATACCAAACCTGAGATCCTTCCTCTAACATGAAATGTGATATCCAACTCCTTCCCCTTCCAAACCTGAGAGCCTTCCTATAGCATGAGATATGATATCCAAGTCCTTTCCATTCCAATCCTGAGACCCTTCCTATAACATGAGATGTGATATCCAACTCCTTCCCATTCCAACCTGAGACCCTTCCTATAGCATGAGATGGGATATCCAACTCCTTCCAAATCCAATCCTGATACCCTTCCGATAGCATGAGATGTGATATCCCAATGCTTCTACCAAACCTGAGACCCATACTATGGCATGAGATGTGATATCAAACTCCTTCCCATTCCAACCTGAGACCCTTCCTATAGCATGAGATGGGATATCCAACTCCTTCCAAATCCAATCCTGAAATCCTTCCGATAGCATGAGATGTGATATCCCAATGCTTCTACCAAACCTGAGACCCATACTATGGCATGAGATGTGATATCCAACTCCTTCTCATTCCAATTCTGAGACTCTTCTGATAGCATGAGATGTGATATATCAATGCCTCTAATACCAAACCTGAGATCCTACCTCTAACATGAAATGTGATATCCAACTCTTTCCCGTTGCAAACCTGAGAGCCTTCCTATAGCATGAGATGTGATATCCAAGTCCTTCCCATTCCAATCCTGAGACCCTTCCTATAACATGAGATGTGATATCCAACTCCTTCCCATTCCAACCTGAGACCCTTCCTATAGCATGAGATGGGATATCCAACTCCTTCCAAATCCAATCCTGATACCCTTCCGATAGCATGAGATGTGATATCCCAATGCTTCTACCAAACCTGAGACCCATACTATGGCATGAGATGTGATATCAAACTCCTTCCCATTCCAATCCTGTGACCCTTCCTATAGCTTGAGATGTGATATCCAACTCCTTCCCATTCCAATTCTGAGACCCTTCCTATACAACGAGACTTGATATCTCAATGCTTCTAATACCAAACCTGAGACCCGTCCTATAACATGAGATGTGATATCCAAATCCTTCCCCTTCCAAACCTTAGACCCTTCCTTTATCATGAGATGTGATATCCAACTCCTTCCCATTCCAATCCTGAGACTCTTCCGATATCATGAGATGTGATATCTCAATGCTTCTAATATCAAACTTGAGACCCTCCCTATAGCATGAGATGTGATATCCAAGTCCTTCCCATTCCAATCCTGAGACCCTTCTTATAGCATGAGATGTGATATCTCAATGCTTCTAATACCAAACCTGAGACCCTTCCTATAACATGAGATGGGAATATCCAACTCCTTCCCATTCCAATCCTGAGACCCTTCCGATAGCAGAGATGTGATATCTCAATGCTTATACCAAACCTGAGATCCTTCCTATAACATGAGATGTGATATCCAACTCCTTCCCATTCCAATCCTGAGACACTTCCTATAGCATGAGATGTGATATCTCACTGCTTATACCAAACCTGAGACCCTTCCTATAGCATGAGATGTGATATCCAACTCCTTCCCATTCCAATCCTGAGACCCTTTCTATAGCATGAGATGTGATATCTCAATGCTTCTAATATCAAACTTGTGACCCTCCCTATAGCATGAGATGTGATACCCAAGTCCTTCCCATTCCAATCCTGAGACCCTTGCTACAACATGCGATGTGATGTCTCAATGCTTCTAATACCAAACCTGAGACTCTTCCTATAACATGAGATGGGATATCCAACTCCTTCCCATTCCAATCCTGAGACCCTTCCGATAGCAGAGATGTGATATCTCAATGCTTATACCAAACCTAAGACCCTTCCTATGGCATGAGATGTCATATACAACTCCTTCCCATTCCAATCCTGAGACCCTTCCTATAGCATGAGATGTGATATCTCAATGCTTATACCAAACCTGAGACCCTTCCTATAGCATGAGATGTGATATCCAACTCCTTCCCATTCCAATCCTGAGACCCTTCCTATAGCATGAGATGTGATGTCTCAATGCTTCTAATACCAAACCTGAGATCCTTCCTATAACATGAGATGTGATATCCAACTCCTTCCCATTCCAATCCCAAGACCCTTCCTATAGCATGAGATGTGATATCTCAATGCTTATACCAAACCTGAGACCCTTCCTATAGCATGAAATGTGATATCCAACTCCTTCCCATTCCAATCCTGAGACTCTTCCTATAGCATGAGATGTGATATCTCAATGCCTCTAATACCAAACCTGAGATCCTTCCTCTAACATGAAATGTGATATCCAACTCCTTCCCTTTCCAAACCTGAGAGCCTACCTATAGCATGAGATGTGATATCCAAGTCCTTCCCATTCCAATCCTTAGACCCTTCCTACAGCATGCAATATGATATCTCAATGATTCTAATAACAAACCTGAGACCCATCCTATAACATGAGATGGGATATCCAACTCCTTCCCATTCCAATCCTGAGACACTTCCGATAGCAGAGATGTGATATCTCAATGCTTATACCAAACCTGAGACCCTTCCTATAACATGAGATGTGATATCCAACTCCTTCCCGGTCCAAACCTGAGACCCTTCCTATAGCATATGTGATATCCAACTCCTTCCCATTCCAAACATGAGACCCTTCCTATAGCAAGAGTGTAATATCCAACTCCTTCCCATTCCAATCCTGAGACCATTCCTATAGCATGAGATGTGATATCTCAATGCTTCTAATACCAAACCTGAGATCCTTCCTATGACATGAGATGTGATATCCAATTCCTCCCCATTCCAAACCTGAGAACCTTCCTACAGCATGCGATGTGATATCTCAATGCTTCTAATACCAAACCCGAGACCAGTCCTATAACATGAGATTGGATATCCAACTCCTTCCCCTTCCAAACCTGAGACTCTTCCTATAGCATGAGATGTGATATCCAACTTCTTCCCATTCCAATCCTGAGACCCTTCCTATAACATGAGATGTGATGTCTCAATGCTTCTAATACCAAACCTGAGATCTTTCCTATAACATGAGATGTGATATCCAACTCCTTCCCATTCCAATCCTGAGACCCTTCCTATAGCATGAGATGTGATATCTCAATGCTTATACCAAACCTGAGACCCTTCCTATAGCTTGAGATGTGATATCCAACTCCTTCCCATTCCAATCCTGAGACCCTTCCTATAGCATGAGATGTGATATCTCAAGGCCTCTAATACCAAACCTGAGATCCTTCCTCTAACATGAAATGGGATATCCAACTCCTTCCCCTTCCAAACCTGAGATCCTTCCTATAACATGAAATGTGATATCCAATTCCTTCCCATTCCAACCTGAGACCCTTCCTATAGCATGAGATGGGATATCCAACTCCTTCCAAATCCAATACTGATACCCTTCCGATAGCATGAGATGTGATATCCCAATGCTTCTACCAAACCTGAGACCCATACTATGGCATGAGATGTGATATCAAACTCCTTACTATTCCAATCCTGAGACCCTACCTATAGCTTGAGATGTGATATCCAACTCCTTCCCATTCCAATTCTGAGACCCTTCCTATACCATGAGACTTAATATCTCAATGCTTCTAATACCAAACCTGAGACCCGTCCTATAACATGAGATGTGATATCCAAATCCATCCCCTTCCAAACCTTAGACCCTTCCTTTATCATGAGATGTGATATCCAATTCCTTCCCATTCCAATCCTGAGACCCTACCGATATCATGAGATTTGTTATCTCAATGCTTCTAATATCAAACTTGAGACCCTCCCTATAACATGAGATGTGACATCCAAGTCCTCCCCATTCCAATCCTGAGACCCTTCCTATAGCATGAGATGTGATATCTCAATGCTTCTAATACCAAACCTGAGACCCTTCCTATAACATGATTTGGGATATCCAACTCCTTCACATTCCAATCCTGAGACCCTTCCGATAGCAGAGATGTGATATCTCAATGCTTATACCAAACCTGAGACCCTTCCTATGGCCTGAGATGTCATATGCAACTCCTTCCCATTCCAATCCTGAGACCCTTCCTATAGCATTAGATGTGATATCTCAATGCTTATACCAAATCTGAGACCCTTCCTATAGCATGAGATGTGATATCCAACTTCTTCCCATTCCAATCCTGAGACCCTTCCTATAGCATGAGATGTGATGTCTCAATTCTTCTAATACCAAACCTGAGATCCTTCCTATAACATGAGATGTGATATCCAACTCCTTCCCATTCCAATCCTGAGACCCTTATGATAGCATGAGATGTGATATCTCAATGCTTCTATTACCAAACCTGAGATCCTTCCTATAACATGAGATGTGATTTCCAAATCCTTCCACTTCCAAACCTGAGACCCTCCCTTTAGCATGAGATGTGATATCCAACTCCTTCCCATTCCAATCCTGAGACCCTTCTGATAGCATGAGATGTGATATTTCAATGCCTCTAATACCAAACCTGAGATCCTACCTCTAACATGAAATGTGATATCCATCTCCTTCCCTTTCCAAACCTGAGACCCTGCCTATAGCATGAGATGTGATATCCAAGTCCTTCCCATTCCAATCCTGAGACCCTTCCTATAGCATGTGATGTGATATCTCAATGCTTATACCAAATCTGAGACCCTTCCTATAGCATGAGATGTGATATCCAACTCCTTCCCATTCCAATCCTGAGACCCTTCCTATAGCATGAGATGTGATGTCTCAATGCTTCTAATACCAAACCTGAGATCCTTCCTATAACATGAGATGTGATATCCAACTCCTTCCCATTCCAATCCTGAGACCCTTCTGATAGCATGAGATGTGATATTTCAATGCCTCTAATACCAAACCTGAGATCCTACCTCTAACATGAAATGTGATATCCATCTCCTTCCCTTTCCAAACCTGAGACCCTTCCTATAGCATGAGATGTGATATCCAACTCCTTCCCATTCCAATCCTGAGACCCTTCCTATAGCATGAGATGTGATGTCTCAATGCTTCTAATACCAAACCTGAGATCCTTCCTATAACATGAGATGTGATATCCAACTCCTTCCCATTCCAATCCTGAGACCCTTATGATAGCATGAGATGTGATATCTCAATGCCTCTAATACCAAACCTGAGATACTTCCGATAGCATGAGATGTGATATCTCAATGCTTCTAATACCAAACCTGAGATCCTTCCTATAACATGAGATGTGATTTCCAAATCCTTCCCCTTCCAAACCTGAGACCCTCCCTTTAGCATGAGATGTGATATCCAACTCCTTCCCATTCCAATCCTGAGACCCATCTGATAGCATGAGATGTGATATTTCAATGCCTCTAATACCAAACCTGAGATCCTACCTCTAACATGAAATGTGATATCCATCTCCTTCCCTTTCCAAACCTGAGACCCTGCCTATAGCATGAGATGTGATATCCAAGTCCTTTCCATTCCAATCCTGAGACCCTTCCTATAGCATGTGATGTGATATCTCAATGCTTATACCAAACCTGAGACCCTTCCTATGGCATGAGATGTCATATACAACTCCTTCCCATTCCAATCCTGAGACCCTTCCTATAGCATGAGATGTGATATCTCAATGCTTATACCAAACCTGAGACCCTTCCTATAGCATGAGATGTGATATCCAACTTCTTCCCATTCCAATCCTGAGACCCTTCCTATAACATGAGATGTGATGTCGCAATGCTTCTAATACCAAACCTGAGATCTTTCCTATAACATGAGATGTGATATCCAACTCCTTCCCATTCCAATCCTGAGACCCTTCCTATAGCATGAGATGTGATATCACAATGCTTATACCAAACCTGAGACCGTTCCTATAGCTTGAGATGTGATATCCAACTCCTTCCCATTCCAATCCTGAGACCCTTCCTATAGCATGAGATGTGATATCTCAAGGCCTCTAATACCAAACCTGAGATCGTTCCTCTAACATGAAATGTGTTATCCAACTCCTTCCCCTTCCAAACCTGAGAGCCTTCCTATAACATGAGATGTGACATCCAAGTCCTCCCCATTCCAATCCTGAGACCCTTCCTATAGCATGAGATGTGATATCTCAATGCTTCTAATACCAAACCTGAGACCCTTCCTATAACATGATTTGGGATATCCAACTCCTTCCCATTCCAATCCTGAGACCCTTCCGATAGCAGAGATGTGATATCTCAATGCTTATACCAAACCTGAGACCCTTCCTATGGCCTGAGATGTCATATGCAACTCCTTCCCATTCCAATCCTGAGACCCTTCCTATAGCATTAGATGTGATATCTCAATGCTTATACCAAATCTGAGACCCTTCCTATAGCATGAGATGTGATATCCAACTTCTTCCCATTCCAATCCTGAGACCCTTCCTATAGCATGAGATGTGATGTCTCAATTCTTCTAATACCAAACCTGAGATCCTTCCTATAACATGAGATGTGATATCCAACTCCTTCCCATTCCAATCCTGAGACCCTTATGATAGCATGAGATGTGATATCTCAATGCTTCTATTACCAAACCTGAGATCCTTCCTATAACATGAGATGTGATTTCCAAATCCTTCCACTTCCAAACCTGAGACCCTCCCTTTAGCATGAGATGTGATATCCAACTCCTTCCCATTCCAATCCTGAGACCCTTCTGATAGCATGAGATGTGATATTTCAATGCCTCTTATACCAAACCTGAGATCCTACCTCTAACATGAAATGTGATATCCATCTCCTTCCCTTTCCAAACCTGAGACCCTGCCTATAGCATGAGATGTGATACCCAAGTCCTTCCCATTCCAATCCTGAGACCCTTCCTATAGCATGTGATGTGATATCTCAATGCTTATACCAAATCTGAGACCCTTCCTATAGCATGAGATGTGATATCCAACTCCTTCCCATTCCAATCCTGAGACCCTTCCTATAGCATGAGATGTGATGTCTCAATGCTTCTAATACCAAACCTGAGATCCTTCCTATAACATGAGATGTGATATCCAACTCCTTCCCATTCCATTCCTGAGACCCTTATGATAGCATGAGATGTGATATCTCAATGCCTCTAATACCAAACCTGAGATACTTCCGATAGCATGAGATGTGATATCTCAATGCTTCTAATACCAAACCTGAGATCCTTCCTATAACATGAGATGTGATTTCCAAATCCTTCCCCTTCCAAACCTGAGACCCTCCCTTTAGCATGAGATGTGATATCCAACTCCTTCCCATTCCAATCCTGAGACCCATCTGATAGCATGAGATGTGATATTTCAATGCCTCTAATACCAAACCTGAGATCCTACCTCTAACATGAAATGTGATATCCATCTCCTTCCCTTTCCAAACCTGAGACCCTGCCTATAGCATGAGATGTGATATCCAAGTCCTTTCCATTCCAATCCTGAGACCCTTCCTATAGCATGTGATGTGATATCTCAATGCTTATACCAAACCTGAGACCCTTCCTATGGCATGAGATGTCATATACAACTCCTTCCCATTCCAATCCTGAGACCCTTCCTATAGCATGAGATGTGATATCTCAATGCTTATACCAAACCTGAGACCCTTCCTATAGCATGAGATGTGATATCCAACTTCTTCCCATTCCAATCCTGAGACCCTTCCTATAACATGAGATGTGATGTCGCAATGCTTCTAATACCAAACCTGAGATCTTTCCTATAACATGAGATGTGATATCCAACTCCTTCCCATTCCAATCCTGAGACCCTTCCTATAGCATGAGATGTGATATCACAATGCTTATACCAAACCTGAGACCGTTCCTATAGCTTGAGATGTGATATCCAACTCCTTCCCATTCCAATCCTGAGACCCTTCCTATAGCATGAGATGTGATATCTCAAGGCCTCTAATACCAAACCTGTGATCGTTCCTCTAACATGAAATGTGATATCCAACTCCTTCCCCTTCCAAACCTGAGAGCCTTCCTATAACATGAGATGTGACATCCAAGTCCTCCCCATTCCAATCCTGAGACCCTTCCTATAGCATGAGATGTGATATCTCAATGCTTCTAATACCAAACCTGAGACCCTTCCTATAACATGATTTGGGATATCCAACTCCTTCCCATTCCAATCCTGAGACCCTTCCGATAGCAGAGATGTGATATCTCAATGCTTATACCAAACCTGAGAGCCTTCCTATGGCCTGAGATGTCATATGCAACTCCTTCCCATTCCAATCCTGAGACCCTTCCTATAGCATTAGATGTGATATCTCAATGCTTATACCAAATCTGAGACCCTTCCTATAGCATGAGATGTGATATCCAACTTCTTCCCATTCCAATCCTGAGACCCTTCCTATAGCATGAGATGTGATGTCTCAATTCTTCTAATACCAAACCTGAGATCCTTCCTATAACATGAGATGTGATATCCAACTCCTTCCCATTCCAATCCTGAGACCCTTATGATAGCATGAGATGTGATATCTCAATGCCTCTAATACCAAACCTGAGATACTTCTGATAGCATGAGATGTGATATCTCAATGCTTCTAATACCAAACCTGAGATCCTTCCTATAACATGAGATGTGATTTCCAAATCCTTCCACTTCCAAACCTGAGACCCTACCTTTAGCATGAGATGTGATATCCAACTCCTTCCCATTCCAATCCTGAGACCCTTCTGATAGCATGAGATGTGATATTTCAATGCCTCTAATACCAAACCTGAGATCCTACCTCTAACATGAAATGTGATATCCATCTCCTTCCCTTTCCAAACCTGAGACCCTTCCTATAGCATGAGATGTGATATCCAACTTCTTCCCATTCCAATCCTGAGACCCTTCCTATAGCATGAGATGTGATGTCTCAATTCTTCTAATACCAAACCTGAGATTCTTCCTATAACATGAGATGTGATATCCAACTCCTTCCCATTCCAATCCTGAGACCCTTATGATAGCATGAGATGTGATATCTCAATGCCTCTAATACCAAACCTGAGATACTTCTGATAGCATGAGATGTGATATCTCAATGCTTCTAATACCAAACCTGAGATCCTTCCTATAACATGAGATGTGATTTCCAAATCCTTCCACTTCCAAACCTGGGACCCTACCTTTAGCATGAGATGTGATATCCAACTCCTTCCCATTCCAATCCTGAGACCCTTCTGATAGCATGAGATGTGATATTTCAATGCCTCTAATACCAAACCTGAGATCCTACCTCTAACATGAAATGTGATATCCATCTCCTTCCCTTTCCAAACCTGAGACCCTGCCTATAGCATGAGATGTGATATCCAGCTCCTTCCCATTCCAATCCTGAGACCCTTCCGATATCATGAGATTTGTTATCTCAATGCTTCTAATATCAAAATTGAGACCCTCCCTATAGCATGAGATGGGATATCCAACTCCTTCCCATTCCAATCCTGAGACCCTTCCGATAGCAGAGATGTGATATCTCAATGCTTATACCAAATCTGAGACCCTTCCTATAGCATGAGATGTGATATCCAACTCCTTCCCATTCCAATCCTGAGACCCTTCCTATAGCATGAGATGTGATGTCTCAATGCTTCTAATACCAAACCTGAGATCCTTCCTATAACATGAGATGTGATATCCAACTCCTTCCCATTCCAATCCTGAGACCCTTCCTATAGCATGAGATGTGCTATCTCAATGCTTATACCAAACCTGAGACCCTTCCTAAAGCTTGAGATGTGATATCCAACTCCTTCCCATTCCAATCCTGAGACCCTTCCTATAGCATGAGATGTGATATCTCAAGGCCTCTAATACCAAACCTGAGATCCTTCCTCTAACATGAAATGTGATATCCAACTCCTTCCCCTTCCAAACCTGAGAGCCTTCCTATAGCATGAGATATGATATCCAAGTCCTTCCCATTCCAATCCTGAGACCCTTCCTATAACATGAAATGTGATATCCAACTCCTTCCCATTCCAACCTGAGACCCTTCCTATAACATGAAATGTGATATCCAACTCCTTCCAAATCCAATACTGATACCCTTCCAATAGCATGAAATGTGATATCCCAATGCTTCTACCAAACCTGAGACCCATACTATGGCATGAGAGGTGATATCAAACTCCTTCCCATTCCAATCCTGAGACTCTTCCTATAGCTTGAGATGTGATATCCAACTCCTTCACATTCCAATTCTGAGACCCTTCCTATGCCATGAGACTTGATATCTCAATGCTTCTAATACCAAACCTGAGACCCGTCCTATAACATGAGATGTGATATCCAAATCTTTCCCCTTCCAAACCTTAGACCCTTCCTTTATCATGAGATGTGATATCCAACTCCTTCCCATTCCAATCCTGAGACCCTTCCGATATCATGAGATTTGTTATCTCAATGCTTCTAATATCAAACTTGAGACACTCCCTATAGCATGAGATGTGACATCCAAGTCCTCCCCATTCCAATCCTGAGACCCTTCCTATAGCATGAGATGTGATATCTCAATGCTTCTAATACCAAACCTGAGACCCTTCCTATAACATGAGATGGGATATCCAACTCCTTCCCATTCCAATCCTGAGACCCTTCCGATAGCAGAGATGTGATATCTCAATGCTTATACCAATCCTGAGACCCTTCCTATGGCCTGAGATGTCATATACAACTCCTTCCCAATCCAATCCTGAGACCCTTCCTATAGCATGAGATGTGATATCTCAATGCTTATACCAAATGTGAGACCCTTCCTATAGCATGAGATGTGATATCCAACTCCTTCCCATTCCAATCCTGAGACCCTTCCTATAGCATGAGATGTGATGTCTCAATGCTTCTAATACCAAACCTGAGATCCTTCCTATAACATGAGATGTGATATCCAACTCCTTCCCATTCCAATCCTGAGACCCTTCCTATAGCATGAGATGTGATGTCTCAATGCTTCTAATACCAAACCTGAGAACCTTCCTACAGCATGCGATGTGATATCTCAATGCTTCTAATACCAAACCTGAGACCAGTCCTATAACATGAGATTGGATATCCAACTCCTTCCCCTTCCAAACCTGAGACCCTTCCTATAGCATGAGATGTGATATCCAACTTCTTCCCATTCCAATCCTGAGACCCTTCCTATAACATGAGATGTGATGTCTCAATGCTTCTAATACCAAACCTGAGATCTTTCCTATAACATGAGATGTGATATCCAACTCCTTCCCATTCCAATCCTGAGACCCTTCCTATAGCATGAGATGTGCTATCGCAATGCTTATACCAAACCTGAGACCCTTCCTAAAGCTTGAGATGTGATATCCAACTCCTTCCCATTCCAATCCTGAGACCCTTCCTATAGCATGAGATATGATATCTCAATGCTTCTAATATCAAACTTGAGACCCTCCCTATAGCATGAGATGTGATATCCAAGTCCTTCCCATTCCAATCCTGAGACCCTTCCGATAGCATGAGATGTGATGTCTCAATGCTTCTAATATCAAACCTGAGATCCTTCCTATAGCATGAGATGTGATATCCAACTCCTTCCCATTCCAATCCTGAGACCCTTCCTATAGCATGAGATGTGCTATCTCAATGCTTATACCAAACCTGAGACCCTTCCTAAAGCTTGAGATGTGATATCCAAGTCCTTCCCATTCCAATCCTTAGACCCTTCCTACAGCATGCAATATGATATCTCAATGATTCTAATAACAAACCTGAGACCCATCCTATAACATGAGATGGGATATCCAACTCCTTCCCATTCCAATCCTGAGACACTTCCGATAGCAGAGATGTGATATCTCAATGCTTATACCAAACCTGAGACCCTTCCTATAACATGAGATGTGATATCCAACTCCTTCCCGGTCCAAACCTGAGACCCTTCCTATAGCATATGTGATATCCAACTCCTTCCCATTCCAAACATGAGACCCTTCCTATAGCAAGAGTGTAATATCCAACTCCTTCCCATTCCAATCCTGAGACCATTCCTATAGCATGAGATGTGATATCTCAATGCTTCTAATACCAAACCTGAGATCCTTCCTATGACATGAGATGTGATATCCAATTCCTCCCCATTCCAAACCTGAGAACCTTCCTACAGCATGCGATGTGATATCTCAATGCTTCTAATACCAAACCCGAGACCAGTCCTATAACATGAGATTGGATATCCAACTCCTTCCCCTTCCAAACCTGAGACTCTTCCTATAGCATGAGATGTGATATCCAACTTCTTCCCATTCCAATCCTGAGACCCTTCCTATAACATGAGATGTGATGTCTCAATGCTTCTAATACCAAACCTGAGATCTTTCCTATAACATGAGATGTGATATCCAACTCCTTCCCATTCCAATCCTGAGACCCTTCCTATAGCATGAGATGTGATATCTCAATGCTTATACCAAACCTGAGACCCTTCCTATAGCTTGAGATGTGATATCCAACTCCTTCCCATTCCAATCCTGAGACCCTTCCTATAGCATGAGATGTGATATCTCAAGGCCTCTAATACCAAACCTGAGATCCTTCCTCTAACATGAAATGGGATATCCAACTCCTTCCCCTTCCAAACCTGAGATCCTTCCTATAACATGAAATGTGATATCCAATTCCTTCCCATTCCAACCTGAGACCCTTCCTATAGCATGAGATGGGATATCCAACTCCTTCCAAATCCAATACTGATACCCTTCCGATAGCATGAGATGTGATATCCCAATGCTTCTACCAAACCTGAGACCCATACTATGGCATGAGATGTGATATCAAACTCCTTACTATTCCAATCCTGAGACCCTACCTATAGCTTGAGATGTGATATCCAACTCCTTCCCATTCCAATTCTGAGACCCTTCCTATACCATGAGACTTGATATCTCAATGCTTCTAATACCAAACCTGAGACCCGTCCTATAACATGAGATGTGATATCCAAATCCTTCCCCTTCCAAACCGTAGACCCTTCCTTTATCATGAGATGTGATATCCAATTCCTTCCCATTCCAATCCTGAGACCCTACCGATATCATGAGATTTGTTATCTCAATGCTTCTAATATCAAACTTGAGACCCTCCCTATAACATGAGATGTGACATCCAAGTCCTCCCCATTCCAATCCTGAGACCCTTCCTATAGCATGAGATGTGATATCTCAATGCTTCTAATACCAAACCTGAGACCCTTCCTATAACATGATTTGGGATATCCAACTCCTTCCCATTCTAATCCTGAGACCCTTCCGATAGCAGAGATGTGATATCTCAATGCTTATACCAAACCTGAGACCCTTCCTATGGCCTGAGATGTCATATGCAACTCCTTCCCATTCCAATCCTGAGACCCTTCCTATAGCATTAGATGTGATATCTCAATGCTTATACCAAATCTGAGACCCTTCCTATAGCATGAGATGTGATATCCAACTTCTTCCCATTCCAATCCTGAGACCCTTCCTATAGCATGAGATGTGATGTCTCAATTCTTCTAATACCAAACCTGAGATCCTTCCTATAACATGAGATGTGATATCCAACTCCTTCCCATTCCAACCCTGAGACCCTTATGATAGCATGAGATGTGATATCTCAATGCTTCTATTACCAAACCTGAGATCCTTCCTATAACATGAGATGTGATTTCCAAATCCTTCCACTTCCAAACCTGAGACCCTCCCTTTAGCATGAGATGTGATATCCAACTCCTTCCCATTCCAATCCTGAGACCCTTCTGATAGCATGAGATGTGATATTTCAATGCCTCTAATACCAAACCTGAGATCCTACCTCTAACATGAAATGTGATATCCATCTCCTTCCCTTTCCAAACCTGAGACCCTGCCTATAGCATGAGATGTGATATCCAAGTCCTTCCCATTCCAATCCTGAGACCCTTCCTATAGCATGTGATGTGATATCTCAATGCTTATACCAAATCTGAGACCCTTCCTATAGCATGAGATGTGATATCCAACTCCTTCCCATTCCAATCCTGAGACCCTTCCTATAGCATGAGATGTGATGTCTCAATGCTTCTAATACCAAACCTGAGATCCTTCCTATAACATGAGATGTGATATCCAACTCCTTCCCATTCCAATCCTGAGACCCTTATGATAGCATGAGATGTGATATCTCAATGCCTCTAATACCAAACCTGAGATACTTCCGATAGCATGAGATGTGATATCTCAATGCTTCTAATACCAAACCTGAGATCCTTCCTATAACATGAGATGTGATTTCCAAATCCTTCCCCTTCCAAACCTGAGACCCTCCCTTTAGCATGAGATGTGATATCCAACTCCTTCCCATTCCAATCCTGAGACCCATCTGATAGCATGAGATGTGATATTTCAATGCCTCTAATACCAAACCTGAGATCCTACCTCTAACATGAAATGTGATATCCATCTCCTTCCCTTTCCAAACCTGAGACCCTGCCTATAGCATGAGATGTGATATCCAAGTCCTTTCCATTCCAATCCTGAGACCCTTCCTATAGCATGTGATGTGATATCTCAATGCTTATACCAAACCTGAGACCCTTCCTATGGCATGAGATGTCATATACAACTCCTTCCCATTCCAATCCTGAGACCCTTCCTATAGCATGAGATGTGATATCTCAATGCTTATACCAAACCTGAGACCCTTCCTATAGCATGAGATGTGATATCCAACTTCTTCCCATTCCAATCCTGAGACCCTTCCTATAACATGAGATGTGATGTCGCAATGCTTCTAATACCAAACCTGAGATCTTTCCTATAACATGAGATGTGATATCCAACTCCTTCCCATTCCAATCCTGAGACCCTTCCTATAGCATGAGATGTGATATCACAATGCTTATACCAAACCTGAGACCGTTCCTATAGCTTGAGATGTGATATCCAACTCCTTCCCATTCCAATCCTGAGACCCTTCCTATAGCATGAGATGTGATATCTCAAGGCCTCTAATACCAAACCTGAGATCGTTCCTCTAACATGAAATGTGATATCCAACTCCTTCCCCTTCCAAACCTGAGAGCCTTCCTATAACATGAGATGTGACATCCAAGTCCTCCCCATTCCAATCCTGAGACCCTTCCTATAGCATGAGATGTGATATCTCAATGCTTCTAATACCAAACCTGAGACCCTTCCTATAACATGATTTGGGATATCCAACTCCTTCCCATTCCAATCCTGAGACCCTTCCGATAGCAGAGATGTGATATCTCAATGCTTATACCAAACCTGAGACCCTTCCTATGGCCTGAGATGTCATATGCAACTCCTTCCCATTCCAATCCCGAGACCCTTCCTATAGCATTAGATGTGATATCTCAATGCTTATACCAAATCTGAGACCCTTCCTATAGCATGAGATGTGATATCCAACTTCTTCCCATTCCAATCCTGAGACCCTTCCTATAGCATGAGATGTGATGTCTCAATTCTTCTAATACCAAACCTGAGATCCTTCCTATAACATGAGATGTGATATCCAACTCCTTCCCATTCCAATCCTGAGACCCTTATGATAGCATGAGATGTGATATCTCAATGCTTCTATTACCAAACCTGAGATCCTTCCTATAACATGAGATGTGATTTCCAAATCCTTCCACTTCCAAACCTGAGACCCTCCCTTTAGCATGAGATGTGATATCCAACTCCTTCCCATTCCAATCCTGAGACCCTTCTGATAGCATGAGATGTGATATTTCAATGCCTCTAATACCAAACCTGAGATCCTACCTCTAACATGAAATGTGATATCCATCTCCTTCCCTTTCCAAACCTGAGACCCTGCCTATAGCATGAGATGTGATATCCAAGTCCTTCCCATTCCAATCCTGAGACCCTTCCTATAGCATGTGATGTGATATCTCAATGCTTATACCAAATCTGAGACCCTTCCTATAGCATGAGATGTGATATCCAACTCCTTCCCATTCCAATCCTGAGACCCTTCCTATAGCATGAGATGTGATGTCTCAATGCTTCTAATACCAAACCTGAGATCCTTCCTATAACATGAGATGTGATATCCAACTCCTTCCCATTCCAATCCTGAGACCCTTATGATAGCATGAGATGTGATATCTCAATGCCTCTAATACCAAACCTGAGATACTTCCGATAGCATGAGATGTGATATCTCAATGCTTCTAATACCAAACCTGAGATCCTTCCTATAACATGAGATGTGATTTCCAAATCCTTCCCCTTCCAAACCTGAGACCCTCCCTTTTGCATGAGATGTGATATCCAACTCCTTCCCATTCCAATCCTGAGACCCATCTGATAGCATGAGATGTGATATTTCAATGCCTCTAATACCAAACCTGAGATCCTACCTCTAACATGAAATGTGATATCCATCTCCTTCCCTTTCCAAACCTGAGACCCTGCCTATAGCATGAGATGTGATATCCAAGTCCTTTCCATTCCAATCCTGAGACCCTTCCTATAGCATGTGATGTGATATCTCAATGCTTATACCAAACCTGAGACCCTTCCTATGGCATGAGATGTCATATACAACTCCTTCCCATTCCAATCCTGAGACCCTTCCTATAGCATGAGATGTGATATCTCAATGCTTATACCAAACCTGAGACCCTTCCTATAGCATGAGATGTGATATCCAACTTCTTCCCATTCCAATCCTGAGACCCTTCCTATAACATGAGATGTGATGTCGCAATGCTTCTAATACCAAACCTGAGATCTTTCCTATAACATGAGATGTGATATCCAACTCCTTCCCATTCCAATCCTGAGACCCTTCCTATAGCATGAGATGTGATATCCAACTCCTTCCCATTCCAATCCTGAGACCCATCTGATAGCATGAGATGTGATATTTCAATGCCTCTAATACCAAACCTGAGATCCTACCTCTAACATGAAATGTGATATCCATCTCCTTCCCTTTCCAAACCTGAGACCCTGCCTATAGCATGAGATGTGATATCCAAGTCCTTTCCATTCCAATCCTGAGACCCTTCCTATAGCATGTGATGTGATATCTCAATGCTTATACCAAACCTGAGACCCTTCCTATGGCATGAGATGTCATATACAACTCCTTCCCATTCCAATCCTGAGACCCTTCCTATAGCATGAGATGTGATATCTCAATGCTTATACCAAACCTGAGACCCTTCCTATAGCATGAGATGTGATATCCAACTTCTTCCCATTCCAATCCTGAGACCCTTCCTATAACATGAGATGTGATGTCGCAATGCTTCTAATACCAAACCTGAGATCTTTCCTATAACATGAGATGTGATATCCAACTCCTTCCCATTCCAATCCTGAGACCCTTCCTATAGCATGAGCTGTGATATCACAATGCTTATACCAAACCTGAGACCGTTCCTATAGCTTGAGATGTGATATCCAACTCCTTCCCATTCCAATCCTGAGACCCTTCCTATAGCATGAGATGTGATATCTCAAGGCCTCTAATACCAAACCTGAGATCGTTCCTCTAACATGAAATGTGATATCCAACTCCTTCCCCTTCCAAACCTGAGAGCCTTCCTATAACATGAGATGTGACATCCAAGTCCTCCCCATTCCAATCCTGAGACCCTTCCTATAGCATGAGATGTGATATCTCAATGCTTCTAATACCAAACCTGAGACCCTTCCTATAACATGATTTGGGATATCCAACTCCTTCCCATTCCAATCCTGAGACCCTTCCGATAGCAGAGATGTGATATCTCAATGCTTATACCAAACCTGAGAGCCTTCCTATGGCCTGAGATGTCATATGCAACTCCTTCCCATTCCAATCCTGAGACCCTTCCTATAGCATTAGATGTGATATCTCAATGCTTATACCAAATCTGAGACCCTTCCTATAGCATGAGATGTGATATCCAACTTCTTCCCATTCCAATCCTGAGACCCTTCCTATAGCATGAGATGTGATGTCTCAATTCTTCTAATACCAAACCTGAGATCCTTCCTATAACATGAGATGTGATATCCAACTCCTTCCCATTCCAATCCTGAGACCCTTATGATAGCATGAGATGTGATATCTCAATGCCTCTAATACCAAACCTGAGATACTTCTGATAGCATGAGATGTGATATCTCAATGCTTCTAATACCAAACCTGAGATCCTTCCTATAACATGAGATGTGATTTCCAAATCCTTCCACTTCCAAACCTGAGACCCTACCTTTAGCATGAGATGTGATATCCAACTCCTTCCCATTCCAATCCTGAGACCCTTCTGATAGCATGAGATGTGATATTTCAATGCCTCTAATACCAAACCTGAGATCCTACCTCTAACATGAAATGTGATATCCATCTCCTTCCCTTTCCAAACCTGAGACCCTGCCTATAGCATGAGATGTGATATCCAAGTCCTTCCCATTCCAATCCTGAGACCCTTCCTATAGCATGTGATGTGATATCTCAATGCTTAGTCCAAACCTGAGACCCTTCCTATGGCATGAGATGTCATATACAACTCCTTCCCATTCCAATCCTGAGACCCTTCCTATAGCATGAGATGTGATATCTCAATGCTTATACCAAACCTGAGGCCCTTCCTATAGCATGAGATGTGATATCCAACTTCTTCCCATTCCAATCCTGAGACCCTTCCTATAACATGAGATGTGATGTCTCAATGCTTCTAATACCAAACCTGAGACCCTTCCTATAACATGAGATGGGATATCCAACTCCTTCCCATTCCAATCCTGAGACCCTTCCGATAGCAGAGATGTGATATCTCAATGCTTTTACCAAACCTGAGACCCTTCCTATGGCCTGAGATGTCATATACAACTCCTTCCCATTCCAATCCTGAGACCCTTCCTATAGCATGAGATGTGATATCTCAATGCTTATACCAAATCTGAGACCCTTCCTATAGCATGAGATGTGATATCCAACTCCTTCCCATTCCAATCCTGAGACCCTTCCTATAGCATGAGATGTGATGTCTCAATGCTTCTAATACCAAACCTGAGATCCTTCCTATAACATGAGATGTGATATCCAACTCCTTCCCATTCCAATCCTGAGACCCTTATGATAGCATGAGATGTGATATCTCAATGCCTCTAATACCAAACCTGAGATACTTCCGATAGCATGAGATGTGATATCTCAATGCTTCTAATACCAAACCTGAGATCCTTCCTATAACATGAGATGTGATTTCCAAATCCTTCCCCTTCCAAACCTGAGACCCTCCCTTTAGCATGAGATGTGATATCCAACTCCTTCCCATTCCAATCCTGAGACCCATCTGATAGCATGAGATGTGATATTTCAATGCCTCTAATACCAAACCTGAGATCCTACCTCTAACATGAAATGTGATATCCATCTCCTTCCCTTTCCAAACCTGGGACCCTGCCTATAGCATGAGATTTGATATCCAAGTCCTTTCCATTCCAATCCTGAGACCCTTCCTATAGCATGTGATGTGATATCTCAATGCTTATACCAAACCTGAGACCCTTCCTATGGCATGAGATGTCATATACAACTCCTTCCCATTCCAATCCTGAGACCCTTCCTATAGCATGAGATGTGATATCTCAATGCTTATACCAAACCTGAGACCCTTCCTATAGCATGAGATGTGATATCCAACTTCTTCCCATTCCAATCCTGAGACCCTTCCTATAACATGAGATGTGATGTCGCAATGCTTCTAATACCAAACCTGAGATCTTTCCTATAACATGAGATGTGATATCCAACTCCTTCCCATTCCAATCCTGAGACCCTTCCTATAGCATGAGATGTGATATCACAATGCTTATACCAAACCTGAGACCGTTCCTATAGCTTGAGATGTGATATCCAACTCCTTCCCATTCCAATCCTGAGACCCTTCCTATAGCATGAGATGTGATATCTCAAGGCCTCTAATACCAAACCTGAGATCGTTCCTCTAACATGAAATGTGATATCCAACTCCTTCCCCTTGCAAACCAGAGAGCCTTCCTATAACATGAGATGTGATATCCAACTCCTTCCCATTCCAATCCTGAGACCCTTATGATAGCATGAGATGTGATATCTCAATACCTCTAATACCAAACCTGAGATACTTACGATAGCATGAGATGTGATATCTCAATGCTTCTAATACCAAACCATAGGAAGGGTCTCAGGATTGGAATTGGAAGGACTTGGCTATCATATCTCATGCTATAGGAAGGCTCTCAGGTTTGGAAGGGGAAGGAGTTGGATATCACATTTCATGTTAGAGGAACGATCTCAGGTTTGGTATTAGAGGCCTTGAGATATCACATCTCATGCTATAGGAAGGGTCTCAGGATTGGAATGGGAAGGAGTTGGATATCACATCTCAAGCTAAAGGGACGGTCTCAGGTTTGGTATAAGCATTGTGATATCACATCTCATGCTATAGGAAGGGTCTCAGGATTGGAATGGGAAGGAGTTGGATATCACATCTCATGTTATAGGAAAGATCTCAGGTTTGGTATTAGAAGCATTGCGACATCACATCTCATGTTATAGGAAGGGTCTCAGGATTGGAATGGGAAGAAGTTGGATATCACATCTCATGCTATAAGAAGGGTCTCAGGTTTGGTATAAGCATTGAGATATCACATCTCATGCTATAGGAAGGGTCTCAGGTTTGGAATGGGAAGGAGTTGTATATGACATCTCATGCCATAGGAAGGGTCTCAGGTTTGGTATAAGCATTGAGATATCACATCACATGCTATAGGAAGGGTCTCAGGATTGGAATGGAAAGGACTTGGATATCAAATCTCATGCTATAGGCAGGGTCTCAGGTTTGGAAAGGGAAGGAGATGGATATCACATTTCATGTTCGAGGTAGGATCTCAGGTTTGGTATTAGAGGCATTGAAATATCACATCTCATGCTATCAGAAGGGTCTCAGGATTGGAATGGGAAGGAGTTGGATATCACATCTCATGCTAAAGGGAGGGTCTCAGGTTTGGAAGGGGAAGGATTTGGAAATCACATCTCATGTTATAGGAAGGATCTCAGGTTTGGTATTAGAAGCATTGAGATATCACATCTCATGCTATCGTAAGTATCTCAGGTTTGGTATTAGAGGTATTGAGATATCACATCTCATGCTATCATAAGGGTCTCAGGATTGGAATGGGAAGGAGTTGGATATCACATCTCATGTTATAGGAAGGCTCTCTGGTTTGCAAGGGGAAGGAGTTGGATATCACATTTCATGTTAGAGGAACGATCTCAGGTTTGGTATTAGAGGCCTTGAGATATCACATCTCATGCTATAGGAAGGGTCTCAGGTTTGGTATAAGCATTGTGATATCACATCTCATGCTATAGGAAGGGTCTCAGGATTGGAATGGGAAGGAGTTGGATATCACATCTCATGTTATAGGAAAGATCTCAGGTTTGGTATTAGAAGCATTGCGACATCACATCTCATGTTATAGGAAGGGTCTCAGGATTGGAATGGGAAGAAGTTGGATATCACATCTCATGCTATAGGAAGGGTCTCCGGTTTGGTATAAGCATTGAGATATCACATCTCATGCTATAGGAAGGGTCTCAGGATTGGAATGGGAAGGAGTTGTATATGACATCTCATGCCATAGGAAGGGTCTCAGGTTTGGTATAAGCATTGAGATATCACATCACATGCTATAGGAAGGGTCTCAGGATTGGAATGGAAAGGACTTGGATATCAAATCTCATGCTATAGGCAGGGTCCCAGGTTTGGAAAGGGAAGGAGATGGATATCACATTTCATGTTAGAGGTAGGATCTCAGGTTTGGTATTAGAGGCATTGAAATATCACATCTCATGCTATCAGATGGGTCTCAGGATTGGAATGGGAAGGAGTTGGATATCACATCTCATGCTAAAGGGAGGGTCTCAGGTTTGGAAGGGGAAGGATTTGGAAATCACATCTCATGTTATAGGAAGGATCTCAGGTTTGGTATTAGAAGCATTGAGATATCACATCTCATGCTATCGGAAGTATCTCAGGTTTGGTATTAGAGGCATTGAGATATCACATCTCATGCTATCATAAGGGTCTCAGGATTGGAATGGGAAGGAGTTGGATATCACATCTCATGTTATAGGAAGGATCTCAGGTTTGGTATTAGAAGCATTGAGACATCACATCTCATGCTATAAGAAGGGTCTCAGGATTGGAATGGGAAGGAGTTGGATATCACATCTCATGCTATAGGAAGGGTCTCAGGATTGGAATGGGAAGGAGTTGTATATGACATCTCAGGCCATAGGAAGGGTCTCAGGTTTGGTAAAAGCATTGAGATATCACATCTCTGCTATCGGAAGGGTCTCAGGATTGGAATGGGAAGGAGTTGGATATCCCATCTCATGTTATAGGAAGGGTCTCAGGTTTGGTATTAGAAGCATTGAGACATCACATCTCATGTTATAGGAAGGTTCTCAGGATTGGAATGGGAAGAAGTTGGATATCACATCTCCTGCTATAGGAAGGGTCTCAGGTTTGGTATAAGCATTGAGATATCACATCTCATGCTATAGGAAGGGTCTCAGGATTGGAATGGGAAGGAGTTGTATATGACATCTCATGCCATAGGAAGGGTCTCAGGTTTGGACTAAGCATTGAGATATCACATCACATGCTATAGGAAGGGTCTCAGGATTGGAATGGGAAGGACTTGGATATCACATCTCATGCTATAGGCAGGGTCTCAGGTTTGGAAAGGGAAGGAGATGGATATCACATTTCATGTTAGAGGTAGGATCTCAGGTTTGGTATTAGAGGCATTGAAATATCACATCTCATGCTATCAGAAGGGTCTCAGGATTGGAATGGGAAGGAGTTGGATATCACATCTCATGCTAAAGGTAGGGTCTCAGGTTTGGAAGTGGAAGGATTTGGAAATCACATCTCATGTTATAGGAAGGATCTCAGGTTTGGTATTAGAAGCATTGAGATATCACATCTCATGCTATCAGAAGTATCTCAGGTTTGGTATTAGAGGCATTGAGATATCACATCTCATGCTATCATAAGGGTCTCAGGATTGGAATGGGAAGGAGTTGGATATCACATCTCATGTTATAGGAAGGATCTCAGGTTTGGTATTAGAAGAATTGAGACATCACATCTCATGCTATAGGAAGGGTCTCAGGATTGGAATGGGAAGAAGTTGGATATCACATCTCATGCTATAGGAAGGGTCTCAGGTTTGGAAAGGGAAGGAGATGGATATCACATTTCATGTTAGAGGTAGGATCTCAGGTTTGGTATTAGAGGCATTGAAATATCACATCTCATGCTATCAGAAGGGTCTCAGGATTGGAATGGGAAGGAGTTGGATATCACATCTCATGCTAAAGGTAGGGTCTCAGGTTTGGAAGTGGAAGGATTTGGAAATCACATCTCATGTTATAGGAAGGATCTCAGGTTTGGTATTAGAAGCATTGAGATATCACATCTCATGCTATCAGAAGTATCTCAGGTTTGGTATTAGAGGCATTGAGATATCACATCTCATGCTATCATAAGGGTCTCAGGATTGGAATGGGAAGGAGTTGGATATCACATCTCATGTTATAGGAAGGATCTCAGGTTTGGTATTAGAAGAATTGAGACATCACATCTCATGCTATAGGAAGGGTCTCAGGATTGGAATGGGAAGAAGTTGGATATCACATCTCATGCTATAGGAAGGGTCTCAGATTTGGTATAAGCATTGAGATATCACATCTAATGCTATAGGAAGGGTCTCAGGACTGGAATGGGAAGGAGTTGCATATGACATCTCAGGCCATAGGAAGGCTCTCAGGTTTGGTATAAGCATTGAGATATCACATCTCTGCTATCGGAAGGGTCTCAGGATTGGAATGGGAAGGAGTTGGATATCCCAAATCATGTTATAGGAAGGGTCTCAGGTTTGGTATTAGAAGCATTGAGATATCACATCTCATGCTATAGGAAGGGTCTCAGGATTGGAATGGGGAGGACTTGGATGTCACATCTCATGTTATAGGAAGGCTCTCAGGTTTGGAAGGGGAAGGAGTTGGATATCACATTTCATGTTAGAGGAACGATCTCAGGTTTGGTATTAGAGGCCTTGAGATATCACATCTCATGCTATAGGAAGGGTCTCAGGATTGGAATGGGAAGGAGTTGGATATCACATCTCAAGCTATAGGAACGGTCTCAGGTTTGGTATAAGCATTGTGATATCACATCTCATGCTATAGGAAGGGTCTCAGGATTGGAATGGGAAGGAGTTGGATATCACATCTCATGTTATAGGAAAGATCTCAGGTTTGGTATTAGAAGCATTGCGACATCACATCTCATGTTATAGGAAGAGTCTCAGGATTGGAATGGGAAGAAGTTGGATATCACATCTCATGCTATAGGAAGGGTCTCAGGTTTGGTATAAGCATTGAGATATCACATCTCATGCTATAGGAAGGGTCTCAGGATTGGAATGGGAAGGAGTTGTATATGACATCTCATGCCATAGGAAGGGTCTCAGGTTTGGTATAAGCATTGAGATATCACATCACATGCTATAGGAAGGGTCTCAGGATTGGAATGGAAAGGACTTGGATATCACATCTCATGCTATAGGCAGGGTCTCAGGTTTGGAAAGGGAAGGAGATGGATATCACATTTCATGTTAGAGGTAGGATCTCAGGTTTGGTATTAGAGGCATTGAAATATCACATCTCATGCTATCAGATGGGTCTCAGGATTGGAATGGGAAGGAGTTGGATATCACATCTCATGCTAAAGGGAGGGTCTCAGGTTTGGAAGGGGAAGGATTTGGAAATCACATCTCATGTTATAGGAAGGATCTCAGGTTTGGTATTAGAAGCTTTGAGATATCACATCTCATGCTATTGGAAGTATCTCAGGTTTGGTATTAGAGGCATTGAGATATCACCTCTCATGCTATCATAAGGGTCTCAGGAATGGAATGGGAAGGAGTTGGATATCACATCTCATGTTATAGGAAGGATCTCAGGTTTGGTATTAGAAGCATTGAGACATCACATCTCATGCTATAGGAAGGGTCTCAGGATTGGAATGGGAAGGAGTTGGATATCACATCTCATGCTATAGGAAGGGTCTCAGATTTGGTATAAGCATTGAGATATCACATCACATGCTATAGGAAGGGTCTCAGGATTGGAATGGGAAGGACTTGGATATCACATCTCATGCTATAGGCAGGGTCTCAGGTTTGGAAAGGGAAGGAGATGGATATCACATTTCATGTTAGAGGTAGGATCTCAGGTTTGGTATTAGAGGCATTGAAATATCACATCTCATGCTATCAGAAGGGTCTCAGGATTGGAATGGGAAGGAGTTGGATATCACATCTCATGCTAAAGGGAGGGTCTCAGGTTTGGAAGTGGAAGGATTTGGAAATCACATCTCATGTTATAGGAAGGATCTCAGGTTTGGTAATAGAAGCATTGAGATATCACATCTCATGCTATCATAAGGGTCTCAGGATTGGAATGGGAAGGAGTTGGATATCACATCTCATGTTATAGGAAGGATCTCAGGTTTGGTATTAGAAGAATTGAGACATCACATCTCATGCTATAGGAAGGGTCTCAGGATTGGAATGGGAAGAAGTTGGATATCACATCTCATGCTATAGGAAGGGTCTCAGATTTGGTATAAGCATTGAGATATCACATCTAATGCTATAGGAAGGGTCTCAGGATTGGAATGGGAAGGAGTTGCATATGACATCTCAGGCCATAGGAAGGGTCTCAGGTTTGGTATAAGCATTGAGATATCACATCTCTGCTATCGGAAGGGTCTCAGGATTGGAATGGGAAGGAGTTGGATATCCCAAATCATGTTATAGGAAGGGTCTCAGGTTTGGTATTAGAAGCATTGAGATATCACATCTCATGCTATAGGAAGGGTCTCAGGATTGGAATGGGGAGGACTTGGATGTCACATCTCATGTTATAGGAAGGCTCTCAGGTTTGGAAGGGGAAGGAGTTGGATATCACATTTCATGTTAGAGGAACGATCTCAGGTTTGGTATTAGAGGCCTTGAGATATCACATCTCATGCTATAGGAAGGGTCTCAGGATTGGAATGGGAAGGAGTTGGATATCACATCTCAAGCTATAGGAACGGTCTCAGGTTTGGTATAAGCATTGTGATATCACATCTCATGCTATAGGAAGGGTCTCAGGATTGGAATGGGAAGGAGTTGGATATCACATCTCATGTTATAGGAAAGATCTCAGGTTTGGTATTAGAAGCATTGCGACATCACATCTCATGTTATAGGAAGGGTCTCAGGATTGGAATGGGAAGAAGTTGGATATCACATCTCATGCTATAGGAAGGGTCTCAGGTTTGGTATAAGCATTGAGATATCACATCTCATGCTATAGGAAGGGTCTCAGGATTGGAATGGGAAGGAGTTGTATATGACATCTCATGCCATAGGAAGGGTCTCAGGTTTGGTATAAGCATTGAGATATCACATCACATGCTATAGGAAGGGTCTCAGGATTGGAATGGAAAGGACTTGGATATCACATCTCATGCTATAGGCAGGGTCTCAGGTTTGGAAAGGGAAGGAGATGGATATCACATTTCATGTTAGAGGTAGGATCTCAGGTTTGGTATTAGAGGCATTGAAATATCACATCTCATGCTATCAGATGGGTCTCAGGATTGGAATGGGAAGGAGTTGGATATCACATCTCATGCTAAAGGGAGGGTCTCAGGTTTGGAAGGGGAAGGATTTGGAAATCACATCTCATGTTATAGGAAGGATCTCAGGTTTGGTATTAGAAGCATTGAGATATCACATCTCATGCTATCGGAAGTATCTCAGGTTTGGTATTAGAGGCATTGAGATATCACATCTCATGCTATCATAAGGGTCTCAGGATTGGAATGGGAAGGAGTTGGATATCACATCTCATGTTATAGGAAGGATCTCAGGTTTGGTATTAGAAGCATTGAGACATCACATCTCATGCTATAGGAAGGGTCTCAGGATTGGAATGGGAAGGAGTTGGATATCACATCTCATGCTATAGGAAGGGTCTCAGGTTTGGAAAGGGAAGGAGATGGATATCACATTTCATGTTAGAGGTAGGATCTCAGGTTTGGTATTAGAGGCATTGAAATATCACATCTCATGCTATCAGAAGGGTCTCAGGATTGGAATGGGAAGGAGTTGGATATCACATCTCATGTTATAGGAAGGATCTCAGGTTTGGTATTAGAAGCATTGAGACATCACATCTCATGCTATAGGAAGGGTCTCAGGATTGGAATGGGAAGGAGTTGGATATCACATCTCATGCTATAGGAAGGGTCTCAGATTTGGTATAAGCATTGAGATATCACATCACATGCTATAGGAAGGGTCTCAGGATTGGAATGGGAAGGACTTGGATATCACATCTCATGCTATAGGCAGGGTCTCAGGTTTGGAAAGGGAAGGAGATGGATATCACATTTCATGTTAGAGGTAGGATCTCAGGTTTGGTATTAGAGGCATTGAAATATCACATCTCATGCTATCAGAAGGGTCTCAGGATTGGAATGGGAAGGAGTTGGATATCACATCTCATGCTAAAGGGAGGGTCTCAGGTTTGGAAGTGGAAGGATTTGGAAATCACATCTCATGTTATAGGAAGGATCTCAGGTTTGGTAATAGAAGCATTGAGATATCACATCTCATGCTATCATAAGGGTCTCAGGATTGGAATGGGAAGGAGTTGGATATCACATCTCATGTTATAGGAAGGATCTCAGGTTTGGTATTAGAAGAATTGAGACATCACATCTCATGCTATAGGAAGGGTCTCAGGATTGGAATGGGAAGAAGTTGGATATCACATCTCATGCTATAGGAAGGGTCTCAGATTTGGTATAAGCATTGAGATATCACATCTAATGCTATAGGAAGGGTCTCAGGATTGGAATGGGAAGGAGTTGCATATGACATCTCAGGCCATAGGAAGGGTCTCAGGTTTGGTATAAGCATTGAGATATCACATCTCTGCTATCGGAAGGGTCTCAGGATTGGAATGGGAAGGAGTTGGATATCCCAAATCATGTTATAGGAAGGGTCTCAGGTTTGGTATTAGAAGCATTGAGATATCACATCTCATACTATAGGAAGGGTCTCAGGATTGGAATGGGGAGGACTTGGATGTCACATCTCATGTTATAGGGAGGGTCTCAAGTTTGATATTAGAAGCATTGAGATAACAAATCTCATGATATCGGTAGGGTCTCAGGATTGGAATGGGAAGGAATTGGATATCACATCTCATGATAAAGGAAGGGTCTAAGGTTTGGAAGGGGATGGATTTGGATATCACATCTCATGTTATAGGACGGGTCTCAGGTTTGGTATTAGAAGCATTGAGATATCAAGTCTCATGGTATAGGAAGGGTCTCAGAATTGGAATGGGAAGGAGTTGGATATCACATCTCAAGCTATAGGTAGGGTCTCAGGATTGGAATAGTAAGGAGTTTGATATCACATCTCATGCCATAGTATGGGTCTCAGGTTTGGTAGAAGCATTGGGATATCACATCTCATGCTATCGGAAGGGTATCAGTATTGGATTTGGAAGGAGTTGGATATCCCATCTCATGCTATAGGAAGGGTCTCAGGTTGGAATGGGAAGGAATTGGATATCACATTTCATGTTATAGGAAGGCTCTCAGGTTTGGAAGGGGAAGGAGTTGGATATCCCATTTCATGTTAGAGGAAGGATCTCAGGTTTGGTATTAGAGGCCTTGA